>NC_063281.1:11845124-13219087 GCF_910591885.1 Bombus terrestris | reverse complement strand
TACCGCGTCTCAACTGGCAAAACATAAAAGAAGCGACGGTCTTTCGAAACGATAGCTTCACCCTTAAATAACGCGAGGTTTTAAAAAATTCATCCCCCAACTCTCCCTCTCTCTCTCTCTCTCTCTCTCTCTCTCCGTCGACCTCCATCCTGTCTCGCCGTCGACGGTTGCCCGGTTAATTTAAAACGTGGTAATCTTACACGTCAACGTAGATGAATTTTACAAGCGTGTCTAGATCCCCTGGAGACACTCATAAATGTCAACGGAGGGACACTAGCTGAAACAGGGGAAACGTAGATATATATTCGGGTTACTGAACTTTTGCTTGCGTTCTCAATTATGGGTCAATAGTAGCACACGCCACCGTTCCCGTAGAAGTCATGCTGCGTGTCCTGGCACTCGAATAAGTTAGCTTTTTGACACGAACCAACAACGATACACAAGAGTGCGAGTCGTAGCGGAGAGAGACAGAGGTTGTCGTGTACAGTAGGAAACCATGCATGGTGGGGTGAGATCGTAAATGCGTAGTATTCCAGGGGTTAATATGCCGTTAGTGGAGCAAAGAATGACAAAGAGCTGCGTGGCTTACTATGTTGAAATGGACGAAATCGATCCTGAGCTGGCTGACCTGCCTATCGATCTTCTGCACGACTACCGAACAGTTCATGGGCCAGTCAATGAGGTTGGGGAAACCAGGGCTGATCACGTAGGTCAGATTATTCTGCACCTCCTGCTCGCAAGTTGTCGTGACTTGTGACAGGGGAAAAAAGAAAGAAATGAATAAATCGCAAGGGGAAACACAAACAGGGGAACGAAGAAAGCAAGGGTCGGAGAAAGAGAGCGAATCGCACGAAGGTGGAATCGGCCAAATAGCGGATATACACCGACAACCAAGCTCTATTTCTACGCGCACGATAGAACTTGGTGCGGCATAAAGTATCTGTTGTACATTGTGTATATCGATTTGAAAATATTGATCGGGTTTTCGGTGTGTTACATAGCCGGAAAACAACGAATTCGAGTGCGTTCGTGCGGTCGGAAACCTTGTGTTCTCGCACGATGCGTTGATAACGATTCTTTCATTCTCTCCTTCTGTCGTGCCATTTTTAAATCTCTTTCGTGCCGGGTGAATCGTCGAATTCGCTGGTGACAGCAATTGGCAGAGATTCGGAGGTAACAGCGATGAGCAAATAAATTTGTCGATTTGGACCGCTTACTTAAAATTCGTTCTCTCTTTATTTGAAAGAAATAATACGGTATAGACCAAAGGAAATAAAAACGAGCGCGTGAATGATATTTTTTGGGATAATTTACTATTCTTAACGATTTAATTAGGCGTGTTTTTTATTCTTTGATATTATAAATAATTTTCCTGAAAAAGAAATAAGCAAAGGATTGATACTGTCGTAACTAATTATCGATAATTATTCGAGCGTCTTCTCCTTTTTACGTGGTGTTCTTTTACGGCGAACAGATACGCTGGTATTTTTATTGCCATTAGGATTCTGCCTGATAACGGGAAGAAGCAGTTACTATACTCCCACAACAGGGAAACTGTGATAACGGTACACGAATGAATTATGACGCGTGCTACGATACGCGGTACCTGTTTACGTGCGAAACAGGATATAAATTAATGCCACGAAAAAAGCCGAAACTCGTATGTGGATCAATGGCTGTAGCGGGAAATCGAATAACATGTATCGATATTTTTCCAATCTCTTCATACGCGAATACGTCGAGAACGACACGTACAAGATATGCGATATTCAAATCTTGCTCTGCCTGCGACGCGAAATATCTTGATCCTACTGGTTGACTACTGAAAAAAGTAAAAATGATTAATCAACCTTTGTCCTACTTCTGGCTGACGCGTAGATTATACTGTCGTAAATAATTCGTGAAGCAGTGAAATTTCGAGTTAAACAAATATGGAATTTAATGCTTATCCAATTTATTAATTTATTATTAATACAGATACAATTTACTAATTTATTATTAATTTAATTAAATATCTTTTCAAACGTTATACATTTAACAATATTTAAGAAAAGCATTCGTTTAAAATCTTGTAAAACGTAATTTATTACGTTCTACAGTACTTCGAATTTGTAAATTGAACTTTCAATAGGCTTACAAAATGAGCATATACAATAAAATAGTAAATTTCATTCGCGTGAGAAAAAAGCTTTATGCGATAGACTTTTAATGTTACTGAATGTGCTTGCACCGTGAAAATATTCGAGCTGCATCAATTTAAGCACCGTTAAATTGAAATAAATGAAAATCCGGAATCCAACATGGGAAAATTATTGTAGCGTGGAACAAATACAATACAGATTATAAAAATAAGTAATAAACTGAGAAAACGAATATTTATTAAATAGAACAGGAAAATTGAAAGACGTAAAAATAAAAATTATTCGTTTCTCGCCACTTCCATTTCGAACAAATTAATATTTTTCATTGACCTTTTACTCGCGCGTTTCATCATTTTTCAGAAAGTTATCTAAAAACCGATCGTTCAAAAATTGAAAACAACCATTTACGGAAAATATCGACAAGAAAGAAATAAGTGTACGAAAGAAATTCTTCATTCTCGAAGAGGAAAATATTTCTCGATATAAATATCTCTAAACAATTTTTCTGCATAGATGGAGCAGTCGCGTAATTAAGATTTAACCCGTACGATGAACATGATATTCGTCGGAAGAGTTTCGTGGTTCGAAAACCACTCGCCGAGAATTACAGCAGGTCATTCCAAGAAAGTTCGAAATTCCAGCAAACTATTTTTGAGGAGGAGGATTATTAATCGCGGTGTGACGGTCTCGTAAGCGGTCCCAAGCCCCGATAATGAGTTCTCATTCAGCCATTCAGCGGTCGTTTTGGAGTCACGGTGGTTCTATTCAGCTGGCTGCAACCCCGAGGAAATGGTTACCAGT
Source organism: Bombus terrestris (assembly GCF_910591885.1). Lineage (NCBI taxonomy): Eukaryota > Metazoa > Arthropoda > Insecta > Hymenoptera > Apidae > Bombus > Bombus terrestris. Next base: position 13,216,145 of record NC_063281.1, on the reverse strand, counting down.
TTCACGCAGACGTTTCTCGCCCTTCTTCTCTCTCGGAAAACAACCAGTGGACAATCTTGAAAAATTTACGCAGCGGTGTCTCTGTGGCCGAATGATGTCTCGTTAAACTCTTAACAACCTGGCCGTTTTATTATTTGTATTCTTTCATTTCGTTAGTTGCCTCATTTGTTGGTTCTTTTTTGGTCGTTCTTTTCTTATATATTTTATATGTATATAAGAGGACAATGAAATTATTACGAACAATAAAATTAAGAAGTGGAATCGGTGGAACTTGTAAGAGAAGCGATAAAGTTAAGAGCCTAATTGAATTGTACAGAGACGTTTGTAAGAAATAGCTTGTTGGGACGAAAGGAGAGCTTGGATGTAGAGATTTCTCGCAGTTATAATGGCACTAATTCTCGTTAAAAGTCTGTAATTAGATGAAAAATTCATACATCATAAACTATATAACTAGGAAGTTTATTTCGTTGCAATGCACGACAAAGTTTCTTCGAAGCGTTCGATTTTCTAAAACAAGACGTTATATCGAAATAACGCAGCGAGACTCTTTTATTTTCGGTTTATGATATTCTAATCTAAAACCGCTTCTAGCAGATACGTTCTGAAACACGCCGGACTTGCAGATCAAGAACGGCCTATCTGGTAATCAAGGCCACGGCATTCGGGAACTGATCGAGGGTACGTACTCGTTTCTAAGCAACATATTCCATATGCATCGCTCGATGTAAAACGGGTACGCCGATGGTCAAGATGTTAGTGACCGAACTGGTTGAAAAGCAACAATTCCCCAACGAACTGTTCTTCGACCGGTAGGATAATTTCTCCCTCGCGTTAGGTCGATTTACAAAGACATAAAATTGAAGAACATCGAGATCTAATGGAAAGATTGTATCGTCGCGCTATGTTTCCTACGTAGAATCGTTAATGAACGGCATACTATCGGAGATACAGGATTTCCAAAGTGTTTCAAAATATTCAGGCTGTTCCGTTGCACCTTGATAGTTATAAGATGATAAGAAAGGTTCTTCGAGTATTTATCTTACTGCTGGCTGCAATTTTATCTTTACGCGATCAATCTGAACGCGCTTTCGATAAATATAAATACCGTAAGTAATACAGCGGAGAAATATTCAAATTGCTAGAGAATTTCATGGACCGAAATTGATGTAAGTACGTTAATATATTCGATGACCGAAAATAAATTTCATAGACCGCGCACGGAGGATTTGGAATGCGCTGGGAACTTATGAATATTTATACAAGCTTGAGAAATTCAGGGTCGGGATGTCATTTGGACGACAGCCTTCCTGACTCGACTACGGTATTTCTATAATATTCTGTTTTTCTTCTCTTGCAATGATCGTATCATATTAGATGGATATATCGTTAAATATCGCGAAAATATTTATGTATAGTTTCGTAATATCGAAACCGTGGAAAATATTTATTCCCTTCGATATACTATTCCGCTATTTAAAACTGAAAGCAAGCCACGAACAGACTTACGTTATCGAATGTCCGAGCGATATTATTCGATATCACAATGCAGCGATCTTCGAAAACATTCAAATTTTCAGGTCACCGAAGTTTCCTCGTCGAGCTCGATTTAAAATCAATATATCACGGTCTACGAGACGATATGAACTACCACTCGCAAGCATTTAATGCGCTTCGAAGACGTCGGTTATATCAATATAAAAACAAGAACGATTTAATAATTTATCACGGTATCGTAGAAAAAGATAATTCGGTTTTTGAAATCGAGTGACCGAGTTTTGCCAAAAATTTTTCAGTATTTTGCATGACGCGCGTAATGTCAATTATAATATAAATTATAAAAAATGTTTGCAGTAGGTTGTCGTATATTTTCCCGAATCTCGAGCATGTAACCAAGTTTGCATAGGATGCGGCGCGAGGTATCCAAAAGGTTTTCCTTCCGTATCCAACACGATATCGTCAACGAAACACATCATGTACGCAACAAGAAGAGTCTATGCAGTTATCAAGTTATCCTGAAGGTAAGCACGTGCACACAATAAAAGAAGTACTGGCGTTTGTTTCACGAGTTTGCTCACGTATCACGTTCTCCTCTAAACGAGCAGCCGCTCTTCCGTAAAACGCTATACACATTTGATACGCTAGTCGCCGAGCAATCGATCTGAATTCTATCAAAATGATACCGAATAATATATGCGATATATGTATAGCGTAAATATAAAAACACACCTGCACGTTTCTAGTAATTGCAAACACGAAACCTCACCGCAACGACTATCGCGTTATTCGAGAATTCCCTCGTCTTACCGATCGTGTCTGCCTTGATTAATTCAGGTACCGTCGTGGTTCGATTTAAAATCCGATTGCTCGCCAGGATAAAACTCGCAAGGTTCCGAGCGAACAGCTCGAGCGAGAACTACTTGTTTGTAGCTCTGGTAATCTCTATGAAAGTACGAGAAAAAGACGAGAGAGAGGGAAAGAGAGAAGAACGCGAGTTTCCTTCTCGCAACAGGAACTTAACGGGTAATCGCCCGACGCCTTCGAAGGCCATCGTCGAAAAAGAAATTGGCAGAAAGATTGGACGAAACGCGGAGGTGACTTGTTATCTGGGACGCGCGACCGAGATGGCAACCAATTAAATAACTGTATAACTTGTGCCGTACGTTCTTCCTTGGCACGCGAGTTTGTAACAAGTGTTCCTCTCGTTCCTCCAGTTTCTCTCGCGTACTCTTTCACCTGTTTCTTTCCTCTGCACGCTCGGAAACGGAGGCGCACGTTCCTCGAGATCATTCCTTCGGACGTGCACGCGGTCTCCGTGATACCGTTAGCTAAAACCGCCTCACGATCTAACCGAATTGTCCACCTCGACCTTGGAAACCCGAGAGCAACCCGATTAATCCGAGGAATGGGACCTTTACGGAGGTACTTGTTGAGGGAATCTGGGGATAAACACCGAGTAATCCGTTGACATCGACGTAATTAATTAGATGTCGCTTTAGTTACATGGCTCGCATTATACCGAGTGATAGATAGGAATATTTAACCTTTCGTCGCAACGCGCGACTTACAAGTATGGTACCTTGACGACCGGTATCATTTCTGCGATATTGTTCGAGAATGTCGCTCCCTATGTGAAACTTTAATCGAACGCGTTCGAAGGTTATAGAGTTATTTATGCAGAAAACGAATGAATTTCTTCCAAATCGAGAACACAATTTTTCCGCTCCAGTTTTTTTAACGCCTGACGTGAAACAACGATAATTCAAGCGATTTAGTGAAAATTATCAGATCCTTTTTATCAACAGCGGTATTAAATAATAGGATTAAAATCATATATCTCGTCAAACGGCGCGCGAAAACATCGCGCCGCATTTATCAATTTCGTTCCCCTCGAGGAAACCATCTTCCCTGTCCTTTTTTATCGCAAATTACGCTACATTTCGTGTTTATATATCATGACGAAAGTTTCCAACCTGAAAGTGGTTAAAATCTTTGAGCAAGTTCGGTCTATCAATGTTAATAGAAGAGCGCATCGCGTGGTAAAGTTTCGTGCACGATATCCGTGAAATGTTCATGCGAAACGAATATGGAACGTGTAAGTGCTTTCATACCGAAGACCGAGCAATTTACGATTGACAGAACACGACGTGGATGGAAACAGACGGCGTAAATCGGATATATATCATTTTTGTACAGAGTCAAGTCCACGTAACCGTATTGCAAAATCTGTACCGAGAATTACGTCGCGTGTTGCTCAGTCGCACGTGTAACGGGACTTATGAATGTTAAAATGTAGCCAAGATTAAAATTCAGTCGCCACGGTCTACACATGGGAAATGTACCAAAGCAATATCGAACTAGATATGTTTAGAGAAAAAGCACGTTTTAATGGTATCGCTTTTCTAGTGAATCGACGATACGGCGCCGTTATGAACATTTTTTTATCGGATTAACGGAAGAATCTAAGATGAACATTGTCCGTAGAAGATGTTAGAGAAAAATGTTAGAAAATCTTACCCTAGAGAATTTTTTCATTCGACACAGATTTAATTACTCTCATTCGAATACCCAACTTTGTATATTCTCGCGAACAAGACAGGCCTTTCATCCTTTGAAACTCTTAAAAAGAAAAACACGTACAAATATCTCCGCTTTAAAATTTAACGATGTACCCTGGGCGTGTAACAACGGTGCGCTGAAAAATGGCATCGTGTATAAAAAAGAAAGAAGAAAATGGTATGCAAAAAAGCAGCGAATCGTAGGGGATGAAGAGAAAAAGAAATTAATTGCACGTGGGAGCAACGATCGTATCAACAAATTAGCAGTCACGGGGAACGAACGCAAATCCCCGGAAATTTAAACGCGTTCACGCACCGATCCTGTATTTCCCGGCTATAAAACTTCCACCACGCGGAATTTATGAAACGTTCGCACACTGGGTGAACCGGGAATAACAGGTTATAGCTTGGAGGTACTTACATATGCAGCATACGCCGAAACCGAGCGCGCACCGTCCATTCGACTTTCCTCGTTGAATGCGACACTCATACGTGTTCATGCATATGCCTCGTCGTCGTTTGTCCTGCGACAGGCACTCCTCTTGTACCGGGGTGGGAAAGAAGTTCAGAACTACAAGGAGATTACAAACGAAAAGTCGAGCAAGATAACGAAACCGAGATGGCAAACCGCAAACTGGAGGAACACTGTCGCTAACGGGATAATAACACGGTCAGCTACGAGACCTTCAGCGAGATTTTCATATTTTTGACAAGAGGATAGAAGAAAAATGAATGCTAGTAAACGAAGTAATTACGAATTGTCCTTTCGGCGGTATGGCTGTGCATGTACAACCACGCAGGTATCTTTTTCTCTTCTCTTCTTTTTTTGTTACAACTATACTATTTAGTATTATTTTTGACATTAGGTTAGTTATATTTAAGAATTTGGCCAAGTTTCTTATTTAGACTATACGAAAGATATATCCTTTAATGCCGGTTCTATCCGGACCAAATGGATATCGGTTTATTATATAGTGAGTAAAGTGTGATCGATTTTTAGTCTAGAAAATTTGTTACTTGTCGAAATTTTGTAGTTAATTTGGTAATATGGAAGAGCTGTAATATACGAAGAGACCAAGTTATTCCAGCCACTTCGTCATCAGGATCTTTAGTATGCGATTAGTTAAATCTTCGTAGCGATGATTATTCGTGGAAAAACGTTACGACGATCTACCAATGCTACCCCAGTTTACGGTACGTACAAAAGAAACTGGTTCGCCAGTGTTGAAACGTGTTTCTTTCGTCCTTGCAATCCGAAGAAAGTATAGCGATGATAGGGAAAGAATAGAAAGAAGAAGAAAATAGAACGCTGGAAAGAAAGATCTGCTTTTTTAACCCATTCGCTACAGCTGTCTCTGTGGAAAAGCAGTCGCACGATACGTCTGTACGAAGTTTATACGTAGAACGTGACCAAAGTTACTTTTATTTCCTGAAATTTTAAGCAATGCAACGCAATTCTAAAAATTTTCTTTCGATATCTTTTTCTGCTTCCCCGCACGCTAAGAGTTTGAACAACCCCTTTAGACGCGCGTTCGAGTATTACGTTAAGTATTTCATCGCGAACAGTGGTGATTTAACGCGAACAAGAAACGTTTCCGCCGCGGTACATTTGTAATTCATGAATATTGTAATTAACGTTATACAGGTATCACACCTACGCGTGGACTGTGTGACTCGACATTCGAGTAGAGACGCATTTTGTTCAGAGTCAGAGCAATCAACACACGATGATGAACACGCAATTACCGCAGTAATTAATTCGTCGGTCTTTGGTTTCTCCGCGGTGGAAGGACTATCGAGTTACTCTTACTTATCGTTACTGATTGCCAATTAACGCTTTGCGGGCTACACTCATAGGAATTTGCATAAGTAGTGGGATTTGCGAACTAGAATTTGACGAAATGTACGGGATAATCGGTAAAGGCTACTAGTATCATCGAATTGATTTGTTCGATAAGAAATTTAATTTTGCTAAATATCCCGTGTATTAAAGATTAAAGATCCCTGTGAATATTTAACTAGTCGGGCATCAAGAAAATATTTTAATTCAAATATTAAATTTACACGTCGTATTTCACGTTTGTTCACCCTGCATATTTTAGCTATGATTATAATCATTATACAGCAAGTGATAACTAATTTACTTATAAATATCAAAGCTGATTTTAATGATAATATTATACGCTGTATGTATGTATTTTAATCGTCGTTGGATTAATTTTCGAGCGACCAACGAATACATATTTAATCTCTATAAATAGAAAGTAGAATAGAAGCTACATCTATCTCGATAATCAAATTTTGAATGCTATTATTGTAATTTAAATGTGACGAATAAGAGATTGAAGATAATAGAAAGAGAGAAAGAGAGAAAGGAGGAAATTCGAGTGACGAATTATCATTAACCTTTATTAAATCTTTCAAAAAAAAAAAAGAAGAAGAAAAAAAGCAGCTCCGTAGGTGGCATAGGATTGGAGGAAACACAAATTCCGGTGCAAACACGGGATGTAGCGTTGGTCCGAGAACGTCTTGGTGGACACAAAAGAAACACGAAACAGCACTCCGAGAACTTACCCCTGGAGATTGGGTTTTCGCTCAAATCGAATCCGTCGGAAGGTTTCTCGATGGTTTGGCCCGGCCAGAGATTCAAGCCGAGCAACGACCATTGCTGCGTGTTCGATGGAAAAACGATCAGAGTGCAAACACTGGACGACAACCACGACAAAACACTCCACTGTGCTTGCGACGCGAACGCAACGTTTGCGAGTAAAATCAGTCGAAGAGAATAAATCGCGAAGCATCTGAGGATCATGTTCGACATCGGGGAGCGCGCATTCGCGCGCCTCGCAACAAGGATACCTTCAAAAGTACATCAACGGAAGACGATGACCGACTGACTGGCCTTATAACAAGCTGCTCAGGTACGGCAACACGTGTTGGACCCCTTCTGCTACGGTTACTATTGCCGCGTTTACCGCTACCGATCCCTTTGATCGCGAACATCCTCTACAACACACCGGATCTCATCGATTTAACTCGATTAGATCGATGTAATTACTTATCTACCTTCGAATATAATATCAGCCTAATATTAACTCAACCTATTTTTCTGTCATACTTGGTACGAATTTAATTGGGATTTCTTTTTAAATTAATTCCAACTTGCAAAGCAAATGACGAAGCGCCATTTTTCCAAACTTTTCTAATTTTAATCAGGAAAGATACTCCCCAGCCGGCCCGGTAAATCATAAAACTTATTACTAACGTCTTTCCAGAAACTGGATATTCTTCCAATTTGTTTTACCATTTCCTTTCAATTTATTTTTAATTCCTTCCATTAACCAAGGCATCCTAATTAGGATGTTTCTTCAAAGTTTTTCAATCTCCTTCGGATTTTGTCGGAGAAACTCGGTTTCGATGCTTGGAAAATACTTTTAATGCGCGCGAATCGAAATATCATATTTAATGGCAAATGAATTCTAATAATTCTGTATCGATAAATATCGCGCAGAGGTTTATTTATTGAGACCCTTAACACGACAGAAAAAAGTTACATTTGAGCGTGTTTCGGATTAAAAACAATTCCAACTTTGAAATTGAAAACTGAAAGAGTATAAAAGATTCAAATTTCACAAAGTTGTGACATAGTTTCTCGGCATCCGTTTACAAAGGCAAACATACCAAATAGCTTTTCGATATTTTTGATCTACCGATATATCTCAACTAAAATATTGGAAAACTTTATCGGAAGCATAGTAGCTCGGTAAATAATGTAGAGCTTTCGAATACGATTTTTCGCATATTTTCTAGAATTTTATGAAAAATTGAATAACGAATGTGTCATACCTTCATATTTATATCAGTTTAATGAACGTATATACAAATTTGTTGCTGCGACATATTCGATACTACGAAATACAATATTTTAACAGCATTATAAAAATTTATATCACTTCTATCGATAAGAAATTCAAATTGAAAACAAATGTAAGGAAGAAATGAAAAGGAACAGAAGAAACCTCTTTGATGTTACTTTTTTCTATGTGTATAAACATCTAGAAACAGAATTTATTATTTATCTTATTTTCGTTTCAGATGTATAATTTATTTAAATATATATATATTTAACAATATTTTGTAGCATGATTCAACAGCGATTTTCATTCAAATTTATTTAAAAATGAAAGCACACATCATTAACTTCGTCGGTACACATACGCATAAATGTATATATTTATCGGGTGTTGTAAAAACAGGAAAAAAATTCATGTTGGTAATAAGGTTTTCTACCAGCAATTAATTACCGAACACGACCTCTATATGCAGGCCAGTCATGCGCAGATCTTTGCTCGTTGAATATTTCTTTTTCGATATGGCTACCGAAAGGTTTTGTCGAAAACAAAATTAAGGAAGCAAAAATCTACACGGGCAGAATTACTGAATATGACCATCGTGCATTGGTAATTTGGTAAGTCAAGCTTATTCTTTTTATTTCGATGTTATGAGAGGTTATAATTTAAGGGTAAAGTCGTCGAAAGAAATGAAAAAAAAAAAAAAAAAAATAGCAGTGTAAAAGGGAGAATTAATTAAAAATCAAGGGTTCGCCATTTGGCTATGATCGCTTGATTGCCAAAAATTAGCGACGCGAGTGAAAAATACCACTGTATTATATTTTTATGGATTAAATCGATCGAACAGCCTTTTGGTTACCTGTATTACAGGTTGTTCTGAAATTTTCATCATGATTTTGTTATTCCTATTATGTTATTAGCAGCATAATTTGTTTAAGCAAGCACCGCTTAATAAAAAGACACACATTGTTTATATAAGTCTCGTTTATTCTCCTATTAACAACAAAACTCACAGCTTTATTCGTATTAGCTGTGTTCATTCTATATATAACATGATTTTATTTCAACCTGAATGGCTATGTTTTTCTCTTTTTATTATCAGTCGCAAAGTAATTTTAAATATTAACTTTGTGTGATGTTAGTGTCTTTACATGGTGCACTTTGTTTAATGTTTTGTGGTACTTGTGTATCCTGGAAACATTATTGGAAATATGAGGTTTCCTTCCTATCGGTAAGTAGCTAGGGATTGATTCTTATATTCCAAAAAAATTATAAGTAGTAGTAATAGTAATAATAATAACATAAATTACTTCTTATTTTAAAAAACAAATCTCTTTTAATATGAATTCCTTTAGGAGCCCAATTGCATTTTAGAGTTGTTAGCCTAAATGTGTAAGTACATATATAAAACTTGATTTACATTATGAAGTGTGTTATAAGAACTTGTTTAAAATGTATTTAAGTATTTGTGTTGTATTTTCTATTGCTGAAATTATCTATTCAGCAATATTTTACAGCACTTATAAGCAGTTAGCATTAAGCTATTTGCTTTCAAACATAAAGTTATAATAAACCTATTTAATATAAAATTCACTCTATGGAAACTTCACGTTTAAATAATATTATATGTGTATGTAAATTGTTTTATATACAATTATTATATTGTAGTATATACAACACTAAATGGGTAAGTATAGTTTTTTTAAATTTGTAGCTTTATCATAACAAACGTTGAAAAAAATAAATCACAAATGATTAAATGAAATTGCTGCTGCAGGGTTGGCTTATAAAATAACATTATTACTCTGTGAATATATCGTTTCTACAGATATTAGTGAACATTGACTGTATATATATTACTTTTATAATTTCAAGTTTTCTTTAGAGTAACTATATATTTGTTTCCAATTTATTATTTATAATTAATCAATAATTTATTTTTCTATACCATTAACTTTATGTACTTTATAGTAATTGTAGTGCAATTAACTAATTCTTATACTTTTACGCCAGCCCTAATGCTGCATTGTTATCATTCTCAAACATGATAGCACTTTTATATTTTCAGAAAACTCAGCAACAGTTTTTCATAGACGTGGTGAACCATGCAAAACTTTGATGATCTTGATATAGAGGGACGCAATCCCTCTCATTTATCTGAAGCAGATAAAGAAAAGGTAATGCGTAATAGGAATTGTTTGTAAAAGATATTGTTATTTATTAGAACCTTAGATATATTGTAATACATACATACAACATATCTAATCCAAAGCAGAATTCACAAAGGAAATCTATGTTTCTGCTATAAAAAATCTTCTACTACTTTCATGTTCAAATTAATGTTATATATTTATATTCTGTGATATGTTATCTGCCCATTCTATAAAATGTTTATATTTCACAGGAAGAATATGATCGAAAACGTTTAATGAGGAGCAGTGTCACTGCCGAAGATGGCACTCTCAGACCTGTATATTCTGAGACAGAAGATGGTGATATATGGTGTCATATCTGTAATATTGCTCTATTTGGAGCTCATAAATTACTAAATCATAATATGTGTAGTCGTCACAAAATGAAATTAAACGAATGGCCATACCCAGTATTATTATGGTCCAAACGGTCAGATATTGTGAAAACAGCTCCACCTGTTCAATCAACGGCTATTGGTGATGGCTTGGCACCTGGAGAACCAATACCACCTGGCATGGAAGATCAAATAACTAGAACAACTACGATTCAGATGAGTCTGGATCGACATAGAAGTTCACCGCTTGTTGGTCTTGAATATCTGCTTGAACTGGTCGATAATGACTCTTGTGAACCCAGTTATACATGTGTTTTGTGTGATAAACGAGGTGATCCTCGCACTGTTATGGCTCACATTACCAGTTATAATCACAGAATAACTTACCTAAATAGACATTTCCCAACAATATCGCGAGCAATTATGGAATTACCGCGTACTCCTAATTATAAGCGTGGAGCTAATGAAATATCTGTGTTAGTGGCAAAGAAGATCGAAGAACGATTTGGAAGATTACAACCGCAGTTGGTCGACAAGAATCAATTCGAAAAGAATAAAATGCAATACATCAAGAGGGTCTATCAGGATTATCATTTTAGGTAAGTCATGATATTTACCTTTCCACATTTTCGGCTTTCTATACGGTCGAACATTATACGAACGTCGGTTCGCGTGATTTTACGAATGTTTATGAACGTGATTCAACAAGGTGCGCGTTAATGATCTTCGTAATTTAATTTACTTTTCCTTTAAATCAATGGCTGTTTCCTACGTGCAGGGAAACGCCAGAGTTAACATTTATGGATGTTTACGATGTGCGATGGGTAACAAACTTTGAAGAGAAGATGGCAGAAATGACTGGTAATAGTAGTTCAAAGAAAGGTGAGTATATGACAATCTATATATTCAATGTATATCGTTTGTGTATTTACAAGTATTGAATCGTTCAATAATCTTGTATTAAGATTCTCAACCTGCCAATGAGAAGCAAGACAATAAACATAAAAGTGAAGATAAGAAAAACGAAAAATCATCGCCGAAGAAAACAGACTCGAAGTCAGATACTACTAAATCGTAAGTTAATGCTTACCTTTGATTACGAATTGTGTATATAATATTTTGATTTAACAGGATTCGTTTAATGTTTTTGTCAATATTTAATTTTTGACATTTTCTTCGTTTAAATAAATTTGATGAGTAATATGATAATCCAGAAACAATATAGATATATGGAATATGATCATATGCCTTCCTTCGTTAATAAAGCCACTCAAAATCAAGTGTTGAATTAATGTTTTGTCTTTTTTTAGGGGTTTCAAGATCCGTATTCTCACAAGGGATAAATTAAGTATTCGTAAACCCCTAGATAAAGACGAAGAGAACGTGAAAAAGTCCCCTAAACGCCCCTCCGACGAGACGAAATCTCTCTCGTCGCTTTCGAGCATATCAAGTAGCCCATCGCCATCGCGTTCGAGATCACGATCACCTATTCGTAATCGTAAAGCCAGTTCAGTAGAAAAAAGTGGGAAATATCGTAGTAGATCGCGTTATTCGCGAGATCGTACGCGTTCTCGCACTCGTTCACGTTCACGTTCCCCAGAACCTCTTAGGGAGCGAGATAAGTGGGACAAATATCGAGAACAAATTAGACGTGCCGAAGAAACTCTTGATCGCGCGTTGAAGTTCCACGAGAAAAACCCAGAAAAGCATCCATCCTATCCCGACGAATGGAAAAAGTTTTGGAATAGGCGATATAAAGAATTACAAGCCGAAGGTAAAGATCCGAGCAAACATGACTTTAAACCGGAGTGGATCGAATTTTGGAATAAACGAATGCGGGAGATTCATAACGAACAGTTGCAACAGCGGAAGGAAGAGATCAGGAAACGATTAGAATTACCGGAAGATAAGCCACCGGAAAAATGGATTCCATCGAGCAGGCGCGACCGATCGCCTAAAAGAAGTCGCCATCGTGTGGAGAGCGATGACGAAGTGGAGTATGTCGGTACGAAAACAATAAAGACGGATTATTATGATCGTCATGACATTAGGGAACGTGATTACGCTTACTCTTCATACATACGTGGAAGAGGAAGCATGTATAGAAGCACTTATTATCCTCGAGGAATCCCACCACGTACCAGACCGATACATTACGCTACACCATATCCGGTAACAGACAAGTCTCCGAGCCCTATACCAGACGAGGTATTGACCGAGGATTTAGAAGTTGTCGGTTTATTGCGATTACTTACGGCACTAGAGGGTCAGTTAGGTTCTCTCGGGCCAAAGATAGTATCCCTTCTTTCGAAAGCGTTAGCAGCGGAAAAAGCGAAACCTAATTCTGCCGAAGAATTACTATATGACGAAGAAGTGTCTGTACTATTTGAAACAGTTAAAGAAAAATTAAAAGGCCAATTATTCGCGGGAATGATAGAAAAAATGGCCATAACGCCAACAAAAACCGCGATACAAAACATTGCTCAATTGCTGCATAAGGCGACAGAAAACAAAAAGAAAATGGAGGAGGAGAAAAAGAAAAAACACGAATTAGAAGCTGCCAGATCGACGAGCTATATGCCTAGAACAGCTATCTACCAAAGGCCGGTTGAGATAATTACACCCGCCATTAAGTCCGAACCCGTTAGCGTACCTGGTGTCGGAACTGTAGATAAGGTAGCTATAGCTCAACAGATAGCAGCTGCTTTGGTAGCTCAAGGTAGATCTAACGTGTCGCAAGAAGAGTTAGAAACTCTCATTAACGCAGTTGTAGGAATGGCTGAGGCATCTAAAAATTCTGATAAACCAGTAACTACCGCAGATTTCGTTAAAGGACTATCAAGCGGAAGTAATACTCTACCTGAGGCTACAACGCATGCTGTACCTACTGTTTCAGTAACAACGGTGGATACAGTTGAACGCCAAGCTTCTAGAATGGAGAGTTTATCGGATTCAGACTTGAAATCGCTTTTACAGAACTTTAAAGACCTGACCACTCAGGAACAACACGGACTTATTAACTTTTTAAAGAAGTTAGAAGTAACCGATCCAGTTCGAGTAGAAAAGTTAAGAGCGTTTGTTAATTTGGGCATGACGTCGATAGCGTCAGCGGTACCAAAAATAAAATCTCCAACGCCAGAAAAAATGGAGATTACTTCTAAGTCGAATAGGAGTATTTCTCCATTCTCCGGACGTAAGGCAAATCAAAGTCTCGTAGAGGAGGAAGATAAATGGAAACCTAAGATAGATATGTTCGCGAACGATGACGAGGAAGAACAACAGATCAAAAATGACAATGACGATAAACAAAAGACGAAGTTGGATTTATCAGATGATGATGATGATTACACGTTTGAAGATATATATAAAGCAGCGGATAAAAATGTTAGTGAGAATGAAAAAGCAAAGAAAAAGTCACGAGCGTTTTCGAAATCATTGTCTAATTCGCCGCGATCATGGACGCGCTCTCATTCGCGTTCGAGATCACGTTCTCCCGTAAGATCAAAGGAATTAACGAAAACTAACGACCCAAATGCGATTTTAAACGAGACGAAGCGACTGATAGCTAACATAATGGGTGATCTTCCAAACAAATACGTGCCAAAATCGCATCTACCACTCGGAAACGATAATTCTGAGAAAAATATGGCGAAACCGATAGATTCAATGTCTAATACATCAACAGCTTCAATGCCGAGTTTTTATAATCAAGAATATGTTCAAAATAATCAACAATCTTGCTCCCGTCCACAAGGACCTTCTTTAAGTTATCCAAACATGTCCAATCAACAATTCCAAAATTATCCTCAACAAGTTTATAGTGGTAATCAGGGTTACATGGACAATAGTTATAATTATCAAGGATACGGTGGTCTAGGGAATCAGGGTCAATACAGTGGACCGTCTATGACATCGAATCAATATCCGACTCAACAAAATTACGATACATCAGCTTACGTTGGACCGCCCACGGCTCATTCTTCCAGTTATTCACAGCAACAACAACAACAACCATATGGAAATTACGTGCAACAACAGCGTTTCTATTAACGTGATATTCGATTTACAGGCTATTAAGAGTATACAGAAATTTTACATAATTGTAAAGCTATTTACAATTGTTATGCGATTTTTACCTTAGATACTATTGCAGTGTCTAATGTGAATGTTTAAATGTTACTAGTTCAGGAATCCTAATCAAGGTTTAGAGATGATCAGGATCCTGTTGAGTTTATAATTTAACAGAATTGATGTAAATACGTTTTAATATAGCGCTCTTTTTCACTACTACGTTAGTATAATAACTTTTTCACTACTACGCCAATCAGAAGTACCCTGATCATTTCTACAGGAGAGAAAAAAGGTTAATAATACGCTTATTTCATTGTCACAGGACTTCCCGATATATTTCACATTTACATTTGTCGTTTCTCTTCGTGCAGAAAAATTTATTTCCCCGTCGTTTTTTATACGTTTATAATCGCGCATCTCTCCCTCGTCGGTAACGAGAAAATTAAATACATAAAAAAAAAAAAAAAAGAAAAAACAATGAAATCTTTCTTAAAGTGTATCGCGTACAGGCGTGGAGTGAGTGTTTCTAAAGATGGAGTGTTTTTAAAAAACGATCAATGTCAACGGGATGAAAGTAAGTAAAGAAAAAAAGAACTTGAAACGAAAAAAACGACTACTCTATATTACAATTTTGTTATGCTAATTTTAATTCGATCAATTGTTCATCGTTTTATAATTTAGCAGTTTCAGATACGTGTGATAAAATATCAAAGGAGTCGAAAATAATGATGTTATTTTTACAAGCACTTTTAATGTTTAAAAAAAATATATAAATATATACATAATATCAAGGGTAACTATATGTAATTTTACAGTAAAAAAAGAAAAATTGTAAAAAGCATTAGATTAAATGAGTAAACTATAATATTCATTTGTAAATACTTTTAAGCGTGTAAGTTTTTCATGTATCTGCGAAACTACAAAGATACAAAAAATCCTTAAACTCGATAATGGTACTAGTGAGATTAAAGCACATAAGTTTAATTGTATAAAGAAGGAAAAAAACACATAAACGAGTTATATTTCTTCTTATGTTTCGTATTTCTATTCTAACAAATACTACAAAAAAGGCAAACAAAAATTACGCATTCCAGTCTTCATAAACGAATAGGAATCTGACTTGGACACAGAAATAATCGATATATTAATACCATGTGGCTGCACAGTGCACACTGACTAGAGAGTTACAAAGATTTCGGCTATTTCGTGCCTATCGATGCACACAGACTACCATGTGTCGTATCACAACGAATCGTATAATTATATATATATATATATAATTATATTAATATATATAATTATATACATATATATATATATATATATTAATCAAAGCTCACGATGCGGTTCGTACAATATTTACACGTTTCTTTACAGACTTTATCGGAACGTATTAAAAAATTGTCTACTTCGGTACAAGACCTCTCATCTTTGGATAAACCGGCGCTGGGATTTGAGGGATCTTTCCAACGCTTTTAGGTCGTACTTTCGCGGATTGTAAACGTGGTTTCGATCTAAGTTTCGCACTAGACGCATCGACGTCGATGTCTCCTTCGTCTCGCAACGCTTCTTCGAGAACAGCTTGAATCGTAGGTGCGATAGCGGGTCCTTGATAGTCTAACGTTGTTCTAGCTGGCATATCTAGGTCTAGATTCAATATATTTTCACCCGCATAACGACTACCTCCTCCCATGGCTAGAGCAATTCGGGCATATTCGGAGACTGGCCTACGGGCACCAGGAATCGACGTGGGTCTCCTTATCAAGTCTACGCTGGATGGTTCTGTTTCCTTTACTACCCAGCCGTCTTCCTCTTCGTCGAGGTGAATTCTCGATAGGATCTTATTCTTCTCTTCGTCGGGAATGAAATTCTCGATTATAAGATACTTTAGTTTTAGTTCCTTCATTAGCTCGTGTTGAGTTTGTTCCAAGTCTCTTCTGTCTCTGTTGAAGTCGTTAGTGACGTCCTCGAGTTCCTGCTTCAGAACTTGCAACTTATTGAAACATTTCCTGAGCTTCCTCGACTTCACATCCACTTCTTGTTGCAAGTTCGAATAAGTTTCTTTCACGCCTAGCATAGTTAGCTCTTCGTCCTCCAGTTTCTGTTGCATTTCGACCTCTCGTTTCTTTCTCTCGGCAATTTCCGCGGCTTTCTGTTCTAGCGTTCTCTGTTGTTCGTTGGTATGGTCAATGATATTCTTACCACCGCAAAGCATCTTACTTTCCAAATCCTTTATTCTCATTATCAGTGCCTCGGTCTCTTGCTTCTCGGCTTTCAATTGTTCCGCAATTAATTTCTTATCCGTCTCTATTTTATTATCCTCTCCCCGACTGTCTTCCGCTTCCGACTCTGAGTCTATGGCTTCGTCTCCCTTCTTTCTCTTCGACTTCTTCTTTCGTCTTTGCACAGTGCCCTTTTGCGCCAGCTTCTCCTTCAATCGACCGATCTCTTCCTGATACTGTCTCAATAGCGCGTCCTTCGGATCTTCGTTTATTTTTGGTTTGTTCTTAATGTTCTTCGCCCGATTCGCGTACCGTAACGTTGTCAAAGACTCGTCGTAATTGTAACTAGCGGGCCCAATGTTTGCAACCATAATGGTCTTCGAGTTACCACCTAAAGAGTCCTGCAGCAGCCGCGTTAACTTGGAATCTCTATACGGCACGTGCGTTGTCTTGCCGTCTACCAGGGCCGAAATTACATTTCCTAGTGCTGATAAGCTCAAATTGATTTTACTGGCTTCCTTGAGTCTCTCGCCAGAGGCTCCAGTCTTGCTTTGCCTTTCACTGCCCGCCAGATCTACCAGGTTCAAACGACCCACCCTAATCCCACTGCTATCATCGATCGATCCCATTTCAATAGTGATCAAAAATATCGCGTGCGACCTAGAACTATGTTCGTTCATATTCGTCGCGCCAATGGTTCTATTCTGATTTCCGGTGTTCATCAACTGCTGAATTTCAACGGCGCTCTTGCACACCGACGTGGATAGGTCTTTAACGAATACACCAGTGTCTGGTTTCTCCTTCAACTCGAATCTGAGACTCTGATCGGGCTGCAAAAGATCGCGAATCTCTTCCTGATATATTTCAAGGTAACTAGCTCTCACCAGGTATTGCATGTTCTCTGATCTGCCTATGTGATTAAAAATATGCTCGAACGATCGTGGAATTACACCGCGTCTCTCGTGATCGCTCTTCAGGCCCTCCATGGTGTACGTTTTGCCTGTTCCGGTTTGGCCGTAAGCGAAGATGGTACCGTTGAAACCGTCAAGAACCGAAGATACCAGTGGCCTGACCGTTTCCTCGTAGAGGTCTTGTTGGCTGGAATTCCAGTCATAGACCGCATCGAACGTGAAAACTTTCACATTGTCGGTGGAAGGATCGTCCCGCGGATGACGAATCTCGACCACTCCCCTCGAAGGGAATACGTCGACCACACGCGTATAACCACGGGCTAACTCCTTCTCGTCCATCGGTCTGCAACGCACGACCACCTGGACGCGCTGGGTCACGACGTCCGCCGAGCCGCTCGTCTTCATGCTCTTCTTTTTCCAGGTTTTCAGCTGGTTGTCCGACTTATCCATGTTGACGGCTGATACGACTTCACCTGAGAAAAACGCAACGGTGAGACTCTGGACTCGAGCACGCACGCAACTACTTTGCAAAATCAATACTTAATCCCATTCGACCCATTGCAAAACCGGTGAAATTGTGAAATAACCGTATCGTAAAAAGTGATAGTTGATCTTGTAAAGAAAATGGATAATATCGTGTTTTATGAATTAATAAAGGTTTTATGGAAGTAACGTGACGTCTCGTTTGTTTAATTTTACGATTGTACGTATACTTCTTAGCAATTGTTGCCGTTAATGGAAAAGTGACGAACAAGGCGCCGGTTGACGTAACTGTTTGTACTTGCGTGATCTTTAGCGTGTAGGAGTAGTGTGTAGGATCCGCTGCATGGTCGTTGATTAATCGAAACACAATTGTTTTATTCCTCCGAAGAAAGCTAAGTATCCGTTTTTTCGTTAACGACAAGGAGCGAGAATACCCGTAAGCATCTCGTAATTCACGCATATTCCGATTTCTTTTTAATTACGAATTAGAATTAAGCAGAGAAATCGTAAAAATTGCGTTGGAATGCGGCCGCGGCTTTGTTAATGTTTAGCGAGAAACTTTCTTGATTTTTCGAAGCATTCTTTGACTAGATGCTCTGTTATTTTTAACGGGAGAAAAAGAAACGAAAGTACGTACACGTAGTACACCTTAACCAAACATCGCGTGACACGTTCTACATAAATGTCGGGACTGTATATTTTTCCAACAATACACACTTACCTTCTGAAGTTTCTCAAGACAACAAGCGCACGCACGTACAAGACACGTTACTATTAAGGTACGACGATTTTTCGTCGTATCCGCATGTTACCCTTATCCGCAAAGTATTGATCCATTATTTGCTTTCTAGGATTTACACTAACGCGCGCTCTTTTTATTTCCACTTGTTCGAACAGTTCTAATTCGTGGGTTGGTCTGAGTTCCTCCTTTAATCAGAGCACGATGCTCGAGCGAATCATTAGAACGATTGACGATGCATTGCGATAAAACGCAGAAACAACCGCATCGTATTTTGACAGGAAAAACGTATTACAATCAAGCGTGCGCACTGAACTTCCCTCACTCGTTTCCACGGACTTACTGAATCGATCTCTCGTTTAATCACTGGATATATTTCTCAAGATAGTCGTGTCGATGTTGGTATACGAAAGTTTGTAAAAAGAAATTTACTTTATCGACGAATCGCATTTTCATTTTTTTAAAACCTTGAAGGAAATAATAATATTGATATAAGTTATTTAATTCACTTTAGAAAAGTTAATCGATATAATATTATCTGAAGAATACTATGACAGTAAAATAATAACTATTTTTATATAATTTTGTGTTTTTTTAATTAAAGTATGTGAATGCGGTCGTATGTATATGCATACGTATACATATATATATATATATATAACTGTTTTATTCGAGAATTATTACGTTATGTATAACAAATATTTCACATTTGGGAAATATTAAGTAAATTTCATAAATCAAAAGGCAATTAAAATATTATTCTTATCTATAACAACGATCTTTTGATCAAGGAAATGACGTTTTAGTTTGTAGTTAGCTTCGTGGCGTGCAAGTCACCTCGAAAGGGTGCTGTGACAGTGTTATTACAAACATTATTACATTTAATTAGTAACTGAAATCAATGTTGAAAAGTTAGAAGAGTTTTATATAGATTTACAGTGAAGTTAGTATAATACATTAAATTGATAGGAGTAAACATTCTTGTTGCATAAAATCATTCCACTAAAAGCTTTTTCAGCACTTCGTATTTTAGCCTGAAAATATTATTTTTGGGAATTACTTTTATATAATTATTTTAATAGCAGATTATTCGAAGTTACCCGTTTCAAACAGAATAAATATAGAATTATATGTATAATTCTTTTTCAGTTTATTGTTTTAATGTCCTAACTCTTTGCTGCTTTCTCTGTTTCAGACAAAATGAAATTGTGGTTAGTTGTAGTTCATATCATCTTGGTCGCAACCAACATATGGGTCACAGCACATTTTCATGAAGAGCTTCCCAAAGACAATGAATTTGCAGAGTTTGAAGATTTTGAAGAAGACAGGCCAGCTCAAACAATCAATGATCACAATATAGAACACCTTAAAGAATCAAATAATAATCAGGATTTCGACGAGGAAGATGTTCTAATTGTGGATGGTGATAGTGAATTTGATCATTTCCAAGATGAAGAAGAATTTGAGGGATTAGATGCAGCTGGAGGAAATGCAGGGCCAAAAAGTGACGAACCTTCTACTTTAACAATCACAAAAATACCGATTCATCTGGGTCCAAGATGGGATAGCTTTTACTTAGAGATACTAATGATTATTGGGCTATTAGTATATTTTATCAATTATGTAGCAGGACGTTTTAAAAATGCCCATATAGCAGAGGTGTGGCTCATGGAGCATAAGCAGCTTTTGCTGGATAATTTCTCTCTTGTTGGAGATACAGGAAAATCAAGCAAAGATATGTCTGAAAGTTGTTTGGTAAAAGAAAGTCAGTCTCATTATAGCTTGTATTGTTCAGGGAGAGTTGGGTGCGATTCCATGTTAATTGAATTGAAATTAATTAAGAGGCAAGATTTGGTTGCGGTACTAGCACAGCTTGTGAAGCCTCAAAATGATCAGGCCCATATACGTGTAGAATTAGCAAAAGATGAAACAGATAGTTTTGTATTAGCAATAGCTACAAAAAGGACTGCAATGCATTTAGTACGTGACATGGCTGATATTAATGTTTATTGTCCAGAAAAGAGGTCAGGGGAAAAATTTGGTCTTCCATCAGGTTTTTATGTAATGTCTGAAATTGCTGAAGCAGCATCAGCTATTTTAGATACAAGAGTTTTACAAACATTTTCAAAGTTTGCACCATATATAGATTACATACATATTAGTGACCAATTTAGTGGTCCAAAACAACAAGAGTAAGTATCAAATACATTTTGTTTTAAGAATAATGTTTTTCTTGCTTCATGTTGCCATACCTTTAATTTCACTTTAGAGATACAAGTCAGCTAACAATGCCTGAAGTAAAAAGAGTTTTACTTGTTGGAATAAATATAAGTATTAAAGGACGTACCACTAATGCAGAAGGTCAAGAAAAATTAAAACTCCTTTTACAATTAACCTTCTATTTATTAGATAAATTACGTCGTTTTAAATTATCCAAAGAGGTTTGAACACACACACACACATATATATATATATATATGTATTTTTTTAAATTATATTACTATTCTAATTTATACTGTTGTTTTATTCATTGAAATTTCATTCTATTTTTAGGGTAAAAGCAAAGCGGATAAAAATAGATTAAGAGTAGAGGAAGCATTTTTAAAAACAACTCATGCAGCCAGAGCTGAAGCAGCTGCACACCGAAGAGAAGAACGTCGTAGAGCTGAAAAGGAACGTATATTACAAGAAGAAGATCCTGATAAACAAAGAAAGTGGGAAGAAAAAGAACAACGAAGACTGGCTAAAAGACGAGCACCTAAAATGAAGCAGCTTAAGGTGAAAGCATTATGACGAAATAAAATTAACTAATTATAGAGAATTTGTTAAAACTTTTGAAGAGCTATAAGTTGCTCAATTGAACTGCCTACTTAATTTAACTCATATAACAAAGCTGTATCATTTCAACCATATTTACGTATTTCTTACAACTATCAAAATTTCATTAAATAGCTTTAAATTGTCACAAAGGTATAGTAAGTGCATATTACATACTTAAAATCGACCTCTGTGAGATAAAAATACTTTTATATTTTTTATTTATGATATATACCTCCATTTTGTTTTCCTGTTGAAAATATATCTCATTACTGTTACATATTTATTTTGCGCATAATTATTATAACTTGTCAAATAAACCATAAACTCAACATAATATGTTATAAAGATCTTTGACTTGATAAAAGTGCAGCAACATATTATGGAGATAATATATATAATTGTTGTTTTGGACTGATTAATATTACTTATTGCACAATTTTTGTTAAAATCTATCCGTTTATGTTATAAATATTCTTACTAAATATTTATATCATAATAGTAGACCATAACTATAAAAAATTTTTCACGTCTGTATGCTTTCAATCATATTGAAATATGATGTTCGTAAATCATATTAAAATACTTAAAGCATATTCTTTTGATTAATTAAATAATAATATATATGTATATATTAATCAAAGTAGTTAAAATTAAATAGAGTAAAATATAAGTGAAAAATGGAACAAAAATATTAAGAATATAGGATATAAGTATAAAATATTAGTATGAAATTTATATTGATTTATAGAAATTAAATATTGAATAATAATGATATGATGTTACATACTATTTCAGTGTGCATGAACTGAACATTTAAACGTGAAACTTTATTCAATATTTTTTAATCAATTAGCTAAATGTCATAAATATTATTCTTAAAACACTTTTTTTATCAACACTTTTCGGGCAAATCATTGTTATTTCATAGTATTATATTTACATAGATTAAAAATTATAAGTAAGGAATGTACTGCAGCCATTGATATTATGATGTTATTAAACTTTAAAAGTTATGCGAGGATTTTGAACAAAAATGAAATATTTAGATTTTTAATAAAGTAACGTGAACATGAATTTATTATACTATTTATTATATATACAGATACTTCTTTAGAAGTAAAATAAATTTTTCATTGAAAATGTATGATACAAGAATATCTAAAATAATTTTTCATAAACAGATTGCATTGAAATTGTAAAATTCACATTCAATTTGTATGTACATATGTGCATTCGAGTACAAGATATTTCACATGGAATATTATACATTGAAATACAATTTTTTATTAGTATCGATGACTGTCTTACAAAATAAAAAGTTGTGATCAGATATAAAATCAGCTATAACGATATTTAGACCACCATGGCCAGGTCGTTTTTTATTTATCCACGGAAGAATTGCTTTTTGACACGATGGTACTAAATCTCTCTGCAATGTACCGCATAGATGTTTCAATACATAAGGAATATCAGGTGTTAAGAGGCATTGTGATACAAAACCGATTTGTAATGGTCGCGTCTTCAATTCGATATCTAAAAAGTTTATAAGCTCGTTAACGTTAACAGTGTTAGGCCATGGAGTACGCCACAGTCCACTTGGCCATAAATTTTTATAATTTTGTGCATATTCGTTTCGGTAAATGACGATGACTTGGTACTTTTCCAGGTTAAGCCAATGTAATGTGATGTGATTAAACGTAAATGCCATGGGGCATAATTTTGTTTGAAATATTCGGAAAATCGTCTCAACGAGATGGTGATGATCCATTTCTGAGAATGAATAAAAATGTTGAAAATCTAGGATTACGATCTCGTTATTGTGATAAGACAACCATTCTGCTATTTCATGGAGTGGCTGATATATTTTCGATCCGTACAAGCCATGAACAAAATAGATATTCCCATCCATACGCTTCGTCGCCACGCGTAAGTCTAGATATCGAATTCCACCATTGAGCTGATCCTTGATGCTTTCATGTTGTGTAATGGACCAATTAAAAATAACAGGTTTTGAAACCAACGAACAATAGCGACCAAGAGCTCTGATGTATCTTGGCTCGTCGGGTCCCACGTCACTGTGCCGATTTATGGTATAAGTCATCGTATCATGAGAACCTATTAGAAGTTATCAATTTATATTACATCTACTAATTTTATAATTTTGAGGTCAATATAATTGTATGAAGCGGGATCATTAGTTTTTAAATATATCGAAACATAACTGACAATGTGATTCAAACATTTTCATTTGATGTAAAATTTTGTGTACGTCGAAAGAAATTCTAAATTTGATATTAATTAATTCTTCTATATCTAATAAAATTAAATGATCTCTTTAAAACTTCGAAATATAAATATTAGTTTTCTAGCTTCTAATATAGATTTTCATAAAACGAGAAAATATTTTGAAACTTACCAGGTATCGCCAAACGTATTATGGGGAGGCTTTTCAAAGCTTCTGGTAGCCGAGTCATCCAGTATTCTAGTTCCTCGTCTACGGTGGAGTTCTTCCGTTTTGATCTGTGTGAAAAATTATTGACACCTTTAATTTCATATTCCATTTTATTATATATTTAGTGTCAATGTTGTAGAAAATTTCCTGATGAACTATTATAACGAAAGGACGAAATGATGTAGGTGACGTACACCTACTCGTCAAATGACTCGTCAGTAGATGTTCTCCATGCTTTATATCGCTTTTTCAAATTAACGTTCCCACGGTGATGGTGCATTAATCACCTCGCACCTTCTTCCGACACACAACTGGACGGTACAGATTCATAGAACCTAACCTCATGGTCATTCGGTTATTCAGCGTCCCTCTTTTCTACAACCGAGAAGTTAACTGCGGGAATGAGTTCATTAGAAAAAAGATACTGTTAACGACACGCTGTCATGATATTTATTTATATAAAAAGATCTTTGAATGTTCTTTTTTTGTGAATTATTGTAGTATTCTCAATATGTATGATTTAGAAAGAAGTGTTTGACACAAATAGTACGATTATATTAAATAATTCTAAAGATAAAATTTAGAGAATTAATTCAAAAATCTAAATAGTGCATGTGAAATTTTATTTTTCATTGAAATTTAACGAGAACAGTATTTTATTTTATGGAGCTACAAACATACATCACATAACATCACGGACGAGGTACTGGACAATGGTATACAATATTAATGTAATTTTGTGCTATATTGAGTCGATAAAGTCGCATATGACATACAAATGGTAAGACAGTCAGGTTATACATATTATATTCAATATTCATTGAGAAATTTCATTCGACAAATGAAATTAGAGAACGGATACCTTATTTTCTCTGACATCTATGCTTCAAACTCAGTATTAACTTTATGCAATGTAATATGATATGTGCATCAGGCTTTTCTAAGGATGTGTCGATTCAAATTTGGCGGATCGATTTTCTATGTTTCCCGCTCGCCAAGTTAAATATTTCCACCAATAGAAAATGTCAACCAATAGAAATTTCCACCAATAGGATATCCGCTAGATGATGCCATTCCACGAAACGTTAGTCAAATGTTGAAAGTTGTAGCGGTCAAATGTATCACTTTTGCTTCCTATACGGTATAACAGGTAATATGCATAACTTAATCTATTAATTAAACAATATTCCATTGCTATTTTATTACCGCTTTTTTATTATTATTAGTTTCGTTAATCGATACGTGTTTGTTTAAGAATTTATTGAATATTCGAGTATCTCGAATAGATCATTATTTGAATTCTTTCGCTCATTTGATAATTAGATGTGCCGGTACCTCACATTAAGAACTTTTAAGATAGAATTTTAATTCGGTTATTGTTTCATTTTAATATATATAATTGATATGGAAATACTGATACAATATTTCGTATTTTGATAAAGGTCAATCACAGTTTCTACTTCTCCCTATCTTCTGGAGAGGATATACCGATGCTTCAAAAGCCAGAAATGTAAATATTATTACACGTTATATTTCCACTAATTTTATTTTAAAAATAAATTATAGTATTTTACGTTTTGCAAACGTACGATAAAAGGACTACTTACTTGTAAATTGATATTTCAGATAATAGATCTTGAATGTACATGCGCAAAAGGAGGGTGGTGGAATCTCCACGTACAACAACTTTCACCTAGCCAATTAGTATTATTTGATATACAAATACTAATTACATCACTGCGAGATACAATTATGAATTTTATAGCTTGATTGGCTGCAGTCGTTATTACGTTTTTGTGTAAATAGAAAATTTACTCGGTACTTAATTAACGTCTGTTTAAATTTTTATTAATTACATATAATTATTATAAAAATATAGTATCATTTACAAATAATTAAGTTGAGCTTTTTTAAGTTCGGTGTACTGTCCAGTTTAATAATTTGTAATAAATAACGGAACTATGATACATGGAAGATATTAATTTTTGTATTAGTAATTAATAGTTTGATACCGCCTCATACAGAGTCCCTCCAATTTAACAATGGGATATATACATGTATTTATTTATTTAGATATGTATGTATTTCACGATTTTGAACTTGGACTTGAACTTTTGTTTGTTACATTAGTCTTACTTCCTTAAATTATTATACATATAATATTTTATTTTTGTAATCTTTGATAATTTATAATTAAATTTATGTATATAATAATTTAAGAAAGTAAATTAATCAAAAGTTCAAGTCCAAGTTCAAAATCATGAAATTACGTATCGAAAATATTATAAGATTTGCTACTAACTTTCTACTTTAATTAACTTTAGATATATTCCTCCTTTTGGCGCTAATAAGAAAGCAGCTGGATCAATTACATACGGAATCATAGTTTTCTCGCAAACTTCAACTTTATGATTGCGAAGTATTGTTATCAAACCAACTTTGGATTGATAAACTGCAAATCGAGCGCCTGAAATATATTAAGTATGTCGTTGAATATATCGCAGTACTTCTTAAAATTAATGTAGTATCTTTGCAGCATTAAGAAAAAGATAACTATAAGATAAAATAGTTAAACACGTACCAATACAATTTCTTGGCCCGTCACCAAAAGGCAAATAGTGCATGGAATCTCGTGATGCTACGACGTCATCGTTAAATCTTTCAGGAATAAAAGCATCAGGATTTGGATAAATATCAGGGTTATGATGAATCGCATACAATGGTATCCATATGAATGTCTTTTCCGGTATGGAAACTTTAGTGTTGTTAAAAGTATAACTGCTCACTGACTTTCTTAGTATAAGTGGTCCAGCAGGATACTTTCTTAACGTTTCTGCAATACATTTAAGCAATAAAAATTAGTTTATAGTTATTAAACAAATGTGAGTCAAAGTTACGGTAAAAAACGGATAACGCAAGTTACACACCTCGAAATACTAGATCCAGGTATGTCAAATCTTTTATTTGGTCATATTTCAATTCACCGTTGTTTTCCTCAAAGTGTTCTCTAATTTCTTGCCGTAATTTGTCTTGTATCTCGGGGTTTAAAGCTAATTCATAAAGGACATTGCTTATAGCTGACGAAGAAGTCTCAAATCCAGCAATGAAGAAAACGAACGCTTGAGCCGTTAATAGAGTGTCCGTAAGCTCTGTACAAGACGATTAAAGGATAACGTGAACTGCTTATCAGAGACAGCTATCGTGGGAATTGCTTAAAAATTGCTAATAAGAAAAATTTAAGGTACTTACTAATATTTTCCAATTTATCTGGATGTCTCTTAAGTTCCATAAGCATATTCACAAAATCAGGCCTCACGATGTTGTTGTCATCCCTGTACTTCATCGTATCAACGATTATCTTCGTGAAGAACGTAGTAATTTCCAGTGGTGCTATTATGGAACCGAGTAAATTGTAAAGGTAAGGAAATATTTGTCTAAATCGAAATCTCAAAATTTGCCCAAAGGAAGTGGCAAACACTTGTTTGCCCATTCGACGAAATTCACTATCTTCGTCGGATAACGCGTTCATTTCTATACCAAAGGCACAGCTACCTATTACATCCGTCGTATATTTGGCTGTTAATTCGCGACATTCTATGGGCTCGCCTTTCGCTACCAGGCTATCGAGGTACTGTTCCAAGTGTTTCGAACATTCTAATATCAGAGGAAACATCTCTTTGAGCTTGCCAGATGTAAATACTGGCGACAGTCTGGTTCTTAATGGACGCCATCTCTGTGACTCCAAATTGAAGAGATGTGGAGATAGTGGTTCCGCCTATGATCATTTTTGAAACTGGTTCGATATTCGACAAAAGATCGCGGTGTGTTGTTAAATAGTTTAAAGAAGCAGTGTGCCATAGCACGGTTAAGATTCACGGCTTACCAGTTAGCTTATTTACCTTTTCGTGAACAGGAATCCCTCGATCAGCAAATACAGAGAAATCTCTTATTAGGACATCTTTTATGAGCTCCGGATCTTGAAGAATTAGTATAGGCGTTTTTCTTGTAAATATTCCGATCATTGGCTCATCTTTGTACTCCTCCCAGAGTTTCTTCAAATATGTGCACATCGATGTCCTTAGCAACATTACATCTTTGATGTTACCGAACATTGGTACAGGCTTTGGTCCAGGTACTCCTCGGACTTTCCAAAAATCGAAAGTTGAGGTAAAGTAGTAATAAAACGCGAGAAGTAGTGCGATAATTCCGCAAATAATTTCAAAGTAGGTTGCCATTGCGCTACTCGTTGCTTCTAATCTGATGGACAAACGATGATTCATAAAAGTAAATTTTCTGCAAGATATTGTTACTACTTATATTTTCATAGTAAATTCAAAATCGTAAAAATTATATGTTAGCAATGTATTTGCCAGTATTTTGGGGTGAAAATCAATTCTCAATTAAAGTTAAATATAATTGAATGAAAAGAGTAAGATTAAATTATTTTTAGTTTCGACGTGTAACGTAATGAGTTTAAGTATTAAATAATTATCTTTTTTAATCTGTTCGGATGTAGAACAAGTATGTGTCTGTCGTGACATGTATTGATAGAATCAAAACTTATTTGAAACGAGGAAAATAATATCAGAAATTTTTTAATTGATGTTCCTTGTTTAAAGTTGTCGTTTGTTTCTCGTTAGTTAAGTTAGTTAACAAAATTTATATGTGATGTATTTATTATAATGTAAAAATTAAGTACACAAGTTTAACAAACCATTAAATTATCTTTTTTTCTAAATATCTTTAGTACATGATACTGGAGTTTTGTCGATTTGTCAAATAAAAAGGAAAATAAAAAACTCGTGCAAAATTAAAAAACAACGATAGACATATATATATCATTATTATATTATGCGTGCGAATGCATTTGTAGACAAACTCGTACTACTCGATCATTAGCAACTTGAAACTGTGCTTCAAGGTCGACAAGAAACATAACAGGGGCATGGAAGAGTTAATAATAGTGATTCATTGCATATATTATAATATTACTTTGCATATATTGTATAACAAAATGATTGTATGTAACGCGCGATAAACAAAATACTTACGACGCTTGACACGACGTAGAAATTCACTGTTTCACACTATTTCAGATGCTCTATCGCAGCGGAATCTTCTCAGTGGAATGGAGTGTGCATGATTCGATGAAACAATGTAATGCGCAATCAAAATGAGTTGCATAAACGTAACGTTAATGACTAATAAACAGTCACACAGGTCACATGTAGCTAGCAGATCGGCATTTTATTTGAATAGTATTTAATGCGGGAAAGATAAGGTTAATGAAACGTAATATGTATCTGTTTTGTCTGCGGCTATACTCGCTTGCACGGTTCTACCGACTAACTGTCTAGGAAGAATGTTATCGCTAGAGTACTGCATTTAACTGAGGGATCTGATCGATGTAGAGTGATGCGCAGCTCTGTAGGTGTCGCCGTCAGTATTGGATATCTACTGATTAAACAAAATACTATTGCACGGGAATTAAAAATGACTAGAATACATAGTAACAAACAATTACAAATCAAAGAATGATAATTCAGATATTTATTTTGAATAATAGCCAAACCGCGATCTACAGTAGCGTTACAAAATCTGTTAGTAGAGCAGACTCCAGGATGTCGACATTTTTCCTACTAAACCCAGATTCCATAGCGTTTATCTAAGTGCATATCATGCAAAAAGAAAATGTCATTCTCTCGGAGGAAAAAACATTTCCATAGTTGGAAATGCCCAGTCTTTCTATTCCCATTAATTTCTCTAGTACTATAATGTGATTCTGGTAATATGTACGGATATGTATGGATTCGTCAGATTCGCCAGATTTTTGGAGAAAACATTTTTCTAATATTTCATTACATTGTTGAAACAGATCCGTTATAGATAATAAGTTTGTAGAAGCACATTTACTACAAATTATAGTAAATATTTGAATTTATTAAAAAATATTTCGTATTTACAAATATGATAGCAATAATTAGAATAATAATAAACAGTGTTTTTATCAATTTCTTCGCAGAAGAATAGCCTAGTACGTTTTTATAATTTTTTTTTATTATAGAATAATCAAGAAGTGCAAAATACAAAATCTTGAAGCGACAAATAAAAAATATGTTACGTTATGTTTGAAGTTAAAATCTATGAATAGCTACCGTTCAAGTAATAAATTCAACTTTCTACTTTGCTTATTTTCAAGTGAATTCCACCCTTAGGAGACAATGTAAGGGAATTCGGGTTATGTACATAAGTAGTTATTGTCTTTTCACAAACATCAACTTTGAACTTGTGTAATATTTTTATCAGACCCATTTTAGTTTGATAAATCGCAAAACGTGCTCCTGAAACAATAATCAAATTCGTTACGTGGACACAAAACAAATTAAGAACAATCATTTAATTCAATATCTGTTCTTGCTTTACCAATGCAATTTCTTGGTCCATCGCCAAACGGTAGATAGCACATCGGATGTCTGGCAGCTACCGCGTCTTCGTTAAATCTTTCCGGATCGAATTTCTCAGGATCCGGATAGATATTGGAATCCCTTTGAATCGCATACACGGGAATAAATACTTCGGTACCCTTAGGAATCGTTACCTTTGTACCACTAAAGGTGTAATTCGCGTTGCATTGTCGCCTTAGAAGCGTTCCTGCCGAATACTTTCTAAGCGTTTCTGTTTAACAAAAGCAGATACGCGTAATTTTAATACATGGATAAATATTTTTATTTCTACAATTTTTATGGCGTAATTTTAATATTTAGTAATTGATTTCACGCGTTAATTTCGGGGTTAAATGCATGAACATTCGCAGTTAAATTATTGATAAAACGTTTAACAACAACGTACCCTTGAATATTTTGTCCAAGTATTTCATTTCTTTGACTTGTTCGTATTTCAGGTTTCCATTACTTTTTACATGGAATTCTATTATCTCTCTCCGAAGTTTATCTTGTATATCAGGGTTGAGGGCCATTTCGTAAAGTGCGTGCGATATGGTCGTCGAAGACGTTTCGAATCCAGCCGCGAAGAAGACAAAAGCTTGCGCAGCGAGAATTGTGTCCGTTAACTCTATAAAATTTCATAAAATTATGATAGAACATGAGATATATATTATAATGAATTAATTATATTGTACTACTTTAATTAATAATTCATCAGTATTCTGCGCTACAATGTTATCTATATTAAACGTAGCAGTTTGCTTAATTAAGCAATTGTCCAATCTCAATTTGTCATTAATTCTCGCATAAAGATGACTGAGTAATTAAAAACCTATTTAAAGATACAATTAATTGGCTTACCAATATCCGCTAATTTTTCCGGGTGCTTCTTCAGTTCCATCAGCATGTTTATAAAATCCGGCCTAACGATGTTATTTTCTTCTCTATATTTCATCGTATCCGCGACCAGTTTTGTAATAAATATACTTACTTCCGATTGTGGTATCAAGAACCAAAGAAAGTTATACAACCGTGGAAAAGTATCTCGAAAGGTTATCCTGAGGATCATTTTCAAATTTTGGTCAAAGATCTTTCTTCCTATTCTTCGAAATTCACTCTCTTCGTCTGACAGCGCATTCATGTTGATACCAAAAACACAGCTTCCAATAACGTCAGTAGAGAATCTCGCTGTTATTTCGCGGCAATCCACGAAGCCTCCTTTTTCCACAATCTTCTCCAAGCATTGTTCCAAATTTTCGGCACACTCTAATATCAGGGGAAACATTTCCCTTAGTTTACCGGAAGTAAATACTGGTGAGAGTTTCGTTCGCAAAGGCCTCCATCTTCTCGCTTCTACGTTAAAGAGATTTGTAGCCAATGGATCAGTCTGCGATTAAAATTAAGTTGAAACGATTAATCTCGTAGAGTCTTGTTGAAAAATATGTTGAAAAATATATTAATACATATATCTTTGAACGATAGTGTACATTGTACATACCCGTTCAGAAACATTCAGTCCCCGATTGTTGAACGTAGAGAAGTCTTTGATTAAAACGTCCTTGATGAGATCTAAATCGCACAGAATAAGCGAAGGCTTTCCTCTCACGAATATTCCAATCATTGGTTCGTTTTTGTATTTCTCGTACAGGCGTGCTATATAGTCACCTATACTGATCTTTCTCAGCATAACATCTTTGATATTTCCGAAACCTGGTATAGGTCGAGGCCCGACAACGCCACGATCTTTCCAAAAATCAAACGTAGATGTTAAGTAATAATACACAGCAAGAAAAACTGCGACGATCGCACTTAGTATTTGAAAATAGTCAGCCATGTCGATGTATCGTCAATTTCTGTTCCGACGAAGGTTCGTCGTAGACTGACGTCGTTAAGCGAACTGCTGTGTAATACTCTCCCGAGAACATATCACTCCTGGAATTTATAATGCTGGAGCACGAATATTCGTATCAAATGTGTATAGACTAGATTTTTAGCTCTTAATGCTTACAGTCCACATATCTGCCACAGGAAGAACATGAACTTGCGTTTTCTTGCTGCTGAGTATGTTAAGTAAATAGAGTTAATCAGGCTGAATCATCTCACGCAACATATTTCGATATAACTTGTATCTACACAAAGTTCTGCGAACATGACGATGGTTTTATTTATTCATTGTTCAAGGATATGGAAAGTTAATTTTATAAGTAATCACGTATCTCTCCGCTCGTTATCTCGTTAATTAACATAGAAGCTATTTTTCTACGAGTTTTAACAAATGTTTATCTCCCGCGTGTTTATAGTGAGAAGATTTTTTATCGATTCTCCGATTCTCCGAAAGAAACAAACAAATTGTAATGACTTGCGTTTACGATGTCAATGCCCTGTTGTGTAAGTTTCCTTCTAAATATACAGGGTGTTGTACAAATCGATGTAATACAATCAACGATGTATCAAATCAATGTAATCGATGTAAGCCATAAAGACAATTCTTTCCATGAAAAGTATGGAAATTTTTCACGCTTACAAATGATATTCGATGGGTTTCCTCTCCACTTCAAAACAAGGCTGTGTAACGAGTTTTTTCAAGTATTCCTTCTGTATCTTGTTTTTCATCGTATACAATCTTGTATTTATTGTCATGTTATCTTCTATTCATTATACATATTCATATATAATAATTGAAGTAAAACCGCTGAAATGCATTGAAACATGTTGTGATACATAGAACAGTATCAGTTACGCTAATGCAGAAACGCATTATGGTCATAAAATAGTATCTGTATGACTTCGCTCATTAATTGCACATGATGATTATATAATGATATGTAATCGGTACTGATGTTACTTCAACGTGCGTAGGTAGCTCAATCCCACAAACGAAGTCCCACAAAGGATGCAAGGCAAATGTAAATATTATTTCACGTTAACCGAAGAATCTGGTGGATTTGATATCACATCGAAAATATTGATTGTATGAATGAAGAATACAGAATACTACAAACTACGAAGTCTTGGATGCTTTTTTTATGATTATTTCTCACTATAAACTTTACTCTCTTTCTATCTCTCTCTTCTGAATTAGATTCCTACAAGGCCACGTTCTTTAATCAAATGTTTCATATTTGACATTTCGCGAAATTTTCGTCAGACCGATTTTTTTTTTTTAATACATTGCACATTATCTTCTTGAAAACAAAAATTAAAGCTGTTACAAGTAACGATAACAAATATTCGTGGAATTGTATCGTTTACGTGTAAAATACAAATACACACGTTTTATAATTACATAGGTACCGTCAATAAAATTGAAATTCTCTTCGTATTTGTTATCGGTTTGTTTTGTAATTAAAAGCAGTATTTATAATGCATTCAGGATGTCATTTCTTTTAAAATCTGTAGTATGTATATAAATCAGGAAACAATGTTATATAAACGCCTAGATTTGAATATTTATTAACAAAATTTGAGAGAAACACTGAACATTAGTGGAACGATATCGAGGCTCTGCAATTGAGTTCATGCCACTAATCTTATCTATAGAAAATTTTAGAAGGGAAAATGTGTGTATCGAATTAACGCATCTTACGAATTGATAAGAAGAAGTGAATCATTCAATAAAGGAAATTGATGATTCGTTGTAGTAGGACATTGGACTGAATTTCATAGAACAAGAAGTTCATTTTTACTACAATTATTAACAATTTTGTTATCGGCGTTATTTACTTCGATCTAATCTTCGCTTAAATAATATGTAATACGTAGATATAATTCTCTTAAATAATGATAATAAGGATAGCAGCTACGAGTCAGTTTTCCACCTTCTCGTATCTTATATTTTTCATTCTCAACTTTTTAATAAATTACCACGGATGCACAATTATCGGCATGTTTGAGATGTTGATTTCTTCAACACGCTCAAAGATCATCGAAATAGTTGAGATGGATGAGATATCGATATTTATCAAATAATTTTTAACATCAATTATTGATTTATATTGTTCAAATTTTTAGGAATTCCTTAAAATAGGCAAAAACATTTTAAACATTTTGTTTATTAAAGGCACTTGCAAATCTTTCAGATTACAATTTTCATTTACATTAATAACGGTATAAGTTATTTAATCCTAATCCTATTTTATAGTTAAGTGTGAAACAATGGGAAAGATATGGATATATAAATAGATGTTTAAATTTACAATAAAGAAACTTATACGTTACTCGAATAAACAGATTACTAGAACGATGATTCTAATCTAAATAACAAGAGTACCCATATCTATTTCTTTTGACTAGAAACGATTATTTGCATGTCCGTAACACGAACTAGGTTTTTGCGAAATTTACATAAATATATGATGCTTGAGCAAATTTAAAAATTATCCAACAGAATTTTTCAGCACTCGCTTCATATTTTCGTTATTTTCAAGTATATTCCTCCTTTTGGTGCTGTCACAAACGCGCCTGGGTCAAATTCGTAGGGAATTACCGTCTTATCGCAGACTTCTACCTTGTAGTTGCGAAGAATCGTAATTAGTCCAACTTTGGTTTCATAATTTGCGAAACGTGCACCTAGAAATAATACAGTACGAAAAATTGATTAATAATTGTGAACATTTGTAATTCATTGACGAGTGAATTTAACAAGTTACAGATGGAAGTAGAAAGGAACGATAGATTATTAATATTAAATGTTATTCAGTTTCCTTTTCTAATCAATTCTAAACTTTCTAAATCATGCAAAAATAAAAATGGTTATGCAATTTACATACCGATGCAATTCCTTGGACCATCGCCAAATGGTAAATAATGCATAGGGTGTCGGGCAGCCACGGCGTCTTCATTGAACCTTTCGGGATCAAATAAATCAGGATTCGGATAAATATCTGGGTCACGATGAATCGCAAACACTGGTATCCATATCAGTGTTCCCTGTGGTATCGTAACTTTCGTATTGTTGAAGGTGTAGGTCGATTTCGTTCTCCGCGGTATGAATGCTCCTGGCGGATACATTCTCAACGTTTCTGTAAAAAAAGAATAAATCATTAGAATTCGTACGTTTGTTAAAAAATGTAAATCTACGAAAGTATGTTAGCTCGAAGGTCGATCGAATTAAAAATATAGTTTAAGTCGAGAGAATTACAGATTAGATTAGAAGTGTATGATATTAATAGCAACGATATAATTAATATAATGATAAGTAATATTTAATTAGTAGACGATAACGCGTCATATTTGTATGCGTGTGTGTTGTGTACCCAAATTATGGCGATCTAATAATATCAATGATGCTTGTATAAATATAAAATTTAATTAGACATCGTAGATATATCGTATTAATTGGAAATAGATTCGATTAGATAAAGTCAGAATTAAAGAAGAATTAAAAATACCTTTGAATACTTTCTCTAAATATTGCATTCCTTTGATATCTTGGAATTTCAACTCTTCATCATTCTCGCAACAATGCTCTTTGATTTCCTCGCGAAGCTTGTCTTGTATGTCTTGATGCAAAGCTAATTCGTAAAGAGCGTTGCTCATAGTCATAGAGGAAGTTTCAAAACCCGCTGCGAAGAATATGAACGCTTGCGCTGTGAGTAGCGAATCTGTCAGTTCTGGAAAGAATTGCCATCGCACGATCAATTTACATCGATTAGCAAATTTTCATCCGTTTTAAATCTATTTGGCAAATGAATCGTTGTTATAGAATTAAATGTCTGTAAGACGTACCGATGTTTTCAAACTTCTCCGGATGTTTCTGCACCTCCATCAGCATGTTGATAAAGTCTGGCCTAACGATGTTGTTCTCCTTCCTGTACTTTATAGTGTCAGTCACAATTTTTATAAAGAATGGTGCTAACTTTCGATCGGGTATTATATAACCGAGCAAATGGTACAACTTTGGCATGAACAATTTCATCTTCTGTCGAATGACGTTTTCCACATTCACAGCGAATACTTCCCTGCCCATTTTACGGAATTCGCTGTCTTCGTCTGCCATTGCGCTCATCTCGATACCAAAGACGCATGTACCGATTACGTCAGTTGTGAATTTTGCCGTTACCTCGCAGCATTCGATAGGCTCTCCTTTCTCCACACGCTTGTCCAAATATTTCTCCAGGTGCTGCGAGCACTCGATTATAAGGTAAAACATTTCTCGCAACTTGCCGGATGTGAATATCGGCGAGAACATAGTTCTCAATGGTCGCCATCTTTCTGATTCCAAGTTGAAGATACTTTGAGATAGCGGTTCCGTCTATGAATTAATTAATTTGACAAATTAAGTTATACAATATATCGAGCTAAAATCGGACTTGTTTATTGCACTAAGGATTACATTGATTTATTTCTGAAAATCGAACTTATAATTTCGCTTACCCTTTCATAAACATGGAATCCTCGGTCCGCAAATTTGGGGAAGTCTCTGATTAAAATATCCTTGATGAATTCTGGATCTTGCACAATAAGCAGAGGCGATCTTCTCATGTACAAACCAACCATTGGTTCGTTTTTATAGGTATCGTAAATTTCCATGAGATAGTGAGGTATTGATTTTCTCGCGAACATAAGTTCATTGGTGTTACCAAGGAATGGTAGAGGTTGTGGCCCAATTACTCCGCGATTTTTCCAGAAATTAAAAGTCAATGTGGCATAGTAGTAGAGAGCAAGAAGCAATGCTGCCATGCCGCATAGAATTTCGAAATAGTTGGTCATTTTGCTCGATGATCTGAAATCAGTAGTTGCGAACTATTTTAAAGATGTTACGTTGAAGATTTCTAACGATTATTATATTATTTTATATAGAATATGTATGATACGTATTTGTATTTACTTTTGTAGAATAGATAACTGTTATTAGACTTAATATAATAAGTAACATTTACTTGTGTGAAAAATTATTTTTTCTTTTTCCTAGTCAAGTAGATAAATAGCTCTTTAAGATAAGTGCGAGGTGAAGAATATTTATGTTTGAGAAAATGAGATCAGACAGATAGTAGAATAAGTTAAACATCAATCGGGGCGAAAAATGTTTGAATAATCGAGGTACTACCCATATCGTATCGAGCAAATTAAATCATTTTAACTCTCTAGTTTATAGAGAATAAAAGAAAATGTTTTAAGCAAATGATGCTAAATTTGACGACAAAAATTTACAAATAACAAAGAGTTACTATGAGTCATAAATTAGATAAAACAGCGAGAACGTACATAGCAATTAAAATGCAGTAAAATTATTCTAAAAATAGGCAGGTAGATATCACATTATTCTGAAAATATCTTATGCAGGTACAGCCGTCTAGAAAGAAAACTTGACAAGTTAGGGTGATAAGTACTTTTATAGTTAGAGTACTTTTAGTTTTTAGGAGATAATTTTTGTGTGATAATAATAGTAATCGTTTGAAGTACTGCTCGTGGGATTTAGATTGCGATAAAGACTTATGATGAAACTTGACGAATATCGATTTTATGAATAATTGTTCGTTAAATATATATTTATTAGCAAATTTTTTGGCAAACAAAATCGAAGAAGCAAGTCGATGAATGAATTCCTAGTTGATTTGAAATGTTAATTAATTTAATATCAATTTAAGTTTTATATTATATTCCTGCACTCTTACATTTTATATTGTTAGAGTTTCTTATTTTATGTTTCTATTTGAATTTGTATGTTATTGAGGTTTAAAAGGAATATAAGAGAGTTTGAGTGAGTAGGTTTTAAGCCTAAATGTTAAATATTACAGATGTTAGGCTTGATGATTCGAAAAGTATACCATAAATGTAAACCAAAGAGAAATGTAACTGGAAGTTTAACAAATCACTTGAGAATGGGGGAAATTATATGTTATATGTTAGTTTACAACTAAGCAGAAATATATATCAACTTACGATAAATACACAGTCTTGCTATTTGTGTTATTCGGTAGTAAAAGAGAAAGTTACGAAGGTGCTTCTTGAACACGTTTTTACATGCAACTGGTTCCTGCAGTAGAAAGTCTCTTAGTCTTATACCTACACCGTCCTTGCAGTTATCGTTCATGATGACTTGCAGCTGTCCTTAGTAATTTGTTTCCCTCCCGGTAGTTTTTGAAAATGATCGCGGTCAATGGCACGTTAATGTGCTAAATCTCTCATCGCTGCTTATATCCTCATTGCTGTGATATGCATTAAGAAAAATATTTGTCAATTGTGTTCATATGTGATTACGTTGCAATTATAACGATTTGATACATCACCAACTAAATTATTAAATTTATACCTATGAATGAATGAATCATACCTAAAAATATTAGATAAATTGCACTAATTAAGAAAAATTCTACTTTTTCGGGTAGAATATTTATGAATAATATTTCGGAGATTATTTTATCTGTATAAGGCAGAGAGCGAGAGAGAGAGAGAAAGAGGGAAATTTTTGGCTTATGAGATAACTTCAAAAATACCTTTTTTTTTTTAATCGGTCAGATTCGAAACTATTTATTGATTCTAATTATAATGATATGGTAGATTATAGTCAGTTATACTTTATACTGTTGAAAGGCACGTAAGTATTGTGCAGAGATGGAAAAAGGTCCTGTGGAAGGAATAAGGGCTCGATTGGTTGTTTTTAACAGATTCGACACAATCGTAGAGTTAAGCACATGTATCGCTATATACAAACAAAACATCATTGTATAACTATGAGTGATAAAGAGCATTATCTTCCTTGTCCCTGTGCCATATCGCGATGCATGCAAAACGTGATAGGTTTAAGGATTACTATACTACGGATATATGTATCGCTTATTTATTGTTAAAATATAAATGTATAAAAGTATAAAATGTAACTAAATAAAAATATAAATATAAAATATAAAGTATAAATTAATATATAATGTATTATAAACTGCTTTGTTAGAGAACACACTGGATACCGATTTTAATTGAACGATTACAATCGATATATTTTAAAAAGTCATCGTAATTTTGAATTACGTTTATATTTTTGTTATCTTCAAACAAATCCCTCCTTTTGGAGCTAGGAGAAATGCACTTGGGTCAAATTGATAAGGGATCATGGTTTTCTCGCAAATGTCCACTTTATACTTGCGAAGAATCGTGATTATACCCACTTTGGTTTGATAAACAGCAAAACGTGCACCTAGAAGAAAAGTTTTATGCGCTTGTTTGAAATTTGTATGAAGTGGAAATTCTTTTCTCTTAATAATTCTGGTAGTCATCAAGTAAATATCATCGATCTAACGTACCGATACAATTTCTTGGTCCACTGCCGAATGGTAAATAATGCATCGGATGTCGAGCATCAATGGCATCTCGAGTGAAATTTTCCGGATTAAAAACATCAGGATTCGGATAAATTTCGGGATCACGATGAATCGCGTATACGGGAATCCACACCATCACACCCTTCGGTATACTGATTTGCGAATCTCGGAAGATATATTCTGAATTTGATTTTCTTGGTATCAGAGTTCCTGGTGGATACATCCTTAATGTTTCTATAGGAATACATTGAAAAAAAAGACACTTTATTCATTTTTCATTTTTCTTCTCAAAGCAAAGTTGTACGCATACCCTTAAATACTTTGTCCAAGTATTCCATATCTTTAATATGCTCGTAATTTAACTCTCCGTTGTGTTTCTTATAGTGTTCGTTGATTTCGTCGCGTAACTTCTCTTGAATTTTCGGATTCAGGGCGAGTTCGTAAAGTGCATTGCTCATTGTCGTCGAGCCAGTTTCAAAACCAGCAGCAAAGAAAACGTAAGCTTGTGCGGTTATCAAAGAGTCTGTTAATTCTGTAAAATACGATTTAATATTGCGTCATAATTTTACCTATCTAACAAATATCTAATGGATATATTTTATCAGATTTTTTGTAAATTACGCTATTAAACGTACCAAGATCGTGTAACTTTTCTGGGTCTTCCTTAAGTTGCATAAGCGTATGTATAAAGTCAGGTTTATACACGTTGTTCTCTTTTCTGTATTTCATAGTATCTACGACGACCTTGGTTAGAAACGGAGCAAGTCTTCTGTCAGGCACAATGTAACCCAACAAGTCGTACAGTTTCGGCATCATCAGTTTGAATTTCATTCGTATTATCGCCTCCAAAGATGGTTCGAAAATTTGTTTGCCGATTTTACGAAATTCGCTCTCTTCATCTGACAGTGCACCCATGTTGATCCCAAAGGCACATGATCCTATCACGTCCGTTGTAAATTTTGCTGTTATCTCACGAAAATCGACAGGTTCTCCCTGCGCAACCATTTTATCCAGATATTTTTCGAAATAGTTCGCGCATTCAATGATCAGATCGAACATATTTTTCAATTTGCCAGATGTGTACACAGTGAGCTTCGATCTCAATGGACGCCATCTTTTTGCTTCCAAATTGAACAGATGCTGCGATAATGGTTCGACCTATAAACAGTTTATAACGCAATTTGAAAATTTTGACCATTCGACTAGCTATAATCTTATGTAACAATATAAAGTATAATGTGATTGTAAATAGTGATATGTAAATGAATATAAATATAGATAAATATTGTATAAATGTTAAACGGTAATTATGTACATTACTTTGCTCGCAGTAATGACTCAAAATGTATCGAAAAGTTCTAAAAATAATTTTCATAAGTTATACGCACGTATACATACTCTTTCATGAACATTAAATCCTCGGTCAGTGAATTTCGAGAAGTCTCTGATGAGAACATCCTTGATCAACTCCGGGTCTTTTAAAACTAGTACGGGTGTCGTTCTCATGTATAACCCAATCATTCTGCCCGTATAGGTTTCGTAAAGTTTTTTAATATATTGTGGCAAAGCTATTCCGGAAAACATGATGTCTATAACGTTTCCAAAGAAGAATACTGGTTTTGGTCCTGAGATATTGCGCTTCTTCCAGAAATTAAATACTAATATATAATAATAAGCCAGAAGTACTGCAACGGCAGCGCATATTATTATCAAATAATATGCCATGGTTCTCTGTTTCAGTTATTGATTGAGATGGAAAAAATGATTATCTTAAAAAAGAAATGTATAATGATAATTTGGTATAGTCGATGTTCTCCTTTCGCTCAACACTTTCCAAGTAAGAATCGATTCGATTATGAATATGACAGAAACTTGCCTTAATAAAAATTGGAAAAATAGAATTATGCAATTTTTATTTATTTATTTATTTGTTCACTTAAGCATTGAATAATTTCACTTTCTATGCATCTATTTTATAAATATATTGATATTCATAAATACATGAATTTATATTTATTGATTCAAATACTTTGATCTCTTTTGTACTCCTCCTTTATGGATGTGATTCTGCTTAACTTTGTAATAATTCTCTCGCGGTGACTGAATTAATACTTCGGTGCATTATTAAATATGGCATCATTATATATGCCCTACATGACGTAAAACTTCTCTTAGAAATTTTCATTGAGCGTCATATGTTATATTTGTTGCAGGTCAATTTCTTCGAAATATTATCATATTTATAGGTTCCGATATGCATATATATGTATATATACGTGTATCAAAAATTGTACACACACAAAAATATTTACACAAAACATATTGGACATAGTCCGTATGTAGCGGGGAAATCTTTAGGCAGGAGAGTGTAGATTAGATTCTACTGCGTAAAATTTCCACTGCGTAAAATTTCCTCGATGCCGTATTTTATTGGAGGGGAACTTGGGGAATTTCAGTGACATACATGAGGATGCTATCGCAGAACAATATTTTGACACAAACCGAATATGATGTTGCGTATGTACCGTTCGTGCTTGTGCGATTATTTA
Source organism: Bombus terrestris (assembly GCF_910591885.1). Classification (NCBI taxonomy): domain Eukaryota; kingdom Metazoa; phylum Arthropoda; class Insecta; order Hymenoptera; family Apidae; genus Bombus; species Bombus terrestris. The sequence goes on along the minus strand of NC_063281.1, from coordinate 13,173,762 downwards.
TGGGGAAAAGAGAATATATGAATTAACACTCTTAAAAACGTTAAATTCCATTATATTTGCATGGCAGAGAACGAAAATTGCCATATCACAATTACAAAATTTACTTTACAATACAAACATAGAAAAATTTGTTATTCGGCGTTAATACGATTAAAATTAGTCTCTTTAAAGGATGTCTCACTTTGAAATTATGTTTTTAGTTTCGTTAACTTCAAATATATTCCCCCCTTCGGCGTCAACAGAAACGACGTCTTAGAAAACTCGTATGGAATCATAGTTTTATCACAAACGTCCACTTTATAATTACGAAGAATCGTGATTAGACCCACTTTAGTTTGATAAATAGCGAAACGCGCACCTAGGAATAAAAATGAAGCAAATTAATAAATTGGTAATTTAAACAGAAACAAACAACTTCAACAGGAATGCTCGTATAATTGAACGTACCAATGCAATTTCTTGGTCCATCGCCAAATGGTAAATAGGTCATCGGATGACGCGCCTCAATTGCGTCTTCGTTGAAATTCTCTGGATTGAACACGTCGGGATTTGGATAAATGTCAGCATCATGATGCAACGAGTATATGGGAATCCATATTATTAAACCTTCCGGTATACTGACTTTTGTGTTCCTGAAAGTATAGGCGGAAGTGGATCTTCTTGGCAATAGAGATCCTGGTGGATACTTCCTTAATGTTTCTATGAAGATAAAATAAGAAAGACCTTTTATTATATTTTTTTGTAAAGCTTTAACTTTCTATTCGAAGTAAAGCTACACATGCCTTTAAACACTTTCTCCAAGTATTCCATGTCTTTAACATGTTCGTATTGCAACTCTCCGTTATGTTTCGCGAGATGTTCCTTGATTTCTTGACGTAATTTGTCTTGAATTTCTTGATTTAGCGCGAGTTCGTAAAGAGCGTTGCTCATTGCCGACGACGAAGTTTCAAAGCCGGCAGCAAAGAAAACGAAAGCTTGCGCAGTTAATAAGCTATCCGTTAATTCTGCGAAATACAGTTCACTCGTGTTAATTAAATTATTATATTGTACTGAGAAGTGAGTCGTATTATTTTCTTTCTTATTATTCGATACAATGTGATTGTATGTTCTTAGCATAAATTGCGATGCGATATTAAAATTAAGTTGTCGGTATAAACTTACTAATGTCGCCCAATTTCTCTGGATGTTCTTTCAATTCCATAAGCATATGTATAAAGTCAGGCCTGTATATGTTATGCTCTTTCCTGTATTTCATAGTGTCTGTCACGAGCTTGGTAAAGAACGGAGCAAGTCTTCTGTCGGGAATAATGTAACCCAACAAATCGTACAGTTTCGACATGTACAGTCTGAGTTTTAACCGTATTACGTTCTCGAAGTTCAGAGCGAAGATTTGTCTGCCGATTTTACGAAACTCACTATCTTCGTCCGATAACGAGCTCATCTCGATTCCAAAAGCGCAGGAACCAATCACGTCGGTCGTGAATTTCGCTGTTACCTCGCGAAAATCTATGGGCTCTTCCTCCGCGGTCAGTTTATCCAAGTATTTTTCGAAATGATCTGCACATTCGAGGATGAGACCAAACATGTCTTTCAGTTTGCCAGATGTGAACATTGGAGTGAGTTTCGATCTTAACGGACGCCATCTTTTTGGTTCCAAATTGAAGAGATGCATTGACAATGGTTCTGTCTGTGAACAGTTCGCGATATCAGCTTAAAAACCGACAAAATATTTCCTTTCAAGCAAACAGGACAAATATAACGTTATCGTCGGAGAATGAAAGATTAGAAATTTCTTCGTTAAGCAATGAATTATCCGGGAGATCTATTTTTATGTCTAGAATTACGATAAGAATATTTATTTACTTTGTGATAGTACCATTAATAAATCACAAGTACGAAAAAAAAAAATTTGGATAAAGAACATGGAGTGGCTATTAATACTTTATCGCTAATTTCTTCACTTACAAATGCAATGTAACATACCCTTTCATGAACAGCAAATCCTCGATCGGCGAATTTCGAGAAATCTCTAATCATGACATCTTTTATCAGTTCCGGATCTTTTAGAACAAGAACCGGTGATCTTCTCATGTACAACCCAACCATCGGCTCGTTTTTGTATACTTTATAAAGATTCTGTTGGTAAGCCACCATTGATATTCTTGCAAGCATCAGGTCTATGGTGTTTCCAAATAAGAATACAGGCTTTGGTCCTTGAACTCCACGACTCTTCCAAAAATCGAAGGTTGACGTGGAATAATAATAGAGAGCCAGAAGTAATGCGGCTAACCCGCACAAAATTTCAAAGCCACTCATTATAATTTCTCTTCTGAAAAAGAATTTATAATGTCGTGCTATAAAAATTCTGTAAGACATTTCTTTTCGCCGTAGAATAAAAGAAGAGGGGTTAAATTATATCGTTAAAGCGGTGTTGGTCGAATGCTGGACCCTTGACGATATTTTTCCCTAATTTGAGGGTGTATTTATGGTGTTGGTAGATACACGTGAATACGATGATATTTTTGATGATCCTTATCGTGAATAAACGCGCGTATAAGCCTGCTTAGCCTCTCCGCGCATTTAGGGACATGTCCTTGTTGAGCAATATATGTCGAATTATGAATAAAATATATTGTCTTATTTGCGTTGTTAATATAACACATACATAATATATGAACAGTATCTGACTTTTTTGTTAATGCTAATTGCAGCGTTATTGAATATATTCGATGATTAGATAGAAAATGTCTTTATTCTTTGAAACTTTGAAACTATAAATTCTTATATACATCTGTTATCGTTACATGCATATTGTATGAAAATGTTCCATTTTTGGTATTTTAAAACGTTATTTTAAGATGTATTTAAATACGACGTGAATCAAGCAATATTCGTACCAACCAGATTATCAGACGCGTAAAACTGTCTGCTGCATCACTCGCAATATTTTCCCCACGCGATATCAATATAATTGATATAATATTCGTTGCGCGTAAAAAATGAGAACGGCAAATGTCAACGCTATTCGTTTTATTATTAACGAGCTGTGCTATTTAAAATTAGTAAAATTATGTATATGTATCTATGTAGTAGATTTCTATTGTTAGATTAGTGTTATCTGTGTATAATTACGTTGAAATCGTTATCAGTGTTGTGTTGCATAATTTTTGACGTTCTATGTTTGCTAAACGAATATGTATGCATCGAATAATAAAACTAACATTCAGCATTTGAATGAAACTGTTTGAGGTATCATCCTGAAATATGTATATACATACACAATATAAAGCAATAGAATTAAAAAGTAGGTTTATTCGGATAAAAGTAGGTTTATAACGTGGTTAAAAGCGTTATGTAAGGTTCGATGAAGTAATTACAAAGCAACTGATATCGCTTCTCATTATTTTTCCAGACGCACATAAGTATGTATGTATATAGATACCTTATTAATGTCAGACGATATATTCCTGAGTCGCGAAAAATGATGTTTTCCCTAACATGATGTGGAATAGACTAATGTCAATCTACTGGCGCTTTCGATCTTTAAAAGCATACTCTGGTGATTATCGGAGACATACTCATGATGACTTGCAGATAACGAAAGTGTTAAGTCCGGTGATTCTACACAAATCAAGCCCCACGTCGCAGGCAAGATGACAACCAGATATCACACCTTTACAGTGTACCCTCAATAGTCTTAAGATCTCACCATAAATCTTGGAATTTTCATAGTTAAGGTCCTTTAGGCTAAACAAATATCTTTTAGTTCAAGTGTTCATTAAATGTATTCTCTATGTCTCTCCGCGAACAGAAAGTGATTTCAGAACTGTCATTTTGAAAGGTACTTGTAGGATGGGATTAAAAGTACAGTCAACGAGACAAATATGGAATGCGTATAAAATAACGGAGATTATTGTAATAATTCCTTATGCAGTCATATTTAGGATCATGTAAAATTTACTAAAGCAACTTACTAAACCCTTATCCGACTCTGATTTTTCTCAATTTACTTTATTCAATGGTAACAAATGACAAACGATTAGTATAATAAGAAGTACGAATATATATTAATTCTTTCATTGAAAATTCTGTACATCCAGTGTTCATTCATAAAAGCTCTGAAGAGTATGTCAATATCAAGGTGAAAGTAGTTAGATTTTCTCAGTTCTGACGGAAATTCCACATTGCAATCGTCGCATCCTTTCCAAGAAGGAATGTACTAAGAGAGCTGAAAATGAGAGAATGCCAGCAATGCAACCAATTGGTCAAAGTTAAAGACTCCATAAAGTTCAAGTAGTAGAGATGTACCGATTAGGGTTTTGGTTAGCCATCTAAATTTTTAATCGATCTCGATTAGTCGTCTGTGCCGATCACTTTCAAATACCGCAACAAAATGTATCAAATTTTTGTCATATTTATTTTATTAACGTCTTGTTTCTGTGTCTTAAAATTCTTTTTAGTATAATAATTATTATAAGAATAATTATTTGTTTTATGCCTTAGATATTTTCAAATACACTCCTCCTTTCAGCGTCGATATAAAGGCATGAATGTCATTTTCAAAAGGAATCTTGGTTTTCTCGCAGACATCGACTCTGTGGTTACGGAGAATCGTTGCAAGTCCAACCTTGCTTTGATATTGCGCGAAACGGGCACCTGCAAATAATTATAAAAAATTATATATTTATTTGGCTTGAAAGTTTGGCAAGGAAACTTTTCGCAGAAAATTTTGAATAAATTCCAACTCATGAAGATTTTATATGTTAAAGATAGAAGAGATGTTTTCTAAATGGGAGAAGATGATAGAAGATAGGAAAAAGATGTTGACGATTTATCTCTTCCATAATGTCATGCTGATCGAAACCAACGATCCAAGCACATGCCAACGGTTTGACGTTTTATTATTTTATTATTTTATTAGCATACCAATGCAGTTTCTTGGTCCATCGCCAAAAGACAGATAACTCATAGGATGCCTAGCGGCGACAGCATCTTCGTTAAATCTTTCAGGGTCGAATTTCTCAGGATCCGGATATACATTTGAATCATTCTGAATGGCATATATTGATATACATATATCTGTTCCTTTTGGTATGGAAATGTTCGTGTCTTTAAACGTATAATTTTCCATCGCTTGCCTGTTTAGCATAGGTAATGGCGGGTACTTTCTTAGTGTTTCTGCGGAGAAAAGGCATAGAAAATATTATCATTCGTATTAATAAAATTATCTTTGAATATTTCAATAATTTTGCGAGTTTACCCTCTACTACGCACCTTTAAGTACTTTGTCCAAATATTTCATTCTTTTGATATCTGCGTATGTCAAAACTCCATTATTTTGGTCGTAGACGTTTCTAATTTCTTCTCTTAGTTTATCTTGTATTTCGAGATTTTGTGCTAACTCGTAAAGAGCATGCGACATCGTCGAAGAAGATGTTTCGAATCCACCGACGAAAAAAGCGAAAGTTTGCGAAGCAAGCAATGAATTTGTGAGTTCTGCAAAATACAACAAGATTTGTTACTATGCATTATTATGACATTGCAATATAGAAATATCTGCTATTACTAAAGATCTAATTTTATTCGAAGCATAATATTAAACTGTATTCTCATGCTCACCAATATTGTTAACTTTATCCGGGTGTTTCTTCAGTTCCATCAGCAAGTGCACAAAATCTGGTCTGATTATGTTATTATCCATCCTGTACTTCACCGTATCGATAAATAAATTTAGAAAAAAATCATTGACTTCCTTTGGTTGGAGGTAAGAACCAATTATTTTATACAAGGATGGTATAAATTCTCTACAAAAATCGCGAATTATCTGTTTCGCGTTAGGTGCAAAAATTTTCTTGCTCATTCGAAGAAATTCAGAGTTCTTATCCTCGAGAGCATTCATGTTTAGTCCAAAAACACAGCTACCGATCGAATCGATCCCGAATTTTGCAGTCAACTCACGGCACTCCACTGGTTCATCCTTCTGTGCTATTTCTTCCAAGTATTTCTCCAATTTTCCCGCGCATTCTACTATAAGTGGGAACATTTCTTTGAGCTTGCCGGATGTGAATACCGGCGAAAGTTTAGCTCTCAACGGCCTCCATCTTTCAGCTTCTAACATGATGAGATTTTGATTTATTGGTTCTATCTACGCAAGAAATTGCAATAATAATTAGTTACTTGAAAAGTGTATGTAACGCAGGAACAATGAAGTTGTCAATTACTTTTTCATCGAATAATTTAAATCCTCGATCAGCGAATAAAGAGAAGTCCTTGATGAGAATATCTTTAATCATATCTAGATTGTTGGGCATCAGAAATGGTGATGTTCCTATGTATATTCCAAAAGCTGGTTCATTCTTATATTGGTCGTACAACCTCTTCATCCAATCGGCCATCGATTCCCTTTTAAGAAGGACGCCCAGAAAGTTACCAATGAAGATTATTGGTTTTGGTCCAGGTATATTGCGACTTTTCCAGAAGTTGTAGTACGAAGAGTAATGGTAATAGATCGCAAGAAGTAGTACGGAAATGCCACACAGTAGTTGAAAATAATCCATGTCGAACGAGATTTCTTTAATTTCAACGAATAAGTATCAGTGTTTGTAGGGTAGTTTTTAAATATAGAGTGTGCAATTAAAAACGTATTTTTAACTATTAATGATCGAAATTTTTGTATCTATATGATATCGTAACAGGATGAACATTCAGAAGGATAAAAGAATAAATAAATCGTTAACGGGCAAGCTGAATACGACCGATGAATTTTGATTAGCTTTTAAAAACTTACCTCAGTTTGCGGTCAGGATGAGATATTGTTATGTTGTAACATGCTGTCTCTATACTGTCTCTATATATTCTACAATTGTGATAAACAAACCGCAACCGCGTGGAGTTCACATAATAATACTATCAACAGGAAAACGAAAGACACGCGCTTACGATTAGTGACGACACGACGCGTCACAATGGCAATGAGTATTTCGAAGTAGATAATGATGATCGAGCCCAGACGATCATTAGTACTAGTATAGCGATGAATCGTGGAACGTACTTACTCGATGTTGTTTTTGCTACTTATACTCTATAAAACTTTTAACGAAACAAAAATATTTATAGCATAAATTTTAACAAATTTGTCAAACGTATAGCATAACTTTAGAATGTTCGTGACATTTAGTCGAGTTTCAGGCAAGTAATTTGCTATTAAACTAAGAGCACTATCTGCGCGTTTTAAAATTAATTGTACAAATTAGAAAATTGCACATACAGTGAGACTCTGTTTATATCAACCCCATCGAGGGACGATTTAGTTCATACGACCAGGTCGTCGGACCTATAATAGAAGTCCATCTATATATTTATCTCTAGCGCTAACGATTTTTGGTTCAGTTAATAAGAATAAATTTGCTCTTAAATACACAATAACGTTACAGCCTCTATCAATTGTCACGCGTGAGAGCGTATCACACAACGAGCGCACCTATTATTTACATATTATAATTAGACATTGATATACATAACTGAATTAAAGCGCAGCAATAGTTCGGACTATAGGAGCTTACCTAAAGTTCATTTAATCAGACACTATTAAAATGGTGTACGTAAACGGAGATATCATAGAGACATAAACAAAGAAACTATCTGGTGTCACCAGTCAAGCGACTATAGTGACTTGTCACTAAATTGATTATGGCAGATATCTTGCAGCAGAGATAAGCTACGAAAAAAGAAGTTCAGGAACATCGATGCCGACTGATAAAGATTTAATACCAATCTATAAGCAGTTAATATCTGAAAAAACAAATGAATCATTTTGCGTCTTTTAGCATTATATCCAGTTATAAGTGACACGTAAATCATATTTTGTCGTAAAAATACGCCCCGATAAATTCCAACTCATCGTTTAATAATAATCGTCATCACGTGGAATATAAAATAAAGTAAATGATGCTTGTGTGATTATATACAGATATTTTTTGATAATTAATCTCGTTTTCCGATAATTCAGCGCGACAGATAACACCGTTGCGTGTAATAAACAAAATTATTACTACGTTCATTTGAAACAAAATAATTATCGCATAAGTCTGTGTATCATTTGATGATAAAAGTAAGAAAAATGATGTTAACCTATAGAATATAAACTATAATATATGTTATCTAACATTTTAACTTTTCGACGTATTTTTGCTGCTACGCAATTGCACAATCTGTATTTATAATCAACAGCACGCTATATAGTCAACACATTGCAGTAACGTGACCGTAAGATATTGTACACTTACTTGTTGAGATGGGTAATTATACGAGGATGAAAGCTTCCTGCAAGAAAGAAACTGTTTGGATTGTATCTACGGTCAATGCCAAACTGTACTGACTGTACTCGTTTCTGCCAGAAATAGTATGAATGTAAGTTTGCTTCTACTTTGCACTCTCTATATGACGCAGTTGATTAGTAGCAATTGGTTAACGCCTTCTTCGTACGCCGCTTACACGGCTTATTTTTTCGTACACTTTCTTATCTTCGAGTAGTCAACAATTGCGTGGAAAATTATCGGTTGTATCAGATTTATTCGGAGTAATTTTTTAATTATAATAACGATTCATTTTTATGTGCTAACAAAGTCGGTCCTTTTATCCTTATCTTTGTAATACAGTGTAAATGGAAATTCACGATAACCGAACTCTATAATGATACTTCCATCGAAATTTTGTTATATCTACGTTTCAAAAGTTTCAAGCTTTATCAATGAAATATTTTCGTTCTCTGATACGATCGTTTCTAAAGAATTTGTACATAATAATATAACTTAATTGACGGTAATTGCAAGATTCGCGATGTAATAGTATAATTAGATAAAAAATATATATCTAAATAATTATTTACATTAATTTTATGCTTTGGTTATCTTTAAATTTACCCCGCCGCTGAGCGATAACAAAAAGGCCTCTTTGTCTGCTTCGTATGGAATCTTGGTTTTCTCGCAAACATCGACTTTGTGATTGTGCAGAATCGTTGCAAGACCGACCTTGCTTTGATAATGGGCGAATCGAGCACCTGAAAGCAATTTTTAAAAATTACATCGGTCCGGTGTCGTACAATTAATCGTATAATTATCATAGTATTAAATAATGGCATTATATAAGAATAAGGGAGCAAGATACTATATTGCGAGTATATTTTGTTTATTTTATTTAAATACCAATGCAGTTTCGCGGGCCATCTCCAAAAGATAGATAGCTCATAGGATGCCTGGCAGCAACAGCATCCTCGTTAAATCTTTCCGGATCAAATTTCTCAGGATCCGAATAAATATTCGGATCGTGTTGGATACCATATATTGGTATCCATACTATTGTTTCTTTTGGTATGGTGATTTTTGTGCCTTTAAACGTATAATTCTCCATTGCTTGTCTGGTTAATACCGTCAGTATTGGATACTTCCTTAGTGTCTCTATGGAATAACAAAAAATATTTCTTCCGTAAACATAAAGCACAGGATTTATTCACGAGAATCGGATCTATTCTCTCATATATAAATAAATGATCTTTTTACTATCTTATGAATAATCAACTGTTTCTTTCTTTTTGTTATAAATTGTTATTACAGATTTCATTAGGTAGACGTACTTAAATATTCTTTGGCACACACCTTTAAACACTTTGTCCAAATATTTCATTCCTTTGATACCTTCGTACGTCAGAGTTCCACCATCTTTGTTGTACGCATCTCTAATTTCTTGCCGTAATTTATCTTGCATTTCCTGATTTTGTGCTAATTCATAGAGAGCATGCGCTATCGTCGACGAAGACGTTTCAAATCCAGCAATGAAAAAGACAAACGCTTGCGCGGCAATTAAGGAGTCGGTTAGTTCTGTAAGACACACAATTTTTTGTTATAAATCTTTTATTGATATATGTATTTTTCACGATTTCATTCGAGATGTACTTTCAAATTCCCTACTCACCAACATTTTCCATCTTTTCCGGATGTTCTTTCAGTTGCATCAGCAGATAAATAAAATCTGGTCTTGTTATATTATTCGTCTTCCTATATTCCATCGTGTCACGAACTAGATTTATGAAAAAGTTGTTTACCTCCGTCGTCCGTAAAAAGTAACCAACTATTTTAAACAGAAATGGTGCAAGTCGTCTGCAAGATTCTCGAATAGTCTGTTTTAAATTGGGAGCGAAAATTTGTTTGCCCATTCTTCGGAATTCGCTGTTCTCATCTTCAAGAGCATTCGTGCTGATCCCGAATGCACAGCTCCCGATCACGTCGGTCGTGAATTTTGCAGCCAAATCACGACACTCTACTATTGGCACACTCTTTTCTACTACCTTATCTAGATATTTTTCTAAATTTCCCGCGCACTCTACTATAAGTGGGAACATCTCTTTCAGCTTACCAGAGGTGAATATTGGTGATAGCTTTGCTCTCAGTGGTCGCCACCTCTTGGCTTCCAAAAGGAAGAGATGCTGCGACAATGGCTCTATCTACGCAAGAAATTATATATCGATAAATTTACAAACACTTTGATTTCGGGAAGTCTTGCAATTGTTCCGAATAATAATGTTTGTACGATTATTTTATTATTTCCGAAACATCTCGTTTATCTTTGAACTCAAGATGCTTTTTACATCAAATCAACTCGATAAATCTGTTTTCAATAATGTTGTTGCGCAGACCAATCAATAAAGGAAATACCTTTTCAAGTACTTTGAATCCTCTGTCCACGAATAAAGAGAAGTCTCTGATGAGAACATCCTTGATCAAGTCTAGGTCGTTAATAACAAGAATCGGTGATGTTCCTTCGTATATACCAAAGACCGGTTCACTTTTGTACTCGTTGTACAAATCTTTCACAATTGTGGCTACGGCCCGTCTTTTAAGGAGAATATCCACAAAATTGCCAAAAAACATTGACGGTTTTGGCCCGGGTACGCCACGATTCTTCCAGGTGTCATAAACCGAGGTATAGTAATAATAGATCGCGAGAAGTATTACAGCAATGCCGAGGAGAAGTTGAAAGTAGTCCATGTTGTAAGGTACTAAATTTCAATAATTAAAAATCACAATCAATGACTGCTGTCGTTTCTCTATTTTACTTATTTTTAAATGGTTTTACGCTTGGTTTCGAAATGATCAATCTTCAGTTTATTATGACGGATTGATGTTTCAGAAATATTTTTCTCGAATAATCGTATTCTATACGATCGTATTAATAACAAATAACCGGAATTATTAGAGAGTCTTTCGGTCGTATTTTTATTTAATTGCTCTCTGTCAAACAGAAACAGGTGTTTACATACTTTTGAACGATGGTCTATGGATATGCGAGGAAAATGTACTTCCGATGTATAATAATAACATTAGTCAAGTAATAATTTCCTGTAATAATACCTAGATTACGAAATATACTTCTTGTTGCCTTTATCATCTACGTGCACTGTGACGAACTCCCGATGTAGTGTAAATATCAAAATCAATATCAAAAAGCCGCTCAAAAATCAATAAGCTTTGTTTGAACATTTAAATTTTACTTTTGAATTGTAAATGAACACTTAAGGTAATTAGTTGGTTGAATAATAAATACGTGACATTTAAATTTACAAATTAAATTTCAAGTTGCTGTCATACTTACATGGTTGCTCCTTAAATAAAGCTTCTACTAAGCAGAAAGAAACGTGTCTGTCCGTATCTCACACAGAATGTCGAATGACATTAACGATGATGCTTAGATATGAGCCAGCTGAGCGATGGCAACAGTGTCGTTTTAGCTACTGTCGGTATTTTGTAGCTTGGTGTCGTGCAATACACGCTATTTGTACGAAGACAAGGATCAAAAGGCAGACTAACGGAAACTAATTTAGATTTTAAAATGAATCAAGTTATCGATATTGCTTTCACGGAAAGTTTCAACTTTGTTTCTCCGCGGTGAATATTCTCCTTCGCTTATCTGGAGAATACGTATATATATGGCAATCAATAGTTTGGATGTCATATTATATTATCAGCATTTTTTTGAAATGAAGTTGATAACAAACAGTGACACAGCGTTAATCCATTTTATTATATAATATTTATTTGATTCATGGAAATATGACCCGTATGACCATTAAATATATTTATACAACATATGAAAAATATGAAATATCACAGATGACAAAATCAGTTTAATGATATAATAGAAATAATGTAGGGAAGCTGCGTATATATATATACGCAGCTTCCCTACATTATTTACATGTCGAGAGTATATATATATATATATATACTCTCGACAGTATATAATGTAATATATAAATAATGTAATATGTAATGTAAATATATATATATATATGCTGCAATCTATCAGAATGACTCTCGACAAATACTGTTTTTATAAATATATATATATATATATATTTGTCGAGAGTCATTCTGATAGATTGCAGCGAAGTCCTTGACAAAGATTTACTCATATCGTTTACGTAAACCATTTGTCATTGTGTATCATCACCGTGGGGCTTGCGAATATAATTACGAATTTACTGATACATATTGGATCAGTATATAAATCATCAACAGCCTTGATTCGGTCTTTTGCCAGCTCATTCTGGTAATGTAACGTGTCATGAATATAAAAAACAATGTTTATCTCACTTATGAATTAATTCATATGAATGAATATATTTACTTATGAATTAAGTAAGAGTAGTAAAATGTTAAGCGAATGAAAAATATTAAATTACCGTAAATAGAACAGTGTGCTTTTGCCATTGATCTAATGATAGAAACTATTTCGTTCTAAGAAAACTGTTCAAGGCTTTTGACGTGTTAATAGCACGGAAAATGTTCAAACCGACCAGCGACAGAAAACGAGAAGAGTGAATAATAAGTTACCATTGGTAGTAACCAATAAACATTTTGATTAACGCAAACTTGTAATCGATGCTGTAATTTTATTATCAATTTTAAGAGTCAGCGTAAATGGTCGAATTAAAATTAGCTAGATATGTACATCATTGCGTGTAACAATACAATTCTTTAGTATATTAATTCTTCACTTTGGTTATTTTCAAATGCACACCTCCTTTTAACGCCAGCATAAACGAACGGGGATCACTTTCATAGGGAATCTTAGTTTTCTCACAAACGTCGACTTTGTGATTACGAATGATCGCTATAATGCCAACCTTGCTTTCATACTGTGCAAAACGAGATCCTGAAAGTAACGATTAAGAAGCTACGTTATTCATGCTTTCTTTTTAGAGGTAAAAGATACTTTACTAGTACCGCGTAGGTTTTCTTTCCTTTTGCTTACTTTTATTAACTTACCAATGCAATTTCTTGGACCATCGCCAAAAGGCAAATAAGCCATAGGGTGTCTAGCAGCAACAGCATCGTCGTTGAATCTTTCAGGATCGAATTTCTCAGGTTCCGGGTAGATATTTGCATCTCTTTGGATTCCATAAGCTGGCACCCACAATTTCGTGCCCTTTTCTATGGTGACCTTGGTGCCTTTGAACGTGTAATTTTCCGATGCCTCTCTCATTACAAACGGTACTAGCGGGTACATTCTCAGCACCTCTACATAGAGAAGAGTAAATAATTTATGTAAATCATTGTTTCGAATGTTGGAACAACTGCTTGAATAATTTCCTTCAAAAATCAAAGTTTCGTTTTAACATTGTCACGCACCTTTGAAAAACTTGTCTAGATATTTCATCTCTTTAATTGCTTCGTACGTTAAAGCTCCTTGATGTTTGTCGCAAACCTCTCTGATTTCCTTACGTAATTTGTCCTGTATATGTTGGTTTAGAGCTAATTCGTAGAGAGCGTGAGATATCGTCGTTGAGGAAGTCTCGAATCCAGCCGCGAAAAAGACAAAGGCTTGCGAGGTGAGCAATGAATCTGTTAGTTCTGTAAAGGACAATATCGCCTTTATAATATCACTTTTATAATAATCTCATTCGATTAGAGTTATTATCAACTAAAATTGGAAAATTTCTTTTAAAAATTCATGGCTCTCTTTTCACTCTTTTGCACGTTCTGTGCATCAAGATTTATCAGAATTGGACAAATATTTGTAATCCATCTAAAGAAAATCACAGAAGATTGATTTTAAGCTGTATACCTATATCTTCTAATTTCTCTGGATGGTCTTGAAGTTCCATCAGTGTGTTGATGAAATCTGGTCTGACTATCTTATTCTCTCTTCTGTATTTTATCGTATCTCTGACCACGTCTATTAAGAATTGATCGACTCCTGGAATTTGCAGTAGATGGCCAAATATTTCATAGATGTTCGGCAGGAATTGCCGACAGATATCTCTGATTTGCATTCGCATCGTCTGTGTGAACATTTTTTTGCCTACTTCGCGAAATTCGCTGTTCTCATCCGAGAGAGCGTTCATGTTGATTCCAAAAGCGCAACTACCAATTACGTCGGTTGTGAATTTCCCAGCCAAATCGCGGCACTCCACTGGTTTACCCGTTTGGGATACACCGTCTAAGTATTTCTCCAGATTCTTCGAGCATTCTATTACGAGAGGGAACATTTCTTTCAGCTTGCCTGACGTAAATACTGGCGAGAGTTTTGCTCTCATTGGTCGCCATCTTTCCGCCTCCAGGGCGAACAGATGTTCTCCCAGTGGTTCTGCCTGAATAAAACCTTTTTCTGAATTTTTGTTTCTTTCAAGAAGTGAATATTAATATATTTCTTTTTATGCGCCAAGTGGCGTAAAAGTATCGGGGAATCAACGGACATAAAAACAGAAAATCGTAAAATTATAATTTTCAAGTACCTTTTTAAATAGGCGGAAACCTCGGTTAACGAATAGAGGAAAGTCCTTGATGAGAACGTCTTTGATTAATTCCAGATCATTAATAACGAGGATAGGCGTCATTCCTTCGAATATTCCAAACATTGGCTCCTTCTTATATTCCTCGTACATATCTCTCAGTTTATCGCCTAGCGACGTTTTTCTAAGTAAAATATCTTTCAAATTGCCAATCAAGACAGTAGGTTGCGGTCCGGGTATGCCACGAATTTTCCAATAGTCAAAGGTCGAGGTATAATAATAGTACATAGCTAAAAGCACCATGCCAATGGCACAGACAAGTTGAAAATAATCCATGTTTTATCACGCTTTCTGTAAAGATCAAATTTCACTGATCAGAATTTATTGGTTACAGTAATTTTTGCTTCTTACAAAGTGGATATTTAAAGCCACACTCTAAACGCAGGAAAACAAGCTAACAATTAATAACTAGCGGATTGATATCTGCGATATGTCGATCAGTGTAATCTTCGATTGATTATCGACGATCAGAGCCTCTAATGATTAATTTTCTTTTATCGCAAAAGTTAATCAAATAAATTAAAACTTTTTATCGATTATTCATTCTTATTCCATATCGGAGAACAATTGGATATCCAATGAAAAGATCTTACAAACTGAAACTTAATCCCGGTATTCTTTGTCG
Source organism: Bombus terrestris (assembly GCF_910591885.1). NCBI lineage: Eukaryota > Metazoa > Arthropoda > Insecta > Hymenoptera > Apidae > Bombus > Bombus terrestris. The sequence continues at coordinate 13,158,289 of NC_063281.1, read as the reverse complement.
ATATTTCTTCCTTTGTAATAAGGATTTGCACTGTTTAACAAAATTGTAGTCTTTTATCTTCTCGAGTTTTTGGAAATTTGTTTGTCAAGTTGCTCGAATATGTAGCTCAATAATTTCTATGACGACATTGCTATGTTCCTTCCGTCGTTTGTACTGATGCTTACTTTTGTCGTCGCCCTAAAACAATCTCCATGCACTTTTCTTGTTACAGTCGTCATCCAATTTAAGTAACATTCAACTAATATCTCGGTCATTCTAAGGTCGACATACACTATCGAGAGATTGTTTTAATCAATTTATAGATATCATTTATCTAATGCGAATTTCATTATTGAGTCGATTGAAAATGTCCTTCTAAATTTCGACTTAAATACGAGATACAAGTATTTCGGAGCATACGCTATAACGTTAAACAATTGTGATATAGAAATAATAATCAGAGCTACTTTAACGTATTCTTAAGTCTCTGTATCGATATTTTCATTCATTTGAAAAATACGTATCTTTTATTCCATATTACGCGAGATTAAAATTTAGTACTGGTAAAAATAAATCATTCGTTCTGCTAAAACTTTGATAGCTAGTTCTTAGCAACAAGCAGTGTAACAAGTATACAATATTTTACAGCATTCATCTTCGCTTCCTCGTCTATCTTTATTTTATTTAGTATATAAACATGACCCCACAAGGAAATACATTTCAATTTCATCCGTAAGACAGCCAAGATAGAACGGAACGATCGCGAAAAGAAAAACTAAGGTAATCAAATTGTCAAACCGAATGAGGAAGCTAATCTCCAATGACTTTGAGCAGCCGTGAACTTCAATGTAACGTAATAGCTTTGCTTTATTGAACGTAACTATTCTAACAACTATCCAGTAAAATCACAACTGACTATTAATTAAGAAAATAGGCTGCTCTCTGCTTTTGCTTCGCGCCGGTTTCTGATATTTGATTATTAGTATTTGTTCCATTGGTCGAATTCAACAGACGCAAAATATTTCCTCGATGAATAGCTGTTTTGCTCAACCAACTCCATCGATCGATAAAGCTCGTGACTTTGCAAGGGCGCAAAATCGTTATCCTTATCATTATACACAATGTAAATTGATTATTTTGACTGCTACATTGAATACAACGCTAATAAAGATGGACATTTTTCCCGAATTTTAAATAAATAAGTACATAGACTGCTGTGGGTATTGTAGAAATGTAGAAATAATTATGCGAATTGTTTTGAAGCTCGCCGAAACGCGTTGCAATCAAAAGTTATTTCTATTCATTTTGATAAAATTTTGATATGTAGCTCTCTTAAAAAACGTAACGTAAAAAACGTAAAAAACAAACAAATGTCACAACATTTATTTTCTATTTCTTTGTCTACCTTTATTTTATTTATAAATAATCTTAAACGGTTTGATAGATTTTTTACGATTGCATGCGTATCTTTTAGATGCACTTTAAATGTATTTACAAAGCTCATGGAACGTCTCATTTGTAAATAGATAAGATTGCAGAGATAGCAGTACTTGTATAACGATTCGAAACAATAGCCTGATTGTAAACAACTATTGTTTACCTAGCTGTAAGTGCGCTACTTTTTCCACAAATGTATTTTTACAAGGTGTACAAATAATAGTAATTTTATTACATTTTGCGATGACATTGGACCATGGTATAACACAAAAATGTTGAGATTACATTGAAGAGAATGTTTACGTTCGTTCTCTTAGACAATGAGCTCAAACAATTGATACAAGACAATCTTGAATGAATGTAACAGTGAAATTGAATTTTGTAATATTGGAAATAAAAAACAGTCAACATAATTATCGTCATAGAAAGTCTAACTTTACTAATTATATACATTGTAAACGGATTCCATATTATAAACTTTAAAAAAAATTAGGTTGTTTCTAAAAATGAATAAAATAAGAAGAAAGAATTTTCTCCGAACTTGTTGATGAATTATGTAGGATTAATTGACTTGTTGAAAAGTAATCGTTGAATTAGAACAGTTTTTCACATTTACTCGTAATGAAGTTTCCTTGATACAAAATCTTTACATTTTGCTACTACTTACGTAGTAATCACGATCCTGCGAAAGTTTGTTCCGGATCTACGTTTGTTGTGTATCGTAGAAGGATGTCAACTGATACTGCCAGCGATCACTACTTGCGTCTCTTCTTAAATCGTGACGCAATTGAAATAAAATCATACATGAATGTATAGTAACAGAGATTATACGTAAGTACTTCTATACTTTATTTCTCTAATTTCATATATCACTTCGCCAATATCGCCAATTATTACGCTGCTGATATCAAATAAATCCTTTATTTATCTTTACTGTGTATCTTATGTCGTACACTACTATGTATTACATAACTTACAAGTAGTTACTGAAATTATTATTATTCTTGTAAAAGCAATTATTTCAGTTTAACTCGTGCAACTAACTTGCCCGAGAGAGAGAGGGAGAGAGAGCACGGAAATATGGTAGAAATTAGAAGTCACGAAACCCCATAGTGAACCATTAATAAAGCTAACTAATTTGCTCTCTTCGTAGACACAGACTGTGAATATAAAATTCATTCGCTGATAAATAAATGCATGTAAAATTTTATCTTCGCTATATCTCTTTATTTAACGAGAATTTCATGTCAGGATCATAAGAATATGGTTCCTTTGACTCTACAACCAACGATTGTACGATAAAGTTTTTACCGAAGAAATTAAAATGAAATGTATATAAAAAGCTATATGTATGTACAATGAAACAGGAAAAACAAGCTTTTACGTTTTAACAATCGTGACAACAAATTGCTAGGTATTTCATTTATTCTTCGAGAATACCAAACAATGCTAAACACTGCTAGAAATGCTAAACAATGCTAAAGCTGCTGTGGAAGTAAACACATGTAACATTATTATGCAACACTTGCTGATGTAGCCAGTGAATAAGAATACTAATAGCAGATAGATATCGAAGAATTAGTAAAAAGATTCTACAGAAAAGGAGCACAAACTATAATATACCATTTATTCAGGAAGCTTCATTAAAGAAAGGGATATTAATATTCACTGTTTATATATATTTATTATATACGTATATATTTCTATGATATTACATAAACGAACTACTAGAAAGAATATCATATACATATTTACATACCAGGTACATGCAACACATGAACATTCTGTATTGCTCTCTTATATAGATAGAAAATTAATTCGAGAATTAGTAAATTAATTTTTGCTTTTAATTATTTTTAAATATAATCCTCCTTTCGGGCATATTATAAATGCAAAGGGGTTTAACTCGTATGGAATCGGTGTCTTCTCACAAACGTGCACCTCGTAATTATGCAGAATCTTAATTAATCCAATCTTCGTTTGGTAAATTGCGAAACGTGCACCTGAAATCAAATAAATCGAAGAACACAATGTCAATGTCATTTGATAAAATAATAATTCTATAGAAATAAAGTATAATCGTGTTATAAACGTGCCAATACAATTCCTTGGACCATGGCCAAAGGGCAAATAGTGCATAGGATGCCTCGCATCTACTGCTTCCTTGGAAAATCTCTCAGGATCAAACTTATCTGGGTCTGAATAGATATTTGGATCCCTGTGAATAGAAAATACCGGTATCCAGACTCTCATGCATTTTTCTAGCGATACTTTCGTGTTCGAGAAAGTATAATTGTCCGTTGTCTCTCTGGATATGAATGCCAAAGGTGGATATTTCCTTAATGTCTCTGTAAACGGAGTAAAAGGAGAAGATAAAAGTATTGATATAACGAATAAATTACGAGAGCAGATTGGTAAGTCTCCGAAATCGCTGCTAGTACAATAGTTGGTATTTGCGATTGTTGTTGTCATTGCGGAAACTTTTCGCCCTGCCCTCGTATTGTAGTAAACCCTGCGCGTATTAAAGGAATCGATCCTGTTACGTCTGAACCTTTAAATACTTTGTCCAAATATGTCATCTGCTTTATAGTCTCGTATTTCCAATCCCCGGAATTTTTCGTATCGAATTCTTTTATTTCTTCTCGCAGTTTCTTTTGTAGCTCTTGATTCAGAGCCAACTCGTACAGAGCGTTGCTGATCGTCATCGATGAAGTTTCAAAACCTGCCGCGAAGAATACGAATGCTTGTGCAGCGAGCAAAGTGTCCGTTAATTCTGAAAGAAATGATCCTGGTACAATAATGGAAACTATGGATGGATTGGTGTATAAGGATATTTTATAAAGCCACATATTGCCATCTGCAAACGAGAAGATATCAACAAAATGATAATTTCGATACGATAATAACCCGAAACATTCCTCTAAATTAGTTAAGACCTTCCTTTCTTTCGAAAGAAAATGTTAATATAATTAAGCGACCAAATCAATCTGCTGACTCGAACCCAATTGAACATTTGTGGGATTACGTTAAACGTCGATTGGGAAGTTGAATACTTTACATATGAAGGGGAGCTAATGCAAAAAATTACACATAAATAGTGTGAAATATCAATTGCGTGTTGTATTCGATTAATTGAATCAATGACGCACAGAGAGTATACAGTTATCAAACCAAAGAATTATCCAACATCTTATTAGATTAATTTTTGTTTAGCTTTCGTTAGAGATAATTATGTAATTGAAGCAAAGTATATCTCAACTTTTCTTACAAAGTTTCAATTTGTTCATCCGATTCGTTATTAATCGTAGATCTTACACGAGCATAATTAAAAAAAAAAATAACATGTTACAACTTCGTACATGGTCTGTTATCTCTTTACGCTATTTTTAATTTCATCCGATGCACGTCGGAAGATAAATGATATACAGCATTTTCCAAGCGCTCATAATGTTTCTTAATTTTTGTCAGTAGGCGTACGTACAATAATTTATAGGACGAATAATAGTCTTTGCTAAAAACTTACTAATATCCTTTATTTTTTCGGGGTTGTTCCGAAGTTCCAACAACGTATTCATGAAATCCTGCCTAACGATGTTGTGCTCTTTCCTGTAGTTCAACGTTTCGATGGTGATCCTCTCAATGAATACGTTCACTTTGTCCGCCGGAAGGATATAACCAAGTAAATCGTACAACTCTCCCATGCACTCTTTCATCCTGAATTTCAGGACCGCCTTCCAGTGTGTAGCAAAGATTTCTTTGCCCATTCGGCGAAATTCGCTTTCCTTATCCGACAACGAATTCATCTCAATCCCAAAGGCACAGCTGCCTATTACGTCGGTAGTATACTTGGCCGCAAGTTCTCGCACCTCGATAGGCTCTCCTTTCGCTATCAATATATCTAAATAGCTCTCGATACGTTTAGCACATTCGAAAATCAGAGAGAAGATTCCTTTGAGTTTGCCAGACGTAAATACCGGGGAAAGTTGCATTCTTAATGGCCTCCATCTTTCTACTTCTAAAGAGAAGAGGTGCTGGGAGAGTGGTTCCGCCTGTAACCATTGAACGAATTCACAATATTCGGAATGTTATATATTTGGAATATGTGGAACTTATTATATTATTTATCGTTATTTGTTATATCTTGTATCGCTTATTAAAAGAATAATTATCTAAGCAAGAGATATTAAATAAAAGAACATAAAAATACATAAACTTTCATTCGCTAGATGCGCTGGTTATCAGCTTATCTTCTAGTTTGTTTGTTAGTCTATTCTAATAGTTGCTTACTGTGTATAATAATTCCTACTGTTAGTAGAGACTTTGATTTAACACGTTGAAACATAAACACTTTTCCATGCGTTCACTTACTATTTCTTGCTTCAAGAATCCGCGATTCGCGAATTTAGAAAAGTCTTTGATAAGAACGTCTTTAATAAGCTCAGGGTCCTGTATAACAAGATGAGGTGTTCTTCGTACGAATAACCCGATCATGGGTTCGTCTTTATATTCGTTATGCAGCTTCTGCAAGTATTCTGCAATCGATATCTTGCCAATCATCGGCCAGAAGATATTGCCAAACACTGGTATAGGTTTTGGACCTCGAACTGAACGATCCTTCCAAAAGTTGAATTTTGCCGTAAAATAATAATACAGCGCAATGAACACCACTGTCACGTAGCATAAAATTTCAAATGCCATTTTATCTTATCGTTATTCAATCTCTCGACGATAGAGGACAAAGTTCGGCAATCTGAAAAACATATAAATTTATGTATTATATATGCATGTAATATAATCATAATTATAATAAATGATATAGGATTATTTATTCAGAAGTATTAGAAATTAGGATTTCCAATAATTTCTATCCTACATGATAAATTTATTGATAGATGCATCTATTTACAGTGGATTAAACAGGAAACAATGGTTATATAACGTGAACTAAGTACGATAATGTGATATAACTAAGACAAATAAATTGATAACTCAGAACTCACAACTAATAGTTTACAACTCATAACAATTCGGCAACTTTCTTTCGACTCGCAAATAATTAACTCCTCACAACTCGACTCTCGGTTAACGATTGGCATTTAATTCGTCTTTCTCCTTTAAGCACTCCTTTGTCTCTTTTCATATCCTGTCGATGGGTCACTGAACTTTGCAGATATTAACTCGATAGTTCGGACGGGAACTATGCCTATCTATCGAATATGTCCACAGAACTTCAAGTTGCTCCGTCAAATAGTTTTCAACATACAGTGGGGTTCCCCTTATCGCGGCTAATACGGAAACGAAACGAATTTTCAGGTAATAAAATAATTTTTCTGACATGAAATTTCATTTATTCAAATACCAATTAATCGATAGTTTCTTGGAATATTTATGGATGCCGTATATTTTTGACTATTAAGTTATAATTCTTTTAACAAAAATAACCACAAAAATGCCACGAATTATCCGATGCGAGATAGTAATCTTTGTTACAATTTTCGTTTGCAGTTTCCATTTTTGTAAAATCGCTATTATCATCGTGTCTTTATCGCAATAGAAACATTTTATAACGTTCATGTGATGAATGTTTTTCTATCGTTGCTACTCTCGGTATAATCTACGCGATTTGAATATTTCTCAACATCATGTTTTTTACTTACAATATCTAAGTACAATGTCTGCGATTGTCGTTTTTCCAACAGCATGTCTTTTTTACAGTGATTATGCAAATTTCTTGAACGAGTTTGAAATATGTTGTCATAGTTAACATTCTGAATAAATCTTTCCGATACACGTAACCGTCGCTCGGCCTTCGTTTACGAGATATTCGTAAAAATCTTCAATTAAATTTGGTTTCTATCACACTTCATTCTGGTACATAGATGGTACGCATTTTTGTATGATCATAAATTGCATTGAACTGCGCAAATAACTCGGAAAATAAGGCCCGGTGGCGATAACATGTTTAAGAAAAGGTCATGCAGAATATCGACAATTGATATCTTTCAAATTCATCACAATCAACATTCACTTTTGTCTGTTTTAATCATGTCGTATTTTCTTTCGATAGTTAGAACGCCATTGAATTCATATTAAGTTCTTACGATCGTAATTCACTCGATCGACTAAAGGAAATAATAAATAAACGGAAAAGGGTATATATTATTGAGAAATACTATGTTGCGATAATAGAACATTCGGATATTAAGATTTGCATATTAAGACACGGATAATGAGTATTCGGGCATTAAAGTATAGAAAACGGATAAATAAAACTCTACTATATCGCGACTGTCAATTACAAAAATATCATTTTGAGGGAAACGCATTTGGAGTTTAGTCTATTGAATAAGAGGAAAGTAAAATATGAAAAATCATACTTACATTTAATTAGTTATTCCAGCACGATAGAGAACACATTCCTCTTTTTCGTACAGTCGCAAATTAATTCTAGTCTCTTTGAATGTCACACTAATGTATACGAAACGTTACTCTTACTCCGCGATACAGCAATTTCCTTTAAATCTGTTTCACTTCGCTGCTTCTGTCAGCATCCGCTTGTCGCGAAGATCAGAAACGTACTTGTATATTATTCGCGAGGCACAGCGCTTCTTATCGGCTTATTTAACGACCTTGAAAAGTTATGAGAAATGTTGGGATGCTTAGATTTCTATCAGCGCGACGATTCGTATCAAAGCTAATGATTTCGCTGATATTAAAAATTAGGGTTTTAAAACGTTAAAACTCTAAAAAAATGCATCAAAAAGACTTCGTCACGCCAGGTAGGCCACTTAAACTGTAACTGTTTCCTCATTTCTCTAGAGAAGAAGCAGTAATACGATAATTGCAATCTCGTGAGAACCTAGCTTTCGTCATCTTGTACCTTAAAAACTGGAAACAATGACACTTGAGAGTACCGTAAATTAAACTCTTTGCCGCGTATACTGAGTCGTGTGTTAGCGGACACAACAGTTTTGCAACTGGAACATCTAGCCCAGGGCAGTTTCAAACGCCAATCAGCACACTTTCAGACGGGTAAAAAATTCTGGTGATACGAGGGACCAAAGTTGAAGCCCGGAGTCGCGAGCTAATGATTACGCATACATTAAAATGAAGCGGGAAAAGGACGGTTGTAATAGGAGTTTAGCCTCCTCGTAAACTACAGAATCATACATGTTATTTATTAAGTTAATGCTTATAGTTAATTGTTCAGTCCTGAAATATAATTCTCCTTCCTTAAGATGTGCAATTGTTACTTCATAAACGCACCGTTGCCCGCCGATTTCTTTATGTCCAGGAAGCCTAATATCTTTCCGTATGGGCAATGATTGAACGGCGCTGAGCTGGGACATTCCATCTAAATCAGTCACACGAGCCTCGAAAAGGGTCAAATTCAACATTAGATATCTATTATTTTCCATGTATTATTTATTAATAAAATAACAGTCTCATTTTTTAATGTTATATTCTTAACTACCTTTAGATTTCGATGATTTTTGGATGTGTTGCAAAACAATATTTTGAACAATTTTTTCCTATATATAAGGGGTGGATTCGCTTACTTGCTGAGGTATTTACGAAAAACTACCGATACTACCGATGACAAAGATTACGAGTCCTGTGCGTGTATACGCGAAGATACAAGAAATATCTGTTTGATTTTAATTCGGCAGTCAGGGGACAACCGGCGACGCTACGATAACAAATTATATAAACATCGACAATGTTTTAATCTGATTATATTGATATATGTAATGAAAATATGAACTACTTGTTTCTATGAGTAAAATACTTGAACTACTAGTAAAATAGATAAAAACAATATTCAACAGAACGTGTACCGCATCTCAGTATTATATTGAATTGCATTTGTCACGCTCCGACAAACGTCCATCGCATTAAATAATACGTCTATAAATTAAACAATTTTATAAGTGCCGAAGTATACGTTAATAAAAACTTTTATTTGTGTCAAACAAATGTTAAAATTGTGTTAGTCCTCTACCCTGGTTATCGTCAAATACAAACCGGTTGTAGGTGCCAGAACGAATGAAAATGGATTATATTTATAAGGAATTAGCGTTTTGGAACAAACGCCAACCTTGTTTTTATGCAGGATTTTTATTAATCCAATTTTCGTTTGGTAGATTGCAAAACGCGCACCTGGAATAAATTATCGAATGTCAAATGTAAGTAATTTCATTAGCTGTATTTTTTAATATATGTATTATGATACTGTATGTACTACACGCAACTTTATTAATCGTAATTCTATCAATTCTAAGTCTAATTCTCCGATGGCTGATTTATTAAAGTTTTAAATAGCCACGCCTACTTTTTTTACATTTCGATCTTAATCGCACGATCTTTCCGCTCGCATACTCGACGCTTAAAACTCCGCAATAATTGTTACAATTCGTAATAATTGTTACAATTTTCATTTCCAGAAATATGCGTTTTTACCCATCCTCGTTCGAAGGATAAAATTATTTAAAGATATATTTCGTTTCATATCGCCACCGTCGATCAATTATTTGATAGTTATCAGGAAAGAACTGATCGATTTTCTGCTAAATACGTACCGACACAATTTCTGGGTCCATGTCCAAAAGGTAAGTAATACATAGGATTCCTTTCTTCTATCTTATCCTCGGAAAATCTTTCGGGATCAAATTTTTCTGGATCTGGATAAATCTCTGGGTCCCTGTGAATGGGAAAAACTGGCACCCATATCAACGTTTCTTTGGGAATTGTTACTTTCGCATTTTCGAACGTGTAGTCTTCGAGCGACTTTCTGCTTAAAAATGGCAAAGCTGGATACTTCCTTAGCGTCTCTGTATATGAGATAAGAATAATAATTACTGATATAAACGTAGGAAGTAGAAGATAAACAGGTAACAGCAATAATGAGAATTATTAGTAGGATCATGCTATATAATAACTCTGAATTAATGCATCTAATCAACACGCGTGAATCAACGATCAAACTGCGATCTTAGATGCGAGCGTTATAATATTTACCTTGAAACACTTTGTCCAAGTATTGCATTTGCTTTATAGTTTCGTACTTCCACTCTCCGTTATTTTTCGCCGCGAACTGTTTGATTTCTTCGCGCAATTTCTCCTGAATGTCGTGATTCAAAGCCAGTTCGTAGAGAGCATTGCTGATCGTAGTCGATGAGGTCTCGAAACCAGCCGCGAAGAAAATAAATGTTTGTGCGGCTAACAAATCGTCCGTCAATTCTACAAGCGAAAAAATATACATATTACGGTATTTGAAGCGTGTGTTTTACTCGGCAGTTTAAATTCTTAGAGATATCCTTATCGCAGCGAAGCTTTTTTGCAAATTATTTACGATAGTGTACTAACTAATATCAGCGACTCTTTCAGGATGTCTTTTCAGTTCCATGAGTATATTCATAAAATCAGGCCTGACGATATTGTTCTTCTCTCTGTATTCGATCGTCTCTCTAGTGATTCCCATGATCATTTTCGTTTCCTCGTCATACGGCAGTATACGAGCGAAAAAAGCGTACAACGGTGGCAGGATCTGACGTATTCTCATATTCAATATTTTCCAGAAATCGGTAGAAAAAATTTGTTTACCGATTCGACGGAAGTCGCTCTCTTTTTCCGAGAGCGAATTCATCTCGATGCCAAAGGCGCAGCTGCCAATTACGTCAGTGGTGAATCTGGCGGCAAGTTCTCGCACATCGATAGGATCTCCTTTCTCTATCATCGCGTTCAAATAACTTTCAAGGTGATTAGAACATTCTAGAATTAAGGAGAAAGTTCCTCTAAGCTTGCCAGAGGTAAAAACCGGAGAGAGTTGAGTCCTCAAAGGTCGCCATCTCTTGGCTTCCAGGGAAAACAGGTGATTAGACAATGGTACTGCCTGTGTTCGTTAAAAACATTATACGATACGTCACGGTTACTTAAAAATGATTCATGGATTACATAAGACTAAAATTAATTTGTTTCTGTCTTTGTAATTCTATTTCTTTCGATTTAAGTTACTTGCATTCTTTTATATTTACGCATACTTACCGGTTCGCTTTTCAAGAATCCTCGATTCGCGAATTTGGAAAAGTCTTTGATCAGGATGTCTTTGATGAGATCAGGATCTTTGACCATTAAGACGGGTACTGTTCTTAAAAATATCCCAACCAATGGTTCGCTCTTAAAATCATTGTAGTTTCTCGTTAGCAATTGCGGAAGCGATTCCATTCCAAACATTGACTTCATAGTATTGCCGAAGAGGAACGTGGGCTTCGGTCCGGGTACTCCGCGGCTCGTCCAAAAATTGTAACGAGTTATTAAATAGCAATAGAGCACAGTGAGCGCCAATGCGAGCCCGCAGAGTATTTCCAAATTGATAAACATTGTAAATTATACGTTGATAAGAAATTATTTGCTACAAAATATAAATAACTTTTAACGAGGCGCGAAATAGGAATGAGGAAGAAAATGAGTTGTAAAAAGCAATACAAACTTCAAAATATTTAGAAAATATAATTTATACCTACCGAAATTTTTGATTTCAGATGAACTGGACAGCTGATATATCGACCGGATTTCGCGGGACTTTCTAGTTCACGAACAGCTCAAACATTTTTCGAACTGAAGTGGAATCGAACTCGACAGAACTGAAAAAATGTATGAAAAGTCCAATACAAACATATAAGAAGTCTCAGATTAATTAATTTCATAATTCCTCTAATTAAAAAATTCCAAAAAGGACGATATTATTTATGTAAAAGAAAAGAAGATAAATTCTACCCTTAACTTTAATTAAAAAATAAAATCTGGCCGAAGATTGGCGAACACTCACAGTTTAAAGTTTAAAGTCGAAAATGCATATGTATCACTATCAGCGTCTTAGTACGTACTGTCCCTGTTTTCTGTTTAACAAAAGATATACATTTAATCGCAGTGCGCATAATCTACTGAGTCACGTTGACAAGTAATAATTCTTTAGATTTACATGATATCATTTTTTAATACCTGCGAACTCACCACGGTCTTTGTTTCTCTTTTTCCTTTTTTTTTTTTTTTTTTTTTGTTTAAATATGCATGACCTGAACGAATAGCAAGTAATTTAATATTTGTTATGGTACATTTAATAGCGTGCAATAGCATGAAATTTATGATACGCGCGTACTAGGCCGATTCCTAACTAAATTGTGTTCAAACTCTATTTTCTTGAAAATAGAGCCTTAAATGGAAAAATGTATTGTACATTTTCAGCTTATTTTCATGCGTAGAATGATATCCTGTCGATCGGTTATTTAGTCTTGTCCAATCTGAAATTAGTCACGTTTAAATATACTCAAGATACGAATCTTAACGTGTTAAAACTGATCTTTTCGTGGATTAAAAACTTCACCTTTGTCCGAAAACTGTAAACGATTCACATAGCAACGATAAACGATATGAACGCTTCATAACACTTCATCATTCCTTTAGATTTTAAAAAAGTTCCAACTTTTCTTCGACTGTTTAGTCTGTTATAAAGTATTATTCTTCGATGATGTGATATATCGAGAAAAGACGTTCGCGTAATAAACAATCGTAATTGTTTCCCGAAAAAATTCGTTGACAAATTTTGAATAAGAAAGAAAAACAGATGAAGATCTCGGTACTGTTTGAATTACGAAGCGAACGCTATTCGATTCGTGTGAAACTGTAAAGCTATTTATATACGACAAGTTACTAGAGTCGGATTCCTTTCCCCACCTCTTTCTACACCTCTCAAACCGATCTTACAGTCAGAATTCGTTGAAAAGAAGATAGTGAGATGTTACTTCTAATATTTTATTGATATTTTTACATTACTTTATGGCCTTCGTTAGACTACAAATAAATTAATAATTAATTTAATTCTATTAATACATTAAACACGCGTATAAAAAATTATTTATTTCATAAAATAATCTTATAACAAAAATACATTCCTCTTTTCCCCTAGTACATCATCAGAACATATTTACAGTAAGTTTACCTAGCCTGGTAATAATTTCCAAAGGAAACAAAGTGATATATTACGTTGCATATGATAATAATTACAAATAAATTATGAGAATATCATTAAATATCTTCTTTTGGCTTTCCGCTATTTTACTCTCATTAATAACTGATTCTTAATAATTGATTTCTTTAAAAATCATTCATAAAAATGAAGCTTTAGGCGAAAGAAAATTTTCCTACAGACTACGCGATATAGTCTTATCTTTACGACAGCTAACTTGAATATCGAAAGGGTTATAAAGTATTTTATTAACTTTCAACTTTTGTAATCTTTAGATCGATTCCGTGTTTGGGTGCTAGAATGAACGTACGTGGTTCATTTATATACGGAATTTGTGTTCGTTCACAAACATCAACCTTATAAGTACGAAGGATTTTTATCAGTCCAATTTTAGTCTGGAAGATGGCAAAACGTGCACCTACGAAGAAAACACGATACAATATTAATATATCGTAGTATCTTGCAATCGATAACCAATTTCAATAATATGCCTTATATAGTAGGTTTATCGATTTGTAAAAAATTTGCTTTCGCACGAACAACTGCTTAACAAAGTGATATTACATACCAACACAGTTCCTTGGGCCATCGCCAAAAGGTAGATAATGCATCGGATGCCTTGCCGCTACTGCATCCTCATTAAATCGATCGATGTCGAACACGTCAGGATTCGGATAAATCTCTGGATCGCGGTGGATACCGTATGAAGGAATAAAGATCCTAGTGTCCTTTGGAATTGTGAGCTTTATATCTTCAAAGGTATACTTCTCCGTACTTTTTCTCATTATGACGGTCACCGGTGGGTATTTTCTTAACGTTTCTAAAAATAAAGAACCTCCGTTAAAACTTGCAATTTTCTGCAACTCTATTAGCTGATTTTATTATTAACGCATCATTTTAGTCTACGAGCATTTATAAGAAATGTAAAGATTCATATATAAAATATCCAATGAACCTTTAAACACGGCATCCAAGATTGGCATTTTCTTAATATTTTCATATTGCCATTTTCCATCGTACAACTCGTGATGTTCCTTGATCTCGGCTCGTAATTTATCCTGTATATCTTGATTTTGCGCCAATTCGTAAAGGGCATTGCCTATCGTTGACGAAGAAGTTTCGAAACCAGCCACGAAGAAAAGGAACGCTTGTGCAACTAGCAAAGGCTCGGTTAATTCTAAAACGAGAGAAACGACATTTTCATTATATCAGCACCTTAAAGTGGAGAAAATCGTTCTTAAGACATCCTGAACAGTAACGTTTTGTCACCGGTCTCGATTCGTGTAGGAACGAATCATTCTAATTGCGCGCAACTGTTCCCTAATTTTCCTCAACTCTTCTTATCAATTACTCACGACAAACGATCACACCAAATTTCTACAACATCGAAAAGCATACACACGTACTTATGCTCAACTTCTCAGGATGATCCTGCAGATCCATAAGAGTGTTAATGAAGTCCGGTCTAACGATCTTGTTCTTCCTTCTGTGCTTTATCATATCCAAGACAGCGTTTGTGAAGAAAATCGTGGTTTCGTCTCGTGGCAGTATATAACCCAGAAGAGTGTAAAATGTTGGCAAATTCTCACGAAGTCTGTTTTTTAATATCTGCTTCAAACCAGGACCGAAGAATTCCCTTCCTATATCGCGGAATTTACATTGCGTGTCTGACATGGCATTCATGTCGACTCCGAAGGCGCAACTGCCAATTACGTCGGTGGTGAACCTGGCAGCCAGTTCTCGTACTTCGATGCAGCTTTTTGTCGATACCAATGATTCCAAATATTTCTCCAGAGTGTTAGAACATTCAACGATCAGAGAAAACATGTCTTTTAGCTTGCCCGATGTGAAGGTTGGCGATAGTCTTGTTCTTAGTGGTCGCCATCTTTCTACTTCCAAGGAAAACAAATGTTGAGAAAGTGGTTCTGCCTATATTGAAAAATTCGAATAATCGAAAATAAATAATATGGAACTTAAAAAATATATATATAATGTATAATTAGTATATATTTAAATATATTATTGTGTTATATTATATATTCTAACATATATTATTGAATTTCTAGAATTCTATATCCATATCTACGTTCGATATCTATTCTTAATGATCAAATGTATCTGCTAAGTGCATTTCTAATTTGATATGAAATAAATTGATCAAAACATTATATTATGATTAATATCGAAGATTATCGTTTAATATCAGTATATAACACTATCTACGGAATTGGAATTACTCATTAGCGATTATACGAATTGTAGATAGAGTGCAGAGTGCAATAGTAACTTTCACTGAATTCTCGCTAACTTTATTCATGCTAAAGTAACCTTACTTTGATCTTATTTAATTCTTACATAAAATTAGTCCTTCGCGTACTTACCACTTCGTTCATAGCAAGGCCACGATTAGAGAATTTGGAAAAATCCTTGATAAGAACGGTCTTGATTAAATCAGGATCATTTATAGCCAGGATACGTTGCGTTCGTACGAACAACCCAAACACAGGCTCGTGTTTGTATTGTTTGTAATAGGACATCACTCGATCACCTATGGATATCCTCCCAAATATTACGGGGAAAAAATTTCCAAACAACAGTTGTGGCTTGGGTCCAGGTATTCCGCGCTTCTCCCAATACTCATAGGGTTTCACCAGGTAATAGTAAAAAGCAAGGAAAAGCACGATAAATCCGCAAAGGATTTCGAAGGCAGCCATTTTCTATAAATTTCCTCCAAATTCTCAGGCAATCAAAAATCCACTGACGAGAAGCTGTAAAAGGTATAAAAAATGTGATCTACGACCATCGTTATTACAACTTTCATTTTTACTAACCAAAAAGTGTGAGAAACGTTCTCTGATCTTTAAAATCACTCACTTTGGAAAATTACAAAGCATATAAAGCGCTAACGATCTGAGTAATTCTATTGGCATTCTATCCCTCTAGATCCACGTATTATACCGAATAATTTTACCGAATATTTCGCAAACAATTATATCTTGTATAAAGGAAATAAACGAGGCACTTAAAAAGTGGATGAAAAAAAGTAATATTGAAATACGCAATGAACACGTAAATGATGAACAGAAAGTTAGGAGAGGGCGACAATTTCTTTCAAAAGCTCAAAGAGTGAAGTTCTAACAGTATGTACATACATGGAACACTGTAAAATCGGGTTCTTGGATTGCTGAACGGAATCACTGCGACGGTTCGAACAGAACTAACCTCGTACCATTATCTACATGAAATTATATATTTCCCCATATATAATAAAACTATCAGATACAACTGCGTCACAACACTCTCACGATGTCTATCATTCTTTCTTCGATAAAGATAATATACAAATCAATCAATATGATCGTTGAAACCACACGATAAGATAAAAAGTATGCCACTCGATAAAAATTACGTACGTGATTTGAACGATTTTTATTGTGTATTTGTTCCTAATCTATTTAAAAAAGTAATCGAGCGAGTTAGAAACAGTCGCGTTTGCGGTATGTTCTGTACATTTGGAAATGCCGAATTCGGGTAGTTTCACTTTGACGTTCGTTGACGATTGTAGATTAACACGAGTAGATTGTGAATAGCTTGCCGTAGCTTGCCGTTGAAGCTAAACCGTTGAAGCTTGTTAGCAAAGCAGAGGACATAGTATAGGGTACCCTTAAATAACTGCTACCTTTATCTAGAACCAAAGATAATGGAACTTAAGTAATCGCTACGTGCGTTTGCTAATCCCAATGGCATTCTTAAGCGTTGACGCTTTCTCTTTCTACAGTCGAAAATGACGAAGGCTAGGTAGCCGCCCCCTTCGAACTTCCCATTTTCTTATACCTGCACGATAGATTAATAATTCTCTGAAGCCACATTTACATTAAGCAACTACAGCTTAAATAACTTGTTCGTTTAATCAAAAATAAAAGAATGGGTTATTTCTAATTCTCGTCTTTGTCAGGAACGATTGGATCGACCATCGGGAGTTTGGGCCCGTAGAATTTAATTTTCCTACGAAAACAGATATGAATAAAATTACAGTTGTAAATTATTCCTAACTGTCGCAAAAATAACGAGAAAACATGTGTACTAGATATTCCCTTATTGGGGCTACTCGATGTAGAGTTTAATTAATGAACTGAAAATGGAAGGCCAGTCAAAATTTATGACCCAAACCGTCCCTGACCGTAGTTCATTAACAAAGCATATGAACAATTCTGATCAATATTTCCATATCATCTTTTTATTATCTCACGTAAGTTGTAGTTTTCACGTATCACTGACTTATTTCTTATTTATGTATATATAGAGTCTGTGATATCGACGTGTTATTTGTGCATAAAATGTATAAAATTGACGATATTAGATTAGAGTTATATGATATAAAACATAATCTATAAATTTGTTAATTATGATGTCTATCTACGTACGTTCGAGCGAATATGACATTTTCACATTTGCTCATGATATGCAAGATTCTGTACAAGAATAGTAAAAAAATCACGTTAATTCTCATCAGAATTATACTTAATTAAAGAAGATGTTAGTAAATAATATTAAATTAATCGGAATTTACTTCACGCAGATTTTAATGTTCCTTCTATTATTGGGTGATTAAAAGTTCAGAACGTCCCAACGTTTTTAAAAATTACTGTATAGAAACTTAAGCGTTAAATGCATAAAATGAATGGTAGAAATGTAAAACTAACTTTTCTCTTAAAGTTATTACATGTATTTAATAAAATATATTATCTAATCAACACTGTTTCCTGTTATTATCAACATATGCATTCTTTCAAAGTGCATAATTTTTCATCTTGTACTACTTGATATATCATAAGAAAAAACAAAAACGTATTAGCGACCAGTACTTAACAATTTAATTTTATTAATAAACAATGTACGTGATTGATTGGAATTTATATTACGATTTAGCTTATTCCGCCAATATTACGACATTTTCAGATAAAATGGACTTAAAGGTAACTTCTTAGGTTAACTTATCTTTTTTTTCTTCTTATTGATATAACCAATTCAGTTATTAATGGTTCCTTCAAAATTATTGCGATCTAAACATCATTAATTGTTATTAACAAAGCGTGAATTATTGAAGTATTATAATTAAGTTTAAAAGGGAAAGAGTAATCGAGAGTAGCTAGTTTCATTATAAATATTTATTCAAAAGAATAGTCTTTTTCCGAATGAACTTATTATCCTACTATTGGTCGAACTTTAAAAATACGAATAACGATTGGAACATAGTCATTCATTGACAGTGCAAAACCATGAATGGACGGAGACCATGTGAATTTTAGAATACACTACTCCTATAGTGACTATTACTATTTGGTGACGTATTAATTGTGTGTGTAATACCGAGGTTCAATTGTATAGTATGAATTCAAATATTTCATTAATATGATTCCTTATATACATACATACATATATATTTTACATAACACAATTTATTAGTAATGTAATAAAAATGTATTGTATCATTAGATGCGAGATTTAGTTTGTAGTATGAAAATAGAGGCTATGTGTATTTTTCGTTCTTCCTATAGATAAAACCAACTAAAATTTCATAATATTGTAAATATTAGGAACTATATCTTGTTAGCTTATAAAATATTTATTATTTGTATGTATATCATAAATAAACACATTTTTGTATTTTACAAAAGGGGCTGCGTTAACAAATTGATGGTATATTCAAGAAATTGTATATTAAAATTTATTATAAAACGTTTCTAATAAACGAATGTTTAAAGGAAAACGAGTGACGAATAGACGATATACTTAAAATATTCGTGTGGAATAATAATTTCCGATAAACATCTAATATAGTATATAATAATATATATATATATATAATATATACATATGTATGTGTATTATTTTATGTATAGACATAATTTATCAATTTTATTCATTCTCGAAATCTTTAATCCCTATTTATAAATGAACATACGAATCTTCATAATGTTTCAAATAGTTAATGGCCGATATCGAAGTGACAATTGTTTTTTTAAGTTTTCAATTGTACACTTGTTAATACTTTCGTACTATCTTGTTTAAAAATTTTCAGTTTTCGTTATCCTGCTTTTTCTATGTAACAAAACAAACTCAAAAGGTGTTTAGGTAAATTATTAAATCAGTATTTTAAACATAAAAATATAAAAAACATGCGCAGTTTCATACGAATAAGGTAGAACAATCTACTTTTTTAGGTTATCAATGATACTTTTTATTATATTTTGTGTTTCTGTGTTATTGTTCGATTTCTACTCAATTAATAATTGCTACACAAAAACAGTATATATTGTCAATTAGATATTAAGAACATCACAGGTATTATTGTATTTTAGTATTTATCTCTTTTATCTTAATAATGTATTTATTTATATACACCATTGTTATTATATGTATATTGTATCTGTTATATATACAACTGTTACTGAAAAATATGTATTTTGCAACAAATGATAAAATATATATGTTAGGAAAGGTTCGCATCAATCATTATGTATATCATCTGTAAGAGGAAAGTAACTATTAAGATTAACCTCTAAAATTGAGGATGGCTCTTGGTATTTTGCAGTTTGCCTACAGGAATTTAGTCAAGTGCCCATTAGTTTCCACTATGGCTACATCAGTGTCTGTTGATGAGCGTATGTTAAAAGGAATAAGAAAAATAATTCCAAATTTGAATAATACCAAATATAAAGGACAAGATGGTAGAATTGGAATATTTGGTGGTAGTGTTGAATATACTGGTGCCCCATATTATGCAGCAATGAGTGCACTTCGCACTGGATGTGACTTAGTGCACATATTTTGTGTGAAAGACGCAAGCATTCCTTTGAAATCATTTAGCCCAGAACCTATTGTTCACCCAGTTTTAGATCAATATGATGCGATTAAACAAATAAGACCATGGCTTGATCGTTTACATGTAATTGTTATCGGACCAGGTCTTGGCAGAGATGATAAAATATTTAAAACAATTGTCGAATTAATTTCAATTTGTCGTGACATGAAAAAGCCACTAGTAATTGATGCAGATGGATTATTTCTAATTAGCCAAAAGCCTGATATTATAAAAGAGTATCCAGGTGTAATTCTTACTCCTAATGCAATGGAATTCAGTCGTCTTGTTAAAGGAATACTGGACAAAAATGTTCAACCTACTCCAATGATTAAAGCTAATGATGTTAAACATTTGGCAGATGCATTTGGCAAAAATGTAGTAATTTTGCACAAAGGAGCAAAGGATGTAATTGCAGATGGACATAAAGGTACAGAAGCTGTGTCATGTGGATTAGCAGGTTCTGGAAGAAGATGTGGAGGTCAAGGAGACTTACTATCTGGCGCGTTAGCTGTATTTTGGTGGTGGGCTATTTGTGCAGGAAGTAGTGAAAGTGCTTTGTCACCTCCAATAGCTGCAAGTTATGCTGCATCTAGATTAGTAAGAGAATGCAATGCATCTGCATATAAGATAAAGCAAAGGGGAATGCTAACATGTGATATATTGGAACAAATACAGCCAGTTTTTGCTAGAATTTTTGAAACTCATTGTAACAAGTGAGCTACTTAGCTAAAATGACTATAATTCTGATGTAAAATATTTTTGTATGAAACAAAATTGTTTTTTCTTTAAAAGTTTTAAATATAAAATCTTTATGTATATGTTGTACATGATAATATGTACATGATAATATGTTGTAATTGATAATAATATTGATATTGATTATAGAACATCTTCATTCAATGGGAGAAGTCGAACACGAAGCACCGATTCCTGAATTATATCTATAATTCCTTAATTTTTCATTGTACATATAAATTTAGTATATTTTTGCATCATTAAATTATGGAGTGTATTAGAAAGGAAAATTATATAAATTCAGGAATGTAAAAATCACAATGAATTTATTATAACTAATGATAGATCTTTTTAATGTCATTAAATGCATTACAAAATAAATAAAACATTTTATAAGCTTTCATAGACTTAATTCTACTAATTGTTCTTCTTTTTTTAGTTATCTTCATATTTACAAATGGTGCATTTCAGTAATATTTTACTGTGAAGAAATTTTCATTTACAAGTTTATACAGAAAAATTATCGAATTTATGTTTACAAAATGAATCGTTGATTTAATCTAGAAATTAATTAATTTAGAAATTAAAGAATGAAGTATAATAATAACTTGTTCAGTACTGAAAATTGTTTACATTATTTTAATGTTAACTAAATAAAAGGCGTGACTTAAAACAATTCACAATTAAGCTTTGTTCTGTACTTTGTTTACACGTAACTAAAAGTTATATGAAAACAAAAAGAATATTTCCTATTCGAGCATCAGTAATAACGATAATAATTAATGATCAATAATAGTTAAGTACTGTATTATTAAGTATCGTATTATTTAAAATAAAAAATACTTTTGTAAAAATAAGTGAATCATATCTTTAAGCATTTATATAAGTTTTCTATGGAATCAGAGTTTCAGTAACAAGAATTTTCTTAAGTAGGTATATAGTTCTATAATGGAAAAATATATTACTGATGAGAAGTAAGAAATATCTCCTCCTTCGTTGCTTAAGTGTAATACTATACATTTAGATCAGTTAAAAAGATGTTAACATATGAAGTACGTCATACTATTATTAAATTATTTAGTTATACGTCATTAAGTTCAATGCATGTTTAAGAAGTCCATCGTATTCAATGAAAATTTAAATTCTACTTTATCTGTCTATTATACTATATGTCGTATTAATAGTAAATGTTAAAGATAATCGTGTGTATTATCATATAAAAGTCATTGATTGCTAACTAAATAAAACATCTCCACGCTTCAAAGTACAATATATTCTAAGAATAGTTGTAGTGTATATTTCTTCATTAGCGCGTCCTAGAGTCCTATAAGTATCAAAGATATGAGGCTATTATTTATTGATAGTCCCATATATTGTTGTCTTTCATTTCTACGTTAAAATAATCTCGTCAGCGAGTACCACCGGGCTTGACGTTTAATAAATACTGTATAAAAACGAAAACAGATCATAGTATCTATATAACTTTTGGCATGAATATACCGAATACTGTCTGTCCACATCAGAAGATGTCTTTGCTAATCGCGTAGACGTTTTCGTGATGTTATTCAACGTAAATTCATCTAGATACTAAAATTATATTATTGTTTAAGAATAATGTCGGTGAACTACGAGTAAAACGTTAAGACAGAAGTATGATTTCCGCGTATCAAGAGTGTTGGTGGCATATCTTTAGTTAAAGCCTCCAGCCATGCCATGTAAAGCGGGGCTGAAACTGCTCCTTTTCTTGGCATTGGCAACGACCTGCAATTTAACGAGTTCATTTGTAAATAATTAATTGTTTGCTTGATTATTAATTTTGTAAGTCGTCTAGTAAAATGTGTACTTACATTACAACCAACGTGGATTGACTGGAATTCTCCAATAGTAATTCTCGCAGTCTGAGTTGCCGGTACGTCTTATCTTTCAAAGACTGAAGTTCAATTTCTGTTACACAACATTCTGCAACAAGATATTGAAATTATCATTTCAAGTAGCCTGATAATTATTGACGTTTGAAATGATTATACTGATATATTTCCTTCGTAATAAATAAATGATCTTTTTCAAATAGGATAAATATGTATATAATCTAGTAAAGTACCTGTGTTGTCAGGCTCGTTTTTTCGGAAGTCAGATATAAGTTTATCGAAGAAATCTAGCGTTTCTTGCTTTGGTTGAACGCTTATGTCGTCTACCATTTTCAGACTGGTATATCTTATCCTGAATTTTGCCATTATCTCGGTCATTCTGTAAATTATTAATATACATGATCGATGATCACATAGATTATTTCCAATTAAAGCTATTTTTAATTAAGGAATTCTTTTTATTGAAGATACGAACAAAAAATCAATTGTATTTAATCTATTCGATTATACGATTATTTATAAGTATATAAAATCTAAATCGAATCATATTTTTTTTTGGATATTTAACTTACTCCTTCTCTTGGGCCACTATATCTTGTTTATGATTTGCCAGAGCGAAAATTCGCATTTTACAATGCTCCCAATTCGAGCGTGTACTGATTATATACGGAAGAAGAATCGTCAAACCTGTTGAATAAAAATGTCTACCACTTAAAAATGAGTACACCTAATTGAAAAATTAAGTAAATATTTTAGAATAAGTAACGTGGTTCGTTGAAGATTTTTGTTAAAGGCATCGAATACAAAAGCGACACGTTTTTAATACGTTTTTGTTACTGCGAAATTATCAAAGGATTATTCTTCGAAAATTAATACTAATCTCATTCAGTTATCTGCTGGGATAAGTCAAAGATATTTGTTGATTAAATCATTTAGATGAAATAGAAAGACATTTATATCATACACATTAATTAAATATAGGTTAATTAAATACGACCAGATAGATATATCGATTAGTGATATTGATTGTAGACACGTGTAAACATTTTATGAATTACCTCCATCGTCGTACAACCACCACACGTCGATTGTACCATTCTTGTGTTTTCTTTGGAAAATCGCTAAGCGTTCAGGAACCGGTGTCATTGCGTGCCGTTTCTCCCTGTAGAGATAATTTAAAATATAAAATAACATTTTCTGATTCTGATACAATTACCAAAAATACAGATGCAACGCTTAACGTCTGTAGATGCTCATTGAAATTAATTTTCACCTACATTAATTTTTCTATCGCGTGTTTTCGTTTGTTCTTCAAATGGTCACGAGCACTCCCGTGAGTAGGCGAATCTCTAACAATTTGTGGAGCGTCTACCGGTACGAATTGCGTTCCTGAAACAAAATTATAATAAATTTATAATAATAAATTATAATAAATTTATTATAATAAATTTCAAATGAAGAATTCCAGGTAGAGTTCGAACGTTGCTAAACATCATGATAAAAGTAGCTAAGGAAAAGGGAAAAATATCTTTCAACGAATCTAATCATAACCTGATCAATCAAACTCATAGATACCTATTGTTGGCACGCTTTGCACTCTTGGAATTTGACTGGACATTGACAAATTGCTATCCACGTGCATCAAAGTGCTTCCAGTCAAATCGTAGCTACTTTGCGCTAAAACACCATGTTCGTCATCTCCATTCGCGGTTGCAACTTCCGAACAATCTAAGCCCTCCGCGATTCGTAACATCGCTACCGCTAACTTCTGATCGAATGCGTTACTAGAAACGGTACAAAGTTTCGTTATATTCTCATTATCGTGGACACCGTGATAAACGCCAATTGACTTACTGAAGAACATTGAAATATTCTTGCAGATCCTTGTGGTTACACGTTGACCAGTGTGTTTTGTAACCCATTAAAACAACGTTCGGTGCCAACTTGCCGACACCTGTTGCTTGCATCAAAGCTGATGCACCCCGTTCGAAGCTTAAATCCTCCACTACATGGTAGAACGACTTTATCCGTTGTTGATGTAACCATGCATAACCGTTTCTCAGTCTCATCGATCGTAAACGGTACGATAAACGAGTCTGGAAAGAGACGAAAGTCGTTTTTGTTAATCTTGGGTGTTTGAAAATCCAAGTTAGATTGTCGATACGAGGGGATTTACGACACTAGTATGACAGTAGAAGATAAAAATATCATGAGAAAATAACTGGTTGAAAAAATGTGGTTACAGCGACTAATCGGAAACGCAGTATTTTAGGAATGTTTATAAAAGTTAAAGTGTCTAAATCCACTTATTTAAACTACGTACTGGGTGTATTTCACCGGAAATCAGTAGCGAATGGTTTTTCGTGATGAGATTTGCCAGATGCAGTAACGCTGGTCTGGCGCCAGGAGCTCCGCTCAGTGCCAAAATTTGTGGGGCATAATTTTTGACATGTTCGTCGATAGAATTCAATCTGCAACATTTAATTTGAACATACATTTGAGAATTATGTTACATCGCGAGGGAGTTGAAAATAGAAAGCACGACGTCAGATAAAATTGGTAAATAGCGCACTTTAAACGTGTCTATACGAAATGGTAACATCGCGTTTACATATTTCAATTTGACTAACTCAAGAACAATAATGGAATTATAATAATATTCTTACCGATAAACGATAGAAAGCGCAGTCTTGTAGGTTTGTGCTTGCGTACTGCTACCCCAATTCACGTCTGGTTTCCGATACACCACTATCAGATACAACGCGAAGATGATGACAAACGTGACCAGCGAAGTCACCCAATCAATGAGGAACATTATGGACACACATGTGATAAAACCGAACAAAGACAACCAGGTGTTGTAATACTGTAAAAAAGAAACTTCACTGAATCTCCCTCCTTGTTTGATCGCCACTGATTATTCAAGATGTGCTCGTAAAATATCTTTTTACTATGGTTACTCACTCTGAATGTGGGTCGCCATCCAAGCGGCCGAATAAGCGCCGCGTGAAAGGTGCAAAAATTAATTAACGCGTACGATGCCAGGTAAAAGTTTGAGATTAGAGGCGCGACCACGTTCAAGTTTGCTGAAAATTGAGATAATTTGTATCATTTCGTTATTTTAATTTAAAAGCTAGAAGTCTAAAATATCGGGAGTTGCAAATTTGTTGATACCTATCAAGAGGAACAACGCTGCCACGAAGAACGTGAGCACGTAACCACGATAAGGTTCACCGTGTTTCCCGTAACTTTTGCTAAAGTAAATCAAACCGGGATAAATTCTGTCTTGTCCCAGCGCCTGTATCAATCGTGGTACCGATAGCAAGTTTGTCAACGCTGTAGAGAGGGTTGCCGCGAAACAGCCGGCGTAGATCAACGGACCCCATACCGACATAAGTTGCATCACCTAGGAGCAAAGAATGTAAAACCACACTGTAAATTTATTCGCTGGAAGTTTTTAGAAAAATAATAATCGGCTCACCCTGCGATCTATTTAAGAAATACGAACCTTAAAACTAAAGTCAGCCGAGTGATAAATTCGTGACTTAAATAGATAGACGATAGCAATTTTTCCAACTTTCATTTTGGTCGGACTTCAATCTAATTACTTTCTCCATATAGTTTTGATTTTAATAATCGATAGTGTTTTAATGCTAATGTGTTTTAAACAGTCTCACAGGAATTCCGTACCGAGTAACTGTTGTGTAATCCGTAAGTGCAGTTGACGTTCGGAATGCAGTTTACGATGGTATCATTTGCACTGACAATCCCACTGGCATCCCTTATGGCCGCTCCACCAGCGAAGAAGACAAAAGTGACATAACTGAGCATCGAGATTAGCAACGCAAGAAGTGTTCCGATCGGTATGCTGCTCGCTGGATCCTTCAAATCGCCGGAGATATTGGCACCAGCTTGAATTCCCGTTACAGATGGAAAGAAAATGGCGAACACGGAGAAGAA
This sequence comes from Bombus terrestris, assembly GCF_910591885.1. Taxonomy (NCBI): domain Eukaryota; kingdom Metazoa; phylum Arthropoda; class Insecta; order Hymenoptera; family Apidae; genus Bombus; species Bombus terrestris. The sequence goes on along the minus strand of NC_063281.1, from coordinate 13,131,420 downwards.
CGTTTGGTTGCTGTTCTCGGAAAAACGATAATCCGGGCCCAGGTTGTTCATGAATACTTCAGCTGAGAATTTAAGAAACGATTCGTTTAGAGATAATAGTGTATAAATAGGTTTTTGTGCGATATACTCCTATAAAGTAATCGTATCTGACGTACAGGAAAATCCAAGAAATCCATATGCTTCTTGCGTCGTATTCTTAGGTCCTATGATAGTACCAATCAGAAAATCGAAGATAGCTGCGACGATGATGGCTATAAGGAAGTTTTGAGCCTGAAAGAACTCGTTTTATCAAACATCTTAAAGAAAAAAAAAAAAATATTTGGAAGTTACAAGCATTAAACTATTTACTATAGTAAAGCAACGAAGAGCGTAATACAGCAGAGCAAAACTTGCGGACTCGTACGACACACGAAAACGATTAATTTTTCTATCGCGACTGAAATACATAAAATAAATACCTTTGACTCCCATTCCATTCCAATCGCGCAAATCATGATCATAACGATCAATGCGATTATTCCAACGATTCGAACGTCGTTTACCCCATTGTCAATGATTTGCATGTTATGCTCTCGTAACAAATCGTTCAGGGAGTCGCAGAAACCAATGGTATTCATCGATGCCGAAACTGCATTTGCAAATGCAAAAACGATTCCTACCGAGGCTCCAAATTCCGCTCCCAGAGTCCGTGATATGATGAAATATATACCACCTATAGAAATTTCAACTTATACGTCATTGGACTTAACGATTTATTTAGAAATATAGTAACACGATTTTCTTTCGTTTCTATGGAAGTAAATGGGGGAGAAATGAAATTCGCGAGGAGGAAAGAAGTTTCTCCTGAGAGCTTTTACGCGCGAAGATCATCGAATTAAGATTTAAAGCGTGTTACATACGAAAAATTTCGACATTAATCGAAATATTAAAAATCTAGTTTCGTTAAACATATAGCTCGAAAATGATGGCTCGTATTAAAATTCTGCCAGTTTTAATAAGATCGGAACGGTATTGCGTAAAAGTGGATAAAACAAATATTAGAATAGAAAGAGATCTATCAGTGGGAAATTTCTCATAATGTACATATTTGCATTTTTATAGGCAAATCGTTGCAACTAGGATATTGCGCGGTTATTTTTCAAGGACGATTTTCCACTTCGTGGAAAAACCAATTGTCAATGTTCGACTCTGGCGAGGCGAATGTAACGACTACAAAGTACATGGCACCACTCCTTGGAAAAAGGAAAAAAGAGGACGAGAAAGAACGGGGGACCCGTAACACACCTCCCTTTACTTCCCCATTAGTACTAATTGCGCTCAGGCTAAGCGTTGTGATGACGCAGACAGCTGCCGATATTCCGATTATGATGATGCTCTGCAGTATGCCCGCCTGTGCTACTACCCATGACAGTCGCAGGAAAAGCATTACACCCCATATATTGAGCAGACATGGTATGAGGACACCCTGGATCCATCCTAGTTTTATTCCCGTGTGTCCTTGCTGGGTTACTCCGATTTGACCAGCCTCTATATTTGTGTCCTGAAATTTTCAAATTTATCTCTCTATTGCCTTCTGTTAAATCGCTGTATACGAGGTGTCATTCTTTTCTATAAAATTCTAATCGCACATAGTTTCATCGAGATTTCATATTCAACGAAGTTCAATGAATTTTTCCAAATATTAAATAATTAACCGATTAACTAATTTATAATTCGAATATTTTAGGACTTTCATGTTACTTCTCCCGAATTTAACATCTTTCACAGAAGCTTTAGTTAAACAGGGATTCTCGCGTAACAAGACTGAAAAATCGATTTTTTTTTTTTTTTTTTTTTTTTGATAAATCAATGGTACGACACTTGGAAAATATGTTACTAAAATGTTGCAGTCGAATTCGAAGAATTACGAATAAATAAGCGCAGTTGACGTCTTGTTTACGCAAGTCGAATTTATATTGTTTCACTTTGGAGGAACAGTGTAAATTCGGCTTTAGTAACACAATAATATGCCCGCGATGTTTATGCAATGCAATATTGAGATGGATGGACAATGTGATAATTTGTACGTATGTGATCGTTGTTTATTTTTGAAGATTGCAACGTATGCGATAGTCTTCGCAAGAGCATTTGAAAATACAGAGACCGTTCTTGGTATTGTTTCGAGAGTTCAGAGAGTTCAGAGAGTTGAGAGTAGTTTTACATGGACCGAGAGGATACCAACAATTGCGTACAATTTGATATAACATTTAAAGGAGATAAATAAGACCAATTTTGTTAGTCTATGAATGTATCTGTGTGCCCGAAAAATGATAATCTTTTGATGTTAATAATTTGCCGAAGAAAAATATAGATAAATAATAATCGGATAAACGCATTATGTCGCGTTTCGTTATCAAACCTATTACAATGACCTTCGAGAACGGCGGGGATTTCAAAATTGATATCTTTTCTAATTTCTCTCGCAGCTGGTATTTACTGCTATGTAAACTTAATATACCGTCTCCCTCGCGCTTCTCGTTACGAGTTCGATCGTCCTTGCCGAGGGAGGCAGCTCCTCCGGGTGTTATTTGACTCTACGACGAGACGAGTTGAGATTAGCTTTATCACTTCTAATGCACGCGTTATGCAACCTTTATTTCATTTCCTCGAAAACAGTACGTCAATCTAAAAATTTGGAGTATCTCGCAAAATATTTAGCAATTAACTCTGTTCGCGTTGAAAATACCTTTATTCCGTTCGTTAGAGAGCACTCGACAGGAATTTTATCTTAAATGTACAATGGAAATGCAAATAAGGAACATGAGAAAATAGTTCGTCTGTTCGTGTCTTTTAAGGAACACGACGATTCTTTAAACCGATCGCGAGTCATGAATGAAAAATACTCGGTTTCTACGAAGAATTGCACGTATATGTATCGAATGAATGTTGTTACATTTGCATTTCTAATCCCTTCTCTGTCGCGCGTTTCATTCGCACATTCGCAAATGGGATACGTGACCTATATTCCTACACGCGTTGTTAACACTTGACCGACGTGTATAAATTTACGTATTTCCGATTATGTCGAAACACGGAGCCGACCATACTATTTCATCCCCTTTATTCACATTGCGTTAAAGCGTTTTCCGTTATAATATTTGAAGCAACCATCGTTAATAACTATGACGTGTATGCAATTTAATAATATAGCGTTTTACGTTACTTGGAAACAGACACGATGAAAATATATTATAAAGGATAATTATGGCGTAAAAGAGGAACGGAAAAATTGGCGAATCTGTCATGAGATCAAGTTTATAGAATTTTATGTCCGCGTTTAATGGTGACTCCGTTTTCTCGTTATAATACTTTGGAAACTGCAGATCTTTTTGCCATAAAATTCTCGTGCGATCAATCAGATGCATTATCATCGAATGTATTCTATTATACGAACGAAAAATAATTAACGCGCGGGTACGAGAACCTCGACAATTACGAGATATTTTTCGATGCATTCGATGATATTAGAAACGAAGGGTAGTACGACGAATGTCTACAGGGTGTGGCAATCTTACCTTTATAAGATTTCCTTCGTGTAGGGTGCTCAGCGATGGCCTCTTAGCACGACGACTCAATCTACAAACAGAAACGTGCCTGTGAATTTCGGTAATGGTATCGGTGAGCCTATAGCGACTAATTAAGTTAGGATAAACTGTTGAACGATTTGACGAATGGACAATTAGGTAATGTTCGGCAGGAGAATTTTTCACGAAATTCATAACGGTATCTCTAAAATCATGGAATAATTAACAAGTTCTCCCGTGTATCATTAGCAGCGTGTAATATACCGTACGACGTGAAAAGTACTTTGTTCTCTTGCGTTTTATTACAATACCAAATATATATGGATTTTTTTGTAGATTAATACTTCAAACTGAGATGATTTATTTCCAGAAGTATAGCCATTGCTTTATCGCAAGCGTTTAAGATTTAATTTAATAAGAGTTACAAATTGTTACAAGACTGCCGTAGAAAGAAATTGCAGAACATCTGAGATATCCACTACTCGGTGGTCGTATACTTTCTGTCAACTTTCAAAGACATTAAGGACAAATGCTACGCGAGAAAATCGATCTCAGGGAAAAAATTTGTCGCAACTGAGAGGAAAGCACGTAGGAGGCAAGTACGTAGTAAGTGATACTAAAATAGACATCGAGAGTTCTTGTTGAAAGCGTATTATTGTTTAATTTTTGGAGATGAAAATTTGACAGGAAGAACGACGTACTTTAATTCGTTACGGAAATAATCTGAATTATAGAATCTTTGTTCGAATGAGATTTTACTCCGTAGAAAATAACGGCGAGACCTTTGAAAACTGTGAATTAAGTTAATTAATGATTTTTATTAACTGTAAAAGAAACAATGGATAACTAAGTAATATAGATAATGGATGGATAACTAAGTAATTTTATCGTGTCGTTAAAAAAAGGCAAATTATTTCCTCGTTTAGAGGAAACGGCCTTTTAAACAACGTTGCAAGAAATAGCTAATTAGACAGAAGATACGTTGCTCCGACCGATATTGAGAAATTAACTGTTTCGTTTCGTCAACAAAGTATCGGAAAATCATTAATCTCTTAAACGTAAAACAGAAAAAATAAATAAACGTTATTGCGAAACATAGAAGTAGCTTTTCTCGCTGCGGCAACAATAACGGTAAAATTACAATAAATTGTCGTCTGTCGGACAAAGAACGCTCGCGCCGTATCCTTTAATTTAAAGTCGATTCTAAACGCGTAGCGTTATTTTCAACGGGTCACTGTGCATCTTTTCAGAATTCTCGAGGATTTATTTTTATATTCGCTGTTATAATCCTTTTTCTCTGTTTCTTCGAATAAACGCATACAGGTATTATTTTTACAGTATAGTTTTGCACGCGCGCGCACACATACACGCACACACATACACATACCTATAATGATCTAATCGTGGCACCACGTCCCACAACCCGCTAACGTTTAGGGTCATTGGTGATCTCTTGTTATTTTGGCATCCACTGATCACCTCATCGTCCATAGTTTTAAGTACGAATCAACTGCGTCTCGTTGAATCTGCAATGATAAGGAAAAAGCGCTTTTAGTTTCAATTATAAGCCTTTATAACGAGATACTTGTATTACACAATAGACATAGATAAAGGTGAGAAAGATGTTTGACAAATTGACCGAGATCGTGATCGTTTTACGTTACGTAATTTACGCCGTTGATGTACATTCTGTACAAATCTAATAAAAGATTTGTCAGATTGCTGGGACAATGCCAGTAGAATTGTAACGGAGTGCGTGTCGTTTGAGTGGCGAAAATATGGTCACCTGTGAAATCTAAAATATTTGGCAAGCTGTCGTGATAAATGTGCCAAAAAGTGAGCGCGCGACGATAAGTTTATTATCATTCCCGGAAATAGGAAATTAGTAAAATTGAAAAGTTCCTGTAATATCGCGTAGCGCGTACACTTAGCGAAAATCGACTTAATCGTTCGAAAGGAATTCGCGTTTCGTCGAATCACCAAATTTAACCCTTACTCGCTACCGTGAACATATCAATCGAGTTTTCAGGAAACGTGAAAAATCAAAAGAATCTTTTATTCTACGGCGTAGACTCGCCACCTGCGAATTCATGTAATACGAATACCGTGAAAAATATTTTCTAATTAGCATCATTCTTCGAGAAAATCCTTGCATTATCGTACTTCCTGTTTAACATCCGACGAGTATCAACGCGAAAATTTGCTTGATTATAGCTCCGTGAAAATCTACGTATCTACATTAAATGAGGGGCAATCGTTTCAATATTATATGCTACGGCCATTTTTATCTTTCTAAAGGAGGAAAATATGAAAGGGTCGAAAAACAGCTCTCGGCGCGTTCCAAGCGTCGCCATCGATCAACCAGAAATTGCAAAAACGTATCAGTCAGAGTCGAAGAACTCGTGATTCACCGTTTTTCCTCATCATCCATTATTCAAATCTGCCAGCTGATTTTTCCCCTAAGATAATGAACGAGATGAAAAAAACAGAAACAGGACGGTGCGCGCATACTCGCTGGTTCCGCCGCCTGTTTACCCGCTCATCCTTGTAGCCTTCGCGTATTTTTGAAGATCGTCAAGTCAGAGAGGCAGAAAGTGGAGTCGCGTATGCGCGGAGGTCGACGGAAAAATAGATTTTCGAAGAAAGCCGCATCCGTTGCCTCCAAGTTCGAGCGAAAGCGTTCGAGCCCTCGCGAAATACTTCGCCTCTTCCGTTCGTCGTTGCGTCGTCGCGAGAAATTCTCTCGAAACTATTTGGCCATGATCCCGGAATTCGTAACGCCTCGCGAATGGCTAAACTCGAGTTTCATTCATCCTGACCCTACCGAGAATATTGACACTACGTTTTCAGAAAACTGTCCTGGGAACGGAAGACTGGCGCCGATAAACGCCAGCACGCGTTTCTAGGTCCTGTTTAGATGAGGTGTCGTCGAATCGTTAAAATCTAATTTGATAATCTTTATAATAATTTATTGACGCGTACCGAGATGATTATAGATAGGGCAATGTTCCTCCGCGTAGCTTCATCGACAGTTTTAAATGATTTTCGATATAGAACCAAGGGAATGAAAATCGATTACCACGTTCGAATGCAAGTTAGTTGCTTGAACTGAACGATCGAGGTAAATTCGAAAATAATCAACCGCCGTCAAACGACACGGCACTTGAGTTTTTTAAAAGTTAATGCTTAAAGAGCGTCGGTAATTAGTTCGGTTATTTGAAACGGTATGCAGCCTGTTGTATATATTGAAACGCAAGTGTCGCAGGCGAATAATTAAGCAACATTATCGCTACTTTTAACGCATATCTTTGCGCGTCATTTGCACATTTTTATTCATTACGATAGCGAACTCAAAATACGATGACGCATACGGTGAGTCATTTGAAATTACCATGGATAATTTCTGAATTGGACAATACTGCAAGAATTACTGTATATCGAGTGCTAGTTACTCGCCTTGATACGAGATATTTATCACGCAGCTTTCGTCTGAGAGAAATTTTTAAGAACGCCGTATTCTTAACATCAAATTAATCTTCCATTTAAAAACATCTATTAATTTTGTTACTTCGCTTGGTTATAACTGCACGGTATCATATGGTTCCTGCATCTCCGTATATTCGGTAAGCGTCTTTTGCATCTACCTTGAATCGTGCGATGCGTTGCGGTGCTATGCCAAAGCAAATAAATTTTCGACACATTTTTGCTGTCGGTTTCTAGCTTGGTATCTAGAATTTTGCCAAACAGCCCATGCCCATGACCGTGATCGTGAACGTAAACGTCAAATATGAATAGAGAAATAGAACATATTTCAAAATAAGGATAGTTCGTACGTATCTTTGGCCTGTTGCGTTAAATTTCATTTGAGTACCGTTGTTCCTTTATGTTCCATAAACGTAATTAAGGTTTAGTTCGATATTTACGAAATGCAACAGATAATAGCGAATTATCGTCGAACCTAATCTTTCCAAGAGTATTATTCGATTGATCTTTCGACACACTGTTACGCTATTGTTTTTGTGCTTTACAAAATTCTTTCGATCGACAAATCGACGTTGCTTATCGTTTCAACTTTTCAATTTTGCTTCTCTTTGTACTGCAAATGGAACATGGAAACGATCTGTATCGTTGAGTCGTAATTCACTTTCTTTGTACAATCGTTCCTTCGTCCATCTTCTGTGCCATAAATATTATAATTATTACAAGTTCGATGAAACGATAGCATCGATCGATCGATTCAAATTCATTCGCAGCAGTCGAACTGAATAATCGAATAAAATCAGTAAGCGTGAACGAAAATAACGTAACGTTAAATGATGTTGACCGAAGAGACTTTATCATCCCTTTCTATGATGTTTTCACAATCCTTATCAAAACAATGGAATGCTGAGCTCGAGTGTCTGAAAAGGAATGCGATCTAATCAATCAGAATAATAGTGCAATGATTAGGATTTTTAATAAGCGTGTCATTTATAAAAAATTTCTAATGAATGATATCGATGCGATAAATTCGCACTTGGAAGAAACGAGTTTTCTTATCCACCAATCTAATTATTTGATTGGCTGCTTAATGAATTTTGAAAAAGAATGAAAAAGAGAAAAGCTACTGTGAGAGATCGGCGACGTAACATCGATAATCGATCATCGATACGATCGATCGTACGTGAAAATAATATTGCGAAAACGGTGCAAGGTCTTCTCGAGGAAATCGTAATTTACCATATCGTTTTGTCTCGCAAACTGTTGGTGATTACTAGCACCACAGATAAAAATAGCGTTGTACTGTTCAAAAGCATTATTTAACAAGTCAGAAATTCAAGGCAAACTTCGGCTGTATCAACCATATCATCTACAGCTTGCTGTGTATTTCTACGTAAAAATGCTGCGAAGTTTCCCATTGAAGGATACCTAAACTTGATCTATCCGTGTTATTATTTTCGTCGATATCCTAATCTATCCAAATTTTGAAATTTGAAATTTACGTATGTATTATGTATGAAGACGTTTGTTTCGATGAATACAAATGCTGGAGTTTCTTGGTTTCCGAATGTCGAGCATCAAGTTGAATAAAAATAAGCAAGTCGGAAACAAAACCGATCAGAAATTTGGCTGATTCTGGTAGATGGAGCTGATAGAAAATCATGGTATTCTCAAAATTTGTCTGATCTTCTTCGAATTTCATCGGAATATAAATACAGAGATAAGAATTTAAAGTATAAAAGAAATCGAAGAGAACGTGGAAACGATAATAATATAAACAATAGCGGTAATAATATTCGAGGAAGAGATATAATTAGGCTAACAGAAAGACACGAGCAATTGGAATTAAAATTTGAAGAAGCTGGCGTTAAAATGTGGGTTAGAATTCACGGATACCGTGGCAAGGAAAAAGTTCGTGAGATTTCTTATTCGAAAGCATAACTCTGCGTTTAGCAACACGCAGATAACAGTTTACGCTAAAAAATTCTTGATTACGTTACGTTCTCTATGTATGTACGACCTTGTATACATTGTATACATTGTATACGCTGGAGGGTTTATAGTGGACTCAACTAGTTTCGAGTCTTGGTTTAAGTGCGTACGCCTGCAACTCAACTTCAAAGTTGTGTTTTCGCGTACGAAACGTCGTGAAATAAGAATTAACACCGTAACATGGACTTATTTTTCTTCGGTAAATCGTTCTATTTTCGTTTCTGCCATAATTTTCGTTCGACTTCGGTATCGCTGTTCGCGTGGGCGTATAAGGATTCTGTTCGAACTAACCCCGTGTAAATTCGGATGAACTAGTATATTTATTTTAGCAGCGTTGCCCATTTTAATCGAAATTCGTAATTTCATTGTTATTAATAGAATATTAATTATAAATTGTTATTATCGATTTTATAGAATGATAATTAGAATATAAAATAAGTAGAATTACGATTTGATAATGAAGAATTGTATTCCAACGAACCTGACGATCGTTTTCGCTATAACATTTCAAATGAAATCAAATATAAAATAATAATGATAACAATTGAAATAATTTCTTACGTTTCTCGTGTGATATACAGCGAGTTTAAAAATATTCGCGACAAACAGAGGCAAGACTTTCATTTAGATAGAACATATTCACGTTGTTACAGTGTACAGTTATTGAGAATCAAACCGAGTATATAAATGGCTCAAATTAGCATCACAAAGTTACCTTGTCCCACAGTAAGAACATCCAATGTGTAAATCTCTTCGTTGTGAAAGTAATCAAAAATTACATTTTACGCAATGTGTAACATTGTTTGGTCGTAACGAGAGATAAGTTAGGCTGAGTTAATAAATCACTCAACGTAAAAAAGATTTCAATATTTATTAGGAATCGTAAACTAACTTGTAAAATGGCATTAACCCAAATATGATAGGTGAATTTCTTTGTTATGTTTTTCAAAATAATGGAACTTTTTCCTACTCGCGATTAAGACTAAACGTATTCACTGGATTTTTCTCTTACGCTCGATTATTCTTTTATTTACATTATACTTTACGATCCTAAAAAGATATTACGCGTGTTTGGATTAATTATAAAAGTCTAATTACGTAGCGATTCCTTTTTCAAATGTAAACCTAGAGATACGCTCTCGGACGAACAACGCCATTTTACTTATCGATAAATTACGTCAAACTGTCGCAATAGAAAATCACCATACACCTGTCCACGTACCCACGACAGATTTGCACGTGTATAAGGAACGAATGAAGAACAAGGCGTATCTTTTACATACTTTCCACCCAATTTTCACCCTGTTGCGAGGCACTGTATCTCAAATATTTTAATAATGTTGGATCTACGATGGATTATGTCAAAATTACAAAAAACTGCAATATCCCCTTCACTTGGCGATGTTCTATCAAGCCGAAATTCGCGAGAGAGAAAAAGACGAAGCGTTCCAGTGTTCGAACTACCACCATTTCTCCATGCACTGTGAAAAGATTGAACGTACACGTTGCAAACGATTTACGAGAGGAACAAAAGAGCACGGCACACTCGTCGATCTATCCGATCGTGCAAAAGCACGGTGCACGAGATCTGTGGCAGAAACGCGTGGAAAAGGAAGAAAAAGGAGAGCAGAACGAGAGAAAAAAAAGAGAGAAATGGTATCCTTTCGAAAAGGGATCGCAAAACGGAATTGTCACTCACGGGATGCCGAGGCTGGCAATCGAAACGGGAGCCTGGGAACACGATCGACCGATTCACGGATCGCACGCGATCCACTCGGCGGCGGTAAGACCGATCAGCGGAGATCCAACGCGAGCCACTGAACACACCGTGCAACACTCGAATCCCTCGAGCCGGCCGACACTAAGGAAGGAAGCATGCGTCGTGCTTCCCTTTCCCCATAAAACTCTTTCAAACACACACGTGCACACCTACTTAAATACACACGCGGTGGTATGCGCGCGCGCGTATATCACCGCCTCCACAACGCTGTGTAACACACGTCATACGCGTGTCCACACGCCGGGGCTTCGGCTTCGCAAACGCGCGAAACAATAACGCGCCCTCGGAAAGAAGAAGGAGAAACTTGGTTTATTGGCAAACGAGTCAAAGACCCGATACCTCGAAATCGATTCTGTATCAATTAGTAACGTTGTGTCGGCGTCGCCGAACTTCCCTAGGATCTCGAGATGAAGACAGGAAGGACGAGGCTCGTGTCACATCCGATCAAGGATAAAGCTAAAGGGGGTGGAAGTGGAGAGTCGGGATTCGATTTACCGCGTAGAGGGGTCTTTTTTCCCTGGCAGCTTAGGGTTGTTTGGGCATTGCGGAGTGATTGACATTTTTCGAGGGTGCTACTGAAGTACTTCTTCGTGAGCCGAATGTCTTCGTTGAACCGAGCCTTTCACCCCGCTCCTTCTTTCTAGGGTTGTTCCTGATATACGGTACAATCGTAAGGTCGGATTTATTAAGGTCAGAGAAAGATCGTCAGTTCTTATATTTGAAGTTCGTTTCAGGACACAGCAGACCAGTTATCGGTAGGGTGCGGATTTTTATGCGTTTAAGGGTAATTAGAAGACGCGAGAAGATACAAAATTCACGTAGCATACAGAGATATAAAGAAAATATTCGAGGACAAGTACCTGTTTCAAGATTTAATTGGCGAAATAAATCTTTAGACAGACTTCCAATTGTTTAGAGACAGGACGCGAAAGTTCGATAAACGCGTTGTTGTTGGCGCGTTGTTTAAAATACGTGGGTCGTTTCGTGATACGTGCTTCGAATGTAAGTCAGATACGCGATGAAAGTAATATTGTTTGCGAAATTTATGGGGCTTCGTTTTCAAATATCGTAGGATGTTGTTTGAAAGTAAAAACGACATTTAAAACTTTCGAGGTTATCGCGTGTTGGCATTGATAGTGGCATAACTTAAAACAGAGTAAACGTTTTAAACATTTTCGAATAAACCTTTTGTAATTTACATCTATTAGTTTTCTACGTGTACCGTGAATGATATTCGAGGTGCGGATGATGGGAAGGATAACGTATCTAAAACGCGTATCTTTCGTCCCCTGTTCGTCTTGAACAATATTTTGATACAAAGCAGTAGGACAGAGAATTTATTTGTCGAATAAAGCTGTTTACCCATAAAACACCTGGTTCTACTTTCAATCGATAAATTGCTAGACATCCTAGACGAAGGATGAAGCACCGTGAACGCAAATTGTGACGTTGCGCCTTAACAGGAGACACACCCACGCTTCTAAGCCGACCTTGAAGCGATACGTTATCGAACCATAGTAGAAACGCGAACGTAATAGAATCATTTACCATGGAAGAAGATCGATCGTTGATTATCTTTCCACGAGTTTTTTTAGTTTATCCTGGCACCCAGTTTCCCTGGTTTAGATTACCAAATTGTTCGAGCTACTTGACCGGAAACCGTTGTTTGGGTAACGCATCCTGCCTCGCCGAGGGTAATCTCGCGAATTTCGGGAGCGTTAAACATCTACCAAAACTAGACTTATCGCAATATGCTTTGTGATATGGCCGACCGATGATAGCGATGCAATTCGTTTTCATTCGATAACGCTTTATTTTGTTTTCTTATGCTAATCGTTCGATAGCGTCGATTTACTTCCTTCCATGATAATACATAGTTACGTGTGTCGCGCTTTGTTATAGTTTATTCCAATGTATCTTTATAAATGAAAGAACTTTTTATTAAACAGTCGGTGTGAAATGTAATTCTGTATATCTCGTGTCTCTTTAAATTTCAGGTCACGATAGATTCTCTCTGCGAAATTTTCAGGAATGTCGAACGATCCTTGACAAAATTGCCCTCCGGGAGAATGAATTTTTAGGAGGCAATGTCTAAAGTATAGAAGCTAGCGTTTAATATTTTACGACCGTTTAACTGTTTCGAATGTAGCCATAACGTTATTACTCTTGCGTTACTCTTCGGATCAATTACGAAATGTGTCGGTTTTCTTCGAAACTGATAGACGGAAAGTCTGTCAAAACCAACCAATCGTGTACTGTTCGATCAATATTTTTCTTAATAAGCTGTTTTCCGATCTTTGATTCTACCTAACGACCAGTTTTATATAACTCTTTTATTGCTTTTATTCTCCAACGATGGGAATCCCAAGTTATTGTCTTAGGAAATTCATCGACTAATAAAACGCAAATTGATTGCCTGACGCGGAATTTGCCAAGTCCTCGACGATCATCATCTTTCTCGTGCTCTGTTATTCTTATATAAAAGAAACGAATAAAGAATCGAATAATTTTTTACTATAAATGTCGTAATCTTGCAGCAATGGTTGCTAATAGAATTAAAGAATTCTTTTTGGAAATTCCATGCGCGTCGATCTTACGACGTGACGGTAAAATAATCAAAATTAACACATCGACCACTTAGCTGATTAAGTTTCTGTCTTCTTCCGATTTTTAGTTGCACAGCCTGTCGGCCCTTGAAATTGCAGATATTTATCATCTACGTTTATGATACTCGTGTTACAAAGCTTTCGCTTATAAAGGAATTAAGTTCGAATCGATTAAAATCAACGATAAGAAATCAACGGTCTATCGATCGTTGTAATTGAAAATAGAATTCTATTTCAATGATCGTTGCGTTTCACCACGATCTTCGCCTCTTGCGAGTATCACACAGTTGCTTCAGAGGATACGATTAACTTCGTACGGAGTTAGAATGCCACTAATTGGTATATTTTTCATACCTTTGGCCACGTTCCCTTCTTCCTGAAAACGTAACGTACCGTCATAAAGGACGTTTTAGCTACAGAGATCAAGTAAAATTCGTGCGGGCATCGATATAAACGCGTTCGCACGATACGTTTCAAGTACGTACAGCCGTACGACTAACACGATGGAAGATGGACGAGAACGTTAGAGCGTGGCTCGAAGCAGAAAGAAAATAACCGAATATTTCCGGTCAGAACCGATTTCTGCACAAAGATGCGCATGCCAGTAACTTTTTTTTTTATTAGCAAAGCGATTCGCATATACTAGCCGTGACTTCATCACTTAAGTCGTTAACAACGATATTTATGACGTCCATTCCTTGGCTTGCTTAAAACTATTGCCAGAAATGAGAGTAAATTGCAAGAATGCTAGACCATTGCTCGAGGTAATTAAACATTGCCGCGTATGAAGAATTATTGGCGCGACGACAAAGCGAGGGTAGAATCGTGGTAAAGCAAAACACTCGTTGAGATAAAATTTTACTCGGCGCAGCGATTTATTGAACTTTTGCCGACCCTTTGTCATCCGAGCTAATGCGGTTATACAAACGTACGCGATTCGTTTCGATAAACATAGACGTTTACAATCTTTTTTAAAAGAACGGAGTAACTCCATTAAAAAATTACAGACAGAGAGACGAACAGACGACCGTGGAAACGTGGCTGTGAGGAACGTCATGGTTTATGACAGGTCACTGCCATTTTTCTATAAAATAATGTAAAAATAATGTTATTACGACAAATTTTAGTCCGCCATTCGCAATATCGTTCTTTGAATAAATCTTTCTTCCGCGATTATTTAATTCGTACGTCATAAATGAGATAGGGCAGATTATCCTGAATTGATAAAGAGGTTATCGTTGTTAAATGCGAGAAACGATAAGAGCATCAGGTCTACGAAAGACAGTCTAAGCCTTTTTAGTAAACAATCGAGATTTATAGTCTATCGTCTGTACACGAAAGTGACAAGTGTTGCGTTTGGTCGCTAATTTATTCCGTCGTTCATTCATAAATTTTGTTTAATAACATTCGTGTGCCGTCACTATAGTTCAACGGATTTGAATATTTACAAATTGCTACTTGCGCGTTACTACGTGCTGCGTTTGAGTTTAATTAGCCGAGTGCAAAGTTCTGCTTCAAGCGGAGAACCGTGAATGATAGGGAAATCCGATGAAATCTTCATGCCATAAATGATACGATAATTCAAACTATTTCGTCTTTATCTCTTTGCTTATCATTTCATACATTTATCGAAAAGAACTTTGCATTTAGAAAATTAACAAAATGTCATTTCCAAGTAACATCCGCTCACACAGAAATTAAGTGGAAAATTCACCTGAAACGAACACCAATTTGTTGATAATCACCGTCGATTCAATCGCTGCCAAATTGCGAACCGTAAATTATCGTACTTGTCAATGGGTAGACTCGTTTCAAACGTCGTAGAGTTCAATCGTCGCTACGCGCGTCACCAATTAAAAACCAGTTGTCTGATTCCATCGGTCGCTACGAATACATACCGGACAACGAGAGATGTCGTAAGTTAGAACGGTCGATTGTTTTACCGGTTAAAACTGATACGTACTAGTCCATTATCGTTTGAAAGTCAAAAGTATTGTCCTCGATCACATTCGACGATAACTGTTCTTCTTTTTTTTTTTTTATACAAGTTCTTCGGTCAACTCCTCTTTGTCTTTGTCATACGATCCTCATTAATCCTTTATGTTTGTTTCTCACGAGTTGACGATACGTATCTTTGGTGGCGTGTCTCCGGTCGGTTGCGATCTCGCTCGTTAAACTTATTCATCGTTGCAATTACACGTAATTAATCCGCGGTAACGCAATTCAGAGTATAATTATTTAAGGCTAACATCGCGCATGCAAGTTACCGCCCAGACCGATGGATTCGTTCGGTAACTATTACGTTACTTACAACCAACAGGTTTGATCGTGGGTTGTGTAATGGAAAATTATTTGATCATTGCACTGTTTACTTGGAAACATGAACGGCAATTAGGTTACAGCGTAAGATCTCGCGCCTCCTTTTCGCGTGAGATAATAATTACTGGCTGGTTATGCGGTAAATAACGCGAAAGAGTATGTATATCGTATGACTAAAGAGGCTAACATTACGCGAGTCGACGTCAATATCGGAGATTCCGCGTTACACGCGACATTTTTATGCAACGATCGAACGAAACGAATATCCACGATCGACTGTTCCTTTTGGATAAACGAGAATCGTCGTTCCCATCTAACGATTCGTTATCCTTTAAATCGATGTTAATAAAACACAGCGTCGTTTCTTTCTGCTTCCTCGTACAAGTTATTTGATAAAGTAACTCTGACATAATAATAACAGTGTGCAAAAATAACCGCGTCGATTACGAGTGCCATTCTCGTTCTCGTGTCATCGGTTAATCTGGTCAAAGTTTTGTTCGATGACGCGATTTAATCGAGATTAAATTTCCTAGAAACCTCCAACCCTGCCATATAATGGAGATCATGAGCACACGTTTGTAGACAAGCCAGAAATACTGGTTCGATCAGGCCGAGTGGTAATATCCGGAAAATGTTAAGCGCGAGGAGGGTAGGTACCGCGAAGGCCGGATATGCGGAAGTTTGACGCGTTGCCAGTAACGCGAAATTGTCCGCTGGAGGAATCCTTACGATTTGCGAGTGCTCATTAAAATTAGCTGCGCCGGAAATAGGAAGTCCACTGGTTGCGTTGTTTGTCACCGAGTAGGTTCGCCAATGATTCATAATGCACGCGAGGTCACTATGCCAAAAATTTGCCTCTGGCGCTCGCGTTTCAGGAAACGATAGATAGATAGATAGATAGATGTCCGTTTCCCTTCGACGCGCTCCGTATTTGCTTCGGTTTTTCGGATTCGAGGTGTTCGAGGTGGGGCTTTTCGTTGAAGCTGACACACTTTCGGAAATCCTTCGAATAGAGTTTTTTTTGGTAATTCTATCAGACGAACGGTAATTAACGAAAATATAGAAACAGATACACGCATACGTAAAGCATGGCGCTGGGAATTTTTTATGATGTCAGAGAATGTTAATAAGACAAAGTTGAAATTCGTATTTCGATGGAACATTTCGACTAATCCAATCTTTTACATATTTATATAGGAAAATATTGAAGTATATCGAGATCGTTAACCACTTTCGTAAATGGAATTCATGAATGTAAATGCGAGTCTATAAATTTAATTAACGACAATTTTAGTATTTATGGTCATAAAAGGCCAACGAAGGTCCTAGTTGATGGGAAAGCAGTTGTATCGGTTCAATAGCCGAGAAAACGGTTCCGATCTCATTCTTCGTTTCGCATACGTTTCGCGATTAGCCTTTTTTCTTCGCTGTGTCCTTCTTATATTTTAAATGGTAGCTAGAGTTTCTTTTATCACTTTTTCTTTGCCTCTTCTAACGATCTTGCATAGTTGCAGTCATTGAATTGGTCGGAATGCGAAGGTTCGATTCGAAGGCAAAGACCTGTTCGCGTAGAAAAAACAAACTGAACAAAAGAGATGGTTCACCTAAACGCTTCAACTGGTTGCCGACTAACATTTGTTCAACGTCGAAGAAGAATTAATCGCTCGGATGGAAGAACTCGTTGTGGATATGTATTCCAGATTAATTAATAATAATCAGACGAGCAATTTCTGTCGCAAATATTTTCGTTCGGTGGGATGCACTTGACGGGCGATTGCAACGGGGACAAGCTTGCGGATAAATGTTTAAGCCTCTTCAACTTTATGCTTGGTTACGCGTTTAAAGTTTCTATGTACACATGGCCAAGCGCTATGCTCGTTTTATGCGTTTTCGAGGGGATTCTAAATAAAGCAGAAGGAATTTGGTATAGCGAGTTTAGGTTGTTCTTTCATAAAAGACGGACACGCGGCGTTCGTCGTGTTTACCAGCGCACGTTTTGATCCGCTTGAAAGTATTACTGCATCACAGTCAGGCATTTGTCATATCCGGGAAAAACCTCTGGAAAATTTTCCCGTGCAAACGGCAATAATTTTTACGATATCTCGTTACGCCTCAATTTCGTAAACGCGTGCATTTAGTCGTTGTACATACGTACTAATTTCATAGGCGAATATATTCGTGAACAAAGAATGATCATTTTTTTTCTAATGCTAATCCTGGTTAGGTGAACGCACGCGTTTTTAAATATGACCTTTAAATCAATCGGTCGAATCGAAAGAAAGTTACAAAATATACACATTATATAAGTGTGTATAATTCCAAACTGGGCAGGACAAAGTAGACGGAAGGAGGTCACCCTACGTGTGAAAATAAATCGAGAACGTGGAATAACATATTTGGCAAGACGCTTTGTTTCCGAGAAAGAAAATTTGGAAATGTATCATACGCGTATACTGCGCTTAACTAAACCTGCCTTCAACCTGCATTTTCTTGAACACGAAGCCTTAAACGTAAAATTACGTTGTTCTATATTTTCGATTCGGAATTTGTTATTTGACCGGACCTTTTATATAGAACGAACGTACGTACATGTGTGTGTATGTGCGCGCGTTCGTGTTTACTAGAAGGTAGCAAAATTTCTTTTGAAAATTTCAGAAGAGTAACGTTAAAGCCAGAAAACGCATGTGTGAATCGACAGGCTCGAATTTATAAAACGATGATTTATAACGATAAAAAAGCAGCTGTTGCAAATTAAGAACATATTTGCCCGTACGTGTGACAATACGATCGATTTAACAAACGGTTTCACAAATAGATGAGATAATGGCACGCATTTTAAGCGTCTGAATACGCGTTTAAATTAAACTCAATTTGGAACTGGCAGAAACCTACTCGATCTAGAACTGATTCGAGTTTCATCTGGAACTTGATGCTCCGTAATGAAACCGTATTTAACCGCGTCGTGGATGCCAGTAAAATATAAAACACGTTTTCTCGCTTCAGCTTGACACATTTTATACGATAAAACTGTTTCAACGATATTGTTAGAAAGTTTCATAGATTCGAGTTTTCGTATTACGATAGTTTAAATTCGTATCGCAACGAGTGTTGCATCGACAGAGTCCTCGGCCACGTTTATAAATAATGTTTAGCGTAGCGTTCGCTTGAGAAACGGTTCGATATTAAATCTCACCTGTCGGGACTGGCTTCAGAATTAGTCGAAACTGGCCCATATTGGCAACCATAGTTCTCGAGAAACGATCACTTTGAGGAAAACTAAAGAAAACTGAGTTACAACGTGACGTCCCGTAGCACATAAGACACGTTATAGCGCCGTGAAGATCGGTGGTGGAAGAAAGGATTAAAGTTTGAGTTTGCCTCGCTATAAAAGCGTCACTATAAAATAACACGTGTTGCGAGGATCCGCTGTCTTTGCTTTCGTACCAGATTTCGATCACGTTTGCCAGTTCTTTTATTTATTTTACAAAATATCGTGCGAAATATTTCGAAACGTTGTAAATCTACCCGAATCAAGTAACCTTTCTCTATACGTAGGCGGCATATGCTTAAACTTACGATATTCTTTTTTCGTTTCTATCGATAATTGATCAATTTTTTTTAATACCGCGAGAAATGGAATGACGTATTCGGTTCATGGAAAAGCGAACGGTTAGCGTAAAGATGTTAATTAATCGACTGATTTTGAGTAACGCGTTACGTTATCCGCTTAATTTTCGCGAGTAACGTTTTACTTTCGATAGAATTGCCCTAGAAATTTCGCGCTATTTCGTATCAAGGGTTGTAATCCGAATGGATAAACATCGAATCTCGATCTATTTAAAGAATGCTGAAAAAAGATTGGCATCGCGTAACGTACAACCAGATACTGCTTGGATCATGGTTGTGCATATAAACGATACTAATAATTGCAGAAACACAGGCATTGGTATAAAAATGCGTCAGAAGTTTAACATTTACAATTTGATGAAAAGAATTGGCAGCAACCGCCGTCCGAGCCATAGCTTCTGCGTAAACGATTATTTCGCGAATACGCGCGGATCAATTTGCGAGTATATATTTCCTTCTACGACCGAGCAAAGTAACCCGGACATCTCGAGATCCAACAGCCCCAATCCAGTTCGAGCCAGTCCGATCCAGCAAACGATCTTGTAGACCACCTGGATAAGAGAGGGCTCCGGCTACGATAAAACTTCGATGGACTCTTCTCTGATAAATCAAACGCGTGACTATAACAAGCGGAACTAGTGGAGCATGATGACGATGCGACACGGTGGCAACAATACGATATCGTACATCGTTGATTGTTGTACGATACGTAGTCGATAGAGCACGATGGAAAGAGCGAGAAAGATGGCGAAGGAAATGAAAGAAAAGAGACACGCACTTGGGATACTTTCGTCGTATCCTACTACATCGTAGGCGAGGCGAGAAATAAATATACAGGAGATTAAGACATTTCTTTAGTACACGCGGGCACAAATTGTAATTTTGCTTGATCGTTCGAACGATAGATTTAAATCGATTAATTTATTTTCGGTCGTATTATTCAACGATAATATACCGTGTGCGCGGACGTGTTATAAAGGGAACAGTTATACGAATAATATCACGATATTTTACATATTACGTTACACGCGGTGGTGGGAGGAAAATTTCAAGCGGAAAAGCTTTGTTACAGACGACGTATTGGCTCGGAGATTTAGATTATTCTTCCACGTTTATGACAGATTTTTAGTCAGCTCGGATTACGAAGTCGATTTTATTTCTTTGAAAATGACACGCGCGTTATAATTTCGCGATACAAGATATCGCAAGGTCGAATGTGGAAATAGCGTATAATTTAAGAATTTCGTAACGCTTTTTACTGGATATTGTTCAGAGGAGATGAAATTGCGCGAAGCGCGTTGCATAGTTCGTTTGATGCTACTCGCTAACTTTGTAGCGTATTATGCAAATTATAAATAATTTTTTCCAGCGTTCGTTGCATCGTATCTATTGCTTTACGCGCGATTTATTCGATTCGTATGATTTAAGAGATAACTTGTACTAATCTTTCTAATCAAACTTTGCATACAATTATTTGAAAATTATATTAAACACATATTTACTCGTTTTTTAAACTTGTATCTTTCGAGATATTTATTTGCAGATAATTTTGTATTGGAAAGTGGAAGTCCTACGTATTTTCAAACAAACTATTTAACATTCAAAGGTCAACGAATGCGTAAATAAACGAACGCGTGAAAGAACGAACACGTAAAATGATGGAAGAACCACGACATAAATTCTCTTAATTATTTCTTTTTACGTATTTGTTAAAAATAGTCCTGGTCGTATTAAAGCGAGTAGCGGAGACGGAAGAAGCAATGAAAATTAAATTTTGGAAAATTGACTCGGGTTAAAGGACACAGTCGACGTTTACATGGTCAAATGCAAATCCAATATTAAGATATCTAATTTGAATATCGTGTAACTGCAAGGAAATTGTGTCATGGCGAGAATAATGCCTCGACGAGAACGAAGGTTACAGATTTAAAGACTTCCACGAGTTTCGTAAGAACTATTTACAATCGCTTATTGTAAACAATTTCACGTGTATTTTATACCTCTATGTTAATTTATGTTTACAGGGTCATACTTTTAGCTGCAAGCGTTTACGAATAGCGTATTATATAATTAATGCTCATGTATCAGCGACTTTTATAGCTACCAAGATCTTCGAACGGTATTTGCATAGTAAATCTGCTACAACGAAAGCTTCGTCCGGTCAATTAACCGACAAAGCATTTACCCAAACTTTACTCTATCTATTCTTCTATTCTTCTATTTCAACGTAGCATTCATTTGCTTCGATAAATCGTGAATTCCATTGTGATCTCTTTCATCTTACATCAGAGTCTAGGATCGGAACGAGAGGAACGGGAACGACTATGAAAAAATAGATTGCAAATGTATTTCAGGCATGATCGTTAAGTTTTTGATGTTACGGATACTTTTCGGTGTCTGATAAACGTCGTATTTGAGGCATAGTCTGTCTTGGTTAAAAATAACGCGTAAAAAAACGTAGCTTTCAACGTACTGTAAACAGTACTTCTAGTTACAGCCCCGAACTTTCCTGTATCGATTAATGGATTTTCGGTATATTTACTGCTTGATTTTTTTGTTAGTTTTGCGAGTCTTCTTGGAAAGAATAACTGCACCGAGATTTTTGCAAACATTCACCTGTTTTTACAGTTCGATCGATACGCAAAGGAACGTTTCTGCTGTTTCTGAGACTTGAGATATCTATCATCTAGATTTCTACGCTACCTAGAGCAAGATAGAACTATACAGAGTGTCTCTAGTAGCCGGGACAAGCTATGAATTTGTACCGGGCGAAGTTGGGGAAAAACCATCGAGGCAATCCTTGTACTGTTTCTTCTACAGGTTCCTTCGCGGATGCACCGGTTCAGCTACAAAGCGCAAACGCGCTCTTTCTTTTCTTTACTGTAACCCTATATTTTTCCTATAAACTACCCGATGCATTTTTTCATTTTCTGAAAAAATATTTCGAGATAGTTGAGTCGAGAAATGATTGATTTAAAAGACGTTTCATACGCGTCGTAGTTTTGCAAAATTTGATAAAGAAAGAAAACTTTCCCTGTCTTTCGTGCGCTAAACTTGGTGAAATTAAAATTGAAATATCTCTTAAACTAAAGCACTTTCTGACCCAGGTATCTTACTGTTTTCCCACGGACGATTAAAACATCCGTTTGAAAAGAAACAGCGCGATTGAGCTTTGCAACTGCACCGATGCATTTGCGAGAAAACTGGTACGATGACGTGATAGAGCGTGTGAAACAACGCAGAATTTATCTCTGCGCTTTTTCGCTGCTTTCGCTGTAACCTGACCCATTTACTAGAAACACCCCGTGTACGAAATCCACGTAATTTACACATTTTTGCTGACTATTTGAGCTTTTAACGTCTTTCATCTCGCCCTCGACAACGATTGACGTACCATAAATTCGTGAAACCTTATACTCAGCAATCTCAATAGACACATAACCCTTCGAGGTTCCTTACACGGTTGTTCGTTCCGCATAGCAAACTCGGAGGGTGTGTGTATTGCGAGAAGGGAAAAAGTTACAACACGAGGATCTTTCTTCTTACGTTAAACATTCTATATTTTCTGCTTTAACCCGGCGAGGCCAACAATTTCTCATAAAATTGCGGATAAAATATGAAAGGTTTATCTTATCGTTGGAATTTATATGTATACGAATTGATCTTACGATAAAGATCTGCTTTTAGCGTATAGAAAAAAAGAAATTATTTATCAGTTTCTCCTTAGAATGTGATTAGCACACGAAGCTCGCCGGAAGTTTGTATATTTGTACTGTAAACGAGAAAGGAGATTGTATATAAACTAATTTTCATTAGAGGTCTATTTTGATCGTACAGAAAAAAGAAAATAGTACGCGAATTCCCCATTAGAGTTAGGTGCTTCGTTCGAACGTGAAAAAGAACGTGAGATTTATTTTATTTCTTTAGAAATCATACACCAACGAAGTTTCGTAAATTCATGTACGTGTATCAGAGATGAAAAGAATCTGTTGAACACGAATATTGTACATCCGTGGATTCTTCGTTTCTACGTGAAATAAGGCAGTTGAAAGAACAAAACGAGCGTCGAACAATTACATTTATTTTGTTGGTCCAGCTATGCAGGTGCAATCGACACAGCTGTCGCGATAACTGCGCGACCGAACACCATTATTTATCGTGTTTCGTTCATCGGCTTTCAATCTCTGTGATATTATTACACGTATAGTTTTATATCGACACATGCACGTTCGGTTTTCATTGGTTTTCCCATTAATTCTACACGCTCATTCTTCATTCTCGAAGGTATCGTTACGCGGGGACATTTTTCTCTAACTTTCTCTAAACGGTCTAAACATACATATTCCTCTTATAGTATCGATACTGAACATTTATATTATAATCGAACATTTAAATTCTTTTTTTTTTTTTTGGTACGTTGGTTTCACGCATTGCATTGTGCTGTAAATCTTGTCCACTTTGTTCCTTAAATAACTGTATTAACTTATTCGAGATATTATCTCTCTCTAATACTTTTCTATTATATTATATTAATTGAAGTAACGATTAAACTTTGGCAAAGAGATATTCGTAATAGCGGTAGCTTAAAATATTTTTGGACGAAATCCCCTTATAATGCGTAAGGTAAGTGTCGGGGATATGTACGTCATTCGTACCGATAAGATACACGATATTCAGGGAAAAAGAAAATATTTTAACCGTGATCGACTACGTTTTAAACGTTATAAAATACTTCGATCTTCCGCAAACTTTGCAAACTTTAAAAAGCAGTCCTTTGAATTTCAGAAATCGAAACTTCCGACGAAGTAAGTTGTCGTCGTTAAATCGAAAGAAGAAGTGGACGATATACTGGTAAAGAACAATTCGACACGAAACCTCGATCTCTAACGATTAATATAATTAAATAAGATGTATATTTGGCGCGTTAACTGGTTTTGTATAAGTCGAATATATCTTAATCCGTTGGAATTTTCAAGTGGACACTTCCTTCGGCTTTCACATTCCATATTACATAAAACGATATCACACACAGAGTCTTCTATACGATTACGACGATTGCGAGTTATTAGTTAGCGATTATAACATTAAGTAAGACAGAAATCCTAACGTATATCGATTACGAGATATATATTTTTCTCCATTATATAATACTATTCAGGAAACAGGGACGTACGTCTTTCCAGCGCTCGAATACAATCGCATCGTTCACGCTGGAATTAACTTCGATAAGAACCATTCTCGTAATTAATAATGGCGTGGCGCATGAAATTTCTCCTTCGCTCACATCGAAGAACTATCAATTGAGAATTCACTTCGTTCCAAGTATCGGCAAATGAGATCATTGCGCTTAATATTCCTACTTTCTCTTCGACTGTGTCGAATTTTTAATCTCTAGACACCTAACCGTCTTGATCCTTTATAAAGGTCCTCTAAATGTAATTAATCCGAAGGTTTCTAATATTTTATCCTATGGCAAATGTTTATGCATTGTTACACCGGCGTACAGTACCGTGCGAAAGGCTCAGGCTGTTTCCGTGAGAAAATTGTATTTTATTTTTCATTTCGCAGAGACTAAAACTGATTAAGAGACGCTGCTTCAAAATTTCCACAAGCGAGGCAAATGCTTCAGGGGCACTCGACTAAAAATCAAAGGTGGCACGAATCATTCGCACGAAACTGTACGAAATGTTTCTTTTTATTTTTTTTTTTATTTTTTTTTTTTTTTTGTTTATATCGGCGGATATCTCTGTGCTCTTAGACGTGTAAATTGTCATTGTCGTTTAATTCCATAAATGTGTATGTTCGATGTTCGTCGCGTTCCTCGCTGAAGCGTATTTGATTTACAATTTGAGAAATTTCTATCGTCTCTGTTCGATGATATTCTCGAAAGATGATGTGTACCATGAGTTACGTACTCTGTAGCCTCGACTATAAGTCGACTCGTTTACCATATTACAGTACTATTACAAAGTTAGTTATTATGGATGTACTATACGTATGTGCTTAAATAGCGGGCTCGATAGAAGCTACGAAATAACCCTGTATTCCTGGTTTTGTTTTCTCACACGCAGCTTAATTTCAGCTCTCCGTTCCAGTTCTTTACGTGACGTTTCATACAAGTTGGCGAAGTTGGTCAATCTCGACTATCGGTTGAGGGAGTAGGGGGGCAATTTTCTTATAAAATTTTCTTTCATACGGTTCATGACACTGACAGTATTATACCAGAAATTTTGTCGATTTAACAATCGTCTCGCGATGATTTTTAACGAATAAGAAGCCAGTATAGACATCTGGTTTTGATTCTCTTTGATTTGATCTTAAAATTATTTGATCATTTTACAAGTTTATTAGCCTTTACGTTTAGAGAGATGGTAAACATAACAAACGGTACATTGCGTACATTTACATAATATTAATACGAAAAATTGGAAAAGTAGAATAGAAATAAATAATTATTTTGGTTAACAGTTCGCTGACGTTAGAATATATTCTATACAAATAAAAGACGAAACATTTAATTTCAACAAAAGTCGCAGTTACTCCTGTACATGTATAATTTCCATACAAATCGATTTAAAAGATACACGGGATGACAGAAAATATATAATTCGCGTGTTTCGCAAAAGTAAATTAATCCTTGACGAAAGAACCTATTTCTTAAGGCACACTCAGAGAAAGATCTTCGGTCAAAAATAACCGGTCGAAATGAATCATTAATACGATTGTTTAGGTTCGTCGCATCATCTGATTGTTTTCAAATGCTGAAACAAAAATGCCTGATCGTTCACAGAAGCTAACTTTAACAGGGTTTAACGAAACCGACAAAATTTATGGGACAATTCGATGCGCTCCTGAAACGTGTTCGAAGTCTCTGAGAAAAATGGCGTGCGACTACGAACACGCTCGTTTAATTCGACGAGAATTCACGACACTTCCGCGTACCAAACGAACGAAAAATCTAACGGAATCTAACGATACGATCAATCTCTCCGTGTATTATTCGGGTTGGTTTCTATGTACAATTATAGAGAGCAACCTGCTACGAATCAAAGTATCTGTACAGTGACAACAACAACAATAACAATAACAACAATAATACGGTAATATATATGTATATATATATTATGTATACATATATCTATAGCTGGGAAAAGAAGAGAGAAAAAAGAACTAGTCGATCGTGCAATCTCTCTGAATTCTTACAAATGTAACATCGTGAACGATTGCAATACTAAAGAATAATTAACATATTTTGTATACATACATATATTTCTTTTTACACCTTTAAGACGACACTAAATACACACACAGAATTCTCCGAGAAGGTGTCTCTCGCTCTTTTTCCTTTTTTTACTCTCGTTTGGTCATACAATGCCGGTTGCGGAATATTTTATCGTAAGAAATAATCCTTCCGTGATTGCCATATTCCGGGATAACGCTATTGACTACGAAGTATGACGCATCGACATTAAATATTCAACTATACCTAATCGTCATCTTATTTATAAATATATGTACGCAATACGTGTAATATATATACATATGTATATTAAAATATTGACAAAAAGAGACGAAATCTACGGTAAAAAAAGCTTTACGAAATTGAATAGGCCTAAGAAATACGAAGTTGAATACCGTTGACGGATGGTCCGGATATCACAAATTAATTTCCGCCTCTTTGTTCTTCGCTTGAACACGTTACCATCCAATTTGTCTCCTCTTCTCAGTCATGACGTATTTAGAATAAAATATCGACTTTAGTAATACTCGACTGGTAGCGTTGGATCGTCGGTGATTACTTCACGTCTCATTCCGATTAAGTTACTTAATTTTTCGACTTAAATTAAGTAAGCCAATAAAATTGTTATGGCTCATCCACGATACGACGATACGAATTAAGAATTTTCTACTTGTAATTAATTTCTTTTATTCCTTGCACGCTTTAAAAAAATTCTGCTTTCGTACGTGGACGAAATACCACGCAAAATTTCATTACAAATTGACGTAGATCTGTTTGATAACTTAATATTTGATGGCAACTTTCTCTTAAGAAATACCGAAACGTCGATCGAGAGAGGTAGACGAACGGATGGTAAGAAATGCTTTGAATTTTCTTGGCGAGATTGTCGGACATCGAGAGGACGAAACAAAGGTCTCGAGCGAAATACGACCGTCGCTATGGTC
This sequence comes from Bombus terrestris, assembly GCF_910591885.1. Lineage (NCBI taxonomy): Eukaryota > Metazoa > Arthropoda > Insecta > Hymenoptera > Apidae > Bombus > Bombus terrestris. The sequence goes on along the minus strand of NC_063281.1, from coordinate 13,103,869 downwards.
CACGTATCACAAGTTAACTTCCTTCGTTCGATTTTCATTAGCTTCCTGTCCTACAGGTAAAACTGGCATACAGTACGTCGTACAATCTCGCGGTTTCTTATCGTCTTCGGTGATGTTTATCGTTCACAGATAAAGCAGTTCTCTGCTACGACTTAGACTCGACGTCTGAACAGACGTTTCTTCGAAATCTCGAGAGGTTCACGTAGATTCCAGCACACCGCCGGCAAGTTTGGTCGCGTACAAATTTAATGCCTGAAAAAGTAAGATTCGTATTTATCTGACAAAATACTTCCTCCCACCTATCTTCGAACAATACAGAATAATCATCTTGATAGATAATCCATTTTTAAATATATTTCATTAAACAAACGAATCATACGTAAATATCTTCCGCGCGCAATTGTCACAAGTTTCTTAATGAAAAATCGAGTATCTTTATGATCCCTTACCCGCGATCAAATACACGAAACAACACATTTTCTCGAAGTAAGCAAACTCGAAAGCAAAGTACAGGCAAGGGAATTTGAAAAGCAAATTACCTTGTAAATGAAAGCGTATTGTTCTTTCGTCTTGACAGCTCCAGCACGGTCCCGTCTGATAGTGTAAACGACCCTTGGCACGTCCACAGTCCTCGTAATCTCATATTGTCTAATTCCTAGGTCAAGAGCTATTAACGTTCCCGTACGTCCAGTGCCAGGACTACAGTGGACCACAATGGGTCCAGGGCCACCCCTTTGGAGTGCCCTCGCCTCGAGAAGCACAGCTATTAACCCGGCGCCGTCCGACTGCACTCCGTTCACCGGCCACAGATACCAAATATGATACACTTCTCGGAACGTGTTCTTCTCCAAATTCTGTAAAAGTCACGTTTCGTATTAGCTTCGCCTCTAATTTTTACTCGTAGCAGTCGCATCTCTAAATGGTCGACTTCGCGATAACGATGGATCCACAGATTGACGAGTGCATACACTACGTTAGAATAGTTGAGCAAAGTGCTACAAAGTGTTACATTTAAGAACTGTCAACGGCCAAAGCGTAAATCTTGTAACAAGAAAATCAAGAGGAGAAGAACGTAATTTTTACAAGTTCGTAACAGTCTTTGATGTTCCTTACGTTTAAATGAAGCGTGGAAATGGCATATTTCTCTTTGGTTTCTCTCTTTTTTAGAGTAACTTGGAAGTCACCGTATAACCGGCGACAGTCGGTAACTTCGGAGGGTGGGATGTACTCGGTGCACTTTTCCACCCCGTTCTCCACGAGATCGGTCAGCATGATGATCACTTTGCACTGTTGCTCCCAGATCATTCTCCAGAAATCGGTAACGGTCGACTCCATCGGTGCTTGGCAAGCGACGTAATATTTCGTTGCGTTCTTCGGTCCCTGAAAATCATTTTCGTGACTTGGTTACAACGAACGGTTATGCTCCGCTGGCTGACATAAAAATTATAACATTTATATCCGTTTCGATCTTCATCGTTTCGTGTCTGCTTTAGCGTCGTTCGTCTAAGAAGGAAACTCGTAACTGTAGCGCAGAATAATTACATAGGATTGGGATTAATTGGCGAGATGTTGATCAACGTTAGTTTGAAATTAGTTCTGGGATAGAATTCGCTTATTTCGAGCCGAATCGATTGCAGTTAGAATCAATTAACGGGCGCAATAATTGCGTTGCGCCTAGGATACGATATCGATCGATATTATCGATGAGGAAGGAACAGTCCGGCGCTAATTGCAAGTCCGAGAACGTTGCCCTCGGTACGTTCAATGTTCGTCAATGGCAGCATGCTGTGTAATTGCAACACGCGCAGAGTGGAAACGTTGAAAATGTTGGACCGTCTGCATCCGTTGGTTAAGGCAATTCTAACGAACTGCTTGTTATTTCTCGAAGGACCGTAAACGGTCTTTGAACGGAACGTTATGGGATAGGACGACGAGACGACGATGAGATTTTAAGTTGTTTATGAATGGAAATCGGCTGTTTGAACGTGAAACGTTGGAATAGCCGATGAACACAGTGTCTGTACTGTTATGTAACAGTACTAACTTCTGGAAAATGATAAATAAGCAACACAATGAGGAATAGGTGAAATAATCATAGGCAAGAGCGCGGACAACAAACGTATGTACGAACATGTGTCTGGCAATATGAAATCTCATTGTGTTTTCATTCCATCTTTCAAGAACGAGTGGACTAATTGATTTAATTAGCAATATTACATTTAGAAAAATCGCCTACTTATTCTCAGAGCAACGATTAACCGTCGCTTTTGTTGCTACAGTGCATTTATTTAAATGCTCTAGTAGTTCGATGGAAACAGGTGTTGACGTTCGTCCTGCTTCCGCGTATTGCCGTGCTTCGAGCTTACGCAATAGTCATTCGTGTTCTTTGTAGCGCATTATGCAACATCCTTTTTCTCACGCAGACAAAACGCTGCTTTAACCCTTACTCACGTACGATCAGATCGCTCGAGATACGCAATCAAGTGTTTTTATTAAGCTGATTTTCCGAGATCACGCGGATGATTTGCTCGCTGGAAGAAGAATGAATGAACCGGGCGCGTGAAGTACTCGCTCGAACGAAACGTAAGAGTAGAATGAAAAGAAACGTTTCGTTGTAACGAGATTACATTATTTCCTTCTCACCTTTACTCCATATACCATAGAATCTCGTCGGCAATTGGTTTCTTTCGATCGTAAGCGTTAAAATCTACTTAGGAATCAAAGTAATATTGGAACCGTGTTAAAGCAGCTTACCCGAACGTAACTGGCGTTGATATACTCCGTAAGAGGATCGTTGTTGATTTTTTGTAGGAGCACTCTGGTCTCCGGAAGCGGTATCACATTCGCGTATCTGTTCTTCACTTCCGCCCCAGCAGGCAATTCGTCTATCTTCGCTGAAACTTGTGGAATACCGGAGAATTCCTCGTTGATTGCGTTAACGTCGTTACAGAAGGATGAAAGGGCCGCGAAGTTCAACGGATGAGACGGAATGGCGCTCTGCAACGAGGACACGCGTTTTGTAGAAACATGATTTTCCTGTATTTTACTGCAACGTTAACCGAATTGAGCGGAGTTTCGTCCGAGCTTTCGGATGTTCTAACTACCATTCGTTTTCATGCCCCATCTCCTCGTCAATTGCAGCGAAATTAATTTCCTTCGTTGGTTTAATCGTTTCATCCCATTAAATGATGAATACGCGGAAGAAAATTTAGTAATCAGAAACTAACGATTTAAGAGACGTATACATCCTCGACACTCTCCTTTCAACTCGATTAACGTTAAATGCTTGACGATACTTATTTTATTTCTTACAACGCTACCACATAGACTTTTATCCTTCGAAAGGTTTAAACGTTTGTCAAAGATTACCTGGGATAACATACAGTGCATTACTTTTCCCTTACAAGGCTGTAGTTTTCTAATTGCAACGTTTAAAATAATGCTACGTTATTTTATGATAATTCGGTGGGAAAGTACTACGGAGAAACAATTTTGTATGTGATACCTGAAGAGTTAATTTCTATTTGCAAGAACGTGTTAAACGTATGCTACGAAGAAAGAAAGACACGTTTGACTAGGACACGTTAGAAAGCAAAATGCTTTTGTATGTAAGACGGTACGAGATTAGATAATCAATTTATTTTGGTTGGATAAAAATGACTAAATTGTTTCGTTTCGAAGACTTTAAACGATGAAATTCCATTTATCCGGAAGTTTTTTTTAAAGACAAAATAGCGGAAAAAGAACGCGCGAGTAAAATATTCTCAATTTGTTCCTGTCCTACATTTCGAGTTACGACACGAGCATAAGTCTGTCTTCGTTCTGGTTGATCTACCTAATAGAAAGTTGAGTTGTAAGAAAACAAACCAGTCCGTTTTTTACCACTTTAGCGTGGGTAAGTAATTGTACCATTGGTTTCCTACATTTGTTCTTTTATGAAAGGAAAACAAAACGTTTTAAACGGAAACATTCGCATTGATATTTTTATCCGTTTGCCGTTTCGTGCAACATGTACTTTATTTCTTAGGAAATACGTTCTTCTCTTTAACAAGAAGTCGTAAAACAAAAAAAAAAAAAAAAAGGAAACTTACCGAATCCTCAAAAGTTGGATTCCCATAGCTTCTTTTCGAAGATCTCGTCACACCTTTGCGTCTGACGCTGTTGTAAGCGGAAACACTGTCAAGGCTGTAAGCGTCTAAAGACACGGGACGACATCGTTCGCCATAGTTAAACCTCGTTTGCCTCTTCCTCATGATAAACTGCAAATAATTTTCCACCGAATTAACGCATCTGCTCTCTGAACTTTCCTGAGAAACATGATTCTATCATTTTGCGAACTAACCACTCGTGGAACAAAGCGTTCGAAAGAAGGTGGTTTTAGCGACAGTAAAAAATGCACTCGAAATTTCTCGCAAGTTTCTAGCGTTAGAATATGAAAACTTTTACTCTCCGATTGTAAGCTCGCGGTCATGGTGTTTACAGTAGCCATTGTTCTCTATCAGCGAATATTACGTACACTTCGAAGGAATATCATCGAAACAATTTGCAGGGAAATTCATAGAAAGTGCAACAAAGAAATATCTCCGTTTATTAACAAGCCTCGGTAGCAGCAAGGATCATGCTTCGTTTTAACATTAGACATAATCCTGTCATATCTTAAAAACAATCATCGAGAAGAACAATCTGCTGTTTTAAATTATCCTTATTTTGAACGAGATATAGAAAACTGAGGATTCCTCAGTGGACCTTTCTAATGTTAATTCGCATTGTTCTTTACGTGAGAAGCAAACAATCTTGAAACATCGTGCAGCAAGCTGCGTGCTTCTTCTGTCGAAACACGTTCCGACGATCGGTTTCGACATGGAAACACGCGTGAATGAAATACACGAGGCGAAAACCAATGAAGCGGTGATGGTTGCTCGGTCTAATAGCCGATTCAAGGACGAGCATCGTGTCTTTTGTAGCGAACAAGCGACGAGGTGCATCGTGTTTTTCTCGCGGTTGGAACCACAAATGATTTTGTCCATTTTTTTTTTTTTTTTTTACGAAGAATTTCACGCTCGACCGGAAACAAGTCTTTTAAATACGAAATTGAAACGCGTTTTCGCGATTTCTTTCCCCTTCCTTTGATCTTGAGCGATCGTCACATCGTAACCGATCGGTGGCAGAGTTAGATTGATATGCAATTTTCTTGTACTATTAACGAAAGTAGCACAGTCGTCCGTATTTGCCAAGACAAGATAAGTTATCCTCATCTTCGCTACGCTCTCATTGCTTTTTGTATTTTTACTTTCCCGATAATTTCATTGTGAAAAATGATTTATTGCAATTTATCTGAAAATCGTGGTTTCATCTTTCGTACAGATAATTCCAATATTAAAAATGATGCTACTAACTGATAGATGATCCAAAAATCTAATTCGCCTTTAGAAAGGAGTATATCTTTCTCTTCGATCGCAAACATTTCTAACAAACTTCACGTATCTGTAGTCATCCAGTCTGGTCTGCACGTTCAAACTTGAAATGCGTTGCAGTGGATGCATCGACGTTTAAGATTCGCGAAATTTGCATCGATACCAACGTCGAAACGCGTGTTTCAAAATGTCTGATTTTTCCGACTCTACTATTATTATCATTATCAGGGGAATTATAAAAAGTAAAAGATCAAAGACTAGAGAGAAATGGGCGAAAAGGTGATTAATTCAGAGAAACTGATTTATCGAGGAAATTTATTTCCCAACAAATTCTATTCGATATTCCGATGCCTGCATCGATGCAAATTAATTTTTATGCCGATTTGCCGATACGGATCTACGTACATTGCGACACGAGCCTTTTTAAGCGATTAAAAAAACGCTGTATCTTTGCGTGAAAAAGCGGAACGAACACGGACGTAGAAATACAAACACTCACACGCACACGCACATGTATTTATCATTAGATGTTACGTACACTGGAAGTAAATCACAAGTATGGACGGATGAATACGTAACACGATGCGAAATGAGCTTAATGCAAGCACGAGGAGGCCTTTTTCAGAGAGTATAGATCTTTGCTGACCTGCGTAACTGGGAATCTCGTTTCATTAGTCTCTTTTCTTGAATGATACTTTTTTCGTGCGAGTGGTGCCAGCCGATAAGCGTGCGACGAATGATAACATAGTTTCGCGTTCTTTGACTCGCGAACGTATCGACGAGATAATCATCGATTCGACGCGAATGTAAAGGAATGACTTGGTTTTGGGTGAACAGGATATTCATCCGTCCGAAAGTGACGGCAGATCGTACAGTACGAACGAGAGTGTTTAACAAGCAAAATGAAAAAAGCCACTTGTTCGTTAATTCTCGTTAATTATCTAGAGTTAGAAAAAATTTAAGAAATAAATGAGATAAATATATCATCGAATATTCAAATGAGAAACAGAGTGCGTTTTATTTATCTTCGACGAAAGTAAAAAGTATCGATTAATAAAAGAAATCGTTACCAGAAGACCAGTGAGAAGAACCAGGCAAATCAAGGCAACCGAGGAGACCACGACGACCGCTATCGCGTTTCCGGAATCTGGACCCTTTTCCTGTACCAGAAGAAATCTGTGTATCTGAAAAGAGTGGGTCAATCGGCGGAACACGTTAACTAAATTGTATTATGGTTAATTATCTACAATGTGATGCTCGACACTGAACTCAAATTTTGTTCACTTTCGACCAAGAAGACAAGTATCATCTGTATTTATACAAGTAGAAATAAAATTACGGTGTTCAAATATAAAATCACAAAGCTCAGAGTCGTTCTTCTGAGAAAGTATTAAGATTTTGACTCTGTATAAATTATCAACGACAGATATATGCAAATACACGTGGTAAAATTTTGTCGACATGCTTCTTACGGCTATAAATTACGACAAACTCACGGTAATCGGAAACTTGACGTGGTCCCGCGATTCCTCGTACAAACTGGGCAACATTTTCGTCATAGTGCCGTCGAACTTGCCAGTTTCGTCGACGACGTAAATCAAGATGCTCATCATGGGCATATCGGACGACGATGGCGTAGTATTCGGTGGCTCCTGACACGGATTTTGATGGAAAATAATTTGTTTGTCGGATACCGGCCTGTAACGGGAGACGACGAAGATACTATCTGTTAAACGTTAAACATATACCAGCGACGTCGAGAGGAAATTATAACGTGTATTAACCTCAAAGCAACGCACGGTTCCGGAAACTCTCGGCTACGTGCCGCTGGTTATCGTGAGATTTACTTTAGACCCATGATACTGCGAGTTTCTTTATAAATAAATTTACTCTATATCGAGATACCGATGAAAATCGACTAGGTCAGGTACTTTCTAAGCTCCGAGTCTCCCTATTCCACAAATTTATTTACTTCACGTGCGCTCGATTCGTTGTTTCGTGACAATTTCGTGCGTAATTTTTTTTTTTATTTGACAGTGGGAGAGTTCTTTACTTATCGAATAAATAAGGAGGAAGAAATCGCAACACTCACTTCTCCATCCCGGACGTCAAAATAATCGCCAGGGTGTGCCTCAATTTGTCCATTTGCGGGCACACGTCGAACCAGGTGCCTTCCACGTCGATTCGAACTAGCGACGTAATCTCCTCCTGGTCGGGTAACACTGTCGCGTCGTGCGCCGTGACCGACGGTATGTTGGAAACGGTTGCTGGGCTCGTGCTACTCGAAACCGGGGTCCTTGGCTCGAGACCGATCGGGACAAAGGGGCTGGAAGTAGTCACTCGCGTGGCATCTGTCGTGTAAACGTTCGGTATCGACGTGAATTCCACGGGGGACTCGGTAACGTTCGCCATGAAATAGGAATCCTTGGAATCCTTTGAAATCGTCTGTTCCGTTCTAATCGTGGTCGTCGCGACATTCTCCTCGCTCGTGGTGCTCCAAGAATCCGTCACGTCTATCGTTTTCTCAACTTCGTCCAGGCTGGTCGAGCTGCTGTCAGTTTCCTCGTCGGCGAAACTCGGCCGAGTCGTAAACTCGTCCTTAGACTGTACCGTTTGGCTCGGTATCGACGTAGGAACGATCGTCCGGTCCGTCATTGGATTACTCGTGGCAGGAATTTCGGTCTCGCTGATCGTCGATGTATTCTCCGTGGTCGATTCGTTGCTCACTGTCGTGGTGCCTTCGTTGGGCGTATTTTTTTCGAGTAAATCCTTAACCGTGGGCACGACGGAAGTTTCGTTTGGTAAATCGCGTCCCTTGGGTGGTTCCTCGGTAGCGTTCCGCCAGAGAAAAGTGGTCGAGTCGGACAGGCCAACGAACTCGAACTCGACGTTGGTAGTGGTAGGTACGAAAGTTTCCTCGGGGCTGAGAGTGCCACTTACACCGGAAGGGATTTCGTTGGTTCCGTTAGCGTCCGAGACAGTTGGTGGTTCGGTGACGTTCCCTACGGAAGTTTCTTCGATGGTGGTCGTCGGCAAGACGGTGGCACTGTCCGTTGCTACTTTGACGGTGCTCGTGTCCGTGGGTGTAGTGGGGAATATCGGCAATCTCTCGTCAGAAAAATTCCCTTTGATCAGTGGATACTCGGTGGAGAGCTCGGTGGCGTTGAGCGTGGATCGTATCAGCAGAGAACCAGCTACGTTCGTCTGCAGGTCCGCGTTCGAGAGCATTCCGAGGTCCGTTTGCGGTTCGACGGGTTCCGTTGTTAAAGGTGTGAGCGTTGTCCGAACCGTAATCTCCTGCAAGGAGGCCTCGTAGGTCCGTTTATCGCCACTCTCGGGCTTCACGCTCACTTCCGTTATCCCGTTTCCAGTCACATCGACGTTCCCCATCCCAGAGGTCTCGCGGCTCTCAGCCCACCGAGAAACGTCATTTCCCGCGCTCGTCGATTTTTCTCCGCTCTCGTCGATGCCCTTCTGTTCGCTTGATTTCTCGACCACGGTCTGATTCGTCGGTCTAGTTTCCTCTAATCTAACCAAAGGCGCGGTCGTTATTTGAACGGACGGGCGTACCTCCGTGCTCGAGATAGTCGACGATTCGTTGCTTACTTTCCCGTAATAGGTCGGCTTAAACTGCTGGATGCTATTCTCCAACACGTCCGAACCTTCGGTTACGACGAACTTTTCTTCCGACTGTCCCTTGCCGATCGTGTTCTCCAAAGCAGAAGCTTCTTCCGTGGTAACGTCCAGCTGGTTACTGGCGTTACGAAGCGACTCTTTAGGCGATTTCGTGTAAGGATAGGGTTTCTGGTCCACGAACCTGTCAGTGGCGTTCTTCTTCGCGACGATCGTTCTCTTCGAGCTTGCAGACTCGAACGCTATGGTTCTTCCTCTGGGAACCGGACTGGAAATTCCTTGAACCGTGGAAGATTCTTCGCTCGTCCTTTCGGTGGTAAGCCGCGCCAATTTCTCCTGATCTCTTTCCTCTATTTCCTGCTGTTTCTCGTGACTGGTCTCGTTAGCGTTCGCAGAATCGCGCAAGAAGTCCTTGTCCCGGTTAGACGTTCGATTTAATTCGTTGGCAAGGTCGGCGTCCTTTGACGTCAAGTTTTGGGATTGTCGATCGATAAACCGCTGGATCACCGGCTGAGTCACGTTCCCGACGACCTCCACCTCCTCCTTCGGATGCCGCGACTCGTGAGTCACTGGAATCTCCTCGGTGATAAAATTTGTCGCGTTTTCGAGAGACGTCCATTTGTCAGCCGTGTCGGTCTCCACGCTCTTCTCCGTCGAGATTTTCGAACGGTGGCTGTAGTTGACGTACGTGTCATTGATCAACGAGACGGACACGTCCTCCTCTTTTTTCTCGTCAGCCTCCTTTAAGTCCGGAACTTCCGAGTTCTTCACCGGACCCTCCGCCTTTTTCTTCCTTTGCTGAAACTCTCCGAGGAAACGAACTTTTTCCGGAGCTGACTCGTTCTCAGGGTTAAACGTTTCTGATTTTAGCCCGGAATCCGTGCTCGCCTCTTTCGCCGCTTCTTCCTTCGTGTCTGTCACGCGTTCCTCTTTCAGCTCCAAGCCATCTTCCGACGATTTCTTAGTTTCTCTTGGTTCCTGCCTCGAGGTATCGTTGGAGCGTTCAACGAGCCCGGTTTTGTTCTTCGCCTCGTCGACTTTTGATTCTTCTAACGCTGGTTTCGTGGTTACCGTGGTCAAACCATTGGTTCTGGTCAGCCTGTAAGCGTCCTCGGATATGGTTTTCGTGCTAGAACTCTTCCCAGAAGTTCCATAGACGATTTCCTCGAGCTTGAATCCGCTGTTGGCTGAATCTACGGTCGACAATTTGTCGACTTGATCGCGCGACCTGATTCCTTGTAACTCGGTATCCTCGTCGATCGGCATTGCCACTTTCTCCTTGTCCGCCGTTTTGGCATTTTTTACGAGCTTATCGTCTACCGTTTCGAAACCTCTTTTAGTCGAGTTGTACGGACCGACGGCTTCGTTTTTCGTCTCTGCTAAGGGAAACTCCGACTCGTCTCTCGATGGTATTTTGTTTAAGATCGTCTTGTTCTGTTCGAATATCGATGCTTCCGATACGTCGGGGGTGAGTAGTTTCTCCGAACTCGACGATGGGTCTTTCCTCGCGTCCACGGCGACCGTGTTGAAGAGTAGCAGGAAAACACCTGAAACACATATCAGCTTTAAATTGTTTGGAAATTGTCGAGAATGTTTGTAACTTTAAAATATGTAGATCGCATTTTAGAATTGAAGCCATTGATTTAGACAGCGTTAGGCATCGAGGTTACAAACGAAATAATACCAAAATAAAAAAAGAATTACACCAGGTCAAATATTCTGTCACTGCATCGTCTATCGAGATTTCCGTAAACCGGACTATTTTGTTATTAACCAATGCCGGTGGTATTTGATTTTCATATTTGTGTTATCTACAGCAATTACGTAAATCAAACTAGCAGCATGTTGCAGCGTATATGTACGCATATGTGTGACTGTGATTACAATCACGCTTATGGTTACTGTAGTTGAATTAGACGGGATAAACAGGAATTACAGTAAAATAATAACAAACTGAATGGAACTGAAAGATAAGAGCTTGCGCGTATATTTCGTGTAAACCTTCGCTTAAACTGTCTTAAATCTTCGCAGCAGACATATTTAAGCGATTAGTAACGTCGCTAAACATTCTTCAACAAAACGTGTTTCTCTGTTAAGTGGTTCGAACGTGCCAGCAAGGTATATCGAAATTTACGCCAACATTATACGTAGATTATATTATCTTCTTCGTTAAACGAAATACCGTTTGTTACGATAAAGACCAGATGTTTTAATAACAATATCAGGAACGCAATGAGAGTGCGTATTTTCAGCTTATTCAGAGTTATTCGTGATGTTACTATTACCTTATTTTTAGATTGACGAACATTTGGAAAATTGCTGGAAAAAACATAAACTCTACGTTCCACTCGGTCAAACGTTTAACGGATAAATTATTTTTTAAAGAGAACTATAAACGAAGGCACTGCCACGAGTTCGTTTCAAGAGCGACTGGATTCTACAACCGATAATTTTAGTTAAGTATACGTCGAGTTAATTGCTATGAAATTATCGACCGTTAAGGGTTAATCGCTACTTTATCTTGAATCCAGTAAACGAGGGGCTGATTGTTGAATCGGTGAACCGTGAACAGTGTCGCGGACGATCGACGTATCAGCGATGAACACGTGCAAACGCCGAGCCAGGCGATGGATATTGACAACGGTGACTGGTTCTCACAGTGAGTTGAAATAAAAATGACCGTGGAGAGCGTGGACGAAGCTCTTAATGGATCTAAAAACCGGTTGGCCGGGAATTGCTCAGCCAGCCATCGAGAAACGATTCATGAACCTCTATGATGTAGTTTGCCGCGCATTCTACGCTACGACGGATGGAAAAATGTGTATGCAACGCGGTGTGTATGTTCGCGTGTCTCTGAATGTTAAACAGACCACGGGATTATGCAGAAGATTTAAGTATGCGCACCTGACCTCTACCGATGTGGACAGGTTACGTGAAAATGTGTACATGGGCGGGTACGATTACGAGGTTTCTGTCGCGGGTTTCGATCGTGTTCGATGGCGTTCTTTCAGCATCCCTTGCAGCAAGATGATCAAGTGTTGCGCAGTTATAGTTGTAGAAGTAATTCTGTCGCTTCTGCGAATTTCAGCTTGAAACTTGCTTCTAACGGAGAAGCGAATAACGAATGAAGTGTGAAATAGCAATGAAACTAGAAAATGTTGAGGCATATTCTACGGTAGTTGGCTGGTTCGATGCTTTGGAAACTCGCGATTAACAAGCAATGAGACGGAATAGAGTAAAATAAATTAGAGGTTACTCGCACAGAGATAATTATATTCTAATTATACGCGCAGCACTGGTGAATTAGTTATCTTTCGATTGGATTAAATCTCTTCTGGCAATTAGAAATTAGAATATTTGGAAATTAGAAATGTTGCCTTTGTCGGTGAACGTTCTTCGAAACGGTCCAAAAATCGTTCTAACGTAAGCATCGAACCACGCGCTTTCTAATTCTTTAACTGATTCGATTCTCGTTTTGCATTCTTCGCGGAGTCGTCAGTTCGGAACGGATCATCCGGTAATAATACGGATTCGGCTGGAAACACCGAAAGGAAACTTTCGATTTCGATTTGAACACAATCAACGGATATAGGAGACTTTCGATTTCGACATCATTATTTCTTTTTCACATCGATCCCGCGATCAACTTATTAATCGGTAATTACGTTCGCGTAACTTTCCCTTATACGTACGTGTAATCTCCTATCGATAGCCAGCCACGTTTTCAAAAATTGCTCGTTTCAATCTTCGAGAACGCGAAATGAACTCACCGGGCATCTGGAGGAAAGTTGAACGACGTGGCTTGGTTCGAGCGCAACGGTAAATTCGTATTGTCAAGGCAAGTGTTACGGTTTCAGCCTGCAGTCCGGCACGGCATGGCGATTCTAACAGTACTTGATGGCCGAGCAGCGTGGTTCGTGCAGTCGCCCTCGATTGCCAGCCTTTACGCGATGCAACAGGATGCATTCGAGCGATTCGATTCTCGGTCCAACGGAAACGCGGATCGTGCAGTTACGCGCGCGTGAAAGTTATGACGAAATCCTTGCTGCGCGACCATTTATTTCTCAATCGTGACAGATACGCTCTCGCGGAGCTCCGTAGAAAGCGCTAGATTAAGAAAAATCACCGAGGTTAATGAAATCTTGATATTGCAAGAGAATCGTTTCGGATAGAACGCGTACGTGCTTAGCTGTGGTTCGATCGCATACAAATAACAATCTCAAATTGATAATACAGATTAATTACCTGTGCGATCTGTGTACGTTTCTGTTCGCTTATATTCTATCGCACTCCACGCGAATTACATTTCGTACAGCGTGTCGATGATTTTTAGTATCGGAACTATCGACAACTGTAGCGTAAAACTTATACCAAAGATATTAAAATGGCAGGTAATGGGAAAAGTACGTAATGCAAGTACACGTTATGCGTTTACCGGTTAATGAATTACGCAAATCTACCGATCGATTCGGCTTCGTTACGTATCCTTACCTGTGCATACTCTTAACACGAGTGGCACTCTTCTTCTTCCAGTCATCTCCGCCGTTCGTTAGACCTCCTCGCGGAATCTGCAACGAAAATTACAATTCGATTTACACCTACTCGCAAACGACGCTTTACCTTCTGTATTATTTATTCTAGCAATTAGAGGATAGCGTGCTACCCGTTACATACTCATTTTCGATAACGCGTCGAGTAAGAAGCTGAGAAGCGTTTAAAATCCTACATTGAAATTTTACTGAATGCTACTTAATGATAGGAAACGATCCAAGCGGAAATGCCTCGCAGTTTATAGTTTCGTTGATGGCTATCCAATCAATGGTAACGAAGATGAACGCTTTGTGGTTTCTCGTACTGGTGGCTCCGTGGTTTCGGGCAAAAGTGGCGCGATTTCAATCTCGCAGAATGCTTACTGCAACAAATTGAATTCTAAACGTTCTATAGAAATAAAAAGCGAATGCGTGCTTTGGAGCATTCGGTAACGATCGATAAGAGCGAGATAAAGCGCGAAATAAAATCTGACAGACCCAAAATCAGCAGCGATGCAAATTTTCGTCGCAATTTCCATGAAAATCGACGGGGGAAAAAAGAGAATAGTCGCAGTGGAATGCAATGTCGGAAGTAAAATTCGAGCGGAACTTCCATCTCGTGTTTCGCATCGACCGTGTCGCGTTCATTGAAGTTCCAAAGCTTCTATAGTCGAACCTTCTCTAATTTGACGTCGGAATTAGAATAACTAGACGTCGTTGTATTCGTTACACAAATCCGATGTCCCTCCGACTATCGATTTATGAATCGTCGTGTCCGTGTCACTGCCACTTATCGTCATTGACCAAATGATTGCCAGACCCTCCTACCGACGGCGCGTGCGGCCGCTCCGCTCTGATCACGCCGTCACTTTCTACTTACACGCTATCGTTTCTGACGCTCGTGCTGCATTTTCGTTTGCAAAGATTCATTTTTAAGCGTTACACATGGTGAAGCGGTAATCGTAATACAATCGAACAGTGACCGATTTCACCTAAAAAAATAAGTCGAAAATATGGAATACAATTTTTCTACGATGTTTCGTTCCTGAAAAAGTCCGGTTTGAAAATTTCTCAACTATACTTCAACTTGGCTAGATGCCGGCTAGGTAAGAAAAAACGATCGGCAGCAGTTTAATTACGAACCTTCTAAATTGATTTTTCTGTTATGAATGTTATTCTACGTTTTCGACTTATTTTCAAACGTAGTTTAAAACGAGATTGACAAAATTTCAGTATACTTGTCGAATATTCAAAGTCGATTTCCTCGAAAACGAAGTCCCTGCCTGATCGTCCTGCGATAACCGCATCATCTTCGAGCGCAAAGAAATCTGCGCTATTCCTTTGCCTCGGTATCTTTTCTATGAAACTAGATAAGTAAAACGACAGTTATAGTTATAGCTTAGGGACATACCTCAGAGACGAGAATGTTCGTACGACTTCGGCAACCTATTGTCTCTTTGAAGATAAAGCTCGAGCGAAATGTGGGAGGAAAAAGAGAAGGAACGCGGATACGTGTGACCTGGTTCGCGACACGATTCACCTCGCTGGCTTTAATCTATATACTGTTGAAGAACCAGCTGGAATGTTTTATAGAAGCATCTGGCGATCGTGCGATGAGTTTCCGCCCAATTTCGACTTTACATTCCGGCGCATAAACCTTGGTAAAAGAAATTTTAGTTAAAGGCTTATACCTGGCAACGTTGGTGGATTGGAGATTGAATTCGAGCAGATCTGAGAGTATTTCGTGGTAGCTCGAACGGAGGTAAAGTTTCGAAGCGACGCTGATTAAGCAGGAAATGCGGAATCATTCGGAGAAACGTCGTGAAAATTGTCCGCTTCCTACGTTTGATTTTATTTATTCGCCGTATGTTTCGAAGGCAGCAAGACCGTTCGCGTCATAAGTCTTGACTTTCTTTTTCTTCCCAGTTCGTTCTAGCACTTGACACTAGGTACTCGTCTCAACACCGGAGCTTGTTTTAATTCTGAACGCGGACATTTTGACTTTCCTTCGTTTTTTCCCTCATTATTTTCCTACCTTTAGTCCTAAGACTTTTATGCTCGATGACTTTCTCATATTTTCGTACGGATGCAGTATACGCTGCTCTGTTTACTGCAAATATTAAGCGAAATTTTTCGATTACAAGCGAACGATATATGCGATCAGACTACATAAACGTAAATTTCCAGCTTCATTTCTGTAGCGTCGTATGAAAAACGCCTGCCTGAAGTACGGTTAATTGGCATTACAAGACACATGCATACTACCGTGCGTGAATGAAGCGACACACACACGCGGACGTGTACTATACACGAACAATCCAGTTTCTTTGCCCTCGCCGACCCGTATCTGTCCTCCCACACGCGAGATTGTTACTAATTAAGAATTCGTGAATTCAGCCATGCCACTACGACCAACAATAAGGACACTGTGAATTTAAAAGAAAAAATGATGTCAGTCTGAAAAGCTAATTATATTCGATGGCTGTTGGCTACTTAAGGCTATGAACGATTTTGTCGCAAATAAATATCCCATCAAATACGACTACGCATACACGTATCAAATTGCAAAATGTCGTTTCTTGAAATATAGTATAGTGTAGTACTTTAATCTCGATATTTTACACCTATAGCTTGCACCTGACACGACATTTCGTTGAATTGTGATAGATAAGGTTGGCGATCGAGATCATAGGGTTTATGACACGGACGCCAAACTAGGCTATTTTCGAGGAAAACGTTAATCAATACTTTACAGAAGACTGTTCGAGCCAGATGTCAGGGCCTAGAAATGGCTTTATGGTCGCAGAGTGTCAGCATTTCTGGGTACTATACGAACGACTGGGCTGGTCTTGGCGTTTGCACCCTCGGTAACGATAGACGTGTCATAAACCCTTGAAACCACGCACCAGTTCATAAACGCGAAAGTCGTTTCTCCTTCGACCTAGTCACTCCATTCACTCGTGCTACCATCTTAATAAATTTTCAGTCGTCCTGTAAGAACCTAGTCAAACGTGAATTGTTCATTTCTGGTAAATTTGTTCTTTAGCGTGGATAGCAATTGGCTGGTAATAGAAAATTTAGCAAATAGTATTAGCACCAGTCAAGTTCAGCCATGGAAGAAACGACATTTCATACGCGGATCTTTCCTTGAGACGAAAGATCGTCTAAAATACGAATTACTTCCAAACTAAACGATTTTGAACATTTTCTGGGGCAATGAATGATTCTCGATGCAAATATTTAAACAGCGAGTACACGATGGAATGCAATTAAGAATCGGTTAGAGTACAATTACAGACAGTGAACGCAATGGGAGCACGTGTATACGTCGATACAGTGTATGTGTCGAAAGCTTTCGCGCCGTCGTTCGTATCGTTTATACCTGATGACAAGATACTAAATGGAATGTGAACCATTCGACGTTTCGTCATTCGACACTTGTCACACTCTTCCTTTTCTTTTCCCTTTTCCTTATTCCATTGGATTCTGCGTTTCTTTTGTCGCTCTGTGGGGACAATCAAGTTTTACCAAGTGTCAAGAATGCTACGAATTCCTGATATTTGAACGTTTCCACAAACATCGAGAGGTTCTTATAAGATTTAACTTTGTAAGATTTCCATGTTTTCGATGTGTCTAGGTATATAGCGTTAATTCTCGAACCCTCTCGTTAGCAAAATTACAACAAAGTAAAAGTTCCTGGTGTTTTCTACCATATTTTGTAGCAGGGAATGATTCATACGCACACAAGCTACATCCTCAATGTACCTCGTAGGAATCATTTAGACGGTCGTTCAAAGGAGGTCGACCTCGAGATATGTCAATTAAATTAATACAAGTTAGACCGGCCGGGGAACGAGCTCTCATTTCGTGCGACGTTCTCTCGTACGAAGAATTTTATTTGCCTTCTTGATCTGACAAACAAGATCACTTTTCATTTGGACACATTTCTTCATTACGCTACGCGACGTATATTTCACAATTTGTGACCCGTGTATCTCGGCGCTCGTTCCACTCTTAAATTGGTTGATTATGCTACGCCTAAGTAACGCAGACGCCAAATTTATTTGTTATTTTATGCTCATCTCATATCATTTCATTTGAAGAACACACGAAAGCCAGACCCGAGTAATTTATGATACGGGTATAAAACTAAATGAAAACAGCAGGATTGCTAATAAAGCACGATTATCTTTTATTCCTTCTTTTTTTAATGCATTGAAAATACTCGCTACCTGCTACGGTATATCTTTTTATCGTTTTCGTTTGAAATTCAAACTCTCGTTACGTTATTACGTTATTATATTATATCTTCATAATTAAATTTTTATTATACATTGGTTGCACACTTGCTGCGTTAATAGATAAAATCTTCTCGCTATATGGAACACTTCATTATGTAAATTAAAAACGCTCTTCGTATTTTATGTCTCAGCAAGCATCCTCTGATTCAGTATCTTTTAATTTTCCTCTTAACGGTGTTTTCCTTCGTAGATAGATGTTACAAGCCGTTCGAGAACAGTTATCAATAAAGATATATCGATAAGCATTATCGTTAATGAAAATATTACTCGCATTATGGAAATGTAGAAACAAAAGCCACAGAGGAATTAATGTTCTCGTATCGTCTCTTATGTTAGCCGAAAGATTACGTTTTTCGTGAAAGTTTAGAAAGTGAATTTTTCGTAACACTACTCATATTTTTGACGAAGATAGAGCATTCGGTGTTTCTGGCCAACTTTTTTCATTTCGGTCAGCTGTAGTTGCACAACAGTCGTCATTGTATCGGATAACTGTTCAATCGGCGTGCTTGTGAGAACTCTCGACTTAGAAGCAGCGCATTAAAAGCTGCCTTTTCCGCCTCCACCCTTTCACTTTCGCGCTCTTTGTCCTCGCCGATTGGATTGCTCTTCTCACGATGATAGAAAAAACCATTGCATTCTGAGCGTGCCATTCACTGCCGGAGAATTGGGCCATAGTGTCATTTATTTCGCAGCATCTTTACGAGAAACGAGAGCCTAGTTTCGTGTGTCTCTTGCTCTCCAATTTTAAATCTAACGAAACTTATTTCTCTTATTTTACGACTCGTTTTATTTACCAAGAAGCTTCTTAATTATGCACGAAACGTAACATCTGTCATTAATAAATTCTATACGTTATTTATTCTAGAATACCGGTGACCGTATTGCATTAAAATACAGCGAGGTTGAAAATGTTTTGCGGGGAATTGCAATGTCTGTTTAACATTTTTTTTTCTCTTTTAATTATTTTTCCCAATTTGTTCGCAGAGATTCGTTTTCCATTTATACAAAACGTTTCTATTTATATCCGTGAAACTGCAACGCACGAGATATAAAGCAAGTGGTTCGCGTGATTAAAAGAGAGAAAAATATATCGGTTTTCAATTAGCTCGAAAAATATTGTTCGTAATATGCACGGCGTGTCTGTTTTTCTTCATTCTGCATCGAACGGGATATCCAACGCAGCGAATAGAATTTTTCCACGGTCGGGCTGGATTTCATCGCCAGATCACAAAATTCAGCAGCTCGAACCGATAAATTAACCGAATGCATTTTGAGTAGACATCGAATAATAAACAAATGGAGAATTTCCAATCGATATGAAATCGACTCTGACGAATGTATCGTGTCGCATCACGCAGAAATGGAATTCAATGGAATTGAAACAGAGCGCCGTTCCTTCGAACGAATTCGACGATGATAATTAAATCGCGATGTGATGAAGGGGGCTTATTAACCGAGATACTCATTACGATCCATAGAAATTAATAGCGAACGAACAAAAGAATTCTCTACGCGAAACGTATGGTCTATCGAAGGAAATAAAGAATAGCATGCACGAACGATAGGAATATATCTACAACAATATTATTATCATTATTAGGTATATTTCGTCTAACGATCAAGTCGCGGTATAATTGTTGCACACGGGTATCAATATCAGTACAGTTATTTGAAACAACGAATCACGCGTGTACAATGACGTCTCGTGAAACACGTGTCACCGTGATCGCATCTCGTCCCTCTTTCAACTCTACCTAATTATACGCCTCTTTTACTGTCGCGATACAAGATAATGCCCTAACGTTGAGCCACTATTTTCTAAACATTCTTTCGCGAGAATTTATCGAATAAGCAAATTTCAGCTCCCATGTTTTACAAATAATAGTGTTCGTTGCTCGAAACGCGCAGAAGAGACCATAATAGTCTGCGTGTGAAACTTTGATAGCGCGATTAAATAATTTTTACGAAATCCAATCAATTCAAGATGAATCTTATAGTTTTACTTTTAATTCCTAGTACTTGTATAAATAAAGCAATCTTGGTACAAGATATTGTTAATTAATTTCAGTTACACGTTTCAGGAATATCGCAACGCTTCGCGAATCTGAAACGCTGTACGATAACATAGAAGGCAATTAAATAACAAATGACGGACGATGACCACGCTAGCACGAATAAGGATGAACAACAGTTACGAGTTCGTTCTCTACAGGTTTACGAGAAAGAAGTGCACGGTAGGACGGAGTGCAATTCAATTCGTTACAAAGCGACGCGAGCTTTATTTGCCGTGAAACGTTTCCAATTTGTCGCTGATAAATTTGTTTTTTAGTACTTATGGTAAGGTGCGTGGCCATTTTATCGCACTTTATTCTCCCTGCGGAACACGTTCCCGCGATTTCACTTAATTAAATTTATCCATCGCTGCCGCCTTAAAAAAAAAGGAAAATAACATGCCAATTCCATAGCGTTGTCTCGACAAACGATACGAACGCGTCAGAGATATCTGTTTTATTCGCCGTTCTATTTCATATTATCGATTCGATGTGCGGAAGTTTCGGAACGCGGAACCGGACGATCGGTAAAACAATTGTAAAAAAAATTGTTATAAAATCAGAACGAAATTAGTAGCTCGCGTGATTCTAGCACCAGCTAGCAGATTAATGGCCGTGATGCTATTTTTTGATCCGTACTTTTCCGCAGAAAGTTTCTCGTTCTAATAAACCGGTTTACTTCGATCTCCTTTGAATATGCAGAACTCTCTCCGATACACTCTGTTCATTCAGTTTTAATAGACAATAAACTTGGTCATAGACTATAGGAAGCAAGAGAGAAACAAATTCGAACATTCTCAACTCTCAGCCATTGCTCTTCCCAAACCCGTGACGAACCCCTTGAAAAGTCCGAACCAGGGTTTCAACGTAACACGTACAACACATATTTCTTTCATTCGTGTATCGACAGGTATGGAATAGCCTGAAACGATCGCATTTTGTCACGGATATTCCAAGGCGAGAGAAACGCGGTACTCTCTCTCTGAAATGCATCCATGATGCACGAGGCAAAGCACATTCATAGCCAAGATGGCGTGTCGATATGTACGACACGTCGATCGATGGTTTCTCGTCGAAAACACTGTATTCCTTGCATTTTTCCTTATCTCATTCAACTTTTACACGCCTGCATCGCTAATCTTTTTCCCTTCGACTCGAGTTTCGCCAGTCTTTCCGTTCTGTTTACGACCTTCCTTCTTCGCTCTCTGCACCTTCGTTTTTATCTATCCCCGTTCTATTTATTTCGCTCTTTTTCTTTATTTTCTCTCAATTTTTATAATTCCACTTTCTTGTCGAATTCTACTTTCTTGCTCGTGTCGATATCGCTCGCAGTACCCACTTCGCATAACAATTACTTTTCACGCGTTTCTCCTCGTTCTCTTTTTAGTTTTCCTTGGCAAATCTCATTCACGGTTAGACGTATTTTCAATTTGTATTTTTAATTCAATGGATCGAGTTTCGTTGTATAACATCTTCGCGGCACTTTCATCTTTCTTCGCGTGTATTATTATTCGTTCGTTCTACGCTCGTCTCGTTTTTCAATGTTTTTTAAAAGTATTCGCGTCGTTTAATTATTCATTCGCGTCTGTTGCTTCGGCTTCCTCTATGCCCGCTCACTCATCTTTGTAAGCAATTTTTATATCTTCCAAAAGTTCAGCTTTTTCAAAGAAACGCGCCCCCCCTCCTTTGCCTTTTGCGCGGTAAATATTTTCTGTTGCATTCTATCCATCTTTATCCCCATCTTTTGTTCCCCTCCCTTCCTTCTTTTTCATCTTCCAGCTTCATGCCCCGTCTCTTTTTTATCGTTTATTGTAACAGTGTTTCATCTACGTACGAATCATTAATATTTATGTCTCCGATATTTAAGCTCTTCTTTCTCCCGTTTTCTTTGTTACGTGGCCGACGAGATACGATAGCTAGACTATAGACACTAGTCGTACAGACTTGTGCAGATATCTTGCGACCATTGTAACGCAGGTCGCTCAGGTTTAGCGCAATAAATCAACTACGAAGCTGACGCGTCGCTCGAAAATGCACGAAACCTCGGGAATCCGACACTCGACCATTTTTTGGCGTCCAAATGTCGCGCCTAGCTTACGTTTCCGATGCCGACACGACACTGGGAAGGCGATTCTAGAGGTCTAGATTTGGTCAGGCACGCGATAGAGTATGCAAAATGTCCTGGAGACAGCCGACATCTTGGTCAGTTTCTCTTTTCCGCGTTTCCATGAATCCGAGGACGAGAGAGGAAAATTTGCTTCGCAAGTAACGCGCTCTCGAATCTACCGCGATTCCACGCTCTAGCGTAAATCTAATTACGATCCGAGTCTGACTCTAAGTCTGACTTTAAACCTAACTATGTAAAATCTAAAGTTAATTACGTAAGTAGTTAATAAGCACCTTTAGGAATGAACTTTAGCTCCGGCACGGACACTCGGACCGACCTTTTAAACTTTCTTGTCGAAGTTTCTATATTTAAGAATAAATTCCTCGAATGGATCGCGCCGAAATAAGAGACACAATGCTACTACGATACGTAACACCCCGATTACGTTTACATAACGTTCTTTAGATAATAAATCGATCGTATTATAATTTCATGATACGATTTTATTTCCTATCTTAAATCAGAGACAGTTGACGAACGTCGATATACAATGGACGTATGCATATTTAATTTTCCAGCTAGCTTTGCCTAGCCAGCGACTGAAATTCTCGGTATACATAGTTGGAAGGGTTGGTTTGTGAAGTGACCCGTAACGTCACAGCTTGGTGAATGTGAAATTCTTAGCTGCAGAGTCACGGTGTGCTAAGGGCGTGTATCACATTCTCCCCGAATCTCTAAAATTTCACTTCCATTCTTCTATCTTCACTTTCGCTATCTTCTCTTCTCACCACGATTCTCCCTTCCCCGTTGTTACTCCTCCACTTCCTCATGTTCCTCGTTATTCCACTCTACTTCCCCTTTCTTCTTCGTACTCTCCTTCTTCGTTTTCTTCTCTTTCGAGTTGCAGCTTGCTCTGTTCGTTCTGTCGTGCTCCGTCATCTCTCTCTCTGTCTGCCTCTCTCTTATATTTGCTTGCACGCGGTATAGAGCCGCGTTACTCGACTTCCTCAATTTGCATGCTAATAGAGGCGCAGGCGAATCGCGGATAATTAAAGGCCCATTGTTGCGTGTCGCGGAGCAAGCTCGCGCAACCGTGTAAATTTTCCTGCATTCCGTCAGCACACTTTCGCCCCAATCCCTCGCCATCGCCAAACCATCCGACGTTCGTAGATATTTTATGATTCTTTCGATCAACGTCGAATCACTCGCGCGCGCGTCCCATTAACGATTTGGTTGTTCATAACGATACGAAATACGTGGGAGAAGACGATCGATGTATCTTTCGTATATCGCGTAGCTGGCTCGGTCAAATACAACGTGCGTGTTACATAAAAAATCAGCTTGTAGAAATCGGCATTCGTTGTATCACGCTATGCCTACTGAAGCTACCTGCAAAGCTGATAAAACGTCGAGATAAAATTCTTAATGGCCACGGCTTAACACTCCGGAAGCCTCGAGCAGCAGTACGTACTTGCACGGACCCAGGGCGTAAAAACCAACGACTCTTTATCCTCTATAAAATGGAAAAATGTCGAGAAAAAGGGAAGAAATTTTACTGTTTGCTCCGACGAAGTTATCTCGTTGTGTCCAATACCTCGTATCCAGTTACGTAAAACACTATATGCACAGCTTGCTAATACGAACTTTTCTTCCCTAGACCATAAAGAGTAAAAAGGAAGAGAACTTTCTTTCTTTTCTCTCATCCAACCGAGTTATTTTCCCTCCTTCTTATGTACCCGCTCCGTGTCATAAAAGTATTCATCGTCGGTTCGTTTATTCTTTTACAAGTTTTTACAACTTTGTGGCGGTAATAGCCGAGCACTCGAACGAGGCGGTAAAAAATATCGGAGATCGTAAATTCGTAAGGCACCTTGCGCTATCTTAGCCTGGTCGCTAAAGGTGCCTGATGGAAGATCAACGGCTCGTGACCACCTGCTTCACAATGGTGTTCTATTGTTGTGTTCGTGGCAGGCCAGAAGTCGCAGTTGTTGGCTGCTATGGTGTTTCGCCGGATACCGGATGCGGCTACATGCTCCACTAACTTTTCCGACGTCTTTTACCATCGCGGCCTTTTCAAATACCGATACTGACCCAAGGGCTATTTACACGAAGATGAAAACCATAAGTATTGCTTTGGCTATTCCCATGACTTAATGTGGTATGCGATAACATGGTGTTTCGTTTTATGGCCATATAGATAATTCGATTTCGTCGTATAATTTCGTTAGGAATCTCTGTACGTCGTACCGTTTTTCTTTATCTTTTTCTAACAGTATTTATGTATCGTATAAACGACGATGATACTCTTTCAACCGAATGAATATAATCGCGTTATCAACGAGTTTCACCTGTCGGAGTTCGTAACAAAAGTTGAATAAACCGATCTTACGCGAGTAAAACCTTGATTCAATATTAATTATAACAGACCGGATGAAAGCGGTAATCGAATCTTTATGAAAATTTAATTAATTGATTTTGTGCGAGATGGGTATTAAATTCAATGAATATTAATTAGATAGCTAGTCAACTGGAAAGCGCTACGTGCTAACCGAAAGCAATTAACGAGAAGAAGAATAGATCGACGTTAATTATTTTGAAAAATAATAATATCGATAGATCGACATTGGAATATTTGACCAGTCGAATAAATCCGACAGAGATGGACCGCTAGGAGAAGCAAACCTACGTATATAATCTCGAAAATATCCACTAGACGCGCGATGCGTCGACGTTACTCTATTACAACGAACGCGAACAAGCGTTTTATCAAACTTTGCTGAAAGTTGCCATTTTAATATCTGGTAAACTAACAAAAATTCTTTTTACGTAATTTATAAGAAATAAACTAAATTTCCTATTTGAGTAAACATTAACTATTCTTATAAGTATTACGTTGTAAATATTAGCTATTCTCATAGGGTCTCTAATAACACATAATTATGCCACGTAGTAAAATACAACGGTATATAATTATGTTATATAACCTGCTGAAAGATGAATTTCTACCAATTGTTATCCCAGCCGTCTTCTAGACCTATTCGCTTCCGCGCTATCGATAGCAGCTATCATTTTTCTCATACGAAAGTCCGCTTTCTCGAGATAATGATATTCGAAGAGGAAAAGGCAATCCTGTTGCGACAAAATTCTAGCCGAACGCCGACAAAAAGGGTTGCTCGAGCCTCGAGACGCGATCCAATTACTACGCGAACAATAGGCCAAGAAATTGGTCTGAAATTTTGATGCGTTCCTGTACCCTTCTCGTCCGGTGAGACAGACCGGAAGAATCGACAAAGCCTACCGTTTAAAAATTGCAAGAGCTGCGGGACTACTGGCTGGCACAATACGTTATTGTGAAGGGCGATCCGAGAAGAAGCCGAACAGCGGTAAAGTTCAGGGAAACCATAGCTACTCGGCCAGCGAAACGAAGGCAATCGAGTGCACAGCCCAACCAGCTCCGACTTCCGACTTCCACTTCCTATATAAATTATTGCGAGAGCGATTCTAAAGGCCCTCGCTTTCAACGGAATTTGCGAGCTCGAGATCGCCTTACTTTGATTCTGTTTTCGCGTTTACAATTCGCCGTTTACGTGAATTTTCGTCCGGTGTATAGATCGCACGATTTTGCGAAACTTTAGGTCTATGATCGAACTGCAAATAGCATGCAAATGCAGTGGGTGTAGAAAATATTTGTACGGTCTTTAGGACGGAATAAATTTTCTTTCTTAATTCGGCCGAAAGACGCGAATGTTTTTGAGAGTTGGGAAGATTAGTTTACTATGTGATCTGGGTGAAAAGAATTGTAGAAAAGTTGCGGGTGATCGAAATCGTTGTAAGTAAATTAATGATGCAAGTGAAAATGAATCAGCTTGAAAAATCCAAGGACGATAAATGGGAAATCCGTAATGTTAAAAAAATACTTGTTCGTCTATGATTGTACAATTAGGGAATAAAAGATATAATCGATCGCAGCTTAAGTCGCGTGTAATCGATTGTCCTTGTTACTACAAGAGCAGGCTTCGCAATGCTTCGAAATAAAAGCCGAACTAAACGACCGACAAAAATAGTTGATTAATGGATTCCTGTTACATGGATTCGTTGTGATGTAATTGGTCGCGTCATCGCAATGGAAAACCGACTATACATATCATTTAAGCATGGATTTTCTTCCTCACATATCCTATTATGTAACTTGTTATAATAACGTGCACTCGCAATGTAAGAGAAAGCGTTTGTTATAATTTGATTAAATCGAATTGTCTTAACACGATTAGTGCGGCTTTATCGACCATACATCGACTCTCTATGGCAGTTCAAATGTTAAAGCTTCTTTGCTCGCACTCGTCTAAAATTAACTGAAATACGTCACGTTAAAGAGTAAGACAGAATCGTAAGATTGCAAAAGAATTTATCGATCGTCGGATATAAAGGAACGTTTGAAGAATTTTAGAAATTCTGTACAATTTGTAATAAAATTCTTAAATAAAATTCATTTAAGTACCGGAATATTAAATAACTAGTTTTTGAAGATGGATCGTCAAGATCTCTTTGAATATATACAATTATTTATTATAATATTATAAATGCGATTCACGTCCGATGAATTATGGAGTAGTGTTGTCGACAAAATTATTTTCATATATTGAGAATTCCCCTAGAGATTGAAACTTGTATCTACAGATTTATCGTTAATGTAGCCTATAAATTACTCTAACTCGTCGGTGAATGGATGTGTATTAGCAATGCGTGTAATTATTATATTGAAATGTACACTCATCTACTACTAATTAGTAACTATACATCAATGAAAGATTAAAACCCGATACGAAAGCTTATCCATCTAACATTCCTACATAATACTTCTGCGTTCCATCTTCCTTTTCGCAGAATTATTATATAAAATTGACCGTTCTTTACTGAAAAAATTACCGGACAGATGAAAGCTCGTTGCTTTAATCTTTTTATCCAAAAGGTTAATAAGAACAAAGCGAGATCCGAGCATCGATATGTTCGATAGCATCGTTAACATCATATGGATTTAAGGGAGTTTCCAATATTTGCAGAAAAACGTCAATGAAGAAATCACTCAAACGTTCTTTTTCACGAGATGACGTAGATATTTTGTGGAAAAAGGATATTTCATCTCTCTTATTCCGGTCCGGAACACGAAGGGGAAGTTCCTCTCGACAAGTTCTCTTTTCGAACGCGTGTAATTGATGCCGTTTCATGGAAGAAGTTCGAAAAGTGGCTGGAAAAGCAACGATCGTTCGACCAAAGGAATACCTATCGATTTTCCATTATGTTTGCTCTTTTCACTGGAAACACGTTCTCCGATGGTGGAAAACTACGCGCTATTTTCTCGATAGTTTGGTCCGGCGATCCTGCAGTTAGTTACATCACCGAAGAACCGATGTAACGGTGGCTTTATTCACCGAAACGTTCAACTTGATCTCTTTCTATTTACCCATCAGTGGGCTCTTCCAATTGCGCGAAAAATTCCATAGTTTTTCGCTACCGATTCTCGGTATCAATTGCAATCAAAGGTATCGACCGAAACGGCAAGAACTGGTTAGGGTTATCGACGTATTAAACGACTGGTCCATTTGACTTGGTGAATGCAGCCATTTAATGCTCGAGCATTTGCCCTTTTTTGCTTGGAAAGTGGACCGGTCTTTCGAAAAGGTGGCTTTGATGGAGAGCACTTATTAAATTATATTTGAAATTGTTTTAATTCTTTCCGATTAAAATTGAAAATCTTTTTTTTTGGAAAGAATAATTTCTAAAAGCGAACGCAAAAAAGCTGTTCGATAGCAACATCTAGATGCTGCAATGAATGGAGAAAGCAATAGATATTGGGAAGAGAGTAACAAAAAGGGTTGTAAAATTTGTGAAGAAAGTGAAGGAAGAAACATGGCACATTTGACGAAAGAATGCAAAGTAACGAGAAGACTAGGTAAAGACGAAGGAGTAATATGAGGAAGAGTAGATGGATTGAAATAGACGTTAAAAACAAAGATAATAAGGGGAAGGAGAAAATAAACGAATAAATGTATAGAATAATAAAAAGAAATATCCCGAGAAGGGAATCATTATCTTAAATAATAAAAAACAAAAAGCTGTAATTGTAAATTGTAATTATACGTTCGATTTCAGATAATATCCAATAAATTACGGGGCAAAGCGTAATTAACTGTTTAATTTATGTGCTTTGGTAGATTCGCGTGTGAGCAAATAATGATACCGGGCGATCATTATACGAAATTCAATTCCACGTGTTTAAAACGCGCCACAGCAATTAACCATTAAACATGTTATCACGAAACTACAAAAGCAAATTAATTATTAAAAATGCAGAAAGATGACACGCGTCAAGCTCTTAATTAAATGAAGCGGCATTTTCCCAGATACTCGATGCCCTACATTTAGCGAGGACATCGACTTCCATCAAATTCTCATCAAACTGATCAAATTTTCCTCAGAAGCATTGAAGCTTCCCTACTACATAATGATAATAACAACAATATTAATAAGTCGACTTTATCGTGCGCAAAGAGAATCACTGACAAACGAACAGGTGAAATTAAAACGAAATAGAGCGCGAGGACGAAATTTGCTTCAAAAACCTGCCCTAAATATATTCCTTGACATTTTCATTGATCGATAGCTTTTGTTGCGAACAATATTTTGTTTCAATATATATATATGTACAATGTAGTAAGATAATAAATAGCGAAGAATGTATATAGCAAGATGTCATCATTGATAATCTCTGTATACATTTGTATTCACCTAACAACGCAGACTTCGGACCTACAGAAGCTACGCTAAGAAAAGTAAATGTCATATACATATATTCGTGTATTCGCATATATTACTGTCACATATATTCTCCAGGATTATTACGATATTATAAAACAACGTCGAAGAAACAGCGCATTTCTTCATACGAAACGAAATCCGAACATTTTATTTCAGCAGAGTCTTTAGAAAGTGCGGTTGCAAAAAGAAGAAAGGTACTAACGCAGGGCAAGTAAACTGGCTGAAAATATGCTGCATGAGATTATGCATATACAATTTCGTGTAAAGCGTCGACGGAGGAGAGCGAATTTAAAATTCTATATTTATCGTCAACCGGTCGAGCGAGACGAAAAATTTGTTCCCAATATTTGAAAACATCGCGTTAACTTTTTTCTATACAAATTTTAGATCGAAAAATATAAGTAGACATCTTCATCAGGATGTTTCGATCGATGGAAACGCAAACGTTTCAACATCTCGAAACGAAAGAAAATTGGCTTGTACCATTTTTAAAATAAACGGTCCATTTTTTACTCACTTTTAGATGCCCCGAATATTTGCATCAATTAAGACGGCTATCGTGATCACGTTGATGAAATTTGAAGCCAATCTGTGAATGTATATCGGATGAGAATCGACGTTGCCGCGAACAAATCCGTGCTCATCTTCGAATTGTCCCGTTATTTAAACCTAAGCAGTGCGTTGTTGTGAGTGTTGCGCTGGTGGCTCCAGTTCGAAATCGTTTCGAGCCATTATTCCATGAAGAGCGTTGCATCAGAGAAACATGCGTGGCTATGAATACGAATATCTGCCGCGGGTGCAACTGTCACTGTCCAATTATCCAATGACGAACCACGGCCTTGTCGCGCCTTTTCGAACAATGACGTCCTATTACGCTGTTTTAGTTTGTTTGTCGTCGAACGACGACGTTTTGCTTTGCCCCGCCCGTTTGCTCACTCCCTGTCAAAGTCGCCAACGATCGAAAACTGCGAGTCTCTGGTACGAAAATTCGCAAGAGATTCACATTGGACTAATTCCTGTACGTTAACCTGGCAGATCGATTCGATCGAGAAGCGAGAATGATAAACGATGTGAGCGATAAAAGCAAAGATTTCCGATTAAAGCAAAAATTGATCTATCTCATCTACTAGATACTATAACGAATTAAATATCCCATTTTCGACAATTTTGTACTTGCAAACTTCTCGCGGCATAAAATTCGCAGTCTGTTCATCGACTTTCTATAAAACGCGAACCGTGCCATCTGCCATACCTTCGAAACCAACTTCTCTTACGTTTCGATCGATCCTAACGTTCTCAACGTACGAAAATCATTCACGGCCGTTTTGCTAAGGTTTCTTCCCTCGCGATTCATAATCTCGTCACTTTCGCTCCTTCTTGATCGCGCATACACTCGCAAACGTTACGTTATACCGTTCGAGGGTCCGGGAACGCATTGTGTCAGAAGAAGCCTGTGAGATTACGTCGCGCGGAGCCAATTGCAAAACGGCGCGATCCGCTCGCCGAGAATTATTCATACGGCGGTCGTGTGGTTATTGTTGTCTGGGAGCGGGCCAGGTAACGAGGCGCGAGTTCGTGGAAATCGTTCCGCGAATATTTCCACGGCTACCAGAATCGTCTGATTAATCGCAACGCGTAATCGTCCCGCAGATTTGTCACGGCTGATAAATCTTGCTAATTACAGGCCGGCGCGTTTCGCGCCAGCTAACCTCTGGCAAGAAACTGTTCCGACTGTTTTCGACCGGTGCGCTAATTAGCGGAACAAGCTAATTACGTGGAAATTATAATCGATCGGACCGCTAGTGTAACCTGCCGATTCAGCTTGCAACGATTTGGTTGGGTCACGAAAGGGTTGAGGCAAGTGATTTAGTGACGCTTGCGTCTATCTGTAATTACATTGAATAGAGAACTAATGGCGTTATGTTACGAGAAGAATTAACAAGTTGATATTATTATACTTTGTACAATCGATATATGATATACATTTTACGATCAAGAGTTTATAACTCGCATTTATATCCCCGGTGACTAATGTATCGACAAACGTGTCTCAGGACGTGGATAGTCCTTCTAGGGTTTGGAACGTCTTTGCCACTTAAAGTTGACAAAGTAGTAGTGTAGGTCAACGTAGAGACTAGACCCAGAGGGAAAATGAACCCCGTATCACGAAATAGCGTGTCGCGAGTTTACAACGCGTCTACTGGTATCCAGTGTGCGGATACTGCAGCTCTCTTGCTCGATAACTTTCCAACTAATATTTTATATTTGATATTTTTCATGCGGCAAAAGATGCTAACAAATACAAAGGATTAAAAAATGACATTTAAATATTGTTAGGACGTGATTGGTTCATTTTCTTCTTTACACAGTCACTGACACAAGATTGAAAGGCATGAATCATGCATTATGTGAAGCAGCACATCCATTATGTAGACAATGCGAAGTGTCTGCTTTAACTTGCTGCCGGATTTTAATTTTATTTACAGCCTACACGGAACCTAACATTTTTACATTTATTTTCTTTTTTACAAACGCGTTAATTTAAAAAGCAAAAGTAAAAAGCAAAGTATCTGCTCACGATTCCTATCTTTCGTATAATTTTTTGTCCTAGTGGCAGAGTAGTTTTATCCGAACTCGGTAACCGATTGCGTCACGTGTTTATCACGTAATCAAAGTTTGATCGTGAATGATTTATGCTTTACATAACGAACGTTTAACAAAACGAGCCAGAGGAGAATAATGGAAGCATTGGAGATGTTGACGCGTTCGAAAACACAGAAGCTGTAATTCAATTGTTACAATATGTAAAAATCTCTGCGCAGATTAAAAGCTAAAGCGAAGAATCGCGTTAAACGGCAACTTGTCAAGCAGCTGCAAGAACAGTGTCAAACAAATGTGTACATTAGTCGTTCGTAACACATTAACAATGCGGAATAAGATTTCCACATTGTTGGTGATAAAAAAAACAAGCGTGTTGTTATAGTCAAACATGGATCGACGTCGTACGTATTGTGTCGCAATAAATTTTCAAATGGTTTTAAATGATCTTCCTTCTTTTGTGAGCAAATATCTTTTTTACCATTGAAATTCACATCCTTCTATAAAAATTTATTCACACAGTAACTTGTTTGATAATGCGAAATAATAACTTCATAAAGACACAAATTACTTGAATAATAAAGAAAGTATCTGATCGCAGAATAATAAAATACGATCGATGGATAAGCAAATCGCTTTATATCTTCGTACCATTGATATTATACGACGAAATAAATAACTCAATTTATAAATATCGAATTATACAACAATAGGCCGCATTAAAATATAATTTATATCGTATTTTGCGTTACT
The DNA here is from genome assembly GCF_910591885.1 of Bombus terrestris. Taxonomy (NCBI): domain Eukaryota; kingdom Metazoa; phylum Arthropoda; class Insecta; order Hymenoptera; family Apidae; genus Bombus; species Bombus terrestris. Next base: position 13,071,667 of record NC_063281.1, on the reverse strand, counting down.
GCCTTGCTAGTAAATATTCGAAAACTCAAATAGGAGATATATTACACAAACTAAATACCACGGGATACGATGAGAAAGATCGCTGTATCGAAAAATTCAACCCTTTTTATCCAAACTTGAGTCATTCATCGTACTTGAGAGCGTAGTTCTCGGCTCTGGATGATCCACAGTATCTAGTTGACGTATCGATCAATCGTTCAACAACCAAGCTGCTATTTATATTAATCTTCAGAATTTAGAAACTCAGAATTTACAAAGTTGCGGAATGTTTGGATCACATCGTGCAACGAAAGCAGTTTGAATAGCGTAACATCGTAGAACTTGAGAAAAGTCACGTTTATGAAATTGAACAGAGGATCTTAGCGAAATAGAAAAACCTTTAATATTTCCTGCTGCAACAACGATTTCGTGATGACTTTGTTATATCTGAAGAAAGAAACACTGATAAGAAGATCGATTAGACGCGAACATCAACACATTATCGTAACAATTGCATCACGGGTATCGTTATTATTTGTTATTACGATTATCTGGTTTAATTGTGGTAAGAAGAAACGGAATGGCGATTGGCAATTCGATATCCAGCCACGAAGTTGTCGCGATAAAGTCTGCATGATGCGGCCAATCTGCGTGACTTTGGAAAATTAATCCCAATGTTGAACGAATCGATCGAATTGAACGCGTAGACGAGTGTAGAGCGTGTATTTTATTGCAAAAACATAGACATATCGTCGATCCGAAACCACGTGTATTCTGTTCGAAAGTTTACATGCGGTAAATAAGTTGGTTCGCAGAATTATATAAATATCGTTTAATAATTTATCTCCGAATAGAAATCTACAAACGAATGATAGTCAAAGTTTTTATAATAATAAACTTTCGTATTAGCGTCTCATTTTTGTACTTCAAAATTGCAAGTTTCCCGGATGAATAACCGTGATATCAGGTGGTCTACGAATTGTAGAAAGCAATCAGGTTTCAAAAGTTAGTCACGAAGAGTATAATTTTTCCAGCCAAAATAGGTTAATTGAGCAAAGTAATAGCGCGAGCTAGCTACGAAGTGAAAGGTCCGGGTTCGAATCACAGTACAACACACTGAACTGTTATTTTAGATTTACCATTATCCCGAGTTACAGAATACAGAATGAAATAACTAGACGCAATAGAAAGAAACCATAGTTTCATTTCATTCAGCTTATTATCCGTCGCACGCGGTAGAGAGAAGCTTTTAACGGATCGTCCCACTTCATTCTGGTCATTTACATATTTGCATTTATTATCGCTCAATTTATCATGCGGAGTTGAAATTGTTAATCTTCCTATTTACATGCATGCGATTAATTTTCACGACTTTATTGTTCAACACTCCGCTTCGTTTTACATAATCTTTTTCCTTCAATTTTTCCTCTTTTCGAAAACTAGCGAAGTTGCGGTATAACGAGTTACGCAATGGTCATTTTTATGATGCATTGGGAAAACCTGGATAACGCGATATCATGTTCTTACCGAGTAAATGATGGAATATGATACGTTATGGTTTCGTTGATACGAAATCCGAATTACGTTTTGTATGTGAAACGCGACGGTAATAATATCGATATAACGATAGTGCGTTCATTTTATCGCGAATATCAAAAATAATGTTGCTCGGAGATACGCTTACAAGTTTTCTTCGAGAAATTTTTCAAGCGTAATTACTTCCGTAACGAAATAAAAATATAACTCTATACAATTTCGATGAATATTTTAGCAATCGCTTATTTCGCGGTTGTTTCTGCATAAATATTCCGATCTCACTCGCAGTTAATCTTTGCCAATGCTAGTCAATAGAGTTTATGCCGTTTAAAAGTAGCGGATATTGAGAAACGGACGAAGCAAGAAGAAAAGTAGGTAATTCGACGCTTGATAGAAATTGCTTCCCGGGTGAAAAAAGAGGAATGAAAAAAAGTTTATGTCATGACTCATAAAATATCGACTAAACGGCGAAGAAAACTTGCAGAAAATCGTTTACGGCGTTTTACCATAAATTACAAAGTTGCTTAAACTATCTACCCACTTGTCTTTTCCTCATAAAACGTAACATTATTTTCTCCACGGTGCTTCTAAAATAAAGATAAGAAACTAATTGAAGTAATTCGTTATTTCAATAAATAAATCATCGCAAATGTATTCTTTTTATCTTAGAAGCAACATGGGAAAATTTTCACAAAAAAAATCAATCTTCCAAAGATAATTTTAAACAAGATCCTAATATATAAGAAATAGTCAAACCTGATCTTTATCACGACCTACTATGTAGACATCAAAATAGATCGATGGATCCGATAAGCAAAGAGATACGATCGACCTGGTTACACTATCGATGATTCAAGGTGTAGCAGTCATTCGAGTCACTCGATGAATCGAGAACAAGTAATCGCGTTAAAGGCTGATAGATATTCACACGGTAAATCGACGATGGAGTCTGTTTTCGAATTGTGCGCCACTGATACAGCGAATTGCCGGACGTGGTTGACGCGCGCGATTGAAAATAGACGCTTCCGGTTTCTCCTGGACACGTGCACGGGATTCAAGGCACGTAATGTGTGCCACGGAACTTGACCGAACCTCACAAAGCGAGAGTTCAATTGAACAGCCGTTTGCGTTCTTCGCGCGATTTGCAGCTGCGAGTAACCGGCACCGATTACGAATTCGTTTTCAACGCCTCTCGTCTCTCGACTCTATTGTTAATAAGTGATGTTCATTTCCTCTATTAGGATTGGAAAGCGAAACGAAGCGATCCTGGAATTGTTCCCGAGCTCGATGCAGTTTCGCAATTACCTTTCTGAAAGATTCTGCAGAGAGAGGGAGAGAGAGTGAAATACTTGAATAAACTTTTTACCCAGATTCTTGGCATAATGAGCCATTTCCATTCGTATTGCTGCGTTGTTTGTATAATAATCGTGTTGCTGTTTGCGGGAATAATTATATGTAATTATATATAATTATCGTGCACAATTGTTTCAATTTCTTTTATGGATTTATTATGTGGTTCCACGATCTCGATGCTATTTTTTGACGATATTGACCTCAAGATATTTATTATCGAATAATATCGCTAAAATTATCATAAAGATAGACACGAGAGAAAACTTACATATAGGAATGATACGAAAAAAAGTTTCAATTAATTTTATCTCTCGTTTGTTTTTGCAAAGTTTGGACAGATACGCGTGAAAGATGTCTTATATTAATTAAAAAATAATCGTTGCCATTCCAAATCTGAATCGTCTTTACATTTACCTATGGTTTTACCTGCCATTAAGATGAAAATGAAACAGTCCTTGAAATAACACGAATATAGTACGACGGACTGTTCGAACGAAAGTCACGTTGAGCAAACTTGCTAATTCTATTTGTCGTATCAAGGTAACCAGAGATTGGTGCCAATGAAAAATCGGATACGCGTATCGACGAGTTGACAATTGGAAAATTGCGAATGCAGAATGCCTTCATATTAGCATTGGCAAAATTTGGAAGAATTACTCGTTAACATACGATAAAAATCCCATCAGCTACGAACGTGTTGAACAGCTTTGTGACGCGGTTGGTCTTATCTTATCATCATGGCCGTTGTGACGTTTGCACCTCAGTTCGTTGTTGAATCTCGTAAGCTTCAAAACACCGATGAATCGAGCACCCGAGCATTAAGTATCGAGAAATCGCGACTCGCTTCTCGGAAGTGAATCCAGTACAAGAAGGGTGAAATCAACTTCGTTGATTGCTTTTGATATAACAATGACTATGCTATATATGGAACATAAACTCTTAAATATAAAGAGGATGATGGTTCTCTTAATTCTTGCTCTGTCGTATAAACTGTGAACGTTACGTAACGCAAAAGACATTGTTTCAAACAATATGAAAAAATGATGTCAATGGTCTGTAAGCTCGAAATTCTGATATTGCCATGGTAATCTAAATCCTGTGTAAAAAACTAATAAAACTTACCTAATATCTAGGAGAGAAAATCTCTATTTAGAAAATATCTGTGTCATTTTATCCAATGAAGCGGTAACTGTACTTATTATATTATTTTTACCATTTGCTAGATATTTATTGATATTTCCACGACAGGAATAGATATCGGGTTTTCCTTTTTTTGAACGTTATCCTGGAGACTTGCAAACTTTATTTGTTAAAATTTCGTTAGTAAACTACATACTACGATAGTTTTGGTACAGTTAAGCGCTATACAAATATTTTTCACACCGATCGTATCTTTTTTCTCATTGTAAAGAAACAGCGAAAAATAGAACGATAAAACGGATACCAATGAAAATCGCAATGGTAGTACACGTTCATTCACTGGATTCGCGAGATTATAACTTTATTTCGCTGCTATTTGCGCAACTGTGTTCGCCGGTCGTAAAATCGCACGGATAACATTTAATGGATGAAAATGTTAAGCAACGGAACCTGCGATCCTGAGAAACAGTAAGGAATACACGCGTGAGATTACACGGCGGGTGTTCGATGGAAAATGTCAGAGCTGGGTGCGCCGTGGTTTGTTATGTGTTTGTTTGCGCGCTATTGTAACACCGTGCAATGTTAAATGCGAACCAAAGAGACAATCCCCGGGCGATTGTTCGTTCTGGAACCTTGGTAATCACGAGATTTCGTGAATAAGCGGTCTCCCGGGAATAATTAGAAGCACAGGGAATCCGCTAAAACGGAGAAATATTTTAGCGAATCTCGGAACACTGGCAAACTTCGTCTTCGACTCTGCTATTATCTACCACTAATTATACTGGAGATCTTCCACGAGATCTTTGAAGATTGAGAGAGATCTCGCAGAGGCTGTCAAATCGTCTTGTCTAAAGCAATCAACGACAAAGCGTATCGATGTGTATGGAGATTTTCGAATGCGACAAAGGAAAGAATAATCGACTCTTCGATTGTTTCAACGTCTCTTCAAACTTTTCGTATTCGAACTATTCGTACAGCTGCTAAACGCTAAAGGCAAATTCGATGGTTCGAAACTCGCGTTTCAATCCGAATTGACAAACTCTACGGAGAAGTTGAAACCATTTCGAAGCTGGATTGTACGAAAATACCGACGTGTACCAGTCTACAGCTACAGAATTCAATTAAATGGGAGATAGTACGGAATTGTTGGGCGCAAGCAACGGCACTCCGGCAGAGAATGGCAAAGATCTAGGTGCGCTAAAGCGTCTGCGGTGAAATAAAGTATACGTAGAAGGACTGAAACCGTAATCCGGCCAAGCGAGCCAGTCTCCTGACCTGACATTTAATGCTCTTACACAAGTTGCAACTACCCGTTGCTCTTTGTCCGCCAAGATGGTGCTATTCATCGAAACGATACGAGTAGGCCAAAGGGAGGGACGGGCCAATGATTTTATCGTGTCGCGTTTGAATGTGCTGGACGCACCGCAATTTGCTATTTTCCACGGTGTGTGTACCATATCAGTTACGAAATCGATGTTGGTATTGTCTTGTCAGCGGAGATTTGTTGGAACAGACTTTTGCGAATACGACTAGTGATCGTTATTATCATTATTAGCATAGTCCTGAATCGGATATGAGAATTCATCGAATACGCGTGCGATAAACACCCTATATAATCAGACACGTGCGAGTTCCACCGTGAAATTGAGATTTCCACGGTTCTAGAGGCACGGCGAGCAGATATGGGAAACCTCGCCGGTTATAACGATCAATTGTTCGCACTGGCAAGTCGTGTTCGTCAGGGATTCCAATTCTGAAATTGATTAAATCATTTGACTTGCGGTGGTACACATCCGGTGCTTACCACCAAGTACAAATCCGAAACACTTGCTAACTTTGATAGATTCGAAATCGAGTTTGACCGGAACAGAATGTGCGCGACCATGTCTTGTAGACGTATCTATACGTTGTACAAGGTTTAATTGGAGTTAAGTGAAACGAATTACTATGTAGTAAACAAATTAAGTATAGTAGTGGAGATGTCACGGCACTGGCTGATGAAGGAAATCGAATAACTCGAGAACGAAAAGAGACAATTTTAACCTGTGTTTGTTCGCGATACAGAAGAAAAACATGAGAATTAATGGTACGATGATTCAGAGTGTGTCCACTATCTTTAACTGCCGCTCAGCAGCGAGACCGTTCTCAAAATATTTAATTATACGACCAGTAGGTGAGGCTTCTTTCGACCGTGGAATCTTTTCCAAGTTCTGGCAAATAATCTTTCTTTAAAAACAAGAAATAAAGTGGATTCCTATGTAGAGAAGCTTTTTAAAAAATTATCTTCCAGAGATAAGTAATCCAAGCGACTGGTTAACTGGTGCGTGTTGCACGGTTTAATGGGTTAACGGGTTTCGTTCGATGCGACGACTTTCGACTATCGTGGCGAATCAACGATCGGGAGAGAACCGAGTAACTTACAGGATCAGAAACGAAACATTATGATAGCACGGGCCTCGTGTGTTGCGTGGGTCATTGAGAGTGTCACGCGTGACGTGGGAGCGTGTGTACGCAGAGGTATGTCAGAGAAAATACGGCGGAAACACGCACCAGCCGGAGGCACCAGCGAGGGAAAAGAATGAAAGAGAAGGGACATCGTCGAGGAGAAAAGAAGACCACGTACAAGCCAGACAGTAATTTTTCTAATTTGTTGTTATCCCCAGACAAGTTGAATTATGGTATGGGAGAGTCTGCTACTAGAAACCCACTGAGAATATACTACATTTATATCATATTAGAACAGGAAAATATTATTTTATTGTATGATTTTGATACTTGAATTTATATGCTGTTTGCTATTAAAACAGTCGTTATTATTCGAATAACGATCAAGCGATATTAACTAATAAATGAAATAGAGACAAGGTAATCGATAAAGCAAACGATTCGTGGGATGTATATACTTTTTTCAAATTTACAAAATACTTTGTACGTTTACAGCTAGTTTTCTGAATTGTCTTTTTATTTACTACAAGGGACATGTGCAATGGTAGTTATGTTCGTTATGGAATAATTTTATGGCTAGGATATAATGGAGAAATTGAACAAAAGGATCGCGAAGGACGACGAAGAATGCATTCCATACATTGCTTCGAAATGACGCGTTCCTACTTCTTTTATAACCACAGGATTTTCTCAAACATATCGACTTAATGAATCTTTAATCGGTCATTGTACCTATGCTAAGAAGTATTTCTAAAAATAACGTAAAAGCTTGATGTTGCTTGAAAATTATGGTTTTTAAAAAATGGAAAATACCTCGCATTATGCTTGACCGAATAAAAATTTTAAATTTCCGATAAATGAGTAAACATGCGCGCTATGACAAATGCAGTTCCTTGAAAACTACGAATTATAGGAATCCAATATTCCAACTGCCAACTGCATTTTTCATGCACTTCTTACAAATACCATTTTGCTTTTAGATCCATACACTGGAATATATGCACACGCATACTGAAGGATCGTAAAGGACCAAACAGGAGAAAGAAGTAAACGTTGCTGGCGAGTCGAAATCTTGTATTCGCTGGACTAAGCCGAAGATATTTATCAGCAGAGATTAAAACGGGACTTTCCGTGTGTAACTGCATAAATTTAACTTTCCTGCTATGTATATACACCAACACATATCCAGATACCGTAACTTTTCGGTCCGGTCGACGAATACCACGAGCAGCATCCGAGGCAAGAATTAATATGACAATCTCTACGACTTAAATCTCGAATCGTCCTCGAATGAACAATATTCGAGTATATTGCAAGCAATACAAAATACTATACTAGACTATTTATAACACAAAAGATATTAAATTATATTACTGCGTTATTATTTGTATTCTACATATTCGTAGCCTCATAGTTATAGAATTAAAACGATTAATACTTTTAATGATACATGTTCAAAAATGTTTATCAATCAGAGAGTAATCTAGAATTGCAATTTACAGTTCGCAATCTATATTTTATAGTGCAATAATTTATCTTAACTCGATACGTCGTTTATTATCGAGCAATTTACATGCTACCACGTGTGTATGACTCAGAATCGAACAGAGCTTATCAAGCAGGTATTCCTTTTCTTCCTTGTCGTTATCGCGATTGATTGTTTGTACAGGTAATATCAGTTAGTAAAACATTCCGACAAATGCTTAACTGCTAATATCACTCGTAAAGGCGTTACGGGTAAAGATTCGATTTTACGATGCTATTAGGTTTAGAATTAAGGAAGTAGGTAACAGGAATTATAACGAGGATAATAAAAGGCGTAAAAACAATCTTTGCCTATCAGATACGATTCGTATAATATAATAAACAGAAGCGTAAATTATTCGAATACGATTTTCGCGATATTTGTGCAGAAAGCGAGGAGACGATTTCATGCATTAAACAGCTGACACTTTTGTATCGGTGATAAAACCATTCTATCTGATAACGATAAACGAAGGTTAGCAGAAGGATTTCGACGATGACGAAGATACAGAACTTCGAAAGCTTGAAAATATTCAACAAATATTAAGGAAAAATCGGAAAGTTAAATGCTAATAGTACGTTCTATTGGATTGTATTAAAATTTCTGCTGGAAATTCTTTGGTTTAAATATGCAAATCTATGTTTAACTACTTAATAATTACAGCATTTACATAATGCTACTTTTCGAAAATATTATCGATGTAAATGCAGGAATAAACGAAAATGCAGATTTTGCAGAAGGTATTACTCGCGAATATTTTATATTATTCGCGAGGCGCAAGTTCAATTATTTATGATTTAACAATAAGTATCGTGCAACAAAATGTCCATTAGTATAATATCGTAACCTTGGAGGAATATTCCTAGAAATTTCAGGAAACTCTGCAATTTATAATATTTTAATTCCATTAAAATTCCATTAAAATTCCATTAAAATATTATATTCATTCTTCGCTCATAATACGCTCACACATAAGTTCACTCTTTTTTACAAGTATTTCTACTCAATCCATCAGGAAACAACAGCCTGCATAAAGCTTCTAGTCGAAACAACCCACCCGCGATAAGATCATCACATGTTAACGACGTTTAATCGCCATACTATTAATCTCCCCGTTTACGACGATCGTTGAGAGTTTAAAGCACGGTCGAAACTTTTGACCACGCTATCGCTTTCGATGCAGTTGCTAACACGATAAACTTCCCCTATATTTTCTCATTGAGTGTTGCATATATAATGTATACATACGTGTACGGCCACGGAATCGTTCCGCAACGATGAGAAAAAGCGGATGAGTCAGCTGCTTCTTTCGCAACTTTCTAACGTCATTTACACGCTCGCCAATCCATGTCCGATCGTTCACATGCAACTCCACAAACTATCTATGCAAAACGAACGCGATCCTTCGATAATTTCATATATTCCATGTTTTCGTTGCACGAGAATTAAAGTTCAGGTACACGCATGATTGCAATCGAAACAAATATTCCAAATCTTTGGTCCATTCCTTCGAATATCGGCGTAATATTCGAATAGAGTTCGACACAAATGTAAAGTCATCTTGTTGTAATGTTTTATGGAACTAAAAATTTTACGCGAGTATTACGACAATTTTTCGAAAATTGATGGGATCAGACAAACGTCCCTCGAATAAAAAATATCGTGACAAAGTGTCGAAAACTTGTGGCTCGCTATCTGTAGAATGCTACTGACTTAATTAAGCCAACTTGCTTTCGGATTAATGTTTCATAATGAAATTTGTGACTCTAAAATTTCAATTATATCCTAAGGATTCGCGAGAGTTTCGTTTCTTGAAAAATTAAAAGGTCGCTAAAGTCCTGGATCGCTTTAATCACATTATCCTTGAATGCGAACTGCGAGAAAACGCTACAAAACGTTTCACGAAATGCCCATGGCAGAACCAGTAACGATCATTTTAATTCCGAGTTTCGAAGTATCTTGAAATCATTTTTAGAATGTAAATTAATTAAAAAAAAAAAAAAAAAATCGTACAAAAATCGTTACAAGCAATTTAAACGTTTCTTTCTATATTTCGTGCCCCTATATTAATTAAATAAACGAGACATTTAGAGATGCAGTAATTTATAATCAAAATTCTTCTTTAGAAGTAGCAACTCTATAAAAGACTTTTTATATTTTCTTTTCCTCTCGCACGTGGCACTCGAGCGGAGCAGGTCGAGTTTCATCAAAGAAAATTGCTGCTTTGATAAAGCCTCGTTTTTCACGTTTTCCTAACGCGCCATTCAAGGCATGAACTTGAAATAATCCAATTACGTTAATTTGACGACTCTCTTCATACAGAATTTCAATAAAGAGGATTCTTCGCCTTTTAGCTGCCTTTTCACAGTCCTTTAAATCTGAAAATTGGACATTATTCCGTGACAACGTCACAGATTGACTTTAAATGCCGTCGGAATGTCCAGACTAACAAAAATAACGCATCGAGAATTCTGTATAAAATATAAAAAAATATAATGGGCAACTTTGATCTCTTTCCTTGCTCGCATAAATTCACTACTCAAGCCAAGACGCTAGAAATTATGCAAAGAATACTATCGTACCTTCGTACTGTTCTCGATTAAAGTACTGCCACAAGTTGTACACCTCGCATATTTCAACGCTACAACTACCAACAACTAAAGTATAAACTTGTACCAAAGAAATAAAAAATGAAATGCGTAAAGCCACTCTAGAGACACTACGGAGTTGTACGAGCTCTAGCATTAATACGACCTATCGATCACAAAGAAGATATGCAGATAGAAAGAGTCGTGTCGTAACGGTTTATAGCAAATTGTCACGGCCTGTATTGTACTTTCTATTGACCGACTAGAACCGACTGGAAACATCCTTGAATATATCGGGATCATTTACATGCATCCAGTTCTCTTTTCACGACAGATACTCGCGGTTAACTTTGTGGTTCATTGCTCCCGTGGTTCGCACCTTTGTTTTTTAACTTTTATTTCGTCCAAGGAACCATTTTGACTCGGTATATATACCACCGCAAACCAAGTTGAACGGTTTCTTAGATACCTGGTCGGGACTCGGCGAAGCGAGTCTAACGAGACCCTTAAACTATAATCACTCTGTTTACCGATACTGTATTCGCGTTGTTTGCATGCGTATAATAAACTGTGAATTAAATATTCGAGAGGAATTTGCAATGTCGTTCAAATTTATTTTTCGCAATTTTCTCTTTAGTAGATTTGGATCGAAGAGTAGTTAGAAGAAATAAAATTTCATTTTTCGTCATTCCGAACAATTCCAACGTTTCCACACTTTCTTTGCGCGTCATCTAGTAAATTAATCTTCCTAACTTCTCACAAAAGACTCGTTGTTCGATCCAATTCTAAAAAACGTTATTCTATAGTTTAAAAAAATATCCGAGTATTAGCGAGGCTGACTGTATGAAAACGTTACAGTAAGTACAATGGTGTGCAGATATTAGGTTGTCCGAAAAGTCTTTCTTTTACAGACCCGTCTTTCACAACAATGCATCTGTATACAAACATGAAACCTGATCTGTCGAACGTTGTGATCTTTATTTTGATAGAAGAATATGGAAAAAGAAACTTTCCGGACAACCTAATACCTTTTGTAGCCATTGTAAAATAACCATCTATAGTCTGGTCGTGTCATTTGTTTAATCATGGTAATAAAAATTTGAATTTGCATAAAGATCTGTAGCCTCAAGGACGCATTGTCAGATACGCGAAGGATACTGATTTTTCTGTACTTACTACGAGCAGATCTGAACGTGCTGCTGATGAAGGCGGAAGCAACGAGTCCGCATTATTCTCCCTCTTTCTCTGCCCGGCTCTCGCTGCCCTCTCCTCGACGTGACGGCCACGAGAGAGTAGCCTTTCGAAGTCTTGGCCGGTCACGCTTGTCCACGCGTTCTATATCTTCCTTCTTTTTCTCCCGTGCCTTTCACTCTTTCCCCTTTCTTTCTCTATCACGTGATCTCTGTCCCTCAGTTTTGTCTCTTCCCTTCGATTACGGGGTTCGCACTACACCCGCGAGCCACAACACACGGTACCCATGGCGACGCGTTCTCTCACCATTTACGTTGTCTCTCCTCCTAATGTTCTTCCGCTCCCGATCTACGAAATCGTTCCGTCTCTCTAATTCATTTGCATTCAACGGTATGACACATAACCGACGACCAACGTAGCTACAGAAGACAAAGAAGGTATAATACTCGCAAGGTTAAGCGCGACCCGATGCGGAATATGAAAATTATGGAGAAAATAAATATAGCCAGGAAAATGGTGGAAGAGAACATTCATATTTTTTAACGAGCTATGTTAATAAAAAGACAATATGTCTGTTTTACCGACACGTAATTACACCTATACGCGAACTTTTTTAATTACAATGAAATACAGGAAAGTTTACACAAACATATTTCTTTGCGTCATTACAAACCATAACAAACACTGCTTATTTACCGAAAAATTCTGCTTCCAAGAAACATTTAGAGCTATTTGGTAATTAGCTGAAGCAGTTTATTACGTATACAGATATTGGTCAAGGTTGCTTATCGGTTTACCGAATCCTTTCTAATATACCAAGCTACGTTAACCATTAATCGATCGAAATTTTCAATCCGATCGATCGATTATTTCTTACGACTGGAGAGAATCGATCGTAATCGATATCGAATATTTAACCGATAGTATATATCCTTCGCACGCCATTGTCATAGCAATTTCTTTCTTTGTTCAGCGTTATTAGTCAGCAATTACCGAGTGAACGCTTATCGAGGAGGAAAGTTTTCTGTCGAGGGAACTTGTTGCTTGATCATTTAAATCTGTGAATTTCTTGCTTCGATAGCTATAGCGTGGTATTGAGGCAAGCGTTTCTTTCCTCGATACACGTGTTCATCGATCGAGATCATATAGAAATCGATACTCTTGCACCTAGATTCGCAAGCAGGAAACGTCGATAACAGATCGACGGACAAGCGGCTTAAATATCGAAATTTATCGTAATTATCGACTGAATGGAACAGAATTGCACGGCTGATTGTTAATCATACACTCGTCCGAGTACATAGCCAAACGTTGGATTTCAGACTAACAAGTGCAGATATAAGTAGCTAAAAAAGAGAAAAAGTCTCGTTGATGAGAGAATAGCGACTAACAGCGCGAAGAATTTTTTTCATTAGAAAGCGAAAATTGAAAAGAATTGTTAAAAACTTGCTATTAAACTTCGATATCGACACGACACTTAAAATGTTCTAAAAAGACTACTATATCATTGTAATATTACTTTATTTTCGTGCACAAGAATTAAATGTAACTAGTAGATATTTATGTATATATATAGTAATTACTACTATTATAACATGATATATAGAATATGGCTTGTTACTATAATATTGTGATACACTATCGCATACATCGGTACGGCAATATTATTATTGACACGTAGTGGTAATTACGCTATGGCAATCATAACATCACTACCTTCGTTACTTCTGTAAACATAATAGTAAGTTTCTGAAGTAGCCGATATACTGTGACAATATACTTGTGGCAACCATCAAACTATTCTCAAACAAATGCAACAGATGAAAATTAAAGAAAATACATCTTCAAAATGTTTCTACGATTCTATGAACAAAATAAAAGTCGTCATTGGTAGAGAATTCTGAAATAATCGAAAGAAATACTTTTCGAAAATTCTCGGTATATCAGAGAGAGAGAGAGAGAGAGAGAGAAAGATCATAGTAAACATTCCTGAAATAATAAGAAACAATCGTGACGCATACCCGAAATCCATAGACGGAGGTCGACGCAACGTGAAAACCGAGAGACATCGATAATCAACACGCTGCTGACCGAAAAAAAAAACAATGCCCGCGATTTGGGTTAGGTTGCACAATGAGGCTTTTGTCACAATTCCTTCGTAAAAACAGATAATAAGCTAACCTTCGAAACGTCTGTGCTTGTTGGATGCAAACGAATTAACGATCTGTTGACTTTCGTCTGCTCCACGCAAGAACCGTCACTGGTCGTCTGTCATGTGCACACGTTTGTATCGTAGTTGGTTTCGTAGTTGGCGGAAGTTTTCAAATTCACTGGTCGAAGCGCAGACGATATTAAACTTTAACAATGCGCACTATAAGACGCTCGGCGCGAGACTGACTACGCGAGTCGTGCACGTACCCTTGCTGTTTCGGAGTGTCGCGCCGTCTACCAATCAGTGCCACGGATTCCTGCGTAGGTATGCGTCCGCGCATGCGCAACGACGCGTCGAGCGGTCGCTTGCCGATCGCGAACCCGTGATGCCACTGTTAAGGATAATAATACTTTCTGAATTATGTATACATATTGCGATTAATAGATCGTAATTTAATAGGCCGTGTAAGATCTAATATACTAAATAAAAACTTCCATATCGATTATTACCAAAGTTTTTCTTTCTTGTTTATCTCCTTTGTTAAATGTTCCTAATTCTCGAGTACAATCGATTACAGCGGTGTCTCAATTATCGAACGATTGATATGGACCGAACGTATCTCGAATAATCGAAAACTCGAATAGTACGGAAGGATCCATGGCTGTTGATAAATCGTGCAACAAAATTGTAAAAAACATTCTGATCGTTTGTATATATAAGTATTAAGTTTGATTAACTATTTAATTGATTGAATGTTTGATTGCCTTGACAATACCTCGCTATATACACTTTCTTATTCTTTATATTAACTTGTGTTACTTTCGGAAAAAATGGAGTCACGGTAAAATTCAAAACGACTCGAATAATACGCAACTTCGGTTAAACAGGGCTCGGATAACCAAAACTCCACTGTGTATTCTTTTCTAAAGGTTTACAGTGAACCGTGTGGATTCCGATATAATTATCGGCAATCACTGGAATGTTCTATTGCTGCTGTATGTGTGATGTGTAATGCCTTGGTGTGCGAGCATGAGTAAATCCCTGGAGAGTGTTCTCTTAAGCCTTCTTGGTAAGTTTAATCACCAAACTTATAATATACACAATATACATATATGATACATTAATTATTATAAAATATATTATATATATTTCTGTAATACATTCTTTCTGCTTGACTTTTGAAAAATTTAAATAATCGTAGAAATTAATTTTTAAAAGTAACAAAAGATAAAGGGAGGTGCAACAAAAAATTAATGAGTCCCACCTTCTGCTAGGGACAGCTACTTAAATAAAGTAAAAGCATATTTTTATGCGTCCCGTTTATTAATTACGTGCCACGTCACGGACGTAATTTAATCACTCTCTGTCGCGCAATTTTCATTATAAGGAAATAAATTTTCACACACTAAATGTATTCTTTCATGACCAAACTTTCTTTTGCCCACGGTTGTCTTAACGTGTAATTTTGAAACACGTGTACGATTCACCGTGTTATCATCGCGTCGTTCTTTGATGATTGATGACAAAGGTGACAGAGACAGAAAACAAGAAATTATTTTATATCCTTGAAAAATGTAAATAATCGACGAAGAAAGAATTATCGGCGAACATATTTCACGTGCACTTGACGTACAGGTTTTTGAAACCAGTATAGAGGACGGGCGCAGGTACAGATTACAGCGCAAACAAAGTTATAAAAATAGTGGAACCAGAAACTCTCTGGAACAGCGTGGAAAAAAACACTGTAACCGTTTCAAAAGTTATATCGTGACAAATTTATCAAATATAAATGCAAAGGTATTCCTAGAAAATCGAGGAACGATCGTCAAAATCATTCGTTGAAATATCGCAAGTGGCGACAAAAATATAAACGTACGTTTGATTTGTCCGTAAATCGAATTGGAGCAAATCGGATAGATTGTATTTGATTAAAGGGATTGCAATCCTCTGCCAGTGAGAAATTGATTCTGGCCCGCAAGCTATAAAGGAATAGCAATTCGAGTAATTTGCAAAACAGATTAAACGTTTTCGCTGACTATACTTGCTGTGATTTATTATTAACAACGAAAAATTAGAATTACAGGTGTGAAAGAATTACAACGATCACTTTAACCTCTCTTAATCCGTTAAAGGTATTGAAAGTACTACTATCCTTTAATGATACCTAATCTTCCTTATTATCAGTCGCGAGTACTCGGAGGATGTTTATAACTAGGAGCTAAAAATCGTTCCGATAATTACAGTGACTGAAGGTAAACTGCTTAACTGAAATTACTTCTTTCTTTGTACAAATGCTACAGTCGATATTTATTTTCTTAAAATAGAAACAACATAACAGCTCTAGATTTTCCGAAGGATACTTTCCGAAGGATTTTTGAAAGATATTGGTTACTACTCATTATAGATACGTTCTGTCCTACTTACGATTAGCGTTCTCACCATGGTCGCTAATAACCTTACAAGGTGCATGTGACCTTAAAAACACGTAATGAGAATAACAACGAAATAGGTGAAAGAACATCGTCGTTGTATTTTAATAGTTACGCGATGATCCGTATTTGGATAAATCACGAATTAAGGATTAATGAACGAAACAAATTGCCGATGCGAATCGACGTTATGCCACGGTTTGGTGCTTCGACGCGAAAGTACGGAGGAGGATGCGCTTTTCCGGATGTGCACGCACGTGTATCTAACAAAACAGGAAAATCTCCGCACCACGGTTCACTACGGTATACACGATTCGCCTCGTTACGAAGGATGAGCCCGAAAATTGTGTTTCCGTAGCAATGAACTAATTACCGTAATAATCAGCGCTGATTAACTTACATAAAATCCTTTCTCTGCAAGCTCGAGCAGCACGGATCGCGCACTCTTCGCTTCGATTTGATTTGATTGCGATAAACAGTCGGTTGTTTGCCTTTCGCCATTCTTCTATATTTTCTAAGATAAAAATTGGTTCACACATCGTCCAACTTTTCGTTACTGTTAGACGAAGAGTGACCAACATCAGAGAAATTAGAACGACAGCTATGTTTTGGCTGTTAGCGCGTTGCTTCGTGCTTATAATAATTCTTTTATTCCGTTTGCTAGATTATTTCATATCTTTAGACCCAACTTCTAGAGACAAAAATTATTGCGAGTTTTTATTTGCTCCAAATAGCTGAAAAATTGAGGAAACGAAACGAAATTACGTTAACTTGCCTCGTCCTTATGGAATTTCTTAAAAAACGCGTGGCAGAATTTAAGAAAAATTACGAGGTTCTATATTCTTATGGAATTACAACCTTATGAAATAACATTCGTCGATAATATTGATTTATTTGTGCAAGAGACCCTTAGTACGCTATGGCTTTCATAATGCCGTAGCTGTTGCACAACAAACGACATCATCATACGTGCAAACCGAACTTCTACGTACAGATCGATGGTACGTTCTCATAAAGAAATGTCGTCGTCGCGATGCATATTTCATACCTCGGCTCTGCTTTTCCGCAGCGGAAAATTGACGTGAACGAAAGTTCACGACACAATGTCGCTCGCGTAAAATTACAGGCATGGAACTAGAATCTAGAAATATGTACACGGAACGGTGCGTATCGTTACAGAGGAAAACATTACTGGGCGGATGTCGAGGTGTATTTTGCCTAATTTTTATACGATGTTTCTTTTTTCTTTCTTTAGTATTTTCTACTTTTTTCATGTTTTAAGGTCTCCACCTTCTTTTCTCTCAATTGACCTTCCAGACGTATTTATCGTTCCATCCATAACGTAACAATTACTATAACGATATGCTAACAACTCGACCGGAATCATCGGTTGGGCCCCACAATTTTCCGGTTTCTTTTAAAACCTTTCGTTTATTGGAAAAACAAACTTTATCCAACTCTTCTCCTAAAAGTAGATTAATCTGTTGTTAAATTCTGCCTTTCATTAAAAGCTACAAAAGAATTCAAAAGTACAACGTTTGTTTAAAATATCCTTAAAAAATTGTTTCACGCGAAGCCACCGTGTTTAACGACAGTGAAGCGGTTGTGGCCATTGTGACGCTTAAAAAACGATTCCGCGTCGATTCACATAAAGTGGCTTGAAGTCGTTTTCAAACCTGAGACCCCTGTGAATGCAGGAGAAAAAGGCTTCCATACGTGTAAGGGTTCCATGAAACGAGATCTAGCCGGCTGTATTATAACTTATAATGTAGAGCTGTTCTCTGGCCATGATACACCACGTAAATTTCGAACGATGGAAACAAAAGCCACGTTGCTTTGTACGGTGCTCCCTGTTTCGTATTCCACGCTGCTCTCTATGTACCGGTGCATTTTATTGTTGCTGAAAACGTGAATTACTTGCATAAATGCCGTCCCTATGCGTGCAACTTTAATGACAATTAAAGAATAAGAATAAGAATGACCGGTGTAAAAGAATCACTTTTTGTTTTCCATTTCGCGTGTATTGTAACAATATGTGCTTCTGTACCAAAGCATAAAACGTATAATATTCTTATACTACCAACGATATCTTTTTAAAAAAGCATATTTTTTCGTTTCTTCGTAATATTTGCGAAATGTCTGGTCTGCCGTGAACTTTACCATTATCGTAATAAATTATTGTCGTGGATATAAGATACTGCTGTTTTTGAATATGAAAGGAAAATAATGGAAAGCAGTTCTGTTATCCAATTTTGCATGAAAGTCGCTGTCAGATAAAGCAATATGGAAATATAATGAACAGAAAATTGTATCTGGTAATGTTCTTTGACGATACCCAGTATCTTTCAACACGATCACACGTTTTTGTAATAAAAAGTATTTTTAAAAAACAAATTCTAAACGAGTAAATATTTTCGATCTTTCCAATGTAAACGATGCATACTCGAGAAGCGTTATATTTATATAGAGAATATTTTTAATCGAAAACTAATACGAATATCTTTAAAAGTGGATGGTGAATTGAAATCTACGAATTTCCAATTTATAAATCCAATACCCCGAACATTCCGTCGATTGCCAATTGGAGATAAAGTTTTGAATAATCAATCCTCGTCTTCGTCTTTCAAAACTTACAACGAGTCTTCGAAGAAATAACAAACAGTCGTATGATCCCTCAAATAGCTACCTATTTATTATTTTGAGATTGATGGAATCTCAAGTTTTATTCTTGTTTCCTTTTACCATTATTAAAACTTAACTGATAAATAATCTACGTTATCTTACTTTCAATGTCATTTGAAATTTCTATCTGTGCATTTCAAGATTTTATTCAATACCCGTTTATGTAACCACTCTATTGCCACACTGTACTCCGCAATCTGAAGTAGATTTCACGCTTTCACGGTGTCATATTGGCGTTATTAAATACGAAATATCAGTGTCGATTGTAACCGCGCTGTGATGATATTTTTGTTTTGTATTTTTCTTTTTCTCCTTTTTTTTTTTTTTACACAGACGGGTTGCAATACACGTACCAGAGAAGTTTCTTTGATACATATCGAATCAATGTAGCGAAAAAACGGATTTCTATACGTATCGAAACGGGTTTGTGGTTTTATTCGATATAGAAGTAGATATTACACATAGTTCGTGGTAAAGCGAAGTTTGATACCAGTTAATTCTGCATAGTACAAGATACGATGTTAAGAATGATAGAGTCGTAATCCTCGTTAGGATTTTCAAATTATTCCACAGTATGCTACGACACGCACCACCGATTTCATAAATATCTTTATATCTTGAATAACACAAAATTCGCTTATTTTATTAACTTCGTTTAAACCAAGAGTGATGGATAAAATAAGCTTGTAGAAATGTATAAAATGCTGTTTTCATACATAATTATCGTGGAACATTATGGTTTTTTTACACGCTTGGATATTACACTTTTAATGTAATTCATTGAGTAATTATGTGTACATGAAAGCAATCTCTCTTTAAATTGACTCTTTGTTACTCCATTATCATAATTCATTCATTAACTTTACTTTAATAGAATGATCAAATAATTTGCACGTTGATAATTAAATTTGATTTAAAAGTGTTACGAAATATATTCTCGTACATCAAGATAATAAACTCGAATATTTTAATAAATACGTATGTAGGAACTACACAGGAATTACATAGAAATATTTTTCAAATTTCTTTGACATTTTCTCGAGGTTGTTCAATTGAATTATATAAGCCTTCTTAAAAACAGTGGTCGAGCAAATGAGTCATAAACCTTGAAACTTGTTGACAAAATTAGTCTTTTAAAACAATGATAAATTATTCGCTCATTTACAGAAAATGAATAAACAATAATTTAGCACCATGATAAATATTTGTTGAACATTGAAAACGACATTCCAAGAAGTCGTTGAAACTGGAATATTTTCCATAATCCGTCGACAACAACGTTCTTTATCACATGTTTTCTCAACACTTCTATATACATATTTTTATTTCCATATTTATTTCAACTGTCTGAATCAAGAGGATAAAATAAAATATCATTTTAGCCGAATAATATTGGAAAGCCATTAAATCATCCGCACATGCTATCTGCTTGTTGTTTTAATTAATAAAAGATCTTCATAAATACATCAACTATAATAATTTTATTCGAAAACCGCTTAAATTTCCATTTCTTCGTCTCCCTAACTATCCTCGTTCGTCCAACTTGCTAGTAAATTTTAACTCTTTTTCTTCCTATTCTTGAAGTAGGATTATTAAATTTGTAAGAAGAATTTTCAGGAAAAAGCTTTATCCACGATAAGTCTAGAATTCCACTGCAAGTTATTATAACACAGATTTGCTCAGCTACGTTCGCTTCTCGTATTGCCTTTATCCTTTACAATCATCGTATTCACGCAAGCAAAACGACACGCAAGCTTGTATTTGCCGCATCACTCTCGATTACTGCATTCGTGTAAATCAAACCTAATTATTCTAAACGAACGATCATTAACATACTATTGACCGATTTATTGAAACAGGGTTTCGTCGTCAGTTTAGTTCGCCACTAATATTTACAGAAGAACGGCTTTCGATATATAAAGTCTCGATATAAGGCCAGAAAAACCTGTTTGTACGTGTATGTGTAAGCCTCTAGACGATAAATTAGTAATCTGTCGAAGGTTAATTAAATACACAAATATATAGATTAATAACCCATTGTACAATGATATGGAAGGATTGACGTTCATCGTTGGTGTTGTTATGTTGTCGGGATTACGATAGAGACGTGTACTTAACCGTACAACTTTCTCGCAAAGGATGTTCGACAAAGAGAACGTGTTGATAAATCTTGTAAATCCAATCTTCCACAGTCAGACGGTGCAACCACCGTTGCGTTGGAAAACGAGTCGTTCGATCGATTTCGCTGTAAACTTGGACGGATTTCCTATCGGATGAATACATTTCGGATCCCGTGGGAATTTTCTTGGCAACCTGAACAATACCTTGCACCCGTTTATCGCGCGACTCGTTTGCTCCATTAATTATTTCGCTCGGCTATTTAGCGGTTTCACCTCGTTATTTAATCGTAATCTTCGAAGATCGGTACACCGTATTGAAAGGGAGATTATGCGAAAAGTTCTTGTCGCGTTAATATCGATATAAAGTACCGAAGTACCATCTGCCTTCCTTTTCCCTTTGAGCAAAACTTTAAACCTGCATCTACTTGATTAAAATAATTTCCACGTAGTTCTGCTTTTACAGTTTCCAAGGACAATCCAATATTTTATTATTCTAGAACTAGAGTTCTATTCTAGAACTTTAGCAATTAAGGGTTGAGAGAGGGTTGCGTCTATTTAAGGAATCTTGAAAAATCGAACGGATCGCTAAACTTCTTCTCATCGTGTTAAAAATAGCGTTTGTATTCGCTGATAACTTGCTCTTAATAGTTCTCTCCTAAGTTGTCTGAAAGGTAAATGAATCATCCGAGAAGATGAAGCGACCGAGAAGAAATTCCATTAGTTAGAAGGATGAATTTCTGGCTTTATCGTTTGCTGCAGATACGCTCTCTTTTTATCGACGTGTTGACCAACAAAAGAAGGATATTCGTTACCGCTTGACGCGTTAACAATTGTTATAACATTCACGCAAACTCTATTTACACTTTGAAAAATACATTAAATGCTTCTGATAATCCTCCATCGTTTATGGAAACATTTATCACGAGGCAATATTTTTCCTTGTATTTAGCGAAACTACGATAAAATCGTAATGGATCGACATTATTACTATGAATGAGATAAGAAGAAGATAATTAATTACCTGCATTTACAAATAGAGGACTACCTCTAACAGCGTTACTCCTAACCTAATAAATAGGAAGATTATAATACCGGTTTGATACCACAACCTTTAATCAGGTTAAAATATGAACATGTACGTAGTTTCACAGCTTCTCTACGAAACTAGAATTTATCGAACTTTGTCAACGGTTGACCAATCTCGAGTGATTTCACACAATGCTCCGTATATTTTTAATTTTACTAAAATTGTAAATGAGATATTAATATCTCGTAGGAAATTTAATAGCTTTGTTGAGTACCTTTTAAATACCTTATGGAATAATAATTTATTCATAATTTATTCCGAAACGAGTTGGACCAACCGGTTCAATTTGTCGGAGTAAGAATTCCCAGTAAACGTAATCAGTTGCACGCCCCTCGTAAGTTATCAACACATGCGATAGATAAGCGTTTTTCTGATAATGTGAAATTAACGCTCGCACGTTGAATTTTGCATGATTCACTGGCATTGGTATGCACGAGCATGGATGAAAATTTATTGATCCGCACGAAGTATAAATATTGTTCATATTCACTTCTTTTATGACTATCGTATATGTCGTTCTATAAATTCAACGAATCATTGAGCATTCGTGTAAATACGAATATAAACGTTAAAATTGACCAAAGATCAAGATCGCTGCTGTTCCATAATTTTTTTACTACGAGTTTCCTAAAAGACGTAAAATTTATTTCGATTCCGAGAAACGTAAAACACAAAGCGTATTTACTCTCGGCTGTTTTCATTGCACCTCGTAAAATAAATTTGACATCGATCGCCGATAATTCTTCGTAACGATCGACGCATTGGTCTCTTTTCGCAAATTAACTAGACGGGTAATCGCGTTGGAAAAAGATTCGCGCGTCGCTTAACGCTGTCAAAGATCGGAACGAACGAGATCAAGGTGTCAGCTCGGAGCATACGACGCTAAGCAGCGGGATTAGAGAGAAGGTTAAAAAGCAACCGGATATCCTTGACACAATCGGTGGCGAGAAACGCGAGGAGACGTCGTTTTGCGCGTCGAGCAACGCGGAGTCGCGAGGACGTAAATTACTTTCCTGTTTCGGTGCTGAACTGACCCTTAAGATCCGAGCAACATCGTCGTCGATGGTCCCGATTAATTCCGGACCGAGGGCACCGCCGCTTCCAATCCAGTTACAGTCGATAGGATTATGGAATTACAAGGTTAAAGCCGAACGGCGAGTTCGACGCCGATAAGGTTAATGGATGTAAGGCTCGAGACCTACGTCGAATGTCGTTGGCAAAAATGGACTAGAGCGGAGAAGGTAACGTGGCATTACATGGGCTATCCTTAAACGATTTTTTAAAAATTATTGAATCGATTAGACGAGATACCGCCTTCGCCGAACAGGAGTCGTTCTGGCAAAATACAACTTTTAATCGGGAAGGAGGATGATAGAATACGATCGATTTTTGTGGTGGATCGGGCACCAAAAAATATTCGAAGATAATGTTCGAAGAAATTATAAAAGCACAATCTTTTTACCGGTCATATAAGGAGAAAGTTGAAAACGAAAAAGTTTGCAAAACGAGCGGCCAAAGTATGAAGCGAACAGAGCGAAAAGCTGATAGTCTTGAACTTCAAATGATAAGATAGCTTTGTAACGAATGGATAAAGTTGAAAAGTTCATGCGCTATTTTGTAGATAAAAGGGGATATTTATATTATACGTGAGAAATAGTTGAGAAAAATACCCGAGGATTTCGGTATAACTTTAAATCAGTTTAATATATAAGTATCCTTCTCTGGTAACCTTCCCTTAGTAAAATTAAAAAATTGAAGGATGACATCATAACTGACAACGAGCTGTCTATAATAGTTCAGATAATGTTTCGCGTTTGGTTATCAATTTCGATCATAAATCACAAATTCTGGAAAGTGTCACGATGGAACGTACACGTGGTTTTCCCTCGCACGAAGTCCATAATTTATGACGGTGGGCGTATCGTCTGGTTTTTCATTCTGACCGAAATAAAATCGTACGATGTCTACGGCTGGCTATACGGCTGGAATGCTTTTAAAGTTCCATGTGGGTTCGCGATAAAAGAAAATATCGCAGAGACGTCGATCACGTACATATTAATTAATCGTTTTACGATCGTGATACGACCGTTAGTAAATAGGAAAACTGAAATTTAACAAACGCGACAATCGATCAGTGTTCTGCGAATGACACGCCGAAATTACAGTGTTTGCGAACAACGTGCTCGAGAGAGCGACGTCGACATTTTGCGGTAACATCGATCGGTCAGTACACATGCACTTTCCAGACGGTTTTGCTACGAATAAAATATTTAATCGGACAGTCTACGCTGCACAATAGCGTAACTTACAGAAAGGGTCAACAACCTTGATCGATTTGCATCTTTAGCTTAATCCTTCGATCGTGAAAACACGAGATGGTTTAACACGAGCCGTAAATGTCTCTGTCGATCTTAATTTCCATCATCGTTGGAACGAAAGCATGATTATATGCGATCGTAATAACTTTGCGAGTTAAAAAAATCTGTTACACAATCATTTTGTTAGTTCTGTAATTTCTAGCGTACTTGCGCGTGTTAAATTAAAAAAGGTGTGATTATCACGTGTGAATAACTGCGGCGACACAGCTGCTTCGATGAAAGGAAAAGTTCCGCACGGCAGCATGACGCGTTTTAATGAATCGTGTGTTCCAACTGCAATTTGCGCCATAGAGAACGAATCTGTGTGTTCGCCGTTAATTTGGAGCGACATGATAATAAGACGAAACCAAACGGTGATTGCAATGAATTACCGCGAACATTTCATTAGCGTTATTAATTACAATCCATTGTACTGGCTAATGAAGTCGTTAAACACAGATTATTAGCTACGGCTTCGGCTTGTTGTATCGTTACCTCTATTACGTGCTGTATTCTATTATATTATCTTAATTCCGTGTAAAGGGAACACGCTGTTACCAGCGAACAGCGCAAACAGATACGTCGTATACACGTAACTTTCATTCGCGTGATCTGTCGAAACAGCAGCACCGAGAAAATTAACTATTTATTTATTTCGCGTGAATTCATAAATGAAACGAAGAATGTAACGTTGAATAAATTTTGAAACAACATCGCCGATTCACTTGGTTAATGTTTAACTTCTTTCGTAAAAATAAGATGGAGATAAATTATACCGTTTCGTAATATTGGTAGATGAATCACCCTGAATCTAAGTAATTTTCTACAACAAACACGCGCACGATATTATGCAAATACGCGTACTGGATGGTAGCGCAATTTACAGACAATTTTCTTTTAACGCCCCGTTCTCGATTTCTTCTTCCGCCCCGTTTTCTCCCAATCTGCTCTGATTTCCTCTGTTTTTCTTCTTTCCGTCCAATCTTCCAACGCTCTCACTTTCCAGCCGTGTCTTTTTCCTTCCCCTTCATTTATTTCTGTTACCCGAGGCCGTAATAAGAGAACCGATCGCAGACTAGAAGAAAATTGTCTACAATTTATGATAACCTTCCGGCACAGCGTACCTACTTGGCACGGAACAAATAGGCTTTCTTTGTGGTTAAAGTCAGCTTCTTGCGTTTAAAGGATCAGACGCTGCGAAAGGAACGCTTGCCGCACCCTTTATACTTGCAAGCCTGTGCACGTCTTTTTAGAACCGAAAGTCTCTGACCCAAAAATTACCTTCTCCCGTTGAAACTTTCTTAGGAAAATTATTCCGAGAATCGGAATTATTCGACCTTTTATACATTATAATTTTCACGTCTCTCAACATTTTTATTCCAACGTTTCCCTTCCGCCATCCGTGTGACATTTATGAAATAAATTAACACAAAGCCACAGCACGTTGTAGGCGCGACAATATGCAAATTGGACAAAATGCAGATAGGATGGTTCCGACGCGCATTTCGCTTGCCCAAGCCTCTGACATTAATCAGATTGCAAGATAAAGCGGTGGTGGTTCGCGGTCGATTTTCACAATTTCGTTTTTCACGGTAAAAGGAGACCGGAATGCAGCAAAATATTGCACACGCGTTGCAACGCCAAGAGAAAGCGTCTTGTTATAGGACAATACGTAATTCTATTTCCTGTAAGAGGTGCCTGGCTGATTATATTAGATCGTAACATACGAAATAGTCGCTCGAACGCTTCGTATTCTTTCGATCTGCGTTACGTTACTTATTTCTTCAACGTATCTCCTAATAATCTAATAAATCGTAATTTTCTTCTGTTTCCATCTTTTCAACGTCATTCTGTAATATTTCTGCGAGAAACGCGACAAGATATTTTCAGATTCGTGAAACCAACGAAAATGAGAACTCTCACAGGAGTAGAACGCTATAATTTCTCGCTTTTGTTTCACCAATGACGCGTACTACGGTGCCAGAAACAGGAGAAAAAAAAATATCTGTTGTAACAAAGCAGATTCGTGTTTGCAAACGTTTCCAGAAGTTTCGTTCTTTTTTCTCTCCTTTTTTCTTTTAGGGGGCTTTTTTATTCTTCCTTTCTTTTTTTTTTTTTACCAACATTCCGTACGGTTCGAGTTTATTGGAGCGAGTCAGTTTCTCTGGATTCTATCTGGCATCTAGCCGAAAAATAAATAATGCATGGGGAGTCACTGCAATTTTCGACGAGAACGAATAGAAAGCGATGAAAATCGCCACGTAACCCAATCAGATACGTTACTTAACACTTTCTAATATTTCCTAGAATTCGTATTAAACGATCCTATGAAATTAGACTAAACTTTTGAGCCACGGTACACCCGAAGAGAGAACAGAGGAACGACGAGTTTGCAAAACGTTTGAAAACAGATTTTATTTGGCAAACCTAGGAAATTCCATCTTATGATATTTGGACGAATAACAGAAACACGCTGAATATCAAAATTTCATTGTTCGCAACATTGTTTCCTGCACATTGGCTACCGCTGGATGGATTTATTTGAGAATTTGTGGTATACCATAGATTTGCCAGAATTTATAGTATCGCGGGTATTATAGAATTTATGGTATTATGGGAAGAAGGAGGAAACGAATCGAGCTTTCGGCAAGCATCGATCGATACCGTGCATTCTATAGCACGTTTGCTTTCAACCATTAGAAAATCGATGGATAATAATTCGTAAAATCGATAAATCGTAAATTTCGTTGAAAGGAACTTTTTTCTCGACCATCGTAAATTTTCAGTGGCATTAGAGATAGTGATCGATACGCGGAGGAAAAGCACCAAAGTCGGACGTAGATTTACGACGATACGTATCGAAAAGAAATGAATGAAATTATGAGACAAAGTAAAAACTGCAGAGAGGGTGAATGTGAAACTTACCCGCTGCAGGTGACTTGGACGTGGAGGAAATTTCTAGCAGTTGGATGCAGACGAAAATATCTATGCAATTTACGACGAGAGAATGTTTGTGAACACATGTTGAACATTACAACATGATAAGATAAACACGAATATTGTGTAATCTTTAATAGATTCTAATGATTTCAATGTGATAGCACTTGAGATAAACTAGGTAGCCGTGACGAATTATTCAGTTACAGAGATATATACTACTTTGAAAATTGCAGTGCAATTGAATTAACGTTAGATCGAGATTTATCTACATTACGAATAACGTGAAATCAAATTATCTGGTCTAAGGTACGATTTACTACTCGTTTAGTGATTAAAACGGAACTAATTCGTAAGACGGATCTTCGAATTGAGCCATGAAAGAAAATTCTGCTAAGACGGAAAGCAGGTACAGGTACAATAAAATCCTCAGTGTCCTTTGTAAAAGATTCAACGTAGCTCGAC
Organism: Bombus terrestris; assembly: GCF_910591885.1. NCBI lineage: Eukaryota > Metazoa > Arthropoda > Insecta > Hymenoptera > Apidae > Bombus > Bombus terrestris. The sequence goes on along the minus strand of NC_063281.1, from coordinate 13,043,681 downwards.
CGTTCGTGTTCCGTTTACAAGAGACAGATAGAAGGAACAGCAAGGAAGAATTCATTCGTTTAATCGTAAAAGATTGTGTTGCATTTGACGGTTCATTTCGTACAAATACAATTACATTCGTTAAAATTTAATATCTACACAAATACACTGCGTACATTTCGTAGACGCACATTGACAAGGAGATTCCAATGATTCAATTCCTTTTCCTTTTTCTATATCAAACACAATTGTACAACCCTTTGAAGTATAAGTCAAAGGAGAAACATTGTCATCCCTTACACATTTACGCATACTGTATAAAGATAATAATATATACAACCATTCTTTGAATTCAGCCTGACCAACACTCACGGTGACATCCGTTGTAACAACGTAAAATAAAATAAAAATCGATATCACATCTTTGATTCTTTGTAGTGGATTGTTAGTTGCATTCGATGTCTGAAAACGATGCATCAAGCTGAGCTAGGAAAAAGATCTCGATTGTGTACCGATCGACTTATCGTTACCGATTAACGTATGTACAATATTTAATTCTTTGTCTCCCTTTTGAAGCACTATTGGAACTTTTTACAGAAAGAAATACGGAGTTATGCTATTCCATTCCTGAAGAATATTATTTTCACAAGTGATTCATACTTATTTAGTTATGATCCGCGTCGACATGACGGAAATTCTAACATTCAGCTAATATATAGCACAAGAGATTCGACAGATTCCCTTTCTCGGAACTTTTCCCGACTTAAATCTACAGGAAAAGCGTTTTCCAAACCACCTTCGCTCACAAATTAATCACTTTGTACAATCTGGATTCTACAGCCTGTAAACATTCAATAAATCCTAACACGAATGACTGTTTCCAAGAAACAATTAATTACAGTTCCATCATCGAAGTATTTACAATTAGCCTGAAAACCAACATTCCATGAAACATAGTTTGGAAAACGCTGGTGTACTGGCACTTAACATCTTAAGAAATAAACAAAGTGCAGTTGGTGCGATTTCGACGAGTCCTACTATATCTTTTTCTCGTCGATGGCAAGAAACAAAGTTATTGAACTTCAACCTTCGATGACGTTTGTTGACTCTTTAAATATTATTTATAGGCCTTTAATATACGTTTCGTTTTCCGCTTAACATCAAATATGAACACGAAGGAATCGACGTTTCAGGCAGCATAAATCAATTCTTGTTGCGCATCCAGTGGCATGGTTGCGTTCAATTAATTACTTAAAAAGTCGATAGACGAGATTCGTAGCCTACGGATTACAAGTTTCGTTGCGAGAACAGCTGTTTGTGCATTAAACGTTACATTAAATACTAGAAGATGATCGTCTTGAAAAGATGAGCTCGACGAATAATTATACAAACTGCCTCGGCTGCCTCATCGACAAACATCAAAATAATTTTGCAACAAAACTGTCCCTCGCAGCTTATTTGTTCTTACATATGATTGAAGCTAAATATTTATCAAGTTACCCGTTTGAGACGAGGCACTCTGTATAACAATCGAAAGGAATAAAAAAGATACTCGAGGATGACCATAGACGATGAAAATACGTCAATGGGACATTCGTTGCTCTTATTCTTTAACAAGAGCAAATGTTCATATACAATCATTTTCTTCGTCGACGAAGAAGAAATGCACCCTTATTTAATTAAACTAACGACCTCGTGCTTTTGTCCTGTTATTCATCGAGGTAGTCGTAGAAATCTGATATCGATCTTAGCAAAGCGATTTTTTTCGTATCTTCTTCATTTTAAAGCTTCAAAATATTTGTTCGTGAATCTTACGCTATATCCGATATTTTCTGCTACTTACAACGATTAAAACGAAGAGAAATTACCCAAGAAATATACATATAAAAAAGAAGGTACTTCCAAGTTTCAATTATCGATCAAAGATCATCGATTAGAGAATTAACACGAATGATCGTTACGTATGCTTTTGGCGACAACGACGTCCGACTTCGATTAATCGAGCAAAATACACTCTTGTTAGAAAGAAAGTATACAACGACACGAATTCAGAGACGTCTCGGTCTCGAATGATTAAGAGGTCTATTCCAAGGTCAGGACTAAGTCGTCTCCTTCTAATCTCATTCCCTGAGTAACGTCCAGCGTCTTAATCTTTCCAGCTTTCGGAGCTTGGACCACCATTTCCATTTTCATAGCTGATAACACGACCAGAGGTGCACCCTTCTCGACCGAATCACCTACTTTCACCCTGATGTCGATCACGGTGCCAGGCATGGGTGCTCCGACTTGGTTCTTATCTCCTTTCGCAGCTTTAGGGTGTACGTGAAGCTCCTGGTTAGAAGGAAAATGGTTTAATTGAAACTTTCAATCCTGACGACACTTTTTGATAGTGAGAGAGTACAACGATAACATAATTCAAGACTTAAAGTATCGAAATATGATTAAATTGTGAAAAATATAATGCGATATTTACCTTAACAGCCTCCTTGTCCTTGATGAACACAGATCTGAGTTGACCGTTCATTTCGAAAAACACCTCGCGTTCTCCATTCGGTGTGAGGTCCTCTGCAATTGCCAGGGTCTTAATGGCCAAAGTTTTACCCCTCTCGATCGTTACGTCGAACTCTTCTCCGACTTTTGCTCCTGTCAAGAAGATCCTCGTTTCTAATCTGTCCACTGGTCCAAATTGCTCCCGGAACCTCAAGTAATCGTTCGTAACTTGAGGATAGAGAGCAGCCGACATGATGTCTTTGTTCGATACGTGCGGATAAGTTTCCTTTAGTTCAGATTTCAAGGCGTCGAAATCCAATGGCGGTAAACTTGCACCAGGTCTTCCTTTTACGCGTGGCATGTCTTTTAACACCTTTGACCTGTAAATTGCAGTTATAGAATACGTTCGTTAACAAGAAAAAGACAATTTCTCTAACGCGTTTGTAAAAATGACACAATGCAGTAAACTTTAAGTTGGATCAATCTTTTAGATTAGAAAATTAGATCAGATAAAAAAATGTATAGTTTAGTCAGATAATAACTTGTTGATTTACGAAACGAAAGGGGCGGTATATTAATTTCACGTACCTGAAAGGTTCGGGGAATCCTCCGTGAGGTTCGCCAATGGCACCTTGCAGGAATTCTACAACCGATTTGGGGAAAGACAGTTCCTCAGCTTTGTTCAGCACATCGTCAGCCGAAAGTTTATTCTGAACCATAAACTGCGCCAGATCGCCAACTACTTTCGAACTGGGAGTAACTTTGATAATATCTCCGAGCAGCAAATTTGCTTCTCTGTAAGCTTTCTTCACGTCCTCGAAGAATTCTCCCAAACCGAGGGAATAGGCTTGGAACTGCAAGTTCGTATATTGACCGCCAGGAATCTCGTTCAGGTAGACGTCCGCGTTTCCAGACTTCATAGTGGTCGTGCACTCGAACGGAGCGTACAAGGTTCTAGTCTGTTCCCAATAGGCGGAGTATTCCGAAATATCGCTGAGATCAAGCTGCGTATCCTTCGGGGTTCCTGGAATTTTTCGAATTTTTCTTCTTCTTGGCGCTTGATTTTATTCCTAATAAGAGTCACCATCGTACACTCGTATCTTACTCACCGATAAGAGAGGCGACCACGGCTCCCATAGATGGTTGACTCGTCATTCCGGACATACTGTCAACAGCAACGTCAACCACGTCAGCGCCGCTTTCTGCACACGCTAACATCGACGCCACTCCAGCCCCCGCGGTGTCGTGTGTATGGACATGAATAGGAACATCGGGGTGTTTTTGTCTGATCGCGTCGATCAACATGACAGCGGCTTTCGGTTTCAGAAGGCCAGCCATATCCTTAACCGCCAATACATGAGTACCAGCCTTTACCAACTCGTCCGCTAAGTCCGTGTAGTATTTCAGATCATACTTTTTCCTATTTGGATCGCTTACGTCGCCCGTGTACGAAATCGCTGCCTCGACGATGCCTCCCGCTTTACCAGCTGCCTCCATACCTGAAATTTCGTTTCGTTACGTACATTTCCATCGGTTTCGTTTAGCGTTTATTTCTATCGAAACACGCCTGCTATTTTATTCAGCGAGAGTAAATGTATACGTTAGATGTTCTTGTAAAGAGACCTTAATCTTTCGGGATTCCTCTTACCAAAAAAGACGTCAATGGTTCCCTCGCTACGTGGCCAGATACGTTTTCTCTTTTTCTCAAAATCCTCTCAAAATCTCTACCTCTACACCCAATCTAATTAAACTATATCGCGCATCTTTTAATTATCGTAAATAGTTATGCAATCGACACCTCATATCTTGGCGACTTCGAGTCGCCGGCTATGAACTTTCTAAACATTTGCTCAAGCATCTTGTCAAGATCCTTACCGAACCCTCGGTCCAGTTATAGATTACGGTAGAGCAACAAAGCGGCGGGCTATCTGCCATGTTATCGTAAAGAAAACGCGTTGTCGTTGACGTACAAACAGATAAATTTCTGAGATTTGTTTCCCTCGACTTACCAAGGATCAGATTCGGCAGATAATTCAACGAATCGAACACCCTGAACACATCCATTCCAGTCTGTACAGCAAGTTCGCAGAATTTGTAAACAACGTTGTCGGGATAATTGGTGTAACCGACAGCGTTGGCACCTCTCAGAAGCATCTGGAAGGGAATATTTGGTATCGCCTTCCTCATGTCTTCTAATCGTTCCCAGGGACACTCGTGGAGGAACCTAAGGGCAACGTCGAACGTCGCGCCACCCCAATTCTCCAGGGAATAAAGATTGTTAAACTTATGAGCGACGAATGGTGAGATCGTGAGAAGATCGTGCGACCTGACACGAGTCGCCAGAAGAGATTGATGAGCATCACGGAACGTGGTGTCCATCAGAAGTAGCCCTTTGTGCTGTCTGACTGCTTTGGCGAACGCTTCCGGACCTTGCTCCTTGTAAATGTGACGGAAGCCTTTCGGTGGTTCCAATATGTCTGAAAATTTCAGAGGAGTTAGTCGAAGATCGAAAAATTCGGAGGAATTGTAGAAAGCTTTCACGTGCGGGTTAGTAAGCTTGCGCGTGCAGTGTCCAAAAAAAGCGTTAGAATAAGATAAAGGAGAGATTGATCGAAGAGTAAACAAAGGAAAATGTCTCTTGTAAGATTACATAATACAGGATAGACGATGTATAATTTACTGATCTCAAAGTTCCCCCTTATTTTCGAACGACGTGTCATCTTTTGTTTCGCTTTATCAATTGTTTTATGGACGCTCAAGTATGAATGCTCTTAAAAGTAAAGTTCAACAAACTAAATATAATCGAGCAGCTGGAAGGTGTTGTTTGAGAAGCGATAGCGATAGGAATATAACGAATATGTCGATAGGACATTTTTCTAATATTGTATTGTACGTAACATATTTCTAATATTCCATACATAATTGCCAAGTGTCCATAAATGACTTGTATCCAAAAGACTGCCCTTTCTTATTTTGTTTAAAAATGATTGACAACGAAAAGCATTGAGTTTATATATTGTCCACCCTGTATAATAGTTCATATGTGTGTGTGTGTATAATGACACTCTTAATTAAAGTATCTCTGATGTAAGTAATAATGTTTTCTGATGTAGATAACCCGTCTAAATGGACGAGTACACTCTTCAAATCTCTCTCATTAATTGCTCTACCTTTGTTCATAATTAAAAACCGATCTACCTCCCTTCAGCGCAATTTCAAAATCCATAAAATTATTTTCGACTTAAAACATCGCTTTAATTTGTATTTTCAGGATTTCTTTTTAAGATATATTACAGAATTCCATTATTATCCCAAATTATATTGCCAATAAATGCCGCTTCCATTTAAATCGCAACACGTGTTTGTTGCCCATAAAAAAATAATTAAATAAAACGTTGAAACTAAGTAACAGGTGAATTATTTAAATGTATATTTTCGAATGGTCTTATTGCAATATTTTTTTGCTAATATATGAGATGTTTTGCGTTTTACATTTTCATTATACTGTTATAAAATATTAGTATACAAAAATATACATTTATAATCACCTTAATTTTTAGATCTACATGAGCAGTTTGAAATTGAGATCATATCTGAGAAACTAAGACACGTGCAAGCTTAACGTTCAATTTCATTTTCCTTTTCCTTATTTTTTTTTTTTTCTTTTTGTGAAATATTGACCGTAAACAATATTGATAGCTTCATTTGCAAACCACTCACGTAATGAACAGCTATTTAATTTAGACAAACGTTTTTCCTCTCATCCCAACGAAACCTCTTCCAATCGTACAAACCAAATTCCAATTCCAATTCCAATATTTGTAAATTACGGATTCCAATCGTGTCTGTAATACAATCAATGCAATAAAATAAATAAAATAAAAAGCAACGAAAATTTTGTTTCAATTTTGACAACCAAATATCGAATTTGTCGTATCTGCCCATTGCTTAGCTCCGTTTGAAAATATCATCTCTGCCCTTCCTTAACCAACTAACGATCTAATTACCAGTTACTTAAAATACGAGACTTAAGAAGATACGATGATACATCTTAAGGCGTACCTGATGCGTCTGGATCATTGCTCTCCTCTGCAGCTGCAAACTTAGCAAAGTCTAAAAAAAATGGTCAAACAAAAAGATAAAAGCATGCGATAAACAATGAGAAGTAATTACGAAAAATGATTAATCTCTAAAAGTAAAAGTGACGAAGAAAGTTACTGAACGATTTCCTTGAATTGCTGCAAATTAGTGCACACCAAGAAGATAGTTTTAGATCACAAATGTTTCTGTCACATCGATGTGTGTCGAAAGAAAACTCTAAAGCTACGTTATATAAAAATGGAAACACCATGCCAACAAAGTATGTTATAGAAACAAGAGTTTTTCCGTGGTTTCAGGTGTTGTACGTATATCTGTGTGTGTATATAGCCCCAATTTTTAGATACACAATGGTATAGTGTGCAACATAAACTATTTGATAGTGTAGATCACCGATTGGTCTTTAATCCAGCAGACAAGCATGAAAAATATCGAAACAAGAAGGTCGCTTAGTTGCGAATACTACAATCCCTCTTAGCAACCTAATAAAAATAATAAAAATAATAAAAATACGTTTCTGTCCTTTTCACGAAATTTACCAGTCGTGCAATTTTTCGATTCTATCTTCGTTTACCACGCGTGGATTCTAATATTAAAAATTATACGCTAAATGCTATAGATATCAATTAAAAGAATGTATACATATATATTAGACTGTCTTCAGACTATCAGGATCTCAACTAAAAAGATCAATATGTATCGTCGATATGATATTGTCAATATTTACTGATAATCGTATTTTCGTTGAGAATCTCGATACAATATCAATGACAATATCATTGATCGTCCGAAGACACCCTAATAAATAGTACTGGAGTATTCGATTGCCTATAGTGGCAAAAGATCAAAGAAACAACCCACATACAAAACAAACAACAAACACCCAATTATCCCCTCACACACAAAAAAGAAATAGAAAAGATTTGCTCCCTTGATTCGCTGTTCCACACCATTGAAAGCAAACTTCTTTGTGCTTTTGCTACTTTAATCGTATCCAATTACGAAATCGAAGTAAGAAGTGATCCTAACAAGGAAAACCCAAGGTGACTGATTCACGCCGATTTTGACGAAAGTCCGCACAAACGTTCACTGAGAACGTTCTACCTAAGAATTTACCCGTGATTCGTCCGTTTGTTACTTATTTAGGTGCTTATAAATCGCAAACGACAAAGGAGGATCTCAAAAGATAGTTGAAATAAAAGTTATACCCTGTCTTGAGACTTACAAATATTTCGTGCAGAATTATAGGTCTCAAGACACTAACACAGTACTCGTTTCGACCATCTTTCGATATTTTTCGTCGTTTACGATTTACAAACACTTACGTAACAGGGCTGGCTCGGATAAAAAGGTCGATATCACCCTTAAAGCAAGAAACGGGTGCGGTCGAATTACGGCTAAATTGTCTGATGTGGAATTATGGCTAAGAGACGGGTCTTTTAGACATTGTTCGTCAAAATACAAAGTTTCGTTAAAATCGACGCGTATCAGTCACCGAGGTTTCCTGCGAGTGTCGCGGAAACACGTGATCGGACATGTTGTTCCCAATCAGAGCTTCGATACAATACCTAGAGCGACTTGTGGGATGTGAGGCTTTATCTCGGCTGGTTTCAGCGGCGTCGCCAATGGGGTACTTGGACCGTTCACCAGAACGGTACCAAGATAATTTAACAGCTTCTGAGCTCGATTCTGGCTCGGATGGAACTCGAACAACTGCGGATTCTCGTCGATGAAGTACGTGTCAACGTTTCCATTGAGGAACTTTTGGTTTTCCAACACGTTCAGGAGGAACGGGATGTTCGTTTTCACTCCACGAACTCGGAACTCACGGAGAGCGCGATTCATCTTCGAGCAAGATGATTGCAAGTCTCCTGCGTGAGCTATTACCTGAGAACATGAACGAGATTTCAATAAGTATTTATGGTGTAGCTCTGTGCGATACGATAGAGTTTTCTGACTCCAAAAGGAGCAACAAGCAGACGCAAGTCTGCTTTTGAATTTCTATAAATCTTTACCTTGACGAGAAGCGAATCGTAGTAAGGCGAGATGATTGCACCAGCGAATGCGGACGCACCATCCAACCGGATACCCATACCTTCTCCAGAACGGAATACTTCGATTCTTCCGGTATCCGGCTGGAAGTTCTTCGCGGGATCTTCCGTCGTCACGCGACACTGTATCGCGAAACCTTGAGGAACGATCTTGTCCTGGGTCATACCCAACTCAGGTAACGTGATACCCTCGGCAATACGGATTTGAGATTGCACCAAGTCGATTCTAAGACAAATAAATTCCTCTTGATCTAAAAGAAATCTTATCGCAAAAATTATATCTATTCGTGCATGGATCTATGTGCAAAATTCCCATGAAAAATTACGAATTGATCGTTAAGACCATTTTGGTAATTCTAGTCTTCTGAATGACAAATTTACCATATTTACGTAAATGCTGTAACCATATGCAAAAATATAACAGGCGCTTATGCAAATGTTTCTTTCACGTGTCTTTCGCCTCGATATACATACCCGGTGATCTCTTCGGTAACAGTATGTTCGACTTGCAACCTAGCGTTGACCTCGATGAAGTAGAAATTGCCGGACTCGTCGGCCAAAAATTCCACGGTACCAGCGTTCGAGTAACCAACGTGCTTTGCCAATCTCACAGCGTGTTCTGTCATCTTAGCCCTAACCTTGGGATCTAACATTGGTGCAGGAGCGATCTCAACGACCTGAAATTTTCATCTTAATTAACACGACTCGTTAGAACGCACCGGCTTTCCGGCAGAACAAAAACTCGCGCTTCAAACTATTTCGCGATACCGTTCCGTTCGCACAATGTTTCACGACGTCGACGAACACGTTGATCTAGAATCGTTCGATTCTTGTCATTTCCCTTTGCATTTTTCTTTCTTTTTTGTCCTCTGAATGCCTATTCCCCGTTTTTTCTACGTTGTCCTCGTTCTCCGTGCAATACATGGAAACTGTCGAGTACGTAAATGCCATTTAAGCGTCTAACAAATCCTTGACACGAAGAAGTAAGAGAACGATTTTTATTCAATCGCCTATTGCGAAATAGTACTCGATCTATCTTCGCATATAATTAATAATTTAAGCGATGTTAACGAACACAAACAAACGTCGATAGTTGCAGAAATACAATTTTGCAACATGTAGTACTGTATCGTTCGAGTGCTCAGAAATTCTATATAGTAATTTATGTAACGTTATAATGTAACGTAATTTTTGCCTTAACTACGTAACGACAGCTTATACAACAGTACAAACGTAATATTACAAACGATATTCCTTTCTCGTAACGAAATTCTATCGATATGCATTTCGCAAGAAACGGAACAATCAATTAATTCTCAAAATGAAATATTTTATCAATTTATAAGCCATGTTTCTGTAACTTTTAATCCTTCGAAAAGTCTTTCATGAAATTCTTAACAATTTCAATTCGATCGTTGCTACAAATAACGTGAATAAATTAGCGTGTCTAAAAATACGTGTAATATGGATCAAAGCGAATAAACGATTTTATTAGATGAACGGCCACTGTCTAGAAACGGTTAAATCTTCTTCTACTGACCTTTTGATGGCGACGTTGAACGGAACAATCACGTTCATAAAGATGAACGACATTGCCAGCTTTGTCTCCCAACAATTGCACTTCGATGTGCCTTGGCCTCTCGATGAATTTCTCAATGAACATCGCACCGTTCCCGAAAGCGGCTGCCGCCTCGGAAGAAGCACGCTCGAACATTTCTCGAACCTCTTCCATGTGTCTCACGACTCTCATTCCTGACCAAGTAGCGAAAGTACACTTTATTTCGGAGTTTAGAACTTCGACGACTCGGACAAATTTTACACAGAATATCACTAATATTCTCGTGCAATGAAAGTATCTCTGTTCTATAGAAGTTTATGGAATTTAATGAAAATTGGAAGCCTTCGAATCGGAATTTCATGGAAATTAATTATTATCCGCAAAAAGGAAATTTCCGTCGAAAGCTTGACATATTTATACCGTTTAAAAGATTTTTGCTCTACTGCATACTTGAACTAAATTCATATAAGTATGTAGTTAACATTAAATACATTCTTACCAAAAACGTATAATTTTCCTCGCAGATAAGAATAATGCACTTGCGTTTGTGCAGATAAGGTAAAAAAGTTATGTACATGTATAATACCTAATCCGTTCTATATTCGTTTCAAGTTACACGAAATGACTCAATCTTAATTGTACTACGAACATAAATCTTCTCTCGAGGTGACGCTTTTATTGAGCGTTCGTTGTGAATGCTGCTTCGTTCATCACCGATTCTTATTAAGTAAATAGCGTTTGGAATAAAAGTACAATGCGTATTCTGTTTTGACTGTTTCCAAGTTATAAAACGATTCGGATAGTTTGACGAATCGAGGTTATCGTACGAGTAATTATTTTCAAATAACATCTACGAAACTTCGGGACATGTGCGATATCGCGACCATCAAAAATTTTCCAAATATTTTAGTATGTTTTCAAACGAACAATTGCTCGATTCTCGTGAAAAGAGACATTATGGGAACGAGTAATAGTCAACGAGGTGTAATTAAGTCTGCTCATAAATCATACAGAGGAGAGAAACTGATAAACTTGTTCCACCGAGTGGATTTCACAGTGAGTAGTTTTCGTGACGGGTAGACGTCCCCGGGAAAGAAGATGAGAACAAAAAAAAAGCACCGGAAACACCAGATACGAATGCATTCGACGTTGCGCATCCAGAGCATTAGTCTACTTTATCGAAACGTCGTTTTTATTTCACGGCCAGAAAATAACCACGAAACAAGACAATGTTTTCTAACCATGGAAAATTTCATTTATACGTAGAAATAGCTTAAACGAACGTTTCTATCCGATAAAACGAAGTTTATTCGATAAACTCCTACCTCTTCCACCTCCTCCGTAAGCGGCTTTGAATATCACCGGCAGTCCATGTTTCACACAAAATTCCATTGCCTCTTCAGACGTCGTTACTGGCCCGTCTGTTCCCGGAACGATCGGCACTTCGGCCTCTATCGCAGCCTGCCTCGCAGCTACCTAATCATTTCCAAATTTTTATGATTTATGCATAACTGGATAGTGGAATTTAGGAAAGTAGAAAGCCTGGATAGGCGGTCTGGAAAATGTCCTTGGTAACGAAACATACCGCGAAGAAGCAGTAAATTGTGCGGGGAATTTAGAAAAGGAAGAGAAAGACAAACAAGACCGAAGATAGGGGCACGTGGTAATAAAACAGAAACAGAGAGAAATACATTAAATAAATAGGCAATTAGTTAACTCAGAGACGATAGTAAGGCAGATGTTGGGTCCCGCGTGCTTCTCTCGCTTTGAAATGATCACGGAGGTTAGGACGAAGCGAATGAGAGCAAGGCGTGTGGTAGTTTAGCGAAGTAATAGTACAATTGTTCCTGAATTCTACAGCGGTGAGTCGATGTTTCCACTTAGCGTAGGTTTGCAGGTGAATAAATATTCTTTGCTACGCTCTTCTTGTACCCTTAGACTAGGGTAGGCGTGCGCTAATCAGCAACGGTTAGGGGAGAAATGGTTTTAAGATGAAATTCGGGGGAAGGGTCGTCGCGACGTTTGCATCGCTTGAACTTAATCTGTAAATTCGTGAGTCGATGCGCAACAACAGGTATGATAAGTAGGAATTGTAAACGAAATTCATTTCTATGAGATGAGCTGATGAGATGTAGATTAACTAAATAACAAGGATAACAAATACAACCGACACTGAACTACCGAATCGGTAGAAATGACAGAGAGAAACGATCAATAAATTAAAGTACCGGGTTACCAAGGGTCGTTACAATTTTATTAATATTCCAGAGTTTCATTTTTGTAAAAAATCGTACCTTGTCACCCATTTGTTGAACGACTTTGGGACTAGGACCGATAAATCTTATCCCAGCATTGATCACCTCCTGCGCGAAATCCGATCGCTCCGACAGGAAACCATAACCAGGATGAATAGCGTCGACATCGTTCTCTTTCGCGATTTTCAGGATCTCCGGAATATTTAGATAAGCTTGAACAGGTGGAAGTCCTTTGCCGATCACGTAACCCTCGTCGGCTTTTTGTCTGTGCATTTGCATTTTGTCCTGCTCCGAATAGATGGCCACGGAACGGATGCCCAGTTCGGTACATGCTCGAAACACGCGAATGGCAATTTCTCCTGCAACAATAATAAATCTATTTTGTTACAGCAGTATTACTCCTCTTTGAAATCTTTATTTCGAATTCTCATTTCGTCCGGTCTTTATTAACCCCGCTGAGAATGCACGCGCGATTAAATAGCGTGCACGTGCATCATATTCAAAATTACGAGAATACCGTCGTTTCCGTACACCGATTTATCGCACGGCCTTGTCCCATAAAATGATGCAGCCGTTTCGTCAAATGTAAGTTCTCATGGAATTTATGAACGTGCTACGAGCATAAAGGTAAAACATTTGACGTTTAAGTCGTAATTCGTAACGTATGAAACACAGTTTTCTATCGAGCCACATAGGTTAACAGGATACTTAAATATCGATAGAAGCGTATGTTAATAATTTCTCTAATACGAGTTACCAGTGAAACAATTTGCATAAACACGATCCTAACGTTGGAATATTTATAACTTGTTAGCGTGTTTCGCGTGGCTTGAAAGATCGCGAAGAAATTATTATCTAAGAAATAACGCGTACTATTTCCTTACATTTGTGTGCACGTTTGCGGTAATTCTTCATTTCAAATGCGCATAAATACGTTCATTGTAAAAAACAACGATAAAACCTGATTTTGATAAGATTAGCGCAATATTGCCTGAATCGTGCAACCAGTAAGCGAATTAAATTTCCAGATATAATTATCTTTGAGTACATATCATTTTCTAATCTCAAAACTTGAATCTTTCCTACGATAAACAAAGAATGTGATACTACGAAGAGAAATATTTCGTTTTTCAAAATATTCATTTTTCACCGCCACGAAGATACGTTATCCTATTGATTGGATATTAACGACTTTCGTTATCAAACGTAGACACAATAATACTCGCACAGCAATCTCAGTCTTGTGATTTATATAAATACCTCTTTAGGACTCTTCTGCCAAAGAACGCGAACTAAATAGGCACACTCTCTATGTTTAAGACAAATACATGGCGACACCGGTGTCCGCTTCTCTCTCTCTACATCGCTTCTACAAAATTTCTTGGCATCGTTAATTTATCGCCTACTAGAAATAATCGAAACCGATAATTACACAGGCGGCGGAATGATATAATAAATGCGATAGAAGAAGAATTAAAGCAGATTGTTTAAACGGCGTCCAATATGTTGATCATTGTTAATCTCGAATTATATAAAAATAAAACGATATTATTAATAATCGTAATCCCCTGTTTTGCGTTTAATTATGACATCTTTAAATGGTTTATCATTAGTAGGTCAATTACGACTCGAGTTAAAGATAGACACGTGAATGACTTGACTTCGACATTGGCGTTGACAACATTTAGATGAATATATTGGTTCTACATATCGCGATAGCGATTTACAAAATTTCGATTATATACAAACAAAAGGTGGTAGCATCGTTTATTCGGTCGATGTATTTTGTATGTGTTTGATCGAATAACCGAAGAAACTTTAATAACAAACATCATAATTTTTAATTAGTAATAATATCTCTATTGCCTTGCAGAGTTAACATCAATTTATCGAAATAACGTGGTTAAATCTTTGTTTACCCATCGCTTTCTCGCAATCAGTAATTTCACACCCCTGAACTTTGACATCAATTCTTTAAATGTATTCGTTCCGATCTGAATCATGCTTGGAGACTCCGATTATTACGAGCTGACGCTACGAAATATATTGCAAAACTAACATCGTGTTATGCGTTATACGGCTTGAAGCTCGAACAGACGAAACTGTTAGAAACGAAAGAAGGCGAAACTCACCTCGATTGGCGACGAGTACGCTCCGGATTGGTTTGTACTGAACATCGGTGGCGAAACATTTTTTTGCAATTTTATATACTTGCAACACGTTCCTGTGTTTGGCCAGTGCGTATCTAGCGCGTGAGGACTGCATTTTTACGATGTAGAGTCGCGTGGGACACTTTCACCAAATGTAGATCAATTTACAATTCTGTTCGATTAGAATCTTCTCTTAATCTTGAACTTCGTTAAATATCTCGCCTCGATATATTCTTCCAAAGGAACTTTTAACCGCGACAACGCCACTATAGCCTTTGGTGCTCTTAAATAATAAAAGAAATATCTCTCTCTCTCTCTCTTCTTGCTCCACACGGAATTTATCACTCTTTGTTATCTCTTAATCGAACCACACTGTTTCGTATATGTCGCTCCACGCGTCTCGATATATCGTAAAAGTTCGATTCCAACGGCTAGAAGCTGCACCGGCTGGAAGCTTATCGAGAGTCCGGCGTGGAGTGATTGCCAGGTTTCTGAAACAATAGATATTAAAGTTCGCGTGTGATCAAACAAATCCTTGGTATAGCGAGCGACAGAGTTCAAAACAGTGGATACTGACGTCATTTCGAGGTACAGCGAGTAAAATTATTATTAAATATTTCGTCGTAAATTGTTGCCGGTGACAGGCACACCTGGACAGTGTTTGCTTTCAACGTTAAATCATCGAGCGCTATCCCTTAATCGTTAGTGGTTCACTGTTAATGATGCGAGATTGAATTTTTGCCATTAGACTTTTCTCTGTTAGGTGTTTACTTGTTAAGGAACAATTTAATACAAGCACGATCGATACAAAAAATAGGAAAATTGATAAGATCGGTGGAAGATAGGATTAATCGGAAAGGATCGAACGTAAGAGAAGCCTGAAATTATTTTACAAACTTCACCGCACGATGTTCTGACGCACTTTGCGCATCAATCATAACGAAACATCGTGAGTCAGACAGTTTCTTAAACCATAGATCGATGCCAACCAAAACGTATACAGAAAATGTGCAGATTACTTGTCGTGAAAATATTTTCTACTGGAAACGATCGCTTGGCTTTCGGATCAAGTACGATAATAGAACAAATGAGTTTATTATTAGAATAATATTAGACTCGTACTTTGAATCCGCGATTCTCAGCCTCGGTCGTCAACACCGTTATACGATACGCTTCTCTCATAAATAAAGCCCGGTTAAAGTCTCCTTCTGAATGTACGGCCTTGTTGTTTGCGAACCGCCACGAGCGATGAATAAATTAAAACGACGAATTCGTTCTAATCATCGAAACGATGAACCGAGCACGGATTTACGATGTAGTATGTATACATTTGCAATGTTTTGCTTTTGACGAATCAATTAAGGCCGAACAACTTTGGATTTTGTTTTCGACTATTTTTAAAATCGTTACAGTGACTCTTTGATCATTTCGATTCTAAATATATTCCGTAGTAGAAGATATTATTAGAATTTTAAAAATAGCCTAACCGCGTGAATGTTTCGCGTCAAGTTAATGTTTATGAAAGAACATTAGATTCTGTCTAAACCGCTCGCTTCCAATCAATTACAAAATATCACCGTATAATCGAACAGCGATTGAAAATTGTGTAATCGATTGTGCAATCCCTTTGGCGACCTTGTCTGGATTTCCATAAATGGCAACCAGTCCCCGAGATCCGATTTCAAAGTCAGAGATCACCGATCACGACACGTCCATATTTTTTAATACCTTGACATTGTAAGTGCTCCACTTATTCTGACCCAGATACTCTTGTTACGTTCGTTTAAGCAAAAGTCAACGCGAAAGCTCTTAATAGGGAGACCCGACGAACGAATTAAAACACAATTTGTATGAAGATTAGAAATGCGATCGAGTTGTTTTGTTCGACGAAACAGAATGATATTTCTGTTGTAAATCTGAAACGCAAATTTTCCAGACGAGTCGGATATTCTCCATTTCATCTGAATTCGCACGCGTCAGAGAACATTTAAATTTAATACACACGTGAGAAGAAACTACGAAGCAGCATTGATTCAATCGCATAGTGAAGGATGCGCGTGAAATGATCGCTGCGTCTCTTCTTCTCGACTTTCTTTATGTTCGATCGATACGGGGTTGTTCGCGTGATAAATGAAAAAAATATTTAAGGAGCTAAGAAGATAAATGTCAACGATGAAACGATAAAAGAAAAAATGAATCGCGTCTTACGATCGTCCCGAGAAAGAGTCGATGCCAGTTGATTGTAACGCCAACTTTTATCGTTCTTTGACATCGTACGTTTTCCAGAACGCATTTCTTGCGTAACGCGTAGACTATGAACCTCAGACGAGACAGTAGTTTGCAAACGTAACGCACTCGATACACGCACAAATTCATGCGTTCTCTGGCTAGAAAAATAATCACGAACCTATCAGTCTTAATTGGAAATGACAAATGTGAAACGTTTGAAACTTTTTATTTGATTAATCCTTCTGCTCAGCTTCGTAAACATTTGCACAACAACTATTATTCATATCAAACGATTGAGAACTATAATTACTTACGTTTCACAAACGATGTATAGATACTTCGAAGATATCACTTTATTTTCTATCGAATCATGGAACAACGTCAAATAGAATATCAACAGATAAATTGGACACTTTCGAACATTAAAGCTAAAGCGAGTGCGTCAAATGCTGAACCCACTGGGCAGGACCCACTGTACAGACTACAAACGCGATTGTACAAAGTTGTACGCAAATTGTTCCGGATAGACTTTATCGTGAAAAAAAATGGCTCGCTACTCAACATTTGACTCAGGTAAAAGGGTGCGTGCGCATTCAATTTTAGAAAGGATCGTCTCTAACGTGTGTCGATATACGTGTGCGTGGAACATATTGTATTAGACGTAAAAACGTACCATGGTCCCTTCGCTCTTTTGCGCAGAGGGGATGCTATTGAATTTTATCCCTCATTCTCCATGCTATATATGGAAGAGTGGACGAAGGAAGAAGATGGATGCTTTTGATCATGTTTACTTTATATCATACTTATGGAATTATGTTCTACATATTCATGAGGACGTAACTGGATCGCTCATTCTATAAAAGAATTTTGACGTATCATTGATCGAGTAGGTAGCTAACGTTAAAGTATAATTTTAAGCATGTATATAAGAGCCATTTCATTCGTTGAAACAGAGAGTCTTATCTTTCGATGATATTATAATTCTTGAATTATTATGAATCATACTTGACGATGCAGAAATAAAGTCACAAACTTCTGCCAGAATTCAACAGCGTTATAAATAGAATTGTCTTATAACATAATGCTCCCCGTTTGCCAGGAAAATGAAAATAATGATTCGTGTCATTGACATGTATAAAGATGCTGCATTGCCAGTGTTCTGTTCGAAAGGTCACATAAACGATCAATAAAATATTCTATACAAATAATTAATATCCAAATTTTGTCCATTTCGTATCTTTCTCAGCATTCTCGTTCCTATTTGAACACATTTACTTGTGTATGTATGTATGTATGTCTATTGGTTGTATAGAAGTTGTTTAAAAAACATATTAACGTTCGATCTCTATGAATCTACAGATCAATGAGTCGGAGATGTCGTATTGCCAAGATTTACATATGCATATAGAAGATACTAAACGACAATATAAGAACTATTCGGCCTTGCGCAAAATCAGAAGGAAATACTCAAAATAAGTCTCTTACGTAACTACCGCGGCAGCGATTTAAATTTCATTCGACAGAAACTCGTTGTCTTCGGTTTTTATGCTTTTCGCGTTCCTCTTGCTTCCCGATAGAAGCAAAGGCAGAAAATGCGCTGCTTGATTTATTTAAAAGTTGGAAACAGAGAATTAGAAACAAAGATGATAGCTACCTCTTCTATTTCCTATTCCACTTAGCTTCTTCTATCGCTATTAATGCGATGACGGAGACGTAATAAAGTAGCACAATGATGCACGTTACTAAAAGAATCCTGGGAAACTATATTTCATGCTGTACAACCGTAAGACGATTCGCGAGTCGCATTAGATAATCTCTCACAACGACTTCTGTTTCTATTATTTTTTCTTACGATTCACGTACATCGATATATCAATTTATTACGACGATTAAGAAATATCGAACATGGAATTTTCATAGTAATCTCTGATGATCGTAGTTTCTTTTTTTAATAACAAATACGTCAAAATACAAAGAGAAAGTTGTATTATTGTACGAACGAAGCCATTCTAGCGCTTTGTTAATCGACCTTGAACGTAATATTCTATCCAACACATTAAATTGACGCGTGTCGTAGAATAGGCTCTATCGTTATTGGTTTCTCCCTTTTGAATCAGCTTCGAATTTCGCTTCAATGCCTATCCAATACCTGTACAGTAACGTATTTGCATTTTAATTTTTGTTTTACGATAATCGAAGTAACTTATTTGTCAGAGATTTTGCTTGGATTAATATTTATATGAAAAATAAATTTCCTTCGTCGTTCGAACAAGGTTTTCATAGATAATGTAATACTATTACGTTGCCGATACCCTTACGCTATTCGTATTTATTAAATAATTCTTTGAATTATTACATGAACGATTGATCCGTGAACATATTTAAGAAAAAATGAAATTTATCTGGTGTTCTAAAATCTAAAGTTACTCGCGTGCACCCGTCGCCGCGATGGCTGTACACAATCTCCGTCTATGTGTTTATTGGTCAATGACCATTCAATAAGTCGTCAATTTGATATTCGTTGAACACGTCACACTGAAACTTAAGAGCCATTTTCGTTTTACATGCGGTATCTATCGCGAGAAACAGCGTATTAAATATTTATTTTTTAAATTCTATCAATTTTCTCCGCTACTTTATTTTTATCGTTACACATTGTGTTATTAATAACTTCCTTGAGAAGTTGTTTACGAAATACGTACTTCGTTTATCAAGCTTCCTAGCTCTAGGAATTTCACTCCGTTTCAGAATTTGTCGAATACGCGTCTATCGTACACCAGTGTGACTGCTTTTTTTGGAACGATCGATTAGATAACAGCGAATAAAATTCATTCTTGAAATACCTCGAGATTAGTGTAGCACGTGCCTTGTGGAAAACCATGCGAACAACTTCAATAAACCTACAAATTATAAAACTACTTTGTGCGTTTGTCACGCAATTGCAAAACATCCGCTGGATAATCTACCGAACTACTGACCTTTCAACTTCGCTGCACACGTGGGCTTTTTTTTATTTCCAACTGTGTCAATATAGGTACTAATGTCACACGCATATAATCAAAATAATATTTATAATTTCAAACGATTGTTTATAGATTTTCTATTCATGTCCATTCGCGTCACTCATAATAATTCTGTTTTGCTTAGTTGATCGAAATAGAATCTTTGATCAATTTTTATACGAAAACAACTGAAACGTTCATTTGTCGATTACCGTTCGCGTCTTATAAAGCGGCAAAATTTCGAAATATTTCCATTTAATTTCTATCATTTCTACATATTTTGATAGCGATATGTGTTGTTTGCGTTACTATAGCGTTGCTATTTTTGAAACAGTCTGTCGTTTATCAATATTTGTAATATGGGAAATCTAGAGATTACAATGCGCGCTCGTTTCCTTTAGATTAAGGGAGTATTTTTCCGTAAGACCGAATGAATGGTAAAAACTGTATGATTTTATCAGATATACTAAATATATTAGCATCAAACGTTAGGTCGAATACATGCAGGAAAGGTGTCATGTTCTAAAGAAATAGACCATAATTGACACTAATCGTGTCGCTCGGAGTATCTGGTAATCTTTGTTGTGCTGGCTAATCAAGTCAAATATACGTCCTTGTGGTTTAATCGGGCGGTAGAAGCGAAATTTAAATAGATATCTATGCGATACACGTTGCCGTTCAAAACATTATGTCGTTGAAGTCATTACTTGCTCAACGATATTAAATTCACTGGAAAGATCGAACGATACAAATCATTGGTAAAATATACAACTAGGATAAATTAAATATAAGTGCAAACGCTGACAAACATCAAAGTACGAAAGTGAAAACCGTATGTCACAATTTTTTTCAAAATGAGTAAAAGCAATTATCTGTTTGTTCTTCTGTTCTTGTACGTTGGTCTTCTTTATCTACATCAAAGACTTCTGCGTCATTGATATGACTTCTTAATTAGTCTATCCCTATTTTCCATGTTATAGGACTTCGTCAAATTAAACTCGTTGAACGTTGCTAAGATTGTATTTCAACTAAACTAGTCGCGGTACGTCATTGTGTTGCGATGTGAATATCTATATATATACCAGTGGGAAATAATGAAATAATTGCAAATATCGATCCCACAACAGCGTAATGTCAGAAACAGTCGAGCCGCGAGTCATAGAGATTTGCCAGACATCATTGAACAATGTTTATCATTTTGTTCCGTGCCGTTTCAGGAGAAACTTTATTCTCCAACGAAGCAACGAATAGTAATAATAATATTATTATCATTAAAGCATGATGTACGATTGTTTTACAACTGGGATTATTTTACGACTATTACAATATACAACACAGTACAATAATAAATACGATGAACTTTGCGATTGCACGAAGTGGCACACAATGTAAAACAAAGTTTAGTTTCACTTATTACTGAAACTAATTCTACCGTACAAAGTGGAAATTTACATCAGCACAGTGATTTATGTTCTCGACATTTTCCAACGTTCCTTTACGAAGCGAAGCGAAATATAATGGCGAAAAATATTACAAATTAAAAATCTGTTCGCATCGGAAAAAAGCTACGTCTTTCGCGTAAAAAACATTTCATAAGTGATCGAAATAAGGAGAGAAGCATGTAAATGTCCTGCGATAATGATATTACGCACATATAATATATTGTAATTAAACTCAAGGTTTAACTCCTGTAATTTGAATTAATGTGCTTAATTAAGGTGTTAAAGCTGAGCTACTATTTCGCAACAAAACAAGTTGGTGCGTGTAACATCCAAAGTTCGTTATTTATCTTTTCCCTCCTTACAACGTAAACTGGGACAAGATCGTGCGAGATCTCATGTATTAAAGATATATATATATACAGAATTTAGAAAAATACTGATGTCGTTTGATATAATCGTACGATTAAATTTAGACTGTTTAGAAAACGAACAACAATTCATACGAATCTATTCAACGAACGTTGTACACTACGATCCTTTAGCAATCGTTAGACCATAAATGTCTATGCGAATTCATAATTTATAATGATGGCTTAAAAGGTGGAGGCTAAATTCATCTTCTTCGTTCGATTTTTTCACTCGTTAAATATTATCACGAATCTTATGGTTCATATTGTAACGCTTATCGGTTTTATCACCTCGCGACTGCGTTTGTGAGTCCAACGGTGATTCGATGCTGGAAAATGCTATCGATTTCTAAGACGGAAAGCATCGTTGAGGTTGAAATAGCTGATCCGTCAGTTTTAAAAGTGGCCAGATGAAAACTAAGCCGACCGACTATACGAAAGAGTTATATTAAAGAGCGGGGTGACCATAGCTAACAATTTCAACGTTAGCCCGAAAAAGGGGCGTCAACTGAATCGATATTCCTAGCTGGCAAGTAGGGAGGTAGGAACGTTAACCGACTGTTGAGGGAGCACGTAAACGTTCCTCCTTGAGGACTGTCTCGTTCGTTCTGGCACAGTTTGAACATCCTATACGATATATCGTTCAAATTATCTACTTCATAGCGATATAGTGCATTATATCGAAGAAGAACTGTCAAATAAATTGGACCCAGTGAAAACTCGTTCCTTTGAGAAAGAGAACGACGACTCGTGTATTGGAATTCTCGTGGATTATTCTTTGGGCGTTGCTACGCAACCTTCCTGTGTATTCTACCAGTGAATACACGTTAATGTACGTGTGTGATAATGTGTATATATGTTTAAAAGTATCAGAACTCGTTGTTAGCTTCTTGTTGACTGAGGGGAGATTGTGTTGGTCAGTTATTTCGTAAAGACGACCCAAGAAGTAACGCAACTATTACCAAACTCATGGACTGTACATTTAAATCATCCACTAGAAGGCTCATTATAACCAATAACAGATTTTTTACGATAAAGCAGACAATTCGTCGACGTAATATTCGTGAAACGTTTATGGAAGATTGTACGAAAAAAAAAACACGCTGGTCACAAGAGAATAAACAGGATGACTGACAATGCGCAAAGCGGGGAGAAGAGAAAGACTGCGGAAAATGATGCGTCTCGTTCGATTGGCGCCTGCACACGCGCTCTGTAATTACACGTGCTCTTGTCGTCGTATTCATACGCATACTGCGTCAATTAACACGCTTGTGCGTATTTGTCGCACGAATTGCAGGTGTATCAGAGATGCAGCCGCGATACATCGATGTTTAACCAACGCGATTAAACGTCAGTGAATGTAATTAACGATCTTACGTTGTCAAATATGTATACGATATAAACGTAAGGTAAGACACGTACCGAGGGAAAATTTCAGTAAAAACATCTCGAAGGCTACTGGGAAAAATTTTGACTCGAAAAGGAACAAACGCGAGGCGGAGATTGTGTTTGTACACGCGTTATTAATCTTCTTGTATTCGCGGTTAGTACGTAATTGTCATTCGCCGATCGATATTTGTCATTGGTCTCATTGAGAAAACAAGCAATTTGTTATCGGAGGAATGGTACGTCTGATTATCTAACTGTACTGTACTGTATCTAACTGATTATCTGTTACGCATAGGCTGAATTAACTAAATCTTCGCCATCGATCAACGAACGAATATCTTAAGAATTACGAAATTATTAAATTACAATTCTTATTTAAAGTGAATTTGTAGTACATACCATAGATTTCTTTCTCTAATCAAGCAACAACTATATTGTACCCAGTGATTCATTAAATAATTGCTTTCATTCATCGGTTACTTGAATGCAGGAATTCCTCGGATAGATGTGAAATAAGTGTTGTAGATAAGGAAAGCTGAAGATATAAAAAGATAGAAAGAGCTAGCAGATTCTATTATTCGCTTTTATCTTCGTCGATATAAATCAAAAACGGTTAACCTAATCATCGTACAATACTGTTTACGTTTGAAGCGCCACTAGATATGTAACGTTACATATTCGCTAGCTATTCTCTAGCGCTTCTAATATATTAGTGGAATTCTGTAACCGATACGAGAAAAATATATGAACGGAATGGAAGAAGGACTGGATATATGAACACATTTGAACAACGTGCATTGCAAATTCTGCGCACATCGGCGTCGATATATAAATATTTATGAACTGATACTTCCGAATAGAAATTTAAAAACGTAATTTAAAGAATGATATTCGCGTTTGGACGTCAATTACAACGTCAACTCTAGGATGGTATACCGAAATTAACCTTATAATTGTTCTCCTTAGTGTTACAAAGAAATATATATAAAAGAATGAGAATAAATAAAACGACGTCATTGATATATATCACAAAAAAGCACCGAGAATTTCAATTCCCGGGAAAACCCTGTAATAAATTTCAAATGACTGTATTAATTAAACTTATATTGTCATAAAACGTTAGTTTCTCATCTGTACAGATTAATTGCAAGATTAAAGCAATTCGATAAGCGTACGAAAATCAAATCTCTCTTCTGTAAAGGGGAGATCGTATCGCTGAAGAGTTATTACATAATATTTATACATAATATTTTCCTATATGAACGCAAGAAATGAAGTTACGTAATAAAAAATTATTTTATCGGATCAAAAAATTGTACGCTCCCATTTATTCAGAAGCAGCTTCGATCGCTTTAATTCCGTTGACTCGTAACGATACTAGTTGCCAAATTTACGATTAAGGTAGAGATAATCGCTCACAATATTAATTTTTCAGCTCGTTAACATCGGAATTCTAATTATAAAGAGTTTAGGTTGTTAGAAGTTGTTCGTAATGATAAAGATATCTAACTATAGAAACAGAAAAGCAAGAAAAAATTGATTTTTACAAATCTGAAAGAGCATGTCCACGCTCGAGCAATCAACGCGGAATCTCGTGATCTTCGACCCTGCATCGAGACCTCGTTGATCGACCATAACGATTCACCGAATTATTACATAAACGTCCTAAACCGTCATTCGGGGTAGATCATATGGCCAGAACGTTCGTAAATGTTCGTTTCGACGACTCTTTGACGTTCGATTCTAACGAGTTTGTCACCGACGCAAGAATTACACAACACATTATCCCTTCTTATTCTCACTGTGCATTAAAAAAAAAAACGCACGAAACAAAGAGACCCCTCGATGGTGCATTCGACGTTGGTCGATTTCGAATTGTTGCCAGGATTTGTGCATCTATGTTTACCCGAGACGGGTGTGTTGTAATCGCGGATGCGCCAATTTGAATTCGGCCGAAAGTAGTGTACGAATAAAAATGTCAAAAATTTTGGTACACGCGCGGCCAATCGACGCATCTCGAGCCACAGACTCTCGAATCGAGAGCAGCGAACCGCGGCACGATAACTCGCGTGGGTCAATTTCGTTGTTGGCGCAGACCGCGAAACTCGGCACGCACGCAAATCTCAAGCAAAGCACACACACGCGTTGTTTCGGCACTGCAATCGTGACAGCCATCGAATTTCAGGTTTCTGGGCCAGCTTCACCCGGTCATTTGCCGGCGACCATGAATTGTCAATAATTCATTACCGCGCCGGGAAATACCGTGCACGGAAAGATTGAACGCGACGCAAACGATCGGAAGACGTAACACGGTGAAACAGACGAAAACACGTCTAATCTCATTCAATAGTTCGCTGTACTTACGGTGTCGCACGCCGGGGACAAGGTAGGCCAGACCCCGTCCGGCTGAAGTCTAAGCCGCAGTGAAATCTTGAAGCACGTCGAACTGTTCTCGCTGGTACACGCGTTCGACCTCTATGGAAATAGACAGGCGCGATTGGTATACCAACCTGCGCCTGCTCGTACCGTGATGCGCGTTTCTTCGGACGACCGACGGTGTCGCCAGCTAGCGGTTACGCCGACCGAGGAATAACCTTATCACAAGTTGGACATATTGTCTGATAGTGTATCGTGCGAGTTTACTGGCTACAGAATAATGTTTTTGTTTGGTGATGTGTTCTGAAACGATTCGGGTCGTTTCGAACATGTACACATAGTGAGACGAAGAGTTTGGACATGATCTGAAGCTTCTAAAAGTCTCGATGAGTGTTGAATCTTGAGGGCTCGCCAGGCTTCGCTCTCTAAAATTTCGATGAGTTTTGAAAGTCGCGATAGATTTTGTAAATTTTAAAAATCGTGAGTCTTGGCGAATTTGTAAATCTCTCGAATCGCATCGAAGTTAAGATTCAAGCTCTCGCCGCTACTCTTACCGAGATACTCACATTGTACCGTCGAGTGTCTGGTCTAGAAGAAACAAATAAAGTTTAGTTAGCAGCGTAGCATATTAACAACGGCAAAGCCAACCGAGTTTGATAGTATTATTAAATAGATTAATAGAAAGTTATATTTTTCAAATGTAGCCCTTTTAGGGGAAAAGATCCATCTATATACGATATAATCATACCTATTTATATATGTAATGTCTTTTTATGTCTTAATTATCCATGTGATTAATCGAAGTTATTACATTTACGTTCACATTTCGTTTCTTATTTAATTATGCTAATATAATTACATGTGTGCATATTAATTAGAGTTCATAGTCCGTTAGTACGAGTTCGTAACAATAAGCCAGATCACGTGCTTTCCTGAACTATACTTCATACAATTAATAAATTAAATATTCATACCTCGTGTAACCAAAATATTATTAAATCTTTCAAAATATTCGTGAAAATATTGTATTTTCGATAAATACATATAAATAATTCTCAATAGCTTCGATTACATAATATGCGTCGCTATCTATCAAGTAAGAATTACGTCAATTATAATTTGCAACGGAAGAAAAAAAATTATACCCAATTCAGCTATTTGCTTTGATAATCATTTCTCGAATACGCATGTCTTTTTGCTTACTAAAAGGTATTGCAAGTTTCTTTAGAAAATAGCATACAATATAGTAGCATTTGGCAGTTTCTTATCAAGGATTCAAAAATGACACTAGTAGTTACTAATAATAATGTATCGCGTGAGTTTACGTCAAAATCGGATCTGCCAATCGCGTCACTTTTGGCGAAGTCTTTTCATAGTGCAGTTACCGAGTTTTTCTTACCATTAATTCTACTTCTAGCTACAAAAATTTGTGACACATTAATTTTTGTATATCGTTATAACATCCAATCTTGGTGCAAACATTTATCGCGTTGAGATAAATCGTGTATCATATATCGACATGTTTAAAGTAATTCTATATTGAGACTGTAATCTCCTGTTTAGAGGAATAGTACTGAAAGTATTTGTTTACATTTGTTTACATTTAGAAATCGTTCTTTCACTCACTACAAAATAAGCCTGTATTTACGTGTGCCAGGAATATCGTGAGAGTCCGATTGATAACGGATGATGTAGAAGCATCGAAAATGTTATCAATAAATAACCTGCATATATCTGCATATATCTAATACTGTATATATCTAGCAGAAAATCTAAGAAGGTGGGTCCCCATAGCTTTGTTGCGCAACTCTAATATTTACTGATAAACTGATATCATAGAACAACGCAATTTCAAAAGTAAAGTTATCATTTAAAGTGCCACTACTTACTGACTGTAAAGAAAGACTGATATATAAAAATAACTCGCAATAAAATATTAACGTTAATATAACGATAACGTTAATATCATCGTTTGGAGAAATATATTCGTTGTCTTCGTATCGACGCAAAATAATCTTTAAATATTCGTTTAATTTTTATTACAATATAATTTTAACGATCACTAGTGCTGGTTTATGCAAAAATATATGCACAATTCAATAAAATATTGACTCTTTTATGGGTTATGTATGAGATAAAATCCATATATACTATGTAGTTCGGTTTGGAAATCAGTAGAATAAGGCAGGGATAGTATACCGTCAGCCGGTAGGCGTCTGCCTGACCTAACGTGTTCATTTCTCCTTAACATATCATACGATGCCACTGTTCAATATTCGATTTCTACGAATGATATTGCATATAATTATGCATGTTTCTAAAAAAAAAAAAAAAAAAACGAGGTAGCGTAAGAAATAACGAATTTAAATATTTCTTCAAAATTATTGCATTACAAAATTGTAAATCCTTCGTAAAACGAGAAATAAATGATTATTAATCGATAATTATTAAGATAATTAATCTATCGCTAGATAGAAAACTTAAAATAACAAAAATAAGAAGTCATATGATATGGAGATATCAAATTGTATAACTGCTTTAAATTTACATCGAGCCGCTTCGAAGATATTTTTTATTTTGTATATGACGTAAAAAAGAAAATATTTTCGAGAGAACAGAAAAATTAATTATCTCTTGTTTACGAGATTATATTTATACTTTAATAGTACATCCAACACTTTCGTCAGCAACAACTAATTGATTACGAAACTGAAGGAAAGAAATACTGCATGCATCATGCACTTTATGTTTTCTGTATTATTCTTCTTCAATTATGCAGATCATTTGTTGGATTAATTAAGGAAACGTTAATCATCTGCACTCGCAAATTCCATAGAGCGAACTTTGATATTCTTTTATACATTGTTGTGAGTAGACTGTTTTGAAGTCTACAACTTTTTTTATAAAGTATCAAAGGATCATTTATAGCACGGAATTTCACGATCTTCTACTCCTTTTCCTTTATATAAAATAAGTTGATGGACATGCATCATTGCATTAACGGTTAGAGGATCTTATACTTGCATACGTCCGCGTGAACAAGTTTGCTGATTTCTAGGGAACATTGAATAATTTTTAATCTTATTTTTTTACATTTTAGTCTTTAACTGTCATCCGATAATATACATTGAACCTGTAATAATACATTTTAGTATGTTGAATCAAATCGTTATCATTCTTTCGCAATATATATATATATCTAACATACTCACCGTGTGAATGACGTACTGCTTCGTTACATAAGCGCATCAATGGGACGGTAATTTTAATTTTATCTGTGTCGAGTCATTGACTTAATCATTGACTAAATACAGAATAAACCTGACACTATACGGGATTTATTATGGGATTTATTTATTTATTTGTATCTCACATTCTGAAATACCGATCACGAGAAAAATCAGTGTGTCTCTTACGTTTTCTACGATTTGCTACAACAAATATGAGAATTATATTCAATTTAATCGTCACGTCGCAAACGATAACGAATTTGTCACCTTACGGGATACCGCCACATGTAATACTGTAATAGCACATTGGACGAGGTACAGAATGTATTGTCCTCGCGGCAGCAAGAAAGTAAAGGATAACTCAAAACTAATCCGATACTCACCATTTAAAATCCCGCCGCAAAATGGCCGTTACCAACGTGTTTTATTTCATATTTATTTACAGCCAGCGACTCTTCTCGAATAAAAGCCAATATGGCATCAAAGAACCGCGTAAAATACACTAAAATAAACGTTAAATGTTAGACAAATCTATGCGTTAAAAATGCTCAATTTTACGTATGCATAATTTTTAAAATGGTAAATTCATAATGTCCATAGTATCTTGTTCTACCGGGGTGGAGCCGAAGAAAGGGATTTTGGATGTGCACATTCACTGCGAAGAAACTTCAATTCCTGATTCTTTCATTTAGTATTTGAAGAGTTTGCGCGTTTAAAAGGACACTTTAATCCAATTAACTCCCCTAACATTTCACCCTAACGATCGTAGTTTCTCAACGGGTGAAGAAAATGGTTTATGTTCGTATTAATATATTTGATCAATCTTATTTTAAGTACTAATTTTATGAAGTAAAGATAAATATATATGTATCAATTAAATGAATGGCATAAACTATTTTTTCTATTCATTTCATTCATTCATTTGGAATATATAAATATTAGAGTAGAGGCCTGGTACAATATGCCAGAAATAAAGATTTACTATGTTATTTAAATTTATTGTTCATATAATACATCACTTTTGTAGCGAAAACATGGAATAGTCCCAAATATTTAAGGCACGTAGGTGAATTATATTGAATATAAACTTCTTATTTTAATAATTTAACACTAACACCTTACACTCTCATTTCCTCTGTAGTATAAACTGGTAAAATATTGTTAGAAATAAACTCTAAATAGTGAAATATTTGCACAGTTGGTAAGAAAAAGTCCGACATTTTGTGTGAATCAGTTATCTAGGGTTTCTATTTAGTATATATTTATTCCAAACGTAATCTGAAACCAAAAATTCTTCTCTCTGCCAAAAGTTAATTTTCACAAATAAAAGTCGATAATAGAATAAATTAAGAAATATTTCTGTTTATTAAGAAATTAATTCATTTTATAATTGGACATGATCGCTTTGTAGCGCTATCATTCATATAATTCATCAACATATACAAAGTGAAATAGAATGAACTGTCGGTTTTCTACGACGTCATATTTATAAAACAGTGATTCTGGTAAGCCTGGATTTTATCAAAATCTGGAATAAAAAATATTTTATCTTAACTGTCACTTATTCGTCGCGAGGAAAAAAATATATCTAAATTCTAATATTAATTGTAACTTTAACTGTAAGTAACTGTAAGTAATTGTAAGTAATTTGAAAACTGTTTTTATTATTATTTTAAATTTAAATTATAGTTTATCGTAATTTAAAGAAAATATACATATAAAACTATAATTACTGGACATTTTGTAATATCAACAAGTACTTAGATTATCAAAGTAAATCATAAAAATATCAAAATGTTGATACAGATGATTTTTTAACCATGGAGCCTAATAAAAAACAAAAATCTACATTAGAAGAGGAGAACTCAACCAAATTATTGAATATTAATCCAAGACTATATGCCGAGCCAGAAAGCTATTTGCAGAATCTTGGGTTTACTGTAAATAATGGAAAGGCTAGATTCAAATTGGACGAGGATGCACCTTTGTATTGTAAAGCAGCAGCTAAAAACGTTTGTGCTGTTGATGAAGATGATACATCATTATCTTTTGTGGTGCTAGGTAAAGATTCACTGGATACTATCCAACAATCATCAATTGCATCTTATGTTGATATTCAACAAAAGTGTATGTCTATTGTACGTATCTGTTAATTGACTAAAATTTAATGTCCTAAATTAACTCCAATAGACTTGTTTAAATTTAATTTTATATGCAGGACTATAATTCTATGATAGCGTCGTGGGATTCAGTAGAAGTACATAAAAAGTTAAATGAGGTGTTACAAGAAAACACAAAATTAAAGGAAACTTTGAAACAGAATAATATAGCTATGAAACAACAATTTAACACACTAGTGACATGGCAAGAAGATATTATGAGAATACATCAAAATCATAAGAAAAAATTTGCTGAAACTAGAGAATTAATAAACTACCTTAAAAAAGAAAATACGGACCTGAAAATGAGACTTAGCTCTGAACTAACTAGTCATTCGGAAATGGGATATGAGGTATGTTATATCTGTTTTCTTTATACATTTGTTAATATTGCTATTCTATTGTAGTTCCTTGATGCAAATGACAAACAAGATACGGCAAGAGAGGAAAAAGCGTCTATTCTTGAAAATCAACTTAGCGAACAAATTTGCCGTGAATTAGACTCGATATTGAATGAAAATATCAACAAAGAAAAAATACTAAAGGAAAGTGGGACTTCAGAATCCATTGAAAAAACTGCAGAATCAGAAACAGAAAACGCTGATAATAAACGATTTTTTGAAGAAGAAAGAATCGCACTTCAGAAAGAGAGAGAAAATCTTGAAGAAGAAAAGAAGATGCTTGACAGTCAAAAAAAGACCTTAGAAATAGAATATAAAAATTTAAACAGTGCTAAAGAACTTCTACAGCAAGAAAAAATCAGTTTACAGGAAGAACAAACATCTTTGGACCAACAAAGTCAATTATATGAAATTTATCATAAAAAATCTTTAGAATCAGAAAAGGAAAAATTTCAAACAAAATATAACCAGCTAATTATTGAAATTGGTGTAATGCATGAAAGTGTACAAGAAAAGACAGCATGTATAAAAGAGTTGCAGAAAGAATTAGCACAATATGTAAGTATGATTTATTCAATAAAAATTAGAATTAAATACTTTTTTCTAATAATAAATGTAATAATAATCTTTCATCATTAATGCAGGTGGAAGATAACACTTTGCTGAGAACACAGTTGGAACTTTATGAAGAAGATTTTGAGCAGGAGAGAAAACTCAGGGAGATGTTATTACAAGAGAAAAATTCATTAAATGCGGATTTACAAAAACAAATAGAATTTAACGAGCGACTACAACAACAAATTGAATCTCTAACTACGTCTGGAAGTCAAGTAAGTTACCAAATGTTTCCATGCTTTATGGATATATAATTTGACTATTTGTGATATATCAGAAATTATGTTATATCTATTCAATTTTAGACAAATATTATTGAACAATTACAGCCCCCATTGTTATCATTATCATGTCCAAACTGTAATCGTACATTCCCAAATGTACATGTACTGGAAATTCATGTTAATGATTGTTTAAGTTTGGACTAGTGCAAAATCTTGAAATACATATTTTGTTAAATACATGTATAATTATAAAAATGGAAATATTGATAGATATAAAAATGTTTCCATTAATGTTATATTAAACGACATACATTTTATTGTAATAGAAGTTGTAAATAAGATAAAATAAAATTATTTAAATTTTAGTATTAAATATAAAGTGCATGATTTATTTCCTCCAAATTCTGACATGCTTAAATAAAAGAAAAGGATTTTCCTTATGATTTAATAACAAATCCAAGTATTTAATTATGTTAATATGGAGAATCCGTTAAAATACATTTAAAAATACGCGTGAAAAGATATATGTACTTATTACAAAATAATACATATAGACTGAAAGTTTTTCTTTAGTAAAAAATAGAAAGTTTTTCATTTTCCTAACTAATTATTGAAATGCATAATTTGAAGAACAAACAAAATTCGCATGTGAGATTGGAATAATAAAGAGAATATATGTTTATGTATGAGTGTAAAGATTCTTGAAAACGAAAGTCACCGTTATATAAAAATTTAAACTAACATTGGCGCACTGGAAGATTATTTCGAACTTGTATATATTATGTCCAGTTTTTTAATTTCATGTTTAACATTGCACAAATAACACTTTTTAAAAACTTTAATTTACAATTTTTTATATTAATTGTCTATCTCTCCATTTTCTTCATTATATCTTATACAAACCGTAACTTTAAAAATATTGTTGTTATAAATTTAAAAAAAAAAATACAAAAATGATTTCATCGCTGGTATTATGAACACTGTAAGTAGCTTGTAAGCATTTTTAATAGCTCCAAATTTTAATGCAAATTATTTAAACTACATTTTATGAATATAATGATATTGTTTGGTTTTTATATTGTTTCATAATTAATCTCGAATTATTAACGAGTGTATATTATAGGAGATTATATTATACAATTTTACAGGTTTCGTTCATAAAAAAAGTTCTTATGTTGGTATTAAATATTCTTTTAGTCTTCTTTTCTTAGTTTATAATGAGTTATTAACGAAGAAATTTTTACAGTAAAATTAAAGGAAGAGTCATAAATGGAATTATACTTTCATTTCGGATAAATTAATATCAGCGAAGATTAAAATTTGAAAGGAATTGGTAAGAACATAGCTTTCATTGCTGTTGGTAGCACTTCTATAGCGTAGTATGTTTAAACTATTTTCCGTTGAACCACAAACGGTTAAAGGAAAGATACGTTTTAATCTCGTCGGCAGCCTAAAATAAGTATAAAATAAAATAGCGATGTTAAAGAAATACAAAGCATGTAATGCTGGAAATACAGAAAAAAATCGTATTATCCGCGCTGAAAGATATAAAGAGTCGCGTAAAAGTTATAGAGCAAAGACTTTTAATGAAAATCGCAATCTATCAAACACTGCAATAAATATTCAAGATGAAAGTTTGTATTAAACTCTATTAAAATTTTATGAATAATTATTAAAAATTGTTACTATTAGTTAATTAAAATTTAATTTCAGAAACACAGACTGATCCTGCTGTAGAAGACCGTCTACGTAGACTTGAAAAATGGAAAGCCGAACGTGAAAAACGTAAGAAGGTTGAACAACGTACAAAAAAACGACCGTTTATAGTTGGAGTTGTTCATCATAAAATATATTCGCCAATTACAACAGCTACACCAGTTAATACACTTACCACTACTTCTAAGTCTCTTCCAAAACGAATAACAAGGGCGACAGAGAAGCGATTGATGAATAAAGCAAATGAGAAGAAAAATGCAGAAAATTCAAGTAAGAATTTAAATGTACCAAATAAAGATCACAAGAATCATAAAAAGGAAGTGCAATCTTTTGCCCCTGAGGGACATAAATTTAAAGCTCCACCAGGATTGCCTAAAATGCCATTATTTGGGAAAGTAGTCGTACAAAGTATGTCACCTGCCAGACTAAGTCAACTTTTAAGTTCTCCTTCAAAAATGACAAGGGCTAGTATTAAAAACCATAGTACAGAGTTTATTGAAGAAAAGGATCATTTATCAATGGCTGATACAAAAGATAGTTCTGTGGAATCTATATCATTAAAATTATCAATTAGTGATAAGGAAACATCAAATGATAATGAAATACATAATAATAACAGCATCACAGCAGGAGCCTCTTCTTTAGACAATAATATGTCTACAACTATATGGTCAAGTTCTCCATGTGAACCAGCTTTTTTTTCACCTCATATAGTTTCTAGTCGTGGAAAAAGTAATGCCAGAAAAGAACAACAGTTAAGACGAGGTTTTAGTCTTACTCGTTCTTCAGACAACGATATTCCTACAAAAGATACAGTTATGAAAAATTTAAATATTTCGATCGAAGAAGAAGAACGTACTGCACAATATTTTCATTTTCTTTTGAATAAAGAAATAAATAGATTAAATGAATTATGTGAAAAATGGGCAGAAATCAAAACAGAGCCTGACACTACAGATGATGGTCAGTATGAAATAAATCAAGCTATTGGGCAAACAAATTTGTTAATAAGCAAAAAATTTGAAAGATTTCGCAGATTAGTTAGTGATTGTGAAACAGGAAAGGGTGAAATGTTAGTTACATGTAAGGATTTACAAGGATTTTGGGACATGATGTACATAGAAGTGAAAAACTGTGATGTACGATTTGAAAAATTAGAAAAGCTTCGTGCACATGCTTGGAAAGAGGAAGAATTGTTTGCTCAGAGACCAGTTGCTAAAAAAAAAATTGTTAAAAAGAAAGTTGTATCAACGAAGCCCAGTTCTGTTAGAGCTTTCTTAGCAAAAAAGAAAATGAAGTTGAGAAATAGTGGTGATGCAAAAGAACTTAAATCTAGGTCTATTAATTCCGGTGAAAATGAAATTATATCTGCAAGAGGTGATAAAAGATTAAGTTTACTGCAAAAGGTACAATCATCTGAAACACCAAAGATAGCCAAGAGTCCATTAACAGTAATAAAGATAAGTCAGATGTGTAAAACTCCAAAGATTCAGTTAGATGATTCAATATCCTACATTAATTCTAATCGAACACCAGGAAAGAGTATATTGAAACAACAAAAGAATTTAAGTGAAATAGAATCAACAGTAAAATCCGCAAATAAAATTAATTTTAATGATCATATAATTTTAAATGAAGTATCAATTGACGAAGAAACACAGACAAAGATGGATTTAGCTGTAGCGTTATCAAGGATAGATAGCTTTGATAGTACAGAAATGAAAATTAACGCAGAAAAAAAGCTTTATTTCGATGACAGTAATTCGGATAGGGATGATTGCGATGATGAAGACAAAATCAAAAAATCTCTGGGAAGTAGAAATTCGGCAAACAGGAACATTCATAAAATACCGATTATAAGCATAGAAAAAGCTACACCATTACAAGAAGCAAATAAAAGTTGTAATACACCATTCAGGAAGATCACCAGACAAAATGCAGTGGACGAGGATGAGTCAGTGTTAAATGGAACCTTCACATTAAATAAAACTAACGAAGAAA
The DNA here is from genome assembly GCF_910591885.1 of Bombus terrestris. Classification (NCBI taxonomy): domain Eukaryota; kingdom Metazoa; phylum Arthropoda; class Insecta; order Hymenoptera; family Apidae; genus Bombus; species Bombus terrestris. The sequence continues at coordinate 13,007,909 of NC_063281.1, read as the reverse complement.
CTTCAGACGATATAGATTTAAGTACATTGAATGACAAATTAAAAAAATATTCTATAAGTAGCAACGAGGAAACAAATGAACAAATTGACAATGTAAGAATATTGAGAAATAGAATTGTTACTTCAACAGAAACACCTACACCTAGGCGAAGATCTTCCAGAAAAGTATCTGTTAATATACAAGAAACAGAACATAAAGAAAATGAAACTCCTATAGATAGGAGAAGAAGAAAAAGCCGTTTTAAACTAAACTCTAGTAATAATGAAAAGACAAATATAGAGTTGTTGTGTTATAGTTGTAATGACATATGTTTGGATAAAAGTAGTGACAAGAGAAGATCCACAAAAAGTGTAAAATTTTCTGGCATAGGTAATTTTATATAAAGTACATAATATTTTGTCTTTAAATGCAATGATTAAAAGAACATGTTTTATTTCAGAAAAAGAGTGTAGTAGGACAAATAAACCAACCCAACCTGTGACTCCTCACGTTAAAAAAAGTAAACGTAAAAGTAGGAGTATGTCAATGGAAACCTCTAGTTTGGGAACAGAAGAGAAACGTAATTAAATAACTTTATTTTAACTTTTGTTAATTTGATATTATGTATATATTTTCTTTTATAGATATATATTTGTATGTAATTATAATTCGATTTTAGCGCCCCAACGTATCAGCAGGAGATCACAAAACAAGAAATTATAATATTCGGTATTATGAAATTTGTGTAACTGGCTGGAGATAAAGATACAATAAGTTTTTATGATTTCTAATTGATGTTTGATATGGATTATTTTTATTGCAACTATTGCTGTTGTCCAACCTTAATATTTTATTTTAGATATATAATAGGAGCTAAATGCATTTTAATTGCATAACATTCTTTACAAAGAATTAAAATAATACTTGCACATGATTTAGATTGTAAATTTATGTGTATTGTATAATTTATATACGTTAATAAAACGGAATTATCGTTAAGGTGATGTTTATGTAGGTATATACATGTTTACAAAGTTGATGAAATAGATAGGCGCTATAATTGAATATCAACGAATAATATGTATATTCAATAAATATTTCTAATCACGCGTTTCGTATTTGTTCAAGTTAAATTGGATTCATGTTAATTTAGGTAATTCTGTTTAGAAAATATTCAAAAATATTTCTTATTGACCTTATCGTGATAGATTATGGTTATTTCCTTGCATGACAATGTGACTTATTGATTTATCAAAAACCATCGTCACTTTTAATCGGATAAATATATAGCCAATGAAGTCATCCTGAGAGATTTTCCTTTGACTGACTATCCATTTAGGAATAAAGATTAGCCAAACGCAGATTAATTGATTTAAGGTCATATTTTCGCTCCTCTATATCGCACATCAGCCAGTCATGTTACTCTTCTCGCTCCGAATTGTTAACATCACGGACGTTTTCAAGCTTTTCGTAATACTCCCAACACATCTTTTTTTCCTTGATGCATATCGAAATATGAGACAATACCTGATCGGATAATGAATAGCATGATCTCAATTACCTCCCCAAGTCATATACATAATTTACTTTATCCTCTTCCGTACGAAGAATTATTTTTAACGATATACTTGCATCATTAATATCTGAGGTGCCAAAATCCTCTTCTGATACATTGCCGTATTACAAATTCCCCTTTGCAAAAATGTGCAGATGGTAGTTTTTTCAATCCATAGCCAATTGTATGACTACATGAAACCTATCAAGAGATATAGTCTTCGGAACAATTAGCCACCGTCAAATAGGTGGTTTGCTGCCAACTAGTGTGATTTGTTAGCTAAACTCGCCGGTTTTGATCTCATATGCCGATGTTTAAGCCGTTGTTTCTGGTCTTTGTTTAATTCAAAGACGAACTCTTCAGTCTGCCATGTGCCAAAAGTCACCAGGAACCTGGAACTGGAAAGCAATAGAATATACAATTGAATAATTTTCATCTAAAAATTTAACGTTTTATATTTTATAATTTCCATAGTTTCAATACGTTCAACGATATTCATATTTATAACTTTTAAAAGAATTTTTTAAAGTGGCAATCTTAATGGAGACATGGCTTAGATTTCAATCCTTTTGCGCTAAGATGGCAAACCACTGAGAATAGGTCCTTCGGTCTCTTTATTCATTCATTTAAAACGACTGATTTTAACGATTTTAAAATAACATATTTTACAGTTTTTTAATTGCAAAAATAATGCGAATTTCTATGCACAAAATTTGTAAATTCATGTGCGCTACACCCCAAAGTAAAAGCTTTACCGATGGTCTTCATTAAAATCTTCATTAGGTATGTTACGCTCGAACCTCGTCGAGTGTTTCTGAGAGTTATGTGCTTTGAGAACTTTTGTGAGATATTCAATATCTTTCCCCTCATTTAGTAGCTTGAACATTGATATACTAGGCTCTGTATCAATTAAATAGCTTAGGAGATTGATTATTAGAATCGTTGTATTCTTTAAACTTTAAACGACACACGCGACTATACTTTTATAATCTAGAGGAGAGGATGTAGAGAAATTTTCGGTACGATCTCCTAAAAATCATAAATTTTATGTACAATTAATATTTATCTATAATTACAATAATATATATTTAATAGGATAAAACGGGGGCGGACTGGGAAATTTTTATCAGCAGATTACCGACATGATTACCGGCTCTCTATTTTTATTTCAATAATTAAATTATACGTAGAACCTCAAACCTTTACAAGCCTGCTGGAGCTTTTTCAAACTCTCCGATGTGCAGTTCGCCCCTGGGATATAATTTTCTTCTGTAAAGTGTAACGAGCATACTCTCATAGACGACGATATAGTGCCCACTTTTAGAACTTTCACCCATGCACCGAAGCATGCGATAATATCTTCCTGATATAATTTATTTTCCAATTCCTAAATTATTATCTTCCCGGGGAAAATGACAAAAGCGAACAATGCTATTTTTACACGCACGACTGTAACAAACATAGAGATGTAAGGATGGCGTACGCGAGCAAGCCGAAAAAGCGATATAGCATTAGAAAGAGAATGCTGCACAGAGGCGCCTTGTATCTTTGTCTAATAACGCGTGCATAATCGTACGATAAATATGTTAACGTAACACCGATCAGCGAGTGGCGTCAGTGCGCATTTCCAGCTAAACAAGGATAGAAGAGTCTTCTATGCAACGTTCTCTTTTTCTATTCTCACGTAATTTCGTTATTTCTTTAATTTTACTGTTTCTTTTATATTTATCCGATTCAAAATAATTTCAATACTTCTGCTAGTTATAAAAGCATAAAACGTTTCAAAAAGTTCTGGGATTTTCCGTAAAAATCCTTACACGAAAGCTATCGCTTCATTTACGTAACTAATATACCTACCAAAATAATGTTATCGTTGCAATTCACATTTTCCTAACGAATACGTCCTAATAAATAAAAAATTAAACACACGATCATATTTTTAACATTCTCTCGTTCAGCTTATAAAAAGTATACGAAAAGATCGTTACGCAATGTTCTGTCATATCGTCCTTATCATTGTCTCTTCATCGCCCCATTTCAAAATCTTACCTTTTCTCCATTCGTATTGTTTCGCGATTCCGATCGATGCACATCGCGTTCGTCGATAGGCTGGCAAGTTCAATATCGTTTCAAAACAGCATCGAGCGATTAAACACAGCGGCGAGTAGAAACGCAGAAAAAAGACAGCGGGAACGAGACGAGAGCAGAGAGCAGAGGCCGATTGGGTCGTGGCGAGCTTAGTTGCGGTACGCAAGCACGCCGAAGCGGAGCGCAACTTCGGAACCGCGTACGGTGGGTGGGAGTTGCAGCCCTCGTGAGTCAAGAGAGCGAAGAGTAACCGAAAGAACAGACTTCTACTCAGTCTGTCCGCGGCCGTCCGTCAAGCAGACGTCCCCGACTCTCTTGTGCCTCTACTTCCATCGTTTCCGTCCGTCGTCTCATATCGAGTGTCTGTTTCATAGTGCCTCGAGGACCTCGTGAATGTCACATGTCGTCGATGGTACGACCGTTATTACCACCGACACCCTGACCGACCATCACCATTGCTCCATCGATCGCGAGGATCGATCTTGATCGTCGTGCACGCGCTTATGACAGTTTATCGAGTCGAACCTATTCTTCGTGCATGAGAACGACTGAACGTGTGGTCAAGTGGCAAAACGTGCAAGCATGTGGTACACGAATTTTATCGCGGGTCTAATAGGCCTGATCTTCATCGTCGGCTTGCCACCCTGGTGTTCGGACGCGTTTAACGTGGAGACGAAACATTATGCGGTTTATCGAAACGAGACCAGATCCATGTTTGGATTCGCTGTTTCCGTGTACCGGGATAGATATGGTCGAGGATGGTGAGTCTTTATCTTCCCTTCTTTGATTTTTGCTTATTTATGGCTCCTCTTGCACTGCAATGTATTAAAGTTGTTGTGCAAAAATGTTATCGAGACGAAAGGTTTCTGCGTGTCTATAATTCTTATAATGCAATTTTGTTTTTTTTTTTTTGGTACCTAAAGTTACGATAAAATAAATTCTGATCGTCGTATTAAAAGAATACTTTCGATCGTGCAAGAGGGAACAGCCTACTTTGTTTACGATTGATTTTGAAGGGTATGCGAGTCGTTCGCGATTGTTGAAATTTATTGTTTCCTGAACATTTGTCCAAACATAGCTTAGTTACGTCGAAGAATATCATTGAAGATATTTTGAAAGTATTACGATTGTTCATTTCGAACTCGTTCAATTCGGCTATTTCATTACGATAAATAAATAGGTGAAACCAAAATATTTTTTGAATGCTAATTATCTACGCTAAATAATGAATAAATAAATAATTGCGATATAAACTTCGGGATTGATAAATATCAACTAAGAAAGAACTAAGAAATTAGAAATAGGAACCCAACAATCTCCTTGTAAAAATATAAAACAATATTATTATTATCATCATCGTTATCATCATATAATAAAATTATGAATTAATCATGGAATCGATCGACCTTGTGTAAAGGTAAAGTAAAATCATAAACGACTCGGTACGCTACAAATCACCAACAGGTTGGGTCATAGTTTTAAGTGGGCGATGTGTAATTTGATGACACATAATTCTTGGCAAAGATATGAGTACACATCGAAATTTCCTCGCATTTTGATCAAAGTTACGGAAGGTAAAAATATTCATCGTATAACAAGCGTTTCACTTTCACTATCGTTTATAACTTGCACGTCGAATCAGATTTTCAATATTTCGCTTAAAAACAAAACTCGATTAACATTTTTACCAATTATGGGCCGTTCGCCGTTTAAGATTTCTCGGTATTGTGTCAGAGTCCGAGAATTTTTTCGTCGGTAACCTGTGACCCACATAATTTCAGGAATCCGTGTATCGAACAATTCGTGGCTCTGAATCATCGTTATTAAATGTCCGCTGCATATTTTAGTTCATGCGCGTCCTCCGTTCGCGAAGAAGCGCAATTCCGCTGACGGAAGGAACATTAACTCGCTACGTAAGTGGTATTAACGCACCTTCTGAGTTACATTTATCGCGTAAACGTATTCAAGAAAAACCAGGCATTAAAATACAAGAAACGAGAAAATACTTTAAGCAGATGAAATATTTTTCTCGTTTTCGAACGATTTTCTAACAACTTTGATAGGTATTCGGGAAGATGATGGCGGATCATTTATTGAATGTATCGGCGATATCTATCATCGCGTAAATGGAAGACACTCCCACGAATTTAGGATGATCACGCCATGCTTTTAAATCTTCGTGCCAGAATCTAAATAGCAAAGCGACTTCTGCTGTTTCACCGCGTTCGTCGGATAATGAACCCCGCTAATGAAATATCGACTCTCGTTTGCCTACGACGTCTCTGAAAGCGTATAATTTCTTCTGTTGCAAACACGCGACAACCATTCGGAGCGTAGGATCGATCTCTCTAATCATAGGCGAATTCAGCGTATCGAATGCAGTCGTGTTTCTCCAAACGATGCGAAATAATAGCGTTGTCGTGGTTAATTTTGTATCGCAGTGTTGAATTTAAAAGCGCCATGGAATTAATTACGAAGCTTGTGTAATGCGATAGCCAGTAGAGTTGCAAAGATAGCAGTGATATTTGAGTCTTTTTAAGAAGGTAGACTTTACGTTAAAGAATGTTACATTTTAATTTTGTTTGTAAGTTTGATTAATTATTAATATATTAGTAACACAATTTCGACTATATACTTGGAACGTAATCTTATCTGGAGACAATAATCGCCTCTAAACGATCTAAATCTTAATATCATTAGTACTAATACACTACAAGGTATTACTCGCAACAACTGCTAATTACGATCATTCACAGTCGATGACTCGTTGGCAAACAGATCTGCTTCATCGATTATCCCCGTGCCATGACGTTCGAGGGCATACCCTTGGATAACAGGTGCTTCTCGGAGAGCTTAGAATCGTTTCTCCTTTTATGTCCCCTTTCGAGAACAAGGCGAGTCAGTTCTGCCGTTTCATCCGGACGCTCGTAACTGTTCTCCCATAAACACCCATCGGTGATAAATGTTAGATCATAACGTATAAAACGTTCGTTTTCTTCGATCAAGATAAATTTTCATTTTCGCTTCTCATCTGTTGCTGAAATCCATACTATTCTCGAAAAATATCGTTCTCCTGCAATTTATAAGAGTACCAGCTAGAAGAAAGTTAGTATTACGATTTATAACGAAATTGGCAGACAATTCGGTATAGGTACAATTAGGAAAGTAATTTCAAATTTTATTTTGAAGGATTTTCCAGAGGTATATCTGTTTCGGTAACTAGCCAGATGAAATCGACCCATAACCACTTAACGAAGTATACGCTTATCGCTATACGTAGCAACGTAACGTTTCATCGAAGAAGAAGATCACAGTTTACGCTATCGTCTATACTAATACCGTATATATATTCGTTGTTGTTTCGAGTACGAGCAGTGTCTCTCGTGAGTCACGCGGCCCACGAATAAACGTTTCTGCTCCAGCTCCTCCGGCGACGATGGATATAAATAATGCCGACAGAACGAGGAAACGCGAGTAATAGCACAGGTTACGTCGGTCCTGTGCGGAAAAATCCGCGCGAAAGGTCGGCTAAGGTGCAGGCCACCTAATGTATTCGAATCTAAAGGATGTCGAAGCTACCACGCGATGGAAGTCGATAGAGACGCCATCGACTGACTACCGGATCGAATCTTTGCTGCGCATGCAAATCCAATCCTCCAGCTTTCGTAAACGTGCCCATCTTCTTCGCGATCGTGTTTTCGACCTCGGTGAGTTTTAAGAATGGTGCCGCACGACCGTTCATTCCGATAATTGGATCGGACCGCATAATTTGACAGGCTCGAGGGATTTGCGAAAGCGAGCTGGGTTTTCCGTTCGTTGGTGTCGATTGTCGGGACGGTTTATCCGACGGACAGATAGAATCGATGGGACCAAAGTCATCACGAGAGTCATAAATAAATTTTATTCAACGACGCGATTTCTTTTTTATTCATAGAAACGCAGATGTTTTTCTATTATAGTTGTGCCTTTCTGATAGTTTACTCGATCTAACGTTATATGTAATGGATCTATCGACATGATAGCTACGATATATCGTCGTTACAGATAGTTTTCTCAATTCGTCCTGTTTCCTCTCGTCAGCTACTTACACGGTTCGTCGTACATTGTTGTCTCGGAAAACAATAGATGGCCATAATATCAGAGAGGAAATAAAAGGATCTGTGGACTGGCGTTCAGGATATCCAAAGCCACAGGAAGCCCGGATTACATCGTTCGTTACGAGAAACTTCGTAGGCGCTTATATTTAGGCCAGCTCGTGGAAGCTTTACGAGCGTTCATCCTCGTTAATCTGGCGCGAGGCGGACGTACCAGGTTGCTACCGTACTGTCGTCGATCTGCTCTCGCGTTAATTCCCGAAATAGGATCTATATCGGAAAGCTGGCAATTTAGCCGTAACAGAGGGACGCACTCCTTTCTACACAAGCATTGCCATACTCGAGGAAAAACAAGCTGAACTCGACGAATCATTTGCAACTTTACAATTAGTGCAGAATCTTCTGAAATTCTAGATATACGTGCGTTCGCACGTTGCTAAGTGTAGTGGTGAGGAATAGCTGGCACAGGATTACATCATCATTGACATGATTCATAAGAAGAAACGCGTATTTACTAATTTGCATGAGCGCCACAACCATTTAGGAGATAAGGCGTTAAAAATTGAATTAAAAAATCGTACAGGATAGAATAGTGTAGAATAATCTGTACGAACTTGTTGGGATGCAAGTAATTACGCGTCAATCGCCATCTCCCTTTGTACAAAATATTTTACAGTTCGGTTCTAGAACTTTTATTCATCGAACGCGATGAAAAATCACCACAACACCGTCGAAGCAAAGCTACCGAACCGCTTCTCCATTATCAGCACTTTCGTTTGAAGTTTCGCCTTCGAAAAAGAAAAACAGAATTCCGTAGCAGAGACTCGAATGGCGTAGAAGATGATCGTCACTCTCGCTCTCGATCGTTTCTCGATAGGCGAAACAGGTCTGTCACTAAACGCGGTAACGAGCAACACGTTCGTCGGATTCAGAGCACGAGGTTGGCTGTGATACAGGATGTTAGGTCATCCGTTACGTGGGCGGCTGGTAGCTCTCGCTTTGCTCTGATTAATACAGCGTTAATCTGCTCGTTCGATCTACCGTTTCACCCGAGCCTCGCCGTTTTCTCAATGAACCTGCCATCCTCCCGTTCTCCGCCAATTGGACGGCTCTTCGTGGAATTTGGAATTGCGTCTGCCGCCCTCCCGTCGCGTTTTCATGCATGGGAGCGCTCGCTTCAACGAGGTCCCAGCTAATCCGCGGTCGTATCGGTCCTCACGAGCGGTCTACGATGTCGATCTCTAGCGTAATCTTCGTTTTATCTGTACCAAACCGAAGTATCCTCACGGCTCTTCGAATCGTTTCTTCGTATACGCGTAATAGGATTATCGTAGAAGCTCGGCGAAGCCATTGAATATGAAATTTGGTACAGACAATCGAGAAGGGCAAGTTTGTCCACAATTTGTATGGAGGAATATTATAAAACCTTTTACTTTTAGTTGCGAGCCAGACTAGACGAACGTACTAAAAGACAGTACAGACGGTATAGAGGTGTCTCGTGGATCTCTCTCTCAAAGATATCTTTTAGATGTTTTATAGTACGTGTAGCGATCTAATTCAAGAGTAGTATCAAAGTAAGCAAAAAGTGGACGATTTCGCAACGAGTTTCGAAAGTACTATCGTTCGCGATTATGTTTTCAGTTGTTTTATTTCGCGATCGAGTTTTTGTAATTGTTTTGTAATCGTATGGAGACTGAAATATTTATCAATACCGTATGACAAATATTTAGGTTGTACGCGACGAGGGAAAGGACGAAAAAGCGCGGTGTAGGTTGGAAAGCCAGGAATACGCGTTTCCCAATCTCGAGATGGTATTCGAAAACAAGCTACAACCACGCGAATCGTTGTCACTCGAAACTGTTACAGCAACGGCCTAGAGGCAAACATAATGGTAATTTTAAACGTGACGAACAGGTTGTAGGTTCAGACGTAGCTCATGTATATTTTTCAACACGATGATCCTACGAAATGCTTCCTCCGAACCGAATTATGAGTCAGCCTATCGTTGTCCGCGACTCGGTTTTGACTCACGATCTCCTTATTTACTAAAAAAAGAAGAAGGTAAGGAAGAATAAGGAAAGAAAGGGGCCAAGGCAAAAGAAAAAGGAAGAAGCAAAGTACGAATAAAAGGGAGGTAGGAATAAAAGATTTAAGGGAAAGGAAAACAAAAGAACGAGGAGAAAGAGGAAGACAATGAGAAAGGATTAAGGAAGAGAAAAAAATGGGGAAAGATAGAAAAAGAAGGAAAGGAAAAGTTTCGTCGTAGCTGCACGATTTTTCTCCTTTTTCGCCCAGATTCGATTACTCGTATCGAAACCGGCGGTTCGAGCCGTATGCTAAATATAAAAATTACATATTTCACGAACGAAGACACGCTTCGTATTCGAATAGATGATAAAAGTTTCTGCCACAGCGTCGAGACGAGAGACTGATAAGACCCCGCTCTCCTTTCTTTTTCTTCGTCTTTGCTGATCGAATTAATTATCCAACTCGCGCAGATACGTTATACCGACGGATGCTTTCTTCGAAGCAAAACTAGTTTCCCCCTTTGTTGAATTTCTATTATACGCCGGTCAGATTTTTCGCCGAGAATTCCGGGAAGCATGTGCTCCTTATCACAGTCCGCCTCCACGTGATAAGACCTTGCCACGATTTGCAACGTGCCGGTCGTTCGAGATTCTGCCAGCGTAGAAAATTTCGTGGTATCTACGTATTTTCTCTTCCTGTTTATTTCACTGTCGATTCTTAATATGCTCGAAACGGCTGACGTTTCCACAACGACATTGGTAACGTGTCGTCCATAGAAATATTCTTTGACAATGAGCCGTTTGTTAACCCATTAAAGAGCAAACTTGCAAAACAAGATTACATAATGTGTAGGATGAAATAAGCAGAAGGAAGATTACAGAAAATCTGTTTCGCTTATTTTTCATCGACTTTGATCATTCTCTCGTGACGTTGCTCCGATACATCGTACGCGATCGTTTCAGACGTTTTCCACGGTTAAGCTCTTCGTGAAATCTTTCGTCCCGCTAACGTCCGCTGTATCTCAGTCACGTTCGTTCGAATTTGGTGCTTACGAAGCGTGTCGATGGCAGAGGAAACGAGGATTCAATTTTCCTGTTTCCGGTCGGCGAAACGAAACAAAACGAAAGACAGAATAGATCGGCGCGCTTTCCGCTTCTGAGTAATTACCGTGCAAACTATACCATCTTTGTTCTCGTGATCTTCTTAAACTGCCATTTTAAGTCCGAAAGAAAGAGTCTTTCTAATACAAAAGTACAGGGGGACTGTGGACTTTGGTCTTAATTTTTCGACGCATCCGGCGCGAAACGCGCGCTCGTGCCTCGTAGCGCAATAAAAGGATGATGTACGATGATCGTGTGCGGAGGAACGATCCCCGGAGTGCAATGTAAACGAAGATTTAAACGGTAGCCGCGAACGATCGTGAGCACCGTGATCTTTCAGTCGAGTTAAGTACAAGGATCCACCTAAGACAGCGCGTTATTCATCGCTTTTTATTCTCCCATCGGTCTTCAGACCTCGTGCTGACCGCCCACCTCTGCATACCTGGCACACCTTCCAATCGATTATCGATTCGCGTCGAGCTGGCGTTGATATTGATGGATCTTGACGATCCCGACTTTTCTTTCTCTCCCTCCTTCCCTTCTCTGCTTCCATTTCTCTATTTGCTTTCTGCTTCGTGGATTTTATGCTCGTATCTCGTTGGCGTTCGATTTTTTATTACGTCGAAAAGAAAGATCGTACGCTGTTTTTGTGTCGATAATATCGTGAAATTGACAAGCGATCGATCGGATTACGAGACTATTCTGCGCTGTGTAAACGAGTAGAACAGATTCTCGTAAGGTACGAGTCGCGAGTAATTGGTAGATCGCGAGCCATCGTATCACGAATTACAGGATTGGCGATCGTTTGATCGAATTCTATCGCTAAAGTAGGTACGATCGTGCGAAAGCACCGTTAAAGAGAATAATACCCTGGCGCTTAATTTCTTGAAGAGTACTTCGCCAAAAGATCCAGAGAGTCGACGTTTTAATTACTCTTAAACACACATATTCATCGCTATAATTAATCACGGGAGGCGAACTGCGTGTGCCAACGATGCAACAATCGTTTGCAGCCAACGAACGATTCGATATCCTCGAACAGCCGTAACCGATGCGGTGAATCGACAAAATACATAGAAAGGAAGGTGTACAAACTTCGCCGAGGAAAGGGAAGAAAAAGAGCAAAGAGCGAGAAAGAGAGGAAGAAGAGGGGAATGGAGATAATGAGGATCGCGTGAGGCACGTGCCCGAAGCTCTTGCCGTGTCATTATCCAGAAGAGAACCGACAGCCGCGGGCCTATTACCTTTACCTGGACGCATGCAAACACGTGTGCAAATGCTCTTACACACGTGAGCGACACGTTTGCACGCGGCTGCAGGGCCAGCTGGAGAAGCTGCTAGGAATAAAGGAAAAAAGAAACCTTCTTCAAATGAGTTACTGCTTTGCCTCTGGTTTCTTCTCGTCGTGCGCCGTGTGCAGTCTCGAGAGCCCAACGTGGAATACGAAATTTTTAACGATACCACGTATTTTCATTATTCGTTCGTTCCGATTGCTAACTTTTAACGTCTCGTTTAATGCGAATGCGTTCGGACGAGCAATGTTTTTCATTTCACATTCCGCGGCTGTATCGGCGATGTTCGTGCGAACATTTAAAAATACAGAGATTGCGTATAATCGTGTAATTGACGTGTTCGAACGACGATACGGCAAGCAATTTCGGTCACGTAAATTTGTATTTTTTTCTTTTTATTTTTGAGTTTTGAGTTTTTGATAATGAGTGGCGTATGGAAGAAAAGTTTGGAGAAAGTTTGATGGCTTTTTGTACGTAGGGCGGTACCTCGAATCATTGTTCAAGGATTGTAATAAATCTTATATTACGGAGATGGCCTTAATCTTTTTTAACGAACATCTATAATTCTTTTTTGCCGCGTATGAAAGTCCGCAAGATGAGGTTGACAATTAGAAAACACTGCTTCGCTTGCAAATTATTTTCTTTCGTATTTTCGCTTCGTATAATTTTACAACAGTAAAATTTCTACAGTAGTAAGGTAAAAAATAAAACTTAAATCAAGACTCGTTGTAGGCAAAAATTTGATACACCTGAAATTAATTACTCCTTCGCAAGTATTTTTTCCATTACACGAATTAATCCACGGAGAAGCACACTCGGTTTCCGTAATTAATCGTTGCCAGCTGATGTTCCGTAATTATTCTCGAAGCTACTCTGCTAAACGTGACTTAACAGATGACCGCCAGTGTGTGTTTACGCGATTTTTACGTCACGTGCGTAGCGCAGCTCGTTTCCTAGTGACGTGAGTGACGTAATGACTCGTACGTGAAAGTCATTAAGCATTGGCAACGTGAGAGTGCAATTGAAACGGCTCGTTAAGTGATTTAGAAGCGCATTTCCGACCACCTTAGAGTCGAATGGCTGTTATTAAATCCCTCCGTTATTTATTATTGCCTTTTTTCCAAGTTCCGTATAACGAATGAATCGATCGGACCTAATCGATCGGCCAACGTGTAATTGGTAGCGTGTAAAAGTAAACACGGTTTGATTAATTTTCAGGTGATGCAATTTTTATTCGAAACAAGTTTTAACGTAGTACCATGAAATCTGCGTATACAGGCTGTTGTAAAAAAGCGAGTCTGAGACTTTGTGGCAATAATTAAAACTCGTGTTTATCACGCGACCATCGCGATCCGATCGTCGAAGGTAAATCACCAAAAGACAGGCGAACGTTGTAATTACAGCGTGGCGATTCGTCTCGAAGCACCCACGTGGATCGATGGCGTACGTGCAGACGTAGGTCGCACACAGGATGCTTCGTCGCGGTTTTTATAGCAATTCGTGGATCACCGACACACGGAGGTCGTCGACGTAACACGAATTGACAGCGAGTATCGCGTGTCGGTATCACGTACGGTGCTACCGAGTGATTCACGATACGGTTGAAATCACCATTGCGGCCTGTGACTGTCGACACGGGAATATCCAAGCCGTACGTGTTATGTGCTGTAAACACAGCGAATAGAATCACCGCGTAGGTGTGTCCAGAACTATTTCTATCGCCCTGCATGCCATACTGCCGTTCGAAACCTAAAACAATGAGATTATCGTCCGAATGGCTGTAATGATATATCGTTTAGCTGCATGCCGTGGGATCGATGCTGTTTCTACGAGCAATAAGGAATTCCGAAACTTTCAGCAGATACGATGGATTTTGAAACGGTAGATAGGCTCTGAATGTTAGATCCTTGGCGATTAGTTTTGGGCTCGGAAGGTTCGATCACATGTTTCCAAAATTTGTACGGTATAATCCGACGTTCGTGGAAATTCTGGTTTTTCTCGACTTCCGTCAGTCTGTCCGAGGCCACAGCTTGTCATTAGAAATCTGCAGCGTGTCGTTTCGGTCTCGTGTCTTCCGACCGTTCCGTGTCTATTCCACGAATACTACCAGTTGTTCTGTCCACCATATGGCAACGAAAAGCTCGCACTTACGCGCTTTCCCGACGAAATTGCATTGTTATTCGGCAGACTTGGCGCAACACATGTTTCCTCAGTGTGCTGCCGAGTTCCGTCAGTAAGACGAACGTGGCTCGAAGACCGGGAAACCCATTTTATGGGCGCCCGTACGATGATTTACAGTTCCTCTCTCCAACTATCCTTGTTATAATCGATTGAACGCTGCTGGATCGAGCGACTCGTTCCTGTGTTTACGCAGCTGAATTCGAAAATTTGTGTAATCTTCCGAAGCAACGTATACGATTGGAAAGTAGACACTGGGAAGCGGAGAAATTCGAAAATTTGAAAAAATAGAAATACGAGAGAAGGAAAGTAAGCAAAAGGGAGAAATGGAATTTATGAACAGTAAGGAGTAATTGGGGTGAGAAATAAATTTGAAGAACGAAATGGAAAGAGGCAAAGATCAAATAAGTAAAATAAGACCAATCGTACAACTATAATAGAATATTTGATGAGTAGGTGTTCGGATGTAAAAGCGTAAGTCTACTATGGTTTCATTTCCAGTTATTTTTAATCGCTCATCCAATTTCCCGATTAGAAATACGGAAGGAACGTACGCTTTCTCGAGACGGACGAAGAAGCTTCTTCGAAATCAGCGATAAAATTCCGTAGCTGGATTCGTTCGAATCTGATAAGCCAGATAGACAATACCATAAGAGATGTCACATAGGTACGCAATTGCTGTTGCATTGTTCGTACACCGCGTATGGAAGTGGGTCGTTGCATCGTAACCGCAGATGAGACGATTCTGATTAATTCGTTGTTTTATTAATGCGATTAAGATCGACCAATTAATCTGCTCGTCCAGACCCAGTTCCCTTCGTGATTGATCTCGTTGCGTACGAGCTACGAATGCGACTCTCTATTCTCGATCGTGTGCATCGCAGCCACTTATTTATCGCACGACAATGCAACGCCACAATTGTACGATTTATTGCATTCCTTCCGTCTCGCCGTCATTCCGTTCTCTTCTATTTTCGTTCTCTTGTATTTTATCTAATTATCGTGATGATAAAATGAAAATATTCGAATAATAAATAAAACAAATTACAATTAAAATAACATATTTTCGTTTTACCAGAATTAGAAAAGATCGTAGTACTAAGGATACTAAAAAACAAAAGAGGAAAATATTGTTTAGAGAACGGTATAGATCAGGCAGATTTTCCACGAAACGATAAACAATTTTTAAAGCTCGAGTAACAAAAATCTTTTCTGTTCCGAGACGAAGTGGCTTGTTTAAAGTCTGGTTCGGAGAAACTGCGAGCGTTTACCATGCAGATATCTTTTATTAGCAACGAGGCTGATGTAATCGAGTAAACAGTTGTCTGATAAGAACAATAACAGAGGAACGTATGAATTCGCAAGGTCTCGAACGTGACCAATGCGAACGTCGAGATTTCACGACTTTTGCCAAGTCTGGTGTCCACGTGCACGTCTTTCGACCAGTCTTGGCTATCCGTGTCTGCTTATCTAGAAGAGTCGTTTAAACACGTACAGATCGATGGAAACGAAAGTCGCTAAATTTCTGTTTGCTTCTCTTGGATCTTTTCAACGCTCGTTATCAAACTTTTAATCGTAAATTCGTCAATATCGTACGGCGTATACTTAGAGTAAAAAACGCGATCAAAGGTCGTGAGATTCTAAGATTTCCAAGACGAAAGAAATTATTTCATCCGGCTCTTTTATGTAACTTTCTCGGAATTAAATACTCGCTTAATTCCCCATTGAACGATGTTAACGTTCAACCACGTCGAAGGCTTAATTTTTGCTCGCGATAAATCTTAAACTGTACTCGAAACTACCAAACTGAAGGGAATTTTACGAGACGAGTGCGAGTGGTTGCGTTTTTATTTATACGAATGACACGAGTGAATTGTAAATTCACACAAGAACGAGACACAGTTAATCTTGATCGCTAATCGAAGCCGCTGAGTGGCCTTGAATTCATTCAAAGACAGTCGTACGTTCCGCCTCGCATGCTTATACTACCGCCAGATGTAAATTACGCTCGAGGAATGTTCAATTGGATCTATAATTGCTCGTGACCGAGATAGAGTCGAAGACTTTGCGATCCTAGAAAGGAAAGCCATATTTTTTTCCTCCATGAAATTCGATACGCGGCTAATTTCGTAAGAATTCGTGATCATTGGTCGCGGGATCAATATGGTTTGATATTTACTTTGGAATAAACGTATGGTAATTATTTATGAAAATTGTATGGTAATTAAATTTTAATTGAATCGCGAAGATTTCTCAGATTATACGGCGATTAGAAAGTTTCCAAGCGATCTTTTGCAGTAAATATGTAGTCGCGTCGGTACAATTTTACCTGAAAAAGTTTTAGCGAGAATTGGACACAAAGAAGTTTGGGGTTGCAGGCTTTCGACTGTCACGTATGAAATTGTTTTTCTTGTCGTATGTCTAGAAGAACATTAAAATTCCAATTTAGCGCTGATATTTCCTGTCGAGGGATTACCACGCACCCGGAAATTTTCTCTTTGTCGGCGCTTAATTAGAATACAATCCGCGCGTGGCGATGCGTTCCGATAACTGTGCATATTATGTATGCGCGATTAACAGGTGAATATGTAATTAGTCACCTGCCGAAATTTATTCTTCTAGGTGTTGCGTTAAATCGTAGTTTTAGTTTAGTTTTAGTTAAATCTAACTTTAAAATTCTTAGTATGTTTCAGAAAGTTCATTTGTAGTTTCCGTGAAATACAAAATTCAAGCTTCGCTGTCGGCCCAAGAGGCGACGTCGCATGTTACTCGCAGAATAATGTTCCAAACGAAATTTGAAAATGAATGAGATTCTTTTTCCCCGCGAGGATTCGCCCTCTATGGCGAACAGAAAGAGCCACCCTTCGCGTCAGCTGTTTCATAAATCAACGCTCGTACATCGACTGACCCGGCACGCTCGTGTACGTGCGATTTCGCTTCGGGTGATCGAAGCTTCGCTCACAGTGAAAGTCGCGAGCGTCAGTGAGGTGGTGCTCCTTATAAAGTAGCAGAGAGCCTCGACGTCGATACGCCTTCGTTCCACTTGCGTCATCGATTGATCGCGCGTCAAGACGCGCGCGTTGCGTGTCCCTAAATTCCGGTTGCACAATGGAACTTTAGAACGATCCATGTCCATTTGAAATCGAACGAGAAGACTTGCGAAATCTCTCGTTGAATTGGCATGTTTGGAAAAGTAGGCCATGGGGGTGTTCAACCCCCTCGTACTTTGCGATTCTCTTCACTGCATTATTCAGAGAAAGTATCGATTACGAGCTTTCTGATAGGAATATTTTTTCCCAATTGTCACAAGCATATATATCGTATAATAATTTCTATATGATCGTACAAGTTTCTATAGATTGTTGTTTGCCTTTTAATTCATCGAAAATATCGATTCGTACCGGCGCTTTACGAGATCGTAATTAGTAAGATCAGTTCGTGGAATTGTCAGTGTTATAAATATCCAATACGTAGCGCGAATGACATTATAATTAATTCCATCGTTGAGCGTGTCGTGTTTTATTGCACGACCGTTTTACTCGAGTTCATTAGAATCTCGTCGAGATATTCGCACTAGCCTGAGGAAGAAATTTCGCAACAATTCGACACAGCTGTTTCAACGGAATTTCGTTCTGTTCAGCGATAATGCAACCGAGTTGCATGTACATATCGTGCGGAAGGCGTCTTCTACCTGGTTTTAAATTTCCTAGCACGCACATGCTCATTACCATATGTACGCTCCACGGGAACATCACGAGTTCGCTGAACTCTACACCTTAATCGAGCGTTCATTCCAAAAATCGGGTATGTTCTCACTTCCAGCTGTCTTCTATCTCTTTAGCGATAAATACTGCAGTCACTGCGCTACACTACACTCGCTTGGTACGATAGACGATTCTTCACGGACAACTATTAACGGATAATCTATAATTTCTGCTTAATCTACGTATATCTAAAACTTTCTATGACGTTTTCTAAAATAACGATAAGAATTCTTATTGGAGATATACGTTGAATGCGTCGGTGAAATTTCTATGTAATAGCAATAATAAATTATTTATTGGTAGTTAATTTTTAAAGAACGATCATCTAGTGAGAAAAATATTGAAACAAACCGAGATAAAGGAAATTACCTTTCAATTATCCTTTTGAAAAAAATGACAAGCCTAACTGATTGTGAATGAAATTCATCATAAGAGAGGATATCAGATTTTACGTGACGTGTCGGATGCTTTTCACGGGCCTATAGAAGGCACTTCCCTTTGTAGGGACTTAAAGTGTTACGTGATTTCCGGCTTGAAATACCAAGGTTGCATTACAATCGTCATTCTTTATGCGCATACACGGATTTCTGTTTGATTATGACAGTTGTGACGGAAGGAAGTCGGTGAATTAAATGTTCCTTTCTCTACGATAGAACGTATATTCGGATGCAGATATTCAACATCGCTGCAGCTGAAGGCTAGATCGAACCAAGTCTTTCCATTAGAAAAAGACATAATTATTCGACCCATTGTCAAAATTCAGATCTTTCTCCTACGAGTTTCTAGTACGACTCAATTTATTTTAATACACGGATCGCTATCGTCGGATCGAACTTTGGCGGACATGCGATTAAACGAAACAAGTATCGATTATCCATCGTGCTTGGTCTTGAATCTACGTGATCGGTCTACGCGGAGGCTGCAAAACTTTCATTGTTTCACGCGACACCCACGCATAGCGTTGAAATGCAGTAGAATCTTTGTTATTCGAATTGTCATCGTTCGGATGCTTTGCTCTTTGAGACTAGATCTCCTTCAACCTTGGCATATAACAGCATAACGGCCGTGCGCTGTCTATGACAATCGAAACTCAGCATTCCCTTAAATTAAAGACCATAAAATTCAAATTAAGCATCTTAGAGAGCTACCAATCGGATTCACCTCGTTGTGGTCCCTAAATCACGAATAAGACCATCCGTCTCAGCCCCATAAATCAGTACCAAGCGTATTTTATACACAGGAGAGGTCTTTTTCGCGCATGGGCGCAATGAGCGTGCACGAACGCTTCAATGGGCCAATAAATAAATCCATCGTTGTTGGACGAAGAGGTATCGCTGGGACAGGTTGTGGCCTTTTGCGCGAACGGACAACGACGGTGGCGTAAAAATAGCGGCGCGTATCGCACGGAAAAATCGCGGCCGTGCATGAATTAGAGAGCCGGCCGAACATCGGCGTCCCTTTGGTTTCGCGGCACGCGAGGCCGTCGTATTGACTTATATCGCGACGCGACAGACGCGCATTTGTAATCGCCGTATTTGGCAAAATCGGACGGCTCCATTCGCGGCAACGAGACCCGTCCGTCCCGTCCAATCTCCGGCTTTGATCGCTGAAAACGCGGCGAATCGGCGACAAATTTATACGCGCCGCGAGATGCGTGAGAAACATCGCCAGGCAAAGCGGGAGGATCACGAGAGAAATACGGAACCGTGTTCTTGCGAAATCTTGCTTAGACAGACTTCTGTTACTTTCGCGATTTCTGAGATTAGGAAACTGTCGGATATAAACGTCGAATTGGCTGAAAAGTTCGTAGTATTTGCGATGAAAATGGAACTACGTGCTTCGTCCAATTGAATTCGCATTTTACGCTAAATCCACTCCATTCGCAAATTTCCAAATCAGATTTCTACATCGATGCTTTTGAAGTTTCTTACATAATCTGCTTGTAGCTGTTCTACGAGGAATTTCGTCACGAATCACGGATAGATACGACTAGAATAAATAATTGGAAAGCACGATTACGCTGGCTTTTAAACAAGATCGACACCGGGCACTAGCTTTCTCGTAATTTGTTAGAAGTTTCTTGCTCGATCGTTGCCTCCATCTCTTGATTGATTTATTTATTGATTCGTTGATGTAGTCATAGATGTTGATTGCCAGCAGGCATCGAGTGTTTTCATAGGTTACGCGTTCACTGTTGATTTATTCAACCAGTCGACTTCACGGAGAAAAGACTCCCGTGTGCCCCCGTTCCTTTTTGCTGGTCGTAATTGAAATTCCGATCGAATTAAGTGCTCTGTAGCGATATGATGTTATTGAGTCGTTTGCAGCTTCACGCTCGTTAGGATCGGTATGTCAGCAGCTACTGTGTTATTTTAGCGTCGTCCGTGCGTTTGGATCTTCGTACTGTTCTCTCTATTCCTTTCTCATAGACAAGGCTACGACGTTGCTACGACGAGACCACCTCCGCTATATATTTTCTACACAGAATCTCATAGGAGTTTCGCGATCGTTACAGATATTAAGTAAAATAAAACCGAAGATCAAAGCGTATTTCGAGCAACAAAATTCTACTTAAAAGCAAGGATATTTCTTCAGACCAGGAGTTTCCATCAAAATTCACGAGCCAAGCGCACTCACGAATCGTTTTTCGAGCTAATTTAGAAGATGCTAAATCACTGCACCTGCGCGTTTGTCGGTGCAGCTGCAGGCTTTCATTAGCACGTAGTGCGGCTTCAGCATCCAATAAATCTGAGACGATCGAACATATTGCACACGCATCCGCACATGTTTTTCAATCACCGCAAATTTGAGAAATGGGTTTGCAATCTTCCTTGAAACTGTACCGTAAAAATCATTGAAAATCGTCGAGTTTGAAACACGGAGCGCAGCTGTCTGTATCCGCGCGTCCATCTATGTACATGGACATATGGCAAATTATACCGATCGCCGAACTAAAATCGTAGAATCGTACAAGGTGTTCGTGCAACAGAAGTCTATAACTCGCAACTTGTAACTCGTCGATTATACCGTTGTCCACTTATACGATACTTTCGGCCGCACCCTGTATAAAATCTTTAGGAAACAAGAAGCTGTATCCAGACGCGAAACCTGTACCGAACGATCTGAAATAGCGATCCGAGGTTTGTAACCTGTCATTTTTATCGTCAGCCGTATAAAGACTGGATCCAGCGGGCATCGAATGAAAAAGAATCTAAATTGTTCTCCAAACTGGATCGACATTGTATAAATCAACGCGTTTCAACTTTCCCTCGATGTCAGGTTGCTTGTCCTCGCTTAACCTGCCGCTTGCTACGAACCATCTTTACCGCCTACTGTCACGACTATCCGCGAGATTGACACACCTGAATGTTCTATCGTCGAATCCTGTTCGTGACGACTGATAACGGTACTAGCATTTAACGGGCAAAGGGGAAATAAATATTGCAGAGGCAAGCGAATATTAAATTAAGAGAAGCGAGCAAGCCAAGCGAGACACTATGGTAATAAAAATAAAACATACAAACTTTAAAAACCAGGAAAAGTGGTTTTTATCGAGAAATATGCTAAAAGGAAGAAAATAATTTTCTTAATCAGGTATTATTAAGTAATTGAACGTAATACACCGGGGAACCTGTATATGTTGAGCACGTAGGATAATCGCGTAGGGTATCGATCGACAAATGAACTCGTATTTACTAAAAATAAAAACCTTCGGACAGGTCGGCAAACGGAAAAGTGGAAAGATAGATTTTTTGACGAACGACTCTAGCTGCGAATTTTAGAACTTTCTGCGAGAAGTTGCGCGGTTGTAATCGAGTAATTGCTAGAATCGCTAAAAGGCACACGGATAAAGGTAAATTATTAAATTATCTTTGGAGAGAAAAAAGGCGAAAAGGTTGACGATAGCGAGAGAAAAGAAGGATTTCTAAACGTTTGTATTCGCGGTATCCTGTGCGACCGGTTCGCCCCTGCATTCCTGTTCTGGTGCATGCGTCACATATTGGTGACTGCAGTTCCTCACGATTGCAGAAAAAAATAGAGTGGGCGAGCTTAAGTCCTCGTCAGGTTCGACCCACGGTTGCTATTAACGCGGCGTGTCCGCGAATCCATTGGACATCGAGGTCGTAAATGGATCGAATTTCGTTGGATAACGACCCTCCGTGATGGAAATGATTTTCCATTTGCTCGTCGCAACGGATCAAATGCGTCAAATTTCGCGATTACATCGTAGAATAATTTCGTTTGCTGGGAAGTAGAATGATTCGTTCGGATAAGAGGAACCGCGAAAGCTGGAGATCTTTGTCGGAGGATTCAACGCGTTAATTGATTCGTCCCTGTTCATTGCTGGTTACCGTTTGTTCTTATCAAAACGACACATGGCAATTCCGGCGGCGAGTTGCGTAGACTTGCGAATCACTTGCATAACTCGCATAATCGTCGCTGCAGCCGTTGTTAACGCGCCTCTGCACGCGTATGCGAGTTTTACCTACACTGTGACTGCAGCCTAGGAGCTGGAGTATGCCAAGGTTGCCCTGTAAACGGTGGCATTTTTACGCCTCGAACGGAGACGACGATGATCTTCCCGACAAAAGAGTCTCAGTTCCTTTAAAGCGCCTCTACGAAAGTTCGAACGGAGCTTCTTTTCATCCATAGAAACGGAACGAATGTTTCTAGGTCGGTGTTTAACGATAAAATACTTTGCACTTTTGTGGACTTGAAAGGATTCTGTTTCATTGTTTGCATGCGAGATAATGATTTATTCGAGGAAGCTTTCTAGATCGCGTTATTTTTACTCAAAGATAATCATTAACGCGGCGAGAGAGAAATTTATGATATTGCTTTTGCTCATAGTAAAGAACCGAGTCTTTATCCCAAAGTGAAATTCAACGAAACGAACGTTTTCTCCGTCAGTTTCATCCATTGTTCGACGATAAAACGCTACGCATCATTTATCAGCCAGCGGTAATACGACTACATATTCGAAAGTCATTTTTCTTTATCAGAAGTGCTTTATGCCTCGTGAGTCGAGACGATTCTCTTCAAATTTAATATCAAATACGTAACTTCTGATTTAATTGCTCCTCCGTATTTTCGACTTCAGAGATCATCGTTAAATTTTATCGAACGAGAAACTAAACACGCGAAAAGTATCTGATATCCTGACTTTTATTAATTTTATTTTTTCGTATAATAATCTTCATCGCGATAAAATTTAATTGTTGCACAATTACGCGCAGAGTAAAGGAATTTTTATTCGGAAAAGTTCAAGGCAAGCCAGGATATAAGAGCAAGGCTGCTTTAGAAATCGCGTTGTTTGTTCACTCAGCACTTTGCCTCTCTTACGTGTATCTCAACGATATTGATTATTTATAGAAGATAAGAATAACAAATGACTTCTTATCTATCCCAATACGTTGTTTGACGTTGTAAAATTCATCTGTGTACAGGTGGTATTAATCACGTGGTGTTATAGGTCATGGTAATTTTAAGTACAACCCTAAGACCGACACACCCTTTTAGGGTAATTATACGATCTATTACCTCGGCTAGCAATCTTCATATTGTGTGCACACGCCTACGTCCAGACGTCAAGATTCGATGATAACGCGCGATGATTGTACTCTGCCACGAATCGCCGGAAATTACGTGTTTTTGATAATGTTTTTAACGAGGTAACGTGGAATGTTTAAATTAAAAATAGACTTATTAAAAGGAGGAAAATATTTAATAAAGCACTACGTGTGATTAAATTAAAACCGGGAATTATTCGCATTGCTGTATTTCATTAATTTTTAACACAATTTCCGATATCGCGAATAAAAAATGTCGAACGAGTTAATGAGAGAAGATATCTCGTGCAATGTTTAAAACGTAAATTTCTCGAGTACAAGGAAAGATGATAACTATCATTGTATGATTCCTCGAGATTGAAATGTGAAACGATTCTTGGCGATGCTTTTCGATTTACGAATTACAAATTCGTAAGGCAGAAGTTTTCGAAATATTAAAAGCTTGTCAAATATTTCACGATGATTTTTTGCTGCGATAATTTCAACGATAATCTAGAACCGGAGAGCCGTTCATTAGAAAAGTGGAGTAGTCGTTAAATTCTAAGCCAACAAATACAATGGGTAGTTTAGAACACAAGATGATGATCGTTAAAATAATTGAACATCTATAGACGATAATTGTCCTCGTTAATTTTAGAACCAAACGGTTACCCACTTAAGAGGAGAATAACATGAACTTTTAACGTTATATTCCAATGAATATTTATTGCCAAAAATATTTCATATGTATCGGTTCCAAATGCTAACGTTTATATATCCATACGGCTCTATAGAAGATTAAAGAAAATAACAAATTAAATTATGACCTAATCGTCGTTTGACAATTACAATTTCATCGACTCTGACTCGATAAAGATCTAATTGATTTCAATAAACATTTCACCTACATGTTCGACATTCTACGATGGAATTAGCACTCAGCAACAATGTGTTCCGTGAAACCGATAAAAATTGCGGTGGCAAGTGTGTTACCTGGTTTAATAACTCGTCTGTTGGTCGGATCAGTTACTGACTTCTTGCGCCACTGTTCAAAATAGCTCGTGACCACTGACCTCGATCTCGGAAATACGTTCGCATCATCGTCTTTCCTCAACGATAATGAATATCGAACGATGACCAGCTAACATTAACCATCGCACTAATGACGCAACGCCTTCGTTTCGGCTGCGTTTTATTATCAACGTACGATTTTCGTTCTCTCGAGTCGGAGTTTAAGGATTTCACGGCTGATTCGATACGTTTCCTTTTTCGCAGGGCGATCGTGGGTGCACCGGAGGCCGAAACTCCTCAAGTTGGCGTTCACAGAGGCGGCGCCGTTTACAAATGCGACATCGCTGCCGATGACCGATGCACGTTGATCCATTTCGACAGCAAAGGTAAGAAGAATTAATTTATTATTTTTCGCTTTGACTTACTTTCTTTTTCGAAAAATATATCCGATATTTTGTATAACCGTAAAAACAGCGATAAGGCAAGCGGTATAAATTTAGGTTTATAGGTTCACAAAGTGCCGTACGTGATTAGAAATCTTATCATACTGGCATTATTTTGCGCAGCATGAGCAATTTAACGTTTAACTTCGTGATAACGCGTTGCGTTTTTCCATGCCAATTCTCATGCAAATGTGATGTTAATAATACGTTATATTTTTTATCGCGAAACCATTCAATTAAATAAATTATTCGAGTTATTCAAACTACTTCGTTCGTTTCGAAATTTGGCGCTGTCGTGGTATCTGGTACATTCTAATTACCAAGTACGTTATAATTACCAAATATTACCATACTGTCGCGATTCTAACGAGGTTTGGTTTATAGCAGTATTTAAGGAAAATGACCCTGTAAAGTATACTTGCGGTTTACGAAGGATCAAAGAAAGGTACCTAAACAAAGAACTTTGTAAAGATCTCGAAAAGGCTATCGTACGTAGCGTCGCTTATCGCAGGGTAGCTGGAAGCACGGTCGATCAACCAATTTTCAGATTAGCATAGTCCGGAGAAGAGTGTTTGAACGATTGAATTTGAAAAGGATCTTGGAAAAATGCAATCGTTTATCGTAGGATAGTTTATCGCGTGCCGGAAGCATGGTCGGATTAACTCTTGTAGTTTGTTTCGTAGCTCAATCCGATATCTGTTTTCCGGTTCTTTCTTCCACTTGCACTCTCGTACCCGCCGTGAGGCATTGAAAGGTAACCTCAACGGGAACATTGTTGCTAACGAGGGCTCGTATCTCGTGTTCCACTAGCTGTTCGCAGTCGCTGACCCACATTCTGGCTTTCCACCCGCTTACAAAGCCCTCGAGGAGCTTCGTAATCTCGGCAACCGGCAAGTAACCGGCTGACTGGTTGTAGAGCAGCGTTCTATTCTCGGCGACTTTCCACCCACCCTGTCGTTGACCCTTCCACCGCTTCGACTGTTTATCGCTTCTAACCGTATCGATTTCGAACGTTTCCTCGATCCTTTTTCTGAAAGCAACTACGAGCCGACTAAATCGCACTAGCCGTTGTACAGTCAAATCGTATTGCCGAGTAAAGGACAGCTGATTCCGCGATCTTTTGATTTGTTCAGAATTTTTGTTGCGAGACTTTCGTAATAACGCGAGATACTAAAGAGTCAGATTTCGTTGTACAATATAAGCGAACATCCGTTAGAAAGTACGTCTAACACGAAAAATTGGTCGTGCAAAGACGAAAGGAAATCCAAGAGAATTCTATCCCTTCGCCTGGTATCGTCTTTCTCTCGCAAATCAGCGGACCAACTACGAGAACTATGTCTGCGCAAATATCTACATACTGTACGTAGCTACGCTCTGCCTATCAAAACTCAAATTTACCGAATGCGTCTTAATCTTATCGCCGTGTCTCATCTGGCAAAAGAAAAAAAGAAAAAAGAAGAAAATCTCGAACTAGAAGAGCAGACCGTTTCATTAAATATTTTCACACCAGAGTCGTATCTTGTCCCTTAATCAAGGAAGCGATCGTCCATCATCGTCGTCGTCGTTATCTGTACGATCGAAAAAAGGATTTCATAACGGAAGAAAAAAGGAGAAGAACATCGTAATGACTCAATTCCGAGTGGAACAAGTTGCAATAAAAATAAAAAGAGCGAAAACCGAACGAAGCCACGAGCGTGCATAAATTTCCATCTCTCAGCCTCGGTCAGCCATTCGAATTAATAATGACGAAGCGCGCGCGCGTTCTCCCGCGATACGATCTTCCGTTTCAGCGGAGAATGTTGGAGCGAGAGTCGACGTTAATGCCCGCGATGCAAATTAGCGGAATATCATGCTGCCGCGAATTAGACGTGCTTACACACCTCGTAACGATCGTATCTCGTGAATCGTGCACGATTCCGGACCCGTAATTTGCCGGCGCGAAAGTAATTGACTGTTCGAAAGCAATCGGCAGGAAATCACCGGTGCCGATTCTCTCTTATCTCGACGAGGTTCGGTCGAATCGATCGCGTACGAACAAGATCGAGATAAAATAGCGATTCAGGCGCGTTGCATTTTCTTTCGCATTTATTTTTATCGGATTTTTCGTTACCATGCGATTATATGGGTATTTCTGCGAGAGAAGATTGCTGGAATATCGTCTGTCGTTTGTTCGACGCCTTGGTAATAGATTTTTTCGGATTATTCGCTGCATTGGCAAGAGACTTCTTTTATTTATATCCAGTGTTTCCGTTCTTTATTTTTCGGAAGCTGTGAAAAAATGGTCTAATTTTATGGAGATTAAGTGGTTTTCCATGAGTATTTTATTTCGTTTTATCGAATCTCTCGAAAAGATATTGGAGCTTTTGTTTTTCTTATTAACGTTAGCGAGCCAACTACAATTTATGTTAAAACGTTTATTTTAAGCTTTATTTTATAGTTCCTGAAAATTCATTTTTCTTTCATGGTGGATTTCATGGAATACTCTGAAAAATAAACGAATATCATACCGGCTTTTAGTCTTTGGCCAATAATATTGTTTTCTTCGTTGCGAGATACTAACTGTGGCTATTTTCGAAATGTAACGTTTGCTCGGCTCGAACGACACGTAAATCCGGCCATACGCTCACTCATCACTATTTTAAAATGCCCGTGTGAAAAATAACCGCTCGTGCGGAGTCGTTTCTGCCTGAAAATTTATCAAGCGAAAATGAAAAAATAATACTGAAAATACTGACTATAACAATCGCATAAGACATTGCGCTTGATTTATTATCAAAATCACTGCCAACGCGCGCGCTAATCGTCGAACTCGTCGCATCAAAAACCACCCCCGATTTAATTCCGCTGTTCTTACCTTTCGTTCCACTCGATCTCCTTCAACTTCGAATCCAATTGCGTATCGCTGCTGGATGGTATCGATGCCTGCAAGGTCGTGTCTATTCAGTTCGATCGGATCTCTGGATCTCTGGTAACCGATAGTATTCGAATCGTTGGAGTATCTGCTATTCCGCGTGCGTACGAGGAAGCAAGTAGTATCTCGCGCGGGTCTGTCCGGAGGTCAGTCACTTCTTCGGGTGCTGGAGGGAACATCTCGTCGCGGAGGAACTCCTCGAGGTGTACACCCTGCGGAGTGGCGTGGCGAGCCGCCTCGGGATACCGGGAACCATCGTCCACGCAAGAAGCCGACTCTGCCTAATACAGAAAACCGTAAGGTCGTTCTACCTACGGGCGTGCGCGGACGTAGGTTCGGCGTTTCTTGCCGGATACCATCTGAAGATCTTCAAGGAAGGTCGCGTTGCTCCGTCCCTCGGCTCGCGAACGCGTGCTTAATTGACGTACCCTTAATGAGCGCGGCGAAATAATTGGGCCGCGATAATCGCGACGTCGTTCGTTCCTCCGCCGTCGATAATTCATAATTGCCTCTATTAAGCACTGTGTTTGGTCGATCGTTTGTTTTAATTAGACGAACGAGCGTGTTTGACAGATGGAGGATTTAAACGAGTCGATTGAACGCGTTAAAAAGTCACGAATAAAGAGTCAACGATCTTTCGTTAATAAAAATAGCTTTATCGTAATGGATGGACGTTCGAATTGAAATTGGCATTGACCTGTTTCTCGGAATATTTATCGAATATTATTCGACGTATTTGTAATTTTTCGATTAATTGCGAATAACATTGCTATTGAATTATACTTGAGAGATCTGTCTCGGTTCGCCAGTATCGACGTAACCATACGCCTTCGGCAACGATCGCGAGTTAAGGGATAGGAAGCGAAGGACAACTTCCGTTTAAGGGTTACGACTCACCGATACACGGCTAACGGGTTCATTCCATTCGTAAAATCGACAAAGAAAAATCCAAGGTGTACTCGCTGAGAATTCTCTGCAGTGACACCTGTCCGTGCCTTGTTTTTTCGAAGAATATCCGTATGATGCATCGAAAACTTTCGTTTCTTGGACATCGTTTAACGTTTCTTCGGTACGCGAGTCGGCAAACTGTCCAATCTAGCGCAGCGTTACTCGTATTTACGTTGCCAAAACTCTGAATATTTTATATCCTATTCGCTTCTGAAAATGACGTTTAATCAAGCGTACAGGAAATTGATATTTAATTTTCATCGAACAGTCGTTAATCGTACATAGAGAATGTAGTTTTGCTTTATGGTGGAACAAGCTTTTCGAGATGTACTTGTTCTTTTAAAACCTGTAAAAATCGTTAAATCGATAACCCTATCGTGTGAAACGTTTCGAATCGCCGGCGAATATTCCAATTAACAAGAGATAGATAAATAACTGTCGAAGAAATAATTGATTCCATTCTGTAGTAACGCGAAAGTGCGGAATTTAAATTGTAACAAATAGGCAGAGTCGCGATTATTGTGATAAATATTGCCGCGGCTGTACTCGTTGGTGAATTAATCTTGTAGTAAATGCAAACGGCGCTAAAACTGGTCGTTTCTGTTTCGTTTTATTCCGTTGCAGCAAGTACCCGCGGCGACATATTAGGTTACCTGGAGCTAAGTGACTGCTAGCTACGGGATATCTGGGCGTTGATTCGTTCTTAGGAAGCTTCTCCTTTAGATTTACAAGAATCTAGTTCCGATATTAAGTGACCGATCCTTCGCGTTGACGGCGTTCGTTATTCTTCGAAATAGTTAGCCTGGTCCAAGAAGAAACGCACATTCCTCTTGATAATCGATCGCGAGTATGCGCTGCGATATTCAAACGGCGATTTGTTTCCCCGCTTTTTCCTTTTCCAACGCGCGTCTGCCGCTTTTTCTTCGAATAGCTGATTTGTTATCAGCACCACGGTAGCCATAGCACCGAAGCTAAGTTCATTTATTCGTTCGAGGATGGCAACGTTAATACGAAATATTTCTCGTTGAAGATGAAGAAGCGCGAATCAAGAATTAATTCTTACGTGAAATTTCTTAACGAGTATAGGCTGCTCTAAATATTATTAAAATTAGTATGTGATACTTCTATCGACTCATTAGTCATTACAGGATGAAGTAATCGTTAACAATGGCGAGGAGCAATAGCCGGCAACGACTAATGAGAAATGGTTTCCGGTTGCAGGGAATAACCATATCAGAAATCCAAACGTACCGGGTGGTTTGAGTCAAATCGACAATAAAACCCTTCAATGGTTCGGTGCCACGGTTTCGGCATCGTTGAAAGACGGAGGACCCATACTGGTGAGTAAATCTATCAAATTTTTATCACCTACAATAGCAACGTTTTTCGGCTCGACTAAAGAGGCCTACGTAGATATAACACGTATAGATACGTGTGAATTCTTCGTAAATCTACGAGCATTCGAAATCTGGTTATTAAAATCGTTAGATTATTTGACTAATAAATATATATCGCTATATAAGATGCTTTTAAAGTTCTCCTTTTTATGTTGGAAAGGAGTTTACAAAGGTATAAAAGCGGTAGTTACGAATAGACGAGGGGGCCTTGTGAGAAATTACAGGCGTGCACGTTCTTAGAACACCGTACCTTCTATTTCAGGAATCGAAAACAAACGAATCCTGGTTTCGTTCTATGTTTCCGTTGCTGTGTCTAAACGCTTTGCCATTATATCGCGCCATATATAGTTACTTTGGTAGGTAACGCGAGTGTAAAAGAAGCGATACAAGCGGAAGATATTGGGTCAGTGTTAAAGTTCGTGGCCGATTTCAACGCACCTAACTAAATTATTTGTTGGCAAAGTCACACCTGTTGTTGTACGTACGACCGAGTATCGCTCTTTTTATCCGCTGTGAAGTTTGCGCGTGCTACGACACACGTGACTCGCAGGCAAACAATTTAAGACCACCAACTTTTCCAGCGATCCGATAATTTCTAGAAAACATTCGCTTCGTTCTGCGTTCCTCTATCGCAATTTTTTCATCGTACCTGGCGATCCTCTGCGTGTATCATCGCTCGACCGTTTCACGCGCGTCCTATTAGAGCGCTCCGTTCGCATAGATGCGCGTTGCAATCAAACGTGCGATGGAATTGTTGTTCGGATATGAATCTAAGCGCGAAGATCTCCGACTTCGCAAGACGGTCGGCCGGTTCCTTCTTTCCCTTCGGGACGCGGTCCCTATGATGTACTGCCGCCCTTATCTTTACGTGCGTTGCACTTGGCCGGGTCTATCCTGTACGCATGTGCGGATGCACATCACGCACGGCTGCGGTGTGCCGGTCGGGATGATTGAAGGAAGGGAAAAAGGAGGAAGCCGCAGGACTGGGATTTTTCGGCCGGTGGATTTGCCGAGTTTGTTTAGCGGTTTATACGTAATTGGATCCAGAACGTTGCTTATTTTATTCGGCGCCTTACTTGGCTGTAACGGCTGCTTTTAAGCCTTCGTTCGTCTTTCACACGGCGATACACGTATGCGATACGCGCACGATGGATATCGATTATGCATCGTTCATTACAGAATCATCGTGCGAACGCTTCCATAATGAACGATGTATTCGTCGTGCATTTATCGCGATACGTGTATCGCCGCGCCGTGTAAAAGGGCGCTTCGGGGCCGCTTTATTCGCTACCGATGTACCTATTTTCTTTTACCTGCATTGGTTATCTTTCGAAATCGCTTTATACTCGCGAGTACCAATTTTAAACTTCGTTTCGTCTGTCATTTTACAGCGATTAAAAAGAGTATACACGTATACCTTTACTGCTTCCCTTAACAGGATTATAACGTTCTACTTCCATGTAGACATCACGCGCAATAACACGGTGTAACAAACGGTAGTAAAATACAGACTAGAAAAAGTATTTGCATAAAAACTGACCACTTTACGTCGTTGTCTTTTTTCTTTTAACACGATACTCTGTGACATACTTTTACCTGACGACACAATCGTTGAAACGGCACGATACCGTATCCGAGATGACTAAATGCAGCTCACAGTCCGTTCCTCGAATTCGGATTCCTCGTAGAGAAATCGGCGGTGTCAAGTCGCGAAGAACCCGGGCTCCCATAAATAAGGAGCTGCTCTCTTACGTGAGAGACGTATTAGCAACGATTATCGTTCCCATGCTCGCGTAATTTTCGCATAGCGAAACGTCGCCGCGACATTCTCATCCCCCCTGGCCTCCGGCATTATGCGGGAATTATCTACTTACCGCAGAATGCGAGTGCACGTTCCACCGTAAATGCCACTGTGCTTTTTCTTTTTCGTCGCTTTCTCCACCCGAACGCTCGTCATACGCGAATTAAAAATAACCCATATTATTCCCGCCGGTCCAATCAACTTTTTCGTTTGTTCTCTGTGTTCGCTCGTCTATACGCGTTCGTAGAAAATTTGGCATGTTTCCGGAGCCGCTCATCGATCGGTAGTCGATCGAAGACAAAGTTAGGTAGATCGAAATTTTGTAGTTAGCTAGCTTTGGACGTTATTGTACGATAACGTTCTTCCTAGTTACTTGGACATTTTTAACTTGGACGTTTAAAACGTGGACACCTGTTGTCACGCTTTCTACTTATTCTCTGTACCTAAGACTCGGGTCGTTAATTCCTCTCGACACGATACATCCGCTGTATCGATCGAATCCATTATTCTCAAAGAGCAGATCGTTTGTACACGCTGTAAGGCGAATTACGTAATTCCCATCTCGTACGATCAGCGATATTATCGAACGGTTATGCCTGTCAAACAGAAGCGTGTATTCACGCTGCAGCGTTAATACGAGCCGGTCGATGTTCTTGCTGGCGACTCGATGAATCAGAGTGAATTACTTCCATCGAGAAAACCTGGCATCCTGCAGAGATCGTCAGTGGCACGGCCCGACGATCGACAGGCCATGGATGAAACGGCTTCCACTTTCAGCTTCCCCTCCGCGATACTTTTCATCCGTTATCCACGCGTGTATGTACTCGTCGATGCTTTCAACGACGCATATCGAGCCGATTTGTTCGCGATATTCTGTAAGAAGTACCGCAATCTGTCCGGTCGACAGGCGTTCGACGTTTTTCGTTTCGTTCGGTGCTCGCCAGGCGATCATTATCAATCATCGTTCGCGTACAACTTGCGGCATATTGAAATGAAATGAGTTTCGATGTTGCGTGTATTGCCAGGTAATTCTAGCTCTGGATTGGTAATTCGAGGAGATCGTTATCGATGATTTTATAGGGGGTGTTGTCCTAGCGACATGTTGGATCCGTGTTTTTGTCCAAGTACCGTCGAGCAAAGGAAAATCAACGAGGTACACCGGCTAGGGAAATTAACCGAACGATTGGAAAGCTTAGGAAATGGAAAAATGAAGACGGAAAATGTTAATTTCATCGACATCGTGAAACTTGAAACCAAGACTCTGAAAATGTACACAGAAGTTGGACTAATACAAATAATAAATTTAGACTAGATAAACATTCTGGAAATGTTTTATCGCGAATTGATCTCGAACGAATATCGACGAGTTGTCGTGAAATTGAAAGATCGCCGAACAAGGAGGATAATACGCGTATTTTTCAACCTCCAGCTAGGGAAGAAACTTGTAATTTTAGAATTTAAGCAATTAATAAAGAAATTAAAGGAGAATACCGAAAGAGGAATCGATGGGAGCTTAAATCGTACAATTTTCGGTTAATTAACGAGCCCGACGACGGCCGTAGGGTCGATCCTTGTCTTTCGGCACACATCAAACTCGCAGGTAGACGTCACCGGTACGTGACGCGAATAATTCTTTGTCCGACCATATCGTTTTAGCGCCATAGTCGACGTGTCGAAGCATTCGGCAGGATTACACATGAACCTCACGTATTCAGCTCCGGTCGTAAAAGGAGACAGACCGGAGCTTCTACTCAGTCACACTATTAATTAACAAAAACTTGTATCTCTATATAAATACCGTTCCCGAAATTCTTGGCGTGGTAACTTTATACTGGCCCCCTGAAACTCGTAGAGTCCGAATCGTTGCGTGGCGGAGAGAAAAATTATCGTCGTCAATCTGGAAATTCATGATAGTAATCTTCCGTGATAGGAGAGAATAAAATTGGATAGAATTTTAACGAATCGATGAATTTTAATTTAGTTTTTATCAGATGCGATTAAATTTCACGCAGCAGCCCGGCATGGGCCTTCTTGTATTCTTTTATAAATAAACTGCTCTCGCGTTTTCATCTACCGTTTCACTGTCGTTGCTTCGTTTTTTGTAACTATCCAATTCGGAGATGCTTCTTCGTTCTTTTCTTCTGCTCCGTACTTCTGATCTCTTTCACGATCCGCCGACATTTCAAAGATACAGCTTCTTGATTGCTGCCAGATGTTTCGCGCTTCTGACCTTTCTCTCTTTTCTCCTTTCTCCAAATAAGAGGATCGTGTGTTTTTTTCCCCTTGGCCAGACAAATCTTCGTTCGATCGTGCTACACCGATGAAATAAACGACTCGTGTACGTAGGAAGCGAACTATCAGAGGAAAATAGAATTTTTCTTCTCAAGATAACTACGTGCGATCGTGAAAGAAACCTCTTCGTAAGAGTTCGTTCAAATCGTTTCATTAGGCCGTGAAACGTTAAAAGTTCTTCAAATTGAAGGAGTCTGAGTCGTAAACGCAATCACAGAATCTAACTCGAACGGCTGTAAGAAAAGAAAAAATCTCGTATTTCATTCCCGCCATCAAAACTGACCCAGAAATCACCCGCGTCCTCCTCAAAGAAATCTCGCGCACAATTTAAAACACATAAATTACCGGTGCAATAACAAGCTCAGCAACAAGTCTGAAAAACAACCGAAAGAACCGATCTTTATTAATACGTTACCGGGCAAAACCTCGGTACGGACGGCGTTCATAGTTCGGATTCCAGATGCTTTAGACGAAAATCTCTCGAAGCAAAGAAAGACGAATATTAATATAAATCTGCTCTAGTCGCTTTACCGATGCACGCTCTTTCAACGACATTTTTCATCGCATTTCCACCTGTTTCTCGTCTTATTCTTTGAGCTTCCTCGCGAACGTTGTTCTTTAACTGCTCGATCGTTTGTTCGCATATTGTTTAAGTAACGTCAAAAGAAAAAGGCGTCGAACGATTCGTAATAGAATCGTACGATCCGCATTACACGACCGCTAACCAATGATCGATATATGACGGTAATAGAAAAAGGTGTCGCTTCTTCCATGACACCCTGTATATGAAATTTTCTATGTCAATCGAGTGGAATAGCGGCACGCTTCACCTACTTTCCTCGCGGGGCAGCAGCTTGCGACTCTCGAAAAACGAACGAGACGAAAGCGGCGGAGACAATGAGAGCCGAGCAAAAAACCGAAGGCGGAGGAAAGAAAGCCCGAAGAAGGCAAAAACCGTGCACGTACACGGCCCGCCAGGGACCGAGGGAACAATCGGCAACAATAAAATACGACGAAGCCGTCGCGATAAAGCCACGTCGCGTCGTCTCGCGAGTCTTCGCGGAGAATCCGCTGGCAAAAACGCATCGATTAAAAGACGAACAGGACGCTGTCCACTCGAAACCTACCACCGACCCCGACGACCCACCTTGAGAGCAGAATCTTGTACCGAAATTCGTGTTCCCTCGCCGGTTTAATGGAAGTTTCTCTGGAATAGCGTGTGGTTGGATTTAGTGGTGGCTCGTTTCGAAAGATAGAAATTAGGTTTTCTCATTTTGGGTAGTTTTAGATTTACGATAGTTGGTAAGTTTCGGCTGTTGTTACTGTTCGTCTGATCTTTTTACGAAAGTTACCACTCTGTCAAGATATCGACCAACCACCGTTCGCTCTTTCCCACGCAAACTCTCGGAGGTGGAGTCGAGTTAGCCAAAGTTCTTACCTACTTTCTCTTCCTTAAAAAGTACGTAACATCGAAACAACGACAACACAGGTCGATAACCATCGTAGATATACGAATCTGCATAGATATTCGCCGATTTATCAATTTTCCCTCGTTGGATGATCCATCTCGAGCGCATAATCTCGTAGGAAAAATTCGCGTATTCTTCCCCTTTGACCTTCTGCCCGTACACGGTACATCGTTCGGAAAGAACGTTCTTTTTGGGGATTAGAACGCTATTCTGGTCCCTGGAACAGTGGTCGGGATCGATGGGACCAAGGGAGATCGAACGTTTGTCGGCTGGCAGAATGGAAATACCATTGTCAGAGAGAATGGACGGGACAATGTTTGAGAAATTCCCATGGCCTCGTGAGAGATACTGTGAGAAGCGGTTGATCATTCTGTCTCTGGATCTTCGAGAGGGTGTGTGGACGTTGTTCCTCTTCTTCTTCTTCTTTTCCTTCGGTTTTGTCTCGTGGTAGGTACGTGTTGCTTGCCGATTGCTGCGATCGTCTGTTCCTTTTCTTGTTGGAATTTCGTTGCGGTTTCGCTTGGAATCATATGGCTGTGCGGTTGCGCCGGAATTAAGTGGATGTTGGTGACGATTTATGATGAACGCTTCGATGCAGGCACTGTTGCAAGCGTTTCTGTGCCTGGTTAGAAACGTATATGGGCGTTTTTTTTCTGAGAAATACGTTGCTCGAAGATATATCAAGTTCGCGTTTCCTAGAGTACAATATCATAGAGAAATTATCGGTACGTAGATTAGAAAATCTGTATGGATAGGTTTCGATGGAGCGCAGATACCGTCATTTCAATCCGTACGCGCAGCCTTCCTTTTTCGTAAGCTTGCACGCAGAAGGAAGAGCTGAAGCAGAATAATGCGAGAAACGGAGACAATGCACATTCCGGGCGTATGTTTTGCCGACGGGACAAATTGCTATGTCCGCTAAACGACCGTTTTTTACCGTAAGGACCTGCTTTTGGTACCTTTAAGATCGTTTTCACGAATCAGCTTCCTGACCAATTCTAATTACAATTAGTAGCCGTTCGACGGCAAAAGCGCGTGAGTGGAACGATCGCATCGATCTTCGTGTCCGACTCTTTCCTGCGAAGAAGAAAAGGAAGATAAAAAGAAGACACGATGGAGACTTTTTTTGCGAACATTTACGCGTTTAATTAGACCGAATTACTGTACTCCGCATCGGCCAACAAATTTAATCTCAAGCTTAACGACTCCACCTAATAAGAATCCAACCCATACAAGCTCCCAGACCACAGAGATGCCCCTCGTCCACGTTTCACGCCATTAAAACACCTTCTCCGTTAAAAGAAGCAAAAGGAAAGTAAAACGAGCTCCTGTAGGTACAAGCAGCGTCGCTTTGTCCCGGATATTGGCCAGCGGCTCTTACAAGCGTGCCCATAATGTAACTCGTTGCTCGGCCATCAAACGTAACACGCCGCTGCCTGACGGGCTACGATAACTCACACCTTTCTTCTCGCGAATCTGAAATATCGCGGCCGGTATTCGCGACATCGAAACGCATTCGCAGAATCTTCCAACTTGCTCCGAGGCAGAGTCACACGCGGCCTTGTTCGTTCGTTCGACGAATCTTCGCTTTTCTACCGCGTTGGGACGCGAATTCTGAGTTAGCCAGCCCCGTTGACCGTGTACGCGCGATGTATAAATAAGGCAGTGACTCATTGTCAGCCGCGAGGTGAGTCAACGACGAAACCAAAGCGAACCAAAGTCTTCCGTGCGTGCACCTCCGCTGTCTTGTCCGCTTCCTCTGGCAGCCACCGCGCGTAAATATCCGTCCGTGGCTCGTCGCTCTGTTATCCTGTCACGGGACAGAGCTCCTGGTTCCAAGGAGGACTCAGGTGAAAAATATGGCCGTGCAACGGAGGGACAAATTTAGCGGGGATATTTCATTCGTGCGGCTGCCTCTTACCTTCTTTGTGTTCTTATTTTCGAGGCTTTTTGTGCAGGGATGTTTTATTTATTTTATAACTCGGCTGGTTTGCGCGATCGGGCTGACTTTCTAGAATTCATACTGTTCAACTAGTGCACTGCTAACGAATAGTTTTCATTCGTTACCTACTAACAATAGCCTAAAAATAATTGCTATTTTATTTGAAGCAGAGAACGCGGGGGGACGGTGTTTTTCCTTTAAAAGCCAAGAACTCGCGGTAATAATTAATGTTTGTTAATTCGTTAATGGATGGGAATAAGCCGACCGGGCCTTCCGGTATTAAAATCGAGCAGAGATTTCTTCCCCATTTTCACCGAGAACATCGAGTCTCCGTAATCCGTGCGATACTGCCTCGTTTCTTCTCTCGACTCCAAGCGCACCAGAGAGAATTACGCGTTAAATCGTGCGTTATCCTGCGGTATGACAAATCGGATTAAGATCCAACGCGTACGGTGGGCTCATTTGGAGCTGTAATTTGCCATGAAATCGCCGCGTTACGCCTTCCAGGGGACTGCTCGTTGGATTAATATATCGAAGGGAGGGTGTCGTTTTTAGCCCACAGTCTCGTCCACTTACTAAACGGGGAAAATATTATCGTTGTTTTTTTTTACAAGTAGTCGGTCAAGGTTCATTTCGTTCGGCTTTGTACGCGGCAAAATGATTATAAGGTATAAGCGAAAAGAATTATTTTATCGCTGTTAGTTTCGTGGCTATAATCTGGACGATTTATTAGTAGTGGAAATTTATTGAAAAGCTGAATAATACTTCGATGTATTATGTAGTTATCGGAGAAAGGAATTTCCTGAATATATATATATTTTTTTATTATTTAATTTGTACTTTACAATTTGTCCAGTTGGACATTTGGTAAATTTGATGAATACATGGACTTGAAAACGACGAAAACATCTTTTATTCCATAAGGAACGAAATAATCGGACGATTGTAGATTTACTGTTCCAATCGCCAATTACTTTTTGTCAAGCGTGTTTTGTGCGAGACGTACGTGCAAAAGATAGAGACGCTGGCTCTTATACTTCAATTAGTAACGATAATTATTAACGTCACCGATAACACACATCACAGAAAATGAAACACGCGATACAGTTGCGAAACGTTTCTTTTCACGATGTAACATGCAAGTACACAATTCTATATAGATCGAGTTTTTTCGACAACGCATTGTAATTTAGCGTTACCAGCATACAATATTTTCTATGGATTGGCAAACGATTAATTAACATTCGGCAAATTCCATTCGACAAAGATACGTACATCTTCTTAATCCAAAATTTCGTTTCGTTTCGTTTTCGACACATGTAGTCCACGCTGTACTCATATGCAATGCTCGAACATCGTGCAAAAATGAGGTTGTACAGGTTCGCCGAAAAACATGGTCTGTTCCACGGAAGCCATTCCTGTATCGACTACTCGAAAATACGACCGATCTATCCTCGTTGGTTAGGTCTGGGCGCAGCCGACCCGAGATGACCTCATTCACGGCTCAAAAATAACTTACCGCCCGCCTGGTCGTTTTCTCGTCGGCGATACGTCCAGTCAGTTAGCTTTTTTTTTGAAAAAATTTATTGACTATCAAAAAAAAGGAGAACGAAAGGAAACGAAGGAGGAAAAGGGAAAGAGCTGAAACAAAAAAGAACGACGATCAGCGTGCTTCTTCGTCAAAGTATTAATTTTATTATCGATTGAAAATTAATGCTGCAGATACGAATAATATGTTACTTCCACTTTGATAGATTTTCGATTAACGAATTTTCCAAGAAAAAAAAAAAAGAGAAGAAAATCAGTAACGTGATTCTTTTTCAAGTCGTGGATTCTACGAGACACGTAGCGATTTCAAACGTTCGGTAGACAGTGTATATTTGCAAGCTCGATGAACTTTACAGTTAGCATTAGCGTGTTCCTTTTAGCCGGTTTACAGTGGAAACGCATTAAGAATTGCAGATAATATTGCAGCCGAGAAAATAGTGGCACATTGTTTTAGTTTGTAGAGGCGTGGAAGATACGGTGGTACCGGCATTGTAGCGGTATTTGTCAACTATCGGCCTCGGGAATTTCCAGCGTGCACACGTGCGTTACACGTTTCGTACAATAAAGGTCAAACGCTAAAAGAGTTTACGGTAGGCCGGCCGGTCTGTCGTTGGCCTGCAACGAATCAGTCGCCTTGTAAACTTTGACGTAAGAAGACCTCGGCATTTATCGTACTTTACGCGCGAATCCTCGAATTTCGATGAAAAACGGTTGGCAATGATCTAATTTCCAATGATGCGACACGAATGCTCGGAACGATGTAGGTCGACGATAAGAATAGTTATCGAATGGAGAGAACAAAAAATTAAGAGAAATTTCATTTAAAGGTAACGATTCGTTAAAAGAGAGAGAGAAAGGAAAGTTTGTAACCCATTTATCGATAGAAAAATCGCCAGCTTCCCGCTTTCGAAAGAGTAATCTCGAATTTACTGCAGGAAGTGGACGTGGCTCACGATAATGAGAGAAATAATAGAACTCCTGTTGGCTGTTAGGATATTTCACGTTCCTTTAGATAAGTCCGTTTGACTGCTCCGATTGCTTTACGCTTGAAAAGATAAGTATTATCGTCCCGTGAGAGAGATACGATTGCAATGATTCGTGAGCGAGATATTTCCGAGTTCCTAAAGGAAAGAAAATTCAATCTATTTTGATGGAACACCGTGATTTATCGGTTGCTCCAAAAAGCTGTTGTAAATTCAAAACGTCTGATAATACAAGTTTAGCTTCCCTTTATCTTCTACTATTTTTATCTTCCGTCTTTCGTCGTTCCAAGAAACGTGGAATACACGGATATTTTCATGGAGTTTTCTCGCGTTGTAGGCGAACGTATAGGTAAACAAATCCGATGGTAGAACAATTCCTCGAGCGAAAATAATCGCGCAAGAAGAGAACGAACTTTGGAAAAAAATCAAATTGTATAATATTTTATAATCGCAGAGTATCTATCGTGTAGGTACACTCTTCGCGTTTTCTCGATATTCATTTATTCGCTCTTTCTCTTTGCAAACTTTCCGATCATCCCAATTACCGCATCGCTCGGCGATCATTACACAATCGTTCGAACCGAGAATCGAAAAGTTGAACAACGTTGAAAAGAAGAAAGGAAAGAAAAAGAAAGGGTGTATCGTTCTCGTGCGATAGGAGCGCGTTGAAAGGCCACGAAGTGGTCGACTGAAGACATTAAAGGAACCATGCCATCAGCGAAGCCTTAAGCTCTTTCTCTCTCGAGTGGTCCTTTTAATGAAGAGTGAACGCAGATACAGCGAAGGTGCAATCACTCGTGAAGAATGTTGAAGTAATTACTTCGAGAAAAACTCTACATCTTTACTTTTGTATATCCGTGACCTGGAGACCGCTGTTACGCAGAAGATAGAATTTAGTGAAAGAAAAAAAAAAATATTCTAAATAAGGAGAAATCCATATTATCGTACCCTTGAATATAAATTATGTTTTGGATTACAAGATCTAGAAAAAAAGAAGCTACAAGTAGATTTCTATTGCTGTTTCTTATAGGCTTTAGCTAGAGCTACAAGGTTAACTTTTTTGGTAATGTCCTTTGTAACACTATAAAAGTGTAACACTGTAAAAAAGATCTGGATACATTATACTTATAGCTTTATTTATTTCAATATATTTTTCTATTACAAATTCATCCACTCGTTCTTCTATCAGTCAACCTCAACAAAGAATACAACCATCGTTCGAATTATCATTCTCTTCCTTTCTCTCGTTCCATCCTCTTTCCTTTTTCTTCTCTCCTTCTTTCTCCTTATAATTAGAGATGCGCGAGTTTTCGTTGCCCGAACATGCTGTTATTCCGTTACTTACGGTCGTGAAAACGCTCTGAAAACGTGTCATTATTCGAGTTTAAACTCTTCCGGGCTCTGCAA
The DNA here is from genome assembly GCF_910591885.1 of Bombus terrestris. Lineage (NCBI taxonomy): Eukaryota > Metazoa > Arthropoda > Insecta > Hymenoptera > Apidae > Bombus > Bombus terrestris. Next base: position 12,966,130 of record NC_063281.1, on the reverse strand, counting down.
CGACGAGTAAATTGCATTGCTGCATGCCGCTCGCGAAATTCACGTCTTTCCGCCTTCAAATTCGTGCAAGATAAGCGAACGAGGTTGAAATTACACAGTGGTGGATGATTAGCGTCGCGCGAGGCAACCGGGCAACACCGAGCATCCTTGAATGATGATTTGGTGGCTGCGTTTAGAGCAAAGACATCGTTAGGCAAGGAAACCGTTGGTTTTCGTAAATGCGAGGATTTTAATAATTTACGATATAATCTTTAGGAAGTTGGGAAGTTGGACGATTCTACAGCTTGTAGAAAATCTGAAAAATCGGTAGCCTAAAAATTTCGAGTATCATCGTCTCTATTGTATGGTACAATTAAAAATAAAATCCTCATAGAAGTCGAAGGTTGTTAACCATTCAGTCTGTCTACGGAGGGTACAATAGAATAAATTAAACACGAAGAAGTTCATTTTGAAAGTATAATTTATTTGAAAAAAGGAACGTATCGTGTCTCGAGAACGAGTTACAGTTGCCGCAAAGATCTCGATCTCGAAAAACTGTCCGTCCGCAACTTTTTCACTGCGCGTTGGTCATCGCAACATTGTAACACATACGTAATCCGGACAAAAGGAAGAGAGAACGTGTCGAAACGTTTCTCCTCATCTGCTTTTTCAGCGTGCACGCGTCGATCAGCTGTCGATTCCTTAATACGTATCTCGATCAAGATACATCCGAACCCGATTGTCAAACGTATAAGATCGATTTACTCGTAGAGGCTCGATCACGATCGATCCGCGAGACCAGCTGTAACCGTGATAATCCCAGGCTTGCCTCTTCGTCCGCTCCTTCTTCGACTCTCCCTCCTTTTCTACCACTCGACGAGATGCATTCAAAGGGCTCACCGAGGACTGCCTTTATTCGGAACGCGTCCGATGACCAAACCCATTCTTGTATTTCGACGCGGCTGTCCGCTTCTATTATACCTCTTGATTCCACCGTATTTTTTAACCGCCTCTTTTTCGTTTGTTCTAACAGCTGTTTCGTTGCTCGAGTCATTTCTTTTTTCCTCTGACGGGAGTAAGCTCGGAGGTAGTTTTCGAGAGGTAGGAAGTAGGAAGTGGTTGAGAGTTGCTCGTGAATTCGATTTTACTCGACGCAGTTGGAAATTAATCGTGTTCCTAAATTTGTGATTTAGTTTGCCAATTGATAGAGATAGAAGACGATGGAAAATTCTTTGGGAATTTTGTGTCATTAGATTTCTTTTTATTTGGAAGAATTTTACAATCAATTCTCATTGAGAATTATAAGCAAATTATTCTGCCGTGGTATTATAACGCGAATAATAAGTGTTTATCGTATGTTTGATTCTGAGTCATTAGATGGATTAAAAAATAGTGTTTTGGATTAACAACAGCAGTTGCGCTCCAATGGTCGAAACGCATTCTAATAAGATTCTCAAAAATCAATTCAGCTATTTCTATTGCTCGTAACAGAACGAGAGATAGGAAGCAATACAAAAATGACTCATCTTTTACGTTGCAAACGCGCTTGCTGCATAAGTGGATATTTTTGTATTTGAAAAGAGTCGTACGCGCGATCTGAGCCGGTGATCCTTGGGCGATTGAGCTAAACTGGCGCAATGGATAAATTGCGGTACACATCGACGCAGGCTCTTCTTTTTTCACGTTCCTCGTTCCTGTCGGCTGTTCCCTGCCTCTCGATCGGCGAAAGAACACAACTGGTCGTTACGTTCAATTAAGTCACGACTCGGCGACACTTCGTTCTACCCTGGTACGCTTTTCTGCATCGAACCGTTCGATTCCGATGCCCGCGATCGCGCGTCAAGCGTAGTCGTCGGTATTCTCAACGCAACAACAATAAATCGATTCCAGCGACCGTACAGTCGATTGCTTGTCGATACGATCGCAGCCGAGAATGTTAGAATCGGTTTGTCCATGGAAATTTGTCCATTCGCTTCGCGACGGTTTCCCGAGTTGTTCGCGGAGATATTTCTTTCGCAGTCTATCAAAGTATAAAACAAAAAATACGTCGCAGAACGAGCTACACGTATGTAGTTTCGTTACGAACAAATAAAGGTCTTTGAAATTTTGAAAGCTCGTAGATAAGATTTTTGATCGTCAGGAGATGTCTGCTGCGAAGTACAGCAAGTTCTACTTGAAACGTTTCTTTGCATAACGAATAGTTTAGAAGATAAGTGCGTGTGTCGCTTCAAATGGGTCACCGTGTATAAAACTTAGCACACCCAACTCCATACTAAGCGCGGATTAACATTCATTTCCACTTCCTAAATCGCTTGAATCGTCCGAAACCGTTCAGCCTTTCACTCTGGATGTCTCAATCCCCGATGATCCGCTTTAATCTTCAATGAACGCTGGATGATCGTCCGATTCAGAGAGCCTGCGATACGACGTAACATTGTAACGCGCCTTAATTGGCTCGCAATTAATAATGCAGTGTTGCGTGTACTGGTCGTGGCAACAACATACGATCCTCCTGCACGCGGAATCAGCATATACGGCTCGTTAGGGCTCGTTTACACACAGAGTTAGCCTTGGAAGCCGATTAAAATGTTACTGGACCGCGTCCGAGACGATACCACGCGTTTGTTCTCTCCCTTAAATCTGCGTGTAGACACGTTTAAACGCAGCGGAGCCTCCTTTCAAGGTGTTTGATTTACGGCGAGCCGTTCGAATTGAACGCACGAGCTGGCTACGTGCACGAACAGAATCTCAGCCTTGCGGTGAATGAAATCGTGCATGCGAGGGAATTAATTAATAACGCAGCACAGATTGATTTATCGTGGGATTTTCTTTCGTCTTTCTTTCTTTTTGTATCTGTTTATTTTCCGGGCTCGGTTGCAGTGAAAGTATTACTTTCTTAATATTCGTTTCGCATTGAAATTAATCGTCGAACGAGTACCGAAGAGCGAACGATAAAAAATAACGACGTTAAATCGAGTAAAGAATTTGTTTAACCAAATTTAACGTATAGTAGAATTATTACGTTAAAATGTGAGGTATGCGTGTTCGACATCTCTGCGTTAATTCCTTTCCAAAGACTATAGAAACGAAATCCTGCATCGCTTCCCTAAGCATTGCATTTCTGATACCGATACGCGTCTTAACAGCATTATTTATAATTCCGTATCGCTGTGTGCCACCCTTCTCTCGAGAATGCAAATGGAATATAGAGAGACTTCAAAGACCGATACATTATCTGTGACTTTACGACTATTACAAATCGTACCCAACTAAATCTGTCAAATCAGTGCAATCAAGAAACAAGAATTAGGAGTCAAAGATCACGCAGGGTAAATAACCGGGCGATATTTCGCGCGAAATTAGCACAGATCCTCGACGCAATCGAGCGGTAAAGGATGCCATAATATTTCACTGGAAATGCAAAAGATATAGAAATGATTAATGGAAGCATAACGATCGCGATGTGCTACATCACGAGGAGGTACGATCGTTACATTTAACCCTAACGAGATTGACGTGTCGTGAGTCATTAATCTCGGCATCGTCCTAAAATTTCCGTGAATTCTACGATTAATTTAATTTGCCAGCCGTCGTGGTTTTCTCTTAAGCGACGAGTCCCGTAACGAGGTGGCGCGTGACGAATTTCACGGGAATTCTCTTAGACCCGATCCCTGTTCGATGAAACGCGAAGCGTGTCGTTACGTTTTATTATGTACGTATATTTATACGCCGGTTATTAAGGCCATCAGCTGCTACAGTTAGTTGCCTGGTCAAGTACAGACGATTGACGTAACACGATGATGATCGTTACGCGTGAACCGAGCCTTGTCCCAGGATTCGAGCGGACGACTGCGAAGTCAATTGTGACACCGCTGCCGAAAATACGAATTAGTCAACGCTTGTAACAGAGTCGTGCAGATCGGATGACACAATGCGGAGTAACGTTTCGAAGTGAAAACTCCAATTTGCTTGTACGTACTTTTGAGAATGTGCATAAATTTAACAGATTTAGAAGAAATGGTTTTCATTGAGAAATGAACTAAGAGGAAGAAAATAATTTGCTTAATAATCGTCGTTAAGTAATCGAACGTAATATTAATGTACAGGGAAACCTGTATATTAATTGAAATACCATTTTACTTCAAGACGATCGAAACAAGAATTTGGAATTGGTTGCGTAAAGATCGATCCACGTGTATTTACGTGGAATTTCAATCGGCACGGAAGTCCTTGCCTGTTGTACGTTGGAACAAAATGTGCTTAACGAGTGGACAGGCTGGTCGTTACGTCTAATTGCGATGGAACGGCCATTAACAATACGAGAGCGCGATGCGTGGCGAGAGGCGAACGACGTTAAACGTTCCTGTTTGATATGCTTGCAGGCGTGCGCCCCGAGGTACATCTGGTTCTCCGTGTCCCAACAGAAGTACGATCCGGAAGACAATCGATGGAACAAGGACTCGCCCGTTGGAAGTAGAAGGGAACCCGTTGGCACCTGCTGGGCCGTCAGCAACAACTTCAACGAGTCACAGGAATATTCACCCTGTCGCACCAGTGAGTTTATTTTTATACGTTCGACCTTTTTGCTTCTGAATTTCAGTATTTTCTTTGAAATAATATAAACATCGTGGGAAATGATATTTATTATTGGAAAGCAGATTCGGTAATTATCTAGAATCGTGCCCACCTCACCGACTTCGATGATCTTGAAATATGTTGCCAAGGCCATTATTCTGAAAAACCTTCTCGAGATATTTGCAAAGATCTTTCGTTGAATTTAAATCTATAATTGGCAGTATATATATATATGTATTTCTATGCTAGCGTTGCCGGCCGCCACTCGACGATCGGATATAAATTTAGCCCAACTTATAACCCATTAATTTTTTCCTTTAATCCGTAGGTTTATTTATAAGGCTGTGTTATAGGAATGTGGTCGCCATTAGGCGACCGCCTATGCCAGAATTCACGCTGCAATGATAATTCATGAATATTCATGAGGTAAATTTAACAAAAGCTTTTTGCCAATATCTTGAATATAAAGCCGAACAGCGGTCGCGTGTGTGGGAAAGAGCTGTTCAGAATGGCGACCTTGATTTTTAAGGTCACTGAAATCGACGAGGAGGCCACGCTTTTAAATAATCACCGTAGACGTTCTACAGAATTTTTAGCGATTCTCGCTCTTTCCAAGAATAGTTTGATCCAAGAAACAGGTGTCTTGCTTTGAACGGTGGGTCAAACTACAACCTCTCCGGTCTGTCTCGGTCTTTTCCAAGATAAATTCGAAAAAGTCACGGCTTATATGTACATGGAATCGCCGATTTTGATGAACGTAGTTAGACTGAAGTCAAGAAAGCCTCGAGTCTCTGAATAGCGGGTGGTTGGTAAACATTTTCTCTCAAAAAGTTATTTTTGGCACTGAGACCCTTGTCGCAGCCAACGATACATATGTAAATGGATTACGTGCATTCACGATGCTATAAACAGTTGTAAACAGCGTCTGAAGAGCTCTCTCCTCTTTCCGTTTTGCGTGCTTGTTCGAAGGGTAGCACGAGCTTCGTTTTCTCAAGTGGTAAATCGTTTGTCCTTTGAGAAATCCCACGGGACGAACTTTCTCTCCGACAAAGACAAGGATACTCCGCGACATGTGGCCGTATCCTCGAGGCATGGCGACCATAAATACGCACGGTAACAGGATATTTCCTGTCGTCCATGCAGGTCTGCCATGGTGTTTTAATGACAAAAGACGTATCGATTTTCTCGGAGCCGGTGAATCGGCTGCTTGTTTCACTTTTTCTTCTTCTTTCTTAATTCGTTTCATGTTAATAGTCGAATCACTCGATTTCATCGGTTCTTTCCTTAATTTTTCTGAAATTATTTACTCCTCTGCGTTTTTACGGTAGGGTTCGTTAAATGGCACGAAAAACTGAATCTTAACAGAGCTGGAACGTCTCTTAGTTTCTATTCTTTCTTTTCACATAAAGAAAAGTAGCTCGATGGTATAGGGAACTCGCACGAAACCAATAGATAAGTGGCAGACACGAACAAAGTGTTATTTTAAAATCTATCCGAATGCAAACAGGAGCTGAACGGTTAAGCGTTGAATCCATTACGGAAAGTGCACTTTCTTCTGTTCTTCGCGATAACGTTCGTGCCATTGTTCGAAGATAAACTACTTTGGAATGTCCTGCATTTTTCTGTTATCTACTGGTTATCACTGGTCCACCAGACTTTCAGCGCAGATTCTAAAAGTTACTTATGCATGGCACTGCCACGTTGTTGGGATATTTCGGAAGCCTTTCCGGTCGATCATCTTCCGCGGTTCCAAGAAAAAAGGAATCGACGTAAAATTATATCATAACGAAGAATACGATTCGGAGCGTGTAATTTCCTTCTTCTAATTTTAACGTAGAAGAAAGAAAGAGAAGAATCTAAGAGGTTCATCGTTTAGGAATGACCGTTGGCGTGAGAAAACGGCATAGTTAGTTCGCCTTATCTGTTTTGGCGCGATAAGGAAGAAAAACAAGTAAAGGAGGGTTCAACGAGAAAAACGATTTTAAGACTTCCTCCTGTGCTCGGTGCACGTTCGCGTACCAAGGGCAGATTCTTTTCAGGGGCAGAAATATGCCGCGTGGGTTGTCCTAGCGTCACACTTTCCCGCAATTAAAGTCAAGCGTTCCTTCGCGAAGCAAATCTTGCACGCGCTCGCGTGTTTTACGCGCTGCGGACTGATGCGCTTCCTGTCACGCGTGTGCTCTACATTTTCTTGCTAAGCTTCTCGAGACCAAGATGAACTTAGCAGAATCTGACGCGTTTAAGTGGCTTCTGACTCGCTGGCGTCTGACATTTTTTTCGGTCACCGATGATCCAGCGTTTCGCCGTAGAAGATCGATACGTCGACGTTACTTTCGCAAGACGAGCCACCTTCGGCGAAACTGATAAAAATGGTTCGTCAGAAAACGTCGATATCCTCGCGGAAGTGCGACGCATCGCAGACGTGTGAGCTCATCGTCGAGAAATTCCGCGGCGAGAGTCGAGCAATTAAACAATTTGTAGCGGCCAAGCGGGCCAACGTTTGCTGTCGCTTTTCCCGAGAATCGTAAGGCGCGTTCTTAACGGCTAGATCGTTTATGAAGCCGCGCGCTGCTCGTTCTATCTGGATATTTGCTCATTGTTGCCTTTTCTGGACGCGAATCGCCATGTTCGCTTCTCGTCTGTCGACCGACTACCATTTGTCGTTACCGCGTAGATATAATTCGCATTGGAACGTTTACTTTTCCAGCTGTGCATTATACGAGCGTTTCATTAACATTCGCGTCCTTCGACGACATAGATCGCATCGTGGAACGGCTGATTTTCTATCAGGCGAGTTCTGTGCTTTGTCAATTTTCAATCGCTCGTAGGAGATGACGTTGGTGTTGCAAAACAGCACGTGAGATCATCGATGCGTCGTGAATCGACGAGAACAGCCTTCGGGGAAATTGACTCATTTTTAGGTTTGAAGAAGGTGCCGTCATCGGGAAGGAAGCTTTAAAAATTTTTAGTAGAAATTGTAGTTTTACGAAATTTCGCCGAAACCGTTGTGGTCGCTCCGATCATACCATTTCTATTAATATCTTTCGTTCCATCCTTCTGTTTCATTGTCTACTTCGTGGTTTAATACGCAAGACGAACATCCGCAAACATCTGCCACCACGTAATTTTTATTCCTGTAGATTTGCTCACGTGTACGTTTCCGTTTGTCGTAAAGAACTGCCGGTAACACCTATATCAGCATGCAAATACATATGCGTGTTTACACCGATATGCATAAACGTGCGAAGCACCTTAACGCATCGATTAATACTTCTTTATTATTTATTATTTATTATTTTAAAACTTAGGAGGTTCTTGTCGATTATCACGAAACATATATCGCGCTACTGACGATCGTCAGAATCTTTAGACACAGTTCTTTGCCACAATTGTGTTCTTGCGTCGGAATAATCTGAAAAGAAGTTCTGACTTACTGACATCTTTCAGCCGTTAAGTCGAATGTTTGTAAATTTTCCTTCAATAAATAATCCTTAATAAAAATTCTTTTCAAATGAATTCAAAGAATGAAGATTCATTCAGGAGATGGAACGCTGTTTTTCGAATTCCATTGAAACCGATGTATTCTTTGCATAAAATTCCTACGACGCGATCGTATACCTCTCACCCTCGTTTACTTCTATTTATTTAATCACAAACACACGTCTATCGTATCATGCGATATGTTTCGCAAATACGCTACCTCCACATCATTTTCAATCGGATTAAACCGGGAAAATATGCTTTTCAAATAAAGATTACACGATGTTTTTCCTTCTATGGTAGTGCAAATAGAAATTATCGGCCGGTTCGCCGTTGGTTCATCAACGTGGCTCGCTGAAAAATCGACCGGTCGACTAATGGCCTGGCGATGTGCTAAACGTGTCACAAGGAGAAGAAAAGGGTGTACGGTTAAGCGCTACTAAAAAGAGCTTTTACAGCCAGGATGGAGGTCTTCCAAGAGAAGCGTAGACAAGGTTTATGATTCACACTCTATCTATTACCTTCGATGCGTTCAGTCAGTGATTACAGAGCAGAACGACTCCGATCCATCCTTCACGATGAAACGCCACAGTGAATGTTTCCATAGAAATCGGCCTGTTATTACGGCGTGTGGTTTCCAACGCTTCCCCTTAAACGTGCAACGATTTTATCTAAGTTTGGTATCGAGTCGGAATCGTGGCTTCTTACGTCGACTAGGAAATAGAAACTCTTTTTTTTCGCTCGAATATTTTTCCTCGATTTGGACTACGTACTCGATGGTTAGTTTCATTAGATCGCACGATGTCGATGTCGGTGTCAAAGGTAATTGGATGTCCTTGAGTTCTTTAGATTCTTCTGTATTTTTCTCAAAATGAAGAATATTTTTGACAAGAGGAAGGGCTCGTTCCGACTGCGAAAATTGATGAAATTAATTTAGAAACATCGAATTCTCGTAGGAATATTATTTAAAACTAGAGCTCGCTTGCTGCAAGAAGAAGCTTTTCGTATGCAACGTTAGCAAGACGATTATCAAAATAGTCGAAGGAAGCAATCAGTTCGAGAGAACTAACCATCACGGTTAATAAAACAGTACGCACGTTTGTTAAGCGCGAGAGGCGAGAGAACATTCCCTCGTTGTTCGGTGGCGCGATATCGTCGCCACTTAGACAATAAAACGGCACATTCGAGAAACGCGAGCAGCGGCAGTAGCATCCAGTGAAAGTGGCGATGAATTGCCATTGGCAAGCCGCGTTCTAACGATGAAAGCCGCCCACTCGCCGAAGCGTGGTTCGAGAAGGAAGCTCGTGCAGGAAAAACACCGAGAAGAAAAACAAAAGATGGAAAAACGGAAAATTGTAATTAGAAGGCGCCGTTGCCTCGGGCCGCTAGCTCAGCATCGTTCTAACAAGGCCAATTAACACTTGATCCTGCTTGAATTACGATCGTGTTGCCGATCTCTCTACCGGCTTCGCCGTGGATATTCGTTTCTTGCCCGAGGATTTGTCAAAACGAATGGCCGTCGCTACTTTATTCGCGGCTACCAATAAAAATCACGGCCACTTTGTCCTCGCTTGACGAACTATTAACAACAAGAATGCTGGTGACAAGATCTTGAATTCTTCGCGTTGCAATAAGAACGATCCGACTCTTATTGCGATTTTATTGCGGCTCGCGCTCGCGTACAACAGGCGCTTGGAATTGCTGTTCAGAGATAAACCTCTGCGGTGTTTCGTTTGTTTCACGCCGATTGTCTTCTTGCTGGCTTCTCCAGGATGGAAATGCAATTTCGTTCTTGCTTTTTTCTTCGGCTATTCTTTTTCGACAGTTTTGCAACGATTGATCTGTCAGGGGAAATGACGTTGTTTACGGCCGTAGTACGTTTTCACGACGAGGTTTCGAACAGCTCGAGCGAACAATGGAACGCTCGATAGTTTAACCAAAAAGTGGAATGCGCTTGCTTCGATTTACGTCACTTTTCCTCTTATTTCCTTCGTACCGATAAAAATATAATTTCACTCGTCATCGATTCTCGTTATGGCGTTCGAAGCTATCTAAGAACTGAACCGATTTAAAAAAAACAGTTAGAAAAAAAGGAGTAATCCGATAATAGAAAAGCGTACTTTCCAAGCGACTGTAATCTATCTTTTTTTACGTTAAACCGATTGCACAAACTGACGCCCTCTTATTTCCAATTTAGTTTAATAATTTCAACGTGGTATTTGATGTTTTCAATTGTTCAGATTATTTACCACGACCATCGAGTTTTGTTTTCTTCTTATTAAAAAATATACGCTTGATAGGGGATACTTAATCGCCCGTCGACACACTCACACATTTACGCGGAATCAGAATCACAGTAGCTCCATTCATTCTCTGCAACTCGATTAAGCGTCACGTGTACGAACGTACGAACACTTTCACCGTACCGTTTTAATTTCATTCTTTAAAATTACGAATTAATACTTGCAGCGAAAATCATCATCTTCATCGAACGATCTTTAATTTACTCGAATATGTGTTTCGTTTTAAGACTCACGCGTCTTATCACTGCGTTACTTATTTACATTTAGGTAATTTCATTTGCTACTTTCAATGTATATTTCCACGCGACAAGGATATCGTTGTTTTCGAAGGTCCGTGCAGGTCCACCGTGTCGTTAGGCTTACGCTTCGTTTGCTTACTCGCAGTAACTTTCTTCGTGTTTCCATAGCGTTCGTCGTGGGCCCAAGTTCGAGTGCAAAGCACTCTGTTACCGACGAGAATAGCACCCTCGCAAAGCATCGAGACACGAAAGAGTATAAATAGAGCGACTGGCGACGATATCCTCCAATCGAACCTGTCTTTCGTTACCTCGCGCATTAAGGCAAATTTTTCGCCAAAAAAAAAGAAAGAAACTTTGTCAAACGTAAAAATAACTTTCCATTCTACCTATACCGAAATCTACACCGAAAAGTCACTTTTCATCGGACCAGACTACTAGAGCTTTGCGTATTATACGACACAGGATAGAAGGTAAATTTGGAATTTTTCAACACTACAGGATTTCGTTTCAATTATATCGCAACACGTTTCTAATGAATCATTCAGTACACCATCTACTTGGAATCATTCTTCAAACCATTGATTTCTCACGTATCGATTTTAAACACGCCATTACCGGCTATACATCGAGATCGAAGGCCCATTGGGACGCGATGTTAAAGGGCAGCTGTCTCTCTCTTTAGAGCTTCTTTGCATGCGCGCGAAGAAACGGCGGCGCCGATCGACCACGTTGTTTTTTCTCTGGCCGACACGGCTGGATCGGTCGTCGACGACCGATTGATGTAATTGCGTGACTGGCAGCTCGTCTAAAGTGACCGATCGGCCGTCAGGGCCCCTTCTCGTCGTCCTCATAACGTATGTACGTAGTCACGCTCGTGTAGACCAACGCTGCACGCTCCTGGATCCCACCGGATATTCTCCCATACAGCCGTCGTTTTCTTACACTGACAGTCTCTGTCGGGCCGTGAGCTCGATTAAAACAACCACGACTCTTCGTTCATCGAATGCAACTTTCGTTTCAAGCATTGGGACGATGCGAGCGAACGAACAGCTTGGAGATACGCACAGGTGTATTAGAACGATATGTGAGAAGTCGAGGGAAATCGAGTCGGTTCAGCTGTAAAATTTCACGCTTCGTGTCATTGAATTTTTTAATTATTAATTTCGATGGTATCTGGTATCGCGTATACGGTATAGGACTTGTCATTTCTTCCTGGGAATAATTTCTTTTTGGATCGCGAGTAAATGACGTGTCAGGTTGTAAAGATGTATGATCGAACGATTCTTATTAAGAGTTTATTAGGAATTATTAAGAGCGGTTAAGTTAGTTGAACGTAATGGTTTGATAGTCGGATAGCGCAAGCTAAACGAGCAAGGAGACACGGATATGTAATTTCATAAAAGGTTGTACATCGTAAAAGAAGTCAGGAGCAGCGACTAAAGCAAAAGTTCATTGACTCGCGATCAATCTCTTAGCAACTGCCAAGAGTCAATATTTAATTCATGGAATGCGTTATTTATTCATACGGTGAACTAAATTCAAATGGAATAGGTGAAAAAACCTATTGAGAAGTCGAGAGAGTAAATCATCGTATCCTGAACATTTCTAATCGCGCCACATGTAATTCATTAATTAATATTCACCAGCGTTAGAATTACGGCAAAACCTACGCGGTAAAATTCCTTTAAAGCCGAGATCAACAACCTCTCGGCTCTCGAATCTGCCATGAAAATTAGAAAATTCCTCGAGACAGAAAAATTTGAAGAGGACACAGTAGCGTTACACGAGTCCACGTTTTCCTTCGTCCGTCGATTCATAAATTCATAAATTGCGCTTAATGGTAGCAACGTTAGAAACGCGGACGTAACCTTGACTAGTTGAAACGAAGAATGTTCGATGCAATAGCAAAATGCTGAGTTTTGTTGCTTCCTTTCAGCCGATAATGGCCGATTGTCGGTTAATGGCAGCGACTCGTCACGATTACGTTGGCGCAGGCTTTGACGAGTGTGGCCAGCTTATTGACGCTAATGCCAAGTGTCAGGTCGAGATTAATCTTTCCGGCGGCAGTCACATTCGCGCGATCAATCTTACGCGAGGGTGCTCCAAACGGATCGTGAATGCGCGGTTCGTTTCCTCTATGAATCGACGTATATGTTTGAAATTTTATTCTTCTCGTTTTTTCACGAGATTGTAACACGAAGCGGGATAGCTTTGATTGATGGGCAAGGCGCTACACTTTGTGTTTGTTGAAACAGCAAATAATCGGTTTCCTTATCGTGCTACTTGTAGAGATAAAGGCTCTCTGTTCGTGGAATTATTTAGAAAACGTGAATAAATAAATTTTAGAACGACTTTCTTGTCTTATCGTGACTAACCTTTTTGGGACAAGTGTTATAGAATGTGCGTCGAAATTTTATGTTTCTCTAGTCGCTTGAATTATTTGTTATGTCTTCGATAGGATACGTGGTGAACTATTAACTCGTTTCCGTAACGAAACGCGAAGCTGCGAAAACGACGCAAACAGTTTTTGTCACAGATATTTGCAATTCTTTAGAAAATGAACGCTTCTATCGATGATTTCATACGTATGATAAACAGAAGATAAAGGTATTGACTGTCCTTGAGAACATCGCGCACAGCTGGAATGCGAAACAGCATGAAAATGTATTCCTTTATTTTACAGAACGTGATACTTAAACTCATTGAAAGACACATTGAACGGAAAGTGTCTAACGATCGATCGTATCGTTTTGAAAGATCGGAAAGCGAGAAGACATAGCGTACGATCCACGTGGACATCACGGTGTTAGAAACCTCGCGTATTTCGCGTAACTCCGCGTAAACATACGGGCGAACGTTTCAACCGGAAGTTTCCAAAAAGACCGACGCAAAGATAATACACATCGCAAGTGCACCTCGGAGCTGCATTTCTGCATTCTCATCGTGCGCACCGATGTACAGTGTACAACGATGGACGTTAAAAGAACTTCCATACGGAGTCGGACTACGCGATAGACTGGCTTGCACGTGAAACGAAACCAAAACCTCCTCTCTCCCTCATGGTGTGACGTCTTTTACTTCCTGCGTTTCGTCGCGTTTCTACAGCTACGTAATCCCCTTTAAACGTGTCTCCCCGTAATCGCGTTTGACGTATCTGAAAATAGAACGTTCTATGTAACCGAGCCTGGCTTCGTTCCTCCTAATTGGATAATAAATTTGACGCGCCTCCGATGGCGGCTTTGCGTATGGTGCGAATTATCAAATAAATTATCCACCAGGTTATTGTTCAACTACATAAATCGCAGTGGGCTACGCGATCATTTAAAAATTTGTATAATTCAGTTGGTCAATTATATCGTTCAAGAGATTTTAGATATTCGATGAGAACGCATCACACCGTCAATTGTCCTCGTTTCGGAAATTAAACGCTGTGAAAACTCGTTCGCTTAAATAAAAAGTAGAAAGAAAAGAAGGAGAGAAAAGATGTAAGAAGAAAAAGACTTTTCACGCACGGTACGCGTTGCTCGCGGGTAATGCAATTTTATCGGCCACTTTTCCGCTTCTTTCGCCGCGAAGCGACATGGTCTTCCACTGAAATATCATTGCGAGCCAGAGGCGGCGAAGAAACGTGGATATTTGTGCGATTGCAAAAGGGCATTCGCTGCAGGCGAGATCTCGGAGCGGAAAGAGCGAATTACCAGAAGAACACGGCTGTAATAACCGCTCCTTTTTCTCGATGACACGTAATTGCCCGAGAGGAGCACGTGAAATAGCGTATCAGAAGCGGATAAAACGGTCTATCAAACTCGTACACGTACGCGGACGTGTGTACACACTCGAACTGGTTCGTGATCGAGGTGAAAAACGGGAAATTATAGGAAATCGCGAACTACCGGCCGCAGGCAACGATCCTGGTACACGAGCGAGGACACGATCGAGAATTGTAGAAATTGATAACCGTGAAGAAGTCACTCGCGCCGGATGAATTATGTATTTAGCGGAAACAATGGAGCACGGTGACGTGCTCTGGTTACCGTCGCTGTTTTCTGGCTTTGGAACATGTTCGAACGTGGTGACTGTGGATTAATTTGCTTGTAATTCGTGCGGACAGACTTTGGAGAAGCTTCCTGATGTTTAGCGATGGGGTATGCTTTGGCTGGAAAAATGTCAGGCGGCGAGTGAACACAATCGATCAACGTGTAGGATATAAAAGTTCTCGTATTCGAAAAGCTCAGCGATAATTTAGGTAATCTTATCGCTTATAGGCTGTCGATTATATCGACGTCTGTATGATTATTGCTTTCGAACACCAATATCACTAACATCGTCAGGTTCCATTTTCGAGGCAGGCTTCGAATAGTTAACAACTTTTTAACAACTCTGAAAAACAGATAGAACGCTGTTATTACCGACTATACATGCGCGAATTTGTTCAACAAGTTTTCTACCACCGCCTTTAACAGATTGAAGAAAAAACCGATTAATAGTCGATAGCCGAAGTCGATAAAACGTCAATTTATAGGCTACCGGTCGATAAACGCCATTGATATGCTGTCGGTAAGTAACGCGTTAAGATCGATGGAATAAAATTATGACGTAGGTAGAATTCGATGCAAAAGTGCACAGCACTGAATTCATAGAAAATATACGACAATCCGACTAATTGAATTTCCATTGACATCCGAGAGGCGATGATTCATTGGTTGGAAACGAAGCGCGATTCATCTGGACCGAGTCTGAATCGGCAATCTAATTTTAATCGTATTCAATCTCGTTGGCGTTGCGAAGGTCGGGAGGATTTCCTGGAAGCGACGTTGGACATTGTCGGGAACGAGATCCGAGTCCGAATCGATCGAGGCGATCCGCGACCGAAGAAAACGACCCGCGAACACGTCACGCGTCCAAGATCGATCCAGGATTAATGATGCGTGCAACGTATTCTATGGACGTGTGCGGGAGTGCGTGGCGATAGTCCTTTAAGACGATTCCTAAGTCGACTTCCTAGTCGATAGGTGGACGAACGACCTCCGTGACACGGTACAAGACGTTTAGCAAATGCGCGCGCCAAGTCTTTCACCTTCCCTGACACGAGTTCCCCTCGAGGAATTCCTGTCTCTTTTTTCGTCGTAGAATACAGTCGAGAGACTTTCCTGCGGCTTGCATTGTTGTTGAGATATCAAACCTTCCGCGAATTCGTCGATGTTTTTAGATGATTCGAGTTCTCCGTTTCTTTTTCTTCTTTCCGTTGATAAAGGAGAGTGTAATCTTTTCTTTTTGATTTCGCGAGAAGTAGAAATATGGAGGAACGTCCATTTTCCCTAATTTTCCATTTTGCGATACATCTTCTTTATGAGAACTAGGACTGAAAGACTATGTCGAAGGAAAGAGTGTCATCAAAGAGTGAATCAAAGATTTGATGTACCGATTACGAAACAGGAATAAAAATGATGAATATTTTATTAACCATACCTTGTTCTAGTAACTACATACTGTATAAACTTGGTTTTGCGAACAGTACGATTGGATTTATCGAACGTTGTTCCTTTTCTTCGGTAAGATATTAAAACTTAATTTTCTCGATAGAGCTATTTTTTGACATCTGTATATTTTTCTACACTCTACGTTGTGTTATAAAAACGAAAAAATAAATTATGGAGAACCTTTAAGCGGGAAAGAGCGAGACATTGAAGCAACAGGTTAAACGATCTCGAAGTAATCTTTCGTTTGTCGACCGTAATTATGCGTGGAATTATCGTTACGAAGGATCGATTCGGGGAACGTTCTCAATTATCGAGGGCTGCCGGTACGTGGGCAGAAGTCCGTTCAAACGAAACGACCGAGATATGACGTCTCTGTTTAGAACAGCGAAGAACGACGCTATATAATTGCGTGTTTCCGTTTCAGGGTACTGGGGATACCATAGGCAGGGTTCGTGTCAAGCTGGATTGGGCGCTGCCATGTCCAAGGTAAGTCGAAAGAAAAAATACTGGACACATAATATTTCACTCGTAGAAAATATATCTTTAAAACGTCACCAACGATTTACACGTAACGTAGATTCCATACACGTGTCGTGGATGCATCGATGAAAGTTCAATTGCAACGAATTTTCGTATTCGTTCAAATATATTTGAGTTCCTCGAATAGGAAAACCGTCGACGAGAAGCACAAGCTCTGTCATCGCGTCGCAGCCTCTCCTCGCAAGCCTCGAGATCCCACTCGTCGTCTGCTGCTGCTGCTCCTCTGCCAGAAAGAAGCAAGCGTATGCAACTCGAAAAACATTCCCCCGAGAATATCACACAACGGTTTCACAAATCACCGTGCACCGAGTCAGAGCCAAGCCAGATACCGAAGCGAAAGGGTGGAACACGATTGAAGGGGGATTAAAATTCAGTCTTTAAAACTATTGAAGTCAACGAGCGAGCCCAAATACGAGTCTTTCCCTTGGCGCGCTCTTTCTCTCTACGATCTCTAACTGTTTAAGTCGCTGGCGTAAACACAGAGGCCCGTTGGATATAAATACGGTAACCCCACGTGTCCTGACGGTTGCCACGTCCCGAAAGAGTTAAGAGGCGACACGAGGGGTCGGCGAGGAGGAGCCGAATATGGCCAGGAATGTGAATTCCTGCCTTACGCACCTCCGATCGTGGCCATTCGTATTCGTGGTGCATGGCGAGGGTATAGAAAGCCGGCCTCCGTCTATCTTTTTTTCCTCTTTCTTTCTCTTCCTTCCTATATACGATTGTCTTGTCGAAAGCTCGATTTTCTGGCGCTGGTCGCCAGATCCCCGGAGCCGATCTGCCCAGGACACCACGTAGGCGTCGACCTGTGCCTTTTGTCCCCCCCTTACGTTTTTTTTATCTTTTCTTTTCGTTTCTTCTCGCTGGATTTCGCCGGCAGATCGGCGCATCGACTCGTGCGCTCGACACGTTCGTTCGTAGCACCTGCGTCCACGGTGATACCTTGTTCGTGGCCGGTGTCGCGATAAGTATCGCGGGGCCAATAGGTACGAATTCGAAATTGGTATGTCAACGGTTTATCTCTCGGGGATCCTCGGCCACGGAAAGGGATGAGTCCATGCTGGTGCGGACGTGAAACGTATGAAGAATAAGAAGGTTGCGGGGAGCGGAATAGCTCGGATCGTTTTTGGGGATGAGTTAATCCTACGATTTGGAAACTCTGCTCTCGGGGAAAACGTGCTTTGGTTTGGTTTTCAGTGTAGGATTACCACATCCGTCGGAATGATGGATTACAGACTTCTTCGTTTTAAAGTTAGACATTTTTCTTTGTATAGATATATCTATCTTTTCCTCTGTAGATATATTACTTTCATCGATCTGACAATTTTTTTGTTACCCTGAGGCAGGAAAAATCACCACATCCCCTTGATCGCAGTCGACTAACCAAACGTCTCGAACTAAAAATATCGTCGTAGCTTCAAATTTAAAAATCATCGAAAAATTCTATATATTCAAAATAGCGATTCACTGGCTTTCACTAACGTCAACCGAGAAACCAACCCCTTCTCGCGTCGTATAATCTTGATCCGACTCGATACGTTTCTCCTAACACGCTTTCTTGTCCCGGGGCCGCATGACCCAGACCCTGTCGATCTAATCTGCGAAGATGGGAGAGAAGAAAGGCAGGATTTCCGGCGATGGGGTTGGAATCGACGCTGGGAGCGGCGTTATCGGCGCAGCGGGACAGCTTCGATTGCCGGCAAAGAAATAGTGGCACAATTCCGTGGCCACTCAGCCGGCTATCTCACCGTGGATGTATAATTCAGAATTGTTCGGCTATATAGCAGATGTTTAATGCATGCCGCGGTCCGTGCCCGGCTCTAACTTCGCCTCGGCATTCAATGTTAATACCCCACCCCCGCGGTACGAACGGTCAATCGTGCCTCTTACCCACAGTCCGCCAGTCGTGAAACGACGCTGCCGCAATGATTTTAGGCAAATTCGATCCTCTTCCTCGATCCTCCGACCCCTCGTCTCTGCCTCGCTCCGTCTTTATTCGCCGGTTTCGGAGTCGCGCCGCGAATCCAGCAGCTGGTCGTCGCTGACGAATTCTAATGGCGCGTTTAACTTCGAAATCATGACGCGGATTCCTCGTCTTCCCTCCTGAAGCCAAGTTTTAGGCAGCTTCGGAGTGTTTCGCAGGATATTCGAGGTGAATTTTAGAGGATGGCAACGTCGACCTTTCTCCGCTCGAGAGATCGCGATATTCGAGGATCGGGATATTTGCCGATCTTCGCCCCAATGTAGCTGAAAGATCAATCTCAGCTTTCTTGCGCGAATTTTACATTGAACTTTTCACGGTTCATTCTCGAAAAAGGGATCGTTGAATCGGAAAAAAAAATCTACGCAATTTGTTTTTCGGCTAAACTATCCTCGGAAGAAAGGGACTGCACCGAGCACGTTCATTTCCATCGATCGTGGTAGAGGTACCGAAATATTAGGCAAATTTTGTTTCTATTTAAAGCAGAGGCTCGTCCATTTTTAATAACGTTTTCCTCTCGAACTGTTCGGCGTTAGTTCAGTGGCCGTAGTGATCGCTAGAAGGATCCTCGTGCGCACTAAATCTCGAGACCGGTGATTTAGAAGGCTCCTGAACGCCATTCAGTATGCAATCGGCCATCGATCTTCGCGTTAAACTGCCGCTCCTGGTATCTACCTCTGTTGTATCTGGTTCCGCGCGTTATCCCCCGATCTACAGAGGATCTAGTCAAGATCGATCGATATCCGCCCGATACCGATCTATACGACGCGGAACGCGATCATCGATCCTCTTGTTCCACGGACAAACGTGTACCCCTCTCGTCGATTCGCCACGAAAATAACTTCGAGGAGGTCTTTTCGTGAAATCTCAATGTTGCAGTGGTATTCCCAGCTCGAGGAAATCATTTTAGATCCAGCTCGATAGAGATTTATCTTTTATACGGTCGATCGTGCTCGATCTTCCGATTCGGGCGGTAGAAAGTGTCGTTTGATCGTCGCTGGCGATCGACGCGTCGAGATGCTGTTTCTAAGCACGTAGAGAGAAAATCGAGAGTAGAATCTTACGTTGGGTGAATTTTTAATTTTACGACGCGTGGGGAAAGGCCTGTTTCAATCTGTTGTACGGAATTCGATCTGTTGTATAAAAATTGGTTGAAAAATAGCAGAAATTTATCGAGCTCTCGAATTTGAATAAGAAATTTTTAATTCGAAGTTTCTTTTCAACTTTGTTTGAATAAAACTTAAAAGCCAGAACTTAAAACGTTCCATCGATGGTCCTAAGTAGAATTTAAAATCCATTCGACTTCACCGCCCACGATACCCTCTCCAAAACGTGATGTAACAAAGCTAGTGGAAGCTAAGCTACCCTCTTGTACGTCTTCAACCTCTCGAGCTATTCATTCGCAATATAAACTGAAATGCAACACGTGTCCACTTCAGTTTCACGTTATCGCGCTTGAAAGGGGCTGCTTCCACTTTTGCAATTCAGAAAAACTGTTTTCGACCATACAAACGGTATTTTCGTTTCCTGTATTCATATTCGATAGCTGGTCGCTTTGTTATTTGTTTCTCGCCGATCATTTAACCACAGACCTGCAATTCTTTCCTGGAAATGAATTCGACGAATCAAGAAGAAAATTAAATACTCGTCACGCGAGACACCACGATAATCCTCCTTCCTCTAACCCCAACAGACACCAAGAACCCTTATTCGATGATCGTTTAAAAAATCGAAACTCAACCCTGTCGTATATAGCAGCGAGCTATCATAAACGTCTCTCGATTTCTTGAAAAGTCGTTGGAAGAACTTATCGACCGCCCCACTACGGTCGCAGAGGCGCACATAAATACGTGGAAACGGTGGCATAAATTTCAGCATGCTCCCATACATATTTGAGCGACCGGTTATATTTCAATCTCGGATGGCCAGTTTCCTCCCCCTCGCGATCGGCGCCAGAATACAACTCGTGCCGGTCGTGTTTCGTGTAGAGAGAGGCAAAGAATACGGCCGCCATTGTCTCGGTTGCAAATTTTTCGCGTGTACAAGCATCGAGGCAACGCTACTCCGTAGGGGGTACATCGTGTCGGTCTCTTTCCCCCTTTCAACTTCGAGCGTCTGTGCGCCATCGAGCCGCTTCTGTGTTCAGCCGTGTCGTACGAGTTCCCTCGACAAATGCACGTATTTGCTTGGCTACCGGTTCGCTAATACCTTCGCTGTAAAAGCAGCGCACAGGACACGGGGGTTGGAAATTTCGTACGGGACGGCAACTTTTCTCCGAAGCGTTTGAATTTTTGAAACGCCAGCTGCCGCGGATCTTCGTATCTTTGTTGTGCCACTGACGCGCGCGGATTACTTGGTATTTATTCGTTGAATTAACGCGTGGTAAAAATTAACGCAACCGTTTGTCCGATGAGACGTTTAGATTAAAAAGGCAGATACTGTATCTGGTGGAACTTCGTAGGGCTTCTGTGTCTGGATTCTCATTGTTCGTACCGCCTGAGACTTCCGGGTGCGAGACTAATCAGGCTATGATTAGTCTTGATCGAGTCACATAGCTGCGAGGCTACCAGCGCGTCGAGACGAGGCTTCGACTCGATGCTCGTTGGATACGCCAGCTTCGTCTGTTAGCTGCGATTCTCATAGCCCGTCGGATGGCGCCGGAACATAAAAGTCACGGTTATTGCACCCGTGCACAGTGTTGGGCGTGCACGTGACTCGGTGGCACGGTTTGACATTGTTGGTCGACGAGGAGGGCCCATTGTTCGCGTAGCGTGCGAATCGGCCGTACGGGCCGGCTCACAAATAATAACATTTCTGCGGGACGATAAATAAAAGCGGCCCCTAAAGTGCAGCAGCAGGCTGGCGCCACTAGAATGCATACGGTAAGAGAAGAGACCGGCTGCATGCACTCGATGCACTGACGCAACCGAGATGCCCCGCCGATAGCGTCGAGGAGTTTATGTCACAGCCGTGTTTTTTGCTCCAACTGGAAATTAATGGGCCACGATTCTCCCTGAATGATTCGAAGCGCGTTTAGCTGAGAGAAATTTTACTTTCTATAGATTTGATATTAGTCTTGGCTCGGGTTGAGCCAAAGTAAGGCACATCTAGATTTCTCGGAGAAACAGCAGCGACTGTAGAAACGCGCGTTATAGACCATAAGAAAGAAGCGTCTAATGCAAATGCGGTAAGTCGACTGCATAAACTCGGCGATCCGGCAGAATTACAGCGCGAGGCTTGTCGTTTGTAACGCGACTGTGCTTACGAGTATCGTCCGCGCGGTTTCTAATGGAGCAAAGATTACGTATCGGAGGGCAGTGAAAATGCATTCCTATTATTCTTCCTGGCCTTTACGTTACCTTCTTACTCTGCCTATGCGGTACATTCTACCTGTATTTTACCTATTACTATTTTGCGTACAAGCAACCGATTGTGATTCTTTGTCCGAGTTTGTTGTTCCAACGTAACGCTGAATCGATACGTTTCTGTATCAGCTTTGTACAAATTTGCTCAGAGTTTCGTTTCGTTATCGATAAAAATTGTTTAATCCTTCCTAGACTAATGTAGATCTGTTCCACTCTTCTTCGAATTCGAAAGAAACACACGAATGAAATTGATTCGTCAACGATCCGAACGATCCACGTGGTATTAAAAATCTTTTCGACAAATCTGTCGACCCTCCTCCGTCATCGCTTTATATCGAATTTAAAAATCTGAAAGCGCTCGATTCGCACTTAGACAGGACGACTCGCGTGCACGATGCACGCGGTTTGTTCGAATCGCGTAACACACGGCGCTCTGGGAAGAGAGAGCCGGATGGGAGGAAAAAGGGCAGACGGCGACACGGCTGCGGCGAGCAGCAATAGAAACGACAGGGGAGTCTCAGGTGGCCATTTAAGGCACGGACATTTCGTTCTGTCACCGTGTTCCGTGTTCACCGTCGACCAGCGTTCGCAAGGAGGCCACCTACGCGCCGCTGCTCGTCCTCCCTTAGCGGCCGCATTGTTTTACAAACGGCCGCCATTTCTCATGATAAGCAGAGTAAAACGAAACTAGACACGGCCCTTTGGCTGCGACTGAGCCGGGCAATCCGCTCGCGGTGCCGTCACATTTTCGCGTTTTAACTTCGTGCCAGAGCTATCGACTGCGTTCCGCATCGCTAGCAAAACTTTTTGCTTCGTCCTCTTCTTTTGTCGGATTTTCGTCCACCGCCTGGTTTTTTAATTCTTTCCGGGAGAAGCTCCGACGCCGGAATTCTAGGAAACGAAGATGAATTATGTTCTACCTTGCAATTTATACCGTTGCGTTCTCAAGTTAGATTTTTAGGCTGGTAGAAACAACGAAGCTGTGAAACGTCGATAGTTTGGCAGTAAAGGGGTATCGGTGTTTTCTAGGAACGTTAAAAAAGTTTTGTCAGTTATCTTTGACGTACGATATAAATATTAACTTTTATCCGCAAAATGGCCTTTCAATTTTTCAATTTCATCCATTTGTTACAAAGCTACGATCGTTCGAAGTCAGCGATTACCAATTTCTCGCTCTCTTCGCTCGATACTTCGACTTCTTTTTTTCTTTACAACTTTCTCGTCATATTGCCGGTAAGAAGGCATGCTTTTATAATTTCGTGGAACCTACAGAACGATGTCCCGTAGATGTTTCTAATGCCTGTGCTTCATTCTACTTCGATGCTACGAAAACGAACTGTAGATCCGACAAAGAAAGCTAGAAACGTAGGAACAGGTTTCGATAATTCGTATAATTCGCAAAGCTTAAAAACGGGCATATTCTCTTAAGTTTTCCTATGCCAATTTCCACCACTCGAGCGTCTCGGAAATATTCGACGGCTGCCCAATTTATCTATCGCACGTAGTCTAACAAATGTCGCCGTCGCGTTCAACAACCGCTCGCTTGAACTCTGACACCGTCTTTCCCCCTCGATCGTTCGCGTCTTCGCCTAATCTTCTCTCTGGTATTTCCGTACTTCTCGTTCTTCGTTCGATCTTCTTACGATCCTTGCGTTTCCTTCACCGTGAAACGCGCGCGTGGGCGTACGACTGCATCGGCGCGTAGGTGCATCCTAAGAGAGTACACCGACATTGTCCCGCGATTAACACTTTGATCCCGGTGATACTTAAGCGGAATCGTGGGTTTGCTTTTCGCGCGAAGGTCGCTGCAGGGGGACGCTATTTATGAAAACTAGCAGCCAGAAGACACGTAGAATTTGCGAAGGGAAAAAATTTAGCAAGCATATGTTCGTAGTTTTAGAGTCGCGTAATCGCACGGCTATGGGCATTTACTATAGTCACGTTCCGAGAATTCATGGTTACATTATGCTCATGATCATCCGCAAATCGTTCCCGGCTGTTTCATAATAATTATAGTCGTTTCGTGCGTTCAATTTGCAGCAATTATAGCGACTCCTAGGGGGCCATCCTATTATAGTCATTGTACGATCTTTATAGTCACATTGTAACCATTACACTCGTAGTACACCATTTGCATTCCTCGATACAAGCCTAACGTAATTTGTATTCGATTCCACGTTGACTCGAATCTAATCCAAGAACTCAAACTCGATGCAAACTACGATCTCGAGAAAAAGAAGTCCGTTGTCATCTCCGATGCTATTCGTATCGTTCGATATCATCGTCAACCGTGAATCTGCATTCGGTCTCTATCGATCATTCTGTTACGGAACGTTGATTAATATGTATGCGGGACATAATCTCTACTACTGTTGCATCGCCGTTAGATAAGACCGTGCAAGACGTGTACCGCTACACCGTGTAAAACGTAAAGGCATCGCGTGGCAGGAAGTTGACTTTGCGGGCTTTCGACTTCGGTAAATACGCCGCTAAAAAGACCTTCTTCCATCGTTAGCCGCGTAATGGAATATTAAGTTCTAATAACGCGGACGATCGTCCGATCATACACGATAAATGGAATTAATTGGAACGATTGCGTTTCATCTCTCTATTAAGGCTACTAAACGGGCAATTAGCAAATTAACGGCGGTGCTTTGTGCGTTAAGAAAAATTTCGTTTATGGAAATTAGCGGAACTATTTGCAACGGTATATCGACGATTCGTAATTTTTCTCTGAAATTTTATAGATTTAGAACGGCGTAGTATCGATTTGTTTGCAGTTTTGTCGGCTCGTTTTCCCTTAGCTGGCTATACCTTCTTCTTTCGTTTCTTCGATACGAATTGAAGGAGCTGCTGCAATAAGAGGACGGTTCTGTTTCTTTAATCATTTGAACCCATCAAAATGAAATTATTTCTTTAAACGCGCTACAAATTCATAGTCGACCGATACTCGTAACAACAGACGCTTTTAGATATAAAACCTGTACCTTTCTTGCTCTTCCAGATGGATACGATTTAAGTATTGCAACTGTCTCCTTGGTGTTGCAAGCCGTTCAGTCTCAACTTTGACATTCTTTCTATACCGTACGAACCTCTTATGAATTCCATTTTTTTTCACGGCCTGGCAGTCGCGTCGCAGCAAGTAGTATAACTTTGTACGCGTCAGACGAGTAAAAGCGTGAAAGTTTGTCTGCGGCGGCCGCATGGGAACGACCGATAGGAAGGTTCGGCCGCGATACAGAGGTATGTCGATGATTTCGAGTGGCACTCGAGTAATTCATGCGCCGATTAAGTGCACGGTCGAGCATCGGAGGAGAGAAGCGTGTGTGAACGTGGCTGAAGAGCGTTGTTTTATCACCGGCTGCCAAATGTTGCGACACGTTCTCGAGTTACGTTACATGTCTCGGAATTTATTGACTTTTAATCGAACCGCTCATCTCGTCTATATTTGTCTTCGGCTTTCCGCGGAGTCTGAGCTACTGTAACGAGTACGGGGTCGTACGTAAATATCGGTAGGCTTGCGTAACGCATCACGCGTTCCAAAGATGCTACATTTAGATTGAAAAACAGGTTCGCGTAGAATGCCGAGTAATCGGCTTTTAATCGTAATCGATTAAAAGTTGGCGGATGATACGATCAGTTTAATCGGTCGTCGAGTTTCTGTCGGAAATCCTCGAAACTCGCGTTGAAAAAGTCGATTGACGACAACGTGGAATATGGCCCTTTGTGTAAAGCGAAAAATTTCGTTCTACATTTTCGACTTAGTTTAGCAGCTTAACGCTAGTCCCTGGTCGAACCTAAAAACGTTCTCGATCCTCGCTTCGTAAATTACGCACGTTCTTGCGATTTCTTCAACGATCGAAGAAACGGTTCTCGCTGCTCTTGCCAGTTACCAGGGATTTCACAGTGGCCGTTGCTTGATTTTTCCGCAAACGGGCGTCGCGATGGTCGCGAACGCTGGATCGCGAAGGCCACGATCCGCGAAACCGATTTAACATGCGTGACGCGCAACGCGCCGCATAGACACGCGACTAGCATACGTACGAGTCGCTGATTTATCGCGTCTCGGGCTCGTGCGCGCGAGCCTCGTCCCTTATCTACACCATTATCTTCTCGATTGAAGAAAAGTTGAACTTTCGTGGGTGCGTCCGTTTCCTGGTTACAGCGCCCGTGGCTGGGAAAAATCGCCAGCCGGTGATCGCGCTCGTTGTTGCTCGTGCGTGTTCCACACGCGTCCTGTATACGGAAATTATACGAAGATAGTTGTTCTCGATCGCACGTGCGATCCGCTAAAAAAGAAAAAGAATTTATCAACTTATTCCGTTAGCGACTGCGATCGCGTCACGGCACAAGCTCGAGTGAAGATCAAATACCTCGATGCAGACTTCGATCCTTTCCATTACGATCCTACTACGTTGCCGTTAAATAAAAAACGAGATCGAAATCTCGCATGAGCGTAACTTTTGAATCCATCGTGACGTTTAAATAAAAATCTATCGGATACACGATGCTCCTGACACGTAAAGAGGTATCGTCTACCGCGCTGGTGAAAGTAACCCGAAGAATTCTATTAAATATTCAGGAAAAGAAGGAATGAGCTTGTCCGATAAAAAATAAGTACATCGTAAAGCGTTTCTCGTGGTTAGTTATTTGACGTCGATTAATTTCTCTAATGGAGTGCCTTTCTATTCGTTTCAGAACGGTGAGAGGCTGTTCATCGGAGCGCCAGGAAGTTGGTACTGGCAAGGTAAGGTTCTTTCGTGGTACACCGCTTCCACGGTTCGATTTAGGTCGACAATTTCACAATCGATACCACCTTGAGACACGACATCTTGTTCGACTTGTAAATACGCGTATCAATCCTATTTTGATTTCCATTTAATTGGGATATTCGAAGAAGCTGGAAACACAGGACGAAAGAAGCGAATTTCGCGATAGAAATTGTTACCGTCTCTTCGAATATCTAATTTCAGACCGTTCGAAGTCTCGATTTCTTTCAGTACGAAGCAACTCGAGCAACTCGAGTCGTTTATTATGAATTTTCGTAAAAAATAAAATTACAAAGATTCGTTGAATTTCGACTTTCGAAAGTTTCGAAGGCTCACGGAGAATCTCAACGATCGGTGGAATTTAAATTGCACGTATTGTAAAAATGGAAATATTATTCGAATTAAGGAATTTCCCGGACCTCCCTAAACCAATTGGGCTTCTAAAAAATACTCGGCAGAATTGCGATCGGCAAAATTAAATCCCCATTTACACCCACTAATTGGACGGTGAACGGTCACTGGGCCGCTAATAAAAAAGAGAAACAAGTCGGAGCTCGAGCTTTCATAACGCCTGGGCAACGGAACGGCAACACGTAATACATCGCGACCACACGTGCTCAGTGGGTGTTTGAAGTGATTTAGAAGGCTTTCGTTGAACGATTCCAGGTCAGATATACTCGATCAGCACCGCATTGAGATTGGAGTTCTTAGCGACGATGTTTGTCATCCCCGAAGCAGATGCATCAGGTATCGCGTACTTGCAGGCGCCCCTAATCAAACGAAAGATAAACAAATGTGTCGTTTAAAACCAGCCCCCTGTTTTCAACACCTCTAATCTGCCGCCATGTTTTCTTAACGACGGCGTTCATTAACAAACGTTGCTTCATGCTCCGCGACGATCTTTTCGTATTGAGTTTTCTGAAACTTCACAGCGTGCAGCGTTCAAGGAAGTACGACAAGTATTCCGATCAAATATCTCTGTTGTTTCCAAAAGATACGACGTTATTTCGAGAGCGGAGCCGTTTTCCTTTTATCTTCGTCTCGATGTAACGTCGTAGCGTAGTAACGTTGCTAATTATATCGAGTTCTGAGAATTTATGCAGCGGAATATTTCGTTTAACGATAAATAATTACCGTTTGACTTAATCGCAAATTTCATTTTTATTTCCTACTTCTTGATACTCGCGGACATTTTCTTCTCTTGAAAAGCGAACCAGAGATATTTATCGGCACTGCCCTGGACGTTTCATTCTGCGCATCATAAATATCGATCCACGCATCGATGGTGTTCGCGATAAATTCGAAACGATGAGATTATTTGCCACGCGATCGCGGCATTCGTTTGCTTGGCCCCCCAAATAATCAATTTCCAATAATTCCATATTCATCTGGCTTCCACTCATGCGGATTTACCGCGATTAACCCGACGCCTGTGATTAATAACGATTCGAACGAACTCGTGTTGAACTGTCACGCTCAAGAATATCGTAAATGCCAAAAAAGAAAAAAAAAAAAAGAAAAGGGAAAGAAAAGAAAGCGAGGGAGCAAAGAGCATCTTTTGTTCCGTACATTAGTTTGCAATTAACGTAGAGTATAATCTTGTATGCTTGACAGTTTGAGGCTTGTGACGCCTCTGACGCTCCTCCCCCTCAGTGATTAATATCCGATTGATGATTAATGCACCGTATGCTATGATTACTTATTAATTACTGCCAGGTGAGACGAGGGTGGCAGTGTTTAACTGGTGCAGGCTCGCTTCCATCGCAGCTTCGCGTTGCAGCCAGAGAATAATAATACGAAGCCAGTCTGTAGTAACAACAATAATTTCTAATTAGACTCGAAAGAGTCTCCTTGGTTGTTGACGTTTAGTCGCAGTTGCATAGTAGTGGCGACCATCGGAATAATATCAGCGTCGTTGATAGAGCTGCGCTTAGAAGCTGGATTAATCATAAAAGCGCCGCTTTACGAGCGTGTATCGTTACCAACGTTTTTTGACTACGATTTTCCGATTTTATTCCGATTTCAAGTGGCTATCCAAATGGAATAGAAAGCAGCTTTAAATCGCGCGGTTTAAATATCTGTATTTTATATTGAAACGCGTACAAAGTCGAGAAGTAACGTTTGTATCGGCTCGTTAAATTTTCATTATTATTTAAATTTGCTCTAGTCAGATCAATTATACGATCGAGTAATCGATACTTTGTATTATAGCTGTACTTGCAATCAGATATTTCTTCTGACATCGCATGTTGCTAGTTTCTTGTTAATATTCTCGCGGATATTTCCCATGTTACGATCAAGCATTCTATATCGATCCAAGTTTCTCACAGATATTAAATTCCTATTTCGTGTCAGTGCGCGTTCCGCTGGATCGTAGTCAGAAAGCAAATACGTTTGGGAAAGTATGTGTCTGAAATCGTAGGTACAACTTGGTGATTGACTCCATCGATTGCTTTACAGGCCAAGCGTTTTCACAGCCGTTGAACAGCCGCGCGAGAATAATGTTCACGAAGGAAGGGCCAGCCACCGAGGACGATAGCTACATGGGTTACTCTGTCACGACCGGCGATTTTATTGGAAACGGTGACAGCGGCACCGCCGTCGGCGTACCTCGTGGCTCCGATCTCCTCGGCAAAGTATGCTCATGAAATATTAACGCGGTAATTCGAAAGAAAAGAAGTCGTGGGATCGGAAATTAATTCTCTCTCGTAGAGAAAGTAACCTACCGGCAGAGATCGTTCGCTCGCTTGTTTCTTCGCGGAAACCGTACGAATTCCAACCATTGAGATTTGTTAGAAACGATTATTTATTAAATCGTCGCATCGAGAAACAAGTTAACGAGCAAATTCGATCGGCGAAGGTAGAAGCGAAAACGTTCGACCATCGCGAAACACCAGGTTTCGTATAAAATTAAAGAAAAGTCTTCGATCGTAGGTCATTATCTTTACCTCGAACATGACGAATCATCGCAACATCACCGGAGAGCAAATGGGAGCTTACTTTGGTTACGCCGTTACTTCTGGCGACATCGATGGCGATGGACTAGACGATCTCATAGTTGGTGCGCCTATGTACACGGTGCCAGATAACCCGGAAATGACCATCGAGACCGGAAGGGTGTACGTGATCTATCAAGGCGTTGGAGCTGAAAAATTCCGCAAAGTTGACTCTAGGTACCGTCTCGTCTCGTTCTTGTTGCACGCGCGTTATCAGCCAAAAGTTCCACGATATTCCAGAAGCGTCGATCACAATTTTCAATTTTTACGCGTGATATTCTTTTCGTCTGTAATTCCATTAGCGGATGCTTTACTTACCAGGTGACCGATCCAAGCCATACTAATAAACAGTCCTTCCCAAAGAACATAGGCAATCGTCCGATTTAAAGTTACTATCGTAGAAAAGAGGACACTCGTGTTTGTCGTAATTGAATTTTGCTGGTACACGAACGAATCGTCGTTATCCGTGGCTGAAAGTAGTTGCAAGGAAGATCCTTAGGATCAGCTAGAACTCGAGAACACACGGATCGTTGAACTCGCGCGATAATTGCTTATCGTTATCCAGGGACGGAGAGAGCAACCGCGGACGATTCGGCTTGTCACTGGCCTCTCTGGGGGACATCGACCGTGACGGTTATGGTGACTTCGTGGTGGGTGCTCCTTACGGTGGTTTACGTGGTCACGGTGCCGTGTACATCTATCACGGTTCGTCAACCGGCGTTCTCGAAAAGTATTCCCAGGTGATCTACGCTGAAAACCTCGATGTACCGGTGAACACGTTTGGATTTTCCGTGTCTGGTGGCCTCGATCTCGATGGAAATCGTTATCCAGATTTGGTGGTCGGTGCTTACGAATCTGCCACCGCTATATTCTTCAGATCCAGGCCAGTCATCAAGATGGATTCGTACGTGTCCTTCGATCTGGAGTCGAAGTTGATCTCTCTGGACGATAGAAATTGTACACTATCGGACGGCAGCAGAGTCACTTGCCTTCCTCTGAGAGCTTGTTTCAAATATAGCGGAGAAGGTGTTTTCTCGAGGCATAATTTCAATATTCAGTACGCCCTGGACGTGAAGAAGACAAAGAGTCCGAGATTGTTCTTCTTGGAGCTGGAGGGAAGGAACACGATGAATCGAACGATCATGGTCGATCGCGAACGACAGTTCTGTCGCACCGTTCAGGTTCGTCTAAATCATTTCACGAAGAACTTGATTGGAAATTTTCAAGTTCCACTACCAAAAACTTTCAAGTATTATTTAATAAAAAAAAAAGTAAACGTAGAGATAGAATTCTATTTGTTACATTGTCAGTCATAGCTGTCCAAAACTTTGACTCGTTAGATCTAATTAACCGGAATTCCTTCCGCCATTCATAGGTATACGTGACACCGAACATTCGCGACAAGCTTACATCCCTGGACGCCGAGATGCGGATGAGTCTCGACGAGGAACGCTACGAAGACACTCGACCGAGAGACCCTAGACTCTCCTTGCGTCCCGTTCTGGGCTCCACGACGTCCAGGAAGGACTCTCTGTCCATCAGAAAGAACTGCGGCTCCGACAACGTGTGTATCCCAGATCTGCAGATGAACGTGACATCGAACGTGCAGAAGTACCTGCTAGGCTCCGGCAAACGGCTGCAGCTAGACGTGTTGGTGCAGAACATGGGAGAGGACGCTTTCGAGTCGACGTACAACTTGAAACTACCCGCTGGTATCGATTACATCAAAGTGGAGAAGATCGAGACCATGGGGGTGCCTGTTCAATGTTCGGCGCCCAAACAATCAAATAACAATACTCTTCGTTGCGATATTGGCAATCCACTGCAGAAGAACGGATTAGTTAAATTCAGAGTATTGTTGCAACCTGTCACGTCGCATGGAATGAAGCCGATTTACGAGTTCGAAATGGACGTGAACACCACCAATCCTGAGAATCCGTACACGACCGACGATAATACGTATACCTTGAGATTGCCAATTTGGATCGAGACCGATCTACGAATAGACGGTGAAAGTAAACCGAAGGATCTGTATTACAATCCGGATAATTATACCAGCGAGATAAATGTTACTACGGAGGCGGAGTTTGGACCAGCTATGACGCACAATTATACTATTCGGAACCAGGGCCCGTCGGACGTTATCGAAGCGGAGGCTTTTCTTATTTGGCCTGCTCAAACCTTGGCTGGAGACACGTTGCTATATTTGTTGGAGCAACCGGAAACTTCTGGACCCATCGCCTGTGAACCTGCCAATGCAAATTATCTTAGTCTGAAGGTACGTTTCGAGACTTATTATATTTTTATTACAACACTTTGACAGCCTTACGTTTAGACTTTAGGTTTAGACTTTACTGCCAATCGTCGACACTTTCACTCAGTCAATTATCGTATAATTATGATACATTTTTAAGAAAATCGCATTGAATCCATTGTATCGTACACTTGAGCTTTGTACGAATATGTGTATTCATTTCCTGATCGTCCTATACACCTACACAAGTCGAGATTATAATCCTTTGCTGACCAATCGCTTTCACCGAGTCGTTAGACTCACAAATTGCCGGCCTTTTCGATGCATTTGTAAATCGTTTCGCTTCGATGGAACGCTATCGGATACAGGAATCATTTGGCTCGCGCGTAAGTGCCGATAAAATTAAAAAGAAAAAGCCGAAGCCAGGTTCGGATGGAAGAAGCGATCTTTGTAAAATAACTTTGTAAATAATTTCTCGTCTCGAAATAGAGAACGTTCCCTTAAATCGACCGAACGAATGATAACATTCAGATGAAAAGTAGTATATTCGTATGCTAATTACAGCTGGACCAACGCAGAAGTATGTACTGGCATCACCCAGATCCATCGGGAGTGATCCTGGACGAGTCCCAATCAGGCAGAACGATTAACGTGCAACGAGGCTTCGACATGGATAAAAGTAAACTGTCCCAGAAAGAAGAGTCCGAGATCAACACCGGAGACAGTTCCAACATCCAGAAATCTCGTCATTCCTCCTCCTCTTCGTCTAAAGCGATCACCAGTGAAACAAGAAGGTTCCAATTATCCGACACTGGGAGCAAACCAGACGTTCTAATCACCACCTACACTCAAAACAATTCAGGGACCAGCTCTATAAATACGGCAGACTTAGCCGCTGGCAACAGAGGCGTGATCTTTCACACGGAGTCTGGCGGTTACGGAGAGACGGCTACGTTGGGCGGTGGTTTCCGGCCCAGTGACGGTAACAGTCTAGGTGCAAGAGTACCAGACTTCGAAGGAGGCCATGGATCGTACGTGAACCATTCGGAAACCTTCGTAAACCGCTGGGGTGAGACCAGCGTTTCTGGAGGTCGCTCGTCTTCGTCGGATAAATACGGCTCTAACGTAAACGAGAACGATGAAAGCTACCAGGAGCTATTGAGACAACGACAGGCACAACGTGAACGCGAGGAGGAGGCTCGATTGGAGCGTCAGAGAAAAAAGGAACAACACATGGCCGCGCAAAGACAACGAGAGGAGCAAGAACGTTTATATTATCAGAGGAGACAGGAAGAAGAACGCAGAAGGGCGGACGAGGAGATGAGGAAGAGACAGGAGGAGGAACGAAGACAACAGCAAGAAGAAGAGATACGAAGGCAACAAGAGGAACAACGAAGAAGAATAGAGGAAGAGGAATATAGGCTGGAGCAGGAGAAACGTTACGGCAGTTCCTCCGAACATCGTGGAGTTCAGAGTGGTTTCATCAGCGGTGATCGAGAAGAAACTGTACGAGGAGGCGAATTCGGATTCCAACTACGTAACGTCAGCTCCACGCAGGATCTGGCACGACTGTTTGGATCCTTGTCGAAGTCAGCGACTGGTTACGAATTGTTCAACAGACAGGGCAAGCAATATGTTCAGTTTATGGGAAGATTCCGAAATTCTGCCGACAGAAGGGAGTATATAGAGTTCCAAGATGGATCTACGTTTCCTCTTCAGGACCGTTACGGAGGAGAGAGTTACGTTTCTGGACCTACGGAGAACAGAGACGGTAGATTCTTGAAGATAGAGGGTGAACTTCTGGTCGATTCGAGCGGAAAAGGGTTCATCGTGCTTAAAGATGGTCGCAGATTCCCTCTGCAGGGCTCGTTTACCTACACCGAGGAAAGAACCTATACGTTGGATCCATATAGTTACCAGGGAGGTAGAACCGGTAGCGAATACGAAACGAAGGGTTATAGTAAATCCTGGAACGAAGAATCTAGCCAAGCTGCTGGCATAGGAAGCGACTACGAGTCCAAGTATACCAGCACGCACGAGGAAAGAAGAATAGAAGACAGAAGAGTAACTAGCAGAGTTTACGGAAGAGAGAACCGCGATACTCCCGAGGAACGTTTGTCGACTAAGATTCCAAATTCCAACGATGGTTCTAGATTCAGACGAGAAAGCGATATGGTTAATGTGAGGGAATTTAAAAAATTCGAGAAGCTCCATAGAATACCTAGGGATCTTGAAAACGATCCTTTAATGCCAGAAGCAGAATTCGGCGAGGAAGATTACGAGAGCGATCTAAGAAAGCAGGAACCGGTTAGTCTTTGCAAGACAGCCAAATGCGTGATGCTGAGATGCGTTTTGGGTCCACTGAAGAAGGACCAGGAAGTTTGGATCGGAGCTAGGTACAGAGTGGACGCAAGGACGCTGAAGAAGGTCGCTCTGCAGGAAAAAGTCAGGGTTTCGACTCGATTGGAGGCACAAGTCACCAA
Source organism: Bombus terrestris (assembly GCF_910591885.1). Taxonomy (NCBI): domain Eukaryota; kingdom Metazoa; phylum Arthropoda; class Insecta; order Hymenoptera; family Apidae; genus Bombus; species Bombus terrestris. The sequence goes on along the minus strand of NC_063281.1, from coordinate 12,931,686 downwards.
GCAACCGTTCATAGGCGCACCTGCCGAACAGGTGATCAAGAGCCACGAAATTAAGACGAACGTCGAGCCAAGCATAACACCATCTGCGCCGGATGTTATTCCGCTCTGGGTCGTGGTACTCTCTGCCTGCGCTGGAACGATCATTCTATTACTGCTTATTTTCCTGCTGCACAAGGTTTGTTTATGCAAATTAAGCGGTACGAGTTTGCGTAAGACGATGTACGATGATATCAAGGCTTGTTTGTTGAAAGTATCTATCGAGTGTTGTAATCTCTCTAAACTTTTCTTATCCTTCTAGAAACATTTACATTCTGTTCTCGTTTTTGCTAAAAATCTTTCGTTAGAAAAATCGAGGAATCTCGAAGATTATTTGTTGAGAATGTTGTTGATATTACACAACTGCATCTTCCGTGAAGCCTTAAAACTGAATAAGCTAAAGAACTGAAACGATTTTACAAAATATCTTTTTATTTCTTCGACAGTGCGGGTTCTTTAAGAGGAATAGACCGTCAGATGCACCAGAAAGGCAACCATTGAACAGGAACGGCCATTTCCAGCAGGGTGACGACCACTGAGAAAAAGGGCCCAGTATCCATCGATGGAATTCATTTCAAATCTCGAAAGTCGGACTGAACGAACGAGCCAGGGAGGGCCTTTTAATCCTCGAATCTCGCGAAGGAACAAATTTACCCACTGCCTGGATCACGGCTCGTCCTAACTGTAATACAGTCCCGTGTCAAGCAACACTGTGACTGATATTACGATTATTGTAATTAACAAAATCGCGAGTGCCTTTATCTCCAGCCCCGAACGAGGAAACTGCTCGAGCATTTTTACTTACATCGAATTACGAACGAATAGGCGATGTAAAAAAAGGTTCTGGGGCGAATCTGCGATTATTTTCTACTGCCACTGAATACTCCTTCCAGCTCCTGCAGCTCGATCATGCAAGTTTCTAGTCAGGAGACGTTTTTCTTTTTCTTTTAATTATTATTATTATTATTATTATTATTATTATTATTATTATGTCATTTTTTAATTACCTGTAATTTACTTAAGCCACATGCTCGTCGATGATTACGAGCGAATACGAAGATCGATCGAACTGCCTCGATGACGTGGAGGTCGAAGTGGCCTGCAGATACACCTTGCAATTTATGGAAAATAGATTGCACTTTTTCACTCCGTGTAGAATTTATCATAATCTTTCCTTTTTTTTTTAAAGGAAATGTCCGCTATGGAGAATTCTGAAAAAATAAGATCAAAGAGTGAACGAGTTTTTTTTATTTTATCGGTCTTGTACAAACGCTGATTATATTCCGGGGCTCGAGCAATTGCAAAATAGTTGAGATTACCAAGAGAAAAATGTCTAGTTCTGTGTTGTAAATATACTATAGTATATTTATTCTGGCTTACCTGGTGGAATATTCAGAATAATAATTTATTAATTCTATTTTCCATTAGAAGAACGTTTAATCGGCTCGAATGCTTCGATTCACGTCGATAGAGATCTCATTCGTCGCCGACATCGGCAGTCGATTTTATATTTGTTCTCCTTCTTAAAACAAGCTCGAGAACGGGAGTTTTCGATTATTTATTAAAATTTCTACATTATTATATGTATATGTAACGTATGATAGAGCGTCGTAACGTGAAACCGGGGCTTGCCCTGACTGTATGTGTGTACAATCTTGTAAATTATTAACTGTATTACTAAAAACCGTTCAGAAAGTAACTTAGCTAACACAAATTAATAATTGTGTAGGGAGCAAACGAATTTCTGAATAAGCGGGAAAGTAGAAACTGACTTGTACATACAGACTTAAGGTGTAATATTAAAAGAAAAAAAAAATATATATGTATATTAATTAATAATATTATTAATATTAAAGACGGTATTTTATTTTTAAACGTGGGTGAAAAATCGCCTCTGATAAAATTACTTTATCAATTCTAAGAAATCTAGAATTTTTTAACGAGAATAATTTTGAAAATATATGTCATGAAAATGGAGAATTAATTAATTTTTCATTGAGACCAACTAGTGATCTCGGTGGGATGATCCCCCTTTATTTCAAACTTATTCCCTGTTTTAAATAAATTCGTATCCTTGTATCAGGAGATTCGTCACAATATGATGAGAAACGATTAATTTTTCATATATCATTTATTAGAAAAATCACAATGACGTAACAGCAGTAGACATAAAACAAATGCATGATTAGCATGAATATCATACTCTCACTGTTGTTTCTACGATAGTTGTATGGATCGTTTTTCGTTAGACCTGCGTTAATTTGTAAAGTTACGTCGCGCATAAATGATAAGAAAATTGTTCCAGATATAAAAAAATATATCTTTCGATAATCTTGATTTATTTGATAGATTTTGACAATGTTTCTACTCTCTCACTCTCTCGCACATACACACACACTCTTTCTCTCATTTTGACTTTTCATTGTCTTTGATAAAATTTATACAAAAATAATCTTATGAGTACAATCATTTTGTAAAATATATTACCGTATTTCATTTAATATTTTACTTCTTGCGTTTTAAGAACCTCGAAGTAGAAAAAGTCTTTAGAAAAATTTCTGGTTCTTTCAATGATTGATTTTTGTTTTTTTTTTTTCGATCGAGCAAAAATGGTCTGCGTATATTCGTGAGACAAAATGAAATCTACTACCGGGACGAAGTAAATCTTGTAAAAAAGCGTCTCCATATTTTTTCTCCCGGTTTCTGCCTTCTCTAATGAGTTGTCGTTGGGAAAAACGGTACAAAAGTCAATATTTTAAAAAACATACATATAAAAAAAGGAAATCATGAAACGTTTCGTACAGACATACTCATCCACCTCTAGAATTATTGCTAAAAATATTAATCTTTCGTTATATACACGTACTGTTAGCCCTTCAACGACGTATAACGTATGCATACGTTCTATTTCTTCATTATTTTTATCAAAATTTGTTGATAATTTGGTAAAATATTTTTGTATAACAATTTAACTTATCTCGTTTAAACGTTCAGTCTTCGAAACTTCAATATCGGTAGATCGAAATAATTTTCGAACTTTGATAGATTTTTTAAATTTCTCAAATTCAGTGATCAAAGTAGTGTGTCGTTGAAGAGAAAACAATTTACCAAACAGAATGGTTTAAGTGTATATGTTATCTTCCATTTAAGATACATCGAGAAAACAAAATAAATATATTCACATCTTCGGCAGTGTGAGGTCGATACTCCTCTTCAAAAACTAATGTGCTATCGAACAATATGTATGTACATTATGTATATACGATGGTCACCAAATGTGTACCAGATATTTCGTTTCGATCCTTGCCGAAAAATTACAATCAACGCGAAATTTTGTTTTCTCTAACGTCTTGCTTGATAATTTACAGGCGGAGGCTAACTAAAAGATTTACAATTCACGGTCAATAATTGAGTTATGTTTATACGAACCGATGTCGTGAGATAAGAAAATACTAAATACGATTAACAATGTAATTGTACCCGTAATCATTAACACCCGCGACATCATCAAGACATAATCTTAGAATTTCCCTAGTTTCTATGTACGAATAATTGGATTTGTTTTCGAACAGAATAAACGCATGGACCGAAATAAAAAAAAAAAAAAACAATGTTTCAAAATTCAATCGTCGATTTGTTTATGACTATACTTAAAAATTCAATCCTCGATTTGTTTATGACTATACTTAAAAATTGTCGTCTAAACTTCATTGTCTTTGCATGTAACTAAATCATACACTTCTTCCTGAGGGTCATCCTCGTATCAGCTATCCGGAACCTGAAGACAGACAAATTAATTAAAAATATTTATGTATATTTGGCTATGGGTATTTTAAGTAATCGATCATCCTTACTTTCCATTGTAGTTGGTTGCCAACATTGTAAAGCTCCTTTAACGAGTCCGCCAGTTTTCCAGAATTCTCCAACTCCTTGTATTTACGATACAACTCGAGAGCAGCCCTGGCATCTTCGGTAGAGTCGTGTGTTTCCGACTGAATCTTCTTACCCAAAAAGTGCCACGTAAGAAAACGCAACGATACCATACGATGACGAGGTAAATGAAACAGCAATACTGTGTCTACGACCTGCTCCGGTGGAACAACTAAATTTATCACTCTATGAACAACGAGAAAAAAACATATGTAAAATCAATATGATTGATGTGGTATTAGACGTGTTAATATATTAAAGAGGCGAGTGGTAAAAATGTAATAGTCAATGTACATTAAAATCACTTTAAATATAAGTACAGAGATAGTGTATGTCGGTCGTAACCTTCGCTCACTCAATTCTACCGTATGACTCGCTATGTTGTTCCGCTATACTACTCGCTATACTCTTCGCTATACTGATTCTCTCTAAAGACTGATTAGAGAGGATGTTCGTCTATTTATATTGATCGGTAGACTTACAAAAAATTCAAATTTGATTCCGGTTGACGATTACAAATAACGGCGATGTTTTTTGTCCAGAGTTCGTTTACTTTTGAATCTAATAAATCGAAACAGCTTCAACGCTCTAAGGTACAACAATATGAGTCACTCCCGATTCGAATTGTCCTACGACTCATGTGCCGCTACATAATAAAAGCAGAAAGTAATGTAATTACCTAAAATCATTCTTCAGGCCATGACCAACGAACATGATCCCGTTATCAACGAGAAATCGTAGTTTTTGGTACGTTGATTTTAGAGTTGTTAAGTGCTTGCTACTAAAGTTTGCATCCAAATCACCTGGTTGAATCCCACTGAATTTTGTCAGGTAATCTACTACCTGTTCTTGAGTGCTTATGTAATCGTCTATAAAGGGAGTTCCTTCCAGAGGACCTTGGCTGTTTAAGGAATTAAAAAAATATTAAGCAAGAAACACAGTGATCCAAAAAATGGTTATACTAATGTAAAAATGATAAGAAAATAGTTAAAAATTGTACATACCCACGTATACAAGTTATACGTGCAACAGACATGTGACTTGGTTTTATAGTGGACATTTTTCCATCACTACGAAGTTCAGATTCTTCCTGATTCAACGTTACAAATTCAGCGTCAATTCCAACTAGTTCACCTATAGAAACAATTTTATCAGTGAATATAATTTTACGTATGTAATTTAATGTCTTTTATTTCTATATTTGATAGAAACCTGTTTTAGGCATTTCGTCGGATGTCAATGGGGTAAACGTGATACCCCTTGTTCCTCCACTGCGAGCGATACATTTATCTTCACCAAATACATCATAGGTAAGCGGACTAACAAATGGTGCTGGTTCAGGTGCAGGTACAGCAGTATAATGAAGAACACACGGAACCTTCCAATCAAGATTGAACCATACCGCTTCTTGCGGTGTCACTGCGGATATACTAAACAAAATAGACAAATTTTCATTGCAACTTGTAACAAAACTATAAAACTAACAAAGAAAGATTCCAATTTAGAACATTTGTATGCATAGAAAACTTTTCAAAGTTTTCCATCATTCATGCCATCCATACGATTCTTCGTCGATTATTCTAGTATCATTGAGTACAGAAAATGAATTACATTTACGTACCAAAAATCGTTAAAAATGTACCACTGCGACACCGCACTACCAGCCGATCGTTCATGATAATTTGGTCCGACTCGCAATAGCGCAACGATATTCCTCTTATCTTCGTTACTCTTATCATCGATGTAGCAAACCACAGCACTAAGACTATACCGAATTTTGCTTATCTTATCCAAATTTTCATCAGTTTCGTTTCCTTTCTCCACATCGTCATTTCGTACTGTGTTAACATGATTTTTAACCACTTTCTCTTCTTCTCCGGAGATCTCAGATTCTTGTATCTTATTATCCCCTTGACCATTTTCTACTATGACCTCATTGACCGTTTTACTACTTTCGTTAGAGTCGCTCTTTGGAGTGCTGATCTTTTCTACGAATAATTCACAATTGCTATCCAAGGAGATCTCTATATCGTGTGGAATCCACGAATGAGAATAGTATAAGTGACTAGGCGGTGTTGTGACCGATTGCGGTGTCGAAGTTGTTATGGGTGGAGTAACTGGTGGCGTTTGTATATTTTCTAATAAAAAATTTAAATAAAACAGATCGAAAATGTTAGTTAGGTAAGATATAATGAAAATTCTGAAAAATTGTAAAATGGATTGTAACTGTACCTGGATCTCTACCAATGTGTCTGAACCTACAGCCAATACGGGTACAATTGTTGCCATATCGACATGGTTTCGCAGTAATGGGGACAGGACTCGAAGATGGACTACTTTCTTTGCCATTTAATACTTTTTGAACGACTATATCCATTTGCGCTTGCCAGAATGCTTTATCCTACAATAGTGGTAATTTTAGAATGTTAAAAGTCATCATGGAACTTAGTATGTGCTTGCAGTCTATGAGATGCAGTCACGAAAGAATTCTGATGATTAGTTATTAAATTATTCAATGTGTAAAACATGATTAGGAATAATGAGTAATGAAGTATTTCATACCGAATATTATAAATATTTCATACAATATTATAGTGACATTTCGGAAATTGGATATTAGTAAAATAATAGTAATTGTAAAACAATCTTTTTCACATTATTCAAGAATATTTTTATATTTATGGCTGCTCCCTGTTATAACTGCTAGATTTTTATATGAAACACTTATAAGATTGTGTCTGATGTACCTGCTGTGTATCTAAACCGCAATTCAGAGCTAATATCTGAGGTAGTTTAGTCAGTTGTCGAGACTGGAGTGTGGGTGTAAACTTCTGACAATTGTCACACCATGCAGGTGTAATTTTCTCGGGCCTTAAACTACGGGTAAGAACACTAGTAAATGGAACTTCTTCGGCTGCAAAGGATAAAAATTCATTCATCCTGTATAATGATAATTGATGTGTATATCCAACATACATATAGCGTAAATAGTGGCTTACAAGGATGCGTTAATTCCGGATAAACTAAGTTGCATAGCAACATGATGGAATGTTTCGTAGCTTCTTGGCCACATTTGAGACAGCGGTGTATATGCATTTGTTCAGATCCAAACAGACGACTAATCTCTGTCTCTTCATCTCGTACTTCGTTCTCCTCGATAGATTTTTTGCTGTTTTTGTCTATTCGAAATAAATATTTGTATAAGTTTTTTCGAATATCATTATTTTTTTTTGTAGTTTTAAGATATTATACGTTAATAATGGAAATTTATAAAAAAATATATAAAAAAATTCAATAGCCTTTCATGAGGATCTATTTACTAATATGATAATTTCAGGAGAATAGTATTTGTATTGGCAATGCATTATTGCTATCCCTTTTTTACAGACAATATCGCTATTTAAAATATTCTAATTTTCTCCTTAAAAATATAAAATGAAAAGTTTAACGAATTTATTGAAAATCAGAGCAATGCAGACACAAAACAAATTTTTGCAAATAGGCTATGCATTCGCAGAAAATAAAGTCATTTTTCCTATAAAAAAGAAGAGGAAATATAGGTAAAAACGAAATTTAAAGAAAAACGTGCTTAAACAAGAAACTAAAAAGCTTTCTGCATAAACCTAGCACAATAAAAAAGAAGAGGATTAACTGGCAACCTCGATATATCCCAAGAATACAGATATGAAAATATACATAATTTTTATCATTAAAAGAAGAAAGAAATTTTTTTAAAACTTGAAACTTAAAAACTTTAAAATTTCTTTGTATTCTTTGGATATGTCGCCACAATGGTCAAATAATCATATACAAAATGAAAAATAAACACAAAAAGTGCCCAATAAAAAGGTTACACGTGAATTGTGTTTACCTTTCGATGTGATCCACATATATTTACCATCCTCCTCCTGTTTTTTTCTTTTCTTCCTTTCTTCTGCATGGCTTCTATATCGGGAGCCAATGTCCTGCAAAATGCTAGGAAAATCCTGTTCGTTATAAACAAACGGAGGACACTTTGGTCCTGATTTAAGCCGAGCAGCTTCCTCTTCCTCCAGTTGCCGTTTCTTTGTTTCCAGAACTTCGTAATGGATCTGATGTAATATAAATCTGTTCCAACTCTGAAATTCAACAGTAGTATTAACATATTAATATTCAACACAGACATTTACGTTCTGTATTTGGATACATACCTGTATCAATCGCATCAAATTCGTTTTCCTTTTGGCTTCCGGGTGGAGATCGCTGAGTATAAGTCCCAAAGCTGCTGCTTCGGGAACCGTTCTAAAAGCTCGTAGGAAATTGGCTGCCTGACAAGGCAGTCCTCGGGACGTGTCTAGCATGTGAAACAAGAATCCTAGTTCGCAGGATAGGCAGAATTCTCTTTGGCATGAGTGAGAGAGCAGCGCTATTCTTACAGGTTCGCAATAATAAAGTAACTGGAAAATACGTGATGTATTTGAGTATCTGAGCTTGTTTCCCTGCAAGAAGAATAAGCTTTCTGGATATTCATTGTGTTGATTGAACTAAGCTTACCTGTAACATAGCGTTACAATAACTGTTAGGAAGAGTTGCCTCGAGACCGCAGAAGTTGGTGTGATTATATTGATCAAAATCGAATTCATCGTAACCGAGACGTGAATATTTCAACTCGATTTTGCGATAACGTTTAGGTATGGCCACAAAGGTGCCGTCATCTGTTTTTGACCGTGAATCGCCAGCGAAAAGCTTTGCGACTACTCCCCGACGTTTTTCCAAATTGTAAGGTATCTGCAAAAGAGGTATTATTTATTTTTCTTCAATCAGTCAAACGACTTTCGCTTTTTCTCTTAAATAAATTTAATAAGATTAAAATTGCGATGTACTATATGAACGTGATTTGCAGCATGAAAAAATAAATAATACCTATTGAATACGCGTGGGACCGAGCCAATAAGTTAGGTTTAAGTGTATGTCTTACAACCTTTATTTCACTCAAATACAACTTCCATTATTACATTCTTGAAGGAATATATTCTATATAGGCATTAGATATACTATCGATTATTAGCCACAAAATCATTAAACTATAACAACCATTCGAACGAAATGCATCGATTACAAACGCTCCAACGCGAAATCAAAGGCAGTAAATAGTGTTCTTCTTGAGATCCAAGACTTCAAAATTTGAAACACGATATGATTTGTTGGAAAGCAGATCAAAACTAAAATTACACAGCATAACATAAGCCTATAGAGAGCATATTTTAAATAATTCGTGGAACTATATAACGAATTATGCAATGCAATATATATGTACATCATTTTAGAACACGTTCATTGTAATTCCTAGATTGGCACATTATTCATATTTGTCTTGATAAAAAGTTAGTAAAAAAGTTATTGCTTTTTTGAAGAAATTGAGGCAGATGCAACCATTGCTCTTCAATAACTGCAATTTTACACAGCCATTAAGGTGCTACTGGTATGCAGATCTTAAAATAAATGTCAATGTTTCTCAACCTTTCAAAGATATTTAGATAAAATTTAGTAAGATTCTTAAAAATTTGAAATTCGGCTCGAGACAAATTTACTAACGTTCATATTTTATAATAAAAATCTACAGTAACAGACTCTTATCGGTGAAAATAATAGGATTCAGTAACTATATTTATTATATATATATATATATATATATATATATATATATATAATTGAAAAATATATCGACTAAAATTAAGAAAAAAACTTGAATATTATATAATACACGTGTTCAATGTCCTACTTAGGTCTTTTTCTCTCATACATATTATCATAGAGGAAATTATTAGAATGTTGTAGACTAGCTTATGAAAATATATCACGATCTTTTAAGGTTGTTCATGGACTACAATATTTATCACGAAATGTTATCAGTCTTAAATCACATCATATTATTCTGGCTTCTCTAAAAAATTCAAAGTACGAAGCTCGAATTCCTTTTCCTTACAATATATCGTTCTGATTAACTGTATCAATTTATACCACTGAAGCTATAATAATGTCAATTAGATTATATTTCTTAGCTATGTTATGCAACTAATATTGTCTGATAACTGATTCAATTAATAACAATTAATAACTATATGTGTCAATACAAAACACAACTATATTCAGTCATAAGTATATAATTCCCTAAAGACAAACTGTTCTTTCTCAAAACTGATTTAAAACTATATGAAGTTAAAGATAAATGAGGACTGTCCACGTTTGGCAGCGATAATTTGTTCTGTTTTACTCCCATTGGTGTAACTGGCAACAAAAAAGTCAAACATCAAGACTAATATGATAGTATAATCTTAAATGGGAGTCATGGAAAACACTCTGTGAATGGAAGACAGGAAATTCGGATTTTAGGAGAGATTTAGAAGAGTCGAAGAAGAATATTGTACAAGAGTGGGAGAATATTTTTTCCTCACTTGATTTCTGCGAAATGCCTGTGGATTTGGGGCATAACCTATAGTTCCTTGCATCTTCATTGTACGCAATATTTCAGGATCAATCGGTGGTGTTCTTCTGTAAAGACATAGAAAACAAGTTTGGAATTAGTTTTTTTATTAACACTATTTGTTCAATTTAATTGTCAGTTATTATTACCTACCTATAAACATTTCTCAAAAATTCCTCTGGCCAATCGCTTAGCAATGGCTGCCCAGTATAATACATTGGTATTGTACTTAGTGGTGTAGTATCATCATCGAATGATATATGTGGAAGTGGCTCAACTGGATCAGCAAATTCAGTTGGTCTGGATAAATGAAAACAGAATCATTGTTCAATGCTTTCTAACTTCAGCTGGAATTTTTTTATTTAAAAGATTTAATATATTTACTAACCGAGAAAATGTATTAAACTGGGGTTCAGGTGTATTTGTAGACATAAGATGTATAGAACCTGCCGAATCTCCAAAGCACAGACACTGAGATGTAGAAGACACATCAAACGATAATATTGCTCCACTATTTGCAACCTATCAATACAAAAAAAACTTGTACATTATCTAATTATAGATCACCCTTTTTGCACATATGACATATAACATTTACCTGATACAAGCATGTCACAGATGGCTGTACATTAGCATAGATAGTATCAAGAAGTTGCATTTGTCCCGATGGTGCTACAACAGCTAAACGACTGGAATAGCTGGGTAGGAACTTCAATAGAAGAGGGCACACCAAAGTTGCAACTGGGCTTAATGCTCTCATTTGTCTCAAGTCATATGCCATTAAGAATCGATCTACTGTCAAACCCTGACGACTAAATCAAGAAATTAAATGAGTTAAAAACTTTAACAATTACAATAGTGTTTTCAATGATGTATTAATTATGGTGTTTTAAATCTTACCAGTTACTGAAACCACAAGTAACAAGGTAATTTCCTTGAACATCAAAGTCACTGAGAGAACCACTGTGGGTATCAAAAGTATGTTCTATTGATAATGTATTTGGATCCCTGAGATCAATTCTTCCAGCAGGATTGCCACAGCATATAAGTCTGCTATGCTGCCTTAAAATTGCACAACCATTTTCCCCTACATGTACCTATAAGTACAATATGTTACAAATACATATCCACATAATCATGTTATTCTATCAACAAGGTGAAACTCACTAATCCAGTCTCTTTCCCTCTTGTTAGATCAAAATTGATTATTTTTTCCTGATGACCTCCCATAAGCAACCCTGTTGGTGAAATTTGAAGCATGCACTGCATGTCTATCATATTTGGTGACCTGCAAATCCTTTATTTTTATACAAAAAGTTCATAAATTCATAAATGTTATACAAGTACTACAAAATTAACATACATATGTGAAAATATTGGTATACCACGTCTCAATTGATATCGTAATAAACTCTGTGTCAAGATTAAAATTCCTTCATCTACTGGATGAATATGCCGAATTTCTTGAGTGGCATGAACTTGAAACGAGGTGTACTTTTGTAAACCAGGCCCATAATAAGACGTCACATGACCCTACGAAGCATTATTCTTAGTCAATGTAATTTTAATAATTATTTAATAAATATCACAGTGTAACATGAATTAGATGCTATTTTAATCATACGAATTACATAAAGTAAATGATAAAAGTAACAAAATGTATAATTTGTTAACTAGACAATAAATGTTATAATACCCCTTGATTTCCCATCCACATGAGCTCTTCGACATTGTCAAAGGTGACAGTGGAAACTCCAAATCTATCCCCCCCATCAGCAAGTACATTACGAGTTTCATGAAATTCAGCCCCGGCAAATTCCTCTCCAAATTGTTCCGTTGCAGGTACATACTCATCACCAGTTAAAACATAATTTGGTTCTTCCCCTGTAATAAAAGATGAGAAAAGATGTTGACAATGGAAATTCTTGATGTTGTTTCAATATCAGTCAATATCATTAAACATAACTTGTGACAACATTTCAACATTGAATATAGGTTACAGATTATTAAAGTCGATTAATCTTTGTTATCATTGTTTACGAATTGTAATATTTCTGCCTGAACGAGCGCCTCTAATTTTCACAGTTGAAAACAACAACATCACAGCTGATTTGAATCGCGTGTCTAACCTTTGAATTTTGTAAGATTGTTTTGGGTCGAACAGCTGATCGGAACTAAGCATCATGTTCCGAAAACAGCGGAAAGAGTGGGAGTAACCAATAACGGTTTATTGAATTGGTGGACAAGAATTAATGAGACAAAAGATATTATGCGATACTAACGGCTAATGGGACGCCAGATCGCGCACCATGATTCGAGCAACGAGTGTCATAGAACAAAGAGGTTTCGCGCCTTTCCAAGTCTTCCGAATCTTGGGACGAAAAAATCATATTTTGATGTAATTGAATTCATTTTGCCGCCTTCGGAAGAGAGAAAGAGTGTTAAAATGATATATATAAAATACTTACAAAGGAGTTGTTGTTCGTTAACACCACTATCGGCCGTGGCCTGTATGGACGGGTTGTAGTGGCCCAAAACTGAGTATTCCATAATATTCCCGTCTTCAGGCCGTTCGATTTTGAAACATCAAATTACTGTTAGTACGAAGATAGTCGTAAAATCGTTGCCCCAATGATCATTCTCTTTTCATAGCACACTTTTGGACACGCACACGCACGTACCGTAGTCGCCTTGGCAACTGTGCAACAAGCAAAACACTTCGTCACGAATATTCACACTTTTCTCGCTACCAGCTGATTTGAACTAACGAAAATTATAGTTAACACGACACTTTCTACACTTGTTTATCATAAGACATGAACCGACCTACTCGTCGAACAACCTTTAATTCATGATTGCCCTTTTCTACGCGTTCACCCTTATATAGCCTTATTGTGGCTCAAAGGTGTCGCCACCTGCTACTTCGCGCGTCAATCAGTACTGCCAATAGCAACGACGTAAGAATCTCTAGATTTCATTATTCGGTTAGTTGCCGCCCTAAATATTGTAGAAGAAAGGCGCGAAGCTGGAGAGAAAATTTAAGAAAAATTACGTTTAAAGGATTGAGAAATCGATGGAATTGATGGAGAAAAGTATATAATTCAAGTACTTTTACGATTTCATAAAATTCTTATGTTAAAGGAATAATTGAAAGTAATAGAGCAATTTTATGAATGAATTTTCAGGCCAGACGGTGTCTACGATTGAAAAACGTTCGATTCTGCTCATGTATCACTCATGCTACGCGAAAAAGTAAGTGAAATAAAAAAATAATATTCATAATTATATCGTGAAATGTACTATAAATTTGAAATGCGCTATAAATTCAAATCACTAAGATATATGCATGTATACTTTTGAGAAATATTTTGATAATTATTGTTCTAAATTCATAACGACATTTGTATAACGCCATCTTGATATGTTGCTTTGCCTTTTGTAATAAGATTTGAATTTATTTACCATTGTATTAAAAAATTTAAACTATTGTTTCTTAATACATCCATCGATAATGTTAAAGTTAATGTAATGCATTTTGTTTTTTTAAAAAAGATCGTGAAAAGATATAATCCTATAAGATATTACTATAACGAAATTCGTAATTAGGTTAATTATAAAATACGTTATTTTCGATTGTAAATTATACAATTTTCGCTTAATTATCTGAATATGCTATTCTTTGCTTTTTGAAACGTATTTTCGTATAAAATGATTTGAGTAAAGAATGGAAGAATTTATTTATCAGACATCGATATACATATGTACATATATATATATATTTCACAATTTTTGATTAACGTTTTACATATTACGTGAGAAACGATGAAAATCACAAAAGTGTCGAAGTATTCGCTGTTTAAAGGGAGGTACGGTTATTAATATGAAAATATGTATCGAAGAGAATCTCTAAACTTTTTCCAAAATACATTCATATTATATTTTAATTAGTTTCACACGGTCGTCGCCTTGTATAACAATATCGTATACAACAGAGTAGGAATAGATTAGATGTACTAGCCGTGTTTATTCATTTTGCACTTTGATTTCAATTTTGCGATTACCTATTCTCAAAGACGCTTTCTACGGGTGTATTACCTAAAAAGAAAGAAATGATACCATTGTATTAATTAATTTTCATGGAAAATATGTAGATTTAGATCATCGATAAAAAAAAGAAAAAAAAAATGAGTATGGGCCATTTTCAATACTACGACATAGCGTTTTATTCTATTATACGTTTTTAAATATATTTACTGTATGTAATATTCATTTATACGATTTTTTAATATTAATTTAGGAAAGAAAAGAATATTAAAATAGAAGCAATATGTAAAAGTTACCTTATAGAGAACAGAAACGATTAAAATTATGGTTGGTGGAACGGTAATAAGCAGATTTGTTGTTGATTTTAACAGCGGGGAGGGGGGGGCGGCGGCAGATTTAGAAGATTTTTTGCTACTATAAAATTTCTGTTAAGTAGACAGAATTGTAAAATATGAACAGGAAGAAACAACGATTTCATTGGAAGTCCTTTTGGGTTGTTTCACGAAGTAGTAAGAATTTTTAAAGAATTCGTGAACATAATCGTTGTGCGATATGTAAGACCTAACAAAACAATTTGAAATCGTGTTAATCATTAAAAATCTTTTTAATCTCATTTACAATGTTGTTGAAAACGTACCATTCAGTCTAAGACGTGTACCCTGTTAGTGTTAACGCGAATGAATTTTCAAAGAATTCAATTGATCGACCTTACTGAAACGGAAGTAAAATATAATTTAAGTTGTTAATATACAAGTTTAAGTTTGTGAAAGTTACTTCTGCATAAACGCAATTTATTACCGATGACATATAGATTCAATTAAATCAGCAATACTCGAGAAAGAATTCCGATTCTACTTTTCCAATGGATCTTCGTATTGCCTTGAATCGTTACCTTTAATGCCGTCGAATCAGGCGTGTGCGATGATGAAGAGCGCTCATGAGGATTCCGACCTCTTCGTCGGATTCGGCCGATTGGCGTCTCGATTTCCGATTATTCGGTGTTCCACTGACCGATCCAGAGTTTTGTTTAGATGGTTGCGTTGGGAATGACGAGCGACGGATAAGAGGCGGCGGTCTCGCACCTACGGTTCGATTTAGTGTCACTTATGTTAAACGATACGTTTATGTAGGCTAATCGAGCTGGTTTAATTATACTGCTACCTAATAGGCGTAAAGCAGATCGATGCATTTCGAAAGATCTCGCACTCTTCATTGGGTACCTCGGTAGGAATCTCCTCTGAACGGATAACTCGACCATGGACGTTTTTCTTGAGCTGATACTATCTGCCTTAGACGAGTCCTTATGCGTTTTTTAAACATATATATATACATGTTTGTATACTCGTGTCGTATTGTTTTTCATATATATTTATATATACTTTATGCAACATAGAATAGGAAAATGCATTTCGGTGCGCGTGAAATCAATCAGTGTAACGTTTCGTTGCATCCACTTTTACAAAAATATGGTTCTACTTGTTAACGTGATATGACATTACACGTCCATACTGTATGTGATTAACTAGTATCGTATGCTACAGTATCTGTTTGCGGTAGTGTCTAATCTGTGATACTAAGAATTTATTTAATGACACTGCTACTTCTAGAAATTTTCTATTCTATAACATTTCGTTCTTTAAATACCTTAGTCAATCAAGATTCTCTGTGTACTATGAATCTACACAGACCATAGTCGCAACCAAGAAATTCTAGTTCGCATATTACTATTACTTTCATCGATGTCTTTTTTTTTTTTTATTCTTTAAATCGATATTCTACTATTATAGCTTTCAAGGAACATTCATGTCGAATGTTTCGTTAAACGAGCATCTCTATCTCTGCCTCTTAAATGTACCTGTAACGTATCTACACTGATTGGATTTGCAACGACGAGAAATATAATCGTTAGAAATGGTGCGTTATAAAGATCACGGAATGGATATATATCACTATCTGGATCAAAGTTACAAGATAAACTAGTGCGGTTTCCGCTGTAATACCTTATCTCTAGCGAAACGTATTCGCAATACTTCAACGAGAGCAGCGATTGCTGAAATGAGAAGCATCGTCACGAGAATGTGTCCGGCGACCAGAACCGATTTCGTTCGACGATCTTTCCCACTTTCTTCAACTTTTTCCGTCGAATTCTCACCGACGATCTCCTTCAATATCTTGGACGTTTCATTATTCCCTTTGTTAACAGGTTCGCTCTCGACATCTCCGTTATTTTCCTCCTTCGTGTCGTTAATCGGACAGACTCGCGTGTAAGTGCAATTTCCATCGTAATCACTTTGAAAAACCGATATCAATCTGTCTTCGTACTCGAACCTTGGACAGCGTCTCAACTTTCGATGATCAACCGGGATTATTATCGCTTCGACCGTTACGTTCTCCGTCGTTTGTATCGTAGTATTTTCGCCGATCGTTTCGTTTCGACTGTAATAATTCGTGTTCAAGAGCAATCGCAATGGCAAGGAAAGCAACACCCCGAAGATGGTTAGTATAACGAGAATGCTGACGTTAATGCCCATCGAAATCCGCTTCTCGGACATCTTGACAGAAGCTTGTAACCGAATCGCGTTCACAGCACGTTCCTCGTACGTTCCTGCATCTTGCATGATTGCACCGCGTTGCATCCGAAGGCCAGGGTTTTCGCGCTCATGTCGAGTCGTTTCGTTCGCTCGACACGTTCCACCATCCACCGCGGCTTTTGCTCCAGTTCACATGGTCGGCACTCGAGACGAGGGTGTAAGAACTTTCGAATTGTTATCGGATGAACGACAATGGGATCGGCCACGATATATATCTCTTTCGTTCAGACGCAACTGTTGCGCATTCTGTTGTGACTGCAGTTTCAAGTGAACCTGGATGTCGGTTGATATTGATTTCCAAGTAGAAGCGGCCGCGTACGCGCAAGTCTCGCGGTACCTCGCCTCCGTTCGAGGAAACTACGAGTTGGCGGTAATTAGATGACGTTTAAATTGACCCCTGTATTAAACAATCAACGCTTACGCAGGAATTGCCCTTGTTCGAGTTTACATTAACGTACGTAATCGATCATACGGTCGATTATTTCTTGTACTGTGCCTACGTAGCTTGCAGTAAATTAATATGTGAATTATTAGACGTCTGGTAGTTGCACAGTTATCAGTAAATGTGGTATAAATGTATCGGGTTTATCGAATTCTTAATTCATCAAGTGGGTTGCTTTTTTCATCCTAGGGACATTTTTAGAAACACGGAATGTATTTTCGGTACATAGAAATTGTTTGAAATCTTTCAAATATGAAAGCGTTCGGTATTTTGAGTGGCCCATATATTGGAGAAGTTCGAATTTTCTGTTTCCTAGGTAGTAACACTTACAAATATTAGTAATTATAGATAAGAAACTAGTAAACACCCCAATTGGGCCAGGTCTAAAGTAAACATATGATATGAATCAGCAATACCGTAGGATATGCATTTATGAGCGTACACGACCACAACATTTGAATAGATTACCATCCCATAAAGTCTATGGAAAGCCCGGGCGTAAAATTAATACATAAGGAAGAGATAAGAGCTTGAAAGAGCATTGACAAAGTCTAATAGTCAAAGTCATCATAGCGTCATATTCTTCGTGTTATACTATACCGTATTCTGAATCTTAATTTGCAAATACATAACATAAACATACTACTAATCGACATCTTTAATTTACCTCCACCTTGAACGTTAATCTCGTTCAAGTTCGCGATATCAATCGATCGGTTGCAACCTGACTGATCACCATTTAGCTGAGAATTCGCAACAGAAACGTCTTGTAAAAAAAAAAAAAAAAAAAAAAAATGCAATCTGCTGGTAGGAATAGGGCGATTGATTTGAAAATTTTCTGTTTCTGCCTATAAAATTTAAAAGGAATATGCGTGTAATAGCAACGTAGTTTATTAACTTTTCCAAATTTGCCATTGGACTTTGATTAGCTATCGGAAGATAAGAATTAACGCGTGTATATCTGTCGATAATCTATAACATTGACACATAGTTAGATACAACAGGGAAAATGTGTTTCAGTCTCGGTACATCTTCAAACTAGCGAGGAAATCTAGTTGCAATGCTAACAGTATGTCGGAACTTTTCTTCTTTTCCTCGCGTTAACCAGGATTAACTACCGCGATCATTAACTGCAGGCCTAGTTTCAGATGAACTTCGAATCACCGATGCAAACAGCGCATTAACTACCTAGATAGCCATCAATCATTAATTAAGTTCAACAGAGCTCAACTTTGACGATCAGATTGAAGTTGGCACTCGTTCTCTGTTTTTACAGTTATTTACCGCTCATTGCATCGTATTTTATAATCTTCTGTCATTGCACAAGCTGCTAAAATTTTACCCAAATTTTCAGATATTTAGAGACAGGACACTAATTTGCCTCACAAAACTGGTCAAGTTCTTATTCCTTGTAAGAAAATCTTAATTACGGTTTTGGAAGGTACATAAGAAATATTTATTGACCATAACACGGTATTTGCAAAAAAAAAAGTATTAAACATAAAAGATATCAAACGTATTCCCTCCGTAGTATTTTGGCATCTCTTCGTCTTCTCCTTCATCTTTTTCCCATCTTTTTCTCTTCCTTCACCGACGGTGTACTCGCGTACTAATTACGTTTCGCACTTCTTTATCTCTTTCTGATTAATCGGAAATCTCGTATAAGACGTGGCAACCGCGGACATCCTACGCCACAGATATTTTCGCGATAGTTTCTATCCTCCGTAAAAGCGAAAAATCTGCATGAAATATAAGGCACGAAGGAATCGTGCCCGCGGTGATAGCGGAGTGGAAGCCCGAAGGCGGCACAACAGTCGATTCATCGCACGATACATAGGCGATTCGGTTTCGCGTGGAGAGGAAGGAAGCGGTAGCAAACGGCGGCAAGGGTGCAAGGGAACGCTTTGAAATGGGCAGGTTCTCTAGCGCGTGCATACATAAATAATATTAGACAATATCGAATTAAAATTCGCATCTTTCTGGCGAGCAACAATGGACCGTGGCACGGCCAACAAAGGAAATGCCCGCCGCAACGACGGCGGCGGAGGTGGTGGTGAGTGGTGGTGATGCTGCGGTGCTCATGGCCGGTGGTGGTGGTAGTATGGTGGTGGCGGCATTTATAAAAGTAATAAAACAGTCGAACAACAACTCGATGGAGTGAGTTGGCAATCAGAAAGAAAGAGAGGTAGCGAGGAAGGTAGAAAGGGCGAGCGAGCGAGATATTCCGCGAAGGTGAAAAGAGGAGAGCGAAAGGAGATACAGAAAAACAGAGCAAAAGAGAGAGACGGAGCGCAGGAGAACAGCGACCCGACCCGACCGACCGGTAGCCCAGCCAGCGCACGTATATCTTGCTCTGCTACACCGCACGCCGATTCTTCGAGGTTCTCATTGATGGATTGGTTCGCCACCGAAACCGAGATACTCCACCTATCATCCCTTCTTGCTTATCGTCCACTTAAATATTCCATTTCCCTTTAAAACATTATAATAACGTATTATCGGGATTAATAATAATTAATATATACGAGCCGCATGATCCGTAAAGGAGATCTCGAGAACATCGAAAAGGCGTATGACTGACCGAGAAAACGTAAGAAATTAACTTCTTTATCGAGCTAACTTGCTCGGCACTTTAACCAACTCGATTATTAATCCATCACTCGGCAAGGTTTATGTACTCGGTGAATCCCATTCGTATCTTCTCTCGGCCATTCGTATCGTTTGAACATCCGTTTCGCGGATAGCGCAAACATTAATTCAATCTTAATACTAGTTCCGTTCGTAGAATCGTAGAGTATTCACGGCCGATGCGGGAACCAGTTCTCTAGACGAAAGAAGCATAATGAGATTAGCTTACGGGCAAACATCGAAAAACGATGTTGGTGCAGGATACCGGCGTTGTATCGTTGGCGAATGAGCCGCAGGTGCGTCCAACCGATTATCGGGAGGCGAGTCGGTGCGCGAAAGACGAGAGGTGAGCGCTCCCTCCCTGGAGGTTGAGAGCCAGGGTATGTAGAGCAGATGCTCTGGCCATGGCAGTGGTGGCGGGGTGCGTGATTTTTCACCGCCGACAGCTCCTCCTTCGAGAACCGCGCATTCCACCTCCTTCCTTCTGCTTCTTCGACCGCTCTCGCTTCTTCGCCAGTCGGTCTCCTTCATCCTTCACTCTTCGTTTCGCAACCGCTGCTTCTGCCGTTGCTGCTGTTGCCGTTCCTCGTCTTTCTCTCTTTCTCTCTTTTCCTCGCGCCCTACCAGGCGTAACTTCCCTCTCTTTCTCTCCTTCGGTGGCGAACATTCGCAACGTATGCCGCGGACACGCCACTGGACACCAGTTGCACGATCTTAGATTTGCTGATCTCGCGTCCAGAGTGCACCGACACATAGGGATGCGCTCTGGTGCAGCACACGAGGGGCATGCCTGTGTCCGCTCGCGTGTGCACATGCACGCACGCGATACACAAACGGCCCGTGACTGTTCTCAGAAATGATTTTCAATAATCGGCCAACAGGGAAACGTGAAAAGGTGGTACCGATGCGCCTTCCTCTTGACACGTCGACGCTAACTTTGTGCCGTTGTGATTTTTATCGATTATAGCGCCTCGTATCCTTCGAAAAGAACACACTTACAGGTAATTGCAAAATGTCCGTATTATTCATGGACAGAAGAAATCGTTGCAGATAGTCGAAGAAACGAAACTGAACCACCCAAAATGGAGACCACCTGAAACACCTCATTAACTTCACCACCTCCATCAATGTCTCTGCTTTCCTTTACCCACCTGGTGGATTACGATTTACAAGCAGCCGTCGTACCAGGCATCGTTCGTTACGTTCGTAATTTACATTTGCCAGTCGGCCACGTACAACATACTTGAGTCAGCGTTGAATAGAATCAACACCGGCCGTTTTGCCAGGGTACCATGTTGAAACGAGTGATTTACGTAAGCTTGTCGATGTGTAGCGCGGCTCGGCTTCGATAGAAAGCGAGATCGACTTGTAAATCGGCGTGTCATTATGCAGATAGCCGGGATGCACGAGCGGTACGTCGAGCGAAAAACGCGGTATCGCGCGGTATCGAGACACGCTGGTGTATCGGGGGGTCCCGGGGATTTACAATCGACTGAGAGATCGGAAATCACCGGCCATGCCAGGCATTAGCCGTCAGGAGGTATCGAAGGCGCGAATACGGCTAATTGGCGTAGCACGAGCCGCGTATAGGTAGCTTAGGGGAGTCGCATAGCTGCGAAATTTCCAGAGAAGGCGTTTATAAAGCGCGTACGGTCAGCGAGCCGGAGGGCCGCGAGGGTTTTAACAGAGTCGCGTCTCGCTCGAAAGAAGAAGCCGGAGAAGAGAAGGGTAGGCATCGCAATTACGCAAATTGCGGCTCTGTTCTCGCCTGCTCCGGGCTGACTGCCTGCGGGAGGGCATCATGACGACCAGTACAGGTTGAAGGGTGGCGTTACGTGGAATGCTCGTGGTTCATGCTCGCGTTCATGGACGCTAACTACTTGCTCTACGATTGTTTGCTTACAAAAGATGGACCACGTTTGTAGGAAGAGTTCGATAACTGGGATATCTGGTTAAGGTTTCGCTGTCCAATTTTTTCCCGTGAAACTTTGATGGATCTTTGGCCAAATTTATGGCTGGACGACCACCGGCGTAGGCTTAATTTAAAAAGTGTATCCTGCAGTAATTTGCTTTAACTCGGGGATACGATCGTTAGGAGTGTGTCGCGAATAAGATCAGTCAATTAGTAACAAGCATCGCTAATTCTCCTTGCACAGATTTCACAGGCGTGCCAGCATGTGGCGATCTATTTCAATTAGTCTT
This sequence comes from Bombus terrestris, assembly GCF_910591885.1. Lineage (NCBI taxonomy): Eukaryota > Metazoa > Arthropoda > Insecta > Hymenoptera > Apidae > Bombus > Bombus terrestris. The sequence goes on along the minus strand of NC_063281.1, from coordinate 12,909,350 downwards.
TCGATCTTCGATGGGTTCACGCGGCATACGCTTTTTCGGAGCTGGTATGCGAACTCGTAGCGTCGAAAAGGTTAAACGAACGATCCAAAGATGGAGTTTGTTATCGTAGATTCGACGTGGCTTTCTCTAGTCTGGCGGATCGTCGGCGATGGCTCGCCTACCGCGAACATTCACTCCGGAACGAGAGGGATCGGTCTAAGAGCGATGAAAAATGCTGTTTATATCGGGGAAACTGGTTGAACGGCGGTCCGTTTCGACGGGCAGGCAACGGAGCGCGTGCCTGCCGCGGTCTTATTAGCGCTGATCAGCCTTGCGATAAATTTATGTGCCGTGCAAGATATATATGCCGCGAGGCATCGCCACGTGGAAAAAACGACGCCGTTACACACGCGGGATCCCCGTAGTTTCTGGTTCGATTCCGCGGCCGTGTCGCGGCCGTTTTTGCTCTGGCGACGCGCCGTACGCACACGGCGCTGACACTGCGTCTAACAGACAGCGACAGAAAATCTATCAGGCTTTCAATGAAAGCGCTGGATACACCGCGGCTGGAATTTCTAATGCCAAGGCGCGCGCCAGCTATGTCGGGCACGACGATTGGCGAGAAATCGTTTCACCACTTTGTTACGTTGTTTTTGTCGCCAATACGAATATCTATCCTATCATGTCGTATCGCCGTCTCTTCATCCTCTTCCCGTTCTTCTTGTATTTTCTTCGTGGGATAATCCCGCGCAATATAGATCTCGCGTTCAAAAAAAAAAAAAAACGTATCCATGTTGAATATCTTTGAAATATCGATTATTATACCTTTTGGCTCGCATAGCGAACTATGTTTCCTGGAACGCACGAGTTCCACCGATTCTACCGATGATCGGTACAGTGTACTGATTCTACCGATGATCGGTACAGTCTACTGATTCTACCGATTAGTAGGATCGTTCCACTTTTTCCTCTTATCTTCTGTGTTCGACCGTTCCCCTGGGACGAACGAAACGGGAGAGTCTCACGATTCCAGAACAGGTAGATATAAAAAACAAAATGAAGAAATAAGAGAAAAATCCATAATCTGGATTGATATAAACGCTTAGGCCGACAGGAAGGGTCGCCGTTTTAAGCGTCACGAGTCGGAGTCGCGTAAAGAAGAGAGCGATGCAAGCGTGAAGCCGCTCACCAGGGGCGTATTAACGGCGATGCCATAACGTGGGCATTTATTTCTCTATCGGCGGCATCCGTTGGAAGCTGGAAGCCACGACCACGGCAGGCAACGATGGAAATTTATACGGAGCCGATAATTAGCGAGCCGAATCGGCTCCTGGGAGGAGTAGCTCAGTGGCCGCGGTAATCGCCGTAATTTATGCCCGCTTCTCGGGATATAAGCTCGTTGAGATAGGCCAGGAGCGTAAAAAGGCGCACGGCGAAAATGTCGCCCAATTAACGGCGAATTGGAGCGGCCGAGGTCGCGCGCGTACACATCGTGCCATTCCACTGCGATGTGTGGACACGCGTGTACACGCGTGTCTCCTGCACGTGTGCGTGTATACAGGGTGACCCGGCGAGATCGCATTTCCATAAAAGAACCGAGGATGGAACGACGTTCACCGTTGTTTATTGGTCGCTTCTTTGGGGGCTGAAGTTTTATCGAGGCAGTCTTTGCTTAAATTTCTTCCATCGTACGATCGTATTGGAACCAGTTGATTTGCGAGTATACCTGTCGAACGTGCTTGAGAACCCGAGAAATATCGTGATTTTTGAAAAGACAATGGAGGTTGCAGGTTAATTTATAGCGAAGTTTTCTGAATCAAAGAAATATGTACCTTCTTTTCTGATAATCGTGTATTTGAGATACAGAATTTACGCTATTCCGAGATCGACTTTGTTTCAGTACAACTAGAATAATTGCGCTTGCTTCTAAAAACGTAACTTACCTACCTACCTATTCTTTCGAAAATTTAACGTTTCATGTCACCGGCGTTATATTCTTCTGTCTTTTATCGCAGGCCATTCTTATTTTCCGTCCTACGAATCTACACTATACTAATTTTATTACAATGCATTTTGTGTTAAGTAGAGCGCAAAACCTCTATTGATTCCTCGCGACGTGAAAGCTAAAGTTTTTCTAATTTTGGAATCCGATAGATCCTGATCCATAGTGCATGAATTCAAAGAGGATCAAAGCCGTCTCAACTTTGATATTCACTGATACACGCAAACCTAATATGACGCCCCTTCTTAAAATATCCAATTTTAGAATAACAAAGTTGTCGTTTCTATGCCATCAATGTTCGTTGCTTAAAACCGCTCGAATAACAAAAAAAAAACAACCGTCAAATTTAATATAAGATACTTGTACATTAAAGATTCTATGTAGAACCGTCCAAACTGTCAATCTTGATTACTCGATTACGAGGAAAGAGCAGTGAAAATAGAAACGATATCCGTATTAAAATATCGGACCTGGATCGACGGCAATCTCGAAAACGACACACGTTTTTGAAGCTTTCGTATTAAATCATTAAACTTCGTCGTTTTCGCTATATTTCGATCGGCAGAAGCTCGAAGCGCGGCTACGAAATTCGCAAACGAATTCGAACGTGTTACGTATTATCAACTTAACTCGATACTTTGTTTTAAATCTATATTTGTTCATATTTGGCGGCGCGTTGTAGAACTGTGAATATATTTAAATAACTAATCCTCACCGCTTGTGAAAGGAATTAACGTTAATAAAGGCAAACCAACCTTAATTAGATCGATTTTAGCCTCCGCAAATGTGAATGCGACACGATTTATTTTTACCAGGAACGTAAACGACGCGTTAAGAGATACGAGCTCTCTAAATAAAGAAATTATTACGTACGAGGGATTGGTACTTCGGTTGACGAGCTAACTCATCTACCCAGGTTAAACGGGTTAAAATCGAGCACCTTGTATATAAATACATACAGATATTCTTAAAGATTCTTACGTGCGGTCAGGTACATAGAGGTGGCGGCAGAGGAGCGTACGCTTAACGAGTCGCTGGCGCAAAAGCCGCCGCTTCGCCATTAGCGAGAGCGGACTGCGCGAGTGAAACCCACCAGGTTTAAATAGCGCGAGCGTTCAACCGGACCAGGAGGCCCGGCCTCGCGTTACCGCGCCTCCCTTTTGAACTTCGAGCCACTTTTACGATTTTATTATTGGCTCTTACGCTCGCGATATTTATGCGACGTCGCGCGATATTTTCCACGGCGCAACGCGTCGACTTTAATGGTATCCACCCTTCCCCTGTGCGCGCGATCCACGACCCTCTTAGGATCGGCGCATCGCGCGATGCACTAATAACGCTTCGACCGAGCGGAACTTAATTAGGAGGCCGCGGACAACGAGCGGCGAACGAGCATCCACTCGTTGCACACCGCGCCGTTCAAACGGCCTCGAATACTGCAAATTTCCAATTCCATCGGGATTCCGGCCACGCATTCGTTCGATAATTTACCTGTTTGCTCTTCCCCGTTGATTACGCCGCGCGCTGTTTCGCAAGAGAAAAAACCACACTTTTTTCGATGGCTAAAGCGAACAGATACGTTTCATTACATTTCTGCTGTAATCAAATCGCACGGTAGCTTGTCATTGCTCTTCCACGATAGCCTAATCTGGATCGAAATTCATACAAATTTCAGATAAATGTCTTTAACTTGTAAACTGTGATGCACGATTTAGAGTAGGTGAATAATTTCTGTGAAACGAATGCCGTATCGTCGAGTCGCAGGAGAAATTATCCCAATCTGTGATTTCCTGATTATAAAATTGGTATTTGAGAGCTGATTGTTGGTCGAAAAGAGATAAGATCGACGCAAGAAATTGCACTTTTCAAATTCTTTTGCGTTCAAGCAGTAAGTTAAGCTTCTCATCTTTGTACTCGAGAACATCAAAGTTACATTCTTTCGTAATTTGCACTATTCCTTTACTATTCTAAACATTATTCGAAACGAAAGAAACACGATATGATATCAAAGGATAGAACTGTCTAATATTTTATAACTTATTCACTTTTGATATTCGATTACTTGGCCGTAATGTCCTATAAAAATCATTCTCTAATCACTCGCAGTATGGAAGTTATGTAAATTACGCGTCATTTTGTTGACCGTTACCAACGAGTGTTTTTCCTTATGCTTTTTATCGTGTTCGATAATAACGTTCGATGAAGATGCAAAGTGCTGTCAAAAACCTATCCATCGCTCGCATGACAAACCGTACGGAGGTTCGATAATCTACCACGTCTATCGCATGTTAATGATCCTAATAAATGTTACCGAAGCAAGCAGAAGAGCATTGACATTGAGATAAATCGATATATCTACGCATCTCCGACGGCCACTCCGGTTAATATTTATTTATGCATCTTTACCAGCCAGTTTCAAACTCGTTTGGCGACGTAGGACCTTCTTCTCTCACCTTCGTTCACGAAAGCCTCTCAGAGCGAGCCTACGAGTCCTCGTGAACCAGCCATTTTCCATTAGTTTCAAAATTTCAGTCCTCTATCGCTAAAGTATGAAAAGATTACAGGCGTGTTTGGATTATTTGAGAAATATATGGAGACTTTCCAAGATTTCCTAAGATTCCTAGTAACTCGCAAAATTGTGAATGTTTCTAACTCGAACTCTTCCTCCTTTCCAATGGCAAACTTTCCCATAATGCCTTTCCACGAAATCGTGAATGGAGAGAAGGGTGGACTGAGATCGTCCGCGTGAACTTAACGTACACCTTGATGTAGCTGTTGAGATACTTTGGTCGCGGAGATGTTATCGAGAGCGTGTTGCCTATGGTTTCCACGAGCAGCGTCCATATATGCAAAAGAACGAATCGCACGTTCTATTTGTTCGGCGATCGGTGCACGTGTGTGCGTTCGATTCTCTGTTCTGGCTCGGGTTCGAAAGCGGTTGCAGAAGGGACCGTTAGAAGTGGATAACGATATTCAAGTAGTTTAAAGGAGGTCTGTTCGCGTTGCGTGCCGATCGTGTCTATTTTACGAGGCGCGAACGACAGTCTTTCCTTGCGATCGGCCATCACCAATGGACAACGCCTCGCATGTTCCCGACAGCGAGGCCAAGCAGCGCTAAAGTACCCGTGATTTTCAAATTCTCCGTTCGGTGACCGTGTACACAGCAGGACATACTTGTCTCGAAGCGCATTGACGACTCCGAACATGCTTGTTCAGCTTCGTGACTTTTAGTATGTGACCAAGTTCCAGTCATAAATTGCTTAATATTTCCGTTTAATGCGCATTATCCTTGCGTTCGTTGCTGTTTAGATTTCTCTATTTGCCAATCGTTAAACCGAAGTACTACCTTCCGTGGATGAATGCGAAGCATGAGATGCGTGATTTTATGTAATTAGAAACCTGCACCGTGTACATACTTAAGAATAGTCGTAAAATATAGAGGAAGTACCGGAAACTTGGGATGGAAGGGATTGTTATCTCGATATCCGATATTTCCAAAAGTTTCAAATTTTGATACAATTAAAAAAAAAAAAAAAAAAAAATCGGGATATTCAAATTAAATAGAAAATACTAAGTGGACACACACGTACTTTTTATTTTATTATATTATACACGTTTTATTTTATTATATTAACTAAATCAGTGCTCGATACATTTCGCTAAATTTTTGCAACTTCACGAATAATTTGCAGAGTCAGTAACCGACGGACGAACGCTATGTAATCCCGCGGTACAATTGAGATATCGTAAAGAAGTCAACATTTTTTCACGAGCTCCGATCTGTGATCATTGGCGGGCAATTAGCCAGCTCTTTAAAACGAGCAATTATTTGTCACGGCGGTTGTCGAGCGATCGAGATTGGTTTCACGATATTGTAAATAACAACCGGGTACCGGCAAATCGTTATCTTCGCCGCGAGCTTTTAGCCCGTGGTCCACGGGCACGAACTTTCGATTAAAATTATCTACGTCGTTTCGATGTAGCCGGCAGCGAGATTGTAAAAGGGACGCGAGATGGCGGGGTGAGACGTATGTAGTGCATACAATAGTAGCGCCTTACGATTCGATCTATTGCTACCATCGTACGGAACGTGAAAACCTGGAAGTCATTTCTGCCACCATTCCGCATGGCTGCTCATAGCTATGCCACCACTACTATTACTCGTTTCAGCATTTCTTTCGTGATTTTAGCGATAGATGCGAGAAGACTCGAGCTGATTTCAATCCAACCTTAAAATCCTCGAGGAAACTAGAATCGATTTTACAGAAACAGATTTCATCTTTTTTCCCGACCTCTGAAATTCCTTGAACTAATAACGATCGCGAGTGACTCGATGTTTCTTTCGATTATTTCAGACTCGATCGAATATTTCAGCGGCAATTCATCGAACGACTATCGACGGCAGTCGTGGCTCGGTACATCTAACTACCGTGGTACAGCAACCTTTTTTCTATCTCGTGCATCGCGTTCCTGACACGACAATCGATGTTTACCGGCAATTTAGATCTCGGTTAACTGCTGGCAATTTAGAGTCACGCGTCTACTCACGCGACACCGTGTGGTATTCTAAATATTTGGTGATTTATGCCTGTGTTTCTTATGTTAGTTTCTTTCGCTCTGTGGTGGAAGTGAAAAAGAAAAAAAAAAAAGGAAAAAGAAGAACGTTTGGTCGATCACGAGCTCCTAAGCGAAGCTGCTGATGGTGCCACGTGGTTTACTTGCGATGAAGATTTCTAACAAGTCATGTCGATGATTAATCGATCCTGGCCGGCATTCTTGTAACGAGCAGCCGCGTACGACAGGAAAAGTACGAATGAAAAATGCCTGAATCGAGCGTAATTTATTACCGCTATTATGGATTCTTACGAGTTACAGCCTCGTGAACTGAATTTCACGGGATCGCTTTGCCTAGCCTTCCGGATAGGTGTGAGGTTTTTTACGAAGTTCAATGCTAATCCGGTATGCTTGAATTTTACTTTTCTTCTGTCTTTTTGTTTTCCCTTGATCGTTTGTAATTTCATGCTGGAGATTCGTCGGTATGTCGAACGTTAACGTGTAATTTAGTAAATGTGCGAAATAATCTAGGTGGGGAAAAAATTTGCAAATAGAGACGTCATGCATCGAAGTGTGTGATTATTGGAATTATTCTACTCGAGATATAATTGTTCTACTATTTTTCAATTGCTGTCGAGAGGAAAATGAAACGTTTGTAAAATTGTTCTGTATCCTTGATCGATTGTTGTGCAATTTAAGAGAAGAAATAGGAGAACGATGACGCTGTAGACTAGGGGGTCGGATTAATTTGTATCTTTTGATAAAATTCTATTCTATTCTACTCGTAGAATTGTTCTACTTTCCAATTGCTGTTAAGATCGAAGCGTTTGTCAAATGATTGCGCATTCTGATTAATTATCGTGATCGTTTGACCGATCAATTAAATTTGTGTAAGGCGTTGTCAACGTTCGATGGTATATTCAAGAATTTCCGTGTTCACCTATTGGAATTGCGTTACGCGTTAGGTATCAGGAAATGGTATCGAATTGTGCAGTATCTTTATTTGTGTAGGTCCGATAAATCAATTACTCGTATCGCCGTGTCGATAATTTACAATGTGTTTCTTACTCTCTTGTTCACTTTCATTGCTCGAGCTTTATATTGTAAATCGCGCACGGTCTACATTTTACTATTTCCACGCTATCACTGGTGGCGTCAAAGATGTTTTACGACTTTAATCAGTACCGTGGCGCAGTCGACATATATCTTATGTCGTGTCATTGTATAAATATATATGCCTTACCTTTTAATCTCCGCTGGATATAAAATCGTAATGTACTCTATCTTTTATCTGTTTTCCCAAATTATTTTCTTAGCAAAAGTAAAGGAATATTTTACGGTTTCCCTTTAGAATGAACGTTTTCTATTTTGTCTTATCTTTCTTCAGAATCTTTAAATTAAACTTTAATTTAAATTTTAATTAAATTATCGTATCAAAAATAGTTTTAATCCGAAAGGTTTATGTTTTAAACTTATCTTCTTAAAGTAGGTAACAGTTCTCGACGTTATATATCTGAAAGGTGGAAATCAAAACGTTTGTTATCACTTCTTAAAATTCACTTTCATTACATTATCGTTTATCAGCTTGTAGAATGAGATTTTAATACTCATTTTATGGCACCATCAATCCATTAGCTTTATCTTTCATGCAGCGTTAGTCATGAGAATGAATATAGATAGGAACATGGGTTGTTCAGAAAATTCAAAATTTTATAATAATCCTAAAATAACTATAAATTCGATGATCGTCGAGTAACAAAGAATGCAATTGTAAAAAAGATCATGATGGACAAAATTTGACTGCAGATTGAAGTTCGGCATACAAAGGTGTAGAAGGATCGGTACAACAATCGTCTCATCGCAGCACTGTGATAGAAGCCGTACATTTAATCCGATTACAATCAGCGGTGGACGAAACGACAAGGGAATCGGTGGGACAAAAGTCGGCGGATCCATGAATCACAGCTATTTTGACATTAGTTTAAATAATCGGGCTCGCGCCAAAATAATTTCGCCTAGCTTCGATCACGTTCGTGCGGTTCCGGTTCCGCGAGCATCATCGTCGCGGTTAATCTTCGTTTCTTGGATCGTTTCGCGCACACGCGTCATATCACCGGCTCTCACGTTCTATAATTAAAACGGTAGAGACCCGATCAAACAAACCCTCCGCCGACACGGTTCCATTTACTCTCTATTACAAGCTCGCGCGCGCGTTTACCAAACGATTCCATTAACTCGCCTAATCGAATCGTACCTAATTGCCACCCGGCGATGTTGAAACAACCGTGTGCTCGGGCGGAATCAAATCGAGCGTCGGTTGCTCGGAAGAGTTCGTCAAGTTTCGTATGAGCGGCACATCGTGTGCTCGTTTGACCTGTGTAGCTGTACGTCGAATACGCTCGCCGCGGCAGTTCGCGGGACAGAATCGTTTTGTTTACACGCGCTTCGCGACAGCCGCTCGATAAATCTATTCGCCACGCTTCTGCATATTTTCCGAATCGACGCACAGCTACCGTCGAATACCCACGAAGACGACCTTCGATGATTTTAAGTGGAATGCGTCGGTCATCGTCTGATCGCTCAAGTACAATCAGGTGTAACATTGAAGTCGCTCCTCCTTTTGTCAACCTATCGAGTAGTACTCGATGCATGTTTTTACATCGAAGAGGAGAAAAACGTTGGATCGGATATACCGACGACAATGCACGACGTACACGTGGATGGGAAAGTAGATTAGGAAGAAGTCAGACACGTGGGCGATATCTCGATGCTGGGTCCTATACCGCTTCAATACCGTGCTGGATATTTCCCAGTTGTTATCAAACTGTCTTACAATAGAAGCTCTTTATACGTCGGATAGATGAACATAGATCGTCGGATGTAGTCAATGGATAATTGAACCAAATATACCTATAAAGCAGTGTCAATGCGCAAAGAATATTACACGACAGCGAAGGAGCACCTCGGGAAGAACCGAGACACGTGGACAGAGTCAGAATCTCGTCGGTCCATGTACAAGGTGCTCCAATCGACTACATTAAGCTTCAAAGAATCCGAGCTCTTTTGCACGTGCAGCTAACGTGGTGGTGCAAACATCAGATCCGGAAGCGGGAGTGCGGCATGTGTGGACGATCGAAGGAAACGTTGAACGTATTCGTGGCACTCCGGATCCGTCGTTCGGTTGTGTTCGTACGGCTTCGTCCGCGAACAAGAGCGTAACCTGCGCCCGAGGTACACGCCGGGTATCGTACACGATAGTATACGAGTTAAACGAATATTTGGTTCGTCGCTTTGTTTACGCGCGTGTCAGCGACAACAACAATAAAAAGAGGGAGAGGGAGAGAGAGAGAGAGAGAGAGAGAGAGAGAGACACAACAGAGATCGGTGAGACTCATGCATCGAGCGAGTCGGCCGCGTTATCCGACTTGGAAATCGCGTGTCGCGTGACGGCAGCTCTCAGTTGGTTTTCGCGCGTGCAACGGTGTGATCGTCGTCAGACGTGTGTCGACGTGCGTCGTCGTCGCTTCCTAGCTTGATCTTCCGACGGGAAACGCGGGTCCGCGAGCGCGTCACGTGCGAATCGTGTGTGCATCGTGCGTCGTACGTCGTGGCAACGACGGTCACATGCTCGAACCTCGTCGTCGTTGGGTTCGTGCTCGCGAATCGCTCCGATTGTGCGCGTTCCACTGTCGTGAGAGTTCCCGCGTGTGACCTCCTCCGGGTGACTGGGAAAATGAGACGATCCATCAGCAGTAACACGTTCTGAGGATCATCCAGGAGGACCAGCAACGACAACAGTCTCACATCGATCCGGTGAGTCTTATCTTTTAAACGATCCTGTAATATTCTCATCGTTTCTTTCAGCTTGTTATATACGCGTTTCTTCTACGAGATTGCGTCTTTGATTTTGCGTTTCCTGGAATTAACGTCGACCTGGCTCGATTGTTTTGGAGCGTGAAAGGTACGCAGCGGCCTTCGGCCGTTCGTTGGATATCTGTGTCAGGTCGGCGGAAATTCTTATTTGCGTTGTTGGTCGTGGAATGTTGTACTTTCCCGGGCTTTCGATCTTTTTTTCTTGCTTTTTTTTGTTTGTCAAACGCCGTCTTTGTCCGACGGAGACGCGAAAGGCGGAGCACGTGTCTGCGGTTTCCTCGATGATCTCTCGCTCCGCGTTTAGAAACGCGGGTCTCGAATTAGATCGACGATTGCTACCAGAGGGATTGATCGACTTTGTCGTTGAAACGTATGTATGTACGTTTGCGGTCGCCGCGTTGGCGTTCACAGAAAATCCGTGCGTCGTTATTTTATGTAACGTGTGCTATAAGGTTATAGCGAGATAGAGTTGGCTGGCAGCGGAAGTACAGGCTGCTGATAGCGGAACCCGTGGTGAATATGGAGTCGCACAGTTCGTGTACATTCCGTTGGAAAAGTTATTTCGGTGTCGCGCTCCTCGCATATTTTTCGCGCATTTACCGCTCTCGTTTTCGATGTTTCTCAAGGTAACGAAACATACCGAAATTGGAAATTTACGCGTTAGAATATTATTGGCAATGTAATTTTAAAGATTCGTTTCGTTCTACTTGTAAAACAATTTAGTCCGGTTATTACGGAATACAGTGGGACTATCGTGGTTGCATAGAATAACTTTTAGACCGCTGTAACGAAATAACATTCTAAATATAACACGAGGCGATAGTTGCGAATAACACTTGCGTTAGACATTCGTGTTACAGCTCTCGAAGATAATAAAATAAAAAATAGTTTATTTGCTAACAGAAGCTCCACGTAATCGCTGATACTTCATACCGAGCGGTAACTTGTATATCTGCTGCACTCGAAAAGATCGAGTAACACGCGAATTTAGAAATAAACTTCTAAATAACGTAATACACTAGAACGATCGTCGACGACAATAATCTTAAACTTCGTCGGAAACATCCGTATCTTTATAAGACGTTTAAGTTGGAGACGCTGGACGATTTCATAAAATCACCAAAGATCCGTAGAACCATTAGACAGAGTACCACTCGGGACACCTTGCTTCTCATAAAAATAGCAATGGAAAGTAGACATAGCAAGATCGTTTGCTATCAGTCGCATCGTTTCAACGCGACGGAACGATCGATGGTTGGATTACGTCGGTTAGCTTTACGATCGTTAACGAGTCGGGGAAAAGGACGTTCGTGTCGTTGATCGCTGGCGAACGACGAGCGTTCGAAAAGAAGATTTTCCAAAAGAGTAATCGTTATTGCTGGAGGAACACGAACGTATAGAGGCGTTGAATCTAGACCGATTCTCTATCGTTGAAGCACGGTGTATCGTAGCGAAGCGTGGAAGATAAGATAGCGCAGGCCGGTTATCGACTCGCTTACACTTGGTTCACCTGCGTCCTAGGTGGTGTTATCTTGGCCTTTTATCGGTGACCTCTGCTCCGTGTACGCGCGGCTCACGGCTGATATCGCGCAACACACGAAACGTCTGGGGCCCTGCGTATGCACGACGATACCGTCGCTATAATGTCTACATCGGAATGGTGAACACACTGGCGGCGACCCACCTACCTTCGCGTTCGCTCGTTCCAATTTCCAGGATTGGCTCTGTCCTCGTCCGTCCCTCTTTTCACCGGCTCCTTGGCTCTCGGTCTTATTCGCATTCCCCGCCATGCAGATCTTACCTTTCCCCCGGACGGTGTTCCTCTCGGTTTGCCACCCTGCGTCACGTCTCTCTCTCTTTCGTCCTTCTTTTTCTCTCTCCTCGTTCCACGAAGATGCGATCTTGTCCACCGACGACCACGCCTTCACGGTGTACGGAGAGCAGAGCGTGCGTCGATCTCGTTTCGAGGAGACCCGGCGTGTGTCCTTCCTTCTTATTTCACCAAAGAGACGAGACAAGCAAAACTCAGAGGGGGGAGAGACAGGAAAGAAGGAGAGGAAAAAATAAAAACAAGGGGAAGGAAGAAGAAGGAGAAACGTATGGAGCACGCCACGGGTATAGGCCGGAGAAGCCGCGTGGCGTGAGTTTGACGACGTCGATGATGGTCGTGGTGTTTCGTTTCTCTCGCGAAGCTATCCGTCGCGTCCGGTCGCAACACTTTTGCAAGGTAAATCTCGTTTCGTGTACGCGCGTCGTCCTTCTCTATTAGATGGACGGACTTCCGTCATCGTGCACGTTCCTCGTCGTGGTTCGATGCGTCGCAAAAAATCGGCTGCGCTCGGCTGGAACGTCATAACCATAGCGCATAGGCTTATACGCCTCTTATACGACCTCTGACGATGATTTCTCATTCTCCTTCGTCCACTGTACGACACGTCGTATGTAAGTACGTCGCGACGCGTCGTCGTCCACGCAATTCTTCTTATAACCTTCTTATAGCAGAGTAAATTCTCGCTCTACCGATCGACCAGCTTTTTTGTCCTCGTAGAACTAGAAAAGAAAGAGAGAGAGAGACGAATATCGAACGTTATTCGCTCGATAACGTGATATTCTGATTTCACGTCGCGGCAACAGGTCAGCGACAGGTGTATGCCCTCTCGGAGGCATTTCTTGCCGGATGAGAGACTGACTAGTGGGGGTCTGGATACATTCGCGGCAGGCTTCGATAGATTTTATGGTAACATCGATAATTTACGATCACATTGGAAAAGCCGCGGGACCGTGAAGCAATCTCTTTGGTTTTCGTTGCCGTGAGCCAGGAAAGCTTTATCGGCCGTTGCGTCGCTTATCCCAGTGCGTCATTACCTTGATAGCAGTGCGCGTACACTTTGAAAAAGAAAGCTTATCGGACCTCTTCCAGGAAATACGAAGAACACGCGATACTGGCGGGAAATCCAATCGTATCTCGATCGTAGCGCGAATGTGGCGCTAAGCTCGATTCTTACGTTGCTTTTCTTTTCTTTTTCTACCTGTCTTTTTTATTTTGCTCGATCTTTTTTTATGTCAGACAAGTCGGTATCGCCAGCGTATCGAAGCACGGGAAATCGGAATTCAAAGAAAAAGTCGTGGTGTTTGCATTGCTCTCGAGTCAAAGGCGCGGAATCGACCGCGTGGTTTTTCGCGGGATTGATAAAAGGAACGACCTTTCGTCCCCGATAAGCCGATCAGTCATCGGGGCGTTGTAGATCGTAGATGGAACTTCAAAGTAATTGAGTTTATGATGATTGGAGTTTGATACTGAACTCGATCGTCCGAAAATCTTGTACGAGTCTTCAATTTCTTTTTCAATTTTTCTCCTTGTTCTTCCCTCCAATCGAAACCCGATTTTAAGTTAAAGATCATTTCTACGAGACAAAACGTAGTAATTAATCGATAACAAAGTTACGAGCCTCGTTTCAATAGTAAATTACTACTAGCCACGATGAGTTATTCCACAGTCGTTAACTTCTATAAAATCCCTCAAACAAGCCGTTGCAAACAAAACCAAAAAAAACTGGAAAACCTGCTGCATTAGCCGAAATAGCTGGCCCTTACATCGAAACCCGCGAATTAAAAAATTCAATGAATAAGCTGCTCCTTTTGGTGCGTCCTATCCGTGCCAAGGCTCCATTACGCGAGGCCTAATAGAAACGCTTAACATTCTTGTCGGATATTAAGATATCCGGGCAATGAAGTCTCCCATTATCCGTCATACGATGGCGCCTAATATTACGGTACGCGGTTCATCGAAGCTTCGTTTCTCTTTCCTTTTCTTCTTTCGACCAACGTGTCGAACATTTTTCGTACACTGCGCTAACCGATAGTGAATGTGCGTCGTCTCTCTGGTAGTCACCGCGCCGATCTCGTTCGGTTCAGTTCAACAAAAGGAGAGACAGGGGTGGCGGTGTGTTGTATATGTATGGTGGCCAGTGAACAAGAGGGGCAGGTGGAAGGTTGTGCAACCTGTTGCTTCGTTGCTGGGACGAGAGAAACGAACGGTAGGATGAGAGTCGTTCAGGTTTGGTTGCGGATCGGCATGAGACGGCACACACCGGAGAAACATTCTGCCCTTGGGTATAGCAATCACAATGGGGCGAGTCTCCTTCTCCTCGTGCTCTTTCTCTCGGTGATGTACGCTCTCGTTGCTCCTTCGTTGTTTGGTTCTTCTCCTGGTCTCTTCTTCTTCTTCTTCTTCGTTCACTTCTCTTCTTCTTCTTCTTCCTCCTCTTCCTTTGGTTCGTTGTCGTCTTCTTCTTCTTCGTCTTGTTCTTCCTGCTGGCCTGATGCGGTTCTTTTTCTCCGGCCACCTCTCCACCTCCTTCTCTTCTTGGACGTCGCGCCCTCGGGACACGATCCCGATCTGACGCGATTTGCATAATTCCAGTATCCCCGCCCAGCCGTTCAGCTGCTCAATTATTAGCTGGAATTTAAGACGTGTTTAAGAAAATAGCTGGACCCGGCTGCTTTTTGCTTCTGCCGATTCGAGTGGCTTCTTTGCTCGCGGTCTCTCCACCTCCTCCTCCATCGGTAGAAAGTTTGTTCACGCTGAAAAGTGAATCCGCTCGTTTCTTTCCTATATATTCATATTCAGCCGTTCGTATTCTTTCTGCTTTCAGGCACGGTAAATAAAGAAGTCTTCATCTTTGGGATGACACGAGCAGTAAAAAGGGATACGTACGAGTGTACTTTTATCCAAAAACGATACGCAACATCCGTATTTAACTATTTTTCATGAATTTTCGCATCTTTCGTAGTATAGTATCGCGATTCAAACTCTAAGTCGCTCTGATCCATAAAATTGTTTGAAAAAAATATAAGTTATGCGTTTATTCCTCGCATTGTTATATTCCAATTGTCGTACGATTCGTTGCATATGAGCCGAGGGAGAAAGAGTCGGTGCAGGAGTTCGACATTCCTCGAGTTTTACGAGTTCTGGCTAGATCGAACGATACGTGGTTAGCCAGAAGGATAAGTGCTTGTCAGGGCGTTGAATCATTATTAGGTTGAAACAACACTAGCCGTCAGCAGTGAAACGAGCGATACTCGTACACTGTTATCACAGAACACGGTTTTATCAGTGCTGCGATATGGTAACGAGGTCTGTACCTACGGATGTCTGTTGTGGTTTTTGCGCTCCACATCTCGAGGTTTCTTGCCGGTTCTTGATTAAAATGTTTACGCTCCGTTGCCTCGCGACAATTGTACTTTCCGCGAGCAATCGACTACGTCGAAAAATTCACAAATACATAATATGTAACTGAAATACTTTATTCTATGTAGCGGACCTAAGAATGTTTTCAATTTACACAGGTAATAATCGTTCCTTGTTTTCTCGATGCTCGACGTTTTCTCGGCGCTACTTCTTACATGTACCCTTTATTTTTAAAGACGCTAACGACTAATGTCTTATGAAATTTCGCCGATAACATCGATTCGGTTGTGCGCAAGAGCAGAGCATATATAATAAATGGTTTTACGAGTAACTATAGCGGCCTATCGTGACCAGAAACGTAACGTCCCTGGACACCCTTTCCTCCCAGCACGGATGTACAACATCAGTCTCGCGTGCTCACCAATTTCGTTGATTAAAGCGCGCCTTCATCGGTGATATCCTCCATTAATCTCGCATCGGGTCGAGCGCATCGCGGATCGCATTCCCCGATGCGCGATGTGTGTCTCTGGCGATCGAGAAGAATCGGATGCAACGTGTTAGGGCGTATTCTCACTGGTCGGTCAACTACGAAGCGTAGACGCGCACTTTGCTAATATCCTGATCCATCCTGCCATCGTTATAATTTATTTTATCGACGCCCATTTGTACCAACGCATGATTTTCAAGTTTGCGCGTGAAGACCCCATCGCGTCTTCGTCACAGTCTCATTACCAAACTTGAGATTGTCCCACCGATAATTTTCACGTAACGCGTAGCAACGTGACTCGTCGTTATCCTTCTTTGCACGGCCACCATATTCAATCCAAAACGAAAGAAGAATTGCATTACTTTGAAAAATATCACGAAGAAATCCCATCGTATTTAGGTTAAAATCGTTCATTTCATCGAAAAAGTATCGGAAGCAATCGGTGGAAGACTCGGACGATAGTAAAAAGTAGGATACCGGTGGAAACGCACCCTTATGTCGGAGACGATGCAAGAAGCAGGGCGAGGCGCACCGTATCGCATCTGCGTGCTCTCTTTAAAGGCGTTGGGCGTTCACCCCGACCTCGCCAGCCCGGTGCAACTGGTTCAAATGCATATTGCCTAGCGCAGAGGTGCACTACTGGTAGCGCTCTCTCTTCCTCTCTCTCTCCCTCTCTCCCTCTCCCTCTTACTCTCTCACTCGGCTTAATGGAGCTTGCAATTCTGGACCACGCTCTGGCAAGCTGCTCGCGTATTTTGACATTTACTACTGGCTCGTCGTTGGTGATTTTGCATAGACGACTAGCCGACTGCAAATCGAATCACGGGGCTGGCAGAGCGTGGCGAGAGCTTCCACGCGCGCCGCTCGATCGCCGATCGATAATTGGTTCGCGCGCAACACGTGCCGCGTTATAAATCCAACCAGCCATCCTTTATGACGAAACTTTAATTGACAGTGGACGCTTTGTGGTTTAATTAGAGATTGGTGTAACGGTGACAAATGAGAGGAATCGATGATAAAATGTAGGAAACGTAATGGTTGTTTAAAGGCTTGAGCAAATAATGACGGCGTAAAAGGATAATTAGACATCGCGGCGTAGTTTAACTTTATGAAGATTTTAGTGCTGGTAATTCTGATTGAAAGATTAACGAGGAATTACTTAACGAAACGTTTCTAGATACATTGGTCTAGTATATTCTTTTTGGAAAAAAGTATCTATCACAGAGGTGTCTCTTATTCTCTATTTTACATTTTTCAACGAACCGCTATCACGAAATAATCAACGAAATCTCTTGCTTCCGTCGAATTACGCATTTACGTGGTAATCGAAATTGGAACGCAGATTTTCGAACAAAGGGCTTTGTCTTTGGTTGGCATAAATTTCTTTCCTAACGTAGATACTAGACCGACACAGACCGCGCAACGAACATATGGTACTTTTCTGATTGCACCGCCGCTATAATTTCTTAGTTTACCCCCTTACGCTAATGGATGCAAAAGGATAATGCCCGGGTAGCACCGCTTCTGTAGATTATCGCATAACAGAAGCAAGAAAGGGACGGATGACCATTAATGGTACAGTACCTTCGATAGGATGCTTTTGTTTTATCGATACAATTGCACGGCGCGACCGCGGTAAAACAACTACGATCTGTAATGGATACCCTCGAACACATGTGCTGGTCATTGATGAGGACGATAAAGTCGATACCGATTCTGGAACGAGCGTGGGCGATCTTTCAAACGCGATAAATGCGTTGCTCCGTTTCAATGCCGACGATACTCGCTACAATGAAGTTTTTCAAGGCGGAATGAATTGCTCTCCACGAAGAATATCATTATGAATAAGTTACGCGATCGGTTATAGCTTGATTTTGTAGAGGCAGCCCGACGCAAACTAATGCCAGCTTTTCAGTTTTCGACTTTTTTCATTTTCAGTCGACTCGTTTATTCTGATCCCTTTACTTTACAAATTTTATCAGATTCGCCAGTTTTCTCAATTTTTCAATTTTCGATCGTTCTTAGATAAGAAAAATAAGCAGCGACGAGCGTTCGAATCTAAACTTCGGCACGATTCGTGGTTTCGCGAGACTGTGTGATTCGAATAGGATTCGGAATTTAAAACTCTCGAATGTCTTGATAACGTTGGAAATCTTGAAATTCTAATCACGAGCCGTGAAAGTTTCTGACAGATACTGAAAGCTCGGCGAGTATTTGACATTTGACAAGCTTTTTAATGGTTTCTGCTCAAACAGTATCACAGATATCTTTCTCGAAAGAGATACGGAAACTATACAAAAATTTCGACGATTCTAATCGTTTACGTTACGTTTTGAGATAAAAATGTCGTATAAATGTGCCGCGCGTGGTTCGACGAGCTTGCTAATCAACGAAAAATCGGTTGTTACATCGGATCGAACCCGTGTTCGCGATTCGCCATTAAAGTGGTCGACCGAATCGAGGTACTGGTCGCGCGAGCACTCGCGTGTAGCAGCGCACAGAGGCATAAGCGGCGGCGCATGCCTGGAGCAACGTCGTTGGTCGGTTTTTCTGGTTCGCGAGGGCCAGAAAGAAGTTGGCCGCAATTAACGGCTCCGTAAATTTACATACGTCGGCGATCGGCGGGGATAAATGGCCAGAAGTCGTCCTACGCCGCGGAACCAGCCGAAGCCGCGGATAAGTAATCGCGTAAATCTCCGACAAGCAAAAAACGCTGGATGTTCGTTCCCAGAAGAAGCGATTTCGTAATTTTCATTCGGAAATTGATTTCGCGATCTATCTTCGGGCCTCCAGAAAATTATCGTTAGTCTTTCCACAGAAACAATTTCTTAAGAAGCGAGTACCTTTTCTGGATCGTGCGTGTCTTTTTGGAGTCTCTGGAACCTTTCAAGACGTTCACAAACAGCTTGCTAAACGTAGAATGATTACAGACTTTTGTTCGATTCGAAGGAGTTAGCTGGTAGACACTACGTTGATATTTCATTATGTCAGTGATATTACGTTATCGTGTAATATCTTTTAAGACGTTTTGTAAGATTCGATAAGGAAGTTTCCGTATTGCGAAGCTACTGGTACTTTTTTTTATCAGACGTTACAACGAACTGTTATCGAGAAAACAGTGATTCAACGATACAAATATTACAAATTGTCGCGATAGCTGTTAGTTATATACAAGTAGTATTACGTGAATTTAATAGTTGATCGCGAATTCTTCCGTTCATCTTGATCTTTATAGCTTGACATACAAAAATTAGAGTTTGAGAAACAAAATTTAAAGATTTCCCATCACCGAGTTACTGACGAAGAACGGTGCGCAGATCGACTTCGATTCCAAACGTTCCATTGATCGTCTCTCCATTAACAAGTTGCTCAAATAAATTCCTGGATGGTAATTAAAGCTGGAACCGGTGGATTTCTTGCAGGGAAGCGGATGGCCGCGTCGCGTCGCCACCGAAAGCAGATCAATCACACGCGCCGCACGAATCGATCTTTTTTTTCCTCTGTCCGTAAAGACGCATCGTCCAGGTCCGAGAGAACGGTTGAACGGATGCAAACGAGGATTCGTCTCGCCTCGACTTGCCAATTGGATTCACCGATTCCTTTTCGCTAATGAAGGAATCGTCGGTTCGACTTTGTAATTAACCCGCCACGGGCACAACGACCACGTCAATGAAAGTCTCGTTACAGATATATACATATATATATGTATATATACAGAGCCGGAGAGAGGTTGTTCGAGGTTAGTGCATCTTCCTCGTTCTCCGTGTCTCTGTCTCCTTCTCATTCTCATTCTCCCGTTTCCTTCCTCGTCCCCTGCTCCTCGTCGCGGATCGTGGCTCTCGGCACAGCCACGTCGCAGAAAGTAATTACAATAATGAATGTTTATTTTCGCAATCAGCTGAACCGCGGTAGGTAGACTTCTACCATTCCGTAAGCGAACCTCTTGACTCTCTTTCTCAACCCCTGCGGCAAGGTGGTCCCTTACTCTTCGTCGGAGGCATCGACGTGACTACTTCGAGACGCTGATCGGACTCTGGTGCATCAGCCTCTTCTCCGCCCGATTCTGTTTCGCCCGATCGACCACGTTGACAGATATTCGAGAAGCGTCGCTCTGACAAAGAAATCGTGGGATGGTCCAGATCGGCTGTCACGAATGAACAAGTTTCGAGCCTTTTTTTGTCGATTTGTTTCTCGAGTTCGTTTGAATCGCGACCTTAAATCAATTGGTAAATGAGACGGAAGTACGACGAACATTAAAGAAACTGACTGGTCTTCTTGCGGATTAGGCTTTTGAAGTTGCTTGGTGCAGTTTTCTTCCGCTCGTTTCTTCCCTTTGATTAAACGTAGTCGGAAGTAGAACGTTTACAACAATTTATATTTTAACAAAGATTCTCGGAAAGTAAATCCTTCACGATGTAGCGTTTTCTACATCTCGCAGGCTTAGCTTTGATCAGCTACCATTGCACTCGAGCACAAACGTAAATGTCCGATCGTAGAAGGTCGAAAGCAACGAGTTTATTATTAGTTTTTACTTATGTAAAACGGGATCCTTGGTTTTTGTACGCGATTCTGTTTTATTGTAGTATTACCCATCTGGTAGAGATGCAACGGAGAGCAGAACAAATTGAATATGTATTCACGTGATTCATGGTCTGGAACGTTGCGATAACGTATCACAGCTTGCCCGTCGTAGTAGGTCATTAATAACTTATTGCATTCGGCGAAATAAGCGAGGGATCATGTTTCTGGTCAGTTTTGAAAAATGAAAATGATACATCAGAAACGAAAGAGTTACAGTGAACGAAAAAAAAAAAAAGAAAAAACAAAATTATATTCATCGACTGTCTAATTTATGAATTATTCAATTCGAATTGAATATTAAGAACGTGAATATTGAAAATTTCTCGGGTCTTCGACAAATCGGTTTACCGTTCATCACGCTATCGCTTCTGCTACTTTATACGTTTCTAGCGAATAATTTTACACGGTTTGGATGTGAATGTTTTCTATTCTTTTATGTAACCCGTAATATTTTTCTGTCGTCCTTAAAATCTTCTTATATCTCTTTACGTCACACTTTTAATGGTATTTTGTAAAAGGTTAATGTTCACATTGATATTCAATTTCCATATTAAACTACAACTTCGATTCGCATTTACTATTCACACTTACATATTCATATTTACGACATAAGAAGCTATTTCGTTCCTCGATTTATCGCAGTTCACCTTAAGTGAATTGTTCGTAATACGAATTCGGTTTATGATACGGCGCCGGTTCTTCGCTATTTTTACGATGCAGAGTTCCTACGCTTTTTTTATCTCAGTACGTTCCAAATTCCAAAGATTCTATATGCTAATTGAGAACTAAAAGTCTTGGGATCGTTCGAAGGGAGCGGCGATTTTCCAAGTAAATTTTCTTCCCTCGGTGGTTCCTGCATTCTAGATGATTCTCGACAGTTTCACGAATCCTAGCGATAGATTTGACGATTCCGCGAGTACTACGAATCGACCGATTACACCTCCGAATCCATCGAAATATCGTTTATCGCTCGATCGACGTCAAAATCTCCACGCCGAAAAGTCAGATTGTAAAATTTTCAAACGTCCATCGCAAATTCTCATACCCTCTGTTCTACGCTATCTCCCATTCACCCTTGTCAGTGTACTCACGATACGGCATATCTTACTCGTCATCGCAGGCCAAATCACGCTGGAAGACGGGAGGATCCTCGAAAGGTCCTTAGCGCGAGTGCGTCGACCTGCTTCTCGACGTTCTTCTCCGCGAGTATAATCAAGATCGACGGTCTCTGCAATTAAAAAGAGAGGCATCGACGGCTCGGTGAACCGTACTCTTAAATCGTTGTTTAGCGGAGCGACACGAAGACGAGAAGGAGAAGAAGAGCTGGCAGAGTGTGTCCCGCGAGAGGGAAAGAAAAAGAGCGAGCTGTCCGGATCGCACGGATAAACCGTCTGGCGTGCACAGTGCCGTGAATTAATTATCACCCGTGGGCCTCGTGTTCGTACTTTTAATCGGTCTGCCGGGGCCCCGACCTCTCGGCCCACCTCGTGCCTCGTTTCCACCTATAAAATGTTCTCCGTGCGGCAGTATTTCACGCCAGCCCACGCGCGCCCTTACGCCACCAGAAGAAGTCGAGGACAGGGGCCCCTCTCGGACGGATCTCCGAGCAAGAGGACTTCTTCTCTCTTCTCGTCTCGTCTCTCGACTGTCTCCGTGGCTCTCGTGTCTTCTTAGCGTCGCAGGTGCACGCCAAGGGCTCACCTTTGCGCCGAATGTTCGCAATATTGTACGGTTATGCGCGGTCTTAACGCGCCAACGTGCTTGTCCGTGGCTCGTGTCGCGTTTATATGCCAGTCAGCATATAGTTGCTCGTTCAGACTGAACGAGCCTGCTCGAGATAATCGACGATGTATCTGGGGAAACACGCGTGTACCGCGTGGCTCCCCAGCGGTGGTTGGTAATCATCGGGGAGGGTATTGCGTTTAATGATGTATACTCGTGCGAAAGTTGAGAAAGTTTAAGAATCGCTCCTGCTGGCTAGCGTGATTCGCAGTCAAATTGATAAACTTTGAATCTTTTGAATTAGTTTGTAATTTTGATATTCTCCAAGCGTAGAATGTCGAGTTCGCAACTGCGAATAACTGGTTTTATCGATTAATATGTTTTCCTGCTTCCTGTGTTCTTTGCCATCATACGGGACGCGCTATGATGCAAGGTAGGAACGATATCAGCTGTATGGAAGTTCATGCACGAATATTTATTCGAACGATGGGCAATCATTAATTTCTGCGTGTTATTTTCCCTTGTGTTAGGCTTGCGCATGGATTTCAGAGTGATCGTATTATAGAAAATCGCGTTCATATTTCATGTCACCACTTCGGTTTCGTTGGAAACGTCGCTGATAAATGGAAGTCATTTGTCATTTCAGATCGATCCCTTAATTGATGAGCCACTCTTGGTCACGAGGTCTGCTACTCGTAAATATACGATGACGGTTAATTAGGTACTGTGAATACGCGCTGATTACCGTCCACAAGTTACCTAGTCGTTTTATTTCGCAAAGTGTCCACTGATGGATGCAAAGAATTCCTCGGGTATTTTACTTCGTCACGGCTCGCGTATACTTAGATTTGTTTCCAAAGTCCAGTTTCAACAAGAACATAATTCTTACATTTATATTTATCAAAAGTTAAAAGACCAAACATCGCTCGCAAGATAAACAACAACTTGCGCGAATAACGGGTAATTTACTATGATTAAAAGTAAAGATACTGTTGGAATTGAGCTTTTAAAACTACGTTATCTATGTAATAATCTACGATTGGAAAATCGAAAGTTTATTTGTAACGGTTCGCTCGAAGTTTTTACCACGGGCATCAGGTCGTTCTGGTAAAACGGATTTCTTTCTAATAGCCAGTTACTGCCACCACGGGATAAACGGGAACAACATTAGCCCTGATCGCTTCGACATGACTGAGAAAATCGAGCGCGATTACGTGCAATCCGTTGCTGATCTACTTGAAACCGAATGCGGTAACAAATTGATAGGAAATTCCCTTTATGGCTAATGGTGGTACAAGGTAAAAGCTCGCTCTCTCTTTTTTACCCCGGCAAATGGGTATGATCGAGTATCATGTTCCTTTCTATCGATGTAGTTCCAGGCAAACGGATATAGATTCCTTTTTAGGCGACGATTCCATGAGAATTGTAAAGAAGAAGAGCCGATCGAATCGTCGAACTGCATTCTAGAAATTCTGATCTCAATTTTTTTCTTCTTATTTCACGGAAATGGAAACCTTATGAAAATCGCTTCTAATTTAACACTCCGTGTATATTCTCGCGAATAACAACGCGTGTAATAATTTTTTCCAGTAATTTCACAGCGAATTCTCTGCATAGAATCCCTTTCGAATCAGCTTCTTTGAAAGTGGCTGAATTCTCGTTTCCTACAGCATTGCCGCCCACGATCTGTCCGCGTTGCCAATTGGCATTCCCCCGTTGATATTCGATCGAAAGTGTGTCGAACCAAAAGTGACACTTGGAGAGTCACGCGAGAAAAATCGGCCGGTGGAGGCTCTCATCTAGCACGTGCGTTCTTTCGACGCGAGGGATCGTCGAGAATGCAGTTGTACCGGTCTGTACTCGTGATCTACGTTGATTTCTGTGCTTCAGTATGAGCAACACGCGCCGATATCATTGCTCATAGCAGCCGAGTAATCGTGAAGTCGTTGGTATCGAAAAATCCCCTATTTTATTGATAATATTCTTCCGTACAGAGGAGAGCTTGTCGGTAAATACGATGGTTTTTACCACGAACCGGACCGTTTACGCGATTTACGCGCCGCCGACCGCACTTTGTATTCCGCTATTAGTTTTTACGCACCTTGATAAGATTATCGGTTGGGCTACGGTGCAACTACCCGCTCGAACGAATATCCTGTTTCCTCGGCACGGTCGATGCTAAATATTTGCGATGCAGTTTCTTCGATGCTTTGTACAGATATCGGTTAGTGCCGTTGTGCCGTGTCATTCGTCTTCCGCTGCTAACGATTATTTTCAATGGAGATTTTTTTGCGACCGTTTTATCGGACTTGACGCTCGTAAAGGATCGCGATTTGCGACTTGAAACTGCAACGTATTTCCACCTCGAGTTGTTCTTTCAATGTGCTTTAACGTTGATATTGTGTTTGATCATCCGATGGTTTAGACATCGTTACGTGCCTACGTGCCAGATGCTTAATTGTTAAATTAAAGTATTACGTGTACGTTACGCGTTCTTAATTTATATCGGTGTAACGATCGAACAAAGTTTAACGTTTTGAATAAAAATGAAACTTGCGATACTTTGGTATTCAACCGATCGAAAAATCCTTCGACCAGAAAAATATTCACCGCTCGAAACAATAAACCTAGAACAAGATCTACATACTCGCGTGCAATTCAACTAAATCCCACACCAACGCAACACCGGTTATACGCTGGCTACGCAATCGTTCGATTGCACCAGGCAGACACTCGAAATATCGTAGAGCACGTTATATAGTCCTCGACTAATCGTGCTCTCGGTAAATCAACGCGAGTCGAAGATAAACGTATGTCCGCATTGTCTCCCAGCCACACGTTCGCGTCTCCGCTAGTGCTACCAACCGATCGAGCATATTATTCTCTTAGTTGGTACACCTGCGGGCATTCGAAACGCGTACACGTACGAGAGCTGTCTGTGGATTCACGCGATACCGATTTCATGTACGCCGGCAATCGTATAGATCGTGGCAATTAATCTAGCCCGCGAACGAGCCGCTCGAGTTTCACGAGGGGAAATTTACATTGGCCTGCTCGCGTGAACCTCTCTCCTCTTAACCGATCCGCGCCGCTTTCAACCGCCCAAGATTGGAAAAAATCGATAAGCGGATCGGCTATTGTAATTAGCCGGAATGATACGTTGCTCCAGGATTTATATTGGATTTTACGGGATCGGCAATTAGTCCTATATAGGATGATACGTCGGCTCTCCCACGGTTCGAGAGATTGCGCGAGGAAACACGCGCTATTGCGCTTCGTTTATTCCGCATCGAGCGTTTGGAAAGACGCTGAGTCTTTATCGATGTTGGACGAAAAAAATAAGTTTTAGTAGCTTACGATAAAGATCGTTATTTTAATATTTATAAGGTTTAAAATTATGTATATCGTAGATTGCCATTTTAGAAGTTGGAAATCCCCAGTCGAATATTCCAACATCGTCCGCCTAATAACCGAGTGGATTACATTTGCGTCGAGTCGTAAACCGTATAATTCCCGAAGCACCGAAGTCACATCGGATCAGCCCACGTCTGAATCCGTCAGATGGCCGCGCACTGAGCTTAATTAATCGAAACGGTTAGAATTAAATTGGCTCGTGATACCATTAAATTGGCGAAATATTGCCAGTTAGTCGTATTAGCTGAATATCTGATGCTAGGCCGGCAGCATAATTTGTCTAGACGATACGTATAAACTCTCGGACATTAATTCTCTCTCTATGCAACTTCTCCTCTGTTCGTGACCTTTGATTTTAAAGCTGGCTACGTGCACATGTGCTTTTAAGACCGAGATTCAGATCGCCGCTAGATACGCCGGTGGGTGGTCACGTTTGCTATCTAATTAATTGAAATGTTCGGTAGCCAGAGTCGTTACGCTGTGATCGAACGCAACTCGTAGCGCATAGAACCAGAGGAAACGTTTCTCCCTTCTGGTATATTAATTAGGCAGCTACCTGTATGCGGATCCTGCCAGCAATTTGTCTTCCAATGCTCGGCAAAATATACTAATTTCGTTGGCGATCCGTTTCGAGAAATCCCCAATGGATCGGTTAATTCAGCGGTGGAGCGCGCATCAGGCAGATATCGTGTACGTTGATCAACTGTCGTCGCGTTGCTGGTATTGGTGAGGAGACGTATATAGATCCTAGAGAAGTCGAGAGTGGATCTTGTTTAATTAATCGAATCAATGGCGAATAGCGTGGTAGCCAGATCTTTAATGTTACATTGATCGAGTCGCGTGTTACTCGCTCGTAACGCTTGCTCCATGTTGCTTAATTCGAGGTGATATATTGATCGAACAATGCTAATTAGGAGCCTCGTTCGGTGCGCAATCGTGCGTTTCTTCTTGTTATTTGTCCGTCTAGTTTGTCTAGTTTAACGATTGCATCGGTCAGCAGCGTTAATTTGTTCGCTGGAAAATATTTTCATCGAGTTTAGAGAAGCTTCTTCGAAAAAGGAGTCATTAAAAAGAATACGCTAGACATTTGGTCGTTCGAGATACTGAAACGGTTGAAATTTCTTCCTATATTTCTCTTCTTTATTTCTCTTGAATTCCGAATAATAATACGCTATAAAATGAAATCTTTAACCGTTTGAACGCGTTTTATCGTTTATCGCGGCGCAAAAACTCGACGATTGTACGAAAAAATGAGCGACAAGCGTAAAAAAAGCAAATCACGCGATTTATCGCAAAAAGAAGAGAGAAGCGCCCTGCTGCGCGCTGTCGTTTCCATTTAAAAATCGGCGCGCCAGTAGATTGTGCCGTTCGACGTCAGACTTCCGCGTCATGTATCAAACGGCTTATAAAAGAGCGTGCCTTTTTATCAGTTTTTCAGACCGTGGATCGACTTTATCCGCTCGTACGTGGTCCAGATCACGCTCAGATATGCCGCTGGCCGGTAATGAAGGTACGTTTTAGTGACGTTCGCGATATACGTCGCAAACCGCCTCGTTAATTAACCGGCCGGAACTCGAGCGCCATCACCGCGTGCTAGTAAAGCAATTATTTATTGGCATGTATGCCGACCCTTTCTGTAAGCACTTAGCTGACCATACGTTTCTAGTCGTTGAGCTACAGTCTAGCGTTGGGACGTGTCGAACCGTCCCGTTCTCTAACGCTTTCTCAGCCCTTTTTCCGGAAATTACGTTCTCGCCGTCGAAGGTAATGCGCGCAATCGCCCCCTTCCTATTTCGCGTAATTGTTCTGGATTTTCTATGTCTCTATCGTTGGAATAGTTCCGCTTTTTGTTACCATCCACGGTAAGCAGAGCAATTTATTACTCTGGAAGCATTAACGCCGCGGTCAGTTGTACGCGTTACTGCGTATGATGCGTCCGGTCTTTCAACGATCGGGAGTCGGCAAATTCTTCCACCTGTTTCTTGCTTGTTCGTTCCATAAGCTGTTCGTGCTATGCAGTAGAAATATCTTTGAATCTCAGAGAGTATCGAAGAGTTGTTCTTGGCGAATACGATTGGCGAATGAATGGCCAAAATGTATCGCACCGCTCACTTATCTACGGATGACTTGTAAGTTTGGTATGTGGAAGATTGCCGGAAAATACGTCCAAGAATTGTTGTTGGTCGATCGAGTGCCATAGATTACACGTGTTACGTTATATGTGGTTTTATGACTCCTTTACGAAGATGCTGACAATACCTGTGGTCTATAAAGATGCGAACACTTTCCAATAAATCAATTCCAAGGTTCCCGCTTTGTCACTTGCGTCAAAGAAAAGTAGGTTTTATGAAACTTCCTTTGAACGTTACTTAGTTGCTTGGTCGAAGCAAAATTAATTTACAAAGCATTAAGAAATATCTAGTGGTCGTTACTGAACGACCCTGTAAAACGAAACGTACGACACAGATAATTTTTCTAATAATCCGATAAGAACTGTTTGCCGTGTCGAAAAATACGTCAGAAACTTTTCTCGTCTCTTTTCGATCAACGTAGCAAAGAGAAAGAAGCTTCTATTTCGAATGGCCAGTACTTTTTTTCTCGCTAATCTTTATACGATATCTTACTTCGATATTTTATATTTGAACTTTTGCTTCTAAACGCTTTCGCGCGTTGAATCAAGATTTAGAAACCTTTTAACACTCTCTAGCATCGGTCTATCTGTTTTCCCGTGGCCTCCGTGTCTCCTGATCCGGCAAGAGCACCGTCACGTATCTCGTGCCATCTTTCCCTCGGCAAATCGCTATCGATCGCGATCGCGGTCGTGTAGGAACATTACGTTGAAATTGCACTATCCGTTTGACCCCACCGCGGGATCGATCGTCGTGTCGATCTCGTTCCTCTATCTCTTTCTTTCTTTTCGTCGAGTGGTTACACGTTTGTTGGTTCGCCTGTGTCCAGACTAGGTTCGATCCTTCCGCTCATGGCCCATTTTCCTACTGAAATTGTACTGGCTATCTCTTCCGGGATAACTCGACTCGATGACAGGGCTCGGTCGACCTGAAAATGTTTCCTGATGGCTCGATTATAGCGGAGTTGTTTGATCGAGAAGACGGTTAATATAATTAAATTCGAATGCTGGAAATGGTTCCAGACTTGGCTGATCGTATTACGATAACAGTGCCTCTGCGTTCTACATGCATATGATTCAGCTTTCTTCAAGAACGTTCATTTCCACAGCTTGCATACCGTAGAGTAAATTTCCCGATCTATTCGAGGAACGAACGACATCGAATTGAAATCTTAAAATAAATTTGTCAGCGTTGTCAGCAAGCCGTTTAATCGTAGCGGACGAGCATTCTCGGCAATCGTTGTAAATACGTGAATACCGTGCCGTGGCTTCGGATCTGCGAGAATGCACCAAGATAATTGTGCTTTCATCGTAAAATCGTCGAATAAAAAGCTTGCAGCGAAGGGGCAGTGGACAGTGGTTGATTTGGATGGTCGATGACGTCAAACGAGGCAACGTGGTTATTTTCAGAGGAGGCAGAGATCACCGGTATGAGAGGAGAGAAGCGAGGTCGAATCTCATGCGACTCGACTTCGGGTCAGCTCGATCTGCTCACGCGAGTCACCCACGCCACCCTCTTTTTCTTGGCGACGATCCAGCGAACGGCGTCGCTGTCGCGTTCAAGATCTGCTACAATCGCGTTTGATAATACCTCACGGGAAAATTGTTGTCTTCATAGTCGTGTCACGATTTCATTTCGATCGTACGTCGTTCTTACTTTTCCTCTTTTTGATTTCATTGAAATTGACGTGCTTTTATTTTCCTCTAAATCGATTAATTACGTATGGGAAGTAACAGCGAGCTTCAGTTATATTCGAGGAGATGTTTAAAAAATATTTTTCTCCCTAAATAGTTAAATTAATTGCTATTAACTACCATAAAAATGCAAAAAAATAAAAAGAAGTTGGTATCCACTTCTGCCAAACTGCCATCGATTTCTCAGAGGCTCGGTACCCGTAACAGCGAATCTCTGGATGATCCTTGTTCTGTTAGAAGGCTTACGTTCGATGCTCCGAAGCTGGAACAAATTTCTACGGCCATTATCGCTGACTTATTCTGGTGTATCGAGCGTTTCGCATTTCGTAACGGCGAAATATCGTCATTATTCACGTCTTGTTAAAGTGGCCCGAAGAAGGCGATAGAAATTTCTATACATCGGGCTGGGACCAGTGGCGCAAGTGGTAATCGTTGCTAATATCTGCCATGTTACGGCTATTATCATATTTCACTGGGACGTAGCAGTAAATTCTTTCCGTGGCCAAGTGGGAGCGCATTACAGGGCGTTTCAATCGGCCTCTTTTCAGGCCTCTGTCGTGTCCTGAACCGGAGAACCGGCGTGCCTTACCTTTTGCACTCTTTCACGTGTCTCTGATAGACACGCGAGCGTTATTCGCCTTCTCGCGGATCATCCCGTGCCTCTACCGTGGAACGCGATCCACGAAACGCTTCTTCTTCTTATCGATCCCTGTGGAATCGTAGAAATATACTATCAATTTTTGATATTTGTCGGATAATCCAGTTTTACTCGTCTTTCGCGCGCAAATGGATCTAGATCTCGAAATAGGTTTAAAGGGAAAAGGCATAAAACGATGGCGTATACCGTCTTTGAACATGGAACGACGCGTGAAAGTCGATAGAAATCATCTAGAAACCGTTCGAACTTAATGATCCGTATAACAAAACAGCAGAGAATAAGAGAAAATAGTGTGCCATTGGTTGGCACGCGTATCGAGTTTCAATTGCATCGCGATTACATTCACTTTCCCCGCTAATTCGTAATCGTTAGGACAGCCGGTACGAGATGGTCTGTGCGTGCAGCATCCACGGGGGCCAAGATTATTTTCTAACGAGAGATGTGCGTGGCGGGTATTATTTATAGAATAGCGTGGAGACGTTCCGACAAATTGCATAGGTGAGCACGGTAAGCAAGCTGTAGCAAGATGAATTCTCGTTGCGCGGATCTCGTAGATCATGATCCACGAAACGCAGGCTGCTCGAGTTCCCGCAGGTTTCTGTTCCCTCTGCGCTGCGTGGGTGTCGTGCTTGGCAGGGTTCCAGGACTCGTGGGAGGCTGACCAGGCCTTATAGACTGACCTCAGCCTCTGACCTCACCCGAAATAGTCTCTCGTTCCCTGGCTCGTCTCTTCTGCATTTCTATTTCGGAATTTTCCCCTCTTGCACAACGGGAGACTGAGAAAGAGCCGCGGCAGACCACTCGGCAGTTTCTGGAGTACGTATGTTTCCTCGTTCGTTGTGTTGAAATTCGGTAATCACATCGGTCGATATTTTCCTTCTAGAAAAATCTGTCCTCGGTAAATAGGCGAGATACGTTCTCGGTATTGTGAAATTGATTTTCGCGAGCGAACGGTTATGATAACCAGTGCACAAAATTTATGATCTTGGGAAATCTATCGTCCGATCAAAGGAAACCACTCGATCATCGAATTCCGCAAATCCTAACGATCCAAAAAAGATCGACGATTAATCGACTCTGAATCGAACGTCGTCTATCGATTATCTCCGCAAGGCCTATCTTTAACCAGGCGTCAACCTTCGCGGAGTGCGTCCTTCCTGCTCGAGACCGTCTATTTTCTGCGTAACCCGCATCCGAACCTGACATCCGTGAAACAATGTCTCGTGAACGACTCGGATCAAGCGGATCGTCCGCCGTGGAAACGTCGGATTTCGCGTAAACGGCCTGACGTGTTCTGTCAGATCTCTCGGCGCAGCTATTTTCAGAGGCGTCGTTTTTCTCTTTGGCGTGGACGGTAGCGAGTAGCGGCGAGGAATTATGACGTGGGCCGCATGCTACGGGTAGGTAGGTAGTTCCATTAAGATGCAAATTTGCCAATAATTTCGCCGCTCGGCCGCTTGTCGCCCTGCTCGCGTACCGGCTCGTAATCGTTCATGCCTCCACTGGATCGGCAGCAGAGAAGAGGAGGAGGAAGAAGAAGATGAAGAAGAAGAGAAGGAAGAAGAAATAGAAGAGAGAGAGAA
The DNA here is from genome assembly GCF_910591885.1 of Bombus terrestris. Lineage (NCBI taxonomy): Eukaryota > Metazoa > Arthropoda > Insecta > Hymenoptera > Apidae > Bombus > Bombus terrestris. The sequence continues at coordinate 12,877,483 of NC_063281.1, read as the reverse complement.
AAAGAGAGAAGGGAGAGGCAGAGACCGTTTTCCAATTCCCCGTGCATCACGGGCGCCTACGACGCCGAGAGTTAATTATTGTCTTGGGGATTTAATTGCCCGCGTATCGCGATACCCCGTTCCTTTTACGGGGGGAGAGGTTCGATGTAGGAACGGACCGTAAACACAGCGCTGCTTGGTTGCTTGCGTGTGGCGTGGAAAGCTGGATCGCCACGCTGTTCTCTAGTATGTAGTACCAGTATCTGTTACAAGTTGATGTAGCAGATATTTCGTTTGTTTGGCTGATTGTCGGCGCTGCAACGTATATCGAGTATCTGTTGGAGAGACACACCCCGTGAACTTCGGGTCAGACGCAGGTCTTTCGCCTGGTTGTTCCAAGGAAGTTCTCTGGTGGAGATGTTAGAGCTAATGGTTGAAGAGATCGATCGGAAATGTAGATGCGGTGATTCTGTTCAGGCGTTTCCATTTGGTTTAATACGTTAGGGAAGATACGCTCGCGAAGAAAATATTATTAGGAAAATATAGAGATAGAGATAGAGATATTTCGTTTATTCATAGATACCCATAAAATATCTGCGATATATGTTATTGATGTTTATCAATAACGTTATAGTTGGCAGTCTCTCTATTTCTCCGGTCGATAGAGATAGGAATCTATATTCTTCTGAAAAGAAACTTCGTTACAAATATTTACAGAGTATAGAAAAGGTCAGCTTAAGATATTTTCGTTAGTCTATGTTTACTTCATTTATTAGACTGTCCGGAATTTTTTACAAGTAACAAAGAAAAGAATACAATTGATATCAAAAGACTTTAAACTTCTAAATTCATTGCATCAAACAGATTTTGCTGTTTCTCAGTCATTTTTTAAACGGAAGAATTCTTTAAGATATTGCTCGCTCTTCAATCTCGATAATCATCGTAAATTCTTCTTAAATCTCCGAAAGAATTTCATAGAAAACGTAGAAAAACAGATTAAACAAACAAACTTGCAAAGTTATGGTTATCAAAGGTGTCTGTAGCAAAACACAAAGATGTTACTAAAACGTATCGTATTATGCACACGTGAAATGGAACTCGCAAGAAGCTCGAACAGCACCAGATTCGTAGATTAACGAAACGATCGTGTATAAATGACGTTAGCGTCATAGTCGAAGATATTACACTTTTTCCATAGATCACAGGCGGACCTATAAAAGCACGAGAACCGTTCCTAGAAGTTCTTCGATTATCGTTTTCCAACATAGAACTCTATAAATTCTCTGAAAATTGCGCTTTAACTCGAACGGTCATCTCCTTTTTTGCATCTTAATCAACCTGCCTCAAGCATCATTTATTATGCAAATCAAATAACAACTTTGTCGACAAATTCTCGTATGCGCAAGATACACCATGTACTTTTCCAGCAACTCGAGTACCAACCAGTAAATACGTTGATAATTCTTAACTCATGCTTGTCTGGAATTTTATGCAGTTGCCATGAACACCGATAGATTATAGTTTAAATGTATTATGTATGCGTGACCAGAGATCGTATTTCATACCTTCATAGTCAAACATCATTGAGATATTAATGCTGTACGCAGCGCGTGCTTCTAATATCGAACTAGTCGGCCGATAGTCTTTCCAGGCAGTGACCTGACCGGACAATGCTGGCGCGTACACTCGGAACAAGCGCCCTCGAATTCGATCGTTGAGAAAAAATAACTACGCGGTTTCACCTGCGATCGTTAGTTTGCGATAATAGGCGATTTTTGGTGTAAAAGGAATTTTTTCGCAGCGATGCGAAATAGTTGCTGGACAACGAAATTTGTACGCGTGTTCGCGTCAAAGTGGACATTCCGCTTGGCGAACGCTATAAATATTCCACTAGGAACATTCGACTGTGAATATATTCTACTGTGAATATTTTACTACGAATGTTCCACTGCGAATGTCACTAAGTGGCAACGAAGTGTTTACTTGCGGCAAATTTGTAGCGACAGCGAACCGAACGCGTTGAAGAGTTAAATAAAACTGTCGCAGGTAAAAGCACCATAAATTTGCAATCTTGGCGAAAATTTTTCACGTCGACATGAACAGACGCATAAACTACGTTTATTTTACATTGACTCGCTATGAAAATTGTCTGTCGTATCTCTTCTAGATTTAATTTTATGCTTGGCTCTCTGCAGATTGATCGTGCTATCTAAATGAAAAAATCACAATTCCTCTTGTCTACGAAAAGTACATTTTTCGTTTATGGGATTCTCGAACGAATTTTTGCGACGCAGGCAGAACAGCTGAACTCTCGTAGGCATTGCTATCGCTTTTCCAATCTCGTAAGCCAATATCGCTGATTCCCCAATGGTACGAGAGTACTTAGGCTAGAAACCCTCGTCCCCGCTCGTAGTCTAACGTATTTCCAGGGATATCTAATTACTTGAACGATCTAAGACCGAACACCTTCACGCGCACGGCATCAGCTTTGCATGGCGTTTCCTATTTTCAACGCGATTAACACACCCGTTGTATATACCTAAGTGAAACACGGACTACGAGCTTATACACGTGTAAAGCGAGAGAATACAACTGGTCAGGATTTTCGAAACTCTTATCGAGTTAGTCAATGACGTGGAAAGTGGATGAGAGTAGCGTGGAATTTTATTATTGCTTCGTCGAAGATTTAAGCGAGTATTCCACTTCAAAACGCGTATTTTAAGTAGATTTTTACGGAAGATCTATGCACATCGCGTTTCGGTAAGACTCGCCGACTGTTTGAAAAGAACGAATTGAAATTGACGGGGAAAGATACGAGCGTAGAGGAAAGGAGAAAGATCAGAAGGGAAGAGAAGAAGAAAGGATAGAAGTAGAAAGGTAAGAAGAAGAAGAAGTAGCCGTCACCCTATCGCGTTATATGTAACATTCGCACAGTTAACGTTAACGCTTCGTGACACCAAACGACCAAATACCTGATACTTCACAGTTGCAGTTCAAAATTTCACGACGTTTTTTAAAACGACAGCTGCTCGAAAAACGACGTTTGTTCGTTGAAAAGAAATCCATTATGCGAACGAACGATGAAAACTGGATCAGTCGTGTAACAGAGATCCTGTTCTGGGAACGATCGTCGCCAGGTTGATCACCGACGAGGATGAGTTGCCGCTGGTATGAAAAGTCGAGGACCTGCACACTCTGCGATCCGTGGAACGAATGTTAAGTCGCAGATGTTATCGTTCCAGATATTTACTGGCTTGCGAGCCATCAGACCGTTCCAGATTAATGGCGCGATCGGTAATGAACGTGGCAGCAAGGGCCACGGCAATCACGGCTTCTTGGTACCACAAATCCCGACTTCCTTGTACCCTCGGGCTCTCCGCGTCGGTTTATCGTATATGCACGTGTGCATACGCCGCGTCCATACGCATTATTATCAATACGGCCTCGTCGTATATGAAACTTACATGAGCGCGTATTCTTCTCCATGTTTCTTTGATGTCGACGAGTAAAAGGGTCTCGCTCCGATAGAAAGCTTCCTGTAGTGGTCGTATTATTAACGTGAAAGTTGCTGCTCGTTAGTGGTCGCTAGCATAAATATTGATTCAGTTATTAATATTCCTATGTTAGTTATTGACGTTTATTCCTGGAGAATGAATAATTACCGTATGCAGTAGATCTATAGATATCGAAAGAAATGACATTTTTTGATATCTGGGACGCAGGGTTAAAGTGACAGCGAGATTAGCGAATTCTGTGTCGCATTTTGATTGAAATATTGTTCTTGGTGAATGTGTGCTACGAAGATAAAACAACGATAGATATTTCATCGCCACGATCTCCGAACAATCTATTATAACGCTACAACTATGGTATCCAGTGGTACGAGTAAAAAGATAGTATACGTATCACGTCATAACGCTTTAGAGAAGTTTTTCCTTGCGATGCGCACGATCGATCGACGAATGGCCATAAAAAGTACGCTATATAGCGTTCGAAAAATCCTGATCGAACATACTTACGTAGCGAAGCTGTGTAAAAAGCCGCGTACGGGAATGGAGAACCGTGTATCACCGGTTGATGGGAACACCGGCTACATCGAATAATACAAAATTCAGCGACTTATCTGCGTGCTCGTACGGATGGGTCTGGTGCAACGCAGCATTTGTTCCAATCTAGGCGGCCTGGGGTAATAAATATGCCTCTCTGGCTGATATAATGCGAGCGTGGGTTGGTACCACTGGAATCAGTCGTCGCAGCTGCTTGATTTACGCCATATGCCGCGATGCATCACGGGACTATCGTTCTGCTTGCATTTTGCCGACCGAAAATAGGTTCGACTCTCGTAACTCGATGCTGTCTCCTTCCGTTTCGCTCTTTTCGTTCTTCCTCTCCTGTTACGGTGCAACAGGAACGCGGGCGGGTTAGGCAGTCGATCCATTTCTTCCTAAATCCTTTTCTCCGCTCTTATCCTACCCTCGAGACTGCCTTATCAAGTGTCGTTTGTTTTCACACGTAGAGAACCGCGTTCTCCGTGTCTACCGCTTCTTCGGAGGACCGTTGGTTCGCTATCTTCCGCTATTGGTGCTACGATTTAGAGTTTGAACAGAGTTCCTTTCCTTTTAGCCTTTTATTTAGCTTCGTTTTTCGTTTATTTTCTAGCCCTTTCTTTGTTTTCCTCGGCTTGTTTTTTTTTTAAATTCTTCTCTATATACTCGATCTGTTCGTAAAACAAACGAAATGACTGTGCTCCGCAGTCAGCCTTCGTCGTGTAAAATAAAACGACACGATCCCTTAACAAGTCAAAAATAATACTCGTCTGCTTGGACTCATCCCCTGAATCTGCCATTCGAAGCAGCATAACCCCTGGAATAACGCTGGAAGAAACATGCGGCGTCAAAAATGACGTTTCCACGAACCAGTTCTCGACGGCGCGAATCGCAAGTCGTGCACACGGACGCGATCCGAACCAGGGACTTATCGACGGGCTTGGTCCCGTGAGCTGATACTCTGCGCCAAAGCGAAAAAACAGGAAAAAAGAAAACACAGCGTACATCCCGTGGCGTGGAGGACGGAATATCGCGTGTCGTTCTACCCCGAGCATTTCAGCATTTTATGGACGCGGTCAGCGAAGAGCGAGGAAGAGAGAAAGGAAGAGTTGGCCTGGCGTACGAGGTCGTGGTTGCCGTGCAACAACGTGCACTCTTCTCTCCGTCTGCCATTCCTTTCGTCTTCTTCTTCTTCTTCTTCTTCATCTTCTTCTTCTTCTTCTTCTTCTTCTTCTTCTCCTATTTCTGTGGCCTCTGTCGTTGCTCGGTCTTCGGCGATTCGACCTCCATGGACCGGTTTCGACCCGTGGCTACCGGCGTCAATGAAAAACTCGACTTATGATAACACTATGGGGCTGGATCTCGAATCGAGGCTTCTGCAAACCGAGACGGTCCCCTCTGATTGGAACACCGAACCGTGCTCCACTCGAGGCTACCGTAATTACTAATTGCCACCGTGGCTTAATTAGCGATTCACGTCATCGCGGTCGGTTCATCAGCGCTTTCTGACCCTCAGCCACTTTCTTCTTCTTCTTCCTGCTACCGCGGTCCACGATCGTTTTTCATCGCGGAATCGTGAAAGTCACCGACTCTGTCGACGTTCGTTCCGTTCAGATCCGAAGGAAACGAAGAGAGAATTCCTCGTACGGTGGATGCAATCCCGGCTCTTCAGGATTGCTTCATTAGACGGCTGCACCTGCGCCACGTTCGCTCGCTTCCCGTCTCCTTCGTGATTTCGACTGCCTTGTTATTCGCCCGTGTTCCTTTTTACGCTTTGGAATAGCTCGCGCCCAGGTAACGGTCGCCCAATACTTGAGGTTTACTCTGCATTTTGATACAGGGAATTACGTAGCAAAGGCGTGTAAGAAGATTTGGTGTTTCAGTGTTATCAGAAGGATTTAAATGTCGATTTTGACGTGCGAAGGATCAGATTCTAGATAGTCGTACGACTGCATTTGGAAGTACCAAGTAAACCGTTATTTTCATCGGAAGCGTAACTGTAGTTACGATTTTTTCAACAGATGTATCCTCGTCTCTTGAAACGGAGAACTCGGAGCAGGCAGGAATAATTTATTCTCAACACCAGAATTCCGAATGAGAACCAATTTTAACGAAATGCCGCGTCTATCGAGGATCTAGCCAAAGACACTGGACACGTACCCGTTGCCTGTTCGTGACCGTACGAGCGGATCGGCGTGAACGAGCTACCGGGGGCGAGGAAAGCTCGGTTCGTTAGCACCGGTCGTGAATCATGCCAAAAACACGATCGCGATCCGAAACGGGATAAATATCCTCGGTTTGGCCGGATCGACGGATAGGAATGCAGGCTCGGTCGTATGTAGATTACCGAAGGCCCTCCGGAATCGATATATACACACTGTGGCGCGTATGTACATCGAGAATGGTAAAGAGAAAAAGAGAGAGAGAAAGAGAGAGAGAGAGCGCACAGTAGAGATCGGATAATAGCCCTCTATGCGGTGCAGCAGCCAGGGCAAGCCAGCCATCGACAAATGGCCGTGGCCATGCAATAAACAAGCGGCGCAATTAAGAGAGCAGGTTAATTAATGTGGACCAACTAGGAGGAGAAGGGTCTCCGCTCCCTTTCCAATCTTTCTTTCTCTTTTCGTCAGCCAGTTTCGCTCCTCTTTATCCCGTTCTCTTCTCTTCTCCTTCTGTGTTTCCAACAGTCTGCCTCCTTGTTTCACGACCCGATCTTTCTCTTTCTCTTTCCCTTTGCCCTCTCCTCGGGTTCGTTCTCCCTTTCTGTCGGCGTAACCACCGGCGTGCACGGTAGTTATCGAGAACCGAACCGACCTTTTTTTGCGGTACCGGGGCGCACACACGGCAGTCAGGACGTCACGGGATTTTCTTCTGTCCTGGCTGACGTGCGGCCAAGAAGAAGAAGAAGAAGAAGAGGAAGAGGAAAAGGAAGAGGGAGAGGAGGAAGAGGGAACAGCAGAGAAGAGTAGAATAGAGAGAGGGGTGGCACAGGGAGATGGAGACGGTGGCAGGATATTCTGGCTATTCGTGAAATCGGTGAAATCGATTCGACACAGGGACCATGCCACTCGTAAATCCTGCTTTACGGGTTTCTCTCCGCACCATTCTTCCGATGTGATTTCGCCCGAGAGCCAACTGAATGAAGCTTGCGATCTTTGTGAGTCGACTGTCGACGACTGTATGAAATTGGAAGAATTGATTCTGGTTAAATGTTGCTTCGTTTTGCTAAAGGTTTCAGAGCAGGGGTAAATTAAAGAGGATATAACGAGTTGTTAGATACCGTAGGAATTTTTTACATACCTTTTGTAACCATCTCTATCTACCTTTTTTATTTAAATTCATATACTTGACCGTACGATTTTCAGTTAAAATTCCAATATAAATATATATTTCTCCTAAATAGTTATTAAAAGCTCACGTTAAAACATTAGTTATTCAGGTAAATGATTTTAGAATTAGGATCTTGCAGGAAAATCGAAGATTAATTATCGAACCAACTACCAGAAGAAGCTTGTTATTCGATAATACACACATTTTTCAGATCAATACGGATATCGAGCATGAAAATTGAAATCGATACGAGATCACGGTTGAATAGAAGCTGTATCGTTTGCATCGATGTTGCAAATCAGATCATCGACAAGGAATTCTTAATGGTAAACACGTAACGTTCAGCCGGGGCATATGTTGCAACGATAATCTTATTCGTAAGCGCAAAGGAAATTGCGCGTGAAACTTGTCGACTGTATGTGTTCATGGCTGTATTAGATATCGATTATGGAGAACGTATCGCGCATAGACGTATGCTAGTGATCATGATAATTATCAGGCATTTTGCGTGGGCATTCAGCCGTGTTCACTGACATTTTGACGTTAACGCGGGAATTGGAAAACAGAAATCAGATACGCTTGGATCGCTCTGCTTCAGCTCGTCGAGGCAGGTGTTAATGAAATCCTCGTGTTCGCGAAGAAACAATGACTCAATCCTCTCGTGGAAATATTCATTGACGCGTTATTGTAAATTTTTATTAACAAACGTACTATTCGAAGCTTAGATGGAAATATTCGCTTGTATTTTTTTTTGTGAAATTCCTATCGATACAACAGGTTTGATTAGCAAGGGAGATTGTTATTTTCCTATCCATCATGGACAAACTATAATTCCAGCGTTAAATTATCACATATCTGTTAAAATAGGCAGGTAGCATATTTCTGAATTAATTTATCCCAATGGATCCCTAAAATATGTGTTTTACATAGCTGACTGAGGGATTAATAAATAAGATAGATAACAGATATTACAAATTGTAACGAGTTATCGCACCCTGCTATTCTAACTGGTGTAAATTCAATCTGGTAACTATCAGCGTAATGAAACCAAAAATTTACCACTATATCGTATATTTTCTGTTACTGACATCTGTAGCGACACATGAGTCAACAGAAGATTTGAGTCGGGAGAAACTTTTATTATTGTGCCTTGGAATACCAACGTTGTTTTGGTTTGCTAGGTTCAAAGGTAAACAAACTCCGGACAAAATATTATCGCCGCTATTTGTAATCATCAACCGGAGTTACATTCGAACTTTTCATAATAACACCGGTCGATACAAATAGACGAACTTGTTCTCTAGCACAATCGGTATAGCGAGTCATAATGTCGAATAGCGAGCGTATAGTTGAGCGACGATTACGACCGGCATACACTATATTTGTACTTGTACTTAAAATGAGTTCGATATAACTAATTACAATTTTATCACTCGTCCCTTTAATAAACCAACACGTATAATAAACCACCTCGCATCAAACAGTCGGACAAAAATGCTATCGTTATTACACGAGTAATTAACTTCAGGCGGGAAATAAAGATGCGAAGAAAAAATGGCTGAAAAACCATGGACTTTCGAGAGAAACCCTCGTCTCGTTAGACGAACGATCGCTCCAAGAAGGAATGAAAGTAAACGAACATTTCCTCCCGAGACCACATTCTAGATTTCACGTAGTTCCGCCTATTGTCGGCCTCAAATACGATTTCTACGTTTATGGAAAAGTCGGCGCGCGAAAAGCCATCCGATTTGGCGTTCGCGGAAGAGAACCGCGGTATCCAACGAGGAAATTGCGGAGAACGTGTTGCGGAGCGTACGATCCTCTCTTCAAGGCCGTGTTAGACCTTCACCTCTTGACACGACAGTGTATTCGAAGGCTCGGCTGGATATAACATGGAATACCATGGGACTTATGGACCATACACACCCCGGTACTTAAAACATACTTGACCCTAGCCACGCTATTCAATCACCTACACAAGCTCGTTAGAAATACCGCTCTGCTCCATTTTATGTCGTTTTTTCCTCCGAGTCTATCATTACGACTTCTTCTAATTTTCTCCTTTGCAATCCATTTGAATTAATCTTCGTAATGGTCTTCGGCGAGTCTGCTCCTTTTCGAATGCTTCGGAACCTTTCTACGGATAGCAAAGTTGTTAAAACATTATATATTTTTAAATGTGAACGGTAAAAAGCTGTAAGAATTGAATTATTCGCTTTTAATTGCAAGCAGTCAGGAGTACAAACACGCGGTAGTATCTGAATTAATGGGAGTTAATGGAACGCATTAATTATTAGAGAATCTTATGACGTTGTAATGATAGGTCGTACGAACTATGCAAAGACATTTCAAGAAGTAATTTGAATTAGCAATTCGCGGTGACTTAACGATTCAAGGAATTGTATTATGATAATCTCGTTCGGATTGTATTGTATCGATGCTAGTGTGCAATGTCGTTTTATTGCCTTCAGGAATCTTCCGCTTCTATGAACTCGTCTTCGAAGAAATAGAGTCGTTATCATGAATCTAATTACGATCGGTTATCTGTATAAAATTGTACGTTTTATGCTATGATTAAAAATAATTTTAAATTCTAACGTACACAGAAGATTAGCAACACTCGTTGTTACTTTTACGTAAATCGTTTATAGCGAATAGTATGGGCGATAGCGTATTGTTCTCTTGATATGAAATCTTAATAATTAAGTAATTAATATTTTTCCCCTTTAACGAGTTCTCAATATTTGAAAGTTTATATTCCATCCAGACTCTCTCTCTCTCTCTTTTAAAATTAGCGGTCATGACAAACTCACAGACTCTGTTTCTACTAATTTTCTACATTTACTCGCCCGTTATGTTCGATAATTTGTAGACTTAATCGCAAGCCAATTTAAACGAACGAGCCCTAAATGACGGACGCAGAACTCCTAGATTGGCATCTGTACAAGCACGAATTGCGAACTGTACTGCGTAACTTCGTTAATCAGATAAGAATCGACGCTTTCTCCGCGACACAATCGTTGACAGGAATTTCAACTTAGACACCGAGAAATAATGCTTACCATTGCTGAACGTTCGAAGCAAATGTCAGAATGGGAATACGTTGTGTCGTAATTTACCGGCAATTAATATATCCGCGGCTAATGCTTCAACTCAACATTCAAGGATCAATCTTTTCCATTCGTGGATCGTATGCTTGTTCGAAATAGATCTTTATCGCGATATCTATTCTTGGAAGATAAAAGTTTATGATTTATTCCGAGACCATAGGTAGACAATTTCAAAGAAATAAGAAATGGCCAAGATTGTATTACTTTTTTGTCAAAATATCTGGAAATTTATTGAAGCCACAACTTAATCAACACTGTCTCGAAGCAATTGAAACACTAAATTGCAGGGCACGCTTCAAAGAATGTTACCCGCTATCTTCGGATCGGACTTAATTAAGCCCCTATCACCCCTATTATTACTACAGACACGATAGGACATCTTATCTAATAACTTAATCGGACATTAAATCACCGTTTGCCTACTCGTGTTTCCGAAGATGAAAAAATTCCAGGTCAATTATTAAGCAGCATAATCTGACGATCTACGAAATTATACCGAAGATAAACGATCCTCGTTAATTTATTGTAAAATCGTGACAGAAATCGTTAATTGTCAACGCGTTTAAAGATCTAGACCACCTCTTCATCTTTTTAAACGAGTTCTCCATTATAAAATATTTTTCTAGCGCTTTTCTTGTCTCTCTTAACGAATGTATCCTGTTATATGCGTATCGTTCTCTCTTTTTTTCTTTTTTGGATTATCGAAATATTAAAATTACTCAGAGTCGATACAATTTCAACACACGATTCGTTCCCATAATTTACGATTCCCGGACTAGCCGCATCAAGCACTTAATAACCATGAAGCAGTACTTAGAGTGACAAATGTGCACGCGTAAATAGAAGACACGTGCAAAGGGGACAAAAGGGAATTCGCGAATGGTTTAAACGTTGCCAACAACGCTAATCGCCTGGGACCACCTACCAGCTCGTGATTTCATAATCGACGCTCGCGGCACGAGGATACGCGGCGCGGCCTGCGTGTGTCATTATCTTCGACGTTCGAGTTTCAATTAGCTCGGCAATGCGCCTCGCGAGTATCGACCTCGAACCGTAAGAATCCAAATGAAATACCGTTGATTAATGTTTAAACGAACTTGGTACGCGATTCGGCCATCCGCTGATCTCCTTTTCCAGGAAATCATTTCTGTGATTGCAGATTACATACCGATGCTTCTTTAGAATGTTAAGTAAAGAGAAATCGTTTGCCTTGTGTGGTTTATTAAATGCAGCAGTGGTTAATCTTTCTTGCTTTCCTTGACTTCCAATTATTTTTGGCCATTTCTCTTAATTGGACAGTGCTAATCGAAAAAGTATAGTTTTTTAGCTTATATTATTGTTTGTATAATAATATAAGAACACTTATTCTTTTTTATTATTGCTACGAAAAGGATGCTTCGTTCTTGCTAAAATGTAATCAATCATATTCAAATTAATTTTCAACCGTTTATCTGGAAACCGTTTTAATTATATTTTTTGTCCGACGGAGGCTGAAATTTGTTTTCTTACTTTGCCAAACGAAAGTTCGGTTTATCGACATCGATGATTAATTCACAACGAAAATTCAGTTATTTTTGAAAATACGGGAATCCAAGTATCATTTATCAAAGTCCTGTAACCTGTCACTGCTTCATTCATTAAACATTCGTTTAAAATCTTCCTTCAAGAATTTACAATTTCTGTAACCTTACTTTTACTCCAGCATTCTCATACTTTTTTCAATCTTTTCTCATTAACCTTCAAAGAGTTATCTCATTCTTGTCTGCCACTCGGTTCGCATGGGTGCTAAAGGGCGCTACTGAACTTTGACTTGGCGCATTAATATCTCTAGTTGCGCCACTTTTTCCCCGATTAGTCACAAGTTATTTTCTTCATCAATACCGAAAGGTTACGCGCGTTACTTGTGAGAACCGTGATGCATAATGATGGTGATCGATTGCTCCGCCACATAATCAGTTGGCATTGCGGCGCGAGGAACGCGTTCCCCGTGAATGTCAAGAACCGATTCCTAGAATTCCAGTTTAATAGCACGCGTATGTGCGTGTACGATCGCGGGAACACTAGAGAAAATGTGATTCGACATTGTTTATCGTCTTGACTTGTGCACACTCGCTATTTCCCTTCAGTCGCTCTACTTCATCGAGTATATCGGATTAATTCATTAAAAACAAGCAGCGAAACAATGCTTAAAAGTTACGTGATATTATCGAAAGGTGAATGGAATCGTAGAAATTTTCAGCTACGTCGTATTAACGTTACGCGACATTAAAATCGAAAGATCGACAAAAATGTATTTGTCATAATCTTCACCTGTAATTTTTAATTCTAATGGAACAAGAAAGAAATTAATTTATCACAACACTTTCACCTGCGAACAAAACCACGATTAAATGAGTTTGTTACAGTTATATTAGTCATTCAACTTTTCCTATAGCCCAATCACTCTTTGCCGGTGTACCTTTCTGTCTGTCGATCGTTTCGCGTCAATGTCGTTCCTCGTTCGAATGTCCCGCTCACGATCGATCATTGCGCGAGACGATACGATTGCCTTATCGATCAAAGCGTTGATTGGCTATTACCAGCTACCGTGAGTTCCGACCGGAATTCCGTCGAAGCTTTGCGAGTTAAGCCGCGAAATAAGAGAAGCGGAATATGATAATGTAGAAGGAAGGTCGTGGTGGAAGAATAAAGGCAATTAGATTCCTTTCAGAGTGGAACTGGCGATTCTGCGACGTAATCTCGCGGCGAATTCATTCCAGTGGATGCGCGTCGGGGAACGTTTTCTTATTAGCCACATATTTTTCTTTATCGTGTTTACGTAACGACCACGCTTTTTGCATTTGGCACCGCGAGTTGCAGGGAATTAGTGAACCATGAAAACCGCGGTTCTCTTTGCATGATACCACAAGGAAGCGTACTGCCGAGAAAAAAGTTGGAATTTCTGGCGATAATCGCTCTTCTGCGCAGCCACATCGTTACCGAAGAATCTCGCTTCCTGAAAGGAGTGTAGCCTATACGTATCGTGTCGAAGTTATATCGCACTGCTTGGGTATTGTCTTCATTTAAATCACGCGAAAGGCTGGAAACGTTTGAAAACGATTTTGCAGTCGTGTACAAGCGTTCGTTGAAGGTTTCGATGATTATCAAAGAATGGATATTGTTTCCGTCTTCGATCGAATTTTTCACACCATCGAAGCCTATGTCGCAATGATTCGATAAAATAAAGTGGACGGCTTTGAAACGTTCCAATGATCTATCACTCGTCCTGGATTTCGAAACGAACCAGGTTTCTCTCAATTATCTAAAAATCGGCTGGAAATATGGGAAAATCAAAAAGTACGTCGATTTTACAAGAGCAGAGTGAAAAGCGAAAAGAAACACGACCGTCTTAGAAGAGAAAGGGCGGAATTCAATTTGCTCGTACGTCGGCCATGACCCGGATTTAGCAGGTGCACTTCCTGAAGATTGTTCCGGTCGATAAGTGTCGATGGTCGATCACTCAACGTTCACGAGTCCGGTTACCATCTCTCGCATCAGCCAGGCCGTGCAACATATAGAAAGCGGCCGGTGAAAGCGTGGCAAAATTTGATACATCATTTAAAACCCCGCCTCGCGGACGGTGATTTACTCGAATGTATTAAAATTCATCGGAATACCGGCGTACGTACGTATGCATCTGGGAAATCTCTTCCGCGTGTCTGCAACGTTAACTCACCAAAGCGCGGTTAGAAATTTTGCAGGTACCTTTCACGTGTACGGAATCGTTGTTAGGGAGATGCCATCTCTTAGGCGATAGGATCGCTCCTTTTACTCGTGCCAGAGATAATTTAGTCGTTTTCGTTGTTGCCATGTTAATTGGATAGAGAAGTTTGATGAACTTTACGTGGAATTAATTATCATTGACTTTTTCCATGCAAGTGGAATCTTTTAACGAGAAACGGTCAGTGCTGATGGAACAGCGGATCTTAGCTACCGATCTACTCGCGCTCTTCCACGAAACTAATACAGAACGCATTACCATCGATTTTTTGTCGATTATTCACAAGCCCACGGACTGGATTCTGAGACCAGTCCCGGACAGACTGAATGCGGGCTTGATCGATGTTATTCTTCCTCGACGGTAGCACCGCGTTCTCACCCTTTCCCTACGGGACGTCCGCCGAGTCTTTCCCTAATGCGTCCTTGATGAGAGCTAACCTTGCCAGAGGTCTTTCATGCCGCCACCTCTCCACTTCTCCCCTGGATTACTCGGTTTATCGATGCGGACGATTATTTTGCTCATCACGTTCGTCATCGTCTCTGCGGGTCATCTGGTTGTTAACTTCGGCTGACAGCATTATAGAGTCCTGCGACGCGGCAAAGTAGCTAGGATAATCTCCTTCTGGACGGTCGCGTACGGATGCTTTAGCGGCGATGTAAGACGGTCTTTCAGAGGCTGCGGACTAATCTTCGGATGAAAAATGATCTCTTTTGCTAGACACTTGGAACGATGGTGGTCTTCCTCGGCATACGGTCGACAGAAGCCATGCAAGTAGCTAACGGTGAATTTCCGCGAATTTTTTATTCATCGTCCGAGACCAGACAATCGAATTATATAAAAGTTGAATGTTTGTAGATAATACGTAGAGAACATAGCGAGCTTTTAACTGTGATATTTTACGGTAGCACCACTATCTTTAGTGGTTCGTGACCAATCAACGCGAGCAGTAATATCTCAAGTGTATATCCACTAACAACGAAGGTGATAAGTGTTGCTGCTTGTTTAATCTTCAACACAGATAAATCATTTATCTCAAACAAAGTCAATTAACGTTGCACGAGTAACTGACATTATTAGCATAGTTTATCCATGACTGCACCGAACATTCTTGCGTAAATAAAATTCCCCGTAAACGAATCCAACATCGATTTCATAAGTTTCTGCATAAGTAACTGGGATTTCTTCCAACATACTTTTCAACGAATCGAAACTTCTAAACTCCTATGTTAACGAAGCCAGTCTTCCGCAAAATAGGACTATCTAAATATCCGTCGATTCTTCCAGAAGAATTCCAAGACAACATCGAAAGACTGTGTACATGACTCGGTAACATTTTGAAAAAATTGGCGAAACGAGGCTCGTAACACGAGCTGGCAGATCAAACGGTAGAGAGCAGTAAAGCACGGAAAGGGAGCGTACGTACGTACGTGTAGAGATGGCGCGTGTTGCATGGGAGCTCTAAAAGCGTGAGGCCAGTCGAGCAGAGAGCCGTAAAGGGGCAAGGCGGGACGGAGGACTGACGACATTAGAGGCACATTAGCGTGCGCCACTCGTCGACCAGCTGGTAGCCTACCGGGCCAGCTAATTACATGCCGATTCCAGAGGATCAGCCGCACAATGCCGTGTCGACATACCGGCGGCTCGTCGACGTGCACGGGGGGTCCTCGATACCGATATAACCGTGTAGCCGCGCGCGGCTTTCGCGGAAAGGTTTCCTCGGTTACACGCTGCCCGCTAATCGCTCTAAACCAACCCAAACACACGAGCTGCCGATTCGTGGCCGTCGATTTACGCCACCATGATCTAGCTTCCAGAAGAGGCCGATGGTAATTGTTACGAGCGTGTGTCTCTCTCGGATATGGAAGCTTGGCGCTTGGCTGCTGGTTTGCGTAGCTGCTCTGTATGGGATTCGATGAAAGCAACCGTGCGATAGATACTTTTACGGATGATTGGTTCACTTTGAATTTTTACGAGGATATATATTTATTTACACAAATAAATAGAATTAACGAATCACACTATCTACCATCTAAGTTTGTTGTACGATCACAGACCGTTGGAAACCGACGAGTCCACTGCTGGAATTATTGACGCAGTTGAAATGGCTAATTGGCAATTTTTCACAGAAATTGTCCTATTATTTTGAACTTCTTTGAAAGAGTCGAGCTTCGTATACCAGAGTACGATCCAAATACTTTATAGGTCTTGCGATCGACGTAGGGTTGCGAAAGGAAGAGTATAGCAAAGCCTTTGTCCCTTGGTAGAGCAACCTTACGAGGAAAATCTCGGGGGTATATGCTTTAACTATCTGTCCGAAGCTGCGTGTTCATAATTCTTTGCAACGCGAGGAGATACGCGCTGGGAGTTTTTCGTTGCAACAGAACACGCTGCATCTACGTGGTTCGCGGATGTTACCAGCGGGTGTTCTTCAGGTACGTATTTGAAGAACGAGCGCTCATTTGAGACCGGGATGGCTCCCACTGCGACGAAAATTCAAATGTTAAGATATGTTTTCCACGTGCAAAGATCAAAGACCCTACGCTTGTTTGCTTCGTCCTTTAATTAATCGCACCCTTTTGTCCCTCTAATAAGATTCTTGTCCGTCCCCGACAAAGGTTGTTCAAGACAATCTTATTCCTCGAATAGCCTCGGTTCCTCTTGTTCCGTTCAAACAGATTACGCGCGAAAAAATGGTATATATTCAAGGTCAGCAAATAGACGATTCTACGCATATCAAATATTTTCCTATATAGTGGAATAAGTTCAGCAAGATCATACAAAAAGTAGATTAGTAGATAAGTAGATTTCTTGTGATCTTCAGCTAAAGATACAAGATAAACTTTTTGGTAATGTTCTTTGTTGTAAATATATGAACGTGCTCTCTATCATTGTTTATATTATACTTATACTTTTATTTATTTCAATATATTTTTCTATTACAAATTCATCCACTCGTTATTCTATCAGTGAACATCAACATGATTGAAATCCAAGTATTCGCGAAGACTGACGGAGCGAATACAAAAATTTCCCATTATAGTTTGCCGTGTCACCCTTAACACAGCATTCAAATCTCTTATTCTTAATTACTTGCCAGCGAAGGGTCTCATTTTAGAACGATCGTACGCTACGAAGCTCCTTCGACCGGATTCTTCCCGGAAAGGACTTTCGAGACACATCGTGCGCGTCTCTATCATTTTCACGAGTGGCTACGCTCGACATAGCTCGTCCCAGGTAGGGAGAGACCGCGTTGGTTCCTCTTCGCTATTAACGGCAGGATGTCTCGAGAGGGCGAGGAACAACCTGCACAAACCTTTTCCTCTGTCGAGTGCGCCGGTTTCGTGATAGCAAACATGCCACGTCCGTCGACGTGGACTCGAACCTTCCCGCGAAAACTGTCGGCCGTTGTCGTCGCCGTTGCAAACCGCTGATGACACTCTATGCCACTTGAACGAAGCCGCTTGTTGCGCGCCGCTTAGTTTCCTCGAAGAGTCTCGACCCTTGTCGCCGTCGTCGTCGACGATGAGGAGGACAACGACGACTGCCACGGGACAGCGGCCACGATTACGACCGACTCTCTTCGGCAATTACAGCTCGAGTGGTACCGTAAGAAAGACAGGTGGTATAAGTCAGCGCATCAGCCTCGTCTTCGGCCTTCTTTCTTTTCTCCCCTTTAACGCCACTACTACAAATTTATCACAGGACATATATATATATACACACAAATATTTCGATATTTATCCCGAAGAGGAGTCTTGTTCCTTCGGTGCTTTGCAAAACATCAAAAGCTTTTTTGTTTCGTTAAAACGAGACTCCCGTTGGAAGATAGGATTTCTTTAAAGAATCTTGTTCGCTATATTTATACGCGTAATGTCGTAAATCGACGTGCTACGACACCAATGGAACAACCACGTTATCAAGCACAATTTTCTTTGGCCCAGAGCACTTCAATTTCGCCGCCTATATAACAAAACGAGCCTCGTAATCGACACCTTTCTCATTACCCGAAAACCGGCATCTTCCACCGCTTGTACCCTGCCGATCCCACTGTATCACAGGATCTCGTTTAAAAACATTCGATTAAAAACGCCGCCTCTGCCCGAGCAACTGATAATGACGCCGCATTATACCAGGCAAAGCACAAGCATACGCGCCACCATGAATCATCCAACACGATGTCCGCGCGCTCGTTGTACCTGCATACACGTATAGTTCTCGACAAGCGTCGTACGTTACCGATCGACAAATTCCCGTCCTGGCCCTCATAAATCGGCGCGTATGCGACGCGCGTACAGATTAACGCCAGGCCTGGACGAGCGGGGCACCGATCCGCGTTTTATCGTAACACGATCGATAAAACTGGATCCCGCCAACGGTCCCCGGGTGGGATCCTGGATAGCGCTTCGAGCCCGTGACACGTTCGCCAGCCGATAAACGTGGCCTGAAGCGCGGAAACTCGATGCCTGGATCCTCGTCGTCAAGGGCTGCGGATAATCGACTTAACGACGAGGCTTAACGACTTCTCGGTAACGGTCCTTCCGACTCTCGAACTTCGCCGTCCAGTTCGTCGTCGTCGTCGTCGTCGTCGTCGTCGTCGTCTTCGTCTTCGTCTTCGTCGACTGGTCCGCTGGTCGTGGTCGTCGCGTTGGGTATTACGATCTTGAAGGGGGAATTCTAAACTCCGAGGCCAGTGTCCAGGTGGAGGAGAGGAGGAAGAAGGAGAAGAAGAAGGAAAAGAAGAAGGTTGGAGCGATCGAGAGACGCCCGGGCTCTATAATGCACGGGCGACACCGCCATACGTGTCACGGGGAATCGATCCGATCCGGTTGTAAGCCGACCTAACCATAAGTCCGGAGCGGATCGAGTCCGCTCGTCGAACAAGAGTACTTCGCCTGTTCGGTCCGCGAGCGACATTACCCGACTGTACAGAGTCGATTTTGTTCTCGTTGATGTATGTCGTTCAGCTGTGAAATATCCCAGAGATACGTAGATCACTTTTTTCCCCTTCGTTTCTCTTCTTCTTCTTTTTCTTCTTCTTCGTCGTCGCTTTTCCATTTCGACGCGTTCGACCGAATTTTATGTTTCTACGTTTTATGAATTCAGAGAGTTGGCCATGATCGAGTATCCTGTTGAGTAGGATTCTTATACTTCGTGTGATATTAGGATATTTCATATTTAAGAAAGTTACGAGCCTTTTGTAGAAATTACGCGTAACATGTTTCCTGGCTTTTATACTCTGCGATAAACTATACCAGAAAATAAAGGTGACAAGTATATATGGAGGGCTAGGGAAAAGATGTAAACGGCTGATTCAGCGGGATTAACGGTTTCGAGGATTCGATTAAACTCATCGCTGGAAAAGCTAAACCTCGATTCTAGGACAAGGCACCTTGTGGTTTTGTAAATACATTTTTATGGTGATTCGAGATGTAAGCGGTTTCGGGAAGATTTAAGACCAGCGTCGCCTTAAGAGGCGTAATCCGTTATCTATTTTATGGAATTCTTTTCTATCATAAATATGCTCTCACCGCGTGGTTTCTGAATTTCTACGCGACATAGTTATTAATTCAAACGAATGCATCTTTCTCTAACTTAAATACGAGAGTTTTCCTTCAAAATGGCTTAAGAAATACACGTTGATTTGCTAAGAGAATGACGCGTCCAGAAATTCTGCTGAAATTACAACATCTTATTAGATCCAAAGACGATCGGTTAAATTAAAAAAAGGAAAAGAGCTCACTAATTTATAATTTTCCGATTTAGGCTTTTTATACCAAAGTAAAAAATTTACTTTTCTTAATCGAGTCACTCTTCTAGCAAAACGATTCTGTATATGAAACAAAGAGTGGACACAAATTTGTAGAAATAAACACTTCCATTTTCTAATATATAATATCAGATTGTCCGAAAGTTTCTTTCGTTTTATAAGGAAATAATAGACGCACAATGTTTTTTGTTTTATATTAGTTTCGTGAATTATGCACGAACATAATAATAGAAATAGAACGAAACGATCACACCTGATTCAATAAAATAATATAAAACAGAAATTGTTGTTCACCTATTATCACCTTATGAAACGAAAGAAATTTTTCGGACAACCCAATATAATACCAAATGTGTATTCGTCAATTAGTCGCGCTTTGAAATGTGTCTTGAATGGCGTGGTGAGAAGGTCGATCGCTCGAGGCTTTGCGTATACATTGTAGTATTAAGTTTGATTTCGACCGTGGTACTGCGAACCTGACAAACGTTCTTGTTAATATCTACTTCACCCATTTATGCACAAGATTACTCGATATTCGAATGAAACGATTACACGCAAATTATATTACACAATGCCCACTATTAAATTAACATTGTAATATCATAAAGAATAGAATTACGTAGAATCGTAAATCACATACAATCGAATCGCGTTTCTTATTTGATCCGTTAGATAAAATTTTAATTCAAATCAATTTTCTTACCTTTTGATTCGATTACTTTTCGAAATATCACGATCCTCTCACAACTCTGCTTCACTTTAGCCTCATTACCGTAGTCGACGAGAATCCCATTGCTCGTATACTTGAATCACCATGCGCTTTGCGGCGAAGCGTGGGAAATGGTAGAAACCAGTGTGTTTCCGTCATCCTTCGCCCGTCTCCGTCTAATCTTCTTCTTTTTTTTCTGCCTTCCAGGATTGTGACAACCTGGCGGACGGCCCGGAGCGTGACTCCCCTTGGAGCTGTGGGGGTGGCAGCGGTAGTGGCCGCAGACCCCTCACCTCCATTATCGAGCATCTACGCACCTGCAAAAGCAGACTTTACAATGGTCAGTGAACAACATTATTGATTTATCTCTTTTTTTACGGTTTAACTATATCAGCGTCGATAGGAATTAGAATTTAAGATAGGAAAATAGTTCCCGCGTGCTCCATTTCGTTTTGTTGTGTAAACAAAACGTGGAATGTGTGACGAAACGTATCGAGTGTTACAAGATGTTGTTTCTTCGTTTGATGGGCGTGACAATATTAAAAAACCCATAACATAAACTCAGTAAATATGGTATCGTGAATGCAAAGTAGGACTTGCGTCTAACAGATACGACATGGAGTGTTATCGATCTACGATGGCGCATACTTGATCTATGTATTTTAGTGAATGATTATTTAAACTGTGTTTTATTTTCTCGTACTGTTACAACTTCGACGTTTGTATTGGCCTATATTTTTATTACTAGTTTAATAACTCTCTGTATCATTATCACGTTTCACGTTACCATAATTAGAAAATACTTCCACAATTTTTTGATCGTCCTGTTAGATTTCGGGATAAACGAATCGCTTGGACTTAAAGTTCATAAAGTTAAATACACTTCAAAGTACAAGAATATATTTACATCGATGAAAGAACACAAAGTTTTCTGACTACGGGCAGCTTTCCTAGTAGCATACACGTCGACACACAGTCAGTCTAGAAATTCCCATCGCCATTGCGTCAGACGATATCTACTCACTCTGTTCATCCATCAATCGAGATTCTCGTCGAACCTTTCGTCCTCGTATCTATTTACAATCAAAGATCTCTTTATCCCACCCCGCGTTTCGATTGGACCGGTACGCGACCGCCGACAAGTGGACGACGAGGCCACGGCTGCAGGAAAGGCCTAAGGGGATGGGGACATCCGTTTCACCGTAGAAATAACGTCCTGCTTATGTGCATCCTTGCCTCTAATTACCTGGGATGAAGACATCACCGTAGTCCGCAGCGATTCTTCTCTCTTTTCCCTCTCGTCGAGATTCTTCTTTCCTCTTCCCTTCGAGAAAGAGAGAATCGCGCGCGGCCACGCTATCGGGGAGAACGAATCGTTTCGCGTTTCGTTGCTTGATATTTCACCGATTATTTATTATCGTTACACGACGTGGTCATCATTCTTCGAGCTTATAGCATAGGCGTGCTCGTTACTTGTAATGATTCGTCCACCGCGAACGTGTATTAGGCGACTCGGCATTATTACGGGCTGGCCATCGCGAAACACCGGTAGTAATTGGATTCGGACGTTGAAGTATTTTGGACCGGTGATTAATTTGCTGGATGTTAAGGAGTTAATTGTGTTTGAACTGTTGCAAACGATTGCGCGGCTTTGACGGGTAATAACGTTAATGGGGAGCGGAGCGCGCCGTGGCGATGGAAAATTTGGCTCTCGGGGGTTGATTTATCGCGCCACTCTTATTAAATTCTTCTTCTTTTTCTTCTTTTTTTCACAGTTCTTGTAATGGTTTCTTCGAGTCTTCTATGTTGTTCGGAGAGAAGCTTAGCGCGAGATGGTTAAGTGAAAATCGTCGTGTTTGATTGGCGCGTGAAAGGAAAAATGAAAGGAATGTCCATGCGTTAGGTGTTTGTATTAACCAAAGTTCTTTTTACGTATTTTATCGTAGAATTTCCAACGAATTACAATTAATATCTAATCTTCGATCGATCCAAACGTAACTTGCACCGAGACCGTAGATTCTTATATTCTGATTAAACAGATGATTCAACTTTTTTTTTTATTATCTCAAGATGCACAAACTATTGCATTCGTATTTTCCTCGCACGACGCCGATCTTTTATCTTCGTAACCGTAGCGTCTCTCCACTCTCAAGCAATTAACATAAATTTTGTCGTAATACGCTAAAAAAACTGAAATGATGCAGGTAAATGGATTCATCAAGGAATAATAGCTTAAAATACGTTCACCAATTCGATCCAAGCTGCAGAGAGAAGTGTATTAACCAGTAAGTAGAATGGAAAAGAAGCTGGCAGGAAAGATCTGAACGTCAATCACGATTACGGGATGAGTTTTCAGCGCGCGTCTCATTAGCCCACGCCCTCATTATTACGTTATCAACGTCCCCAGGCTCGCATAATGGCCTCTGAATATATTTATGAGGGTAATCCCCGCGGCCGTGCGCGGCCATACGAAAGCTACGCCGCTTCGACTCTCGGTCGGTAACAATAATCCTTATATCCCCCACATAATTGTGCCCGGGGAGGATTTATAGAGCTGGTCCCGGCCACCGATCCTATCTAACGATCTGCCCATTGAGCTTGGCTGCCTAGGAGTGCAACAGGGATGCAGCCTGGTGCCTCGGGAATGGGATTCATTCAAGACCGCGAGCATCTCACCGTATTCGAGCGAATCCTTTCTTTCTTTCTCTTCCTCTTCCTCTTTCTCTTTCTCTTTCTCTTTCTTTTCCTTCCATGCTCACCGACTCTCCGTAAAGATGTTTCTCTTTGCTCCTCTTGCTCTTACTCTTGCTGTTTCTCTTTCGTTCTGCGTTTCTCTTTCTTCGGACGGAATCGGTCGGGTCATCGAGATTTTGTTCGGTTTACGGAGCTCGTTTCGTATGGCTTGATTGGTTTGTCGACCTTTCGCGAAACCCCGGCCAGAGTAATTTCGTGGACCCGCGGCAATTTGGTTGTCCGCGGGCTTATCTGATCCGCGACGATTAATCACGTCTCGAAGCTCTTGCGGTTTCGCCGTTTTCAATCCTGTTTCGCCTTTTCGTGGCCACATTGGTCGAAGTTGAGCAGCTTCGTGGGTCGGATCGTTTCGCAGATTCTTTCGATGAATTGGTAATCTTGGATTTAGAACGTTCTTTCGTTCAGAGCTAGTTTTTTAAAGTAATTGTCCGCTGTTAAAGGGGATCATGGTTTTGTTTGTAATTATAATTGCTCGATGAATCGTAATTCAAAATTGGCATTTCTGGAAAAATGATTTTTATATAAAAATTAAGCCATTGCAATGTTAAAAAGAAAGAAGACGATTGCACTGTAATGGAAATTGCGTTTGCCTAGAATTTCAACAGGGTAAAAATTCTCCTTCTGTCGGCAAAACATCAGAGCTCCATTACCTTACCCAACATACGGAGCAGTCTACTCATCAGCAGGATGTCATCAGATCATTTTGATTGCTCGCTCGACGACATCAGATTCTTCTCGTTTCTGAATAATTCCACTCTTCTTGCTCTTCTTTTCCTCTTCGCTTGGAAACAGCGTCCTAACGCGTGTCTCCAAATAAGGAGTCGGTGATGATCCACAAAGATAGATTCGCGCGTCATTAGCGGCGATTCCAATTCGAATTGCACTGTCAATTGCGCGGGAGCGGTCCACGTTTCCCTTGGAACGAAGCCCGTTTCAGACAAAGTGTTTTATAGGTTCGGTACCGTTAACATGCACACTCGTCGTTAGAAATGCTTCTTTTGGTATACGGAAAAGCGTATAATTTCGTAGGAGTTGCGCGAATAGGATCGCTTCTATTTTCAGCGAGGATCTGGAATTCTAAAATGAAGCATTATCTTTCGTCGAACGATTTCTTCTCCACGCAAGCAAGATCGTCTCACAGTCTCGCTAAAACTTTCACTTGGAACACCCACGATAACGATCTGCCTCGGAACGCCTCTGTAGCGCCTTTAAGCCTCTCGGAGGCAGCAGCCGGCTGCTAAAGCCCGTGAGCTCGGCACGTCGATCCGCGAGAAGAAATTGAATCTCCGCGGCGCGGAAACGTATTCTCGAGGTCGAAGCCGGGGTCTTCTCCTGGCTTCATCCAGGCAGCATCCTGGAAGCGGTGATTCGACACGCGGCGGTAGGGGTAGCGCGTTGCGCTGCGCGCTCGCCAGGATGTGCAGGCGCATGCACAATTTATAATGCAATTAGAGCCTCGGATGGTAGCGCTCGGATTTATGGCAGCTGGAGAATCCTACCGTCCGGGGCAAGGGAGAGAGAGAGGAAAAGGAAACGGGAGAAGAAGAAGACGAAGAAGAAAAAGGAGAAGAAGAAAAGTTTGAAGCCGAGAAGAAAGAAGAAGAAAAGAGACGGAGAGGAGAGAGCCGGAGCGAGGTCGATGCAAGGGTTATATTCTCGTGGAATGAGTTATACGCCTCCCGCGGTTCCAATACATTATTTATCGCTCGGCTTTTCATTATTTCTGCGTCGTGCTCGGCCGCTGAGCCGGCCACGAAACTCGCCGGTTTCCGGCGGCGTGCCTCCTTCGTCCGTTCCTGCGTCTCCATTGTAATTGGCTTTATCAGCATTGTTAGATCGGAAGTGACGCACAGTTGCCGAGAACCTACGACGGCTACTCTTTCGCGAGCTAATTTGCAGATGGTTTAGAGACCGCGGTGAATTTATAGCGCGCGTTAACGAGAACCAACGTGACGCGCTTCGGCTGGCGAATAGGGACGCGAAGCGATATCGATCTGTTCGTATCTAGGGCGAAAATTTCTATTCGATGTTTATTTTAATTGCTGCTTTTTGGATAGTTAGCGTCGTCTTTGATGGAATTGGATCATCGAACGATCCAACGCTGATCCATGAAACTAGTAGATTTATCTCGCTCTTTCACAGACACGTTGTAAATGCGAACCTCGTAACTCGTAATGCAAACCCGTCGCACACACAGGAAATTGAGCAGGGTCGAGCGTTTAATCGATCTTTATATATCCCGGTGTTGCGCGTCGCTACGTTACGGTATTACACGTGTAAGATGTTACACGTGCAAATTAATATCGCACCGGTGTAATTAGCGCTCGCGTTGTATAACCGGACGTCAAACGAATGTCGAAGCTGGTAGATGTTGGCGGCGCGAGAACCGGAAACGCGGCCCCTGAACAAGTAGCCGCGAGATTAGTCCTCTGAAAACGTGTCCCACGTTGAACTGGCCTGACTATTTGCCTCCGATAATAAAAATATAAAGTTGTAAATAACGACGGTGGCTTCTGCAACGAGTCCTCGTTAGCATCGTAATGTCGACGTAAGTTATTGCGCCTAATGATAGAGGCGCCTGTAAATGTGGCTAGAAGAGGAGGAAGGGAGGGGAGGAAAGAATCGAAGCTCCCTGGATGGAGCTGTAGAACCGGAAGGCTAAGCAAGAGAAAAGAAATATGAAAGAAAAGGAAGAAAAGAGAGGGGAAATCGTATATGTTTAACGAGCGAAAAATTGACGAATATTGAATCTATTGGAAAAGTACAGTTTCCAGAAGCGAAATGATGCGAATTTTAATAAAATATTACGCTAAAGATTTCACAGTTATAGCAGCGAGAGATTGGATGAAATAGCGGAGGAATTACGATAATGGTTAGAATGGAAAGAAATATAGTGTGTTATTAAAACGGTATGTCTTCATACTCGAAGCTTAAGTTACATTTATGATTTTTGTAGCGTTAAATGGATAATTTAGAAAATTACGACATTTTAGCATGGAATATGAACGTACCAGAGTGCGTTTCTTTCTTCCATTATACTCGGACAATTTTCTGGAAACTATTACGAGTTAGTTTTCTTACGACAAACGTTTCGAATTTCGAATGTCTGGAGAAAATTCATTACCTCGGATTATCGAATCCCAAGGATTCTGCTTTCGTAAATATATATCTGACTCGTCATAAATTGCGATAATGCGATAACATTTCCGGCGATATTCAGAGGGAAAGAAGTTTCTGCAAAAACTTGTTAACACACGATCTTTTTCTGAGACAATTTGCGCGAATCGCCTGGTAGTTGGTAATGTCAGGATCGTCCAGGTATTAGAAAGTCTCCCTCGTCAGGCTTAAAAGAACACGAGCTCGCGGTTGCGGGCGTGAAGGAGGCAAAACCGTGCTCGAACCGTTAATCGCAAGCGTAATTACGATAATCGTTCATTGATTGCCCGGTGAACGTGCCTTCTGCACTTTCCTACCGCGTACATGGCCTGTACAGAGCATCGTATCCATTGCACCAACGTCAGAATAGAAAGATACGACTTGGGAAAATTTGTAACCCATTCGAAACCCGTGTCTCTCGTATTTTTACCTCGCTCTTATTGTTCCTAGACGATACACAGCCCATTCGTACGCAGTTACAACTCATAGTAATTGCTCGAATACTTTGGCAAGCTATTGCGAATTAAAGTTAATTTGCTAGTCCTTCGATACGGAGAACGTATAATGTAACAATGGCAGCGATACTGTAAATATTACAAAACTCTCGTTATCCTCCCTTCGAGTTCGCGTTGTTCGTGCAATCTAAATCTCTCGTCGCGTCGTTACACTTGGCGTAAAACAGCGCTAAACTCTTCCAAGCCTTTCCTCTGGCTCATTCTCCCGTCAAATCGTTGATGCTCCACTCGTGCATTACAAATCACCGCGAAAGTGCTCTAGCATCCTCAACGAGGTCGTGGACGCTCGTTTAAATCGCCGCTCGCGGTGCCGAGTTGATTAATGCCGCCACCCACGCGTCCACCGCGATCCAATTTCCAGAACCTCGCGTTGCTTCTGCGACGATGAGCGCAATTAGCCGAGCGAAAGCGAGCCGGTTACGAGTTGCACGCGTGATCGACGCAAAGCGTGACTTATCCGAGGGCTGGAGCGGAGCTGGACCGAGTTATTACTTCACGGGGCACGCGAATAAAGACATTAATAAAGACCGTGCGTGGCGACGAGGGAACGCAGAACGCAGCCAGGAAGCAACGCTGGAATACAATACACGGGTGAGACGAGGCTCACGGGTAATGGATGTTGGCCTCGACTGTGTAACGGATGCTGCTCTAGATGGTGGCTATCGTGGCCCTCTGATGGCTACTCGGATATACGCGTTATCGGGCCAGAGAATCGCCGGGATCGAACAAAAACCGACCAACCGCCGCATTCTGGACGCGGAAGCCGCGGATGACAGCGGCATGTTGTCTTAATACGAAATGGCGCTTTCTCACCGCTATTGTTACGCAGATGCTGCGGTCCAGGCTTTTGGTCACGCTTTTTTCTTTGCGAGCAAGAAGGGCAGATGTTTTGCGCTCCTTTTAAAGCGTGTAGGTAGCCGTGGATTTGGATTTGAGAACGTGTTGGAATTATTAGATTAGCGCCGCAGTTTTTCCACCGATTTCTCGTTACCGAGGTAAAATTAGCTGGGGTTCGAATTCTCGAATAACTAGAAGCAAAGTCACGATGAAGCAGAATCTCAGTTACCTGAAAATTTCGAAATCCTTGGAAAGAGCGAACGTTTAATTCTTGGAACAACGTATCGACGAATCCCTGGAATAGGAAGTATCGGGAGAGGCAACGTGTAGCGATGGATTCGTAGCGCGAAACGCCCTCGTGGCCGCGTGCAAACGAGAAAACGGCTTACCCTTGTCCAGCCAGCTTTATCTCGTACCCTTCGTGAGCCTCAGCTCGACCATTAGTCGTTGTCAGTTACGTCCGGCCTCTCCTCTTCTGGATCAAGAACCAGGAACCAAGAGCGTTGCGCACTCTGCCGTCCGTGCACGGCTGTGCCGCTCGTAACGTGACCCCTTCAGCACCTTCGAGGAATTAAGATATCGAGTCTCACCGAGCCAACGGAATTATTCCCTTGCTCGATCTTTCTTTACGGCTCGTACGCGATGATCGATCGCCGTTTTAGCGTACGAACCAGCGACTCCAATAGTTTCTAGGAACTGAGATATCGCCAAGTAGCCGAGGGAATGCGAATCGTTTGTCTTCCGCGTT
This sequence comes from Bombus terrestris, assembly GCF_910591885.1. Classification (NCBI taxonomy): domain Eukaryota; kingdom Metazoa; phylum Arthropoda; class Insecta; order Hymenoptera; family Apidae; genus Bombus; species Bombus terrestris. Next base: position 12,848,772 of record NC_063281.1, on the reverse strand, counting down.
TGTTTCCTCGAGTGGCTCATCGATTCATCTATGGTTGCTCGGCTCTTCGCTTTCAGCTGTAGCGCGTTTAGTTGCACGGCACTTTGAAACTTGAATTTGTTGTTGCAAGCGTTGAGAAATTTGAGAAGATCGTAGGATTTATTACTTGTGCTTTGATCAATCAATTTTGATAATTACGTTAACTAGGATCGGAACACGCGTGCCTTTTATCGTTCCATCAACGATGCATTTACGAAACTGCTAAACTTGTCGACAAATTCTTATATCAAATCGTTTGAATTTTGACGCTGATTCGTATAACGATGGTGAATTTAAACGAGCTTGGTTTCTAAACTCTTTTACACCATAATGTGAAAAACGACACGATCCGAGAGAAGATAGGAAAACGCGAAGGTACAGGATAATCCTTCGGATGGGTGTAAGGGTCAAACGATGGGTGGAGGAAAAGTGTCCGCCGATATAGTCTTCCCCGAAGCTATCAAATTCCGCGTGGATAAAGACGTGGGATACGTCGGACGGCTCGTGAATGGGATTATTAATATTTCCCTTTGCTGCGCTTCTCTTCTCGCGGCCTTTCTCTGCATCGTATCGCCTCGAAGCGATCCGAGCGAGATACCCTTGCCGATAATTTATGCGAAATCGTGAAATCAAGTTTTACCACTTCTCGCCCATCCACCTTTCTTTGGAGACCTTTTTCACGCATAGATAATTAAGATATCCGCTTGCAACGGATTTATTAATATACTTCTTGCTCTCCTCGATAAAACTTTTTCGCTTCTTTCCTGTCACAAAGCGGTATAAGCAATTTTTATGAAAGCGTTACGACCAATGCCTTCTAATTTAATTCTTCCGATTTATCTTTCGGTTAGTTGATTTCATCAGGTTGGAAGTTAGTATCGCGTTAGCGGCAGAAATATTTCAATGTGTTATTCGACTGCTACTATCTGTCTGAACTTTAATCGTTCCTCCTTTTAACGCGAAAGCAACAACCCCATATTTCGAACGAGACTAATCCTAAAGATAACCAATCGTCGTGATAATTAACTTCTTTAGCATCGTGAACGTCATTCTTTGCCTTCTTAAAAGTCCGGTGACAGCCAATGAATTCCAGTATCGATAGCAGAAACCAGTTGAGAATCTCTGAGCTGGATCTATTCGAAAGCAACGACTATTACGCTCGCCTGTTTCTATGTACACGTTCGCTTGCCTCTATGTGTACGTTCTCTGATAATTTCAACATTCCACAAATCATTTAGCGAGGCACACGCGACCAGTACGCCCACAGCTGGAAACACGTCCGATAACGCTCTCGATCTCCGATCGAAGCTGTTCCCATCCGGTTTCCCTTGAAACGCGTGTCAACCCCGTGTCGAAGTCCGCCTATGCTTGGACGCGTGTCGCGTAGAAAGGAGAAAAACGGGAGAAAAAAGAGCCTGTGGAGGAGGACTTTTTTTTCCAGTAGACACGTTTGCCCGCGGAATTATGCGTGTACGTGCGCCGCCTGTGAGAAAAAGATACGTCACTTGGTATTTCGCGATGGTTGCCTCGATGCTGTATTTTTGCTTCACTGTTCTGCCGCCGGTAATGGCGTTCGTGATGCGAGATAATCGAATGGCTAACTTATTTTGGAAACGACCGGATGCCACTGGAATTCCATATACGACCGAATCCATTCCACGATTCGAGAGAATGGGATTGCGTGAATTCAGAGGGTGTGACTCGGATGAAAAAGTCGTTAGATTATTAGCGGCTAATCTTGATTTAATACCATTACGTTTTATGAATTTTTATGCTCCTATGTTGGCTTTAAGCTTCCATATATCACTCTTGCCGTGTCAAAGTCTTTTCGCTCTTATCTTCTTCGTTCTGACAAAGCTCGCGCTCGCAACTTTCCTCTTCCTATAATCCTTTTTTTTTTTGCGCGCGAGGAGGGGAAAATGTGTTACGCATACCCAGTGACCCGTGTCATCGGGTTATGTGGGACTCGGCAGGTGGTATCGCCATACTCACTAAAAACCCCTTCTCTTCCTGCTCTTCGAGTTAGCACAAAGTCTCTCCGGAACTGCCAAAGATTGGCATTTCTTCGACGAAACTCGAGGCGCATCTGCTTTATAATCTTCCTATAATCCTATCCCCTTTCCTATGCGTATGTCGAATCTTTGTTTTTAAAATTCGACTAGCCTCTCGTACAAAAAGAAAAGAAGAAAAAGGAATATTTCTTTAGCAAAACGAGTAGTAGTCTACACGAGCACGGTTACCCCCGGGAATAAAATACGTATTTTTACGCGGCCCCTTTCTCTCTATACGCGGCGTATCATTACTTTAATGCATCGTTGTTGCTCGCGAGCAGAAACGAGAGAATCGAAATCGTCTTGATCGTCGGTGGTAACGTAGTAGGTTACTAATGGTGGGCTTGCTGGGTCGGTGGGTTGGTAGACTGGGTTGGGCTTCTTAAAGGTCCACCGAGGTCAGCTGTACGAGAAGGATATAGTTGCCCAAGGCACCGATGACATCGACGAACGAATAACCAGCCTCTCGAACGAGCTACGCCGAACCAACAGGGACTTGCGCCTCTCAATGAAATATTCCTGAACAACAATGATGCCAATCCACCATAAACCGAACCCTGTCTCTACTTCTTTCGTGGTATTCGTCGAACTCGGTCGATTTATATTTTTACGATGAATTTTCTTAGTTAACGGTAAGTGTAATGTTCCCTTCGTGGTATTTTAATAAAGAAGCGCAAGCAATTTTTTCAAATTTCTAAATTTCTAAATATTTTTCTATACAGACGTAAGAGGGTGAATCTTCAGTTGTTCGATCCAGCGTACGCGTATCCATCTCTCGACTCGCACGATTTTCACGTCGTCTTTATCGCGCCAATCTCACTCAATCTGCATCTGAAAACTTGCAACGACCGAGTGAAATGTACATAGGCGAATTTATTTAAAAAATTGCTCGACAAATACGACGCGGCAAACTGCCATCTTCGTTTCGAAATAATTATCCGGCGTGCTCCTCTTTCGAGCGGTCTCCCTCGTGATCGTGCGTGTGTTGCAATATATAAAACAGCGTCGTTTCGTGCGGCAGCCACGGCTCGGCGTATGTCTTTGCCCGCTGCAAGGAAGAAGCAGGATAAAAAGAGCGGAGAAACCTGGATGGGTCGGAGGGTGAGGAGGGCAACCGAGAGGAGATGCTGAAGAAGGCACAGGTCATGCAACAACAGGAAGGTTAGTTGCTCGGGGCGGCGACAAGCGAGCGAACACCATCTTGCCTCTTACATACGTAACCGGCTCTCATAATAATTTCACTCAGCCACGAGGGACCCGGCAGGACGTGGAACGCGCGTTTCCTGGAAGCTCGTCCTCGGTCTCTCGAAAAAAGATATACTTCCGAGGTTTCGTTAGTAGAAAACGGGGTCGAGAGCAAACTCTTGGTCAGAGCGTTGTTTACGGGCAGTTTGATCGCTGTACCATCGACAAGGGGATGATATCTTGCAAGCAAAATACACCACGGCTGAAACGTTTGGGTTTATTCGTTTCACGAGAAGGGAATAGAGAATAAGAAGTAATAATCATTAGCGGGGTATTCTAGGAAGATTACTCGGCGTGTGGTATGAGGTTGAACGGATGAATTATTCGAGAATACATGTTTCGGTGTTTAAAGGATGCGTTAAAGATAGTTTAACTTGTCAGGGTAGTCGTAAATTTATGAAAGATATCGTGGTAGCTATATTTTAATGTCTTAAATTACGACTTCACAGTCTGTAGATTTATGAGTGCGTAGTAAGTTGTAAGTTCTTCGAATAACTTCTCTGAAGACGAAGTCGTCTTCGTGTTCGACTAATTGAAGTTCGTATTCAACACGATAAGTAATATTTTTCGTTTTTTATGGCAGACTAATTTCCAAATTCAATACTCTGTCAACCAATTTCGTATCCCGTACTTAGGCTGCCTTTTTCATTAGCTTCGAGATTAATCGCGTAATTTTTCCACGTTAATAGTTACATCGTGAATTTATCATTCGTTTTAGAGAGATTTCTGTTTTTGGATCCAACAGGTTGTTCTTCGTTTCAGCTATATATTATATCAGACTATCTGCCTTCAACTTTAAGCGATTGTTAATAAAATTGTATGCAAAGTCATTTTCGATGTATTTAACTCTTCGAGATTCGTTGCTACGATCAAAGGAAACGAATCGAAATTATTATTAAACTTTTCTCCAGAACTATAAATTCACAGAAACGAAGATTCCCGACAATTTCTTATTTCTTATTCTTATCTCTTTCGTATTCACGCGGTATCCTTGGGTAATCGGCCTAGAAAATTCTGAATTATTAGAGTAAACTTTATCTTCTTACTCAAGAGTAATAAATTCAGTTGGAAAACGGTTCTCTAGGTTCTTTATTAGAACGCTAACGATTGTAGCACGAGTTTAGGCAAGCAGGTCGATCGTAGGATCGGCTAATGCAGGCTTCGTCACCGTTAGGTTGTTAATTAGCCGTGGTTCGGTACGTACACCTGCATGATTTCACGCAACGTCCAGGTGTAATCGAGCACGGTTAACCTTTGTCCAGCCCCGAAGCCTGACGATCCACGGAATCTTTCGTCAAGCTTTTTTTCTCTCCTGTTGGCCGACACGCTCTCGTGATTACGATCGATCGATCCTGGATGCTCTCACAGGTAGGCAGCTACTTATCGATGGGATCATCGCGAACAATTCGAGATCTCGCAGAGGAGAACTGTTCCTCCTCGTAACTCGATAGCAAGAAAGATGATCGAATCGGTGGTATCGTTTTGTGCGCTGTTATAAAGTGAAAAACGGGGAAATCGAACGAGGAAATTGATTGTTATAGAAATAAGCGATTATTATAGAGAGATTCAAACTCGCCGATGGACTAAATATATTTATTTTCATCGAACCTTTGAGATATAATTACGAAACCCTATTTGTCTATGTATTAAATATCAATTGCTTGTTTGTGCCTAATATCACTTTGCAAGGTTTTTTAATATCGAAAGATTCAAGCGAATTAAAGTAACATTTATAGATGTGAAATAAAAAATTCTCCATGATAACGACTAGAAAGGTTCTCGATAGAACGACGGATATTAAATTTACAGCTGTGTTTCTAAACCTATTAACAATGGTTTATATCTCCCTTCATTAGGTCTGACTACGCCGGTACTGTTTCCACTGACTTTACTGCCGTTAATTTACTTGCATTTTTACTGTTTATTTCCGCGTCTGCATAAATTGTTTGTTATTCATTTCTAAGCTGCATAATTCATTTCTTCGATAAATTATAAAGTTCCATAATATGCTTGTATTTTACATAGTTTTGCATACTTGTAAATTAGATATTTTATATTAGAATTTGCATAAGTTCCTCAACTTTCTCTACAACGTCCTTCTTCTATTTTAGGAATATCTATACTTTATAGATATTCATATATTATACCTCTGTGTTTAGAACCGTTTAGAAATACGAATTATAATTGTTAATATAAATTATCGCAAAAACGTTAGATTTGATAATTCCAAAACAAACGAATCGTATAAAAATTTTTCCTTAGCGCGATAATATCGTAACGCATCAAGTAGAAGCTTGTACCATGATCTCTTCTGACCGTCTCAATCATGTACAGAGTGTTACGATTTCCTTAACTGATTTACCAAGCCAATCTTTCACCAGTTCTCTCGTGTTCCTCGGTTGATGGACATCAGGAATCGTTTGTTCACTGTCGTGCCTCTACCACGGAAATCGCGTTGGAATCATTGACCGTGACAGATAGCGTTCAGGGCGATCCAGTTTCTCGCTCGACTCGTTTGAATCTTCTAGTTTGACGAGCTACGCGCGCCATAACGATAATCGATCGTTGCACGACGTACGCGATCGATTTTTAGATCTCCAGGCACTCGAAAGGCAATTAAGCTCTTGATAGACCAGAAAAATTTCGATCGATACTTTTATTAAAATAACGTAAGAAAAGCGCACTTCTAACTATACTTTTTCCTATGTCATGTAAGATTATCATGGATTATCTTATGTTTTTGTGGAAACTTTGTTTCTTCTTTCTCTGTTTTTAAAGAAACTGATAATTTTTCTGGAACGATCCGAAAAATTTCTTGAACTAAAAATATTTCCTATACGACTGTTAAATATCTCTCGAAAGACGGATAAATCGTTGCCCACTATTCCCTAAATTTCTCATTCCTACGTAGAGATCCGTCTGAAAGTCTTCGAGCATTTTTTCCCGTAGATGGTGTACTCTGACCGAAACACCGGTCGATCCATAATTTATCGGTGGCCAGGCGCGGCGCAATTACAATTGAAAACAGAGATCTTAAAAATTAGTCGGGTCCGGTTGGCGGTAAGATTTATTCGGTCCCCTTGGCGGGAAGGTGGAGCGGCCGCGGCCTGGCGATTTTGTTTCTCGTCGAAACGCGAACTCGCCACGGAACAATGATATCTTAACTGGGATCTCAATGGGGTTAATTAACACGAGCGGGAACCGACGTTCGCGAAGGCGAGACACAGAGACAAGAAAAAGAAAGAAAGAGAGAAGGAGAGAAAAAGAGAAGCTACTCTGTCGACGATACCGCACGCCTGGCCGTGTGGCGTTAACCAAATTGATTAATCTCCGCTTCTCAGCGTCGATTAATTATTGACACGCTTTTGTTATCCAGACATCGGCAATTATCCGGTCGGCGGCGACGCCGGCGATCCAGGGAAACACGCGGCCGCGAGAATACGATTCGACGGCTTTCTTGCGTTTAAGTTTCTTTAATCGCTCGTTAAAATCGTGAATTGGAAAACCAGAGTCAATTGTATCTGAATATCGAAATTAAACGTACCGATTTTATTATATGGATACGTGTATGCTTGTGGAAAAAGGATGGAACAACTTCGATTGGAAAGTTTGTCCGTGTTCGATCGATACAAAAATTTGAAGATTTCTTTCAAAGGAAATCTGCGAATAACTCGCGATCAAATTCTCGAATCGCAAGAAGCTTTGTTCGATAGAAAGTTTGTAGTCTTTCCAGGAACTCGTAAATCTTTCCAACAATTATCGAAATACCTAAACCGCTCTATCCTTGAAATACTCAAGAAATATCGCAGTTGTGGTATCGCTATCTTACCTTATATCGTTTCGAACGTAATATCGGCGCGAAATCGTGGTCGTGAAATCTGTTTGATCGAGTGACGCGTGTAAGCTCGTGTATTGAAGAGCGAAGAGGAGGGATCGCCGACCAATAAGACAGTAGCGACTTCCTTGTTTGGCGACCGAGAGATCGAGAGATCGCAATTAGGCTCGCCGCGTCAAACGTTCTGGTCGGTGGCCCCTTATCTCGTCTCGGCCGCCTTGTTCACTTTCTCCACTTGATCGGACCTTACCGATTTCGGGGCAAGGCGAGATCGTTAAACTGCTCGTCACGAGAGATCTTTTTTTCCTGGAACTGCGAGTCAGCGCTCGAAATCGTTCCTCCTTTCGTGAGATCGGTCTGCTATAAAAAACTTCGGAATGTAAATCGTGGATCGATGTAGCACGATCCCTTTTTCCATTTTGTATGACCGATCCCGTGCAAAAATAACACTGGCTTTCAATTTTTATTTCACGCCACTTTTTCCCTCGTTTCTTTCTATGGAATTACGTAAAAGCAAAAATAAGTTTGTCGCGACTCGACGGAAACGAACGTCCAACGAATCTTTTTTCCAAGCGCCAACTACAACGCACTCGTAGTTTTTCGCGCAACAGCTTCAATTACGCTGTACACACTTAATTTCTACTTACAGCGAAACAATTTTTCACGGTGTTTAAATGTCACAATATTTCCGTGACGCAACGCCAACTCGCGTCCGGATTAATTTACTCCAGCGCGTGCACGCGCTTTAAGCGGTCCACATTACTGTCAATTACTATGCATTGAGTATACAAGCACACCTTGCGCGGATAATTGAAAGGCACTGCTGCATGGACTACAGCTTTCCACGAACAGGATATCTATGGCAAGAACGATTTCCTGTTTCCTCGAACTTTTATTTTTTCTTTTTTCGTTATTCCAAATCGTTTTGCCTCTTCTAATTATTATTACCAAGTACAAGAGCTTTTTTTTTTTTTTTTTAAACGATTGGATATCGATGTCGTAGAGCTCATTGATAAAGAACGGTACATGCTTCTGTGCAGCGAAAATTGTAATTTCCACGAGCAATTTTAGTACAGCTACGTTGGCTATTAAGTTTCTTCTGGATATAGCGAGTCTACGAGAAATGGATACACTGGCACTTGTGCGCGTCACATGCTGCCAACAAGTTTTTATCTCGCGTTCTGTTAAAAGTTGTTCCATCATGTCGAGGAAACTCGCGGCTAATGGAAACCTTGGTTTAAAAAAATTATCGTGAATTTTGCCGATGTCCTGTTTCGAAGAAACGATCGTATCGAAGGAATACGTTTTGGCATGGCCATTTCTACACAGAAAATAATTGAATGAAATTGCAATAAGTATAAAAATCGCTTCTGAAGAAAGAAACCGTACAAAGCAAGTTCTTTCTTTGAAAAGTAAAATACCACCCCTCCTTAAAAGGGTGAAAGATTCCGTGTACCTAAGATCGTCGATGCAAGGATTCGACGTGCGTGCCACACAAAACGGTACACGGCCCCCTCCGCTTTCGCATAATCGTCGGTCAGTAGCTTCCGGTATAATAGCTTCTGAGAGAGGCTCATCGTCGGCTGCAACGACAACTTTTTGCTGCTCTTTTTCTCCCTGTTACCCCGCGACTGGTGTGCCGCGGTAGTTAACTTCTTGCCATGTGATCGAGCGACACGGTCCACGTGCCACGTGTTCGGGCTAATACCTGAAATGCTTTCCGTTGATTGTGAGCCGCCTGTTGTGCGTTCCTCTCCTCTCTGCCGCTTAAGAAAACCTGGATCGTTACTGAATCTCGCTGCTTCATGATAACGGTCTTCACGGTCGGAGACGCGTGCATTCCCGCTGGAAAATTTGCTTGCAACACGTAGACAGGTGTGTAGCATGTACAGTTGAATGCAGGTTAACTAAGGATCACTGGCGCCAAAGTGGTAAAAAAATTTGTAACAGGCGTGAATCGCCTGAAGCTTAATCCCTTTCGTCACTAACGGGACTTGTATATTCCACGCAAGTTTCAAAAATTGCTGGTGGACAAATATCTATGGTCAGTACAGAGTATAGGTAGAATATGCGTATGTGTGTGTGTTCTATGCGTAGAATTTACAGTTTAAAAGTAGGAAAATATTTTCCTGAGACGCGAATCGCTCGAGTAGCTCCGAGGGACGAAGCAGGCGATATTATTAGTTGTATGTAAAAGTCTCGGTCTTTTCTTTGCAATTTTCTTATATTTATACGCAATACAAATCAACGTTCGCAATGTTCTGCTCAATTTTCTACGACTTTCCGTCAAGCTTTGGATTCCGTCGCGAAAAAATGACACGTGGAAAGTATTCCAGTTCTAAAGTACTGTCCGAACAAGTGAAAATCTATCAGTGTCGAATCTGGAGAGTACGACGCTTACGGGTGAACTTCTCCAGCGTTCTCACCGTTGCTGTCGGAAAATCTCGTCACCGATCGATCACGAAGTTGGCGTTTCAGATAAATCGACGGCGACCAAACAATTGCACAGAAAGGCAGAAAATTACACGTATCGATTAAAAGTAATGGTACACGAACGCTTGAACGAAAAGGCCAACGCTCGTGCATACATCTGATAAACAATATCGGAAAGGAAGCTGAAATTCATCTCGGGAAAGTACATCTCGTGGTCGATGGTAATCCAACTTATAAACTGGAGGAATCAAGCCTGTCCTCGTCGTCGCCTCGATGATCGATCAGCCTCGATAAACTGGAGTCCGCCTCTTAACAGCCCTAATCTCTTCCTATGAGGAACGACGAAGAGGATGGATTAAAGTGGGGGAGCTGGAGCATGTGCCCACCTCTCTCGGTTGGCCGCGTCTCGAGTAGTCATAAGTAATCACGTCGACCCGCGGTAGTCGCCAGGAAATCGACGAAGAAGTGGCTGACGAGGCGTGAGAGGAGGATCGTGGCAAAAAGAGGAAGCTGGAAGAAACGCGGCCGAGAGTATGTAGCGGGAGAAAAAAGAGGATCGGAGTTGAAAGAACGAGCACAGCTGTCCGGGGCGCGGCCCTTCACCAAAACGAACAACCAGACAAATAGAGAAGCGCATAGAAACCGAACAAACTGCCTTCTGGTTAGACGCATCGTCTCTGTGTCGTGGAACGATTATTCTGGTTTGTCTGTCACGGTTGAGCGCAACCACGTTGGTTACAGAGATGGTTCGGAGAGATTTTTATTCGAACGTCACGGATGATGGTCGATAATTTTACGAAATGTACTCGAGTAGCTTGTAGGAATGTGGAATGATCGAATTTGTGGAGAAGCGTTTAGAATATTTTGGCCTCGTAGTTTATTTTGTAATAAACTTCAGGATTTACTTAAACAGAGATAGCATAGGAATTCTAGTTACTTTTTCATTTTACGGGTATAGTTCCCCGGCTTCTAGAAGAAACATTCCGAACCCTCGTCATTGCGCCATCGCTTTTATCAAAAATCGATCATTCTTTCTCCGCCTCTGTCCGACGGTCGAACCACTTCTCTTAATCTCCACTTTTATCGAAACGATATACCCCTTTCATTCATCAACTTCCAACTCCTTCTCGAGTACGATATAAATACTTTCTTCTCGACTGCTGACCCCGTAGCCACTTAATTTCATCGAGCTCGGTAATCTCCCTCCGTGCGGGATGATCGATAATTGCGATCAGCAATCGTACCAATAAAATCCACTTATTGAATACCATTGAAAATTTATTTCCTTCTGGCTGATCAACCGCTCGGCGTATCGGTTAGGGCGGTACTATGGTTTCGTTTGACAAGTTCGGTGCAGGCCGAAATGGAAACTGGACCGAACTATCGAAACTCTTGTTCGAACGACGTTGGTCGAGATAACGGAGCATCCAGTCGTTAATCAGCAATAATTACCGATGGTAGATACGTCATAGCGCTTGTGCTCCATTCAGGATGAAGCATCCTTCCATGGTGAGAAAGAAAAATCGAACAGCGGGCCCTTCTTGTTGCAGGCCTCGACTTCGCCGAAGATCGAAAATGAGATGATCCCTTGTCTCGATATTTTTCATCCTTGGGCCGCTTCGACGGAATCGTGATTGCTTCCGCTCGAACGCCCGGTGCAATGGATTCGGTCGATAATTAAACGCGACTGATGCGGTATTCTTCTGCATCGATCTTGTTCCGAGTGAGATACCGGTGAATATCGGTCCTCGTCCAATTTGTTTTGTGCTGTTTGTAGGGTATAGGGTTGAGCAATGGAACCGTCAGGGTGGCGAGTTTGAGATTAACCGACTTAACACCGAGCTGTCGTAACACGTAAAAGACTAAGCGGAGAACGACCATCGTTGTCAGACAGGAGAAATTTCATAGATATAACGCAAGACGTACGGCGTTAAGCGAAGAAAGGCAATTATCGTCGGACATAGTTTGCAGCCCATAAACGACACTCGTAACCTTTGACAATAAGTAGCTCTCGTCAAAAATTGTTTCTTGCTTTAAATCATGAATTATCCAGCAATAAACGTTAGTGGAATATTTCTTTTGGAAAATAAAGATAATTGCATTAGCGTTTCCATAGCGTCGATCGATTCCATCTGATGGTCAGAATTTCGTGTATACAATTTTTAATCAACCACTGAGAATATCGTTGATAGATTCATTTTTTACAATTAATCGATCTCATACGTCCGTGACGCCTTTTGCAAAGTTCAGACCGGTGAGTTTACGTAAGGCAAACCGACTCGGTCAGCTAATTGGAAAAAATAGTCGCCGTGAAAGATTATTTAAACGGTAGGGATTACAATTCCACTGATGGCTTACGCAATAATAAATATCGGTCGTTAAATCATCGCGGGCAAAGCGTAATGCGCAGTGGGCTGCACGCGTGCGCGCGAGCATTATTAATCATTACGAAAAAGCGTTAAGTAGATAATAAATTACGCTGCCGAGCCTCTTGGAAACCCAAGTTACGTGAAAACTTCCTTGGTATTCAATTAGCCGTATCTAATATCGCAATCCGACTCGATATTTCAAACTTTCGTGGTATCCGGTAATGCACACAGTTTTCAACTAAAAGTCGAGACCGAGATGCCGACGAAAGTATCGAACGTCGTTGCTGGAACAGTGGTTGCGAAATGCCACGCGAATTTCTAATATCCGTTCGATCGCCGCTAATCATACGTGTCCGTGTTAGCGGACACCGTAATTCAGTCATTGGGTCAGCATTTTCCTTTTGGTCGCGGTCAGTTAGCGACTGCTCGCTTTTTTCTCCTTTTTTTAAATCTTTTTTAAACGTACGCGTATTTTTATTTATTCGGAAAGTCGGTTAGCGTTTTACGATAATCGACATGTCGTGTATCGATCGTGCATTTAGCGAGATTGGAAGAGAATTTATCGTAAGCTTTTGCGTCGAGTAACGAAGCGATAATTTGAGATAAATGGCGCTTCATTAAGTCACGGAGGACCGATCAATGAAATAACTAAAGTTTATTCTCCGTAGACAAATATATATTATTCTACCTTGGATTTCTTTATAATATATTCATACAAATCGTTCAGTCTACTTTCATTTATTACAATCATTTCGTTAAGTGCTCGATCTTGTGCATAATTAAGACACACTTAAGCAAGTATTATCAGACAGACGAAGTCTTCCAAGTTAATTATCTCTATTTATTTATGATCACTGAATAAGCAATACTTTGTATATGTAACCAATTAAAGAGATCTTGATAAAATAGATTGACCTAATTAAAACTGCGACGTTGCGTGACTAACAATGACACGACCCTAATACTTTTTACTAGAAATTAATATTAGCATATCGATATGGGAACGGTAGGAAAGTTCATGCTAACAGAATTAGCAACTTTTAATATTTTATGAGCTATTAGTAGCTTAATAGCCATCTATCTTTATATTTATTTACTGGTACTTTATTCCCTTTCTTGCTTGTTATTACAGAAATCCCATTCGCAAAAGCAATTTAGCTTCCATAAGAAATATTGGAAAGCGAGTGTCTATGAAAACAAAAATGTCGATTAAATGGAGTATCAACTTTTAAATACGCGTTCTTTCCAATTTCGAACAAAATTCTTTTCAATATTCGTTTATCTAGAAAACAAAAATTGGTTACGAAACGGTTAATTCTGATCCCTTTCTGGATTACACTCAACTGCGTATGTTTCCGTTTCCCTCCAAATTTATTCATCTTTCCTCCATCTTCCACTTGTTTCTATTCAGTTACACTAGTTTCACGGCAGGTTGATTATAAACAATCGCGATGTAGAAACAGTATCACTTTCCGATTCGTGTTTGTACGATTATGATGTCCCGATAATAACGCGCCTCTCTTTCATGCGCTCACGATCATTTGATAATTACGAGAGGAAGGATTCGTTATCTGGATTTGTTATCTGAATTTGTCCAGTCGTTTCATGCTATTTTGCTTCTGGACAATTGTACAGATAACATTGTAATTTTTCTAGTTTTGAATATTACAAGACTACCATCGTTAAAGATATTATAATATTGTGAATTCATCGACTAGAAAATTACCTTCTTTGAATATAATAGCCGAGTAAAAATCGTCGAATTTCACTTTTAATTTTCTTTCTTTTTTTCTCTTTTTACACCATTTCGCTTGCCGTAGATTTTGAAGAATCTTTCGCATATTTCATTCTGTCGTGTCGCACGATTTATCTAACTCGACGACGTTTCAACTCCGCTTCTCAAACGTCGACCGAAATATCCTATCGAACTTCACCATCCAAAGCCTCCTCGTCTTGCACGGCACGGACCACCGAATCAACTTGATCGTACCTCCGTTACTTTTTCACTTTGCATCAGGCCGTGAGACAATGCATCATACCCGGGACGATTTATAATAATTCACGTGGTCATAACTCATTATTACCAACACCGTGGCAACATCGATTCCCGAGGCCCAGCTGGGCTCATAAATATCGGCGGCTATCGTGGACAAAATCGCGACCAATTGCAACCGTGCTTTCGGGGCCGCCGACCCCCTTTTATTTTTCCCACTGTGCCCTGTGTAATCGCTGTGCGTGCACTCTGCATACGAATGCGAGCACGCTAGAAGCTCACGAAAGGGACACTCGTATTTTTGCTCGTATCTGTGGATTGCCGGGCTGTGTGCGAGCCGCCACGAGGCACTCTCCGAGTGGTATGGTATGGCGTGGCGTGCGAATAGCAGCCCTTCTATAAATCTTCATTTAGTGGCCACAGTTCGGGGCCAGTTGTTGAATCTTGGCCGAGTCAGAATTTCGAGCACCGTGCGCTCATTTGCGCGAACTTTGCTCGTTTGCGTCTTATTGTACATTTGCAAACACTCGAAGGGCTGATTTTGGGTGTGGTTGTTCGCTTGGAATTGCAACGGTGAATGACGCTCAGCCGAGTATCTTGTGGTTTCTGGTCTGCGAGGTTCCGTAGGATTTCGTCATGGAAAAGATGGATTGCGATTCAACCAAGCATTCTATGATTTCTGATTTGTACAATTTCGCAAGATTTAATAAGATTTTCAAGCAACCTTGGTAACCAAATTACGCAAAGTAGAAGATTGATCGATTGGAAGAAAAATGTCAAAGCAACCAGTTTCCCTCGTTTCCTTTAAAAAGGCAGCGACTGTGTGTCGGATCGGCGATCACGATCGTCGAGGCTTGTCTGGAAGCGACGATTTACCATACACGTTTCTTCCAAATCGACGAGTATCTCCTCGAGGCGAAACTGGACCAAACGCAACACGCGATTACCGATCTTTTTTCATCTTTCGCCTCTATTTTCTCGTTACACGTTGGACTTTTCGCCGAGTTTCAGTCACCGCGCACATCGCGTGTCGTCTCAGCTTTCGCAGAAAGGGCAACGAAATCGCGAAATCGGTCGATTCCTGGCGGCTCGGATCATTAGGCGGTTTCTAATGGCAAGAACGGGAGAAACAATTCTCGTAATAGCAAGCGTCGTGTTCGAAGATTTATACAGTCATCGAGCCAGCTAATGGCTTCCGTTTTTGCCGGTGAAATTGTAGAAACGTGTCAGCAACGCATTATGCCAGGCTCTTCCTTGTAAAAAGTTGAGTTGCCAGGCCTTAAATCTGTTATTAAAATTAGTTCCGTTATTTAGAGGTTCATTTGCGTGTGGATATTGTTTATCGTTCGTTAAATTTTCTTCGCTGCACGTACGGTTCGAGGAAAACTCGAATTCCCGTCGAAACGCAATGAGATCGGTCCAAATCCCAAAAACTCATCCCATCCCAGAGACAAATAATCCTCGTCGTGCGAAGCTCCATCCGAACGTTCATTTTCAGACAATTTCGGATAATGCCAGCAAGCAATCAGCCATCGGCATTCTCGAGATCTCAAATTACTCGAACCCCTTTGCTCTCAATACCTGCATCATGCTATCCAACAGTCGAACCAACACAAAGAATCCCATCAGTCGAAGATCCCCTCTAAACCGAACTCGCCCCGAGACACAGCTAGAGCACAGGTGAATCTTTGCAGGCTGCAAGAGAACGAATAGTCCCGCGGTACTCTCGTGGTAACACCGATTCCCAGAAATTTCGTGCCTCGATAAGTTTTCGTCAACCGCAAACAGGATGCGTGTAAGAATGTTTCGCCATTGGCTCTTCTCTCTGCATCGCCTCGATTTCTTTCTGTCTCTCTTCTTCGTCGTCCCTTTTCAGGGGTTTCGCGGTCGAGACCCGGTCGGGTTACCGGTGCACCGATAGCTAACCTTTTGTCAAATTAATTCGAGATCAGTTCGCTCGCGCACGGATGCAACCACGCTCGCTGCATTCGCCAATTCACGCGTGTACGGTGATATTGCAAATACAGTTGAAGAGTTAAAGAAACCGAGCCTCGTAATCATCAGGAACTTTTTACCCGAGCCGTACCATTTTCTCTTTGCTAATTGTGTTATTCGTTTTTTTAGTTATTCGCAAGATCAATAGCTGAAAACTTCTTCAGCATACAGAGAAGAAGATATAACGATAGTCGTAGGATAATAAAAATTGAGATACGTTGAAACCGCTGTGCCTTGACGCTGGTCAAAACGTAATTCGTCCAAAGGAAGATACAATTTCGGGACAAGCAACAGCTGCATCCAACACAAGCGATGGTAGATGGTAGATCGACGTAGGACAGCGTGTATTACGAGCGGCTAAGCGTAGGAATTTCTGGATCGTCGAACGCTCTCTACTTCGCTGCATAGGAATCGGTGATAAGATGACCGAACAATCGAACGATACTTCAGACGTGGGCGAACTAAATTCAAGATCAAAGAAACAGCACACGTGCGAAGTCGCCTTAAGGTCTCGCAGCAACTCGCGTCGCTCGTTTTCCTTTCACGTTCGCCTCTCGACGAAACGGTAAAATCTCGTAGATGAATCTTATCAGAGAGGAGCGTATCAGCTCTGTTTGATCTACGATGCCGGGGAATGCTGGTAGGCCGAGCGAAGCGAATAAAGAGGCCGGTTCGGATCGCCTTCTACTCAAGGTCGAATCCGGAAAGGAAACTTAGAGCAGAGCAGGTGCTGGCACTGTCTGATAGTGACACCACGATCTCCAACCTCTTCGTGGTCTCCTCGTGTCAAAATGCTGAACGTGAAACGCGACGGTTCGCTTTCGATTAAACTGTCTACTCGGCTGACACGCTTCCAGCGATCGCTCGACCGTTTAATCCTCTTACGGTATTGCAGCTGCTTAATCGATACCGCTTCGTATCTTTATCCAAATTTATTCAATTTGTACGAAACACATACCGGGTGATTGGTTGCTACAGCACAAAGGTTTTATTTCTAACGAGAATTACGTTCAGCGATGCTGTTGAGCGATTTCACCATCGTTCTGTGTCTCTTGCGTATCTCGATATCGAGAGGTATCAAAGGTTAGACCAAAGAAAACGAACTTGTCATCGATTCATTGTTCGCCACGGTTCCGATTGTTTCTCATCCGCGTAATTATGAAAAAACTGCACAGTTCACGAGCGTGATCAGAATCAGCATGGACGTACCGAATGTACCAAATCGTGCAGCCAACATATGTATATGCAGGTGTCCCGGGTGTACCAACCGGATGTAATAAATCGAACACGGTGAAAACGTTGAGCGAGCGCCTGCCGTGACTCGATGACAGCTTGGAATATGCTCGGTGATCGTGACTTCGCTGATCCAGAAGTAAATACAGCATAATAGAGTTCATTTCGCTAGGAGTGCACGTCGCCTTTGCCAGCTGGCCTCGGGCAATATAATCCTAACTGTATTTCGTAATTAAAGGCGAAGTCGTGCGCCGATTTTCCTTGCTCTCTTTTGTCTCAACTTGGATTAATTGTTCGGGGCAGGATGGATTAAGTGGACGACGGAGAAATCAGACAGCCAAGTCACGAGACGTGAAATTATCGAAAGCCTGAGATAACGATCGTGGCGAATACGACTGAAAATTGAGCTAAACATCAGAATCGATGCTTCTCTGTTCCTACAACTTTAATTCCGTTATGGTCTTCGAATTTTATGCCTCCGATCTTTTTCTTGTTTTGGTAAATGAAAAGATATTTAATGCCTCTCTTGGAACGTGGTCAAAGTTAATAATTTGTAGCGAAGGAAAAACACGATTGGTTCGAAGATGACTTTCGATATCTTAATTCCATTGTTTTGTCATTGCAAATGTATTAACCGGTGTTTAAAGCAAAGTACGAGCGGAATAGAACACTTAATAATGGGGTGATTAATTACGGACAAATATCAAGAGAATGATATAAACAATACGATTAAGATCGTTGCCCAATATACGGAGCACGAAGATAATTAAGATCTACCGACTCGCAAAAATAATCGGAATCGTTCATAATGTCTTACTTAATCGCTCTGCAATCAGCCTCCACGCAGTTAAATTGTTGTAATTCGGCGAACCGTGCCGTCAATAGGCGACTGTCGAACAAACGCTACTTCGTTTCCAGTGAATCGAGGGTGCACAGGGGCCAAGGAAGCAGGTCGTGCAACGGATAATCACGATATATTGTCCGCAGTTATAGGTGAAACGGCGCGTGATCGTGAACAATTCAAATCTCTATCTCGTGTATAAACACGCGGAACCGTGTTCGGTGCATATTGCTACACGGATTTAATTAATTCGTGATCGGTAGCCCGTGCACTCTGTGAATTCTTTATCTTTCTCTAACTGGGCGCAACCACCCTGCAACTGTTTCCTTCGAGATTCTTACGGAGTATATCAAGCGTGTACGACTTACGAGTCTTCCTCGTGGAACGCGCATTCGTCGGTCGCTGTTGTTGTTACGAAACTTTTATTCTCACTCGAGTTTACTAGAGGCGGCTGGCGCACACTGTTATTTGTGAACATTTGGAAAGAAAGAGAAACGAAAACATGGTAGAACCGAGATTTTCAAGATACATCAAATATTAAGAAACATATTCAATCGTGACACGCGTTGTATTTTAATTCCGAGCACAGCACAGTACCGAACATGTTAACATTTAGTACTCTTCATCTCCTACGTGATCCGCAGACGAAATTCGGCAATTTCAGCGTAATTTCGACCGTATCCTAAAGACTATAACGTCAGGAAGAAGGCAAAAGGGTAAGTTTCCAGTCGTAAATTTAAATATCCATTAAATATACGCCTGAATAACAAGGAGTTACGAGAATTACCTCTACACCTACTGGCTTCACAAAAGAACTCTTCGAACCAAAGGTCCACTAAATATCGCAACGAATACCATACTTTGAATATCTTACGTGTTTTCATGTATTATACGCGCATTCTGCGTATTTTTCCTCTCGTAAATGCACAAGTATTCGTAGCCTACTAATAATATATTCAGTAATTCCCCTCCAAATTCACTGCGCTTCAATCTCTTGGCCTTCGCGTCTTCTCGTTAGACAGTCACACATTCCAGCTCGCAAGAAAAGCAGCTTTACCGCGCCGAACATTCCGACTAGCAGGAGGTTGAACCGCTAACGCGATCAGGTCGGCCGGAGGAGGTTGGAAAAGGCGGCAGCGCGTGCTGGAAATTACGGCGGCCACCGTCGATGACTAATGAGAAATTCACGCAGCCGCTAATGTACCGTATCGTTATCACCTTCCACGAAGCAGCCGACTATCCGGCTGCGATTTACCTTACGGCCGTGCCAGGAAGCGCGATCGGGTCCCGGTCGAATCGCGCCGACTGAAAAACGCTCGCGAGGTATCGTTTTGCAGCAAGAAGCGAGAATCGGCCGACGTCCACGCCATCCACCAGCTCCCGACCATAGGGAAACGCTACGAGCCGAAGCTCGATTACTCGCGATAGCGTCCCCAGGAATTTAACACGGTCGCAGGGGATATTTGCACACGAGTATTACTCGACCAGGACTTAGATTAGCTTTGAAAATTGAGTGGAGCTGGTTAACCGGTGCAACCGTGAAAGAAACAACGATGTAACTTCGGAGGAAATGATAACTACCGCGTATAGTGAATATTACGCGAATACCCCAATGTTCGAGCGTTCTAGTTACACTGGAACTTGGGTAACTCGAGCTTCAAAGGAAGAGCTAAAATCTTCGAGTTACAGAGACTTTGACTTATCACAATTTCCAAGTAAAAAATGGATCTTAATCCGTATTTCAATAGATGAAATTTCATATGGGAAAAACGAAACCAAACAGTCTCTCGTCCCTCTATTAGCTTCGATAAGGCATACTTTGCTGTATTTTAAAGACTCGCTACGATCTATCGATGATCCTGCAATAATAAAATTGCGCGCGTTAAACATTATATCACCTAATACGTATTTCCACTACCGTGTTTCCTCATTTTTTGCACCTAAGCAGAGCAAGTGTATTTTCAAAACATCCATTATAGCATCCCACGTCGGCTAAAAATTTCTCCGAAAAAAGTTTCACTTTACTCGATCGATACACGAACCATCTAAATCATTCTCCGCTACCGTGAGCTTGTCCTATTAATATCATGTCGAGCAGCGTGCACCTATACGTTCTCGAGAACGGGTTAATGCACGCTTTTAATGTCCGCCGCCACGCTAAAGTACGAAGACAAGCATCGATACGCGCTTTCACGAGTTCGCAGCCGAGCCAGCCAGCCGTCTATAATAATTGTTCCGGCTTTTTCGACGATCGATCGCGAAATCGAGACTACCTCTGTCGTTGTTATTAATGCTCGGCACTGTCGTCGATTATGTTGTAGCTCGGTACGGTGAATACGAAGCGGCTGAGAAATGAACGCGATCCGTCAGCGAGACAATGGTTACCCGGCTGCCATGGGGAATTGATGAGTAAAGGCATGCCATGACGATGATGGGATTACGCGGACGAAATTGTGATTACATGGTCATTTTTAGGGAGCTACCTAATGACGATACGGGGAAACGATGTTCCTGGGGTGGTCGATAGCTTCTGGGATGGATTTTTCTTTTTTCTTTTTTTTTTGTCCTTTCCTTTTTTTTTAGGTCTTAAAACTCGAAAGGCCCCATTGCGAGAAGATGGCATTTACGCTACCGTTCGAAAGTATACGGACACATGTTCGTCATCCACGAGATTGAATCTACCGAATTACAGATAAATTTAAAGAAGGATTTTATTCTTTACACTGAGAATAATCGAGTAATTTAGAAACCGAAGATCGACGTCCTTGTCGCGATTAATCAATGTTCGTTGTTAGCGTAATTTCGATACGTGGAATATCCTATAGATTATAGTAGTAGTTCGGTAGATTCGATTGGTTGGAGAAGAGGTATTCGTATATAAGAAATTATAAGGTCTAAAAAAGAAAAGAAGAGCAAAGTTGCATAGGATTTTACGATGACAACTTTCGATGACTAAATTGCTAGAGAGTTATACCTATCATTATTTAACATGGCAAGTTCGAATGCGCTCTCTAATTAATTTAGCCGATCGTACGCACACCGTCCGCTATAATAATTCAATAATAATCAGTGAGAAAGAGGAGCAAGGGTTTTTAATTACGTTAACTGAATTAACGAATGTAATTGATAGTTTTACGGTTATTAAGGTTTAATCTTGATCAGGAAATTTATTAAGTAGCTCGATGTGAAGAATTACGTGTTCGTAATTGGATTGAATCGAGCGCGAGAATGTAGCGGCGCGGTAATAAATGGGATTCATTGAAAACTGGCACTTTCACTGTATTCACAGATCACTGGATTATCGCTCGAACGATGATGATCGTCGGAATTAAGTTTCCTAGCGATATAAACGAACGTTTTATACGAATATTTTGTAAAAATTACGATTAGCCTAAGATAGGGTATACTCTTTTAAACGAAGAATACTTGTCCAATAATTTTTCACTTCGCGATACAAAATTCGATATCGGCATTCGGTATATCGAACAGTTGAAAACAATCGAATAAATCTATTCGATCAAACATGGGATTTTCTCTAATTTCCATCGCGAATATTAGAAATTATACGCGATAAATGTAAGATCGAAGTTTAACACCCTCGTCGTTGGCGGAATTCGAACCATACGCCTGGATCCTGCTCGCAGAAACAATTTCCCATCGTTCAATCGACCGAAGTCGATGTTGAAGGCAAGATTCATTGAACAAAGAATCGGTGACCGCAAAAAAATTCTCGGCAGCTTCACCAGATTCCCTTGGCGGTGCTGCTTCCTTGAGGGGAGGATCGAGAATCGTCGAGTACGCGTTAGGTATATAACCCTTTCTGCAGTCATCGTGGACCGCATCGTATCGCGTGTTCCCTATATGGAAATTCAACATAAAAAGTAGCTAGCAGAATTTACCCGGCTGTGGTCAGCGACTGTGATGAACGAAGGTGACACCATGGTCGTCCGACGGTGATTTCGTCGAGAAACAGCGTGAAGAGAGCGTAAACTGAATCCTTCTTGCTATTAAATTACTATTAAATTACGTGAAAATTTCTTATCCTACGCTCTTAAACAGTCTACCACGGAGCACAACGAAGCGTCGAATTTTCCAACACGTTTACCAAATTCCTCTCTTGGTTCTTCAAAGAACCAGCAATTTACAATCCGCTGTTAGCGAACAGCGCGGCAATTAAAGGAGTCGAGCGCATCGTGGCGAGCATAATCTGCCATAATTCTCGTTGACAGCGTTTTGACACTTCCTAATCCCACCAACTCGGATCGTGTCTTCGATTAACGCGACGTATCCTACCTTGGCTGTGTTCTCTCGCGGCATGGCGCGGAATTACGAAGCGGGAGACTCGTTGAAAGTGCGACTAAAGGCAGATACCCGCAGATAGGAGTCGCGATCGTTGTAGAACATTATCTACGATGATCAGCGATTATAGAAACCGTTCTTATCGAGAGAGCGCCGGCTGTGTCTCGAATATTCGCGAAGATTCAGAGAATTCCAGGATTCCGTAAGAATTCCCCGTAATCGTGGAGGCACCCAGTCGCGTCCTTGAGGGAGGCTCGGTGCTGCCGAGGTACTCGCGAGGTAGAGGTCGAGAAGTTCGAACAAGACCGAGGGAATTCGAGTTGCTCGAAGCGTTTCGACGACTCATCATCGTAGAGGATTCCCGATGTTCGCCGTAGGTCAGATAAAAGGGAATCCATGTGCGATCGGTGGGAAATGGCATGTGTACCTACCGTGCTGCCCAATGATCGGAATCCCTGCAGTACTTGCGTTATTTATGAACGTACCGACAATCTCTCCAGCTTGCAGCGAATTTCTAATAATTTTGATTTGCGAAGTGTTAACTCGGCTGTTAGTAGAAACCATCGGATTGCTTGGGTGGTTGTGTTTCAGTTTGCCAAAGTTGGTGAGACGAAGAGTGGAATATTTGAAATCCTCGATTAGAGTAATTTTCCATATTTGCGATTTATATTGCGTCAAAATTAAAACGTACCTCCTTTCGTGCAAAATTTCTGGTAACTTCTAGTCGTTGTAAAAATTTATGAGAGATTCGACGGTGGATTAAAAAGCATGCCAGATTTTTGTGGGCAACGATCCCAAGTGTTAAATTTCGACGTCTCCCGGGGGATGACTTTATGATGGAGTCGCGAAAGCTGATCAACACTGCAGATAACCGCCTGTATTTCCCGCGCGTACCTTTTTTACGCCTTTACAATCTGGCGTTATAAAAGTACCTGACGACACACGCAATGCTCGTTTATTAGCCCTCCGTAATTCGGCTCTCGGAGTGTAAAACCTTGGTGAAATTTCACGAGACCCCTGCCGCTGCAGAAGAATTGCTTTTACGAGTGCAAAGACCCGAAGCTCGCGTATCCCCATGTATAATCGACAGATGCTTGAGAAACGTTGCGTCGAAGAGGCTAAAAAAATTCAACAAAAAATTATATAACGATCAATTAAAGCGTTGAACGAAAGGAAACACGTTATGCTCTATAGAAATGAAAAATGATGTAAAGGAATTTCTTAATTAAAAATTCTGTTCCTTTATACCACTTCCATAAGTTTTGCGCTGCGTTGCTTCCCATTTTTAATCGAAGCCTCGTACTTTAGATTTATAGGCATCCAAGTACAGCAATACTTTTGCTAAGTCAACGAAACTAACTTTTACTCGTACGATGTTAACTTTCGAAATCTTCTAAATAGTCGAAGTCGTTGAAAATAGTTATCCACCCACTCGTGTTCCACCCACGAATAAAAATCATTTTTTCGTTATACCGTTGTATCATTTCGAGTTTCGACGTTGAATAAAAGAACCGTTAGATCTATCAAGCATGCTAGGTCGTAGACAACGATCGTTTAGAATATTAAATATAATCCGGACAGCTCGATTGATCAGAGACCAGTTATCCAACAGCCAAAGGATTCATGTACGAAACTATGTTCGTTTAATCGATCGATTCCGTTCCTCCCTATGCGAGAACTTTCGCCATAATCTGAACTAGTTTGTACGGAGAGGGCGGAACGAAAGTTTGATCGTTGACTCACAACGAAAACGCTTGATTTCTCGGCGAAGTTTCCGTTTAATCTGGTCGCGGTTGATAGATCAGAGCTCGCGACACGATAAATCACAACGGGCGGAGACTTTTCTGTCGGAACGGGACGTGTTAATTCAAAATATATTGACTGGTCGGGGCCATGTAGCTGATAAACGATCGCGACGGCGAGGTAACGTTGCTGCTCGAAAACTTTCCCTCTAGAAAAAAAAAAAGAAGAAAAATTGAGGGGAGATCGCGAATGGTAGGATTTGATGAGAAATGAAACTATCCTTTACGGTATTTATCAATCAAAGTACCTTTCGCGACGTGCATACGTAATTAAGACGATAGCGATCGCATTGAAATCGACTTGTTCCCTTGTACGGACAATGATATCTGAAAAGAGAAGTAGTCAGCGTTGACCCTTGTAGCAGGTCGAAAGAGAAATCATTCCGCGACAAGCGTTGGTAGCGAACAGTTCACGGTAGAAACACAAAGGTACGCCATAATCATTGGAACAGTCGTTACAGCAAGGATTACGTTTCCAACTCTAAGAGAATTCATCGAAAAATTCTTAAGCCTTCGATCAACACGTTCGTCGCATATACCGCGGTATAGTAACGAAACTCGGATTCGAAGCAGGAGCGTCAGCTTCTGGACCTTTTAGAAAAAGTAGACGAAGAATAGGAAGAGGAGCAAAGATAAATAGAAATTCTCGCCATCAGATTCAGAGGCTGATAACTGTCGTCGCGTTCCCAAGACAGAGAGTCAAAGAGAAAGAGGAAGAGGGAGCGAGGCAGAGAAACGAAAGAGCCCGGTAGGCGTTTCCGTTAGACCGTAACGATATTGTCAGGTTGCATAAGGGGGGCCTCCGGTTATGACAGATTACGAGCGTATAAATAATGGTTGGGCGCGATTTTCATCCCGCGTACGCGCGTACACACCGTAGCCTGCCACGCCGCTCACGTGCATATATACAAGCGTGCGTTAGTGTGCACGCACGCGTGTACGATCAACACGGAGGCTCGTACGTCCACGGAACGGTTCACGGTGGCCGCAGCCGTATATATCGAGTCGAGTGATCTACGCCAGGATCCGTAGATCAATGACTGACCGCGCCGACCGACACAGCTGCTGCCGGGTCGCGGGATGACCCTGGCTCTGGTGCTTGATCGATGACTTGGACGATGACCTCGGTGGCCAACCAACGATCACCGACATTCTTCTGCTCTCGTCTGTGATCCTCTCCTCGTGCACTGCGAAGCAGGAACTCGACTGTCCGACCGCCACGGTGACGTTTCATCGTCGACGACTATGCAAAACCGGTATATCGTAGATTGCGCTACGACCTCCGTGATGATGCGTTGTCGATTCTTGAATGTGGTTAGGGTTAGATGGCGAGTCGAAGTTAGTAATGGAGTATTCAGATTGGAAGATTAGCGTGGATGGCTGTGGGTAATGTGTGACGATCGTGGGAGGTGATGGGTGATTTACGTGGCTTAAAGTTATTTAGAACGCATAGAAATGTCACGAACGTAGTAATGCAATTTTGTTTCAAAGAAATTTCTACAACTCGTAATTCGATGTTGCTTCGAATTTAAAACGTCCGCTCGTGGTGACTCCTCTCCATACAATGGATGCATCTCTCTAGGGCTCCTCTCCCTAGGGCTGCCCTGGGTCTCGCCTATACCGTCGTACTCGAACCCGTAGTTTATACAGAGGTGTCCAATAATGCAAAATCTATCTACCGAAGCGTAACGTGGTCCGTTCGACGAATTAACGACAGCCGCGAATCGTCACGGGACGAAGATGCGTTTGTAGTAAATAGTCGTTCTCAGGCGTGCTAGCTGTAGTATAGTTGACCGATCCACGAATCGTCTACAAATGTTAAATGTTTGATGGATCGGTGGATCGATTCCATACCTTTTATAAGGTAAAATTGTGGCTAGAGTTTCTTGCACAAGAATTCTTACAGTGGGATAAAAGTAACATTAAACGCTGTCCAAATATTCACTTTTCTTTCACTCGGTGCCCTCTTATAGTGCCCTTCCCTTCTTATATATACCAGGATCTCTCAAACATTGTCTTAAAACCGTGCAATATCCGAGAGGGGCCCGTTAAATAGGAGCACGTCCGCGGTCGAAAATACACGGCGGCGTTGCGCAAGGTTCGCTGGTAACCTATCATCTCGTACCTTCGTTCTATTAAATCACGCTGACGTTTAAAGGGCCTGGTGAAATAACGAAGCGGAGGCGAACGGTTCGAGATACGTCGGTGGTTGCCGAAATTAAGTCGAGGGAACAGTAACGTTAACGGTTAATATCGAAGGTTGGCGCGTACTTTTACACGCGTGCCAGTTGGCGCAAAACCGCGTGTGCACGCCTCCTCGATACGGCTCGTCGCCCGGTCGAACACAGCCGATTCTAGCCAGTTTGGAACGAGCTGCGCGGGCCTGATTGTATCGCAATTACCGGTAAACAAATTGCCCCCGTCAATTTCGTAAATTGCAGGTTCAGAGAATGAAATCTCACAATCTGAACTGCTCGTGTGCGCTACCTCTGTTTCGATCGCACGCACACACCGTTCGACTACTGCGCGATCACGCACGTGCTCGCGAGCATCTGCCACGGCGAGAAGCGTGCGCGCGTTTGTTTAAGGCACGCGTGAATTAGCGAGAGCGTATAGCTGCTTCGAGCAAAATTAACGTCGCATGAAATTCGTCTATATATTTGCCCCTTCTACTTCTCCTCTTTTGTAATTATCATATCTCGATCCGTTTCAAAATTCTTGAAAGAATCGCCAGAACCAATCCTGGATAATCTCAGCTTCGATCGTAGCCACGTTTCCTCTATTTATCTCTCTTACCTGTGAAATCGTGAGTCGGACAGGGGCGGACAATAAAACTACCCCCTTTTAGTCGCTTCTGTTTACTCTGAAGCATACAGCGTGCAAGAGAACGAAGGTTACTTCTGCTTGTGCTGCGAGCGTACACTAGCGGGATGGCTTGCCTTTAAACTGCTGTTTTGCATACAGTAACGTGGCCGCGTTCACAACGGAGCCGCCTCTTTGCCGTCGGCTTACTTTCGATTTTCTTCGCGGACCTGAAACCGCAGTGTGCATACCGATGCACCCGGCCACTCTACATTGCCATTGCACCGCCGTCAACTATACCTACACACGTGTAAGCAATTCCTGATGACGTCTGGATAGAAATGGCAATGTACAGGCTGTTTCATGGTGCGTAAAGAGAAATTTATTCGCTAATTTGCGATCGATACCGAGCAGATAATTTCGTACGAATAATGTTTACTAGTTCATCGGCATTTTAGAATCTGTACGGATCATTGAACGAAGATGGTTCTCTTTTCGTTTTCTTCAAAAGGAGTTTGATAAACATTTTCGTTCATTCGTATCGAATAATTCAAATGAGATTGATCGATGTAGAGTCGTATTAATTACACACGTCTAATTAGTGGCGAGTTTGCGAATGAAACGTTCACAGGCTTGAGATGATTTAATTGGTCAATGTACAATACGAGTAGAAGAAGGTAATAATTACTTTGATGCGCGAATGATGAAAGGATAAAGATAATTGAGATTGGCTCTATTATAGAATTCAGAATTTATGTGGTTATTAGGATGATTGAACTAAGCGGTAGCGTAGGAGTTGCAGACATAAATGACGTATAAAATTATCGTTGACTGGTTTACTTTAACCCTGATTATATAAACAGCCCTAAGCCAGACATTATCTATCAAAGCTTGTCTGTCAGCCAGGTGTTAAAACAATGAATGTGTATTTAACTCGATAGTATCAACGTTCTGAAAAGATTAAATCAGCGTAACGTGAAAAACGGTACATTAGAAAGTAACTAAAGGAAATGTATCGCCCTGTTACCATCCAATGCTGACGATTTACGAACACGTTGCTATAAGATCGTTTGAGAAATGAACTTTCGTTGTTACACAGTCCCTAGAAATTGTGTGATTTACCGATAGTACGCCTTTTAGGCAACAAAATTCCCCTAACACCTGCACCATGTTTCTTAGTAATATCTGTTTCCTCTTTTAAATTATGCTGATATAAGCATCAGGTATATCTCTCGACCAAAATTATATTAATCATTAATGTCGTCATGTAGAAATCACTGCCTTTATTTTCTGTTGAATATTTTCCACTTTTTCGCTGTATCCTGTAGACTCGTGTTTTTTCGTTTAAGAGCCATTTCCTCGGTAGTAGCTTTATACTCATCGCTTTAACTTCACGGCGCGATGCATTATTTAAATCAACCGTACATCAAATTATTCATGAACCGCTTCAACCCTAATCAACGATTCTTGAATTCATCCCAGCTGGGACCTTAACAAGAACTATAACGTTATCTTGTCGATCGCGGCATTTATAATGCGCTTAACTGCGCGATAACGCATCGCATATACGCTAAATTATGTTTATTAAAAACGTGTTCGCGATCTCTCGCCATCGTTCATTATAAATCACACGGCGGAAACCTCGAACTTGATCTTCGTCGGAACGAGTTTAGAACCGAGCCACCCCTCGTTTCTTACAGGTGATCACAAGATAAGGGTGGAGGATAAGTCGAACGAATACGAAATTTCTGGGTTGTCAAAAAAAAAAAAAAAAAAAGAAAAAAGAAGAAATTATTATCATTTACATAAAGAACGTTCAATCTCACGAATATTCTAGATTATTGTTAATTTACCTGACGTAATTACCAATTTCTTCATTTTTCTCGAAGTTTAACTTTCTAAGAAACCGATCTTTGATCAAATAAAACTCGTTCGACTTACTTTTATACAAGAAATTATTCTTTTCTTACTTACAACGAGATCCTATCATAGTATTTTATATACAACTTTTCTCTAATAAATTCTTCTAACAATTAAAATTCACCTTACTCATTATGTAAATTATCCCCATACCACACAGGATATTCCGTTACACGATCGTAAATGATCGTAAGAGGGAAGGGGTTAACGTTGGGGGCCAGCTTCTCTTTGAGCACAGAGATGTTGGCAGCGTTCCGTATTCGTGACAACCGTAATATCCAGCGAGATAATTAATTACGAAGGTAGAGCGGCGCTCGACCGAACTCGCTATATCTTCCGACATCTGGGCCCGTTTTACATTGTGACCAGCGGTGCGTGGGCGTATCGCCACTGGCTGCCTACAGGCTGGATCAGGGACTCGTTAATTCGCTTTCTTGCGAGTCCCGCGTGTGTTTTATTAACCGTTCTTAGGGAGTTACTTTTTCCTTGCTTTCCTTGCGTTTCCTTCAGTTAAAAACTTTCGTTCGATCTCGAGTCGCGATACAATTTGGAAAGTTCACTCTTGCAAAGCTTTTCCTATCTTTCATAATTTTCTACTGCGGCAGCGTGGAGTTTGGAGCAAAAGTGAAACATCTTCTAAATCCACCTCGCGCCAATTCCAAAAGTCACACCGAGTTGGCTGACAACCAACGATCGTCAGCAGCATCGCCCAACTCGTACGAATCTTACACGCTCTCGTTATTTCACACCCATAAAATTCACCTGACCCGAACTACAGCTCTTCCTCTTAACCAACGCTACAAACTCGCTGCCTTAACATGGCTCGCGTCCTCGCTTTAAAAGCTCTCCCCGGCCGATCGACCTTTTAAGGTTCAACGATCGCGGGTCGATCTCTGTTTCGATCTTCCGGGAGTCCTCTCCCGGAGAGATCTCTCGACATACAGCCTCTCCTCGTGGCTGGTATCGAGGGTGTAGCGTAATTTCAGGCCAGGACAGATCAGGTGTTACGACCGCTCGGGAGCGTATTAATCTTTCGGCAGGCAGAAGCAGGAGGAGGAGACGCAACAACGAGGAGGAGGTTCGTACGCGAAACGGGTATCCATAATACGCCTATCTCGTGATCAGCCGCGGCTTCCGCGGCCTTAAGCCGCGTGCATACTGTTTCTCGATCGCAATATTGGCCCGTAATTACCAGGTTGCCGCTATCTTCTGCTTTAGTTGCCCGTTTAGCTCCGTTTAGCTTTGCTTAGAACGTGCCACGCCACCTGCCAAGGATCCTAGGGGTGCAGCCTCTCGAATGGAATGTTTGATCCTTGAGAGATCGTTTTGAAATTCCACTTTTCGTTCGCGTAGAAATGGAACTGCTTTTATCGGCATTCAGATCGATTTTGTTCCATTTGGGACACGGTTTTCGTTCCTTTTGGCTCTTTCGACAGTTCTTTTCTGTTTTTGGCTCGCACACTTTGCATGGGACAGGCGCAAAGAAGATGCGATCTGCGATTAAGGATGCGAACGTAGATGAAGAGTATAAATATATTCACCGGAGCAAATGTATTCTCTTGTTTAATTGGATCGACGTTGTCAGTAAAACGTTCCATGCACGATAGAAGTCTACGACTTCGAATTTTTCATTTATTCGCATTTACTCAGTTGAAACGAGTGCAAATTTTGTCTCCTGACGCGAAGGTATATCTCTCGGTCAGAAGAGTTCATCGTACCTGGTGCAGCCGTGAACTTCACGTGCGTTAAAGTGATATAGGACCGCGGCGACAAATGCACGTACCAGCTTAGGTATTAAATTCGCTAACGAACCATACGCTGTTTATAATCGTCGAACCGGTCGAACCGTAACGATTACCAGAAGAATTATAAACGTACGTTGTCATCGATGACGAGTACACGAGTCTCTTCCGACTGGTTTTAATAGGCTTGTGAATTCCGGAGTAACACGCCTTCTGCGAAATATCGTTTTATAGGTGATTAAATTAACTGCGATAAAATGGATTTTTAATGACTACTCGTAGATTCGTAGTATTCTGTTGATTATTAAACCACCTGTTGATTAAGGAGGAGAAATGACTATAAACGCCGACACGCGTCGGTAAATAATAGGTTTCTCTTTTGAATTTCTCGTGGAATCTTTTTGGAAAAAATTCAGCTCAGCGTTTATTCAATAATAAGGTTATTAAACGCGCGATGGTTATCCGCTAATTAACTAATTATGAATGGTTAATTGGCGTATTTCGTTTAAGTATACTGGTTTCTAAAGTCCCGTTTAGATAGTACCGAATATATGAATATCTTTGACTGCAGAATTGCGGAGTTTAATAATTTCGTGAAGTAATACCGTTGATCGTAAATCTTTTAATGACTCTTTCGTATTGTTGATTTAATCGACTCGTGGATGTACCAAAGAAGATATAGTCACACGCGAATATATCCTTTAGGAGATCGGCACGAATTCGAACGAAGAATCTTCGCGTTGCGTTGACGATAGAAACCAGAGAAGAAACTGACAGTCTCACCCGCTCCGATTCATCTTCATCTTCATCCGCTTGATCCGCAATCGCAAGCTCGTCTCACACTTTCGTCTCAATTTTACATTCGCACTCGCGGCACTTAACTACGGTTAAGGGTCGAGGTTCGTCGCAGGGGCCTCGGTCGATTAAAGTGATATAAGGCCCCCGGCGTCGGCGGCGCGGCGGCGGTATTCAGTGGCTGGCATTAAATTAGCTAACGAACGAGTCCGTGCGGCCAGCGCCTAGCTTAATAAAAGAATATTCGAGCACGAGCGGAGCAGCACGAAGAGAGAGAGAGCGGGTCTCCGGGTCGACGATGATGCCCTCTCCGCCTCGTGGCGGCGCACAATCAGCGGAGCGTGCTCGTAATGACCATTACCGTCCGACTCGCTACCTTTGGCCACCACGGTAATGGCTCGTGTCTGGTTGCCTCTTGCCCGGCTGTGTGTGCTCGCCGATACTCCTTTGCTTCAGGGACGGATAACCGCTATCTACCGTCCCTTGCCTCTTCGTCTCTCCGCGAGGCAACACAGAGGGACAGATAAGGGGCCCAGAGAGAGATTAAC
Organism: Bombus terrestris; assembly: GCF_910591885.1. NCBI lineage: Eukaryota > Metazoa > Arthropoda > Insecta > Hymenoptera > Apidae > Bombus > Bombus terrestris. Next base: position 12,816,851 of record NC_063281.1, on the reverse strand, counting down.
GCGCGCGCAACGCCGACACCGGGGGAACTTGAAACTCGCGTCGGATTTCATGGAATCGCGTGGCCATATTTTACTCGCGAAAAATGGTAATTTCTAGATAGGCTAACGGATGGGGATGCTGGACGCGGTGGCACGCTGCTCGATTCCAGGTGGACCGCTGGAATCCATAGAGGAAGTGGACGAGGGAGCATGGGAAGAGCGCGAGGGAGAATGCCACGGGGTGGTTTAGTTGGTTTAGGAAGAGCGAGAGATTCAGCGACGGTAATGAGCGTTGGAGGGAGGAGAAGCTTTCTCAGCGAGTTGGCGGGCTCGATAAATCAATTTTCGCTATCGTCGTCTGAAGCTACTCCACGGTATTTTATCGATGCAAATGTCCCAATGCGATCAAAGGGAACGAAATTAAAGCGGCAAAGAAGAAAATCTGGATTTTTCGTGTAATTCGTTGAATGACGAGTTAAAGGTTACGACAAATTTACGATTGTTCGTATATTTTATAGATCGGAAGTTTTCTGAAAATGAAAGAACAGGTAGATATATTATTCGCGGAAAAGTAACAAAGTAGAGTAATGAGTTAAAAAACGGACTTTCGGTATTGATGATGTTGCGTGTGTTTTAAGTGGAGTAGCAGTTTAGCTTCTTATCAGTTTTCATCCGATTAAATCAAAGTCAATTAGCGGGTTGAAAGACTAATTACTTAGTTGCTAACTGCTACAATGTTATAAAGATGTAGAAAAAAAATAATTTGTTGCATTGTTAATATCAAGCAATTTTCTATGATACCGTTTGCCGCAGTACGTAATTAAATGAATTTCCTTGATTTATATAATTCCTTAGATTTAATTAGCCAACCTTGGTAATGTAATAGGTTTTTCTATCGTAGTAGGGGAGAGGTACTACGAAAGGGACGATATATTTTAACATCCATTCCTGATAGTAACCTATATTATCCTCTTAATATATTCTCCAACAAATAATAATAATAAATTAATTAACAATCGTTTTTAATTCCTCATAATATCATTATAATTAATCAAAAAAACATCAACTGCGGATTACTATCCTGTCGCTGAGTGAAGCGAGATCGCAGTGAGCATACTCAAAGGATTAAGCACTAGCGTTGCCATAAACGAGAAAGTCACTTGCGCGAGTAACACGTTCGATATTGTTGCGATGTGATTTGTCCCATTCGAAACTTGTCCCTCGCACATTACCTCACCCCTGTCTTAAAAGTCCAGTTTTATGAAAAAAATTCGCCTCGCCGATAATTTGTTCGTGAATTGAAAAATTTCAAAATCTTTCTCTCTCTCTCCCTCACAATTATCCTTTAAAGACATTCCTACAAATGATATCGCTAAATATCCAAATTATCATTGAATATCTGTTCACCATAATTTCCAAGCCATACACTGCAAAACCACCGAGATAAAAATCAACCCTCGCTACCACAAAATAAAAAGCCTATAGCTCGATAAATTTCCTGACTACGGAACTGGCGAGGGTAACTCTGAAAGCATCCGCGAATCGTCGACGGTGGTCGTTGGCTGGCTATTAGGACGCACGCCGGCGCACGTACGTATAATGGCAATCATGTTAATTATTGTAAGTAGAGCCGCGCGCCACCGCCGCGGCCACAGCCGCACAGAATACCGGCCGGCTGTCTTTCTTCCTGCGTTCCCTACGTAGTGGTAACGGCGTGTGCCACCATTACGAGGAGCGCCTTACCGTGAACGCACGCTATTCATTCCGCGGGGAGACCCTGAAGAACGGTCGAGGAAAAGGAAGGCGTAGGAGAGGAGAGGCCTCGAAAGGAAGGAAGGTCGAACGAGCGAACCAGAAGCGCGCCTTCGAACCGCTTCATCTCTATCTCCTTGTAGCGTAACGCGTTACGAGCCTCGTTTTTTCCTTTTTCGGTTTCACAAGGTTTTTCGTCCGATGTGCTTGTCCGTGGCTTTATGCGATCGAAAAGGAATTTTTATTGCACGATCTGCTTTGAGAAAGGATCTTTTAGAGTTTGATGCGTTGTTTCGGTTCGTTTGAAATCCTCGGGGTTCGAGCGTTTTCATTTTATCGAGGAATTTTGCGATACGTTAGCGTTTAGATAACGTAGCGGAGGAGGAATCGAAGGATAAACTACCTAAATTTAATATAGTCGGCATAAAATATTTTCAACGATGTTGCTTGCGCTCGTTCTCAAACAAATTTTATTAAAGTTCAAAGAAATATGAAACGATGGTTATCGCGATAAAGATGTTGCTAAGATCTGTTAATTATCACAGCCTTCCTCCGCAATCTTTATTTGTTTTTACCAATAAAAGAAAGAAGTAAAACTTGTCTGGACCCTTCTAGTGACCTCTAATTAGACATAGTCCAGTTAACACGGTTTTGTATGGCCGTCGGAGTGACCGCGTTCGTCCGATTCGTGCGCGCCGCCGTGTGTATCATTTTATCTAATTATCCGGGGCACATTGCGGGGGCTTAAGTACGCGTAGCTGTTACTCTAACGATATGTTTTCACGATTCTCCCGTTCTGCCAGTGCGTGCCGTTGGTCGCGTGCAATTACACGTTTAAATAATTAAAAAGCGAACGAAAGGCTTCGAGGCTTGTCGCGCAGCTACGATATGGATCTCTTGCGTCGTGATTGAAATTACTTCATTAGCCCTGCTTTCGACCCGTCTGGCCTTTGTTCAATCGTTTCTTTGGCTTAAGTCCCGATAACGATCGGAAAGATTTCCAGGTGAGAATTTAGACCGCCGTTTAGAGCAGATCGCGAGACCCGATAACGTTGTGCCTCGGTAGTCGCGTAGCAAACTTTTAGAATATTATTCTCCGCGAACAAATTATTCAAAATCAGACATCGGAGCAACGAGAAAATTCTTTCAACTGTTCTTCGAGAGTGGATAATTCTAAAGAATTTGATAATCTTAGGTGGTGTTCGGAGTGGATACAACAAGAACAACTATCGAATTTGTGCACGCGCGAAAATGAATTTATAATAGGCGATAGAGCTCACGAAAGCATGCATTAAGGTCGATCTTAATTAGCGGTAATTTAATTAGGTTCGCCAGCGTGACGGTTAGCAATGGGCCAGGTCTAAGTCGGAGGTAAGAAAATGTCGGCGTGCGTTATTAAGGCGGGCAGCCTTCCTCATCGTCACGGAAGTTGAACGTGCTGCATTCTCTTCTGTGTTATAGCTGCAGCGTTACGAGTTTTATCTCTTGTTCCTTACCTTCCATATTTCTAGCATTTCGTTCGAAGGTTTTTCACAACCGCAGGATCTTCTCGACATTCTTCATTTTTCTTTTTTTTTTTTTGTTTATGTAAAATGGAAAATATTTAACGTGTCGCGCAGAGTTGATCATATCCCCGCGTTCTTTGTGTCGTTCGTGTTAAATCTAGTCGAAGTAAAAGAACGTAACTTTTCCTCAAATTTGCTTTAAAGCTTAATAGCTTCCAACTGGAAAGAAAATTTTCTCTTAACTGTCCAATATTTGCGAAGATGCTTATTTGTCACGCTTTACATGTTTCACGTTGTATGTACAGTTATGCGCTCGCCTAATGAGTTCCAGGCAATGAGTTTCGTATACAAGAACTATTTCCCCTTGGCAATTGAAAATTACATGTTCCGAACAGTCAATCAGAAAGGCTAAATTACTCTGTCGAAGTGTTTGAACAGACACCGTTCCTAGAATCAATGGGAATTCTTTCTTGTGTAATTTTCATTAGCGTTTTTTTATTATATGCTATTTTCTAATTTTTTAAAGGAATTCTTCGGTAATAATTAGCTTTAGATTCGGTGTGTCTGCAACTGTGAGAGTAATACCAAATTTGTCGAGTGTATCCAGTTGCGAGAAACGTACGATAGAAGAAGATCCAATTTTCCAGGGTATCCTGTACTCGAACCGAGAATTACGTTTACTATTTCCTTTCTCGTCGCGTCAACTTTCGTTCATTTAAATCTTCCTCGAGAAAGGAAACATTTGTCAAGTGCTTCCCTGCGCGAAACTCTGCGCGAAACATGAATGAATAGCCCGTTCCCTTTAAATCGCTGAATGAATAGCCATTCGAAACAGAAATTCTGCGTATCCTCCACTCGGTGAGCAGCGGTTCAGCTTTCTCTCGCCCCTTTTATTATTCTTTGTCCCGTGAAACAAGACCGCTCGAACACAGAGGCTGGTTGCGAACCGATGCAGCATCGTACTCATTTACAACGTTATCTGAACTATTATAAAACGGCCACGCCGTTCTAACGGCCTGGCAATAATCTAAATTCCAAATGCGCGGTACAGGATACCTTTAACGAACCGTGATCTCTCTCGGCGAAACGAATTAATTGAACGGCCAGGCAAAAATCTTAATATTTCCCGTGGATCGCGTTTGCACGGCGAGAGAACTCAGTACCGAACCGTGAATTCTCATTAGGAATCATCGAAAGCGCGCGTGTACCGCTTGCAACGCGACGGATCAATTCTATGTAAATGGACACGAATCGTGCTTTATGCGAGATACGGTAAATGTTTTCGGACCTAGCTGTTCTTTCAGATTATGTCGTTTTCCAAGACCGCAGAGATTATTCTTATCTTCGCGGCTTTATTTCTGCTTCTTCGATCGATGAGATAAAGCGATTTATTTATTTAAGTAGACGGGGAAAAGAGGTGGTTCCTGTTGGAAGGCAACGTGATTGGTAAATTAATGCGGGAAGACGAGGCATCGATAGGAACTACATCAGTTTCTTAATACGTATCTACCTGTTCCTCTCTCGAGTATCTCTGTTGGAGTCACCTTTTTGCTCGATACCCGTTGCCGTTCCGCGGTCTAAGCCCTCCCCCCTTTCCTAACCCAAGCAATAATCTAAATTCCAACCGCTCCACGCAGGAGTTACCACTAACGAACCGTGTTTCGCTGCGTGGTGAGACGAATTAATTGAAGGAGCGCGGAAAAATCGGATATTTGCACCGCGCGATGCACGCAGCTTGTACCGTACTATAGAAAAGGAAAGATAGAGAGATACGGTGCTCGACATCTCGAACTCGTTAGATCGCATCGAAGGCTTGCTCACGGTCGAGTTGAAATTCGGTCGAGTGCGGTCTCTGGACGCGGCGTACGGCTTCTACCGGCCAATTAATTACCGCGAAAGGAAGAAAGGAGCAGGATCACGGCCGCGTTTGAATTTCCACGCGAGTCTCGTCGCGATGTGCTTGAGCCACCGAGCGTGGCATTCGCATATAATCAGCAGCCTGAAGCTCGATTATGTTTCCCTTACGGCCGCCGCCCCCTCGTCCCTGCACGCGAACGATCCACCGTATACTTGGCGGCCGTATGTATACTCCTAAGCCTCTTGTAGCCTTCGTTTATTTATTTAGCAGGCCAGGAAGCCGTTCGTTCTACCGGCAGCCCCGCGGTAACTAATTAAAGGTCAGAACGTAGCCGGGTCTTATCCGGGCAACGAAGAATCGTAAGCGGTCGCTTCCGGCCCTCGGGGTGGACTTTCGTATCGCGCCGATAAACCACATGCCTAGCTTTCAATCTTTACTCGCACTCTTTTCTTTCTTATCTCTGGCTGAGATTGGAAGGAAGATTTTTCTATCGTAGATGATCTTTGTTTCCGACCGTTGGAAATAGCACGCTGACTCGCGAAAGCGTTACGAAGTTGCGCCTAGTTTGGACGGATTTGAAAAGTTCTAGCGCGATAATTTTTTAAAAAATTCAAACGTTAATCTACTAAAGTTTTAAATCGAATTCTATCTCTTCCTCTATATTTTCTTGTCCATTAACTTTCCGAATAATCGCGTACTTGCATGCCACTATACGTACACGGCGTTAACGAGGAGCGCGAGTTACGAAGATCGGCTATGGTTTGAATAGCGTCGGTAAGAAATGAATGAAATATGAATTTTAAGATGCAGTGAATGAGCGTTCCTTTGAATGGAACGGATATTATGTTGAATGAAACCGAGGAAGTGTATTCGTTCTTGTAACTAACTGGACTTTTTCTGTTTGTTTCAGGTAAGTTGAAGATGTACAGGCTCGTAATTTATTCAACCCATTTCTGACGAACAATGCACAAAGTCTTAGGAACTTCGACGCGCATTGTGAGTACAAATACGTTCCGATAATGTTCTCAAACATTAACGTTATTTACGTACAGTTTAACGTTCGTCTAATCAAAGACTAATTAAAATTTCGCTCGTACGTATCTCCGGGACTATTAACTCAATTTGCAGAAATCTCGCTTGAATTCGCTTCAATAACGTCTTCCACGAATTCCCAATCTCAGTCTACCGTTTCCCATCTACCGTTTCTCGTGTCATTAGAGGAGATCCTGTCTCGCATACGGCAACCCAGATCCTCGGATCGTACCGTTTCTAATCGCGCTCCAATTTGTCCACGTGTTTCGCAACTCGACCACTGTATTTACCGTCTAATGACATTTCCCCGATGACGAGCCCCGATGTCAGCGCGGGGCTTGTCGATGCCAGGCACGCAGCGGCGACGGTCCCCACGATCCATTGAAATGGATGAAACGTCTCGATCCCTTTCGATCTCGAGCCGGCTAGAGAGGTCGAAATGAAATCATTAGCCGTGGAAAGAGCTGGCTTCGTAGCCGCTAATGGCCGGCCGTATACACCGGCTAAATAATGGTATTGTATCGATCGGATTTCTATCGTTAACAAGCCGGGGTGTCCGCGTAAAAAGACATCGTGGCTGACCGTAACTCAGCCGCTCCCACAATGAGCAGCCGCGAGCGGCGTTAACGCACTTCGTGCCATGCCGATCGACAGAGACCGGCCGCCTTCTATGGCATGCGAACGCATAACGCACGGCTAATGAAACCCTGGCCAACGTATCTCGCGTGTTTCGTTGCGTTCAGTTCGACACAACGTTGAATAAAATCCTAGTTATGAGCTGCACTAGTTGCACGCCTATATAGGGGGCGCTTTGTAGAAGATCGTTTAGCATATGTCGATTGCGTGGTACTTTATGTACACCTAGTGTTATATAGACTGCTCGCGTTGTTGATCAATTTGATGAAAAGTTATTCGCGAATGGTATTCTGCGCGAATACACCGTTTTACTGAATCGGTTCCATAGAGTGTCGGATAAAATAGGCATTCTAATGTTTTGAAAAGTAGCACAGGTTCTAAAAATAGCATAGGTGAACGATAGATTGCTTTTTTAAACGACGTATATTTCCTTCGTTAATTAAGAAATTTTACAGAAGTTTGAAACGGTGTTAAGATTACGATTCTAGATCTTTAGCTCTATATAGAGCGCGCTCTGTAATACCGAAGCCATGTGCACCCAATCTGCGTGATCTGTCAACTTGGCAAAGTCCCAGTACGTTGGTGAACCGAACCACAATACATCGAAACGATATTGAGAATTGCCAGTCGAAGATCGTTCGTCTCCATCGAAGTTTTCCACGAATCTTGCATATCGATCAGAGCGAATCGAGCGCGGCAACATTCTCTAGAAAGGGAATCGGGGATAGCGGCGAGATATAAATTTCCCGGGATTATGTAAACCAGTGGAAGGATAAGCAGCCTGTCGGCTGCTTGGTAAAAACTGATCGCGATGCATGTTACGGGTACGCATAACGCACTGGCACACTTGGATGCAACGAGGGGAACCCCCATAGTCCGACATACGCATTCGACCGTTGCTTCTCTCGTACGACACGGCGGCGCGGCTCGTTTGTGAGGCCAGGATCGTTTCTTACACGGGCGAGTTCTGTTCGTGGGACCCGCGAGAGAGGAGAACAAAGTTTCATCGATTCAATAAATTCCCATTAGGTCGATCTTGTCGGGATTGTAAGGTCTCCTTGGTATCTGCTAACTGGTTTCTACCGTTTGTACGTCGTTACTCCTATCGTTCCAGTGCGCGTCCTTCTGTAATATTATTTGTTAAAGAATCTGTCGCCGATGCGACATTTGTCCTTGGGCGATTTAGTATTCCCCGTGTCGTTAATTTGCGCCTGACGGAAAAATCTGCCTGTCCGAGCCGCTACTGATGATTCTGTTTCATTCTTGACGCTCTTGTTCCGCGTTTTTAAAAGCGAATTGAATCGGATGCGCGGTATTTCGGACGAGCGACAGTGGAATTCGCTAGTAAGTACAGTCTCGATCTCCTTGGTCAGAAATACAGTCAAGTCACGGTAATATCTTCAGTTACGAATAATTCCGAGATTTCCGAAAGGTTTCTCCTTTCCCACTTACAGCAGAATTTTTATCCAAGACGTTAGCCATCCACCAATAGGATAAATCAAATTTCGAAATTTCACTAGTACAAAGTATAAGAGGTTGAGCCGCGTGGCCACTCCTCGCTGCCTTCGCTTTCTCATTAGTTTCCAACGATACGGTATAATCGGTCAGCTGTGCAATTAGATGGGACGATATAGTGCATTAATCATCGCTGAAAAGTACATAGGCAGCGTCAATAATTACCAACTCGGTCTCTGGCGACAGATCGCGGGAGGCGATGGTTCGCTTTCGCGCGATGTTCGCCAAGAAACCGGCGTGTTATTACACGACCGACTGTATATATCCACGTCGCCAGTGTCGGTGGCAATTAACGAGCTACCGGTTGTGCGACCGTCGCGGCAATTAACAACGCCGCTCGTCTATTTGCAGCCGAGTCATGGCTGTTAAACTCGGATAGAAAACGATCTGTGACGTCACGGGGCTAGGATCGATCGTAGTAAATCGATATCTGGCATTCAGGTCGAATCACCTCGAGTCGATACGTGACCGTTCGACTCGATCGACGATCTCTTGGGGACCGCTATACGGGAGAACGCTTGATTGAAAGTAACGATCGGCGACCACGACGTTGTGCACTCATTTGCAGGCCTGTTCGTCGTTCCTTCTTGCCACAAATAGGTTGGTTGCATCGCTGTGACGGCTTCTTCCGATTCGTCGTCTTTCAAGGTGTGTCCATGATCTTTCTGCGCCGAAAGGATGGACGATCGTCGTTGCTGATGGGTCGCGAGGCATACGTCGGCGATAGCGCAACCGTGTAACCGAGGCTTGCACGAGAAAATACATATACCGGTTAGTAGGTACTGGTGTGTTTCAATTTATGCTAAAGAAAATGTTATCTTAGTAAACACGCGACTATGTTTGAAAGGAAAGTTCCGAATAAGGCGTAATAACTCTGTCAAAGTGTCGTTCGCACAGTAAAATTCACCTGTATCCACGACGAAACGCATAACAAGAAAGCGACTCATCGATTTCGAACACGAGACGAAAACAAAATTACACGGACGTTACGGCGGAACTTATTCAAATAAGGCGGCAGCGACGAAAGGAGCACGCTGTAATAAAATTTTATTACATTCTACGCGTTAAATCATATTGTATTACGTTCTGTTGGAGTATAAAGACATAGAAGACACGTCGATTCGTCATGGAAAAGCGTAAAGGACGCGGCGCAGTAAATTGTGCTTTCGCGGGACCGCTATTGTAACCGCTATTCGAGCGCCCAGTCAACATATCGTAAAATAAAATTTGTGGCACGTCGTGTCACCGGTTCGTAGCGCTATCGTGACGTGTCGTAAATGCAAACGCCGCTAACGTAAAACGTCGGTCCCTGCACCAGGTACAATTCGGATTTGATTAGGCCCTGAAATACGACAGGGGCGATCTTTTGTCGCGTTTCGGCAGGCTTGACATCTTTACTCGAGTCCTCGTACATTGATTCGAGCCGTTGCTCCGTGGATATAAACGCTGTTCGTAAAAGCCGCGAGAAATTTTATCGAACGATACATTTTTGAAGAATATCTTTCGTTTTCTTTGTTCCGTATTTTATGCCACAACTGGTCGTGCAAACGCGCGTCTTTTTCATGAAAGTATGGAACGCTTCTTATAAGAAATAAACGAGTAGTCTGCGATATAGAAACTAAAAACGTATCGTTATCTATAATTCGCGTAACAACCTGCAAACTCTACCAAATAATTTTCGGATACCAATTGCATCCAAAGGAATCAATTTTTCAAAATTTTTCAAAAAGAATCGTCGCGACTTTTCTCGCACGAGCCCGCCAAAAAGATGATTCCACGACCTCCCTCTACGTTCTTCCCATTAAAGGAGGACCAACGATACACGGTTGGAATGACAAAAAAATTGAGGCTGGACAGCGGGGCTCCGGCGAAATCGCAAACGAGGCCACGAATTCACGAACGGCTTGGTGAATGAAACCAAGCCAAGAGTTGAATGGCGAAGAGGTACCAGGCGAACGAACGAAGGAAGAAGCGGAATACGATTAGAAGAAGAAGAGGACGAAGAAGTTCCTCCTCCATCGTTCGACTGGTCACATAACGTGACGTGTGAGCGATGCTTACTCTCCCACAACGAGCACCGGTAGTAGATGATGCTATAATGGCTGGGAGTCGGACATGTGAGCGCGGACAGGAAGTCCAGGTTCCTATACCAAGACGTAGAGTCACGCGGATCTTCGCATGGAGGCCTTGCAAACCTCCTACGTGTCACGCAACTCATTCACCAGCTTTTCCACGTTGCATTAAGTCCCATTACCGACCAACGCTGACTGATGCTCGTCTCTGCTGGTTCTGTCGAGTCTCCGTGAATTTTGATAATAAAATTGATTAACCTTAAACGATTCTTTTCTGTAAACGAATCACGGTGCTCCGCGAAGTAAAGTATATAGCGCAAGGAACATGAACAAGAGCATCGTTCGAAGGTGGTAGATCCGCCAAGTCGACTTACCTTCGTCGCGAATCCTATATTCCGCTTCTGTTTCTTCTCGTTTTTCGTTGTTCTTTCGCTTGATTCTTATGGAAGAATTTTACGGTTAGAACGTGTGGCGAGCGCAGAGCAGCGAGTAGCCTTCGAGGTCTGTTGGTTACATGATGCGTCGGTGTTGCGAATGTATACTTGTTTTCTTTTTTCACTTTTCTACCCGGAGCTGTGCGGAGTTGTTTATTCATGTATGCGGGAGTTTATGGACTTCTTTGCACAGTAAAGGGGAAGACTAAGGAATACCGAATCGTTTCGGGGTGTGCGTGTAAATTTGAAGCAGCTCTTGGACTTTGTTTCGTAGATCTTTCGTGTCGTGTAATCGTTCGTAAAAGATCTTATTTGAAAATTGATAGTTTTCTGACAAATTCTGAGACAGTTCGAAAAATCGAACAAATATACAAATAAATCGAAGGAAATGATATTTGCAACGTGGTCGCTATTCTCGACGTTTCAATTTGTAAAATTGATCGGTAGATTCTGAGTGGTTCGTACGATAGGAACAATGTGCAGCTTTCTTCCTAGCGTTACTACTTACCGTGGAAGGCCTCGCGGGATGTCGTTGACCCAGCGACAGGAAGATCATGACGCGTTGCGTAAGAGGACATTATCGTAGAGCCGCGCAGCAGGTTACAATTTCATTCATGAATCCCTCTCTGTCTCCCTTCCGTTCCCCTGATGTACGCGCGTTTACTTTCTCTGAACGCATCCTCGGTCTCTTCTCTTCCTCCTACGCCTTCTTCGTTTCCCTTCGATTTCTTTCTCCCTCTCTCTCCCTCTCTCTCTCTCTCCCTCTCTCTCTCTCTCCCTCTCTTTCTCTTTCTCTTCTATCTTCGGTTCCCATGCGTGGGCGGTGGACATCCTGACGATGTCTTCTCGACGATCGCCGCTTTGTAAAAAGGAAAAATAACCGGAGAATCGTGGATAATTTAAATTACGTTGCTTGCGACCGCTTGGTTACACCGACATTGACTTTGTGCAGCGATTTATCGACTAATTTTATTCTCCAAAGTGAGAAAATAAAAAAAATCGAGTAAATCGTTAGCGAATTTTCTTTACCGAAGGATAACGGGTTAAATAAATCTTTTTTGATTACAGATACATTTTGTTCATTTAAACGGTCGAGAGATTTAATCGAGTTATAATTTTGATCGGTGTTGCCAAGTTTTATAATTCAAATTATCTAAATTACTCTAGATGTCTTGAATTCGATTTGTATAAGCGCTTCCGAGTTTTCTTCGCGATATTATTAATCTTTCTCGTTGCTGGAATCATTTTCTTCTGGCAAGTTGAACCGCTTCTTCCTTGTTTGAAGAGTAGATTTCGCGTTATTCGCGATTTCATCGGTTTACGCGCGTGGTATCGGTCGTAAACCGCGTATTCGCTGTAATGAGATTAAATGTACGAGTATCGACCTGTGACCGCGTTGAAAGTGACCGTTTAATATTTGTTTTATGACGGTAGCCATAGCGGCTGTCATAGCAGCGTTTAATGGCTGTTCGTTTCTAGTGCGTGGGAAGCAGATTTTTTTTATACCGTTGTGGTTTCGTACTTTCTAACGTGATTGCTTTATCGCTTCGAGCGGGCTACCGTAATAGTTAGCGTAGAATTCTTTGGAAAAATGCGAGCAACGTTGATTAAGTTCTATGCTTTTATGTGACTAATAATCGATCGTTTAGTATGCGAGCAGGCCAATGTTTTATTGTCGACGATGAATTTGCTTCGGAAATTCTTGCGCAATCACTTTTACAAAAGTCAAATATTCATTTATCAAACCTTTTTCATCAACTTTTACATTTTACTTTCACAGCATTAAAGTTCCTCAGTCTTAGGAAAATATCGCTAAATGGTAGGAAATTTGACGCGCTTAAACTTCAATTAAATTAATAGTAGATAAATGTTATTCTAGTTTAATACTTTTCGCGCAAGCGACGTTCGCAAGTATTGGAACAATTTCGCCAGCCGCTTCCCACGTCACAACGCATCGATACTCTCACTTTCCCACACTCTACCTATCCCACCTTTACCAAATATATCGCAAAGTTCGCGAAAACTTCATCAGGAAGTTCGTCCGCGTAAATCTGTCAGTGGCCGTAAATCTCCGGCGGAAGTGGCGTCAGGGTAGAAAAAGGGGCCGCCGTGGGCCAGTGGAAAAATTATTGCTAGCCGCGCGAGAGGAATCATACACGGGGCCCAGGACCTGGAAAGAAGCGGCGCATTCAACGGCAGTCCGAAGCGAAATTTATAACATCGCGTCGCGAGTAAATCCGCGCCCTCTTCTCCTCGACGTTTCTTTCTTCCCCGGGTCGGTTGCTCGCGGCTTTCCTCCCTTCGACCCGCGGCCAAGCTTAGAATAAAGAACGTTGCGCCTTGTCTACAAGTGTGAGACAAGAGGGCCCCGATATTGCCGCCTTATAATAAGACAGTATCGCATGAACGAACCGGCATCGGGGCCCACAGAGGGCGGTCCGAACAATGGGCTGAATATCCGCGGAGAGAGGCCACTCGCACACACGGTGTGCGTTGCGTGTGTAACAAGAGGAGCCAGCCTCTCTTTCTCTTTCTCATTCTCCTTCTCCCCGTTGTCTTCTTCCTTCCCCCCTTTTTTTGTTCCTCTTTCTCCGTCGCTTTACTTCGACGGTAGAGACGGTTGGCGGTGGAGAGAGCAAAGAGAGCACACAGGGCGTGGATGGAGGAGCAATGCACGCCATATATCAACATCGTACCGATAACGAGGTCCCCAGGAGGCTACCGGTCGTGGAAGACGCCGACTAACTTTGGTCGCCGCACGAACCGACTCTCTCGACTCTCTTCTCTGCCTTCGCTTCTTTCTGGGATCCTGCTGCGGCCTCCGAAGGCGAATGAAAAAGCGCGAACGCGATCCAACGTTTCCCCTCCGGTCTCCGCCACCATAATTTACGGTGGCTCCCGCGAATTTCCAAAACGTTTTTTCCGCGATTATTCTTCGGAAATTCGACGTTTCGGGATGGCACGTTGGGGTGAGTCGCGAGAGAGCTGGAAAAGGAGGTGGAACGATCGATGTGCGCTGGAACGAGCCTCTTTGAAATTGCACCGGTGTTGCACGAGTCACAAGTTACGAACGTCGAGCAGCTTGCATCAAATATATCTAAGAGTAGTGGAAACAATCTCAACAGGATGTTATTCGCACAATTGTCCAGAAGAATCATATTTTCCTACTTGTTGTCACGGTACCGGTCGCCGCTTCTGCAAACTTGACGCGTTGCGCGCCTAAATCGACTCGCAAGCGTTTACCTCGGCGAGCAGAAAAACATATTTCGAGAAAGAAAGAAGCGGAGAACAGTGGTCGAGCACCGTGGCAAATGAATAATGCAGCAGGCCGACAAATTTATTAATTGCACGATGCGAATCCGCTGATATTCCCGTGAACATGCAAATCGAGCGGTGAGCATTATTGTCCGGCATTGTTCGCTACCTCGTTCACGACCATATTGGACGCCAAGAGCAGCGTAGATCCGCCTCGCGAAACCAAAGAAAACTACGCCTCTTAAATTAGTTAGATAAGAATTTTAACACTGATCCGTTGTGCGCGCCGAGCCAACCCGCCGCAGCAATTGTGCTGGCGGAATGCCTGCAGAGATAACGCGGCTAAAAACTTGTATTTATTTCGTTGTTTCCAGCTACTTTCGATCGAGCTGCTTTCCGCTAACACGCCGCTTAACACGCCGCGGTTTTCACCATGGAATGCGTTTCAGTGTTTATCGCAGATATTATTGGCAAAACGTTGAGTGGAATTATTTAGTGGAGACGTTAAGTGTACGAGGCATTGTCCTCGGTTCTCGGATTTTCTAAAAGTTCGTAACATTTCTACCTATGTATGTAATTGTTTTCCAAGGGTTCCATCTTTTATTTCGTTGGCGTTAAATCGAACTCGTTCTTTTCAATTTTATTCCAACATCCAGTTTCGGCAACGGTATTATAACTTTTCCACCTGTTAAATCACCTTGCTTCTCGCAGCCCTCGCTCAAACACATTCATCAAAATCCATCCAGAACTCTGGCACCCGAAATTTCGAAAAGAGCAACTTTTTGCCAGGTGAATTGGCTCGAGGAGGCGGGTTTCGCGGGCCCGATCCGGCGAACGTGTACGAGCTGGCCGCCGCGGACATTGTAGGGCTTATATGGCGATCCGGCATAAATCAAAGGGCTAATATACTGGCTGGGCCCCGGTAATGCAGCCGCCGCGCGGCGGAGGTCTTTTTATCGGCGGGGTAAGACAATACGCATTTACATACGCGCGAGCGCTGCCGCGCGGCGTGTAGGCCTTCCGCGCCACGCCACGGTCCCGGCCGCGCCACACCACGAGCATATGGCATGGCTTATTGGAGCGGAGGCCGCGCCAGCGCGGCAATTACCGCGCTTCTGGCCGCCGTGCCGGCTCCTTCGGCCAAGCATCAAAGTGCCTGTCTCTCTTCTCTCCCTGGCTGCCTCTCCCTCTTTTTTTTTCTTGCTCCCCCTTGCTTGGTTCCCCTACCGTCGCGAGGGCTGATGGGGAGATTGCTCTTATAGGGGTGAGTCCTCTTTTTGCGAAGATTCTTGTCTCCTGTTTGATTCTTTGTTTCTTTATTTGGCCGGGGGGCGGGGGGTACCAGGGAGTTTGTTTTGGGTCGTTGGCGAGAGGGTGTCCGAGGTTTGAGCAGGTTTGGTGGGATGATGAATTGGTTGACGTTTGATTAAAGTGTGGCGTGATATTAGAGGGGCGACGGTTATTACACAATGTTTCTGGTATTTGGAATTCACATCGATTCTTCAGGACGTTAAACGTAACGTCGAGTCGACATGCAGTTTGATCGAATCTTCAAATCTTTCCCACGTGTAGCTCGCAAATATATTCGTCTTCTTTATAACGTTGCCATTAATTACACAAAATGCTGCAAAAAAGCTATCCCCGTCATCAAGCAAGCTGCCCATTCACTAAAGGTTCCAGTAAAAATCCCCGGTATCTTTCGTCGTAATTAACCACACCCATATCCCATCTGTGCAGTTGAGAGAGAGTGAGTCGATTAAAAGCCCGACGGAAAGGAGGAAGGGATTCGCGACAGTGCAGGAGATGAGAGGAATATGTCGCAAGAACGCGTCCCATCCGTGAGGGTTAACGAACGTCCCTTCGTAGCAGTATTCGTACATAATGCAGCACGAAAGAGAGAAAGGGAGAAAGAGTATCAGCCGAGGAGTAGAAAAAGGAATTACACGAGAACCGGCGAAGGGGTGAGGCAGAAGGATTCGCGGTCACGGGGACCGTGTGGCTTGACGTAGAAGAATTTAGGAGCGACGGCGAGAGCAAAGGCCCAGTTCGCGAGCGGCCAGGTCCCTTTGAAGTCTAAAAACAATGGCATTGTCTCTTCAGTCTAGCGAAAGGCTGCATCTCCCTCTTTTTCTCTTGCCTCCGCCCGGTTTCTGCTCCTCCGTGTCCTCCTCTTGGCCACTCCAGCCGCGTAAAGCGTTTTAGATGTTTTTTCCGCTCACGGACAGAGGTCCCTCGGGCCGAAAGGCCGCGATCGGTAAGGCCAATCGGACCAATTTACATTTTTCATTTACATCGACCGCAGGACACCGCACGAGAGACTGCGCCCGGGACCGACCAGCTATCCCAGTCACCCTGCCGGGACTTCCATCTGGCCTTGATTGAAGATGCTGACAGGCTTGGAAATAATGCTTCCTGGCGTCCTGACCATTTATTGGCAACTACCGAGCGAAGATTCTTCGGGCTGCAGCTTGTCTCTTATGCCTTCCATGCACAATGTGTTCGGAGTTCGATAAAGATTCTGGGCAGCTCGTGAGATTGTTTGGTGGTTACGTTTCATTTGCTGGCGAAAGATCGCAGATACTTTCGGTTCAACGAGGTTTTAGATACGTTTGACGCGACATTTATTGGTATCGTTGTTTGTGAAGTATTTTGGACAAGTTTCTAAGAGAAGCAATTACTTTTGCCTTTGAAAAGTTATAGTCGTAGCACGTCTTCCCGCAGTTGTAGTGTTTCTTTTAAATTTATCGATACGAATTTGATGCAAAAGATGATTGGCTCTTTGTTTGCTGCGTTTCTTCTGACAAAGAATCCGTCGTTTTTCGTCGCTCGGGATAGCCAACGAGCGTATTCGGAAGACTTGAAAACCACAACGACAGAATCCACGGGGCTGGTTTCTGCCGTGGAGCTTGAAAGTTGGCTAGAGGCAAACAATAGAAAGCGAAGGAAGGCATTCGGTGAAATTTGTATGGCACTATTTGCATGGTCCACTAAATTATAGGAAACGGAATCCGTACTCGGGATCTGCGCGAGCGAACGCGCGTTTCAACGCAGATTGAAGAGGTTGGCTTTCGAGGCAGAAACGTCTGGTCGTTATTTCGTTCCATCGGGCTTCCAGGAGAGAGGAATACAGATTCGGCGTGTGTGTCCGTTTGCGGTGGCCAGCGCAGGCTATTAGGTCTCGTACAAGAGCGTTCTCCTTTTGTCACGACTGGAATTTATTCGTCTCGATTCGGTCCAGGTCCCCTTCTCGTCAAAAAAGAAGCCGACCTGTCCAGCTCCCGAGTTCCAGACGGTACCCTGCCCGCCTTTCTAGCGTCTAGATCCGCCGACGATTTGAAATTCCCGATGCATCGCACGCATCCACCCCCTTCGCTTCTCGATGACCGATGTCACGCGTCCAGGATGCTCTCCTTGGCGCGAAATAATGGCTAATACGTCTGAGAACGGCGAAACAGCCGTGGTTTCTGCGTTAAATATTTATACAGAAGAATTTTTTGAAATTCTTGAACGGTTGGTCGAGTTTCTCAGCATTGGTAGAAAAAGCGAAGAGGAATTTGAAGTTGGTGTAAAATGAGGCAAGTTGGATCTATCCTTAAGAATGTTTTTCACGTTGTCTTTTCCTTTCTTTATCGCATACTCGTATAGGACACTCTATGATCCTGTTAGTTGTTGATAACCTCGCACTACAGATGTCATATTTAACAGGAGGGACACTTTCCAGTATGTACGTGTGTGTCGATCGAACGTGCCTCGTCTTATCCTGGTAATCGAGGTCTGTTCTTTAGGATTGAACTCTTTGCTTATCTTGGAATTATAGAAGCTAAGGATTAATCTATGTATATTAATCTAAATTTTGTCATAGTACGATTCAGTTTCTGCTTTATCGTCAGGTCAGCTAGTTCGCATTTCCAAAGGTATTCTTGCGAGAAGAGATCCAGGCTATGACAATCTTTCTGCCTGGAATCGATAGCTTATAGTATACACTCCTTTTTTCTTTGCTCAGGCTGTAAAATTCTATCAATTCGAAATATTTATCAGATTCTGTGAATAATTACGTTTGAAATTCCTCTAGCCTTAAATGAAATAACCAAGATTTTTCCATCGGTATTTTCTTAACATCCATAAAACTTGTCTGCGTGGTTGTTTCAGAATGTTTGAAAATCTGATAAAAATCGAAGTAATTGGTATCCCTGGGACAATCCATGGCACGTCCAGTCACCAAGTTTAATCGCGCATATTCGTTGGATCCGGCCTATAGCGATCCAATTAAGAAAACGCGAGACGTGTGCGCCGGATGCGTTGTCTTCGTCTCACCTCTTAAGGAACCGCAATTATCGAGCACTTGGAGCGGAAGTCAAATTGAGAAGTTCCAACGGCAATGTACGAACGCTTCTGTGGTCGTTTGATTTACGCGTCCGCGTGGTTTCAGGCTGGTTTTAATGAACGCGTCCGCTCCACCGTGTCGTTTATTTTCGCCACCTTGTTATAATCATTCGCCTCGCTTCGACGCCATATGTCGACCGTGAATTTTTGCGAAAATACATAAATCGAAGAAACTGGATTTCAATTACGAGCCAGATCGAGTTTTTAGTTATTTTAGAAGCTACGTAATTAAGAATCTCGCATCGGTGAGTAATTGTAATTGTTTCTGTCGACGATTCGTTTGCAAAGCGTGAGCGTGCAACGATTAACCGACGACGTGTACGGTCAATTTTTAACGAAGGATTAAACTTAATATAATTCAATTTCGGTGGCTCCTTATTAGAGGACGAAGCATTGGAAATGTGGCTGGTTGGAAAGTTCTTCGAACGATGAATAATTATTTGTCGAGCTAATGAATAACAATTGCGTATATTTTCCATATTTCGTTCCTGGATTATGCCCCTCTTCTTTCCATCTGTTCGTACGTTCTTTCCTCTGCATTAACAGTAAAATCTGTCTTCTATTTTCAAACCGTCAATCACCATCGTGAAAAAGGTAATCGAATCACGACGGCGATGATCATTTTCTCTCCGAAACTGTGATATTCCATAAAAAAAAAAAATTATACTCATCACCCCGAGTCTCGACACCCTAAAGGATCGATCCAAGAATCGCCGATGATTCCCCGAAAGTGTTCTTTGAATCCAGCGAAATCGGCACCTTATCTGATTCCGCTATCACACCGTGCTTCGGATTAAAAGTGGAGGGCGCGTAATTAACGAGCGGCGTGGACGGAAGTCGATTTGCGAAATTCCGGCGGCGGAAGGGAGCGAAGGAGAACTTGGGACCAAGATCGTATGAAATCGATCCGCGTGGCCACGTACACACGTACACGGTATCACGAGAGCATTTATCGGGCGACACCGGGATCCCGTGGGCTCTGCGCCGTTCTTCTTATTGATCGCCGCAATTAAAAGCGCGCGTCTCATTAATTGCGCCGCTGGCCCTTAATTAGGAATCATCAATTCGTAGACCGGCCACGGTTACGTGCTAGCCACCGTGTGTATGATTAACGAGAGAGACTGCGCCTTTCGGTCGTTTACATACCGACTTGGTCGCGATAAATATCGATATGCCGTGATCGTTCGACGAAATTCTACTTCTCTAAATCCGATTTTGTTTTCCTCTTGGTCTTTTACCCTCTTTAATTCTTTTCGTTAGTTCTTCCTTTCTTCTTCTTTTTGTTTTTATTAATCGTTTACTTCACTCGGTTTGGATGTTTGATTTATTTGGCCGGTTTCTTCTGGCACGTCTCTCGTGCTGAGAAATCAACGACAATTACGACAACGACAACTCTGCGTGAGTTCTCGCGTGTTAAATCGAACGATGGAAGTACAGGGTGGCTGACTCGAACCGTTCTGTTTCGATATTTATAGGAATTTGCACGGTGATCCATTTATTTTGATCGGATCCTGCGCGTTTCGATAATTAAAGGGTGGTGGAGGCGTGGTAGTTTTCTCTTCTTTCATTTGGTTCCCTCTTTTTTCCTGGTCTCTTTGGCCATGTTGATCGGTTGATTGGTTTTTGTCGGAGGCTAAGTTTTAATATCGCATATGGAACCGTATTAATTATCGGTACATGGAAATTAATTAAGTTGGAGCATACAGAGATGCAAATTTGCGTCGCGAATAATTGATAATGGTACTTATAGGTGGTTGGTAAATGAATCGTTCGGGGGGACTGTACATTCCACGCGTCAAACGAAAGACCTCGTTTAAAAGTTAGCTAAAGGGTTGAATATACACGGAGTTCTTTTCTCTTCCGTTTCATCTCAACTCGAAGGAAAAGTATAATTAGTATTTAACTATTTTAACGAAACGAGAATGGTAGGTGGATAGAGACAAACGTTAAGGTACGAAATTTTACTTTTCGATAGATTGCAAGACGTCTGACTAGGAACGGACTCGAACTACTTTCTCGCACTAGAACAAGAAAATGCAAGTACAACGAGGCTTACGGTAACATCGTCAAAGTTAGACCTTTGGTAAATCTTATGCGAGCGATTTCGTCGCAATTCGCTCAAAATCACTATTACAATCGCGATTACGATCGAATCGTTAGTCCTAAACGCGGTTGAGTTTGAAGCACCGAACTCGAAAAGTCGAACGATTTCAGAATTAAAAATTCAAGTTATATCTTTTGTCGAAGCTACGCGGCAGACTGGTCTCGAACGAAATTCGCAGAATCTCCGCTCCGGAATAACCTCTCTACCGGCAAACAAAATAAACGTATCTCGCCGAAAGAAATGCTCAAGGATTAAGCCATTCGTCCCCGACGATTGTCCGACGGCCTCGTCCACGTCCACGGCGGTGTAGACTGCACATCGCGATCGAGGCTTATTCAGAATTTAATCTACGCGAGGTATCTGCGCGTTGGCGACGAGAGAGTCGCGCGAGTCCGCTCGAACAGGCTCGTAGAGACGATCGAATCGGTCACGTCGCTGCTTCCCAGCGGCGCGATGCGTGAGCCACGATGACCTTTGTCCCAAAGCTTTGGCGAAACGCGGCCAGATTGCACGCTCTTTCGTGCTATACCGCCGCTGCACGTGCACGTGTACACCCCCGTTCAGAACTGGTAAAGTTGCAACAGTCCGAGACGATACGTGAATTTATTTCTGCTCGATGGTGTCCGGCCTTGGGAATTAGTTCATCCTTTGTTCTGTATATACAGGGTGTAACAGAACACGTGTGGCCCACTTTGCGCGTGGATCGTGCATCTAAAAACAACGAGAAAAGTTCATGTAAACGTATGTTCCATCTGTCTTCGTTTATGAAATGTAACGAATCCGCTGTGTACGTAGCATCTACTGCAACAGGTTGAAGCGTTAAGATTCAGAATAGAAGAAGCTTTTTAACGAAATCGGCAAAAACAAACATCTATTCAGAGTGTAACCGGATCCATGACAAGACGTCTACTGGCTTGCCTTGAAATGCGAGGTGATCAAAGCTTCGGACCAAGCAACGTCACTCTACGTTTCTACGAATTTCGTTGTACAAAATTGAACCATACAGAATTTTGTTACGAAGGAAATGACAATAATGGACGATGAATGGCATAACGATATATTAGTTCTGATCGGAAAACAGAATTGACGAATTTGCGTTGAAAGCGAGATATCCTGCTCTATCTCTTGCAGCTAATTCTCACAACTTTTTCTATGATACGTTGTCATAAATTCATATGTTTTTTTACCTTGCCTGGACATAAATTTCTGGTCGATTAATCCTTACGCCGATAATCTAGATTAATTGCCACGTTTCGTGTAAGATCAACGGGTGTCCCTCTACTTATGAACCAGGCTGTACGTGTTTCCGCCTTTTTGCACGTACGGCGTCGATTTAACGCAACGGATCTGTTGACGATGCTCGATGTTCCCATTTCGCGTTGTTGACGGCTTCCTAAAGTCAGTCGAACATGTATTATTAGCCACGTTACGTAAAGACATCTCGCGAGATGCGACCTTTTGCGCGACACGTGCGGCACGAAAGTGCGATTTCGATCTGCGAGAGGCAATAAAGACGCGATCGTAAACCGATTTCGATTGCGTTGATGCCGATGGAATCGGTTCCGTGAAATTGCCTGTCTGTTTGTTCAGTGCGTGGAACGAAGTTGCTTGAAGAGTTATATGGACTAGGTTCGAAGGGCGAGTACGTTCAAGTCGACGATAGTCGTATAATCTGGAATAAGTTCGATCGAATGGCGATCGTAATATCGTAGTTGCGAAACACCGCGTGCTATTAGGTTCCGTGATTTCCTTCGAAAGATGGTTACGTTTCTATTTCTGGAATATTATTTTTTGCGTAATGAAAAATTCTATGTACTCGGCCGTTTTATTGCTACTTTCATCTTATTATCATTGCATGACCAAATTATCACACAAGCAGTCCATTTGTTAAACGCTCGTTCAACCTTCTATCGTTCTAAATTGTCGTCAAGTGTCGATTCTGTCAACAACGATCGTAATATTGTATTCTTCGATATAGAACAAAATTGTCTAGAAAGTAAGAAAATGCAGCAGCTACACAAGCACTACGTAAGCTGCGATCTATTCGTTTTCAGAGTTCGTTAGAGAGATGCAACGGGAACTGATTGACTCATCGATTGGTAAGTCGACTGGTTCGTAAACGAAATAGAATCAGTCGGGGAAACGAGGATGCGGTGTGTTGTGCGTGCACAGTAATTGGACACGTTCGTCCGCGTAACGTGGAATTCTTGTTGCGTTCGAGGCAGCCGGTTGGCTGATGGTCCCGATGCAGGGGTCATGGTTCAGAGGTCCGATGCGGGTCTTCCGCACACATCCATATTAAGTGGCTCGCTTTTATGCGCGCGGCTGGACACTGAAACGCTCTTAAAACCAGCGGATACAGAGGCTCGATCGCTGCGAAAATATCGCGTTCCTCCGCCACGATTCTTTTACGTCGTATGTTTCACTCTTGGACTCTCTGTGTATTAGATATATATCGTATTAGGTCGGTGTATATGAAATGTTGTTTTTGCAAATGAAACATCGTACGTGATTCAATTGAATTTTTCAGCGATTCTATTTTATTCAAGATTTATAGTATAAACAGTTTGGTATACATTTTGCATTATAAATTTTGAATCTATTAAGAACGAATGTCATTATGGCGGTGGCTTTTGTGAACTTTAATTCACATTTAGACTTCAGCTGAATCGATAAAAGTTTAATATTTTAAGAAGGAAATATTGTAGAAATCCATTGTATTCTAATACTCTGATACTTGACGCGTATTACGTAGTAGTCTATACTTTCTTCTATCATTGGCGCGATAAAATAGAATTACAGAATTTTTTTGCACGTTACGTGTAAAATGATGAAAATACTAATAAAAAAAAAAAAAAAAAAAAAAAATGTGGGAAGAAAGTTACTGCGTAAAAAGTACACTGGGATTGGCGTTCGATCGTATCGCGAAAACTTTCGAAGAGCAAAGTTTTAATAGAAATTATTCATCGTGAAATAAGCGGACGAGAGAGCATTACGATCATATGTACGTCTGCAAGTATGATTCGTGATCCAGTGTTCCGTATCCTCGTGCGGGAAAAATGCAGAATAAGCAGAAAGCTCGGGCTTCTCACAGAGGAAACAGAGATCACGTTTCGCCATTTTTCCAGAAGCGAGGAATCTCACGGTGAGCGGTCACTTGGAAAAAAGAAATGCAGTCACGAAGAGAAGAAGAAACTCGACTGTATCCTCACTTAGCTTGCCATATTTAACTCTTTCGCCAGAGATACACATCCGCCCTTTACATCTATAGATTCCTATCGCGGTTTACGTAACATTCATACACAATACCACAGAATTCATTCCTTGCGTGAATTAAAATTCATTACAAAAATTATCACATCACCTTTTTAATTAGAAAGGTAGTGTGTCAGGAAACGGGATACCGGGCATGACCAGCGTAAACATGGTAATTTCCTCTTTTAACGTAACAGTTACCGAAGAAAAATATGTTACTTAGACACGCTATTAATTTTTATAACATCGCATATTCGTATTATTACACGACATCTGCTTCCTCGTCGAAGCAAGGCGGATGTTTTACAACGAGATTGAATCGTAAGAATAACCGCGTTTCTCGATGCATCTATCTCTCAAAGGCACTCCCTGAATTCTTCAAAAATGTAAATCGTAATTTACGAAACACTCTACGTAGAAATTACATCTACGAACGTTTCATAAAATCAAAGATTTCGAGAGCATAGAAACTTCTCTGCGTTTTCTTCTATCTATTGGGTCGGCATCTAAACGATTGCGGATTTTGACATCAGGTGTTATTGACAAAATCCGCAATCACTTAGTTGTCAGCCGAATAGAACGAAGAGGAAGAGATACGAACGCGTAAAAATGGAAGAAGTCTTGATATACACACGTACATGTATTATCACATTGAGAATTACATTCTACGTTTGGATTATTTGCAACGCAATCAACAGATTCAACGATATTCTCGTTAGTCGTAATTCAATGTATTGTCTATTTTTAACACAAGTTCCATCGCACCTGATAGTTACTATATAACGATCCTAAAAGCGTATACTCTTTTCATAGCGAGTACTAAAGATACAGCAAAGATTTATTTTTACTACTCTATCTTAACTACTATGCACAGCTGTTGTATACTTTACCGCATGTATACGCTATATAGTAAAGATTCCTCGATCAAAAGATGATTCCCACGGAAACGTGCCATCCGTAATACAGCAAAGAAAGAAAAGAAGAGGGAGGAAGAGATGGCGACGCATCTGGCGGCGTCGAAACGGCACAGAAGAAGCCGCGGAGAGATGCGGACGCGGAGGAAGAAAGAACAGCTTGGGAGAGGGGAGGCAGGGTCGGCCGGGTCGGAGGGATCGAGAGGGTCATGGGTCACGGGTCGTACGGCATAGCCCTGACCTTCGACCTTATCCCCTTCCAGCTCTTCTCGAGACCCCGTACAGACCCCTACCAGTCGTACCTAGAACTCGCTTCTACTTCGTGTTCGACTCCGCTTCGGGTCTCGCGGTGTACCCGCGGTGTCGTCTTGCGTTTCTTCCAAAAAATTCTTATCGGTGTTTCTAATCGGTGTGTCCAACGATATCAACTTAAATATAGAAAGAAAACGAAAAAAGAACGGAGTGCAACAAAGTGGCAATAAAAATTTCGTTGTTGTGGAATGTGATTACAGACCTTGACACAGTTTAGCGAGGATAGCAGTTTAACGACGCGCAAGTTTGGCATCGTTTATGTTTTGGTAGCGGTAGATTAGCGAGTGTGCAAGTGCATCTGGTGCAGACGCATGCAGAGGCGTGCAACGTAGCCTCGTGACACGGTGTAACGACGCATTGATTCGATCTTTACAACGGCCGGCCACGCTGATGGAGCCTGTTGTTCGTGGCGTGTGACCGCGTCCGCTCGGCTACGCGCCTCCGACTGCCTTGCTTCTTTGTGTCACGCGACCTCAGCTCGGCCGGATGGTGAATTGATTTTACTCGTCCGCTGTTTCTGGATAGAGGAACGCGTGGAAAGGCAATATGGGAATGTGTTTGATAAGAGTGGGGATTATGTAGATTGACAGGTAGATTGGCGCAATGGAACACGTAATATTGTCTCAATGTGTTTCTTCGCGGTTTGGTGACATTTTATCGCAACTGGTTCGTAGTCAATAAACTACTTTCAAAGGTCGTTCGTAATTTGGATATTTGCGTGTTACGGTTTTGCAACCTGTAATATGTCAAGTTTGACATTTTCCTAGTAAATTATATACCGATAAGTATACGCGTTTTATACGTTGAATTTTCAATACTCGAAAGAGATAGAGCTTTTGGAAAAAAAAGGTAAATTTTTAATGCATTACATTTTGCATACGCGACTGTGAAATACCAAGTTCCAACAGTCGATAAATCACTAACAATCGAAAAATCAAATATCCAAATATCCATAATACAATTTTTTCATCGCGCTGGTTTCTTTATCGCCCTATTCCGTTGATACGCACGTGTTACGTAATTCCTATCAGCTGACGAAATATTTCTAATTTCTAACTTACTTTTTCCCCTTATCTCTCACGATTAACGATAGAAAAACAAGCGATGCGACTTGTATACCAGACTCCACGGATTTCTAGCCTTTTTTGTATCGAAAGTTTGTCACGGTTTGTTATTCGAAACTTGTCGCTTCATTATAAAACGTCGCCGTTAAAAGTCACGAAAATGTTCACGCGTCTGGCTTTCAATTCGATGGATAAATTACCGGTGAAATTGTCGTCCGATGCTCGTCGATGGCGTCTGTTAAACGCATGGACAAATGTCGCTCGTAAATCGGCGTTAGTACCTAGTAACGTTACTCCAGATGCAGTGCTTTCTCTTCGAACGCGAGTGTCGCGCATTACAGTCAGCATGATGAATGTAATGACAATAAATTATTCCGGATATCGGCAGTAAAGCCGCTTTATCGCGAGGCAGTACGTAACCCTCGCGTCCATTAAGAAAGAAATCGACTTTGCTGGCCAGAAAATCGTTTCTTCTCCGAGCCTTTGTCCAGACAAATTGCCGTATCTCCAGATAACGGCGTTACGTGTCTTTTCAACTTTGTGCAAAAATTCCTTCTTCCAAGCTTAAACTTGGATTCTTGGAAAGATTCTAATCAATAACAAAATCGATTTCTCATGCTTAGGAAATGAAATCTCTAAGTAGCGAAATAGAAATTCAAGTTAATTTTATCCCTGCCAAAAGTTACAGTCAAATTTTTCTTCTCACTCTGGTAGAAAGAAAGGAATAGAATCTTCCTTTTGAAAGTTTTCTATATCAAAAAAATTGAAGTTTTAACGTACGCGCGAAAATTATTCGCAAGATAATCGACATCGTACTTGGACGTTTCCGCTGTTTGAATTTTAAATCGCGGAGACATTATCTCAACGGCACTCTCGCTTTCTATCGTTATCGATAATCTTCGCGTGGTACCGCGGAACGTATCGCTACGAATCTGTATCGGATGTTGTAAATGTAATCGACGCTTAGAGAGCGGATTACATGTTTAATTACAGACGCAAGCGGCGATATCGCGTAATCGTAAATAAAACGAGACTGATGGATAATCAAGCAGTCCATTCAGGGGTATGATTAATACTGTTATCTGTCGAGTAGCGTGTCGGTCGTTTTGCCGGCTTTATAAACCGATCTTAGATAAACGCTAGTTGCACATCGAAAGAGCTTCATTATTGTGTCGTGGCTGGATAATCTGTTGGCTGGTTGCTTCTCGTTTCGCCACTAGAAAGAATTTCGCTTCGATTCTTCGTGCAATTACCTGCTTCTTCCTGTTTCGCTAACGCATCAACCTCTGTGATTAACGACACGGTTTAAAGCGCGAGTGGGACGAACAGGAGGAAAAATCGGCCGAACCGAGTGTTACGATCGGTATTCCGATGATTTTTACCCGAGGCCCAAACCCTTTCCATTAAGTCTCCTTTCACGAAGGATGCTTCGCTCCCGGGCAAGTTAGATTCTTAAAAAAGAGTAATTGCGTCCTTGGCCCTTGATTTATTCTGTTACTGTTGTTCTGCTGCCGCGCGTTTCCTATTTCTACGAGCAGTGTTGCACTTAGACGTTATCGACATTACCGAGGACGCTTTTTACATAAATGGAATGGAAATTTTGTTCGTTTCTTCCATCGCGGTATTTGGAATGTTGACGACTGTTTCGCAATTCTCTATATTTGTTACGGCCATGCGTAGGAAGCTTGCTTAATTCGAATAACCGTAGGACGACAAGTGGAACACCAAATTCTGGCACTGCTTCGATTGTCATTTCCATACATTTATCGTTATCTATTCCAAATCTCCATAATTAATTTTATTTCTTTCGTCTCGACAACTCTATTAAATTCGTAAACTTTTTACACGGAGAACGAGATTTTATAGGCTTCTCAGATTACGATCGTGGTGCTTCGGTACCCCCATCCAGTTCCTCGATATAGTCTCGAGTAATTACCTCCATAAACACAGAAACCTTAGCCAATAAAAATAAGAGGCAATCCAACCATAGCCATAACAAAATTCTATTTTTTTTTTCTTCTTCTTCTTCTAAAGTCTCCGTCGTCCATTTCGTCGTCAATATCGCAAATCTGTCTAACTACGGAAAGTCAACGTATATCGAGGAACAAATAGACGAGAGATGGTCGTGGAGTGAATCGCCGCGTTGATCACGATCACAGACTATGTTTATACGCGTGTTCGTGAGCGCGTAGGTGCGTAGGTATATCGTAGATTACGCGTGGCGCACGAACGACCTCGGTGCACGGTTCGTTAGCAAGGATCGCCCTCCTCTTCCACCTCGGCGACGTTGACCCGACGTGGGCGCGGGCCACGCGTCGCTAATGACGAGCAATCAGCCGCGAACTCGATGCAAATCCGGCGTCCAAAGGGCAGTCGGAGAAAGTGATTAGAGGATTGGCTCGTTGCGTTGCCTGGAGCCTGTTCTTTTCCAGAATGTTGAGATCGTCGAGGAGATCGTATAGGAACGTCGAGTTAGCAATAGAGAAGTTGATTTTACGCCATCGAGGATGACATTTAAGAAAGGATTGCGCGTAAAGGAAGGAGAGCCCGTATTTAATCTGTCGGATTTTTTAACGTTATTTTTTCAAACTTCAATAGCTTGGAAAAGTACGGCGAGCTCCACTCGGCAATTCTAATATGGCTTAGAAGAAAACCAATTTTGTACAAGGCTACGTGGTTGCGGAACTTTAGTGCGAATAGCTGATTCGTCACACGTGGCGTTATTTTTATCGTCTGCGTTAAGGAAAATATGGGTCAGTCGCTGGGAAATAATTCTATGATAATCGTTGGTACTTCCCAGAGGCTGAACGATTCTACCGAACGATCCATTTTGTTCCTAAATCGTAATTCTCGAAAAGCAAGGTATAAAGATGAAATGAAAATTCCAGAACCAACTTTCTCGAGCTATTTTCAACGCCAATCTGTCAGAACCGAGCTCGATGGTTGGCGAAAATTGCGCGTAATACGCGAGTGACGAAGAAAGTCGGTGTGCTCCGATCGAGAGGAAGTTGGAATCGCCTCACCTTCGTAGGTTCTGGTTTTATCTTCGCCGGCCCCTACCAACGCCGCCTCCTGAACCTCCACCACCTTCTCCGAGGTCCGCCCACAACGCGTGCTCCTTCGTTCCCTTCGCTCCATCCCCGCGAACTCCCACGCCACGTGCTCGTTCTTCTCGCTGATCTGCTCCTTTTGGTCCACCAGGAAGCCTCGGATCCTCCATCCATCACGCGCAACTATCGCGACTAACGAGTCCGCTCTTCATTCACGACCTCCGGTGCAAAACGGGCTCGCCACGGGTTCAAGGGTCGTGTTTCATTTGGCGAACGATTATGGGCTACTTCGACCAACGAGCGAACGAACGAGCCTCGTTTTCCAGTAACAATGCCTGTAAATAATGAGACCGTTCCGTGGAAACTGTTAATGGGATTCTCGAATGGTGTTTGGAGGTTCGTGTTAACCCTTCGGCAGTGTAATAAAGTGACGAAGAATTCAGGAAGTAATTATCTCTTTATCTTCGAAATACTGTTAACGGGTTAAATACTGTAAAACCGCAGTTAGATGTTGGCGAGGAATGGCGAAATTTAGAGATTAGTTTTAGAAGTTTTAATAACTCGAGCACGTCACCCTTGCGTTTATGGTGTGCTACCCATTCGATGTCTTGATTCAACTGTACTTTAATCGGGAATCGAAAAAAGAGTCTAAAATTTCTAACAGTCTGATCGACGTAAGAAACAGAATAAAAACTTGAAACAACCAGAACCAGGACTGGTATCCGTAGACTTGGAACATCAACCTCTTTTTCTTCGATTCCAATTACCGCAATTATAGCACTTGAGTCACGCTTCGACGCGAATTGATTTACCCTAGAATTCTACGACTCGTTGTTGCACAATCTACAAAAACGGCAAAGTTCACGTATTTTTTTCCCTCTCTCTCTCTCTCTGTCTCATACTTGTCGACAGAAAGGAAGGTTGTCTCGGTGGCAACGTTATTTTGCATGACTTCTTTCTTTCGGAATTCCTTAGTTTTTCACGCTGTAGATTGTTACGTTACGCCTATAGTAACTGTATAGGCTCGTGAGTCATAGTTTAAAGGATAAAGAATGATCGGCACAGCGGTGGTGCGATTTATTTCTTCATGGTCAAGCGGTATAGAGAAATGCGCGAACAGTTTGTTTCACGCTTCGGCCAGTTCGCCCGGTGAAGTCGGAATGCTGGGCGAACAGGACATTTTTTATGAGCAGAATACATCGAGGAACGCTCGAAACGCGCTTTCTACTTTCTAAAGCTTCCTAGTATTTCGATTTTATGGAACGAGTTACCTGGTTTCATTGCTGTTAGTTAGGATGAAGATAAAAATATATCCCAGATAAAATAAACAATTGTAGTCGAGAGCTACGAGCATTTCGTCGTATCTTTTCGCTTCCATTTTATTACTTTAATGAAATCGATCGAAGCGTTTTATCGTCCATTGTTGTATCATTCGACTGTAGTGGAATTAAGTCAATTAACCACGGCAACATTCCAATTTATTTCTTTATTCGTTGAAACCGCAAGAAATATCAAATCATCTGAAACCACGTCAAATAATCTTCCATATACCTTGGATCCGCGCTCATAAAACAAATCACCCATCGCTATGGAACATTATCGATACCTAGCAGCACTTCCACAAAATCGCCCTCGAATATCTCCAATTTCGTTCCATCGACTGGTTCCGTTTCGCAAACACGTTCCGCGCGTTTAGCGCAGGAAAACGGCTGCCACCGTTTACCGCGAAAGAGTCGCCCCGACTTAAAATACCGAGCAATTCCCAATCGAATTGCCTGCGGATAGTGATGGGAGCAAGTTCGATGCGAGTTCACCAAGCATAGCTGCGATCTACGCAGGTGTCGTTCGTTTTCCTAGCTCGCCGATCTATCGATAATCTACTATATTATTTTATTTATATTTCATTTAATTTAGTTTAATCTACTGTAACGTTATCTCGTCTCGTCTCGCTTCGGTCAGTCTGTCATAGCACTTTGCTGTTCGTCAATTTATTATCTTAAGATTCTACTATACGCGCCTGCAACTCCTCAGCTCACGTTCCTTCGAAAATATTCACGAAAAATTCCAATCCCCTTGATAGTATCATTTCGTTGGTCAAAAATTTTCCAATCGAATTCGAAGCTACTTGACGCGCACTTACTCCCATCGCTAGCGATCGATTCGAGCTGGTCGCGGATCATTCTAGCAAACCGCACGATTCCAGAAAACATCTAATCCAGCGGATAGGAGGTGGCATTACGGCGTGTTGCGCTAACGCGAAAAACAGTAGCCTCGTTCTGCATGCGGGGAAGGATCGGCACGCCTCGTCTGCGAGGCGAGCACAGGCCGCCAGTCTGCAAAAGCGGACTATCGACCAGGATCGCGCGAAATAGTACGGTTACGACGTGTTTTATGATCCGCGGGTAAGTGCGCGTTCCTTTCTAGCGGCAAAGTGGCAAAACCATCGTGATAAAGGAACGCAGCCATAGGAAACGCCGCAGATGCTGAAAGCATCGGGTTCTACGCGCAAAAGGGAAATCCGCGTCCGCCTTTTTTCCTAAAGCTCTTTGAGTCTTTTTGTCGAGCCTGTTTGACCGCGCCTTCGTCTTTCAAGGTTGTTTCGTTGTACTGCAAAATGGTAATCCGTGCTGTAACCAGCGTATATTGAGTTTACATGTTGCTAAGAGCGGCTGGTATTTATGGCAAGATTTTTCGTTTCGCAAGGAGACGATTAGGTGATTGAATGATTATTGAAAGGTTTCTGGATGATTATTGAAAGACCCATAGTGCGTATGATTTGATACTGTACTTTGTGCAGTGTCGTTGATTGGCATATGATACGCGTGTTCGTATTTTGTAGGAGAAATTTGATTTTGGTAGCAAAGTTTGAGGATGTCGTGAGTTTCAGCGAAGATGGTTGATTTCAGGAAAATCGTGTAGCTGTGCTCTGGAACTTTCAGCAAACTGACACAGATTTGTGAAAAGTGTTAATTAAAATTAACCAAAGCGAGTTAAATTTTTTCTTCAGTGAAAAACACGGTTTAATAATTCTTGTGAAGATATATCAGTGTTCTTGCGGTCGTAACTTTAAAATACACCTTCGATAAATTAATGTTACTAAAATACTGTTGTAAAGATCTGCTAAAATGTTTAGCCTCGACTGGGGCTTCCACTTCATTCCAGAAGAATATGGAGGTAAGAAAAAGTGCTTTAATAA
Source organism: Bombus terrestris (assembly GCF_910591885.1). NCBI lineage: Eukaryota > Metazoa > Arthropoda > Insecta > Hymenoptera > Apidae > Bombus > Bombus terrestris. Next base: position 12,784,535 of record NC_063281.1, on the reverse strand, counting down.
GAAGAGCTATCAATTTGCCAGTTGACAAAATTCTGGACCCTTATTAACGCCCCCTACACCGTACAATCATCGATAAATCAAGTGTCGCAAGAATTTCTCAATGAAAATAAAAATCCTTAACGAAGAAATTCAAGGATCCAATTCCGCCTGAGCCATCAACGACCCTAACGCTTAATATCATTAATAAATCTTCGCATTCATATAACAATCCAAAAATAAAGGAGTTTCGCCAACTTCCACGAAACGCAGCCTAAAAAGGTACGACGTTCCCCTACGTTATTAATAAATTGTTGTACGCGAAGCGACGTAAAATTTGTCTTCGAAAACCCTGGAGAAACTTCGCGAACCTAAATGAAACGTAAACTAAAAAAGGAACGAAATTTCTCTCCTACGGATCAGTGTTATTAATAAATTTTTTGCACGCAGGCCGGTACCAAATTTGTCTTCGCAAAAAGGGGTATACTTCGCAAGCACGAAGTACAGTCCTTAATCCCGGCGAGGCCTTAGTCGCGAATTTATGACTTAATATATCGGTATTCCGACGAGTCCCGACGTTGAAACACCAAGAAAACGAGTAATCGCGCAATTTCACTGTCGTGGTGCTCGCACGAAGCCACCCCATGCTGGGCGTCCGCTGAAGCGACCGGCTTCCAATCCGCTGGAGCGCGTGGACCGAGAAAAAAGTCACGGTCGGAAGTATGGAAAGCTCGGTAGCAGGTGCCCCGCTGCGAGGTTTTCTCATTTTCAACGTTTTGACGTGGCTCGACGTACCGGTCTGCCAACGTGGAATAATACATACCGCTGACCAAAGACCAATTAAATCGATCCGTAACGACAGCTCGTTTCTGTTAGGTTATCGCACTGATTTAATTAGCGATTCGTCGATAGCTGCGCGTGTAAACGTTGTAAATTGTCCGATCATCATTGTTTCTATTTGGTTTCCTCTCATTTGCATTCGTGTTGCAGGTTGCTTTGCATTATTTCCTCGCGGGTGATTAATCGTTTTAATACTCGCGTATCTTATTAAAAACGAGCGCTTGCGTTCTTTGGATTTTTGAGTCTTTGAATTTTCGAATCTTCGGATTTTTGCGGATCTCCGTTTTCTTCTCTGTTTCTCGCGTAACATATTCCGTAACGAAAAATATCTTTCTGTCGCTATTGATCGTTAGAAATCGCATTTCTTCTATCGATTCATCAACGCGCCTGCAATCAAAAGAGTATCTGCTCGACCAGGGAAGTTGTATTAGTTAACCTTGTCAGATAGGTAGGTAGCTACCTTCTAGCTGGTCGTGCATGCTAAGTAGCTACTTCGTGGGTGGTGCACCCGACTACCACCTACAGTTGCAGTCGCGGAGCACGTGGTATTCGTCGATCGATCGATCGATACGCGTTCCATCCCCGAGTGATTGGAATTGCTACCCCCTCTAGCGTGCTTCAGCTCGTCCGGCAGTGCGGCCCAAGGCTTCTTTGATTTCGATCTTCCGTTTAGCAAGTGCACGCCTGGTAAAGGTTCCTGTTCAGCTTTCTTACAAGTGTCGTTCTTTTCTCTCTCTTTTAGAAATTGTCAAGATCTAAATCGGAAAATAGATAAAACGTGTAATATCGAATAGTAAAGATACAAATTCGTAGAAAATCGTCCGTATCGAAAAAAATTACACAACATTTGCGTTGTGGGATTGGCATAAATATTAATATTCTCCGTCTATTAATCTCCGTACAAAATCTGTTACAAGTGCCATTTAGCAATACGATGATTCCCGTTATCCCTTTAACCTATCACCATTATGATAATTAACCTCTGTTTTCCAAGCTTTCTCTTTTCAAACAGGATTGTTCCTACTTATCTCGATAAAAATCTAACTTTTACCATAGGATCGGTTCCCGTAACGAACCTCACGATGTTACAACATCATTCGATATATGTATAATTAAAAAGCATTATAATCCCCAGCCATTCGATGCAACAGCACAACATCCGCACAATACCAACCATTAACATACATTCACGTTACCATACACATTCACGTTACCATACGCTCGACATTGTTGAACAATGAAACGTAGATCCCACGAATCTCGATCGAATCTCCACGATCGATTTGATTAAAATCTCTCCATTGAGCTCATGCGAGTCCTTGGAACCGACATCTAGGGCGGTCTCTTTAATGACAGTCGAGGGAAAGGGTTACGCCGTGGGTGGTGCCTTGCATCTGCATTTGTTCGATTCTGCCGTTTATCCGTCTGCGTTTAACCCGCTATCGATTCCTCCATCTGACGATCTATCTTTCGTTTTTGTTCCAGGTTCGGAGAAGAATGGATTTCCTGATGCCGGTGCTTCATTCGCGTGCCAATTTGGTGAGCTATCAAACAACTTTTGTTCGCCTTTCTGTCTATCATTTTTTTGCTTTCTGATTTATCGATTTACCGTCCATGGCTATTGAATTAGGATCGTTGGAAATTTTTACATCGACAGCGAAACAAGTTTTATGTTTCAATCGTCGCTGGCTTTAGAATTAACCTGTTAATTTGACTATGCCTGTTTGCAATATCGGTACTTTACTCGCGTTCGTTGAACCACGAAACGATATTCGTTCATCGTTTAATTTACCATCTATGCCGTTTAACTTACCAACTCGCATTAAATTATTAACCTGTTAATTTAGATATTTAACTATGGCGATATTATTGGTTAAATTGTCTTAACGATACGATGATCAGTTTTTAAGCAATTCCGTGCTTCTTATTAGCAACATATAGTTTCTTATATATTTTTCTAAGACTGCTTTCCGTGATTACGGATAATCAACTGTGCAATGATCTTTTTACAATTGGTCATAAGAAGTGGAATTTATGCGAAATCTCGTCGAATAACGAAAATGATGAAGGTAAATGAGCGTGAGGATGGTTTTGCTAAAATTGGAAATATCAAGCGAACATAAAATGCCGTTTATAATGACAGGATGTTATAATGGAAGGTTAAGCGTTGTTTGTTAGTAGACCGTCGATGATTTTGCAAATAAAATACGTAGATATATCCGAGAAGTTCGCGATGGTAAAGCTATATATTAAATATTTTTGTTCCTCCATTTGCAAGGCAAAAGTTAATTCGTTTTATTTCGCGTGTCATTCCCTTTTTGCATCGTATGCAAATCGGAAATTGCTTTATTTTTTCTAAAAATAAATTTTATATCAATTTGTTTCGAGTTCGCTCCGATTCAAAGGTTTTTCTTTTCCTCCAATATTAATTCCCTTTAATTTTCTCGTTAATCTTTTTTTTCGTTATAAAATCCGACACAGAGTATCGCGTTACAAGGATTTTTTTTAGAAACCACAATTTCAATTTCCTTTTGATTTTATTAGCATCGCAGTTATTAAAATAATAGTGCCAATATCGAAGGAAAAAGTTTCGAAATCATCGTCTTCTTCGAAGCTATTAATTTGCACAACCATCTGCAATCAGCCGAAATTAGGTGAACCTACAATCAACCTACACTGTCTTCCACACCTGCCTCTCTGTCTATCGCCATTCCGATTCTCCCTACACCAAAATCATCGGGCCACGAGTCGCAAAAAACTACATCACCGCAGAACAAGGCACGTTTCCAAGGTGGCAGCATCGTCACGATCAAAGAATCACTTTGAAACAGCGAAACACGCTGTTTCTGGAGTCGATCGCGCGTAACGGAGACACGTATCCGAAATAAAACGGATCAGATATTTCGTTGGACCACGGTATATCGATCTTGAGGACGTGGTCGTGGTCGATGCGTAACGAAACGATTAGGGTCTAGCGATTATTCGTGGTCCTATGTCGCAGTTAACCGGTCGTAGAAGTAATAACGGCCGGTAATCTGGTCCAGCAATCAATGAGTACGTGTTTATGTAAATTGAACGAGCCACGACACGAACCACGCGAGCAACTTTTCCTATACGCCCGGGACCTGCGCCGGTCGAGGGTTGGAATGCTTTGTTATCTCACGAGGAAGACGATATGTCCCCACTGCACGCGAGGACTCCTCGCTTGCTTGCTCCTGCGAATGACGAATTTCGTGTTGGAAAGAGTTTCGCATCTCGTTCGACGCAGTTTTGGATGTTTTAATTTAGCGAGAGTCGTTTGACGAGGTAAATTAGCGCGATAGATTAGCGCGTGGATTTAATAGCTGTACGATTTTTCGAATCTCTTGAAACTTAGCCCATGCTACGATCGAACTTGTACATTATTTTCTATCGAGTCGGATGTTCGAAGCTCTGAACCGTTCAAATTTCTCTCCTTATCTGCTAGAAAGTCCGAAGAGGACAGAGATTGAGCGATAAACCATCGGTTTATGCGTTCTCCGGACAGCGATCGTGCAAAGTGAAAAAAGAAGCATCGTTTCAATGTAACCGAGTAGCTGACACAATCCCCGGCAGTTGTAACTCTTCTTGATCGACGATTATCCGCGGTAAATTGCACCGTCTTCGTTCGAAGGTACGTCGGATCGTAGCCGTGGCTCCGCGAGGCAGATGTAAAGCAGAATAATTGTAGTCATTACTTTGTTAAACAGGGTATCGCCACCGTTCGCTTCTTACTCGCCTTCCTTTCCGCGCTCTTTCCTCCTGTTCATCCTCCACCCTGTTCACGCTGACGTACGCGCGACGCTATAAAATTTTTAGTACGCCCTGAGCGGCGTTATTGGCGCGTTCACACACGCGCGTCCCTCGCCTCGACGCCTCGACGTCGTTAACGACGCGAAATTGCGCCAGTGTAGCGTTTGTTTGCCGTAGTCGGCCACCATTCGCCACCGGTCGAACGTCCACGTTTAACCAGAACGAATTGCAACGACCGTTCGCGATAATGACAGGTATGCTAGGGAGAACGTCCTCGTAGACAGTATGTTGGTCGTGGTAGATTTTTTCTTTTCTCCTTTTGATTCTTCGTTTTCTCCCTTTTTTTATTTTCTTCGTCGTAAATGGTTCCTCGAGGGCATAGTTGCATCCAGATTTATCGGCGAGTTCCTCGGTGTCCGATTTATGGAAAGTCCATAGAAGAGAACGTCCGGTGTCGCCTGGTACCAGAGCCAAGTTATCGATAGTCCCGCCGATGGCTGTAACTTTTTGGCGTCACGGAACATCGATGCCGGAGACGGTGTAATTTATGAAAGTGGCGGTTGGGTGCGCACAGCCGATTTATTGGAAGTCGTTGCATAGAACGGTGGCGGCGTTCGCGGTTCAATGATCGAATAGGCGGTTCCGCGCAGATAATCGCTACAGAGGATGCGAATGAAATTGGTCGTTGCCTCGTGTTTGCGTAGTTTGCGGTCAATGGGAATAGTTGCGGGAAAAGGGTCGTTCGTGGTTAGTAAAATAGAGAGACCGGAGCAAGCTACTCGAGCAAGTCCTTTGTCCTTTGATCGATTAATATATTCCATAAGAATAGCGTTTGTTAAAAATACTTGATAAATCGACGAAATTTTCTGGAAAGCTATTGGGAAGCAATACTTTGATATCTTTGCTACACCAAAAATTAATGATATAGGAAAGACAATTTTGACAATATTTAGAATCGGTCGACCGTGTACGGAATTTAAAAACTGCTTTCTAGCAGAAGATGAAGAACGTATACTCTTCGTTTTCTACGATATAGCAGCGAACACGGTAAAAGTGCGAAGATATTTAAAAGTGGAGGAATAGCGGATCCCCACCAGAGTCGGAGGAATCCAGTTCACAAAGTCAACGTGGCCGCGTTCTACCGGTCGGCGAGGTCGTACGCAGAGTTCGTCGTAACCGTACCAGACGCAATGGAATAGCATGGTCGTTCGTCGAATGGGAGCCGCCAGAGGCCGATCAATTATGCCGGTCGATTCCAGGCCACGAAATGTCAAGGCTCCACCTCGATGGAATTCTAAGCCAGCCTCATCCTCGCCGTTCAGTCTCGAACCTGATACGTGCGTGCTCGTGACACGAGCGTCATTGATAATGATGCGCTTGCCGTTCCTTCACGGGAATATCGATTCGATCAGCTTCTTTTGTAACGAGCCTACGCGATAGTATCGTAATCGAGAAGGTGGAGCACGGCTGTGTGCAAGAGTTTAAGAATTTCGTCATTGATTCCATATCGATATTAGACGAAGTGTTTTATCGTTTTATCGAAGATAAGGTTTGACGAAGTATACCGATAAAATTTTCAAAGCAAATGATTTATTCGCGTTACTTCACCGTTCAAAGAAGAAATCGCGCGTTTAAAAGACTGACATTTTAGCATTTTTACGTCGTCGATAGAATTCGAGGAATTATTTCAAATAATCGCGGCAGTTTATTTTAATTTCTACCTCCACTATGTTCCTACTAAGAGCAAGGTACACGTATTACTTCATCAAAGATTATTCTCGGCTAAGTATCGCAAAATTAAATAAGCGCGCATGGCTCATCACCGAGTCGCCGACCAAATTCCAAGGCAAAGTGGTTACCCACCAACTTCCCGTTCCCAATTTTAAAGCGGCCGATCGTCGCGCGAACTCCATCAAAATTTTAATTTACCGCCGGTCGTACCTTAACCACGGTCTCCCAAATTAACCGTCGAGTATCGGGAGGCTTCTGGAAACGAGCTTCTTGGCTCGGGCGAACTCGAATGGGAAGCTCTCTCGCGTAAGAGGCAGTTGGCGCGAATAACGCCGCGTCCCGGCGTCACGTCCGGAGCGATGATGCTCGCTATACGGCGGAAAGGCGAGGCCAGATGTAAGTACTCGCACGTACGCACACGCGTGTGCCAAAGTATAATAAACATAATCGCGGTAGCACGATGAGAGGAGGCCTTGGCCGTCTCCCTTCGGTCGTGGCCGGCACGCCCACCGCTACTACCATCGTGCCGTGCAAAGAGAAAATACTGGCGTGGCAATCAACGGTTTTACACCTGAGCATCTACACGTAGGTCGGAGGCGGCCGAAGAAGCGAGCCAGAGGTTAAAGAAAGGATGGAGAAAGAGACCCGATAACTTCTCTTCTCTCCACCTCCTTCTTATCCTCTTTTCCTTCTTCTCCTGCTCCTGTCCTTCCTTCTCCTCTTCTTCTTCTGCTACTTCTTCTTCTTCTTCTTCTTCTGCTACTTCTTCTTCTTCTTCTTCTTCTTCTTCTTCTGATGCCGATGCCGATGCTGCCGTTGTTGCTTCTGATCCCGAGCGAACGAGCAACTTGCCTCGCTTGGACCTGTGCATCGGCTCGATAGGGCCGAGCACGATGCACGCCGACCTACCCTGAAGGATTATCGACAAAGCATCTCTCGATACGCTCCCGTTGCCTCGACTGCTCCCGTTGCACGTCCTGGATCGATCCTGGCTTCGGTGTCCTGAACCTCGCTGCTCCGAGTTAACGGCTCGGTTCGCTTATCTACTGTTGCTCAACAGATCCGATGATCGATTTCGATCGAACGTTTCACGCTATACGTTCGAACTTCGCACCTTAGGCGATGCTTGCTTTTTACAAGTTTTGAGTCGGATTTGATCCGAGTTTGGAAGATGAGATGGATTTGAACGTTGCGAGTAACACGAAGTAAGAGAACGCGTGTTGAACGTTCTTTTTCTTTTTTAATTATTTCGCCACGTATCGGAAAGCGGTTGATATTCGATACGGTTGAGAAGCTTAGAAGAGACATCGTATCTCGAGCGTGTCGGTGGTCAAAAATCGAAGATTCGTGCGACAGAAAGAAGCGAGATACGATAGATCTCGCGGACAAAGAAGACGTGCGTATCCTTCGAGATGTATCGAGATGTATCGATGATTATCGTTCGAGCGGAAGCGATATTTCTTTTCGCGCGGTCACGTCGACCGGGTTGACAAGCTCGCGATCGAATTTCTACGGCATTCCAAGGGACAGTTTCTATAACGTAGAACAATTTCCAGCTCGATATTAGACGCGTAATATCCAGAGTGAACTTTGCGAGTGAGTCTGCATTAACAACTAGAATATTAGTGCTGTCTATTCTACGACTTTCTAAATGCTTTAAATGTTTTATCCGATTGGTTTATAACGAAAAATTAATTTAATTCCTACTCTCGTTAAAGCACATCACCGTTGTGTATCCCTAAAAACTGAGAAATTTATAATCAAGTCTTCCAGACAAAGTCGAATGGTATATATCGTTTTCTCTACTCATTTAGTTCCTGAAAAAAAAAAGGAAAAGAAACAGGCGTGTACCAATCTTCCATTGAACCCTTAGATTAATCTACGTTTAATCTTCAATCTAAATCGAATTCCAGTAACGATCTAAAACTCATATTCCAATTACTCGTCTAATATCCATCGTCGTTGGATACGCGCTTCCGTGATCCTTTTTCCTCCTCCTCCTCCTCCTCCTCCTCCTCCTCCTTCTTCTTCTTCTTCTTCTTCTTCTTCTTCTTCTTCTTCTTCTTCTCTCGATACGTTCCTCGAACGTGCCCTTTCGACAGGGAGATGCAGATCCGCCGAGAAAGTTGTTCGGGTCGCGGTTATTTGATCAGAGACTCGTACGAACGAGTCGTTAGCTCGTACGTGCCAAGATCGAGATTCGCCGGTGTGGACACCAACACCGGTGCACGTGCTCCCGTATCATCGACATACGTGACTCCATCGCTGCGGCCAAGGTATATATTCCCTTCGATATATAGGGTGGGGTAATAACCATTGCCACTTGAAATAACTCGCTCGAATGGCGTTCGAGGGACGAGCTGAATGATATTCGGCCCGCGGTGCTCGCTGATACCGATTTGCATGAATGGGAATTTTTTTCGCGTGATTTACGACGCGACAAAGTAATTGGCGATCGTTCGCGTGCAATGCTGCACGAAGCTTTTATTATTTTCCGAGGATTTGTGGCAGTTACTCGCTTGCGATAATCGTAGACGCGAACGTAGCTTTCGTTGAATCTGAGATCGAACGAAGCTCTTGGAACTTGTTTAAATTATTTATTTCATACGAGGGAGATTACACCGACACATAGAGCGTTTTGCCGTTTAGAATGAAACATTCTGCTCGTCGTAAACCGAACAGGTAACCGAGTACATAATCTCTACAACGAATTAAACAACTCGAGAAGACAGCAAGTAATTGGCAAAGAGAGCGAGAAAGAAGTACACGAGATCCATTGATATTCGGAATATCGAATATCTTCAAACTTCCTTCGAAACGTCGTGCTAATTCCAAAAAGAATGAAACCAAAAACCCCGTTCGAAATGACACACCTCTAATAGCCCCTTGTCTCGTAGCCGAAGACACCCTACGCAATCCGGTCTCCAGGGGCAATAATCTCGTACGACAACGACGGAGCGAGTTATATCGCAAGTGGCAGCGGCTATTTTCTCCTGCTACATACAAGTGTGCCAATATACTCGAAGATTTCTTGCCCCTTCCCCTCGTAGAGGTGGAAGATATACGCGCGTTTGGCAGAAGCGAATACACGAAGGGGGGTTCAGCTGTTACGAGGCATCGGGAGCATAAGTCTATACTTATGGGCTAGGTGGTAGATATGGAGCGGTCGATAATGATCCAATATACTGGTACATCCTCGCGAAGTAATTACAATGATGAGCGAACCGCTACCATCGGGCTGGCACTCGGCTCCTTCGGAGGCTAGGCGTTGGATCCGAGCACTCCTTCTCGTCCACCTCCTTTCCCCTCGCGGGTCTTCCTGTTTTTCTTGTTACTGCCCCTCGCTCTCCTTTCGCCTGTTCCACCACCACCGCCACCTCCTCCTCCGTCTCTTCCACTTTATCTTGTTTCGTTCGCCTCCGCACTCTTTCTCCTACCGAGCGGCGGCCTCTCCGGTGTTGCGCACCGCAACAAGAGCAAACATCCACCACGGGGTCGTCACGGGGCCACGGAGTCACGGTGGATGGATCCTCGGAGCTGTTTCTCGATCCCCCGGAATTATCACGGGGCCACCATGGGGGTTCAACCGGCCGGAAGTGCGTCATCAGCGGTGTACGTGCTCGCCGCTAACGATCCTCGCGCAGCCAGCGCTCCTTTGTTCTTATGGATTCCTACGACGTGCCCTTTGTCATTCGCTTTCTGCTGCTTTAATTATCGTCGATGCGGACGATTGGAAGAATAGGAAGAACCAAGGTTCGATGGATGATGGAGCGAGGCTCGTCGTAATTGATTCGCCACGAAGAAACGTTTGAAGAAGTTTGCCATAGTTTTTGAATCGTTTTAGAGAAAGAGATCCGTTGTTATAGTTTTGGATTCTTAAGATGTTGGAGAAAGTGAGTGATCCCGTAGATGTCACGATTTATTAGGAGTCGAGTTTAGAACAGCAGAGTTCGCTATGATCGATCTCGCATGTGATTTCTATTTAGAGTAGAGGTCGTTCATCGCATCATCAATAAGAAACTCAGCCACTCATCCACTGTCAATTACACGCTTCTTGCAACGATATTGCGTCGATCAACCTCGATCGTGGCAATTGTGTAAAGTCAAGCGTCGACAAACCTTGTCAAACACACGCTTTCTCGTTCGAAGCTCGACCTCTAAAGTCAATTTTCTCAAAAAATTCCGTGTCAAATCGGAGGAAGCTATCCAGACCTCGGAACCCAAATATCAAGTCGCGTAGGTGGTCAGTCAGAGGAAAAAATTCGCGGGATCCACGTCAGAAACTTGGAGCAAGACTATAGGAAGCGCGAAACGTTCGCTCTGGCGAAGGTTCATTCATCGATTTTTTGTCCCGAAGAACCTGCTGCGAGCTAGATCACTCCGCTCGCCAGGAGCTGAATAGAGGCGATGCGAAGTGTCTGATTAAGGTTGCGTTTTTTCCCTCTCTCTCCCTCTCTCTCTCCCCTTCTCCCTCTTCCTTTTTCCTTTTATTTCTTTTCAGTTTCTTTTATCAGAGAGCGTCCAGCGGCCCGTCACGAGCCGACGACCTCGCCCTCTTCGCTTCCTTTCCGGTCGACTCGATTATGAGCGAATATGGCTATCAAAGTGAACAGCCTCGCCTCGCGTAGCATCGACATCCTGGGCTGGGCGCTATCTCGGGCGCATTCTTTTGCATAATCGATCGGTGATCGGATCGGTAGGCGGCTAGCAGCGCCGGCAATTATCTTCTTGTCGTGAGGTAGCGAAATTTCTTTCAGACCAGAGTTTCGCAGGAGGAAGATTGTTTCGACGTACAGCGACGATTCACGCGAATACGTTTAGCCGCGATCGAGATTGCCCCCGGTGCTTCCAAGCGGATTTCAGTTTCGCTCGTACGATGAATAATCGAAGTTTGCGTAAGAAGCTTTTTGTCTAACGCGTGAAGTGCGAGTCGAATCTCTTTCTCGACAATTTCGACATTGGGTCGATTCTCTTCCCATCGACGAATATATCTTCTCGTCCATAGCTTTCGCTTTTTACGACACGAGGCCGGTCGTTCTCTGTCCATCTCTCTACCAATTAATTCTTGATTGACTATTTAATCGATAGAGAAACATTGGTTACAGATCATGCAGACACTTTACAAACGTTGCAGTCGATCGTGTCGTTCTGAGGGTACGATAACTTAAGAAATCCACAAGGGTTGAAATTTCGCTGACGATAATCAACGGCAGTCGATCTTCGTACAGTCGGTCGATGTAGCCATAAATACGACATGACGACAAAGTGACGGTTGCGACGCCACTGTGACCGTGCATCCTCGCGCAGAAGAGCACGCATAACGTAGAGATGCAACGCTCGAGAGCTCCGGATCGCCGAGGGCGCGCTTCTCTCCGCAAGAAGCGGAGGTGAAGGGGGCACGCCAGCGACCACGAAGAGGGGCCTGAAGAGAGCTAGGGGAAGAGGTCGACCGGGATAAACATCTGAGCCCCGCCCGGCACCCGAGGCGCAGCCTTTTGTTGCTCCTCTTCGTCGTTTCTCTTCTCCTACTTCTTCCTACATCGTTGCTTCTTTCTTCTACCTCTTCTCCACTTCTGGTGGAACTTTCTGCCTCTGCTTCTTCTTCGTCGTCTTCCTCGTCTTCTTCTATGGTCGCGTCTTGTTGTTCTTCCTTCTCTTCCATCGTAACGCTGCCATTATCGATCACCGATGAGGCTTCGCCAGCGTGTCGATATGTAGCATTTCACACGTCCCGTGCATTTTATGGCGTTCCGCCTCTATCTGGTTTCCTTAATTGTATTTCGTTTCTAACGCTTGATTCGAGCTTGATTAACATTCCGTCTTGACTCGTCGAGAGTTGACCTTTGCCTGATGGGAGCTTGAGCGATCGTGAGAGATCTTTTCAGGGCATTATTCGATTCTCTTCTTTTTGCTCGCGTCGCTTCTTTCCTGCAGTTTAGCATTTCTTGGGATTTGATCGCTGCAGGTTTTAAACGACCAGAATCGAGGATATCCTGCGTAGCTTTAATCATACGAATCGTGGTCTTGGGAGAAATTGACGTTACAGAGGGTCGTAATCGAATTTTCTACTAACTGTAAGTGGATTAAAATTTTCGCCTAAAAGTCCTGAATGATTGAAGATGTGTAACACGAATACACTTGGAATTTTCTTTATATCTTTGGGAAAAGCGAACAACAAGTGAACATCGAGTTTTCATCGGTGTCTATCTAAATTCCTAATATTCGTCAAGGTTTTTATAACGTTTAGGAATTTGTATTAACTGCTCAAGATTACCTATTGCTACATGTTGGATGAGGATCTTTAATAGCTCGTAACCACCCACTATGAAGAAAACGAAAACGTAACTTCCATTAAGCTAAAATTACACCCTCCGTTGAAAGCGAACGCCTCGATTAACCCGTTAGGGGCGAAGCAATCAAATAATCCGTAAAAGTTGCGTAATAGTAAAACGTTATTATGTTTGTGCAAAATTCGAGATCTTGGGCGAGGGAAGAAAATTAGAAATCCGTTTCAATTGGTCCGCGTTTATCCTAAACTTCCTTCCGAACTTACCTGTCATTTCCTTCTCCTTTCTTTTCAACCTTCCAACTTTTATTTCTCTGAGGCGTCGACGGTCCCTCTTCTCGCTTCTCGAGTGTAGCAACCCTGATCGAATCGCTCCCCACTTAAAAGCGAAACTACACCATCTACCTGGAACATCTCGAAACGCCGAACAATTCATCCCGTCCGACTAAATTAGAAATCCATCAGAAAACGCTTTTCACCCGAGCAACCTTTCATCTTATTCAACGCAAGGAACGAGGCTAACGTTTATCGGCCTCGACCCGTAATTCCCCGTCCAGTCGATCGCCGCGGGATTCGCTCCGATAACGAGCCTTTCCGATTAAAGTTTATTGCCTGGCCGGTGTATCAGATAAGAGCTTCCGTGTTTCTTGTCCAGGGATGACGCGGGGTGAAAGGATCTCGCAAACACTACGGTTTCTCGCGACCTAGACCTCGAAACAGAGGCCGTATTAACCCATTCGCGTGTGCAGAACTACAGGGCCGAGCCTGAGCTTAGCGTAATCCGAAGCTATTGACACGCATCGCGTGTGCACATTCCGTAGAATTATGACACGTCTGGCGATTCGTCTCATATCCGAGAAAAGAAATCGCTCGTCTACGTCGAATCCACGTAGTCCTGTGTAGCCTCGAGGAATTCGTTGATATCGCGCGTCTCGATGATTTAATTTTTTAATTGCAACGAACGCTTCGCTACACCTTGACCTGTATCGCGGTATCGCACGGACAAGAGGCAGCATCGCGAGAGAATCTGGTGCAGAGCTACGATAAGATGGCGAAGCGAAAACCCGATTTCACCCTTTTTGACTCGTTTTGGATTGGCGTGTGCACGTTGGTGGATCCTGGTTCGTTGGCGTATTGAATAGTTTACGGCTTCTAAATAAGCGGCCCTCCCGTTCCCAAACAATTTGCCCACGCCACGGATCGCTCGTAAATAAAGATAATCTATTCTACCCGGAAGATAAAAATCGTTTCGCGGAGCAAGGTTGGGGCGAGACTTGAGACGAAGGAAGAGGAGGAGCGAGATGAAGAAGGACGAGATGGAAGACTACAAGGGGGAAGAGGCGTCGTGTACACGAAGCGGGACGCTACGCGTTCGTTCCGCGGGTGAACGATCCTCCAGTTATTCATTTTTACGTCGTTCATTGGCCGGATTTTACGAGGCAAAAATGGTGAAATTGCACTTTGTGCGCCGTGCGTGCCCCGCTCCCTCTTTCACTCTGTGCGCTCTTTTCAGCCTTTCTTTCCCTTATTCTTACGCTCGGAAGAGCCGCGGATGCGATGTCGAGGTAGCTGATGGGAAACCTCGGGATTCACCATTGCTACTCTTTCTTCCATGGATTCCTGTCTTTGATCGTCGTTTCGAGGCGTGATCCTACGATCTCGTGAATTTTAAATCCTACGATACTCTAGTTTCTGAAAAAAACGCGAGTTCTAGTGGAAAGAAACGATGACTGTTAAATAAAACCCACGATGGACGATCATTTGGAGAACGTTATTTACTATTGTTGCTCTATTCTGCAGATACGAGTCTTTCTGAATATTTTCAAAATGCAAATTCGATAGAGGACCTCTCGCTTCGTTCTATTCTTCTCACATACGATTTCGACGTAACCCGCTTAATTATAGCGAATTTCCTTCGTCGTCCGGTTATTCGTCATTCTAGCACATCGTTCTGAGAGTCTTCAAGTTTCATCCCGCCACTGTCCAGTAGCAAGGCGTCGCAATTACGTCGTCTCCGCGGACGCTACTCGATTTTACTCTGCTTAGCCAATTTACGACTGTTTCTAGTATTTCACTGCCTTGTATCCCGTCAACGATAGCGATCGTTGACTATTAAAACGCTGGAGAAACATCGATCGAGCGGTCCGGTTTTTTAGTGGACCATGTCCATCGGATTCGAGGAATCACGCCACCCCCTTGTAATAACATTTGACATTCCAGGCGCCAATTCTCTCAATTATTACTGGCTTCCAGCGATACGTCCGCACTTAACGTCCGGATGATGAATTTACGATGTTTTCTCCTTTACATAAGCCTTCGTCTTACAATTTCATACGCCTGTCGCTTCGACGAAATTGTATTAAATTATAGGGGCGAGGGGGGCTGAATTAAACAGATTTATACTGCCGAGGAAGAATTTGGACGCACCAGTTCGTAACTTCTGTAACGAGTAGCTCGTTTCTTAGGAATTACGCTAATTACAAATCTTCCGTGCTGCTAGTGCTCATCAAATCTTTCATAGCGGAAACGAGAATGAAAAAGTTAAAGGATAAATAAAACGAACGATAGAGGGAAAATAAATTAAAGAAGGGTAAAACTTTGTAAAAATAATACGAAAAGGTTGGACAAGAAAAAACGGAAAAGTACGTAAAGGCTTGGCGAAACAAACACGCTGTGTAAAATTCATTGGAACCGTTAACGTTTTCATTTGTTAGACATAAATCTTTCAGCTTCTAGGCGTGCAGCTATATAAATTAACTAGAGACACGTCGGATGTCACGTTGGAAACGCGATAAACGATTCGCTGTTAATTAAGGGTCCCTCGTTTATTGGCCAAAGCGTTAACAGGTTCGAGCGGGGAGAATAATAAATTAGTCGATGATCTTTTTCGTTCTCGAAGACGCCTTCCGTGAGTCCGGTGGCTTCCTCCCTTCTAAAGTATTATCGCTCGTAAAGCGTCGATTTTATATAACCACGTTCGATCGATGACAACTGGCACGCAGTTGTTTGATAGCCGAAGGAAACATAATCACTCGACTCCAATTGGAAGCGTGAATAATCGTGGATAGTTGGATTTTTCGTTATATCCTTGTCAGATTTTAGGAGGTTTAAGATTAATTTGTTATGGACCAGGGGCCATTTTAACTATGTTTGGAATAGAAGATATACAACGTGTTAGCTAATGAGGGATTTTAGCTTTTGATAATTAAAGTCGAACGTGTGGTTGTCGACAGGTTCAGTTCGTCGAAGATGAAAGATTCTTGCGTCTTGATCGATACAGCAATGAAACAGCGTTTTAACGATTCTCTTCTAGGAAGTGGAACAGTCCGGATAAAATGTTTATTCCGCTTTTTGCATTAGAATCATGGCAATTTTTAATTGTATCGTACGATTCTTCGTATAATACAAATACGTTTGTCCGAGCTTAGATTAAGCGTTCTATTAAAACATCCGCTGAAACTTACCGCCACGCGTTCAACCACAAGGACATTAATAAAACAGAAATAATTTGATCGAGCGCGTTGAATGACACGCGTGGGCCAGCATTTTCATCGTGGAAGAACACGATCCATGAAAACCCACACGCGAGCGTGGAACAAGTTTCCATGATTGCTTGATCCACGGTATCTTGCCTTGAAAACGTTGTTCTAACCGAATGTCGAGCTCGCGCGAGTACACGACTGATCGATTTCGATTACACGTCGATCGTTTTAACAGCACACGTCGGTCAATATAATTAACGAGTTGCTCGGACAAGAACGATTGCGTAAGCAGCGTGCAAGGAAAGCAAACACTTTTTAGACGAAGCAACGTTGAGAAAGCCCGTGGATTAATTAGTTCTCAAATCACGTACCGATTTTTTTTTTTCTTTTACTTATGGCACGTTCGACCACGTTTCCTTGACCTTTCAAGTGCGCGTATATTCCTCTGACCTTTACCTCCGCTGATTCATCGGCATCTGTCGGCGTTACCTCGACAGTTATAATCGTGCGTGTTCGCGTTCATCATTCCATTTATCGTCTCGCGATATAAATCGTCATGAACATGACTAAGTTTGGACTTTGAAAGGAGAGACAGCCGGGAATCGAGCTTCGAACGAGCGTCTGTCTTCGGATGGTGTTCTGGTTGCGACTGCTTCCGATTTTCTTTTGCGTTGGGAACGGTCAATTATTGCAATGGCGAAGGTTCAATGGAATACGAATTTTTATTTTTCGAGAACGACAGGAAATTTTCTTACGAGCTTTCCCGGTAAAATAATGCAACTTCTACTTTCATGTATCGATGATCCGAGTCTTTGGAAACACGATCTTTCGCCTAACGTGATTATCTCGCATCTGTATGCGACAGATACTTTTCATCACGCTACTGATAAAGTCTTTCAGTGTTCGATTCTCGCTGGAGACGAAAGTGGCAGCAGAATTATTATTATTAAGAAACTCTGTATATACGTAGCTGCGCGAAACTTTATATCCTTCGATACTCAATTAATTATCTCCGTCTCGGCTCTCTATTTTCTACAATTGCCTGGCTAAGTGGAAGCTGCGGATCCCTCTGCGTTTAGTCCACGGATTAACGAGAATCGTTGTTTTTAAATTATTCGAAACGGCCACCGAAACGAGCGAATAATAAAACGGGCACGGCGTTTATGTTTTATACACGCGGTCGGGCATCGAACAAGGTATTTAATTAACTAAAATCCGCGAACATTATTCGACCCGATCCTCTTCCTGCGTGCTGAACGGCGAAGCAGAACATTCCTGTAAATTACATCGAAATTAGCCGTACGTTACTAAAGCAGCCTCGTTTCTCTCCCGGGTACAGGCAAAAAACTCGCGTGGTTCTGCGAGGTTTGGTTTAAAGGCCATGAAACTTTTTCACCGGAACTTTACGCGATCCTGAATGGAGAAACGCGAGGAGAGTACCTCTCCTCTTCTTCTTATTCTTCGGCTCTTCTCTACTCCCTTGGGATTTTTTTATACGTAATGAATTTTGTGACGTGCCCCATGCTCGTTCCTTTCACCGAGGGGACACTATTAAACCGGGTTGAAAGGATAAGCTTGAATGAAAAATGGAAGATGTAAAACGCGTTCAGGACGAAGCTCGCTTCGATCAAAATGAGATTGTAATTAACGCGTTTATGCAATACGCCGTTGACTGGTTTCTAGTTAATAAAAGGCTGCGTCGCCGTTTTCCCCCCTCGGGCAGAAACTTCTCTTTTATCGTAATTAACGAAGTTGAAAAATCGGCGTTGTTTGAGGTTAAGTTTGATGACGCGGTTGGTATGCGATGGCGGGAAACGTAATTAATGAACGAAGCGTCGAGTGTCGAGTTTTAGTATGGAACGTGTTTATTAATTGGCTCGTTTATTGAGATTGTGTCAGATAATAAAGTGGCCGAGAAAATCGAGCGTTTTTGTCACCGGAAAGTGTTAAGTACCTCGGAGAAAATGTCTGCTTGCAGTTTTTGCTGGTCTCCTTCGCGTTACGGTTTTCGTGTTCGTTAGATTTTTACATTTATGCGCATCGAGTTACGTGGATGTGTTGTAGATTATTCACGGCTAGAACTGTTAATTATCGCATCTGTAGAATGGTATAAACGTTACGAGAGGAAAAAAGGTAGAAAAGCTTGTACCATTTTCTTCCATATAAATACGAATATTCTATGTCGTTTCCTGCGTTTGTCTACTTTTTAGAAGAATTCAATTCTTACGTATATAGAATAATGATGCGAGTTTTCACCGTTATCCGAGAATCAATGCCTGTTTCAAAATCCCGTAGACGGACTATCGACCTGAAAGTCAGTTGAAATCGAAATCTCTCGACGGTATCACGGGCATTCGTGTAGCCTGGCTCGTTTGGTTCGTGGCTCATTAAGGCCGTGGTTCGTCGTGTGTTCTCCGCGTACATCATAATAAAAATTTCGTAAAGCAGCTGCCCGTTATCGTTTTTACGCCTGCGAGAGTGTAGACGCGAGTCCATTGGCCTTGCAGAGGCCAAGTTGTTACGCTCTTCCCCTTCCGGTTCTGTACTCTTTAGGCCAATGATTTCTTTCTCCTTCTCTGTTTTTTCTTTTATTTTAACACGGGACGCTTTTAAGGCAAATTAAATACGGCGCAACAAATTACGCGGTGAGCCTGGCTCCTCGTAAATCAGGCAGCCAATAAAACGTCCTTCGAAACGGGCTGAAAAATTCGACCGAGCCATTCGATAGGGCGTCCCTCTTAACTTGGCCCGGAAGAGGCCCGAGCGAACAGACGAGAACGAGAGAAGAGAAACTCGCGATGGGGATTCTCGTGGGACGTGAAGAAGGAAGAAGGGCAGCGGGAGGGGAGCAGGGTGTTTTTAGTACCGGCAGGACGTCTTAATTAAATCTTCGAAATCATCATCGGGTATCGTCGTCGTGGCCGTTGCCGAGGACCGCCTCGAGCTCTCTGTTTTGTCGACGAGCGTAAATTTCTTCGCTGAACGGGACCGTAAAGGTTTAAGCACGGTTCCTTGGTGTTGCATGGGCCTGGAGTCGGTGGTACGGGGTGTTGGTTTCACTTTGTTTCAGATTGGTCATTGGCAGACGCCAACGTTCCGCTGATCCTTATCCGTTAAAACCTCGATTATCGAAACACCGATTAATAGATGGATCGATGAATGAAAAGTTTGGAATTGTAGAACAGTTTCCATGAGGGTAAATTGGGAAACAAGAACGAGATGCGAATCGCAAAGTGTGATACATCGAACGAAATATCGATATCGTAAAATGCTATTCATTCTTCGGTAGCCAGTTGCAATCGACGTGGAACCACTTTGACTTTACCGTATCTATCGAGAAGAGAAACCACAAGGAACTCGAGTACCAACGTTGTCGAGAGTAAAGTCCGCTGACGCTTGAAAGTTACATCGCTACAACGATATTATACGAAATGAAACACTATGGTTTCTGACGTTACTTGAAACAACTGCCGGTGAGCAACTCTGAGAGCTAGGTTTTCGAGGCAGCTTCGGTTTGTTTAGAAGCGAGACTCCATCCAGCGTGAATTATAGTGTTTCGGAACGCTGTAATCTTCGCCGGGAAATACGATGATTGGAGCCGAAAGCATGAATTAGGACTGATTCTTCCGGACAGAGAGTGGTCTTCCATGAAGGATCTTTGAGGAAAAGAGACGTTGTTAAGAGGTTCAGGTGCTGTTTCAATTTAGTTCTTTTTCCACGCAGCTAAAACGTACCGGCCTTAAATTTTTATCGATTCATCTACGCTGTAACGTTTGGGCTTAACTTTACCGATTTCTTTCTTGAACGTGAGCGAAGTTTCTGGAAAATTACAGCTAGAGTACTTAACAGTCACATCGCGGACTTGACGAGGAATATTCGTAGTTTCTTTCACGCCTCAAATTTTATATGATGTTATGTTACGTTCCAATGCTGGTTTGTTCGAGCGATTTTTCCATAAAATACGTACTTTTTATCGATATCTCTCAGACGTTTTAAAACGTACGAAGCTTCAGTTCGATTCTCACCTCAACGTATCCCGCGCCATCCTCCACGCAACACCTCGATCAGAGCGTTCATAAACACCTTCCAGTGTCCGTTAGCTTCGACTTTATCGCGAAATTTACAACTTCCTGTTCATCAGCGATATCGGTTGTTTTGCACGAACCGCAACACGAGAGTAGGCCAATGGACATGAGAGTTGACACTACTCGTTACAGTGTCACCTCGATACTCTCGAACCTTAGCCAAGTACCAGTGAGCACTGACTCGAGAAAGAAAGAAGGAAAGAAAAGATGAAAAGAAGAGGATAGGGGAAAGAGGGAAATAAAAGAGACCCAGTTCGATCCACGGTGCCTGGAACGTACAAAAGGCAGCTCGTTATCAGCTGGTCCCATCTTATCAGGCTGAAGCAGCACGGCCGATAAATCATCCGAGTCCTTGGCGGGGCACCTTTAATTACCAGCCGTGCATCGGTGGAAAAAAATATGAAGACGTAATACGTTATCCGGCTGCCTCTCTTCGTGCCTACCGGTAGATAGGGAGGCTGGTCCAGTTGATGCCGAGAGGCGTTGCTCATAAATAATGAACACGTATTCATGAACGCCACTGGTTACTTCGGCCCCGATGATGAGCTATGGCTAGGCCGTGGCTTCCAGTCCCGCGAGACGACTTTAACGCGTCGATTTCGAGTCGATCGTCTTCCGTTTGCTTCACTCTGTTTCTCCGGATAGTCGTTCCACCAGAATATATAAACCGGGCGCAGGTTGCTCGGGGCACGAGCAAAGATCTAACTGTGTGCTCATTCGAAACCAGGTTCGAGGAACTGGTTAATGTTAGAATTGCCAAATCAGTCAAAATGACAGAGTCAGATTCGAGGTTCTTGCGAGCATCGAAGAGCTGCAGCTGTCTTCGATAAAATTAACAGCGACTTTTACCGAAATGAAGGCAACCGATGGTTAGTTAACCATTTTCCAGTTTTGTCGACTGTCGTAAATTTTCGATAGCCCGTGCGACTATTCTAGTTGGAAGATGTCTTTTTCGCGGACAAAAGAATATGCGAAATGTAATTTGTTCGGTCAAATCCATCTACTCTGCTCGCTAAAATAAGAGTATTTCGCTGCTTGTTAGGAATGCCGATAATTTTAGCTTTAATCGTTGTTGCATAGCGAACTTTTGCCGCAGGTTATAATTAGCCAAGACAGTCGCAATTGGAAAAGAAGCAAGGACGAGACGAGCAAAAGTGTTACAAATGTTGTGTTTCTTGCTAAAGCTTTTAATAAAATGTGTTTTAATGGGTATCCCGTATAGGATTTTACAGCAGGTTACGAGCAGGTAGAAATATTTTAATCGAGATAAAATTGATGAATAAGAGATGATCTAGCATCTTGAAACAGGAGGAAGTACGAAGTACTTCTTTAACGTAAACTGGAAATTATTCAGAAAGGTAGTATTACTTGTCAACTTTCTTGACAGTTCTAATTTCCGTAAGAATTAAACCGACTTAACGAGTTGTTGCCCGACGAGGATATTTTAATCGAACAGAAAGAAGAGAAGAAAACCATTTAGAATTGCGCATAAACTTCTATGTTGGCAAATTTGTGTTAATTTTGTTTCCAGTCTGGCGTTAGACAGGCAACTTCGATGAAAGTTTGAGAGTTTTGATCAGATCGAAGGGAGAACGTTCACTGGAAAGGAGGGAAAAATAGAAAGATGATTGTTCAGTCGCTCGGAGCGATGGAAAATGTGGTAAAACGCCTCTTTATCATAGATCAAATATTACTTAGAAAGTGCTGTGCTATTTCCGAGGCTTTCTACGGATTTTAAATCGAACTGGAAACCTTTGACCCAACATCTGCATTACTCAAACAGATACCGTGTGCGTTGCACGTCTAATCGTAAAGTCGATGCGTTTTCGAGATATCAAAATCAATATTTCGTCGTTTGAACGACATATAGTAGCACGAATTTGGAAAAGGAGGAAAATATCTCAAAAATATTTGCTCAAATCGCTCAAGTCATGAGACGTAACAACAGACAATCTGCCAAAAGTTGGCTAATCATGCGCCAATAACGCGTTCTTTAGAAATGCACCAAACAAACATTCTACAAAAAGAATAGCTGCACTCATCTTCGTAGTACCAAGAAACCAGCAAGCAGCATCACGACGAGCGTAGTTAATCGCGTCTCGCGCTAGCCATCGGCTCGGAGAACGGCAGCGACTGGGCAGGGTTTCGATTGACGCTAATCTCTGGTATCGACGGTGCCGAGGCGATTACTACATCGTCGTGGGACGGCAGCGAAGGGATGGGTTCGACGGACCGTTTAATCGCGGCTGGAGCCGCGAAAGAGAAAATGGCCGAGGTGGTAATGGCTAGCTCCGGAAGCTGGTCGATCGGCTTCGGATACGAAGGATCGACGAACTGGAACGACTCTCGTCGTCGTCTTCGTCGTCGTCGTCGTCGTCATCGTCTTCGTCGTCGTTGCCTCGAATAATCTCGAAGGGAACGGATATCTAAACGAGGACCTTGAAGCCAGCCCGCGGGCGATGCACGCGTACATATGTACGCTCTCCGGAGCGGACGTATGGAAGTCGAGTGGTTCGCCGAGTGATATATATCGACCGCGATATATCGCTCTCTCGATGCCACGACTCGATCTTCGGGCCATAGCGGTCGGAGGAACGGGGATAGAGAGAGAGAGAGAGAGAGACGGCCGAGAGTGGCATGCACAGAAAGGAAGGCCTCCTTGCCACGCACTCGTTGCAAACAACACGCCACCACGCCCTCGTGAAACAATGTGATGGTTAACCTAACAAGCTCTCATCCGTGCTCTCGAGCGTGCTGAGCTACCCTACCGTGCTCTGCACGGTTGCAGCCTCGTTTCGTTCGCCGTTTGCACTGTCCGGTCGCCACGCAGAGAGACGCCTAGGGCAACACTTCCAGGACACCGACGTATACTACCGATATTCCGCGGCGATAACGATGTCGCGACATACGCGAGTCAAGTCGTGGGATCGCGGGGTTATGGCCCTGTTAACCAGCCCCTGACGATCCTACGCGACGTTCCTTTCGTTAAGGTAGCCGTTCGATAGGTGCTTCGACTTTTTGTCACGTTCGTTCGACTTCCTCTTTTCTTTCCCTAGGCAGATTGGTGGTTCGTTGATGGGATGCGTTATGGTCCGCGTGGAAGTGGAATAACGATGAAGCTGAATCGAGAATGCAGCTTAGATCGAGTGGTATTCGTCGTTCAGGATGTTTTTTTTTTTTCTAACCGGAATGATTATAGTATATTAGCGGACGTTATGTTTTCCTTCCTTGAATATGCGATCGATACGATAAGTTGTTTTTTTAACGCCAATCTAACTAACCCAAAGTACGTTAAAAGTTTCATCCGACGATTTTACTCCGACGATCTATTAAATATAGATCTTGTCTACTTTCCGAACGATGAAATTAATCACTCGAACGGATGACAATTTCTAAAAACAGTTGAATCGTTGATCGTCGCGTTTGCGGGTACACGCGATTGTTCTGAAACCGCATCCATATCCGCTCGCGGCTGCAACAAGGCATTCTTGTCTCGTTTTATCGATATACTGTCCAGCTAGACGAAACGTAACTCCGTTCAGTTAGAGACGTAAAGAAAGACGTAGTTAGACAGCGTACGACGTTCCTCGACGACGAGTCAGGGGACAATCTGCCATCAGGTTGTAGCCGTGGATCGGTGGAAACGCCTGGAATTCAATACCCTTCTGTTCCTTCGGTGAATCCAAATATGGAACTCGCCAACGACCTTTGTAGGAAGCCATAGTCGGTACTGGAGACACGAAAGTACCGCGTGTGCCTTTTGTCCGAACACCGAGTTGAACCTAAATGAAGGAATCACTCTTTCTCTCTCTCTCTCTCTTTCCCTCTTTCAAAATGTCCTCCACGTATAATTTTTTGTTAAATACGTTTTCTTTATATTTTCTTTAATTTTATTTACATTCTTTAATATTCAAATTAAGTTTGCATTCTGCCGTACGTCGTACAAGTTGTATTAACAAGCTACGGAGTCCTGAATTTGCCAAGTGTTTGCGAATCTTTCACTCTTGCGATGGTATCCGGTAGCAGTAGCTTAAGTAGAATGTGAAATTCACGATCGGACTAATCGTTGCAGGGCAAATCGTTCCGGTAGACTTTCTATCTTTTATGAGACCGTTTTTGCGTTAATATGTAAGGAACTGCGACAGCGAACGATTATATAATACATTGTAAAACTAATTCAGTTGAATTTTCTCGATTCTTGCGGAATTCCCACGCGAAGATTCCAATCTCTTTACTGGCAGAGAATATACGTTTAGTATCGAGATACGGTTTTAAAATAGTTGAAACAGCATAGAAGCAAAGCTACGTAATACTTCGCGAGATATTGTAATATTCACGATCTTCGATCTATTACAAAACGATCGTCGGAAACCTCGATGCAATCCGTTGGTTTCGAATCGCGCGACAGTAATCTAGAACGCGGCGTCATTTTTCTCTCCAAAGAAATTCGTTCGTCCCAGAGCAGACATAGTCCAAGGAAATCGCGTTTCTTCGTCACGTCCGATCGAAAAGAAGCGAACGACGATGGTCGGTAGACGCGTCCGAAGGAACCATATCCACAAAGAAGTCCCGAAGCGACAGGTTGCTCCGATCGGACGGTGCGCTCGGTTCTCGAGGTCCTGTTCGATTCCTACTCCTTCTCGTCGGCCGCGGCGGTCGCGTATCCTACCAAGCACGGCCGCCACCACCGGGGATTCAGTCGAGTACCACCACCACTGCCACCTTTTGTCCACCACCACTTGGTTCGGCTACCACCTCCTTGTTCGCAGGCAGCGCGGGGCACCTCGCCATGTGACTGATTCCCCTTCTCCGCAGGTTGACGAGCGGTGGGCCTGCCTACCTGCCGCCCGTTGCCCCGCTCCCATTACGACGCGGACTCTCGCGGCAGGTGCACCAACCTAAGTGCCACTCCGCTTACCTGTGTGTCGTGCCTACCAAGCCAGCGTGTCCGGTGGTCAGGTTCTTCCCTCTCTCTTTCTTTCTCTCTCTCTTTCTTTTTCTCTCTTCTTTTTACCTCTTCTCTTTTCTTTATATATTCCTTCACCCTTTCTCTCCCGCCGCGTGTGTCTCCTCTTCTCACCCCCTACCAAGCTTCGTCCTTCTCCCTCTGTCTCCGTCTGTCCCCTTCGACGTCGCCTCACGCAGCAGTGCGGTGTTGTAGTGTCGTGTCATCCTGCGCTACGTCAACGATCCTCCCGAACGTGTGGAGGCAACGATCGATCGATCGCGTATCCTCTCTCTGACTGTCCGTCGCTACCGGGTCGTCGCCGTCGTCGTAAAGGTGACGCGTCCTCCGGCAAAGTCTCCTAGGGACGCGAAGCTTCTAAAACGTTTGTGAGAGAGAGAGTGTGTGTGTGAGAGAGAGAAAGACACTGTCTAACGTCCTTGGCTCGTCGGATGTTCGTACGAGAAGATTTGTAATATAGAGGACAGAGAGGAAGGAGGAGACACGATTCGGTTCTAGCCGAGGTCCGCGGTCGTGTGTAAACAATCGTGGAAACTGGAAACTCGAAGGCACTCGGGGAAGCGGCGAGGAGCGTTCGAGAGGTGTTCGCCACGCGACAGTAGACCAGTACGAGACCGCGTCAGTCGAGGGTCGGACGACGATCGTCGACGATCGCCGACGCGGAGGATCGCCGGAGTTTTGCGCGAGTGTCGATACAGTGTTCCGAGAGGATCGGTGAACGACGAGCCTCTCGTTTAAACAAGGAGGAAGACCAGACTAACCCTCCACTCGTGTGACTGTGTGCCGAGTAAGAGGAAGGAGGGGACAGTGAAGGTGTCAAACGTCCGCGACTCCTCATTGACATTTCCGTGACATTTAGTGCGCGACCGCGCGGCAAACGCGACGATTCGAGGCGACGCGACGCGACGCGACGGTGCTTTTCGTGTAACACGCGTGCAACATCGTTATGCCGTATTGTCACTCTGCTCTTACGAACACGACCACCGTCCTCTGGTAGCAAGGCCAGAGCGAATCCACGTCGCGCCGATGACGGATCGTCGTTCGTGCTTTATCTTCGCAAATTTCTTATCTACGCTTAACTGTTTAATGAAATTGATCGCTGGACGTGCAATCGTTCGATAAAGGCGTGCTCGACGATCTTTCGCGTTCGTTGGCCACCCGTGCACAGCCAAGTGATCGTTTCGGTGCCGGAGGCATGATCCTTGTCGGACTTGTGCGTTTGCGCGTGCTGCAGATTTGACGTTCAACAGGTGGTTTGGGTATCGCCAACGTGGACGAGCTGGAAACGTTGAAGGCTTGACGAACTCGAGCTAACTCGCGCGTAGACTGATCGGGGCGATTGAGTCTCGTCGAACAGAAAAGCGGGTTGATCGTTGATTGCAAAGGAAGCTGTTCGTGTCGGAAATCAAACTGGACATACTCACCGCTACGTCGGGGCGTACGGAGTGGAGATGTCCGCGGGTCGCTGAGAGAATGAGGGAGCTGGACACCGAGAGCCCTGTTGTCTGGCCGGCCTGGTGTTACACTGGTGAGTCGATTCGTTTCGTACATTTTCTTTTATAGAGTGTCGAATCGTTAGGTCGTTGGCGAATAGATAGTTTCGCAACGAAACAGCCGTCAGACACAGGCTTGGTCCGTTAAAATTAAGGAGATCGCAATATTTAACACAGATCGTGGTATTTATTATATTTTAGGTCTTTCTTGTAGAAACAGAGCTACTCGAAAAGAAAAATCGTGACCGTTCCATATATTTTTGACGTAGATTGTTCGCTTAAAGTCATTTGACGAAACGAGAATGATCTCTTAAGAGACGCGTAATCTAATGTCCTATCGTAGGAACAGTTGAGACAGGGAAAAAGTTATCGTATTAGTTTCAAGTTAAATAAATCTTTCGTTAGTATGGAATTTTTTGCGTTATTTCCAGTTTCAGCGGCAGCATCTGTCGAGCAAATAAGCTATTAGCTTCTTTATCAATTTCAAGTAGTATAACGAACCGAAGTTTAACGTTGATTCGTATTTCTATTCGTCCAATCGTCTATTTTTTGAGAAATATATAGTATTCGTGGAGAAAAAGTTGAATACTATATTTAGTAATTAATTTCGTGGAATCTATTTCTCGAATATCGTTAATCCTTTTTTTTATCTGTAGCAAGGCTCGATGGATCGAAAGATATTTCGTAAACACACAGTTTTTCGAAGCGCCTCGTGTCCAAAATATTTATCCTACGGTAGTCAGACTTACATACCGTTGCCATTCATCGTCCGGGTTCCATTGAGAACAATGCTTTCCATTGATTACAATAATTGTACCCCAGCACGGATAGTACGACGTTAACATAGGTCGTAAATTATACGTCGCTATTTACACTTTTTTGAGTGAAAATTCCAATATTCATCGCTGCATCTCTTGTATTTCATTAGTAAGAGAAATTAATATATCATTTTTATACGATAAATAACAATACGTGCGCGATTGTCTAGATTTTCGTAAGTGTGACAACTATAATAACGAGAAACTTTTTCACGTTTCTTTCTTAACTTGTCGTTAAGCTTATACCAAGTACATAAGAATATTCAGATTTCTGTGAAAGTAAAGGCACAAATACTATGTCTATACGCGGACGAAATAGGTATTATCTGATATTTTATTGCGTTTAAATCTTCGTAAAAGAGATCATTTTATTAAAATTAATAGCCGTCAGCGTGTAATTCTTTGGACATTTGTATGTATCACGATGATAGTGAGAATGACGAAGTATCGTTTCGAGGTCGGCAATCGTTTCCTCATGGTCGACGCTGCCTGCTCTAATCAGTCATACGTGTTGATAGGGAACAAAATTCTATCGAGTTCGTTATAACAGGATGCCATTCGCGGTGACGACTTGCGCTAAGTTGTGAAACACATGTGCGTTTAAAGTAGGCGTTACTCTTCATTGTTGGAATTCGTACTCGATATTCTATCGACTGACGTACACGGGAAACAAACACGATCATCGATAAGGAATCTCGAATTACATTTTAAGATCACTTAGACTTGCGTAATAAAACGATAGCATCGTTCGATGATTATTTATAATTGCTGTGCAAAATGATTCGTCGATAGGTTGATCGAAAATTTGATGGGTTTTACTTTGATTATAATTCATATTTTTCAAAATACACTTCGAATTTGATAGGTTTTGTTTAAAATAATATTTATCAGAATTTATCACGTACGATATTCTTGTGAAGCTCGACTTAACTTTGTTAAAAATACATTTAACGTTGCAACAACCGCTTTATCGCTAAACTTCGATGAAAAATAATTACATTCTTTGCTACGAATTTTTATAATAATATATAGATCTCATCCTTCGTATCTATCCTCTTCGTTATTTCTTAATTCGAATGTTTCATTCAGAACAGCTACCAGTTTACTACCAAATTTCAGGAAAAGAGACTACACCATCCTGCCTGAAATTCCACGAAAATTCTTCCTCTAAAAACCTTTCGATATTTCTCGACTTCCTTAAACAAAACACGTAATTCTTCTCGAACCCATTACCTCTTCCTGAACAGACGTTTTATCTTTCCCTATCAATGGTTCGAACGTGGATGCGTTGAACGTTATTTTCGGTGCCCTTACGCCATAAAATGGATCCAACAGCATCTTAAAAGGATGTCTCGGTAGAGTGAAAAAGAGAGAGAGAGAGAGAGAGGGAAGGAGGGAAAGAAGATAGAGAGTCGGGGGAACTAATGTCGAAGTGTGTAATTACGGTTCTCGATCTTGACAATTAGGAGCCGGTGGAAGCTGTCGGTAGCGAATAGGCTGCCACTTAGCTGCCGAAATTCCCAACAGCCTTATCTTGGCGAATCGGGCTCGGTTTATTCGTCGGGCTCTTCTAATTAAGAGGGGCTCCGCTGATTTTTTCTTTCCTACTCCGGCGAAATTGCTCTCCGAACAACTATTCTCAGACAGTTCGACGGCTTCTGTCGCGAAATTGCTTCATCGTTTTTTGCAGTTTTCGTTTGGTTGACAGTGGCGCTTTGTTTCCATAGTTGCATCTTGTTCTTTTTCTTCGCGGTATCGTTTCGTTCCAATTAAATTGGCGTATTAATGTTTTATCGAAGGATTGATTAGGAAGGTAGTACGTTTAAAATTTTGGCAATTAAAAAATGATTGTTTCATACAGTAAAACCTTGCAATCTGATAATTGCTTATTTATCAATAATTTCGGAAGAGAAAAACGATCAGGAATACAGAGACGTTCTACTTACACTAAATGACGTAGAATTATAATGATTATACGTAGAGGAATGGCTTAGAGTAACGTAGAATGATAGAGAATTCTATGTGGATTTCAATGTACGGACTTTCCAAAATGAAGAAAACATAGCTTAGAAGATACTTAAATCATCTTCGAAAATAATGATCTATTCACCGGGCAACTTCACCACTCGACTCGTGAAAGTTTTGACATTAATTTTCATCAGAGTGGATCTTCCCAAGTTAAACACATTTATTCTCCTTCTACTCCACTCGCGGAGAAGATCCAATTCATCAGGGATGAAAAAATGACTGACGGCACGGACCAACTGCTGACGTATCGAAGATGATGATGGAACGTTTTGTCATTTGCATGTGTCCCACGTGTCGTCAGTCCCGTTTGCCACAGAATGCGTTACAATGGCGACAGCAATCAGCGGCTTTTTCACGGGACATATATTATCTTTCGACCAGTTGATGCGTCTTCGTTAACTCGTGCCCAATGCAACTCGTGATTTGGCGACAGCTACGATCTCGCGGAACGAATTCGTCGCGATATAACGGCGAAGTAATGGCGAACGGAGCGTTCTCCAGACGAGTCAGCCGACTCTTTCACGCGGCCACTAATGAGATTAATGTTCGTACTTGTAGTGACTCGATGTAAACCGTGCACATCGGATTTCCCTCTGAGGTAATACGCGCAACATTTCCAGAACATTGTATTTATTTAATTATTTATTTGTAGAATAAAAAGATTGGTAAATCGGGTAAAAATCTTGGTACTTGACCGGGTCCGGTCAAATCCCTTTTACGTGCTATTCTGTCGGACCAAGTACAAAAAGGGGAGGAACTTTCATTGGATTCAAAATTTATGAAAATTTCTATTTTCCGCGCTCGAAACTTTATATGACTGTTAGAACATATTCCAAAAGTATCGAATCAGAATTCGATGGTGGTACTACATTAAAAAATTGACACACCTTAACAAAATTATTTTATAAAACTTCAACCTTCTAAATCGTTCTCTGTCTTACCGGTGAATTTGATTCGCTAGTTTATATATTTTTATGATTATATATTTGTTTTTCAAGTAGCGAAGCTCAAAGTGTTTTAAATCTGCGACAACGTGCAGGATTGTGTGTCTCGTCGAGCTGAAAACGTTGAAACAGTCGTATCGAAGGAACGATTTTCGAGTTATCGGAACGAGTGCGATCTCCAGTGATTCATGAATCACTTATTATCATATGACGATGACCGCGCTGTAAAATTTCCAGCGAACGTTTCCATCGAACGAACGTTCGACGGATCGTCGAATTTTGCAACCGCTTGACCTCGCCGATTTTAATGATCGACGTTCGCTCGCCGCGTCGCAGATAATCGCCAGTAGATGAAAATACGAGTCGTGCATTGTTATCGTGGTTATGTAAAAAGCAATCCCGAGGCATTCGAGTGGGAAGATTTGAGTTACGATCGGAAGGCGGTGTAACGCGGTAATTTTTCTTCCCCCGTGTTTTAAGCTTTTTTTCTAACTAGCTTTTGCGGCTTATTGCGGTGACTGTGGTCACCTTCTTCGGCTATGGCAAGCGAATTTAATAATGTAATTGTCATCGATTGAAGAGGTTTCCTTGATAAAGCGATTTCTAAGGCACGACTTTCTACAAGCTTAGATTTCTTCTATCGAGATACCGAAGAAGATGTTCTAGAGACGAGAGGCCTGTAGCTACAGATTAATGCTACTTATTGTAATAAGTATCACGAGATACTCTCGCTACTTGAATCCTCGAGGGAAGCATCTTCTTAGCTATCGAAAGCACCATGTAGGGTCTTGAAGCTTCGAACCGAGGTCCAAGTACTTAAACGTTCATCCTCGACCTTTCTCTCTCCTCGGATAACACGGCTGGTCGCCTAGCAATTCCCTTGTCTCGTAAGATTCGCCATCAGCCATGTTAAATATTGGCTGTCGCTCAAAATACAAACGCGACTGCTCGCTGCATCGCTGACCACTAGCCTCGTTGACGGCCGTCGCCGATTGACATGTTTATGGGCCACAAAGCATCTGCATCGCACATCCTTGCCCTCGTGAATGAAGCGCCATGTACATTCGTTTCGTTTTCATTGTTTCTGACTGACAATGAGTTACACGCGGCACCGCCCACGTGTTGCGTCGTTGTAATGTGTCGTAGTTTCAAACAGAATAGTTTCTCTAGGTTAAAGTAACTCGATGTTAGTGACGTGATTAAAATAACAAGGATGAAGCTCCTTTGAAAAGGAAGAAGTAATTTGGTATTCAGCTGCGAGATGGAAGAATGATCAGCGAAGAAAGACTAATGAAGTTGATTAACACACTGTAATTAGCAGAAAAATAATCTTTCTCTTTGTTGAATCATACTTGAAGAAGAAGAAGAAGAATAATAATAATTTCGTCAAAAATTCGTTTCTTCGTTTTTCTCAATTTTCCAACTAAGAGACTGTTAACCACTTTATCTTTTGTACATTATCCTTGTCTTATATAATGAAATCAAGAAACACTCTCTTAAGTAACACGGGATAGATCAAGGTCGATGTTTTTAACATCAAGAAGAAGATATTATACAAGATGTAGATACTACTGTTTTTACGACATTTCCACTTCCTTCTACCGATGACGTCCATCGTCGTGTTTATTAATTTATACAAATTCAAGTAATGTATCTTTAACAGCAAAAATACGCGTATCCTCAATAATCACAAAAAAGCTCTTCCCCTTTTAACTTCTCGATCAAAGATCCTCGTACGATATCTCTTTATCCAACGAATCGAAGAAAGATTCTCTTCGACAACATCGAAACACAAGCTTTCACCAACGACTATAAAGACAATTTCCAATAAAAAAAATTAAAAAAAAAAAAAGAAAAAAGAAAAAGCAAGTTACTCAAGCCGTAAGATATGAGTCTCCTTCCTTGCCATTTTCATTTCTTCCTTTTCTAGCAGAAACCGTTCCAACCACTATCTCCGTAGGAAATCTGCAACGAGTTGCATAACCAAACGAAGGAAAATCTCTTCCTAGCGCAGCAACGCATCCGTCTAAGCCGCGCGCTTGGTTGAACGCGAAGAAAAACGAGACCCCTTCGGTTTGAGAGTTAAGTTTCCAAACTAGCCACCAGCGTGTCGAGCGGCGAGACAAGTTTTCTCGTCGCTTCGACAAGAGAGGAGGAACTCGTTGAATGGATGGAGCGTGCGGTCGCGGAATCGTTTCGCTTCCATTGTGGCTGGCTGGCGCGCAGCCGGACAAACCCGAGTTCCTAGCGCAGAACGATCGCCCACGTATCGCCGTCACCTTGTCATGTTTAATTTGTCGGCGATCCGACAACCAGCCGACGTATGATTCGATAGTTTGTCGCGGAGCACGCGATCGTCGGTTACGATAAACGTCAACATCGACCGCGATTTTCTGCGGTCAGAGGGCCCCTGGTCTGGAGAATCGGTTTCGTTCCTCGAACTGCAGCGCGTTACGAGGAATTTCCGCGTTAGAAGCGATGAAATCTGAGATTTTCCAAGCATCGAAGATGATGTGTTTTTTTACGAGCAAGGCGCGTAGCTTTATGCTTTAGCTTGACAGAGATCTTTCTTTGCAATTTGACGTCTTACCGATCACCGACCTAAAGAGTATATATTGCGATTTTCTAATTGATGCAACGCACAGTGTACCTCTGCTTTCTTCTTCTTTCTATCGGAGAATCAGTGTCATCGCTATCTCGGAACCCGAAGTTTCTTCCGAACATTTCGAGGACAGTTAAAAATTTGTCCAAAACCGATCCCCCGTGTCTTCATCGTCAAAATTTCTCCGAATACGCGCTATTTTCTTCTGCGTCCTGTGCCTTCGATCTTCTTCTCTTCTTTTCGGCTACTAAAGGCGACACGGTAATGATCGACGTGCGAGTGGACGACTGTCGATCAAACGAGAAGCTGCTTCGATATCGGCGTAATGGTGCGGAGAGCTGGATCCGTCGAAGGGACAAACTAGAAGGGAAAAGAGGAGGAGGAGAGGGTAGAGAGAGCGGAGGGCCCATGGTATTACGCGGTTTGGGCTTCGTGGAAAGGGAGACCCTTCGTGTTCGCAGCCGCGAAATAACGTTGGTGGTTTGTGGTTTTTCATACGTGCAAGAAGTCACAATGGTGAACGAGTGATCCCTGTACGTGGCAAGCCAAAAGCCTTCTCTCTGGGCGTAGAGGAAGAAAAAAAAGGGAAAAAAGAAAAAAGACGAGAAACAAGAAGAAGTGGCTTTTGTTCCCACCTCGAGCGAGCTCTCGGCGTTGTCCGCCACTTTTTCTCGTTTTCTCTGTCTCGCTTCCTCATCTTCTGCCCATAGCTTTCGTTTCCTTTCGACCGTCATCTGACCGGCGCGATGTTTCCTTCTCTCTGCTTTCTCGCGGTTGCAGCTTGCTTTGTCTCCGAGAAAACGTGATTAGGAATGTTCGCGGAGCAATTTCCAGGCGGCTCCCGTGCTATGGCGCGCCTATTAGTTTCTCGAACAGCGGGAGACGGGCTTTAACGAACATAGCCCCCGTTTTCTCTAGGCCTCCTCT
Source organism: Bombus terrestris (assembly GCF_910591885.1). Taxonomy (NCBI): domain Eukaryota; kingdom Metazoa; phylum Arthropoda; class Insecta; order Hymenoptera; family Apidae; genus Bombus; species Bombus terrestris. Next base: position 12,750,586 of record NC_063281.1, on the reverse strand, counting down.
TTCTATCGTTCGCCTTAAATCGCTCGAGGATCGAGCGTTTCCTGCTTCTGTGGAACAGGTGTTCCGATTTTAACGCGCCTCCATGGAAGCCGGTGTAGCTTCTTTGCGTCAGAGATTTCGCTTTGCGGCTTCGACTCGCGGGAACCTTTTTCGTGGAAACACGATGCATGTGCTTTTGAAATTTATTATTTAGTATTCTATAACGTTGAATCTCTGTTATATTCGTTCCCATGTATCACTCACATATCGTCAGAATCTTAAAATATCCGCATTATCACCGAGTTTCTGCGATCTTCCTGGAACATCGGAAGACCCAAGTGTCGCCAAGATCGTGCAACCGATTCTAAGATTACCTCGTGTTCGGCAAACGAAAAATCAAGTTTCCGAAGGACGTGCGCGAACACCGCAAGCTCTCGTCTCGTTTCCAGCGTCGTTAACTCGAGAGAACATGGTCTGGACATGCAGACGAATCGTCCTGAAGAGGAGGAAGGAGCCTGAAGTGCTGGAACATTCGCGGGCAATTACGCCTCGCCAGCTGGCGCATGTCCGATTTTTCATCCTGGCCGAACAATCCCGATTCGATTCCCCTTTTATCGAGCTCTGGCCATCCTCTCTTTCCGTTCTGATTGCTCGTTATCGACACTTTTCTCACTGGCTACTAGATAATGGCGCCAGGTAGGGCAGCGCTTTCTTCGTTTCTTTCTGTCGTGGCCGAGCGAACGAGCGTTTCCCTAAAGATAAACGCGCGCACAACGAACGCCATGGAAGCCATTGAACGATTCGCGGGGGCAATTAAGCGACGTGACTCGCCCGATTCGCGCCATGGAAACGTCATCGCGCGATTAAGGACTCCCCTGTCACCTGTCGGAACGACAGGGCGCCGGCAACTGTTCGCACGCGCCTGCTGTTTTCTTCCAGCGATTCTCTCTTCGTCGATTCCCTTTTAGAATTCGACGACTGCTCGATCGTTTTGTTTGTCGTGTGGACGATGCAGTGTGCAGGGTGGTCGCCAGAGGTTTTAAGAGGAATAGCTTCTATGCTGGATACAAAGAAATTAGAAACCAAGAGAAACCTCGCTGTCTTAAACGCGTAGTTCAAATAATACGTCGAACGTAGAACCCGTTTACTCCACAAATTCGAAAAAATGATAAACCAACGTATAATCGAACGCATCTCAGGAGGCCGGTGAAACAGGTATCCAGAACCAACCACGATACATCTCAAAGCTTAAACCACCAAGATCCGCAAGCCAAGAGTGAACGTAACGCTCAGCTTCGTAAATTCGAAATACCAGCAAATCGAAAAGCAAGAACGAAACTCTGCACTGAAACTGAAAGAACGCAGCTCGTCACGGTTAACAAGACTCTGCTATCCCGATACCGATATTATTTCGTCTCGGGCATGATTTCACTTTTCCGGTTGGCGGTCGATCGAATGCTCGCGAGCAAGAAGAAGCGGCTGCTATATATATATGTACCTTTTAACGAGAGGAATAAGATGCGTGAAATGTGTGGTGGCGCGTGTGCGAGATAGCTGTCGGTGCATGGTGCCGATCTAACGAGCCGTGAACTACACCTCGCGGCCCTATGAAAATGCAAATGACCCGGTCCCTTGGTCAGATAACGATTTTTTACGGCGACGCAACGGTCGCCGCTTCGAACAATCCACCGAACGAATCTCGGTCGCGTGAGCTGGCCGCGCCGCCGCCGGAAGTCAATTTTAATCGCAGAGTGAGTCGTGTCGTCGTGATCGAACGATCTATCGCGGGTGTACCATGGTCGTTTTTTTTTCTTTTTTTATTGATTCACTTCGCGACTCTCGTGTGCGGCGAGCTAATCGAATCGAGATCTTTATCGGCACGATGATCGAATGCTCGAAGCCGTGATTGCTTCGGGTAAAAAACTATAGAAACTTTCTGGTTTTTGATAACTTCGACGATTAAACGCGACATCGTAGAGATGCATCGATAGATATTTTCGTCTCGTTTCGTGTAATTTTCAAACAACAAACCAGAAAATATTTTCGCACTCTGATTAATGTTTCTATCCGATAAACGTAACGATATCTTAAATATATTATAATACGATACAATGAACATTCCGTCTACGCGAACCTCGTGTCTTAACAACGTAAAACTTCGTCACCTGAATCTTCTGCCGTACCACGTTCCTTAGAATAGCAAGCTTGGAAATATTTTCGCGTAGCGGCTGAAACATTTACACTCCGTTGACTATCCGACCGTTCCACCTGTTAAATGCAAAGGATCAGCTGACTAATCGTAACCTATTCGCCTCTCGTCTCCGCCTGCTCGTTTTTCCTTTTGGTCGCGGTGAAAAAAATTGAAAGGCGATTGTCGCGAGGGAAACAAAAGCACAGGTGCGTCGCATTCGTTGTCGTACGAGTCGATCGCTGGATCCGTGACTTCGAGCATATTTAGCCGTGCGTCGGGTTGGCACGTCTGCCTACCAACTACGTACCGAAGACGCGAAGCGCGTCGTCGCTGGCGTGTCGGTATGACAAGCCAGACGACACGTCGACGGAATACCAAAACGTTTGTCCTTCTTGCGGGAACGAGCTGGTAAAACCTCGCGCGTACCCGTCGTCGTTCACCGTTTTCTTTTCACCGTGTGAATCGTATTTTTCGAACGCCCCCTCTGTCGGCCCGGCATCGTGAAATTCAATCGCCGCGTTTGCATTCGATTTCTCACTCTGCCGTGCCGTATGCTTTTAATTCGTCGTGTTGTATGAAAACGACAGCCACAGGTACGTCTTTCTCTTTCGAGACTATCCTCCAGCAGGGTTTGTGGTATTCTTCTTACTCGTGGTTATCGAAGTAGACGATTGCAGGAGTTACGTTGCGGGTTTCCTAAACGAGTTTCTGCTTCGACTTTTATCTCGTCCTTTGTCAAGGGTTAAAACGAATTTTTTTTTAACGACTACCACCGTAAATTGTTCGAATATCGTCCGAGAGTAGTAGTTGAAAGTTGTCGTATTTTTAATTTTGTTAATCTGCTTCCGTGTCTCAGTCGCATTTTCGTCGTTGTGAAGCTTCATTGTTATCCTAAAATAAAGTTGGATCGAGGCATTCGGGAACCAACGCGGATAAGCATTCGCCAAAATTTATTTCCGCTTTACGAATGTCAGTACGTATAATATCGCGTGAGTGGTCATAAAGAAAAGTGGCACGCATACCTGTGAATCGCGAAGAAAAGTGGAAAAAATAACGTTATCGATAATTAACACCGGCCTAAACTTTGACATGTATCGTATCGCGATATGAGATTTAGCTTCTGACGCTGTCAATGGTTGAAACGTAGAACACGCGGTTGCCTGTCAAAAAAGACGAAAAACCATACCGAAGTAACTTGGATCGCTATCTTACAATGAAACTTACGATCTCATTAAGCGCCAACTAGAAGCCTGCCAGCGGAGCAATTAAACGTTTCTCAATCAGTAACCGCAGCTGCACCTTCCACTGACCGATCTCCAACGAGCGTGGAACGCCAACGTCGGTATCACGCCTGCATCCGGTCTATCACATGCAAATATGCTCCATAATTAGCCTGTCTATTAATTGATATCCAATCAAACAGCCATATCGATCGGCTCGAATTCGCGAGCTTGCTTTCGACGCTGTCGTCGGGCTATCAAAGATAGTAGAATCAACGCAACAGCTTGGTAGAGACTATCAAAAAGACGTCAGTTTAAAGAACGTGCAGGAGAACGAAGATGAAAGTCTTCACGCTGGACCTACCTACGATCAATATACGAAACTTGTGCAAATATGCTCCATAATTGGCCTGTCTATTAATTAATATCCAATCAAATAGGCCTATTGATCAACTCGAACTCGCGCAGCTTGTTCTTGACGTTGTCGGGCTACCTAGGGTAGTGGAACCAAAAGAGAAACTCGATAGGGACTGACAGGAGAACATTAGTCCAAAGAACGTGGAAGAAAAATTACACTAGATCGCCTAACTATAATTAAGGTACTATCCTCGTATGAGGAAAATTAAAGTGACAGCTATATGAAAAAACGTTCTAAACGTATCGAATAGGATTTTGGCCGACTAGCCAATTAACCGATTAACGGGCTTGTTGAGAGCCGATTAGTCGTCTCTGCGAATCCTTTTCACTGAGGCCACAACCTTCAAAAGTTTGTTCATGGGTTAAACTATGTTCCTATCGGAATCACGGCACGTTGGTAGCTGCGTATGAGGACCAGAGGAGGTTGGAAAAAGCTGATAGTCGACTTGGTGCTACCGTCGTCTCTTAATTTAGACGCCGCCCCGCGAAAATATTCTTTCCTGCAACCCTTTCTGGCCTTCTCTTTCCGCTCCTCATCCCCCTGGCTTCGTGGAGTCCACGAGAAGACGAGGGACGTTGGTTATTGCGCCGTCGACTATAGAAACGCCGTAAACACGTCGCGGCCGCCGGAGACGGGATAAAACGTCGGTTTTATGCGAAGGCGTTACCGGACGAGGGAGATTCCCCTTCGTGATAGAGACATGTTTTCAGGTATTACCCGGCCGTGGACAGGTACGGGCTCTTAGAGTGGCGTTACGACCGCCTTGGAACGCAAGCTCGCTCTTAATCGGAAGACACTGGACCGCTCTCTCTCTTTCTCTCTCTCTCTCTCTCTCTCACTTTTTCCTCTCCTCTCTTCACCCTCGGCCTCGTTGTCCGGCAGCATGCGCCTGTCTCTCTTCCAGAAATCGTTGGACCGCGTTTTTACGTCGATATTTAAGATCGGTGAATCGTACCTACTGCGATGGTTCGTGGTTGCAGCAAGAAAAAGAGGTGTAATTTAGCGATGGTATTTAATCGAATTAGCGTAGATTCTAGGGAAAGTGATACACGCAGTGGTTTGTAAAGATGCAGCGTTACGTTTTGGGATTGTGCGAGATGGAATTGGAGAAGGAAGCTTTGAGGTAGAGAAGCTTTGATGAGAGTTTCGTGGGTTATTTAGAGTGCGATGATATCATCGAGACCGATGGTGCAGGAATTTAGGAATTTGTTTCAATGTTCGAACGATATAGAGTAAAATCTTTCAAGTTACCGATCTTGATGAAACTTTAATCGTAGGCCTTCGTTAAAAATTGGGAATCTTTCGTGGAAAGCAGGATTGTATAGACGAATATTTTAGTTGAAATTATTAGGTTGTATAAGCATGCGGCTTACTTAAATGAGACGACAAGATTCGAGATTATCGAAACAAGTATTCTCTAATCCGATTAAGTTAATTAAGTTACTACAGGCGGGTCACTTTCAGTGCTGTTAATATCGTTATGTGGCTCCCTATAAACGTAAACCACCATTTTACGACGTTTCACTTCTCTATAAAATCCTCGCTCTCTCTGCTCTAAATCTCGAATTTCCACTAGTATAAATTCAGCATCTTCGTTTCCAATAACGAACGCTTCCACTCGTTAAGACCCACTTAAATTATTTAAATCAAAAACATCGAAAGTATTAGTTTACGTAATGGTAATCTCTTATCAAACTGTATCTCTATTATCCTATAAAAGTACAGAACTAAAGTACAGAATTTCATCAAAAACCATTCTCTGTTCTCCGCTATTCTCCTTACTTCCATTTCCACAAAGGTGACACGGTTGTCCCGAAGGAACAAGCACATAGATACAATCGCTTCTAGTCCTTTCCTTTTGTTCGAACTGTCTCGTTCGATGTGACCGTCTCTTTTCATCGTCCCGGAAGTCGGTGAAGTCACGTCGTTAATAAAGGGCCGGTGAGTACGCGAGGGGCGCCACTACGAGCTCTCTTTAGCCAAAGATACGTGACGTTTATGGCGGAGGACGGTATCGTAAAGGTATACCCGTTCGGCTCTCTAATGTCTCTTTCTACCTTTTTCACTCGGGCGTGATCCCCAGGCCTGTACTACGATTCGGTGGGCGTAAACGTAACGTCGGGGCTCTCTCCTTGGATCTCTTCTTTCGCCAGCTGAGAGAAGCTCGTTTCCCTCTTTCTTCGACCGTGTTGCTCGTTTTTCTCTCGAAAGCCCCTTCTTCTTTAATCTGGCCGCGATTCGTTCCTTTTCGTTCACCTTGCCTCTCCTCGTTTTTTCCCGCTTCCCTTCCTCTTTCCTTTTACTCTTTATCTGCTCGCGACGATTCCGCGGTCTCTTCGTTAATTCGAACCCTTTTTTCCCTTGTGTTCCCTTACAATGTATCCTTCTCTTTCTGTCTTTGATGTTGCTTAATTCCGCCTCCTCGGTGGTAAGCTTTTTTATCGGTCGATCTTTTTGCTTGTCAGCCTGCGAAATACACACGGGAATCCCTTAATCGGCCACTTTATTGAACCTTCGTTCTTCCTTTGCTCTCGTTGCTTCGCCCTTTCCTATTTCTTACGAGGTTTCATTTAAGGGTTTTAATTAGTTCCCTTCCCCCCCTTTTTTTAGTTTCTGTTTTTTCTTTTTTTTTTTGAGTAATACGTTCGGTAATAAGATAAATGAAACCCGTGGAAGTATAAATTTTACAAATTACAAGTCATCTAATTAATTTCCATTTTGTAACTTGTCGATTCACCGGTATTGTTACAGTTAATAATTAAGGTCCAATTAACAAACTCTCTGAGGAAAGATAAATTTTCTATATCTATGAATTACGATTTCTCCAAATTCATGCGCCTCGCCTAATCGCAAAGAATTTTAATTTCCTATATAAAAATAAAACAGTTCCATCCTAAGTTAAGACTTCTATCCAAATTGAATAAGATTCCTTCTGTAATTTTTCTCGACGTTTGTTCCCTTCGCGAACGAATTACTTCGCCTTTTCCAATTTCCATCAACGTTTCATCGTCATCCTCTGCACCCAACGTGGCCTATTTCGCTTCTTCGGTCTCTGCGAGTGTTCGCAATTTTTCCTCCACTCCCATAAAGGACACGACGTTCTCGCTTCGGAGTTCTCATTTTCGACCTTCCTCCGAAGCAGAGCGGCCGTAACGTAAGCCATGCAGACGCGGCGTCGACCGCAGCAGAGAATTTCCTCGTCCGACCGCGATCGCTCGTAATGATCCGTGCGGTTTTCATTGGCGTGAAATACGCGACGTTTACACGCTCGTTTCGCATCCTCCGCCGCGAATAGCCGCGTACCCGCTGAGCGTTATTCCACCTTCTCGAAGGAAACGGGCTTGACCTTGGCCGCGCCACGGAAATGGAGCGATTTTATGGAGAGGTCTGCACCCGCGAATAATCCTCGCTGCTGGTTTACTGCTTCTCTGATTCTCGAACAGCAATCGGTGAAGTTATCGAGGAGCACGACGACGACGACGACGTCGACTGTAGAACGACGATAATTTGGATGACGAATATTTCCAGGTGTTAGTTGGTTCGTTGGAGGATGATATAATATGATTAGTAAGTTACGATCGGGTGCTAATAAAATCTCAGTTTTGACGGTGATACCTTAAAAAGATGCAGAATCTAAAAAAGATGGAAGATTCTGTATTTTCATTTTAGAGCCGAGCAAATATTGTGTCTAGCATTACGCGATGTTTGAGCTGTTGGTTAAGCGTGTTGTGAATAAAATGTGCGAGTCGGAAATTTCCGTATTTCTTCCCTTCGATATTCCGATCTTCATCGAAGATCGTTTTTGTTGTACTTTCTTCGAGTAGATTCTTCAAGATACATCTAAGACGCAGTACTCCGAGAATATAATGTAAAAATGTTTCCACAAGTTTGAAAAGAATTTTTGAAAAAGGCAACACGATAAATTCCTCGTCGATAAACCCGCTATTTATTTAATGTAAATAAAAAAACGTAGCCATTTGCACATTTGCAAGTCTGAAGCGAAATTACTCAAAATTTATCCTTAACTTTTATATTTTTCTGTGTACTTTTCCTATTTTCCTTTGTAACAGCAAATTCTCTTATTATACACTTTTTATTAGACGGGTATTCTCCGTGCTGTGTTAAATATTTTTTAAAAGAATTTATAGTTTTATCATACTCGCAAACAATTTTTTTTTTCACTACCAAACTCTGAATAACATTTTCAAAGAAGAAATTCCCTCCGCTACAACTTCTTTGGAACAAGCTTCTTGCATTACTCGTCGATAGGTTGCACGAATCGTCGATAATAATCCAAAATCCAAAACGCTTGAAAATCAATAACTTCCGATCCGAGGGAACTTTATCTGACGTTTCCTCGATCCGAGGTATTTCTCGTTGGCTCGTTTGCCCGCTCCATCTTCCATTCGTTGGCCTCCTACGATCCGAAGAGAGAGGTCAGTCCTTCGTAAAGGCGATGCGTAACCCGACCTGACCACATCCCGAGGGTCGTAGCCTGCTGTTTTTATCTGACTGTATTTCACGATGATTCCACGTTTAATGCCCCCTCCAAGATGCTGCGCGAAGCCGTAGCCAGCGAGTTGTTGGTCGAGAGGCCACGGTGACAACTTAACCCGAGAATGTCTGGTTTTATGAGCGTGTCGAAACGTCAAACCGAATAGACGCGTTACGATCGATAGAAGAGATCTTGTTGCGAGTTTCTACGTCATTTAAGGACATCGGTGGATATTTCGTTTCAATTAGACGTCTTGATTATTTGAATAAAATTCGTATAAATAAAAGACGTAATTGGAAATTCGTTCGTTGAAATTATTAATTTCGACCGAGAATGATTTTTACAGTTATTTGTGTATTTATTATAGTTCAGACTTTTTAAAGCTAGCATATTTTTATAAATATCGCGAATATTTAAAAAAAATTTATATCTTCTATTAGTCATATTTTTATTTATTAGCTCGTAATATCGATTACAAATGATAGGTGGCATTTTTGATATACGACGAAACACATGCTTACGCTCGGCAATCCTTCGTCATTAACATCTCTCTCACTGGATTCGTATGACTTCATTAACTTCGTTTAATGGTAGTATATGATGAATCGCAAAAAATATTCATGATTTCTATTTGCAAATCAATTTCAGCGCTCTAGTAAATACTGTTCGTAGTTAGAACTGTCGTTTGCGAGTACGTGCAAAGATTTGTATGTTCACTTTTTTCTTTCTTCGTCGTAGTTGTAATTCGCTTGAAATGACGCTGACCGAGACTCGAGAGTCGAACAAGTTTGGCTCGATAGAAAGAAACGATCGAGGCTGTTGATTCGTTTGAAATGTTGCTGGGAATATCTCTATAGGTCATTCACGTTTCTACAGCAATTGCTTATCGTATGCATAGAGTTCATAGGTCAAGCCGATGACATTTGACGCACGTAAGAGTTCGTAACCAATTCCGATTACTTTCTTCTATACACACGTACACCGAACACGTCTACCTAAAGGGTTAAAGTTTCAGGAACAAAGTAGAGGTCAGAAGTTTTATTACCGAGCCTTTTATTCGTTCTATCTTCGTACGCTGCTTTCATTTGAAATCATTGGAAATTAGAGAAGCGTCCCTATTTTGGAAAATATCATTCAACCATGGTAAAAGCGAAGAACACGGGACGACACTCCGAGGGGCATCTTTAATTTTATTCGATGGGTATTTTTCATAAATATCGTCAATTTAAAAGAATGTTGCAGCACTTTTCGGTTCACAGAAAGCACATTTAAGTTGTATTATTTGTATCATTCTGTCTCCATGCAAAAAGTAGTTTCTTTGCCGGCAGCGTCGCCTCTCGTTAAACCTCTTTCGCGAAATGTTGAACATTGTACAAACCGTCGCCAACCAAACGATTTACTACCATAATTCCTACTAATCCTCTAATTACAGCTTTCCACTTTCCTCTTTTTACAAATCTACTGCAGAAAACAGCTTCTTATCACAACGTTTGGGATCGATCAGAGGAAACGATCGATCTCTGAAAATTTTAACGTCGACAGAACACGGAGATAGTTCGCGAACCGTGAAGGACAGATTCCACGCGATATCGATTGTATCGAAAGCCCTGAACGGATTGCTCGGGCTTATGGATCTGAAATATTGACAAGTGGATACACGCGAGACCGAACGACCGCCGGTTTCGATTAAGCGACCGAATTAACGGACCATGTCCGAGCGTTAAAACGCCAACGTTTACTCCAGGGAGGATTATCGATTGTGCAATAACGTCGGATTATGAAAGTCGCCTGTGAACTCTCCGTGGACAGCTCGACTTCAGCAAAACGTCTCTCGTTCGTTTATCGAATAAATTAGCGCCCGAGAAACCGGCGTTTGATACACCGCGCAACGTTTGTCGTCGCGTTCGTCTACGTTTAATCCGTTAATCGTAATTGATTCGTTTGGAACGGTTTATTTGCCCGGAGAAAACGCACAGGAAGCTTTCGTTGGTTCATTTGTTCTGGAAGCTTGCGTGGATGATGAGTTTTCGTAGATTTTTCTGACTGATTTTTTAAAGTTTCGCATTTCTTATGAGAAGTCTTCTTTTACGGTGATTTTATTTACGGAAGTTGTAGAGGCTGAGAATTTATAAATCCGAGTCTGATAGAAATTTTTAGGACATTGAAACTGTTTCGAATTAGTCGAGACAGAGACTTGGCGCCAATTTTGCTATGATATATGTAAGATTCGTACGTGTAAAAAATATCACAGTTGGGAATAAAATTACTATAACTTCGAGCACGAGTGTATTATAAGCATGTAGGAAAAGATTTATAGTAAACGATTTGTTATATCGGTGTGGTTAAAATACCATAGTTTTGATTTGTATGGATGCTGTATAATTATAATATACGTTGGAAGATTGCTAGACGCGGTGAAAGCAGATTTTATTGAGAAAAGGACGTCTTAATTTTCAGCGTTTGATATTTAAGCAGAAAGCAATAACCGTTTAATCGACTTCGTGCGATTAATACATATTAATGAATCTACGTCGCGTCGGCGTTGCGTGGCGCCACATTAAAGATCACGTTTGCTACTAATTAATTGGTGTGCTGAGTTCACGATAAGTCAAAAATTTACGGCGTGGCACGAAGCTTACAGGTTATATGTGCGCTGTTCGATTATTAGGAAACTATTATAAATTCCTTCGAGTTTCCGAAGCTTAAAAGAATGTAAAATTTATTCTGTAGAAATATTTCTACTTCACGCGTTCGTAAATTAGAGCGAAGGTACAATTAGCTTCAGCCAATTTTTAAATAAGTACCAATTGACGTCATTTCGATTTGGTTATTAATTACTAGTTTATGCAAGTAACAGACGGAATAACAAATGAATCGTCGAATTCCTTGTGAAAGATAGAAGCATTGATTCTACTTGATAAAACATAAAATAATATAAATGTTACTTCTATCGATAGAATTTCAAATTCACCTTGCTTCGCTTATTTTTCTCTCAACGGTCGATCCTTCCAGCCTCCAAACATCCGCAAACGTCATATTCCAATAATTCTCCATCCGAAGTTTCATATTCTGTCGAATTTCAAGGAAAGATTCTAGATTCTAAAATCTAGAAAATCAATTGTTAGCTGCAACCTAAGCTAAATTGCCAACACTCGCGATAATGGATTTTCACTCTGCTCTGACAGCCGATTATTATCGATCAAAGATTGATACGCCATCATACCATATCCATATCGCGTCGTTATCGCACACGCGATTGCCAGTCTTTCGTCTCGCAACGTAGAATTCTCGGATGATGAATTAGATCTTGCTGCATGGTCGATCGGAATCAAGGTACGAGATATCGGGTGGGGGGATAGCAAGGCGCGATACCGGTGCGGTTTCCGACGATCGTTGAATTCCACGATCTGTCCATCGACCTCTGATCCCATAGCCGACGACGCATGAACGAAAAAGTTGTCGGTACAAGGCCTCGCAACGGAGCGCAACCTCTGCACTTTTGCCATCGCCGTGGATACCGGTCTCGCGATAAAAAGGCTTCATTATATCACCGAGAGCGCAGATTAATACCAACCGTCGCGTCGATTCGGTCTACTAAACGTCAAAAGGAAGTGTGATCGAGCGACGTCGTCGAAATCCAAGGATACACAAACGAACCACGTTCGCTGTTTTTACTTTTTCATCGTAGAGTTTTTTAGTTTACTTCTTTGTTCGATTGCTTGATCTTATGCGGTACAAGTTTAGGAAAGTATACAACTCTACCAACAAAGAACTGGCAAACTGATTGCATTCTCTTGTCCGAAGCTTAACACTCGATCCATCTTCCTCGAGTGAAACACTTAATCAATCCGATGGCAATGTTTAATTGATCCAATGGCGATGTTTAATTAAAGAACGCATTCTTAGGTTACGTAGGACAAAATCTCAAAGTTATTGGCCAATTTGAGGGAGAACGATATTTAGTACGAATCCAACAATGCAATAGGTCGGGCCAGCACGACATTTTATTGTTAACTTCTAATGAGATCACTGATATCGATCGTAAAGGTTAGCCAACAGATAGGCAAAGGGTAAAATAACGTTCTGACCTTTTGCGATCGACCGTATGATACAGATATGTATATCTAATACTGCGCGCAGGGTGCTGTTGTCTCGATTATCAGACACTTTTCGCGAGTATTTCCATGCAAACTGAATTATCTGTCTACGCAGATCGCGCACCGCCTTGTCTTACGCAATCATCTTGTCTCGGCGTTTCGAATTTATTGTTTTTCTTTATTGGAACAACAAAGAAAGTTTTCGTTGTTCCTTTCGCGTTCTCCTCGGCCATAGATAAAGATTCCGATGTCTCGATTTCTAAAAATTCTTTCTTCCACTTTACATATCCGAATTTCAAACTTTTCCACGTCATTTCTAATTTATTTTCATTTTTTCGTTGCGCCTGTGCGATGGTCGGAGAATATAGCATCGCTACGAATATAGCGAACGTTCGCGAAGCATGTAAAGTCAGTTTTACGATCGGACTTGGAATCGATCACACGGTTAACCTTTTACCTTCGAGGGATCCCGGAGTCGTAGGTCAAACGACGATCCTTGATAAAAAGTGGGACTACGACTTGTCCGCGATTAGATCATCGTATGAGGAATTCGAGGAATCCTTGATAGAAGACTTTGGACTTCCTTCCACTGGTGATTTGTCGGTTTATCGGAGTTCGGGTCGGATGATTTTTCTTCCAGAGACTCAACAAATTAGTTAATATTAATTTCATGCTAATGTTTCACGCGAATTTCCTTAAAAGTCACATCTTTACCATAAACTGTTCTACATTGGTGATTACAGTCGCATGAATCTAGCATTGAGTTACATTTTCTGGGAAATTGTTGATATCGTTAACTAAGAGAGATATAACATAGGATATTACATCTTTATTCGCTGTAGATTAGTCTCTTAATTTAAAATTGAGAAAAAAAGAGGTTCCGTGAACCGAGAAGGTTCGATCCACACGATCGTGCCAAGTGACATTATCCGGCCTGTTCCAACAAACCGTAGAACGCGACACCGATATGAGGAAACTCGAAGCGAGTCAACGTGCAAAGAGAGACACGCGTAGGCAGAAATCGGAGAAAGAAAGGTTAAGTGTGAGCGTCGGTTGGACAGGCAAGGGCAGAGGATGGGCTCCTCGAGTAGCAGACGCGTAGCAGGAGTTCGGACCAATGATGGAGCTCACGGCCAGTCAGCCAGTACTAATTAACCGAGGAATGCTGTATCTAGATTGAAATCTGGGTGACCCGACGCCCTGGGGCCACCACCTCGCCTCAACCTCGAGGCTTCGAGTTCTCGAGAGTCTCGTACTGGCCAGCCACCGTGTTCCTGCGCACACGGCTCTCCTATACTTCTACACGTGCTACTTTCGTTACAGACGCGTCCTCTTGCACGCGACCACGTATGTACGCTGTACACGGCCGGCTGACGCGGCGTTTATTTTTCGCTGGACAGACCGGCCGCATCTGTTCCTCGATATCCCGTGATTGATGTTCGTGTTTCGAGCCACTGACAATCTCTGATTCGCCGCGAATTCGACGATGGAATTTTCTTCGGATATGACTGGACAGAATCGAGGATTTCGGATTAGGCGATCGAATACAGTGGTTTTTCTTTGGTCGAGAATGCTACGACAAGGGTGACGTGTAATTTGGGCAATTTATTAGGTTGTCCGAAAAGTTTCTTTCGTTTTATGAGGAAATAATAGACGCACAACGTTTTGTGTTTTACATTATTTTGTCGAATTTTTGTCGAGATAAATACCGCGACATTTCACACACTTGGTTTCGCATTTGTACGAAGGTGCACTGTTGTAAAAACCACGTTTGCGAAAGAAAGACACTTTTCGGACGACCTAATAGTACTGAGAAGACTAATGAAGGCATTTCGGTCCATTAAAGAATCAACAGAAATTGTTACATTCGCTAACGAGTGTCATTATTCGTGATTTTCTTCCTTCTTTCTTTCTTCCTTTTAGTGGAATTAATGTATTCTTCTGCGTTTTGTTTTAGATAATTTAAATAACGATGGATTGTTCAGAGACTGTTTCTGAGGTACAATAAACGGGCGATTCGTTAAAATTCTGTCGCACTTTCACGCTGTATCGAACGAGGAACTTGATTACAAAGACAGAAAGTTATATCCGAGCACGTATTTAAGCGAGTTGCGTCGAGATATCGATGATTCTATACACACGAGTACAAAGTGTTCACAATACGAAATTCATCTCCCCCCGTTGAACACTTTCAAACGAGAAACTCAAACTGCACGACACGATTGACACATTCCCGCCAATGTCTTCCTTCAACTTGTACAATTAGCATTCTTGTCGCAAAACTTTCCTAACGGACGAGCATTAAACTCTCGTTAAAATTCCACACGAAATCCACGCGGAAGCCCTAAATTCAAGCAGCTCTGGTCGAATCTAATCTTACCCTCGTTACTCCTAAATCCATTAGTCCAATGTCTTTGTCCCTATCGTCTTTATCCTGTGATAGAAGTTACGTTCTCAACTCGAACAGAAAAGAAGCGGAGGAAAGCAGAGAAGAGAAATTTTTCAAACAGTATTCTTACTTTTTGCATAGTATAATTTTCAAACACAGTGTCGAGCGTTTTAAATTGTACATAGCCGGGGAGATCATTTTCATTGAGAAGAATCGTAACTGGAATTTCTGTTTCATATGTTTTATATATTTCAAATTTAAATATACAATGCAACGAATCGATGTACAGTGCATAAATAATTCTTATTCTTAAGATTTAATCATTTTTCTTAAAATTTTAACTATTCTATAGAATTGTAACGAAAAAAAATCAATTAACTCAAAATTCAGATAAACGATTTTCTTGTCTCTTTTGCCAACTACAGAGGAGCGCGCGACGATGGTTGGAGCATATGTAAATGTCCGATGAAAAAAATGTGCGATTTGCCTAGAAGAAATTCCGGTTCTACGACCGCGGAAAGCTTCGAAAGCAGCTGGTATCACGCATCGTATACTTTCGTTAGATACGTGCAACCGTCCTACGCGTCAGCAAACGAACACGAGCGTGCTTCGTGTTCTACACGCGATATTTCTCGTGTGGCTGTGCTCTCTGCCGGCCGCTGACCGGTAGCCGATCACGATTCAACGTTATCGAGCACGTGAAATAACCGGTGTATACGTGACGGTTCTCCCATGTCTTGACGTCGCTGATAATTGAACCCGAAGTCGGATTATTTCGAGGAGTTTATCGTGTCTCGAGTGCTCGACTGTCTCCCTTATCGGGGTATCGTTCTTTGGTTTTTACCTGGAGGATGAAACTCCATATTTTCTAGCGGAAATTGTTGCTCTATCTTCTCTCGTTGATAGAAACGGTGGCTCGAATCTAGTTCGTTCAGTTGATTTTTCGGATTGGATTTTTTAGTAGGTTTTAGTTTCGCCAGTCACCGATAGCGAGATTGGTAGCAACGTAGTCAGCGGTACTTTTCGTTCTATCGATTCAATGAATAACTAAGCGGATTCCAATTTGTTTAATGTTGTTCTCTTCCTCTGTTCGAAATAAGATCACTGACTTCGCTACCAACGTATCTATCTCATTTGTTTTCGAAAAATATTTGGCTCCGTGAACACTTTTCTATCATCGTTTCCGACATTGAACTTGAATCGATCATTCTCAAGTTAGAAAAAAAGAAAAAGACGAGCCAGTCGCGCTATTACCCTTTCCAGCTTAAATCTCTCTTCTTTCTAACACGCTCAAATTTTCCAAGAGTCATTCATCACGGTAGCCAGAGTGGTAACACGCAGGTGAAAACATTTTCTTTTCACGCTCGCTCCGGCAAGAACCAAATCCATCATCCTTTAGCCAGATACGGCTGACTTAGTGGTTAAAAAGCGGCGAGTTCCTCTTTCCATCATAAACGAGGAGGTCGCGACGAACGTTAACCGCGCTGAATCGGTTGCTTTTGTTGCAAAACGTCGGAAAGAAAGCTTGTTCTCGATTAATAAATCACGGACGTTAGGTTCTGGCAGGGAATAATAGGCGATATTTCCGGGTAAAGGCAAGAAACTGTTCGCAACGACTAATACCGTGGCGCTCTAGCGATGTTGGGTCGACTTCGAACGTCGTGTCATTCTGTAAAACAAGGAGAAACGTGCCGCTACAAGAAATTTCTCTATATCCCTGGCAGGCGTCGTGCAATCGATCGACGTCTCTCGATCTGACTCGCGAGAGTTCCCGCTTCCTGCCGCACGACACCATCCGTAGCCTCTTTTCTTCTTCTTTTCTTTTTTTCATTTCCTTTTATTCCTCTCCACGGCCCCTTCTTCTTCTTCTTCCATCGTTTCTTTCTCGATTGGAGTTGACGCGATTTTACGAGGCGAGAAACTTCGTGTCCGGGGGCAGATATAAGAAATGGCTTCTTTTACAAACGAGAAGTTGCTTCTCAGATTGATGGCGAGCAAATTACCGATCTAAGTGCTTAATTATGTTCGCGTTCGTAGCGCAACATGGCGATATTTGATCGGATTTGACAATTTTTATATTTAGCGTAACGAAAAAAAAAACAATTCGTTTCAAATCCAAACGTTTCATAGTAAACACATAGGAAAACTGTAGCATTTCTAACAGACATCTTTCGATCTAACCCGAGAGATTTCGCTTTCTGGCGCACGACACCATTCGCGGCCCATTCTTTTTCTCGATTCCCCACCGTGCTTCAACGGTGCTTTCCTCGTTTCTCCAAGCTGAAAACCGAGAGCTCGTGTGTCTCGGCTCACCAGGCGAGAAACATCGTGAGTTACCGCGTTTCGAAGATTTATCGTCGCCGCTACTTCGGCTGGTACGTGCTACCATGCGCGGGATTACGTAACTTATGGCGGAGCAGCGTTCGCCACAGGTCGCATAAATTTCTTTGAGAATATTAACGGAGCTTCTAAGATCCGCTCGCTTCAGGCCGACTTGCGCCAGGCCAAAAGGATTACGCGTCGAATAATTAGCGTTACGAGCTTTGCATTCTTCTTCTCGATCGACTTCTCCTTTGTTTTCCACGATTTATGGGTAGCCAGTCTTCCCCGTGCAATAGCGTGGCACTCGTTTCGATGGGCCCGTGGCTTTTATCCGTCTATTAGTATCCTAAAAGAAAAGAACCACAAATGATTTGCCTTCATCTTCGCAAGTATTATTATATCTCTCTTTGGCATTCTTTACCGCGTGGCGATTTTTATCACAAATTTATTACGTCGATCCAACGAGTTCATTATATGGTTGAATTACAAGATTCCTTATGAAATTGCAGTCGATTGAAACCGCAATGAATTTCTCGAGGAAGGTTGTTAGCAGTTTGAAATAATTCGTCGATGCACGCGCTCGCACA
Organism: Bombus terrestris; assembly: GCF_910591885.1. Taxonomy (NCBI): domain Eukaryota; kingdom Metazoa; phylum Arthropoda; class Insecta; order Hymenoptera; family Apidae; genus Bombus; species Bombus terrestris. The sequence goes on along the minus strand of NC_063281.1, from coordinate 12,732,888 downwards.
ATCAACGATTATACACCACCATCTTCTAACAATCCTGTTTCCTAGTCATTGTTACGTCACTCTTTGTCTTTTGCCTTCGTTTTCGCGCGTGTTTAATTGCACGGAGTGACACGATCGCGTAACACGAACCAACATGTGCAACCGATCAACGTTCCTCCGCAGTGACAGTCATTAATTATTTCAGAATCGTCTCGAAGCGAGTCGCCAACTACTGGGAAAATATCGGGTGGAATTATAAGCTGTTTATTCTACTTGCTGGGTTCTCGTTGCGCTTTCTAATCTCCATTATCGATAGGTTCCCTCGCTTCTCGAAATTATCATTCGTGCAACTCGTAGATCGACCATGTCAATGCGCGTAAAATGACGAATATGGCGAAAAACTGTATAACGATCGTGTCTCTTGCGATGAAGTAGTTCTGGAAGGTATTGCGCGCGGAATTTTTAATTTCAAGATTCCAAATTTCTGTATTCGTTAAAATAAATTAGAATTTGTTTCTATGAATCTTCACTTTTCATTTCTTTTAGATTTCTTTCGAATTTAATAACGCTTTAATTCTTCGTAGTTAGAAATGTCAAAGTATCTTCTTTTAATAATATTTGGGATACAGTTCCCCCTTTTAATTTTTCACGTTCGCTTTCTTCTCCTCCGAGTCTCTACGTTGTACCTCTTTGAATCATCGAAAAGGAACACAGTCGCGAAAATGTTGCACGGCGAAACAATATTGTGCGTCGCGGATCGAGCGGAGATCCAGTCGATCTCCCGAGAGGATCAAGATCTTAAGGACGCTCGGAGGTTGCCTCGAGGTCGAGGAAACAACGTGCAGGACAGACAGCAGCAACAGCAGCGCACAGCAGGCTGCAGGAGCAATCTCCCGGACAATTAGCCCGCAGTTCGTGACGGGTACCTCCTCCTTGGTCCTTTCTCGACGCGGCTTTCCCCTTCTTCTTCCTTCCTTCTTCTTCTCTCGACTCTCTTCTTCGTCCAACCACGATTCCCTTCCCTCTGTGTTGTTCCTTTCTTCCACGCTCCACCACCGCGTATCCTGGTTCCGTTTTCAGTTTATTTCTCTTCTTTTCGTACTTCTATTCGCGATTGTGTTACCGCTGTTCTACCTTTTACATTATTCGAAGGAATTCATTAGTAAAAAAAAGAAGGTAGAAAGTAGTGATCTGCTGTCGGCTTTTTCTCGCTATTTTACCGAGAATTATTTCTCTTCTCGCTGTCACAATATGTCGAAACCGATTCCGAGATTTCGAAACTTCTGAAAAAGTAAATTGAGTTTATAGAAACTGAAATTCATCCCCTGGTGCATTGAATGTTTCCTCGTCTTACTGTTTCTATTTAAAATTTAATGAGAAAATATAATAAAATATAAAGCAGTCTATCTTCCATAATCTAATTTTAGTTTCTTTCGAGAATTTCACTCTCGTTCGATCAACCTGTATTTCCGTATTCTACACCCCTTACCTGTACCTTATTTTCTCCTTTCATTTCCAAGCATCGATCCTTTTCTTCCTACTTTGCTGCCACTCGGTTCCAATTCTCTTCGAAGCCGAAAGGTCGGCGTGTCTCTTCATCCTCGTCCCAGTGCGGCGCGTCCACGTCGATCTCTACCTGGCGTTTGTACCCTAATGACCTGGCAGGTGCAGCGGCGGCGTGCCCTCTTGGTACAGGGCCACCCGGCTACGTGACGCCTCCGAAAACGTTCGTGGGACGTTCGTGCTTGCTTCGAATCGCGTCCATCGATCGTGGAAGAACGCGTTCTTCGAAAACAAGCGAAAGAAAAACAGATCACGCGGCAACCGTCGGCAGGTGTTTAGTTGTTCTGGTTCTACCGATGATTTAAGGCTTGCCAGACTCTTTAATGAATTCTGGCTGTTTTAGAAGCTGGCGCTAGTCAAATTGAAGGTCGTAAGGTTTTAAATATGCATATGGATATGGGCTGGTATCGATATTTCTCAGTCGTCACCTTTTCATCGTACATTTTTTAGAAGAAGAAATTACAGAGAAAGATGACTTAGCAGCATCTCAGCAAACTTGCCTCGCAAAAAGTATCCACGTGGTTACGTTGAAACCATCCAACAGTGCCACTAATCGATTCTCGCAAGAAGCAGCCACGACCATTTTAAGCTTGGCTCAGTTTCAAGTACCGCCGTGAATTAATTCGTTCGCGATTTATCCACGTTGATTTTTTCCCGCCAGTCGGAATTTTTTCGAAGCGGCATGATCGATCAGGAAGAAGATGCTCGAGAGACACGATCATGTATGCGCATATTCGTTCGACGTGAAACCTGGTACAACGATTAATATTGCGAAAATCGTGGCGTATGCCGTTGGAGAAGCGACAACGTGACTCTATTCAGAAGTTGAATGCACAATCAGACATGTTTGCCCTTTTGCTGGCTTGTTAATTCCGTGGTAGCACGGTGAACGATCATTCCAACGAATTTGTCCACTCGATTCCAGCTTTCAGGACTCGAAGCTATTAATTTATTGCTTTCCGATCGAACCTTCCCGATTTGCATCCCGGACCTTTTGTCGAATTTTCGAATTTTGAGAATAATAAATTCCTACCTTTGAATATTCATAATAGCGTAGAGTTTGTATTTTTACGGTTTCGAAATATTAAACTCGTGGCGCTTATAATTTATAAAATTTCACTGTGTCCAAAAGCTGAAGAAATAAATTATTCGAAAATTTACAAAACGTCATATCGCGTCGATTAATTAATATTTATGGCTGGGAAAGTATTTAAATGTAGTTTGGCCATTATCTACAGTTAAAGAAGGAATACGAGTAATAATTAAACTGATCGGCGAAATTAATCAATTATCTCAAATTGATTTCATAAAGTCAAACGAGAAATCAATAAAACTAATGGAAACTCGACGGCGTAACGCGATTATTGACACGATCGAAACCATAATATCGAGTGTCGCAATAACGTAGAATAATGATTCGTTGGTGGTTTTATAGCCATCGTGAACGTAACTGATGTCAACTTCTGCGACGAGTATTCTTCGCGATGATATAAATTATTCGCATTAACGTTATCGAGCATCGATAGCTATCGATATGTATGAAGGATATGTGAATGTCAATGAATAAGAAAATCGACGTGTCAGATTCGATAAATACAGGCGTGTACGTAAATACTGAGCTGATAGTGAGATTAATTATTAATAACACGCGTCCAGACATCGATTATTAAATATATATACAAATGCTCATTAACATTCCATAATGAAGGATCGGTTTTACTTGTTAGGACTGTTCAACTCTCAGAAGGTTAAAGATATCCATTCAATTAACTTCAGAATTAATAAGTGTGATATAATCGGATAGTAGAATATTCTACGAGTAAAAACCAGGTTCGAATCGTAGGATGCGTAGGATCTTTCGGTTCAAAGTCCTATTTTCGCTTGAATTTATGAAGTGATCTGATGGAACATACTGAAAGGATACACGCAAGCGACATTTACATATAAAAAGATTAACAATAAAATCTGCAACGTTGCTATGTCACGTTTTTATACAATCTTTTTATGCAATGCGAATAATTGGTGTTGTCGCGAATCTCACGGATGTACGCTTAAAGTCGTTCTTTCCGAAATTTATCCGTGGCAAAGCGTTTAATTTTCAACTTTTAATTTCGTTCCAAACGTATCAATTAAAATACCACGAAAATAGTGTATTTTCGTTTCGTTTCGTTTAGCCTTTCTCCAGCTTCGACATTTTCTGGTTCGCTTAAAGTCTATCGTACGAGAAAAATCTGTCCCGGAAACGGAAGTTGTTATTAACAGGGAACGGCACTCCCTCTAGTCAAGTTATAAATTCTTCGTCCGATAAAAGCGACCTTTGTCAACTTTCTGTTGCTGTTCGCTTCATTTGCTGAATCAAACTCGAGACCACCTGTTTCCCTTAGATAAGGGAATGTGCCGGAGTGTGTGTGATTAATTATCTAATACGCGGTGCGTATTAAAGCCGAGAATGAGCGGAGGAGAAGGCAGAAAGGAGGCGGGAGGTCGTAGTTGGCCGCGGCTCGATTCGAGTCGCGTTTACGCTCGTCCGCGGAATAGTAATCAGCCACGACAGCCCTTTTACTCATTGTCAGCGGTGGCTTCGTAGAAAAGCGCGTGACTGCCCTGACAAATTGGCCTACTACTCCCAATGGAGAGTCCCGCTCCGCGGGATCTACGGCCCTCGATCGCTCAAAGTAATTAATTATCGAGCTGTGGGCCCTGCCTCCTAGGAGATCGTGCCGATCGCGCGCTGTTCGCGGGTAACGAAAGGGAAAGAGACAAAGAGAGTGACAGAGAGAAACAGATAGACAGACAGAGAAAGAGAGAGAGAGAGAGAGTGAGAGAGAGTGAGAGAGAGGAGAGCAGAGAGAGGGAAGAGAGACTGGCGTGGGCGAGGTGTGAACGATCCATTCATTATACAACATCGGCGAGGTCTTGTCTTTCAGCGGCTCGTCGATGACGCTCTTTCGTTATTGTCACACCGGCGACGTCCCTTGTCGTCTCTGCGGACAGCGATTAACGGCACAAGGATAAATTACTCGCTCGAAGAGGTTGTGGGTGGCTAGGTCCACGCGATTTGCTCCGAAAGTAACGAGATTCTTCGCGTTGTATTTCGTTGATACGTTTAATTGTAGTCGATAGACTGGGAATTTTTCTGCGTTTAATTTAAAGATGCGGTAACACGTAGAATGCGCGTACAACAACGGAAAACGCATGAAATATCCAAAATACGCTTACTTGTAATCGGTTCTTGTACTTGTTAAAATATTCGATAAGCGGAACAAATCTCCATTTAGGTCTTCCTAACTCATTCGAGTGTTTCCAGAAAAATATCAATTTACATAGATATCCGCCAGCTGGTCGTTAATTCAACGGCGCCAGTTTGAAGGCCGTGCACGTATCAATCTCGGTCGCGAGAACAAATGATCGGACCGCGAGTAAGCCTCGGAGGCCTTTCCGCGGCTTGTCGAAGTCGGAAGCGCGGCAAGGTTTCTCCCTGGTAAAAAGGAAACCGGAGACGATCGGTTCGTTAATGGATCCCGGCAGCCGGTGGTCGCCACTGGGTGATTAATTATCGAACGATACCGTGTGCTCTCGTACGAACTGTACACCAGAACGGCAAAAGACTAGGCTGCGGACGACAAGAAAGAAAGAGGAACGGAGACAAATAGCGTGGGTGAGGTGTGAACGGTCCATTAATTACCCAGCCAGTGGGTCCGCCACTGGGTACCAAGGAGAATCAATCAATTTCGTCGCGGCTTTTTCCGCTTTGCGAAATGGTCGTTTTGAGGGAGGTCGAATCGATGACAGCCGGCAGGTGGATTGATGGTGCTGGTGGAATGAGGATGTTGGTAAAACTGAAACGCGATGATGGCGGTTGTTTGATGGCCTCGTGGATGATTTGGTGCTTTCGGTGAAAGGTTCAGCATAAATCCTCCACGATGTTAAATTAAGATTAAATTGGGGATATTTAATGGCGTACGGGAATCGCTTGTTTTGGCAAGCCACAAAGATTGAGTTGAAAGCGTTAATAAGGTATATGGGCATTAAATTACACATGTTAATAACAGGTGTACGTGTATTATGCGTGTGTGCAGATCAACCGAATATACAAATTATATCGAGAATATTGAAACGGTGCGTGAAAATCGAACTGGGGTATTACGACGAGATACACTCGAATTAAACACAGCGAGCACAATGAATTAAAAAGTATCAAAATTGAATTGAATGTGTGGAAAGTTTATACGGAGACCAGTCGAGTGATATTTGAGGAATACGTACTATCTATACTTGAAAATTAAGCGAAGATATATATAGATATATAGCGCGTAATTGATTTGGAAGAATACAGTTTGAATTACCAAAGAGACACTGTGTAGCAAACATATTAAACGATTATGTCGTGTTTCGTGTAAACACATCAGAACGGAGAAAGTAAAGTGCAGATTTATTAACAGTTTCGCGGATTGCATCTCTGTGTGTACACAGAGTTATTAATACTCTCTATACACAGAGTTCACTGTCGTCATTCAGTTAATTTGAAATACTCACGTTCCTCGAATCTCCATTTTTCGAACGTCTTGCAGTTACGCTCAATTAACGGTTGTAAAACGTATTTACACCTGTGTTACCACGACAGAGAAGGATGACCGATGCGCGAGTGACGATTTCCATATAGATATCCATATGTATACTAATTTTTTCCTCGGAGGAATTTCCATTATTACGCTCGAATGATACTCGATTTCTTTATTGCGAATAAATGTATTACTATAGCAGTGATTTCTATAATTGAACGAAAATTTTGGCACCGAGTCCGTAGGAACAGCGGTCTCGCGTCACACGGAGCTATCGCGATGAAATATCGCGTCCGATCGATCATTATCATAATTATGTTGCCGGACAGCCCAAGGTTCCAGTTGATATTACAAATTGCTGAATATTGATGACAGTACGATTCAATACCGTCGCTTTTATAATTAAGCGACCTAAAACCAATTTCAAAGATGTTCATTACACAATATGTCAGTGTGTTGTACACGTTTCAAGCATAAATTCGCTATTTCGTACGGGGGCTAAGCAAACAAATCCTAATTGATTTTAGAATTAATCAACTGTGTCGTCGGTGAAGGACAAAGATACTGTAATTTAGATTTTAGGCAGATGATTTTGATTATACTGGAATGTTTAGTAATTTAGATTTAATTCTAATGACATGTCATCTCGTATTAAATTGCTCGTAGAAACTTCTCGAACTGACATATTTTCGCTACTATTAATTATACCGAAAAAGGTTTCACGTAAAAGTCGAATAGCTTGGAGAGGGGAGGGAGGGCGTGCTTCGATATTATTAGCTTTTCCGTAGGCGGACGAGTAAAGGTCATGCGGAGATAAACTTTGCTCTTTTAAATGGAATCGTATATTTTTTAATACAGTAGTCGATTCAGTTCTCCATAAAAAATTGTTAACTTTCTTACGCGGAAACGCTATTAGTTTGGTAAATATTTTGCCGTTTAGTTTGTAAAACTCGTCGTATGAAAGACAAGAAAAAGAAATACAAAAGTAGCATCTTACGTCTTTCCTTGTCCCTCTTCAAGCCATTCGACTTTTAGCTAAGACATTTCCCGGTATAATTAGTAGTATCGAAAATATTTCAGCTTAAACTCTTAAGCGACTCACTCTGTATATTACTAATCCGCGAAACGAACTTATAATGTTTTCCACAGTTACACTCTAACCAATAACAAGCGACTTTAACACCAAAATAGCGAAATAATTTCAATAGCAATACGATTCTAAGCTATCGAAGGAAGTTTGAAATTTCTTACAAACAAATAACTAATCAGAAACGGCGAATAAATTATCTCAATACCAGGGAGAAATTGAATATGTTTTAATTTCATAAAACTTCCTACAACCATCATTCTTTCCATAGAAGGAACCACGCGTGTTATTCGCGTTAAAAGTGTCACGATAAACGCGTATTCATGGTGGTTCTCATCTCGAGAGACGCAACTGGCCGCAACTTCGCTGTAGCATCTTGCGTTCCCTCATCCGCGGTTGGTCGATCAGAGAGGTCTCGTTCCATTGAAATTCTATGTGCCCCTCTTGTTGCATATTCATGTCATCGTATTTTGTTGTCGACTTTCTAACAGGCATCAAAGACGAAACAATTGATCCTGTAGGTTAATCAGTTCTATGTGTTACGTGAACAGTGCGACACGAGATTTAAGGTATTTTTGCGTCGAGATTATTCCGGTTGTGTCAAGTCGATAAATATTCAGTCAGAATCACTGGTAAACACTATCGCTCAGATAGAGTCATTCCGTATGAATAACATTTGTTCCGTACAATTATCGTTCTCGCTGTTCTCCAGATGTTGTATCTTAACCACGCAGATGTTTATTTTTCGTAAAGAATCGGAGATTAATAGATGAAGATTAGTTTGGTTCGTTCCTAGGAAAGATCAATACGATCATTTATTACCGATAAATGTATCGGGGATTTCTAATTTCGATGAATTTCCTTGGCTCGAAATATTGACAACTCAGATGACTGGTTAATATTCCGTAATATCGCATAAATTGGGGATTAAGTGTCTCTGTATTTATGTCTTTTAAATCTTATTCTACCTGTTTGTTACTGTGTTACTGAACTTTATCGATCCCGTGAGTCTTTTAATTTGTATGATCCCGATCGACGCATGCTGCATCCAATACACAAGACCAATCCAAAAGGAAGCCAAAAAGAGAAAAAGAAAGATCAAAGATACTTTACACAGGATCACCGAAGTAAGACTTCCAAAGGTCGTTCACCGTCCCACCGATTGTCATAAACGTCCTCCGCGATGTTACCAAGCCTTCTCTAACAAGCTAATCTGTTAGAACCAATTCAGACCAAAGTTCACAACCCAAGCGGCTTAAACCATCTGTTCCAAACCATCTCTGCCTGAAATTAAGCGAAACACCATAGTCGTCATTCCCTCCGAAAAGCAACGCGAGTCTAATCGATCACTTGACTGTATCTCGATACTGTAGACATTAGGGAGCTGGCTGGAATTCGATTTGGAAAGATTAGGGCAGTGGGAACATCGGTGTTGTCCCATCGATGAGCATCCTGGCGTCGCGTCACTCGGATAAAGAGGTGCGTTCGCGGACGAGTGGCTTTCAGAGCGAGACGTCAGATCACGAAGACAAAGCTATCCATCCGAGAAGAACGGGGGACTGGCGCATTCCATCGCCTTACGAGGCGTCCACACGCATGTTCCATCACGTACATCCGTGTGCGCGTGTAGCGTGTGCGTGCGTATACGTGTGTAGCTGGCACTGTTTGAACCTGGAAGCCTGGCGGTCGCGTCTATGCTTCGGGGTCAAGCGACCTCGCTCGAAAAGAAAGAAAGACTGGCCGTCGGGGTGCTCGAGGGTTCTTCTATGTGAACTGGACGCCAACCTGTCCAACGGCCGACGATCTCCACGCTCTCGAAATCGGTTTAACGATCGACCCTGAAGGTCTCACCCAGGGAGACAAGGAGATATTTTGCGATAGTACAGGTACTGGATTTACGTGAACCAGGCATTGCAGAGGGTGCGGTAGGGTAGAATTAATGGAACCAGCGATTACAGAAATCGAACGAATCAACCGATTGTGTATCCCTATGAATCGATTCGATTCTTCGTTGGATTAAAACCATCCCTGATAGAATTGAAGCTTCTTTTCCGATCCCAAATTCGAACCTACCTTAGATCTTTCTCGTCGACCAATATCGCGTGCAACGCTCCGTGTGAGCCGGATCGAAGTCTCTTCAAGGTCTGCAACTCGTCGCACCAAGGGAGACACTAATCCTTTAATATCGTTTTACAAGGCGTCTTCCCGCGATCCCGCCGCGTGTCAGGTTATGGGAGGCAGGACACGAGTCCAGCTGCCTATCACCCTATTGAAATCTCCGACTTGACATCCAAGTGGACATCGATCGACGATATCGTTGTATCGCGTTCGGCCCCCCGCATCCCTTTTTCCATTCGTTCTCTCGCCATCGAGCTCTGCCCCTTTTCCCTCTAGCCGGCTCTTGCGTCGTTTTTCAATCTTCGCCGAAGAAGCTGAAGAAGGCGCACGCACGAAACGCGCGTGTCACGCGAAGGGGAGGCCGAAGAGGCAGGGTCGCGTCCGTTTCGTTCGTTCGTAGCTTCAGGAGAACACGAGCAGGGATTGAACACTCCTCCGTGACCCGAACCGGTCCGCCTCGTGCTCGTTCTATGGGGTCAGAGGTTCTCAACCTAGGACATGGTATGGAGGAATCTTGATAGTCGTAGTATGTTTTGTGTGTGTGTGATTCGGTTTGGTTTGGAAGGTTTCGATGCCGAGTTAGTTGGTCTAATGCGGTGGTGTTGATGATTTACGACGTGGATTTAATAATTGACGTTGATAATATTCAAATTGCTGTTTGCGAATGTTCGTGGAAGAAAAATGAGGATTATTCGACGTTTTCCATTGATAAGATTCGCGAGTTTTGAGAAAATATAGCTACGTGTTTGTAATTTTGCTTCGATAAGACGAAGTACAGAAAGAAAGATGCCTTCCCCTTTCGATCACCGTAAAGATCAACACAAAGGATGCGTGACGCGTTTCCACGATGAAAATAAAGGTTCTTTCATCGCGGCAAAAATTTATGCTTCCCATTGTATAGCGTGATATGGTTTACGATTACTATCTCTAACGATGAAACTGATCTTCAAAGGTTCACAAAGATAGAAAATGGAATGCAATCGTAGCCTGCTTCTTTCCGTTCATTCAGTTAATTTTATTTTACAACGATGCAGCACGAAGCCAATAATGCTTCCACTTCGAATAAAGAAAAAGAAAGTAATCTTTCATTTGATAATTATACACCATTTTTGTTCGTCGAAACAAACGAAAGTCTCGAGTTTATCTTTCCCGCGCAGAATTTCACAGTAACGTTGTGCAACTGAAATGAATTAAGAGGAACTTAATGGCCGAAGTAGTCGACGTTATTAACTAATAACAGTAATGGCAATAATTAAGAGAGACGTGCTAATTTCGTAACAGGCTATTGCTTCGAGTGACACGCTACGAGATTCACGTAGACGCGAACTTTCAAATCTACTTTCAGTAGCTACTCGTCTAATCAAAATACGTTATTAAGGATAAATAATCGCCTGGAGTCAAGCTAATACGCTTTGAATTATTTCAAACCACGAAGAATTGAAAGAAAGAGCGCTCTATTATTCGTTTCTCAAGATAGAGAACACCGTATATCTTTTGATTGCACCATAAATAACAATTTTCTCTTGTCTACTGTGAATGATATTCGTGACCTTGGCGTCACCTTTTCGTCGTACCTCTCTTTAGCTCGACACGTCGATATAACCAGCAGTGTATTTAAAACTTTAGGTTTCTTCGATACGACTTCTAAGTTTTCAAAGATTATTTAAGATATCGAGAATTTTGTATTTTTCGTGTGTCTGCGCTCGCTTGGAATATTGTTCGTAATATCAGCATTATGTTTGTAATATGCTCGAAGTTAAACAGCGTCGATTTTTCCGCTTAACCATCGAATGTGTCTAATCAATTGCTATATGCGATCACGATTTCTAGGATGTTCAAAATCAGTTAATTTCGTGGCCACCTGATCCTAGCTCGATCATATTTAATTTACCAAATGATACTGCGCTCATTCGGTATTATTTCATACGCGTTGAAATATTATCTCTTTTTAACTTAAATACGTCGACGTCATTGGGAAGAAATTGTAATTTACTGCATCAAGAAGCTCGCCGTATGACCTTTGGTCAATTCAACTGCGTTAGCTGCATGGTTATACACTTTTTCTGTTCATAATCCTCTCCAAGGTATTAATACAGCATTGTTACCCAGAAACGGTCTGCAATCGAATTAGTATACTAAAGGGTTATATAGCTGCATGGTATATACCCGTGAATAATATTAATCCTCGCGATCTGATATCTGAATTTTCCGAGAAATCTGATAAAGATTTTTACAAAAAACATATTAAATATTGATGACAATCTATAGTTTTAATTCTACAAAAACACTTCGTCAAAGTCTAAGAAGAAGTCCAGTCCAATACTGATAAAAAGTCGCTAAAGAACTATCGTGTGCGCAATACACTATTTCTGCATATTTTCCATTTGTTATAGTAAATACGTTGCAGAAACTAAGGAGGAGAGAAGAAATAACGATGGTTCAGATAGTATTCTTTTATATTTACTCTGGAATCATGCCATCATCTTGCGATGAATAGACTTACGGAATTAGATCGTTTGTTTTTTGTGAATTAGACGCTAAGAGAATTATATCGCTTTATTCACATACAAATGTTCCTTCTATAAGCTGCGCGAAGTGTTTTACGATAAATTTTCCTGCATCGTAGCAGTTCGCTGGAACTCGGTGTTCTCCGAACAACATGTTGATCAATCTGCCATTCCTTTTCCCGCCAAATTGATTCGTAACAAGAAACAGATTAGACGAGGTTTCGAAAGAAACGGTTTACGCTCGTGACTCGTACGTGTTCAGTTAGGATGGTCGCGGGCAAACAGGAAAGACGTGAACGACGAGATCGTTTGGTCGGTTCGCGTGCAACGGCAGCCGTTATTTTGCCGTTGTTGCACAACAGCCGCGTGGAATAGTCATCACCTTCGGTGACACGTCACCTCTGACTTTTGCGACGTGTCGCGCCGTGCAAGAAAAGCAACGTGCGAGCACGTTCCTCGAAACGGCCTAATCTGCACCGTTGCATATCCAGCCTGTGCGTCTTTGTCTGTCCTTCTGCCGTCTGGAAACTTCTACCGCGAGGTTCGATGCGAGCAAAGAACCGAGATTCCGTCGCCTTTGCCCTTTCAAAGTCCTCCAGTCTTCCTTTCCTATGGAATTTTTTCCGTAATGCCCGATATCGTTATTAAAATCAACGATGACTATGCGTCGTCCGTGGGCGTTAGTTGGCGCAACCGAGCTCCACGGTGAAATTTGTCAGTCATTTTGCAGATATCGGAAGAATTGGAGAATCTGAAAAATAATCCGGCTGATAGAAAGTTATCTCTCATTATACGCGATTTGCACGAACGTAATGGTTCGATTGTGGTCGTTTTTCCATTAGGAAAATGTGACATCGAATGCTTCGAGTGGAGACACAGCGAGTATCCTGACACTTCTGGCTGACGTTATAAAATAATATGTTTGCCAATATATTCAAAGTAAAACCGTTTTCGTATATAGCAATTTTCCTGCGAGCTGTTTCATTCTAAATGTCCTCTAACGAATCTCGATGAAAGCATTCGCTGGGAAACTAGCTGCGCCCGCCTCCGTTTGTTGGAGATACAAAAAAGGGGCGAGCTAAGGCCGACAACGCGACGTGTCGCGAGGCAATTCATTTTCTTCCGACTTGTCAGCCGAAAGGTTGGGCCAGGTGACCTCTAGGCGTAATTACACAAAGGTCGGAGATTTAATAGCCTGGCCTACGCAATTGTTCGCCACAATGCAGCCTGCGTAAATAAGTAACGTCTCTCGACCCTGAGGAGGAGAGACACACGAACACCGGCGAACACGCGCTCTGGACCAGGTCTCAGGTTCATAGACCACGAGGCTCCGATAGAATACCCGGCGTGGCATTTTTGTAAAATGCAAATCCTTCCACGGGCAGCAAGGTTGCGCCGTGTGAACGAGATCTCGAAGAGCTTCGGGGTCGAGCCGTACATTCTGGCGACATTGTTTCGCTTGGAGTGCTCTTACAGCTAGCTTGTTTCCCTTGTTTCGATCAGCATGGAATTTCGTGGCTACAGATTGTTAGCTTGTTGCAGCCACGATGTTTATATTTTTCGCGTGTCCTTTCGCGATTTTCTAAAACCACGAATATCTCATCATCCTTAACATCCAAAAAAGAAAAAAGATAATGTTTCAATGTATTACATAGAAAAAAGGTGAAACTTCGTTGAAGCCAAGAAACTCGTAATTCTCATTAAATAAAGAAATTGTCTAATTTCCTCGTATAATCAATGAAATTTAAAATCTGTGAAATCGTAAAAGCATTATGACGATTGTCGGACGTAAGTTGGTTGTTACGACTCGTAAAAATCGCGTTCTTTAATTCGACGAGAACCAACTTTAGATCGTTGGATCGTGGAACGTGTATTACCAGCGTCGTGACGCTCGCCTCGTTATTAACATATTAGAAAGCGCGGCGGGGGGATTTCATATTTTTTACGCGTCCCAAAAAAGGCGTCTTACGTCAGAATCGTTGATCGGTGTTTGATACATTATCTGTTTCATTATGTGCATGGCATTTATTACTTATTGTGCTGCATATGCCCAGTGAAAGTGCCGTCTGCCCGCGAAGCACGTTCAGTTTCGCAAATTTCAACGTTGCTTTCTTTTATTATCGAGAGAACGTCTCGACATTGCTGACGATGCCGTGATAAAAATCGCGCGACGAACACGAATTCCCTCTTATTGTTATCTTAATTTCAATTCTATCTGCTTCCTGGTGAATTGAGCAACTTTCCAGAACGAGACGTTTGTGCTTGTCTAGGCGTGTTGTTTGTTCTATTGGCTCTTGACACCCGAGAATCTCCTTGCAAATAGGCTTTTCCTTATTCCTTTAATTTGCATATGTTGCGTTCCTTTGATCAGAATAATATATTACGTTGTCCGAAATGTTTCTTTCGTTTTATTAGGAAATAATAGACGCACAACTATTTTTCTTTCATATTATCTTGTCGAATTACGTACGATCCATTTTGAAATAAACACCGCGACATTTCACAGACCAGGTTTACTGTTGTAAAAAACACGTTTGCGAAAGAAAGATACTTTTCGGACAACCTAATATCTAATGGCGGTTTGAATGTATTATAGAACGCTGTATCGTAAAGCTACGTTTAAATAAAAGTTAAGTTAAAGCTTAAAAGATTAATTCAATTTTTAACACTAGATTATTCGAATCTTCAGACCTGTAAATTAAAAGATACCCGGGTAGACAAAAGTTAAGTAAATTGTACCCGAGTATCTCGTGAGATGTGTAAGGACCACGATGCAAGAGCCGTAGTCGCTAGTCCCGAAGAAGAAGCCGCTGATCGAACATTATTACGACATAGAGGTTATATCATGCCGGTGGATAATTTGAAACGAAATTCTTTTATTTTCGATTCTCACACATATGAATGCACGCATAGAATGATGATGCGGACGGCGGCTTCTCTTTTGGAGTATTTCAAATCGACTGTCGCCAACGTATACTTCGTATCACGTAGCATAGTGACCTAACACGAAGGATATCGAAACTGCCGACTATCTCATTCGGTTGTCTCGTGAGATACGCGGGCAGCCGGGTAATTTTTGTGTACACAGTTGTCTCACGAGTATCCGGGTATCTCAAATGTTCAGTTGAAACTACTAGCCCTGGTATGTGTACAATGATCGCTGCAGGAAAATATCTCTTCTGTGCAGTTGAAAGCACTTTTACTCCATTCACAATCTCTCCTCGACCTGCCTCCACTCAATGCCACTCTGTACTTCATAATTTACCGAAATATCTTAAAAATATCTTAGTGAATCGACAGCGTTTCAACCGTGGAGAGAATATCGGTCGATATATCGAGGCACCTTTTTTCTCCAAGCGTCAACCGTGAAAGGTCCCTTAACTTTACCCGACCAGGAATAAATAAAGACGAAGAAAATTCCCTGCAACGGAGGCAAGAATGGCGAAGGTAGGAGTAAAGAGAGGAAGAAGAAAAGGGACAGAAACACGGAGGAAGAGTGACATCAGAGGTCTTTGTGCACGGCACGGAAGAGAGGTGGGTGAGGTGGCCCGTGCGAGGATTGTCGTAAATGTCTTCATCCGTAAGATATGAGATGCCGTGGGCGTCGACGGGCACGCGGGGGCTCGCGTGGACACTGCATTCGGTCGCATTAACCTCCGCGAAAAGACACAGCGGAGGTGAAGGTGAAGAGGAAGCGGAGAAGAAAGATGTCAAGCAGCTCTGCCGGTTCGCGAAGTGTCGCGGAGATAATGGAGCCGCGAACGGCCCCTTTCCTTCGGCAATTCTCGGGGTATCCTGGTAATACGTTTTATAGCGGCCCGTTAGGATGTTTCGTCGATGTTAATCGCGGCAAATTTTCTCGCTTTGATAGTTGGCAATTCACTTCGAAATAAATTACGTTCACTTTAAGACGGTTCTGTGTAGATTAACTTCTTAAGGGATGCTGACGCGTCTGTTACGCTCGTGCTTCGACAGCGACACGAGTGGGAAATTTTCTTTCAATGTGATGAAATATCATCGAAGACGCGATTTTGTCCCCCAACATGGTACTTTTTGTTTTAACCAAGATGTGTTGTGGGTGGATCTTGGTTTTCCGGTTTGAACTATGGTAGAATGGCCGAAGAACAAGAGTTACTTTATGAATGGAAGGTGTAGATAAAGATGCAGGTTTGCGATATGTGCACGTTTGCGTTTCAATCCGATACAGCGCCGTGCCATAAAGAAATCCCAATTGAATTTATGAACAGGCTTTCGTAAGATTGTAACCTTTCCCAAAGTTTCTTGCGCAATTCGTAATTTGTATGTCTGCTAAACGAGACGCGATTGATGAATGAACGAATCACGCGATAAATTGTTTAAGATACATAAGGAATTGACATTCTCACATTTCGTTCCTTCCATCAAATTGTAATATTCGTTCAATAAATTATGATATTCACACATAAACCAATAACGACAAATATTCTCTCGAAATCATCATCGATACAGCTAATCGATTACATACTTGCCAAGTACCATGGAAAGCCAATCGAAACAGAGGAACTACCACCTTGTCCGATAAAAGACACTTAAATGAATACATAAATCAACGTGGGATTAAAAATCCAGCGTCCACTGTCCAAGCCTTGCCTTTCATCCCTCGCCAAGCACGATCTCCGTTTACACCCATAGAAAGTCGACCGTTCTTCAGCGGCGATTCCCGATTCTTCCGTTTCGTCGAATCCTGTTACACGTACACGTACAGTCCCAACCGTGGCACAGGCCATAAGAGTCTTTACCTGGTCGTCGTATTCCCGGAGCGGTGAAATTCCAAAGAGGCTCACCTCGCAGCTCTTCGTCGCGTGTTGGCGTTGCACGTGGGCTGGGCAGTACCACGTTGAGCCCCCTCACACAATGCTACAGCTTGGCCCGTGTACACAGGAATAGGTCGGGACCCCGGCGTGTCAGAGGTGAGGCCGCACCCTGCATTGTGTCCTGCCCACGTGACCATCGTACTAGTCGTCATTCGTGTCAACGTTTGCCCCATGAATCCTTCCACCACGCCGTGTTTGTGTTGGTAACGAGTTGTGTGATAAAGCAGCCTTCGTGGATGGTGGTTTTGTTCGATTCTCGGCTTTTTCTTAGAAACTTTCAACGGTTGTCTCTTTCGAAGGGCGATGGTGGTGAAGTTGACGTTTTGTCAGTGCCACGCTTTGTTTACCGATCGATTAGGTTTGAACCAGGATCAAGTTAAACCTTTTTGAGGTAATTCGAACCTGTAGGGAGACGGGAACGTGTACACATCGAGTGTAAGCTTACAAATTTTTGTCATTTTAATTTCACGATGAAAGTAACGATACGTTGAAACTGTATCGATAAATCGACAAAGCGTTACGTAATCTCTCACTCGTGCCTCGATACAAAGGAAAACTCAATGACTAAATGAACAGAACCCCGCCTAATTCCTCAGTCGTGTCGGTTCAAGATCAATTATCCTTACGAATAACATAACTCCACCTCGACACGTCGAGTCGCCGGCAAACACACGTACATATTACGATCAAATGATAGAGCATCGTAGGATTGCGCTCGATTCAATTTATCGGGCGCGTAATTTATGCAAACGGTCACGCAGTCGTCAATTACAGGGCTCATGAATAATATGGCGCACGTTTGACCGAGTAAAGTCGGTACGAAGGTTGTAACCTTTGAATCGACGACTTTCTATCGGCACGGAAACCCGTGGAATATACCAAGTTCGATACTAAAACGCCCCGTTACTCCATAAATCTCTGCTGACCATCGAAACACTCGACGCGTGTAAACCGTTCGAAAGTCAAATTGCAGCTGGGGGGCTTTTCGTGTTATTCCGGCGTTTATTTCATCGGACTTAGCGTTTGTTAATTGAAAAAAAAAAAAAAAAAGGAAAAGAAAGAAGAAGATGAGGAAGGAAAAATATCGTTAGGCATGCCAGAGGCTATCAACTGCCGGAATTTAATTAGCATTCTGTATTAGTAGCAGCAGCATTTCCTGAATGAATCTCTCTGTTACCATGTGCATTCGTACCACAAAATCTTGAGGAGCTTTGGGGTAATTAGCATGCAAAGTGCGTCGTCTAGGTATTACAAGGTACTAGTTCCATTTGCTGCTTACAGTTACTAAATAATTCAATTTACCGCGCAGAATTTTTCCTGATATCCGGATGCAGTTCGAAGAATAAATTTAATTTGTACAAATGATAAGCAGAATATAAATTACGTTTCGTGTTATTTCCGTCTCGTGGTGAAGCATGCGCGTTACATGCTGAATATTTTTACGTTGGAATATTTATCGTTTTGATGTTGATCTTGTACGTAATTTGAAGAATGCTTTCTGAAATAAAATTATGCTGTTCGGTATATCGAAGAAGATTATACGTTTGCAATCTACGAATTAGAGAACAGCGTAAAAAGTTTCAATGAATGCTAACATACCATTTTGATATTCAACGCTTTCAAGGGAGTACGTTTAGCATCAGTCAACGATCTCATGAATTTCCCCATAGATTGCTCGTGAATGAATCCGTGGAAGCATTAGTGCAATAGCGAGGTCAAATCGTAGGCAGTTACGCCCAAGTAATCTCCTCCCTCTGTGTCTTTCTCCTATCCTCTCCTTTTATTAGCAGCGGATCGACAGGTTTATCGTGAGTCAAGATTTACGAGGCATCGTCGTTTGAACCGTTGATCATCGCAATTCATTGTTATTAACTCGGACTGATTGTTACTCCGTAAATGATTTCTGTTCCACTGGTAAAACGCACCTATTTCCTGGATTTCTTCGAGCAAACTGTTTTACGAGACAGTTCCGTACAATGATTAGGTTTCTCTGTTAGCTCTAAATTTTAGTTACTCGATCTTATGCTCGATCTGAACTCAATCATTGGATTTATTTTTCTAACCACAGTCGTTTCTTTTGTTTCAGGTAAGCAGAATTCCTTATTTCGGGTACCACACTACCATTTCATGAAACTACAGCTCTGAAAAACGATGTGGCTGCTTTTGATCGTCCCTTGAGACACATTTTCAGAGGTAGATATTATCTACGAATGTTAAATATCATTTATCGGACCTCGAGGAATTCTCACACTTTGGTTTCGATCGATCGAAATGGCGGACGAGTCAGGCCACCCGAAGGAACGTAGCTCGTAGAGCTTATGATTGCTTTAACCTTTTCTATCGCGTTAGTTCGTCGTGATTTTGTATCAAAGCTAAATCAAAGCTTTCGATATTTCACGAAACTTAATCTCTCCGAGCTCGATAAATCAATTCGTGGCCAATGACTCGCTTGATAACGTTATAAAACAACGTATGCCTTTAATAATTCGATTAAAATTCATGCAGCTACCTTTATACAGTTGTTTCATAAAATTTGACGTGTTCGATCCGCCACTAATTACCACGTCTATGATACGAACCAATTACCGTGGCTAATTCGTACCACGCGAACGTATAATTAATATCGTATTACCGTGTATTCCGGTGTTGCTTCGAATTCTTCTTGGAAATTGCTCTTACGAATCGGTAAATCGGCCAAATTAGGTGTTTGACCTTTCGCGTTTTTCACGTCGAACTAAAATTGTTACAATAAATCTTAATAGAAGGATTTACGCTATTTTTATTTATTGTCTGTATAATGTACAAGTTGTATTGGTATTTTTAAGGTTGAAAATATTAAACATATTTCTCTAGTTAATCGAAAATTATTCTTGGTCAAAGAATAACGAAATAAAAGTTTTACGACCGTTTCTTCATCGTGGATTGCATTTTCTCGGATACTACCCTCATTACCGTGCTTCGTTGTCCTTCTTACTGACATTTTTCGTTTCGTTTCTGTTTCTTTTCTCTGTTCCGCGTGGAAGCATTCTCGAGATTGCAATTATGTCTAATAACTCGTGGAATAACGTCTTAGCCTACGAAGATTCACAGTGGGTACAGCTGAATGATTCTAAGAAAGTTGTATTACACTTCGGTGGTATGAGAAAATGGAAAACAGGAAATGCCGGCAAAACGTTTGCCTATTGTTAGTTACAGAAGTGAGAGGAAGTACAGACAGATTTCTGAAAATAGACCATTGTGTCCTGACTATTTTTCGTTTCAACGAAAATTTTATGAAACTGAAGCAACACGTACTATATTTGCAATCACTTATATAATCAAGGTTATATAATGTTGCATAGATCATTTAAGAGCGAGGAAAATGGAAGTTTTTGTATATTTTAAATTAACATAAGATTAACATGAAATTAAAATCACATGCCAATAGAAGTTTTAATAGCTTAATTGTCACACCGCAGCGATACATATTGTTAGTCTCAGAGTCTATCTCGCAAGTCCTCCTTACCGAGCCGTTGTTACACCAGTTCCCAGGGTTCGATCAGAAGCAATAAATCCCTGCGAGACACCCAGCGACGCGTGAAAAACCGCGTTTATCCTACGACGCGAAGGTTGGAGGATCGAAATAAAAAAAAAAGGAGAGAAAAAGAAAAAAAGATCGAAGGTATGAGAGAGAAAAAGGAGCAAGAAATCTCGAAGAAGCGAAGAACCGGGCGCGTTCGACTTGAGCTGTGCTTGAACGACACCTCCCAGGCCGCGATAAAGATGTAAATCTGGCTGTAAGCGAGGAGAAGTACGAGCACGGCAGCGGTCGCTATTAATTCATGCATGCATTGTTACGTGTCAAGGCGCGCGGTGTATCTGTCGGCAGATCGTCGTGACGAGATAAGCGAGGCGAAAACCTTCCTTCTCTCGATCGGCAGCCTCCTCCCGCGCCGAGCAACCGAGCGAGCGAAACGAAGCAGCGCAGCGCAGCGCCTTGGAAGCAGCTCGCACGACGAAAAGACCCGGCTTCGCACCGAGGCGAAGATTAATCGTCCACGTCGGACGGACGTCGTGATAATTCCTTTAAACGACACGCTGCTACGCGAGCCAGTCGTGATACGCGAAACGCGGCCCCGTCGATCCCGCGACGCTGGTAATTATTTCGTTTAGCGTCGCCTCGATGGACGGCTGCCGTTAAGAGCCGACCGCGACGTGCTTCTGTGAATCGGTCGAGCAGACTGTTCCACCGCGATGATCGGCTGGAATTGTTGGTGCGAAGGTAACGCGCGTTTGGATACGTTTGTTCAGAGAATAATAATTACGGATAATGGTGAATCGATGCAGGTTTTAAGGAGATTAGACGTTGTTCTTATATAAAGGAAATTGGGATTCGGATTGCCGAGGTTTGAACGAGCGTAAAGAAGGGAAATTACAAAATCTTGTGGGACTTTGAGGAAGATAAAGTCGTTTATATCATGGAAAAACTAGCGACGTTTGTGAGAATTTAGAAAAGAGACTGAGTTTCGTAGGATTTTTAAGAGGATACGAATCGTTGATGATTGAGAAAGCTTAGGCAGATCGTCGAGGTTGGAGTAGGTGCAGCAATGTATTAGATTCGTTAATATTTGGACAAGTTTACGCACGTTGAATTAATGAGAGAGTTATTGAGACATTGTAGTTTGTAAGATAATCACGAAGCTCCGTTCGAGGAGAATAGAACGAACGATCAAACCAATGAATCTTTCGTTGCCGTAGCAGGAAGCAGGACTGTCGATTTGTCGCGTAATGCACGATATCGAGGATCTCGAGGTCGCGATCGCCATGACCACCGCGTCAGACACGCGGTAACACGTGTCTGGTTTCCAATGAGAATTTAATTGCTCGAGCTTTCATTCGCCTACCGCTGAAGCAACGCTCTTCTCGGTTCTCTCATTTGCATCGAGAGAGCATGACCATATCGGGCCGCTTCTCTATTACTCTCTGTTCCTTCCTATCTTCTTCTTCCATTCTGTTTCTCAAACTCTATCGTATTCGACGAGAGAAAGCTTGAGAAAGGTTATCTCGCGAGACACGTGTGTGATTGGCGATTTTAATTGTTACCTGAACGTTGTGGTTGCTACGAGGTTATAGTTTCAAAGGGATGCTGTTTCTACGATGAAGAATAATAGTTCTTTAGATAGAAGAATAATAATTCTTTAATTTCGATTGCTTTTATCTTTGGAGAGAATTGGAAGATGTTCTCAGTTGGAGAAGCAGCATAATTCTTACTGTTTTCATCGATTTGGTTCTTTGTGATTGTGTTCGACACTATTTTTTTTATAAATTAATAAATTTGCAATGCATTGTTTTATTCTAATGCAGCTGGTAGTTTACTCAGTCCAATACTTAATATAGAACGTTTAACTTCATCTTTCCTTTTTGCTTATTATCGATTACCTTACGCTATTATCATGTTTTATATTAATAACCTCTGATCTAATTGGCTGCTTATCAGAAAACATCCATACGAAGTATATTATTTAGTAAGACTTGAAACGTGCGAAAATAGCGTTGATAATATCGAGATAATACGATCTGATTATCATAAAGTCCCAGTTTTCTATCTCTTCGTAATTCCATTAGAACTGTATATCGCTATTGTGTATGTACATTTGTGCAAACTGGTTTATCTTTCTATAAGTGGAAGAATTAATAATGCTCCGAATCTCGCATAGTATATATTATTATTTGACGCTTTATTTTCGATGCTTGTAAATGTATTTTAGCTTTTATTCCAAAACTATCGAATCGGTTAGTAACAAATAATTAAAGGTAGAAACGAACGTTTTCACTTTTGAAACGTATTTGAACGCTAGATTGATTGCTTCAATGGTCGCAGAAATGTCAAGATTTCTATTAAATCTTTTTCCTATAATTACGCTACAACATCGATCGTGAAAGATAACACGTGAAATCAATCACGAAAGGAAGATCTATTCTCAGAAACCATCGTCGCGTTAAATACCGGCCGCGGAAATGACGTATTACATGGTATTTAAAGTGAAACGTCGAGGATCTCCGTATACGTAAAGTACTTTGTATTTGTCATCGGCCGAAGAATAAAAAAAAAAAAAAGAAAAAAAAAAGAAATAATCATCCATCGATTTTCTATTAATTCATGTAGTCCCGACAATTCTCATTGTTGCAGAGATGTTTATGCATGAGTAGGAAATCAGATGCGTTGACGATTACAAATAGAGATATATCGATGATAGATCGACAAAGTGATCTTCGTATTAATAGATATACGCGAATCTACATTTAAAAAAGAACATCTAATGCGAGTTTCTTGCAAGAGGTATCGCATTGGTTCACAGACGTATATTCTACGCATATCTCTGACGACTGATATTTGACTACGAATTGTTTTGGGATCGACAGTTCGCATGCGACTAATTATCTATCGCCTTGGTCGTCCGTGCAATTAAAAATAATTGTTAAATGGGATTTGTATCGTTGAATCTCGAGTATAGCGTCCGGCCTGTTCGCGATACGTCTATCCGGCAATTTATCCGTTGTCGATCGGGTTGCAGGTCGAACGTGACACAGGCGTGTACTCGCAAATGTATACGGTACGTACACACGAGTGTATCGCGTGCGGTTATTAAAAGTTGAATGCACGTAATAAAAGTATTCCGCGGTTCCTCGTGCGGTTTATGACGGTGTTAGAGGTGAGCAATAAAAGGCACTTTGTGCAGTTGGAAATTGATTGCGATATAAAGGGGATCCAATAAAGATAGCTTCGGGTGTCAGAAATTCATCACCGTATCACGGTGAAACGAAAACCTTGACGCTGAGTGCTGTCGCGTTCTCTTCTTTGCTGAAAGATTAATTTAGATAGGGGTTGGATTGATTTAAGGTGGATGTATATGGTTATGGCAGCGAGAAAGAATTAAGTAAACGGTTAGAATGGGGAAAATGATGTGACGTGTAGTGGAAGTTTGTGATTCTGCGTTTACGCGTAAAATATCCGTCGGTTTATAGTTTGTTCGAATACGATAAGAGAATGGCGATCGAAGTGGTTTTCGTTATTAAAATTCCTCTTTGAAGTTTCCCCGATCGAAGCGTGATCGTTTCTCGAGCATCTGTTTGAAGGTGTCAAATAAGCTGGTCGAATTGTAAAGAATGAATAACGAAATAGCAAGAATGATAATCAAAGAATTATTTACATATTTAGTAGTCAGCAGATCTGTGTGATACATAACTTGTTTCTAAAATGCATCATTAGAGTTGCAAAAATCATACTTATAACGATTAATGACATACAGAAAGAAAACCATCCATACTCCCCACCACCGTACATCAGGGCAATTAATCAATATCAAGCAGCCACATAGCAATCGCTGTATCATGAATCGTGCAGAATGTAACGCGGTCGCATAATTAACAGTACAGCTCGAGTGTAACGTAGATTACGCGAACTCGTACTCGATTGCATTCTTTCGCGACATCAAGCTGCACGAATCCGGTAATAATCGCGTTCTCCAGCCGGTAACAGCGATCGAAATATATGTTATCGTA
Organism: Bombus terrestris; assembly: GCF_910591885.1. Classification (NCBI taxonomy): domain Eukaryota; kingdom Metazoa; phylum Arthropoda; class Insecta; order Hymenoptera; family Apidae; genus Bombus; species Bombus terrestris. The sequence goes on along the minus strand of NC_063281.1, from coordinate 12,708,677 downwards.
AAGGCAACATTCTCCCGCGTTTTATGGTATTCCGTTAATGGCCGGTACTTTCTAGGGATCCACGGGTTTAAGGGTTAAAGTTTGCCTCATCGAACAACTCATTAGCAGCTGTAAGAGGTTTTATTGACTCGTCCTAGGAAATTGCGAAAAATCTGTGTAAAAGACCGTCTAATCTATCCATCGCACAGCGTCGAAACGGCTAGAAGAAAGGATCGACATCCTCACGAAGATATTGACTCGAAGAGAGAAAGAGAGAGAGAGAGAGAGAGAGAGAGAGAGAGAAGAGGCATCGTTTGAACGTTCGAAGTCACTGGCTGGCCTTTGGCCATTCGATTGCCTTTTAGGACGTTTTGTCGGTCGGAAACGAAGCCAACCAAACTTGGACGAAAGGCAGAGAAGGATAGAAAGCGGGCTTTCGAACGGCACGGTGTGTTTCCCTGTCCATCGGTAAATAGACTGGATGGACGGGAGTGGAAGGTTCATTAGCGAGGTATATCAGGACCCGGCATTCCTCGCCTGTCGACCTTTGGACCCTTGTTCGGGTCAGCCGCGGCGACGGAAGGATTCGAGCAATTTTTCTACCAGCTGAATCGAAAAATGACCCTCTTTCAACGGGACGTTCGGTTTCACGCGTTGATTTATGCTTCGCAATTTTGCGTTACAGTTTTGGGCGTGACGTGGGTTTTCGATGTTTAAAAGTGGTGCCACGGTGGGAGGGGAAGCAGTGGAAATTAAATAGAAATTGATCTTTCGTTGAGCTTAAGATATATCGTGTTGCAGAGGTGAGTCGAAGAAAAGCTTACAGGCGGTAGGAAACTACGAGGAGGCGGATTTAAAAGAAAGCAAAGAATTAATTTTTTATCACATTGTGAAAACTAACCATAATCCGCATACGACGTTTCTCGAGATACCGCAGAGTCACGAAAACGTCTTCGAATTTCGCGCGAGTCGACCGCCCTAACGACCACAGCGATACGATAAGTCGCTAATTTACGTTTGTCGTCGATACGGCGAGGGCCTGTCGTGGGTGGCCCATGGCATCGTTCCATACGATGGTACCATATGTCCTGCATCTCTGCTTGGCCACTCTCTCGAGCGAATACCGCGTCATGCTGCCGATTAATTAGCAGGCCAACGATATCGCCGAAGGAAACTGTAATCGGTGGGATCGGTCACGTTTTTCGGTATAGCCATGACTAGACGATTCTTTCTCTCGCTGATCCTCGCGATATAGCCAATACATTTCCATCGTATCTTTACTTCCTAACGCTTTGTACATTGTATCGTATCAACGGGATGAATAACATACGGATAACAAATTTCTATCCAGTTCATAGTCGTTTACGATCCATTTACCTCCAATCGTATGAGATTATAGTGCGCACACAATACCACGATGCTAGTCATCGAATTCCCAAACAGTTGTCCGAATGGTTTTCGTAATGCCGAGCGTAGCAGTCATTCTGTGATCGTGAGTGGCAGAAGCTCGGATCAAAGGCCCTGTACGAATGGTCGATTCGAATCGAACGCACCTCCAACGAAAGACACCCATTAGTCAAGCAACCCGATGCTTGGCCACGGCGCGTTTCATTCGTTCGCAAGGAGCGGAATGCCTGCTCTTAGAACGGCAATATATTACGCCGGTAATTACTGTTAAACCGGCATCAATTACTATCAAGCGTCAGATGCGCGCGGAACGGATAACCGATAGTCCGGCGAAATACAAGCGTAGAAAGGATGACCAAGTTCGTGACCATCGGGAGTCGGCGAGGGTCACCTAACCGTTTTCTTTCGATCACACTGCGCGAGTAATACATCACTTGCAAGGATACCCTGATCGATGCACGTGGAAAGACTGTCATTCGTTTTAATTGAGCTGCTTTCTCTAACATTATTGGTAGACGTTTACGTATCAGAAGCAAAACAATTGGAAGAGAAATTATGCATGGGCTGTTGAATTTGGGTCTAGAGACTGTGGAAAAGCTTTAGGACAGATAGGGTGGAACTAGAATAGCGCTCGACTCTTTGCACTCGAAGAATCTTTTCAGTTACAAACATTTTTGCATGTCTTCATCAACGAAACTTCAACGATCGTGAATAGGAAGACAAGATGCTATATACGAGAGGATGACCATAAACAGCGAAGAAATTGAGAAATTCATTCGCGATGCTCGTGCGTCCTTCAAAAACAACGGTGCTCGATGAGTCGATCAATGGCATTCCGTACACTGATTGCGTTCGTTAGCGTGGCTCTTGTCATTGGAATAATTATTGACGAACTCCTTGACACGCGATACGTGGCGTAACCGTGGCCGCCTGTGCGCGCCGATGAATGTTGAACAATGTGGTTTGATTGGTGGCACAACTAATTGCGGGAACTATTGATTCTGACACGCCAGAAAAGATGCTCGTAACGTTTCTCGACTTCTCTCTCGCAGGAAGGGATAAATGGCATTGGTAATTAATGACGTTGGAATTATTTTCTAATTTAATTATTGGGAAATAGTAGTGATTGAAGGGACATTAATGGGATAGCGAGAAATCAACGCGTGGAATGGATAACGTTGCGTAAGAGGCTCGAAGCCAGAGATCATTTTTATTTAAATGATTATTACGGATCGACGTTGTTAGCGGATAATTGATGAGATCGTGACTGATAAGGACGAGAGGCAGGAGATTTAGCTAACACCCTCTGAAAAGAGAAGATAATCTTTTGTAAAAGATACTTTACCGAAGATCGTTCAAATTCGAGAACACAAGAATCCAAGAATACACGTAAATCTATGAAATTACTACGAAGAATTACGAACTGGTAATTTCAACTCTAGTAGCTCTACTCTATCTATCTGGTTAAGGATTCAACACACTCTGTACATTCAATTACTCACGGCTACCTGAGAAACCTACAATCTACTTGTATTATCGGTGAATCTTAATAAAAGTTGGCAACGAGTTTTGCGGTAGACTGTACGCCAGCAGGCGAGCAGTTAGCATTAGCCACGATGACGAAGAAGGCCAGAGACTCGGTGAGATGATAGCGAGCGCGTTCGCTCGGTGCTCGCATTGGTCACACCACAGGTGACTCGTCGTGGTCCGACTGTGACCCCTGCTCGACCCACGTACCTGACTTCCACTCTTTCCTCTCTCTCCCCTTCAGCACCTCTCCTCCTGTTCTACCGACCAGCAGGACGAGAGAGGATTGTCGGTGCTAATCGTTTCTCGCGCACGAAGCCACCTTGCTCTTTGTCGACTGCCTCTGCTGGCACAGATAGCGCTTTAATCGTCCGAGGATTGTTCGAAGGGGGCTCATTCTCGAGCTAGAACCTCGACGAGCCAGCTAGAAATTGAACGAGGTAGAGATGGAACCTTTCTATCTGTTTGATAGCTGTGGATAGTACTTTGACCGCGGTAATTGTGAATTTTTGGTAATGTATATGTGCGATTAAATTTTTCTTTTTGTACGTGGTACGTTGATTATCGGATTTAGATTATTCTCTTATAATATTTCGTACGAGGAGGAAATGAGTTTGAAATTGGAAATATCTTGGATTTCTTGATTGATTGAAAAAGATTGATTCCATCAAGAGACAAACGGATGTAGATAATTGAGAATTACCGAGAGATTGCAAATTACTTAAGCGATAAACGAAAACAAAGGCCAAAGGATCGTCTTTGATTTGAATGATAAATTACATTCTGAATTGCAATGGCTTGTATGTGTATTTTGTGAAACTTTATGTGACTTCTGATGATTCGAGAAATAATTACCCAGCGTGACGAGTTGCTGGATCGAGATGGTTTCAGATGAATTTTCTATCTTTGTTTCGCATAAACTTGCCAAGACAAACATGTCTGTGGCACGATGCTAACCGTCAACGTTACTATCCATTACATTTTCATTCCAATGAGATTTTATATTACTTGGGAACTATGAAACAGTAAACTTGCGTTCGCGTTAGTATAGCTGCGATACATATCAGAAATCTAGATACGAGTATTGTTGTAATTTATTTCTTATCCTTGAATCTTTCTCGCGTATCGTTTTATCGCTCGGAGTAAAATATTTCCAAAATTTGCCGTATCATGTATCTCTCTGTATTTTATTCGTTTTAATATTTATTTGACCAAAATTTTCTCCGCGATGATTTTTAGATATACCTTCTTGTAATTAAGTTCACGAAGGATTCTTTATTTTATTTTAATTGATTGTATAATATAGTTACGTAATAGATTTCGTGATATCGAGACTTGTGAAATCACTCGTTATTTTCCTTCCGTTCAGATGGATATTTAAATGCCTCGAAAATTACCATATCAATTAACCCAAGCCAAGAGTCACAGAACCCATTTAACATCATAAAATATGCCTCCGTCACTGCTTATCTATTTCCTTTCCGTAGCAAGCATTTTCCGCATTTTATCACTTTATCCCTGACTTTTTCTTGCAACTGGTTTCTCACGTTTTTGCCTACGGCCGAAGAACGCGACAGGTGAGAGAATCGCCGGTATTAATCGGTGCTCGTGCACGAAACGTCCACGAGGTCATCTACGTCGTTCTTTGTTTGTCATCCGTTCGTACTCGTAACTCGTCTGGTCGTCGGAGTTGAAGAGGGAACACGCGTCGTCGAAACAAGGTGACGGAGACAGAAAAGAGAAAAAGAACCGATGGGAGACAAGGAAGGAAAAAAATGACAGAGGAAAAGAGAGAGAAAACGGTGCCAGGACGTGTAAAGACTCCGTTTCCAGTTGCGGCTGCATGTGGAAACGTTCCAACCATTGGACCGGTGTGTGTAGGTGGTTTATTAACCTGTTTAGATGCATATCTAATCGGTTCTATCTTGGCGCGACGTTAAATGCTTCTGCGCTCGTCGCTCCTGCAATTTTCCACAGTGTCACGTTCGTTTTCAGCAGCAGCCAGTAACGAAACACCAACAGAGAACCTATTGGTTTTAAACTTGGATATTTCTTTTTGCTCTTTGCTGTACAGCTGGCGGAAGAGATATAGCGAGATAGTATAATCGGCCACAAGCTAAATTGATATGTTTCGAGAGTTTTCAAGGATAGTCCGAGGCATTTTAGGATGTGTAACGATTCCATGCTTGGAAAATCAGAGACTCAGAGATTTAAGAAAATAAAATGGAAATTGGAAAGGTAAATTCTAGATAACAAGAAGATCGAAAGGACCTCTGTAGAGTGCGTGTGACTATAGGCTTAGGTTACGTCAATGGGTGTCGCCACTGAACGCCTTAATTTACAAGCTTGCTCCATCGGTTCCACCGTCTGTACCGTTTACTTTTGGCCGTGATAAAACGATTACGTAACACGTTTTGCCCTGGAATACCGAACGAGCAGACGGTGAAACACGAAACGACCAAAGTCGTGGGAGTCGGTCGTTTTACACGCCTGTCGCGCGATTTCCTCGATTTCACGAGGTTTCTCCGAGTTTTGTCGAGATTTGCTCTCGTTGTCGTAGATCCTGGTCACTGCAAGCTAAAGATATTCGTTTCACGGGTTGTAAGATGGTTTTGTAAAGGAATTCACTGAAAACCACTGTCTACAGTACAATCGCTACTACGAATCTATCGACTCGAAGATTCTACTTCTGTACAATTCTATTAAAGCTATTATCGGGAACCTGTTAAAGGAACAAACAAAGTATTTTTCAATTGTAATATAAGTCGTTATTGCAACACGTAATTCACAGAAAACTTCACTCAGCTAACCACTTCTTCAACGATACAACGATATCTAATTTCTATAGTATGCTTCCTCATCCTATCTCTCTCACTCTTAAATTGAAAAAGTATTCTCCAAAACATGTCATTCCTCCTCCATTGGAATAGTATTTCGCGGTATCGGTCGATCTTCATCAGTGCCGGAGTGACACGCGAGTCACGCCCAGCATTCACGACACCTACGTCCTTCCGTCGTACGCTCGCGACCCTGACGAGAGGATTAGAAGAGTGTTCTCCCTCGCGGCGAGTGCCACCCATAGAAAGTGGACACCTACGTGCGCTAACCGGCGGAACAAAGTTCACGAACGTCCACGGAAGAGACGTCGACGAATACGAAGAAGCTGAAGAGGTGGAATGACCCCGCGGATCGTATTGTGAACGCGTACAGGGCCCCTCACGGAGGGTAACATATGCGTGATGGCCTGCGAAAGCTACGTCACGCAGGCACGCACCTTTCCTTCTCTTTTTCCCCGGCTGTCGTTTCCTCTTCGTCTTCGTCTTCTTCTTCTTCTGCTCTTTTCGTTTCTCCGTTTGCCTTTTCGCGTAGCCTGCTCGTACGACGGGGGCTACGGAGGTCACCGTACGCTGCTATCTGCCACTAGCGGAACAAACGGTGAACAGGCTGCTTCTCCTCTTCCTGGAGCCTTTCGTTGCTCGCTTTGTAACCGCGACGATCGAGGGCAGGTGGAAGCGTTGGATTCCATGTGACGATGCTCGGAATCCATCGGGGGTCAATATAGCGTTGGCACGATAGTCGGTTAAGTTGATAGAGCGCTACAGTCAGATAGAACGGAATTACATCATTTATTTCGAGTTATAAACTATCATCCGAATGATAAAAACGACCGCGTTAAAATATTTGATTACAGAGATTATGATATTATTGGCACTTTGATCTTCTTTTAGCCCTACATGACTGGTATAGCAACTCGAGAGGATATCTTTGTTTGCATAATGATAGTTTTAGCCCGAGTAAGTGTCGTGGCTCACCGATGACCCACGTTTTCAGTTCTCGCTTTGTAATATCGAGTCACGCTCGTGCCACGGATTATAGACTAAGTGTGATGAAACCATGTATTCACGATGAAGTTCAATCTTAACTATAAGTTTATGTTTAACGATCGACTAGCGGAATTATTTCATTGGCCACATTGTTAAACGACCAATTTCAGTGCATCTGATCATTAAAAAAAACCATAAGGTAAATATACTTATCATTGGTTAAGGCGCTAAAGTATCGGCAAGTATAATTTCATCTTCGTATGGTTAACGTTAGTTGTGAACGAAGAAATTAAAAATTAGATTTTAAAATACAGGAAATTCGAGTAGAACGATAAGACGATAAGGATATCGAGCAGAACTTGGAAACACTTGATTACACAATAAATTCATTGTATTTAATTTAGAAAGAATTGTGATGCGGTATTATACTTTCAAATATATCTGACGATTATTATAGGAAATTTATCGATAATTTGTTTATTTCTGTTTGTGCAAGAGCAACTACCGGAAATCGATAATTAGTGCCGACGTTGCACCTAAAGCAACAAAAAAGTTTCTCGTACAAAAAATGTATTAACATTGCGCTGTTAATTATTAAATGTTACTTGCATAACGTTAAATAATAGACGCAAGAAGAATACACATGCGCGCGATAAACAAGTAAATTTTACTTTTTAAGAAAAGAAGAATACAAAACGTGTCTTAAGTGAAGGATGTTAAAGAAAAACAGTTAATTGGAAATGTCTTCAAATAATTTTCAATGTTCACTATGTTCGTTTCTCCCGTGTTTCTCTGAATCAAAGGCTATGGTAAAAATTAGATACACGTAATAAGAAAGAACTCGTGGCAAGAAATCTCATTAACATTCGAAGTAAAAAATAAAATGGATACTGCGTAAAAATACAGTTCTAGGACGTAGACAATTGCCTGATATACGTACACCTACAACAGATTCTGTCGACGCAAGTTTTTTTTATATAATATCGATTTGCATATTCGGAATTAGTTATTGAAAACAAACCATCTTCTTCGATATTACAGAAAGATCGGTGAATCATCGTTACTCGCAGTCAACCATGATATTTCCTTTCTCTTATTTTTACGTTAGTTACTTTGAATAAAATATCTTTACACATCTGAAATATTTATCTTCTTTAAAATATACATAAGACGTAAAGTAGCTCTACTATCATTCGTAGTAAAAATGTAGAAAAGCTAGATTTATACATTCGTAACGTTCATGTTTCCTACTCACGTTCTCGCACAACAGATTTTCCTTCTCACGTATTAGACTGTTATATGTAGAACTACGCATTTTCCCGCTCTAATATAATTTGCAAGTTTGCGATAAATTAGCTCGTCGAATTATATTTACGTAAGAGTCTCGTATAGTAAGCGAACGAGGTTAAAATCAAATATGTAGAATCATCGTTTGCCATACGTACACACAGAATCACCTCGGGAGAACACTTTCAATCACCAGCACGTGTTCCAAGTCCCACATTTGAGAGACACACCTCGCTGTATCGCGGTCGCGTGTTCCTGGAGGGATGTTAATTAACCAGAACCGTAATAAATTCTATCGTTTCCCCTTCTTTCGCCGAGTATTTTCTCTGCTCGCCTCGGCTAATAAACGCTCGCCAGTCACGTGATAGTCCATTGTGTACCGCGGTAGGCCTTCCACAAATGAAACAGCTGATTCGACCGTTCTCCATACGACCAAGGTAACGCCTTGCTAAGAAGAATACGCGTTCTTATTATACCAAGTTAACCTAGCTCTTTCATTTCGATTGTGCATTGACTGGCGAATAGTCGATAAGACGACGATATAGGTCCCAGGATGATTTTGCGAAGTTTATGCTTTTGTTTCTCTTCGAATTGATTTTTCATTGTGCGATAATAAATCTGTAAATTTGGTATTAAGTTTGTGAATGACAACGTTTATGATAGGCGACAACGAATACGAATATGAATATTTCATTTTTATTAAAAATATCTTCAATAACGATAACACAAGTAGGTTTTACCTACTTTGAAAAGAGCAGCCGATTAAAAAGATGGAAAGTGCTTGGAACCGGGGCTACGTTTTCTTCGACAGTTGTTCGTAATATTACTACCATAAAGTGTATTCTTTTCTACGAACTTCTTTTAACCATCGTACGCTACTCGTTAACCACGAAAATCAATAAACGCGCGAGTATATAGAGGCGGTAACGAGAGTGAACGTACAGAGTGAAGCGGCAAGGGGAAGTTGGTATTACGATTAAGTAGGTGAAGGCACTAGAAACACGCGAGCATCCCGAGGGATAGCACCCAGCGATGCTACCAATGCAGAACGAGATCCCGTGGCGTGAAATATGGTCGCGATGAGATCGGCGTTACGCGGCGATCAAAAAGCTGAAATTACAGACGTTCTGGTATACTTGGATATCGTCTCGTTCGCGAGGCTTCGACCGTGATTCGCCAGCTACAGACGACGCCTATAAATTTCTATCGAAGCTCGCTTAAAAATTCTCAGCTCGAAATAATCGATCCGCCGTGCACGTGTACGATCGAAAGCATTCATAGTCGGACTCGCGAAACAGTTCAAACGCAGGACGAATGCACGCACCCACATGAACCGTCGGCGAATGACATACGCAGAGGGAAACCGGCGCACCGGCTACTGCATTATGCATTAGTCATGATTACAAAGTAAGTGGCGTGCTCGTGGCGCGTCTATAGTAATAACGGCGTATTTGCGGTACTTATGATTTTCTACTTGAAACGGGCATAACCCGCTTTAATGGCGCAGGCCAGCCCTCCTGGTCGCGCATAACTTACGGCAGATTTACAACGCAAGCGGATCCCTAGCCGCTGCTGACGCCGTGCGTTGATCGTGTTAACGCCATGACACTAATCTCTCTCTCCTCCTTCCTACGTTCGCGTTTCTTTTACACCGACGGTACGTACGGCCTCGACCGGCCTTTAAAGGTCGTTACGCTCGGTAATTATTGTCGCCCGCGACACACCACAGGCTACGAGGACGATTAATGCCGGACACTGGTGGTGTCCACTAGGTTTTATCTTGGGCGAGCTCGTACGATGTTATTTTGTTCCAATCTTCTGCAGAAGAATGTCGTTTGTTATGGAAAGTAGCTTTATGAGACGTGTTGGAGACTTGTCGTAGCTTTTTGACTGCTACGGTTGATCGTTGATCTTTGATTAGAATCTTTCTTGGACCGACATTTAAGAACAACGGATACAACGTGCCGGGTATCATTCGTAAGGGATAAAATGGCTACAATAATGTTAGAAAGTGGGTTCAAGAAATCTTCAACGTGGAAGAATTTTGTAGAACTTTGATCCTTCGTACGAGGACGATCGAGAGGCTCGATGCATTTTACTCGTTCAATTGGTAAATCGAATGTACGTTTAGCGAGTTTCGAAGTATTCTATTTAATCAGAATTGCGGAATTAATCGATAAACTAACAGAAACCCATGTAATTATCGATGCTACAGGTACTCAAACCATCGACTAAAATTAACCGTAGAAAAATGAGATTGGAGAAAGAAATTCTAAGCACGTTCATTGTCGCGCTAACGAAGCTCCTGTGAAGATAGCAAACACTGAAAATCTACATACACCAGATCTCCCATAATTTTTGCGATTTATGCGCTAACGACGGTCTAAATAATGTATTCTCAAAGCACTAACATTATATAGCTCTCTTAATACCTCGTAATAAAAAGGAGAAATGCTAAAAAGATGAAGAAAACGCGAGGAGATCCATTGCCGTCCATAAGTTACCAGGTACTTGTTAATTCTAATGACAATCCGTTTTATAATTACAAATTCAATTGTCACCATTCTATATATTCTATCCGATAAAAATATTAAATTCCTAGCGACATGCGGATGCTGTACACTTTGCAATTAATACTATATTCAAATGTTCCTCAAGTATTTCCAACTCGAATGATTTAGAACGTATAGTAGAAACGTCTAACACAGGGCGAGGAAGAAAATCGTGCATTTTAAAGATAATGGCTCGTCGCGTCGAGGATTTATAATGACCGGCTACGTGCAGTGGAGGGCCGCCTTTATCGTTCATTAACCACCACGCTAACCCCGGATGCGGATATGCGAGGAAAGGTGCGTGCACGCGTGCTGCACGCGTTCAAACCTCGCGGAGCAAGCGATCCATCGACTGTTTTTCTGGCGTGGCCAGCCTTGCGGAGGCCGCGGAGGAAACAGCAGCTTCCGCTCTTTCGCGTTTCAACCTTTAATCATGATGACTGGTCTCGGTTAAGACCTCCGTGGCGTCAGTAGCACGCGAAAAATATTCGTCGGTGCTTCTTGTAATCGTAGCCTCCGAGATAATTGGCTTTGGATGATGAATGTTTCGGTTTTCAGGGCTGTTTAATGAAGAAAACGGTCTTTATTTTTGCAACGACGATGCTTCTCATTTTGGACGGAGTAATGGTTTCGGAGGCAAGTCGTGGAACGTTCTTATTTCGTGTTTGAGAGGAAAGAAAATAGTTCCTTCGTTCTTTTGTCAATATCGGGAAAATACTACGATATTTCGCGTTGAAAATTATATTTCAAGTACACGATGAGATTGTCGTACGTTGCTACTAAATTGCGAAATTTTTCTTTCCTTTAGAAGCTTAGAAAATTCGCTAGGAACACGGCATTCTGTCGGCAATGTATTCCGAATTACGTGATGTTCGATAGGGCATGTCACATCATCCCGGCTAATGAGATACGAATCACGTTTTCAGAAATTTTTTACCACTCGAACATTGGAACCCGGAGGAAATTGTTGAACTTTACAATCGCTGCGATATACGTACATACGTCAGGTGTGATAAGTGTGAATGACGAAACGTAAGAACGATCAAGCGAATTAAACGATATCGTTTAGATTTTATTCGATTTGAAAGAAAATATAAAGCGCGTCTCTGTTTGACGTTACAAACGACGATTACTCCGCCTTTGAATAAAAATCAGAGAAATGTGTTGCAGCGGCATGGGAAAAAAAATCAGTGCATTACGTAACGGAGATGCAGGAGTGAAGATTGTGAATGCAAATGCGGATTGGGTGCGGTCCAGGCGAATAACGTATGCACGAGAATCGTGTTGAGTAATTTTTATCTACACTACTTTGACTATCTCGATGTTCATGCATCGAAATATGCTAAGAATGACTACGTAGAATTTGCATAATTCAATTATTTCCAACATAAGAGCTTAGAGTATCGTTGAAAATGTGTAAGTACATCTGAGTTGCTTAATTCCAGTATTTCCTTATCGAACAAGATACATTCTCCGTAATAAAATATTAAGAAAGCTAATCTCTGAGAAACGTTATTACATCGCTGCATTAATTATTATAAAAGTTTATAGCTCAGGCGATATTAAACACAATTTGATAAGTATGAAATATCGAGATTGGATTAAGCGGAAAATCGAAGTCAACTTTCGTTTTGAATTCGTGTTGAATATATTAAGCATATTCTAGAGAACGATACAATGTTAGACACTTTTCTCGGGAGAAAGCAATTTCTGTTCATAAATTTTGAAATTTATTGATTCGGATAGTGGCTTGAAATTCTGAGAGATTCCATGAAATTTAGGCGACCCACGTTCTGCTTTCTTTTCCATTCGTTAGAATATGAAATATACAATTGTTATGTATTCGGTAATTCTCTCGTCGTTCCACTGATTTGTTTGTAAATTTTGTTTCACAGATGGCGAAGTGCTTGAAACTAGATCGTCCAAGAGGGAATGTATTTGTATTATGCGAATGTATCTAAACCTTGTTTCGATCGTTCTTTGTAAGAGAACTAAGACAAAGAAATTTGTTTTCTCAACACGTTTATTTTTCTTTCTTTTTTCTTCTACTTCTCTTCGAACACAACCAGTTAAAAAGAAAACCGTCGCTGTTTCTACGATTGAAGAATCATCGAACTTTGTCTGCGCTTAAAAAATTCCAACTGTTTCTTCGTTCTTTCAAAGTTCTTTGCTGAATAATTACTCTTTGCGTAACTGTTTAAGGTTTCTTCCCATTCAAATTCTTTTCATTCAAAAATTGTATCACTTTAAAGCACAATCGCGGTTAAGCTTCGTCTAAAGTGAGTATTGAATCGCATGAAACGAACCTCATCCTCCGAAAACCTTTTCATTATTTATTCTCCATAATTTCTCGCTATATTTAGAAACGAGCATGAACTCGCAACAATCTCGACTAGCCAGACGATTCTTAAGAGAGCCAAGCTACGATCAGTCATCTCTGTGACAGGCTTTCGATTATCGTTTCCCCTTCTCCTTTTTTTTTTCTCGTTTTAGTCTCAGGTGTCTTCAACGAAGAGCAAACGTTGGCGAATCGGGTTCGCGTGGATTTCGTCGAAAGAGAGCGTCGAATTCGAGACGGGAATAATTAACGTCAGCTAAAAGGCACGGTGCCATCTTTATTCCTGTCGCGAGACTCTCTATTCTTGACCTCGGGGGTCAATTCGTTTTAACGGTAATCTCGCGAAATAATTTATGCCCACCGCATATAATATAGATAGATTTCTCGATTCTTCGATTTTCCACCTTTAAACACACTGTCCACGAAGCGTAAGCATCGTCTATGAGACATGACGATACGTCTACGCAGGTGTCCGGTCTACGAAGCGCACAGCAAGATACATTTCGCGTCATTATTAAAATGTCAAGCGACGTCGAAGATGCTTTCATCTTATATCACTACATTCGTTTACAGCTGTAACTTACGCCTCGCTACTGAAAATGTTAACGCCTGTCGCCGTGACGAGAACGGTTCGCTGCTGTTTCGTGGAAACATGCACATTACTTTACTATGACCGCTGCGTGGAAACGTATTTGCTGTTAACATCGACCCATCTAATACGCGTCTGTGAAACGACGCTTCGTGCACACTGGGTCTTTGTGTCTAAACGACATTTCTCGCTGGATTCTGCGATGATTACGTTATCTGCAATCCTGTGATTTCTGATAGAGAAACACGTTTCACTCACACGATTGAGAAATAATTTTTAATACACCGGGATTGTGATAATGTTCGTTTAAAATATGTTTAAATCGTGGACTATGTTCGTTACTGGGATCAGATAATTTATGAATCTTAACATGTTGGCTGTTTATTTCATTTAAATTATTAATTCATTTTATTATTTCGTCGTATTCAGATTGTTTTGTTTTGTCCAAACGTAACTGGATTTCAGATAAGTTTGACAACTTTCACAGCATCAGACAGGAAAAATTATCGTATTTCTGCTCGCTAATTTCTTTGACAATTCTGTCTGTGTATCTTTCACCTGTGTTTTTGAGCCAAGCGTTAATAAACCAGCTACCATATATTGCAACAATATTTGAGATTTTGTTTACGAAAGGGTAAAAACATGTAGGAGGCACAAAGTTCTTCCATTCGAACTCGGAAACAATATGAGGCTTCAGTGTGAAATATCGTAACGACGTGTTAATACGAGCTAACAATAGCGTGTCGTCGCACCTCGAACCTCTACTCACCTGCTATGAAAACTTACTTCTTTGAACTCGGTGTGTTCAGTTTTGTCACAAATTCTATACGTAAAACTCTCTCAATGTTGATACTGAATACCGTACAACTCCAATCAGCAAGTTTCGTGTGGATACAAAGTAGTTGCTCCTGAGAAGAAGAATTCTATGGAAAATCCGTAAGTGAACATTTTTATCTTACATAATTTTTAATAGTATTACTTTTAAGCGAAATTATTGGAAAATTTCATATCTAAATGTTTCGAAATTTTTTCAAATTGAAAAAAGAAACATTTTTTTCGATAGAGAACTTTTGATGAAAAGATTTTGTTAAAAAATTCCCTTGAAACGTCAATTTTTAGTCTGATTACTCAAATGATTGAAGATATCAGATTATTAAATATCTAGAAATAGACGATAACGAAGCTATTTATAGCGTTGCGTTATTTTCTTCATGATCATTTCCGGTACGTGGAAACGACAAATGTTTGAAGACAGCTCGTCGACGATTTAGAAACGATTCACGTGCTGACTCGCAGTTTTCCGCGTACGACCATCGTAACTACAAACAATTTTTCACTCATCCGCAAACAACTGTATAGAATCGAGGGAACCATTGGCAAACAATAGTTTGGCGTTTCGACAGTTCCGTAATACGAGTTATGATATTTGCGGTACGTGACTTAGCCTTGCTACCGCGCTCATAAAAGTTGCGGTTCCAGTGTATGTTTCGAAGAGAACGTGACGGCATGCGCGATGGGAACGCACGAAATTTTATGAGCTTTCTTTCAGATAAGTTTAAACAACGTGCCAATTCGAACATAGGAAAATTTTAATTACGAAAATATTTTCATCGTTTTTAAATATCTCGTGGCGATTTCACGTCTTATTATAACTTTCATGAAACAATTCATGAAAAAAAAAAAAGAGAAAGAAGAAAAGAATATTACGTTTCTCGGTCGTATCTTTATCCAAACAGCGATACAATTAGATTTTAGAATTTCAATTTCCTCTGGCATTCTATGAGACAAGCCTGTAATGAAATTTTAACTTTGTACTCAACGAGGCTAATTAGAGGAGCAGACCCAGTGAAGAATCACCCTTTTAACGGAAATATTGATCGTCAAGGAAGAAGCGTAAATTCCACGAGAGTTCGAGACTCTTAACCTCGAGCAACTCGCTTCTCTAACACTCGATTATAGAACTTTTCAATTTCAACCCGCTCGATCCTTTATGCTGTAAAATAAGATCGGAGAGCATTAAATTACAGCAAAGCGTCTTTTACGATGCGCCGCGAATACGCGTAAGTGTGAAGATACACATTAAACCGATTTTACAGCTTCTATGGAATGGTTATTCTGAAATTGGTAAAGTTCTAGCACGGTTTAACGAGGAAACCCGAAGAAAATGGAGAGAATGAAGAATCTGGATGAGGGAACATCGATCGTAAAAGTCAGTTCTATGACAGTCATTATCCAATGACTTCATCGTTTTCAAGTAGTATATTTACAGCTTCCCATCAAAATTCTATTAGATGCTGGCTTTTAATAGGAAACGAGTTCACGTTAGTTTTTTTTACGATCGTTCAGAGTATAGCGATGAAAATTTAAAACCTCGTTCTTCGAAACGATCGATCTAGACAAAGAGAGAAACTTCATCGAGAATTTAATTATCCATATCATATGTATTAGCGTTATACATAAAATTAATCATTCTAAATTTGAAGCAACATTGTCCGAATCTGACCTCGACAGTTGATCACCTACATATTTTCCAATGCCAATTGAGAATCAAGAAATCAAATAACAATAAATAATTTTAAACGCGATAAACGCTCTTAACGATACATAATTAATTCCGCGATATAATTCTCGAGAAACTACCTCTTCATCGGTAACCAATCTGCGATAAAAAGTTTCCAATTCTCGAAAGTCCGCCAAATAAATTAACGCACGCATCAAATTCGTCTCGAACGATAGCGCTCACACGTATACTTGTGCATCAATGGCACGAAGCGGAATCACGAGGATCTCTCATCGCTTGAAACGATCGCGATCCTATCGTCCAACAAATTCGGCCGTGTGCACGAGTTACAGCCGACCATAAAATTCCGGCAATTTAACGGTGGCAAGAATTTATTGGATATTTTTGGTAGCTAATGTGGTCAGTGACCTGGACCCACTCCTCTCTCTCTCTCTCTCTTTTACTCTCTCATCACCACTTCCCTTAAATTTGATCATTCTTTTGATTCTTCGTACACCCTGGCCGAAAGCTTGGCTGTCCTGAAACACTCGCGCACGTCTCAGAAACGCGGCAGATACGCGTCTTCACTGATCGAGCATGAAGATAATGGCGCCACGGACGGGTTCATTTATTGGGCGTAAATCTCGTCTTTCCGCCTAGCGGCGCCTCGCCTGGGTCGCCGTGTAATCGCGTCCTATACGGTTATCCCTCTTAACGTATTTCATCGAAATTCCTGGTGTCGAAAGACACCGTTTACACGCCGCGACGTTAAGGAAGCTTTACGACGCCGGCCGCGGCTACCGCCTCGTTACGAAACCGGTGTTAGGAGCAGGAAGAGAAGGAGAGTCGATCGCGAGGAAACCGTACGGCACGAGGTAGGATTTATCGACGACGACCGACCGGCCGACCGCCGAAATACGAGCCGCGGCTGACGCGAAGCCGCGGGTAACGTCGTCTTTCGATTCTCCGCAGCCCTGGTATTCGCAAACGAAGTTACTCGTCACGTGAGAAACCGATATTTTATGGATTATCTGATCGGAACGAGGGCTCGGCTTTAACTCGCTCTTGGCTACGCTCGATCGATTGCTATTGCTGGCCTGGAGAATTGTGTTGGGTGGTTAGGTGGTTAGTTTGATGGATTTGCGACGGCCAGGGTGAGGAAGGTGAATAATGAATTTAGGACAGTGTGTTTTATGGGGGCGGAATTGTTTATTGGATTTGATATTTACCAATGTTGTTCTGGAAAAATGAAGAGTTGGAAGGAGATCGATAGGTAGGATACAGACACTTGCAATTGGTGTTTGTGTAGAATAATCCAAGAACAGGATGAAATAGGGTGTACTATTTGTTAAAAATATAGGGAAATATTAGAAGCAACGCGATACGAAAAATGATATTATACCGATAGATGCCTCGGTCAAAAATCGATAGATAATCAAAATTCGTTGCTTTATCAGATCCACGTGCGTCATACTGCTTAGATCGAAGTAATATTCCAACTTCGTATCTATTTTCATATATTTATCACGATCGGTCTTAACGAATGATATATCCATTTTTGATATTAAAGGCTGCAAGACTGATTAGCAAATCGATTCGTTCTTCTGCAGGTGAGGTATCAGGTGAGAACGTGTCTGCAAGCTCTGGACCACGTGGCGGCGATCGTGGAGAGGCGACCGATTTAGGCACACACACGGAAAATACCGACGGGGCCACCCTGGCCGCGAACACAGCGGTCGACGCCAGGGGCGGAAGCCCCCAGGGTGCCCACCTTTCCGGTGCGGCCACCCCCAGACCGCCAAGGGGAAGGAGGCGACAGAATCAGAATGGTCTCGACACTACTCAAGTAAGTTTGTATCAAGAGTAGCTTAATTTGTAATCGTTAATGTTATCAAAAGTATTAATTATCCTCTCGAACTCTTCGTTTTATAATTTTTCCATCGATTTCTGCGATATCATCTTTCCAATCGTCGATATCATGTCATTCTGGTTTATGCATCGAATTTCTCATCTGATACTCTTCCCAGAAATTTCTACGTCCCTGCGAGCATTCTCTGCAATCACGTACGGCCCGTCTAAAATTAACTCCAATTCAACTTACAAAAATTACTTATAAAAGGAGGGAAACGAAAGAAAAGTCTTGGAGGAATTTTACACACGATGGTGGTCGCGCTGTTTACCTTCGAAATATCCAAAAGACTTGTGGCGAGCGCGATCTCGAGTGTTTGATTGCCATCGGGAACAGGCTGAAGGAGACTTCTCGAGATAGAGTTTACCAATCGAAGCGGTAGCGTATACACGTGTACACGAGCGGTCCCGTTCGAGGCAGACCTAGTCGGTGCTCTATGGCAGCGATGTCAAGCAAAGCCGCAGTGTCATTCCGTCGCTGACATCCTCGCGGCCGTTCGACGCTTCTGTAAACGCGGTGCAGAGGCCAAGTAAAAGAAAGAGGGAAAAAGGAAAAAGTGTACGCTTCGGTGGCTAAGAAGTATCGACGGTCATCGTTCGCGAAGAATGGTTAACCAATGACACGTGAACATTTTTTCATAGCTACTAGCCGGTCCATGGGAAAGTAATGTCGGTTTATGAATAGGAAAGTAAATCAATTTAATAGAGTAATATATATATGTTATTGTATAAATTGTCTAAAATTAGTATATAAGCTATCAAAGATTTATATTAATAATTTTTTTGAAAGCGTGATGATTAACGACAGAGTCTCTATTCTGAAATTTGTTCCAAAAGTATCGTTTCTGAAGTAAAAATATTTTACGTCTATAGCTACAACGGCTAGGAGTCAAGCATTTTGTGAATATAAAACACAACTCTTATAGAGCTCGACATAACTTTCTCATCAACGCAACACTATCCTCCATCGTTTCAATGAAGATCCTCGTGTAGAAACAACAGTCAACGATAGAATTGACAGGGAATCTTGATAAAGCTGGAATTTAATGGATCCAGGCTGTTGATCCTTTTTAATCGATGTATCCATTAATTAGTGCGGTATGCGCGTCAATGTTGTTCTATTTTGCTGATGGAGGAAGTATCTTGGATGTCAAAGATGAGTTCGTTCCGATGAATATGAATAAGAGATCGGGGTTAATTGGACTGGGATCAGATTGATCGATGGATTTTGAAAGGATGGACGACTTTAATCTGATCGGTATATTTTAATTGGTGAACTGTGTAATTAATGTGGATGATGTAATTCTTCTACTCGTTTCATCTAACTACTTTATTTTGAATTTCAGATTGTGATAGACAATTCCACAATTTTCTTAAATTCCCACCTTCTTCCTTTCTCTTATAGTTAGTTCCTTTAAAATCCATAAAGCACTTAACCCTTGCGTGCCTTTATTGCGTCTTTTAATGGCTCACAAAATCAATAAGAAACACTACGACGATACCCCGTGCTATCATAAAGAAACACGAGAAGAAGAGATGTAAGAGGACCGAAACAATTTATCATAAGATCGTAATTTCTCTTCAATAGCACGTATTAAACTCTGCAATTATAGCTACTAAACTCCTACCTCATTACTCGCAATCTCACACCAATCTCATCTTCCCAGTGGCTCGCCTAATTGCTCCAAAAAAGAAAAAAAGAAAAAACAGAAAGGAATATTAGAAACCTTCGACCTTGCACGTAGCGGCAAGCACCGAGATCCTACTTTCTCCATAGCGTGCCCATCCTCCTCGACCTGTATCAATCCCAACAAATCGACCATGGTGGCAAATATTTCTCCATTTATCGTGGAATAGTTCTCTGGCTCGCGTTTGCCCAGAACTCTGTCCCTCTGGTCGCTTTTCTTTCGCAAGAAACTGGCGGAAACGGGTGGACGAGCGATTCAAGCAGACTCGTTCGAAGCTTGTACACGTTGGGATCGTGTCTACGTTGCGAGAACCCCGGCCCCTTGTCAGGAAGAGGTCTCGAGGCGAGAAAGAGATTTACCGTGGTCTGTTGGAACGGCTCCTCGGACTCCTCGGGGACCCTATTCTACGCCAATCGAGTCTCGTTCTTCTTGGTGTCACGTAGCCGTTCTCGCCGCCGAAGAGGAGTCAACTGTTACGCCACGCGTTGCCTTCATTACCATATCTCAGATGCAATCTGTTCCCGGGAATTAATGCGCACTTTGATATTTCCTGCTAGCTCGGATCCTCCCCTGAACTGCCTCTTAGAGCGGTTCAGGATGACGTTTCCCATGTCGAAGGACAGAGACGGAGTGGTGGCTCGTGCTGGTTTCAACAGGATATGGGATTTCAAAAGATTTTTCGTTTGGCTCAATCTCAGAGTTGTCTTTTGGTTACAAGGATTTTTATTGTTTTCTCGATGGAAGATGGAAGTGCGAAGATCATGGATGATTGATGCGTTTGATATTGGAGAGCGGAGGTACTAGGGATTCTTTTCATTTTTTCTTTTTCTTTATAAGGATACTGCTTTTTCTAAATTGATGTGGCGAGGTAGCTGTTCGAATGATCAAGTGTCGTGATTAATTGCATTTTAATTGGGTATTTTAACAATGTGTTGTATTATAGCGTAAGGATGATTTATTACTTCTAGTTAATTATTTTTAAACATGTGTTGTGTTTAATGATACATTGACCTGTGATACGATACGTGTAATCTTACGAGGCCATTAATTTGTATCGTGAATTGTGTATAAAATGTGTGCTGTTAAAACGGAAGTATCAATGCGAATGTTAAAAGACACTTATGCGTGTTTTACAAACTCATCGATTTGTACGTAAAATTTAGGGAAGGATGTAAGTGGATGACTATTAAGGAACTCTTCAACAATTTGTCAGAGAAAAGAAATTTGCTTTTGTATGCATATCGAACGGGACGTTCAATGAATTTTGATTTCCAATTGTATTCCAGTGGGGTATCGAATTGGGGGACTTTCAAATTGTGTCTCGCCACAGAATGTACATATTCAAGAACAATATTTGATACTTGTGTTTCAGGTTAAAACAGAACGCCTTACACCAGACAATAATTCTACGTCGTCGAGGAGCGTGACGCCCTCATCCTCCAGCCACCCAGGAACGCCGCCAAATGCTACCCCCTTGGGTGGACCCGAGGGCCCACCACCACCCCATCACCTCAAACACATGGAGCAGATGATGGGACGAAATTATAGCGATTTTATGAGAAGCCTCGCTGCCAAGTACAATAACGCCAACCCTAATGAGTGAGTAGCTTGCTGCTTCTCTGAAAGCATCTAGCCTCCATTCCCTGCTATTAGCAGTAATTCAAATCAGCTTAGCTTTATATCTTCTTCCTTTTCTCGTATATTAGTTGAGACAATTTCCTATTTTTTATAATGCAAAAAGAAAAAATGTAAGGCGAATTGTCATCGTGACTTGTGTAAAGTTGATATAAATTTACAAGGGTCGTCCAGAAAGTACTACACGTTTACGTATAGAAGCCACATAAAACAACGGAATGTCGTACAACATTTTCTGCTTAACATTGTCGTTGTACCACGCGTTTAAAACGACGATGCGGATGGAAAATTCCGTCGGTGACGCTTTTACGCTTTTCGAACGCTAAAAAAATTCATTCGAAAGGAATTCACCACCGAATTACAGCAGTTGACGGCGATAGGATGATGAATGAATTATTGGTAAGATTATGGGTGCGGGAATTCAATGGAAAGAGAAGAATTGTACGTGATCGTAAGTATTCAGGCTGTCCATGACTCGTGACAGAGGCACTCAGAAAAGTGTATGCGATTTCATTGCAAATGATATTCATTGCAATTTTTTGTTTTTGTAAAATTTAAAATTTTGCTTGATCTTAACATACAGCTTGATCGATAATGCTTCGCAAGAAACGATGATTTAAGGTATTGCGTAAGACGAGGTTATGTGAACCGGCGGCGGAAGCGTATGACGAAGATATAGAAAAACGTGCATAATGTTACGCTATATGTTCAAGTAGAGCTGATGGTTGTATGGAAAGTTACGAATCAAAAAATCTTTTTAAAATGTATTATTTTCTGGACGACCCTCGTATTTGATGGTAAAGAACGAAGAAGCTTCAAATGCATCTTGGAAGGTAAAAATTTGCTAAAATTTGGAAATATTGGAAAAATGCTAAACGTTTGAATTGAGGAGAGTAGTTTAGTCGTCGATAGTTCTAGCGTCAAGTCTTGTTGCAAGGTTATTCAGTTATTATAATCCAAAATCATGACTGGAAAAAGATCGAAAAATACTATTTCAGTGGTTAGAAGAACGTCGATCGATCGGGATCGACGAAGAATTCTCAGTTTCTTGCAACGAACACACATAAAACGAGCTATTCTCTGGAACGCAATCATCCGGTGTTAGCGCAACAGTCGCAGCTAACGCCACCCGGTACTATTTAGAGAGTATGAGACCTTGGGAATCATAACGCTTGCCTTGACATTCTTCATACTGTGTTCCGTGTTCATACGTGGGAACGATGGGAAAGACGTAAGGAGCGATCCTCGACGAGGACACTGCGCAAAGCCGACATAGGAAAGGGAAAATATTGATCGTGTTGTTACGCGCATTGAAATATCGATGCTCGTCCAGAGTGGACAGAGTATCTTGCCGGCGTAGAATATTGTCGCGTCTAACCGGTTGCAGGTTCGCGGACGTGTACATCGACTTTCAACCGCGCAGCTTCCGGCACTAGACTCCCAGCTCTGGCAGAAGGTACTTCGGTTGATCGGCCGAGTAAAGATCCGCGTGACGATGAGATCCTCGCGATGCTTGCGATCTGTGGCATTTCCAGGAGAAAGTGCCTCCTTGGTCGTTCCGAGTCGCTGAATAAATATACAGCGATGAGCAAAATTATTAGTACACATCGGTTTTTCTTTTGAAATCCCCTGCAGATTTGTGAAAAACGCCACTGTCTATCCGATATGCGTGAAATTGCCATTTCATCTCGTTTCTTAAAATAATTATGTAGAATCTTTATTTCAGGGAATCGTAAAGAATCGAATTTTTTTACTGTAATTGGTTCCGGTTTCTATACCGATTCTGAAAGCATTGTAGAATCTTGGAGGTAACGTCGATTGCGAAACTGTTCTAGAATCGATTCTTCCATCGATTTTACGATAATTTATAATAATCTTATATTTCGTTAGGATAAACTTTTAGATAAACAGAAATGTGGAGAAAAGCTGAGATTTCGTTAGAGAACTTGTTTGTTGGTTGCTCGGACACGGGCATTCGTTCTCTATAATGTAATTTCCAGTAAATGGTACTTTATGCTAAGAAATTTTATTGCATAATGTTGTGTTCGATGAATTCAATGAACTTTATTTTCGAGATTTGCGTTAACTATCGTTGGAATGTAGAATCGTTTAGGATTAATTTATGAGACGTATAGCTAGGTGTTGTATTAATGTCTTACCTTAGGAAATTTTGGTCGATGATGTACGCAAGAATAGGCACGATGTATCTATTTAATAAGCAAGAAATTCGAGTTCGATTAAAGAGAATTTTCCTTATTTGTTCTTGTACAATTATCCTGGACAATATATCCATACGTATCTGTGCGCGCATAATACTCGTTTTTATTGCGTAGTAAAATCGTAAATCGTAGATACTTAGTTTAGCGGTTAAAACTGTCACAAATTGTCAGCTATAAATTATATCTCATTCAGAGAACGATTCTCTTATTTTATTAACATTGCAGACGTTGGGCGATAATAGAATACTAACGATATCTCGCTGATATAACTCGTTGCCTCTAATAGCTTCAGTGATGCAGTGCAGAGATAGCCTAGAGATAGTCGTATAATTATTTCATTAACTCCAAGCTGAAACTTTCACCATTCTAATTAATATATATATTAATATCCCCTATTATAATTGCTGTATCAATTTTTGTACATGTATTAATATCCATTGCTAAATTAATATTAACGAAGAGTATTAATCAAATTCGCAGCTACTTCAGTTCACCAAGGAACGGCTATCCTCCAGGCTTAGATCCAAGGTTCCCAGGATTCAAAACTGGCGCCACACCCTTCGTCGGTTTGATGGCCCCGTTGGGTGCACCGCAACCGTCAACCGTGTCCACCACCTCACCCCTTTCCAATAAGGATCCGAAAGAGCAGAAACAAGACAGTTTGTTCGGCAACCCCGTGTTCCCACCCATGTTAGATATGTCGTCGACGCAAGCGCTTTTGCACATGGTGAGGACTGCAAATGCAGCACAGAATGCAGCAGAATTAGAAACGTACCTTAAAGGTAACTTCCGCACTGTTTTATTAAAACATAGAGCTACGTGATATTTTTGTATTATCTGTTATTATGACTATTAGAGTGTCAATTATGCAATTGTGAATGTTAAGGAACGAATATTTGTAAAATTAATATTATTAAATAATAATTCGTACAAGTATGTAATTGTATACGTGTGATGAGAAATCGGACACAGTTAGAAAATAATATTTTTAATGTAACGTAATACGCAGCTAGCTCGAAACTGTTTATAGACTAGCGTTGATTACCTGCTATTAAAATTCTCGGAAAATGTTATCGTTTTTATATTTTGATTACTCGCCGCACGTATTTGAGACTCGAGCGTCGTTCTGTAATCTTCAAGCGTTTAGTTTGTCATCGACCGGCATGAGCGTAACACGTCGTTTCGTTATGAAATCACTGGAATATCCATTTTATTGCGAAAATTAACCGAGAAGACAGCTGTTTAAACAATTTCGTTCTACAAACGAAGTCTTCTTGTAATTCGTGAGTAGATTTTTAGCTAGCATTGACACTATCTTACTGTTGCTCGACACAAAAATTAAAAACAGATGTAAATTCTAACTTTACACATCGTTTACTGAAACACTGTACTAAAGTATCAATTATTTACTACGTAAAGCAAGTTATAGGATAACAGAAATGAAAGAGAAGAAAATACAAAATAAAACATTTTCTCTAATGCCAACCTTGAAATGTTAGAAATTAGGAGTTCACAGTCGTTTATATTTTATTTACTAAAATTTTCAATCAATTTTTAAATAATTCTTTTACGCGCAAATATATATTATAAATATATATTTAAATGCAAACTGCAAAAAACTGTTCGAATCAAATTCCCAAAATCTTCAATAATAAAATTCTATCGAATGAGATATCATACGATCGGTTTTAATTTATAAATGCAAATTACTCGCCCATTGTGTGTTCTATAAAAATGTAGTTCAGATAGGAAGCGAATGATTTTGGGAAAGCTACACCTATTTTTTATAATACAACACACACACACACAGTAAAAGTAATATGTGTTTATAGATTAAAGCCGATAATCTTGTTTTAGGGAATTCAAATTTTTTTATTTTAAACGTTCTAAACTAATCGTTTACAAAAGCCTTTCGCGTGTGAATAAACAACAAAGTATACTTTTATATAGCGAGTACCGCGTAATGATAAGTGAATTATCTTTAATCAGGTGCGAACAAAAGAGACGCGGGTGTAACGAGTCCTCTGGATCTCTCGAGTCCAGGTGGCTTTGCTCCGCGGAAGAGGCAGAGGACGGAAACCAGAAGATCGGGAAGCGTTTCTCCGAAGCCGAAACCAACCCCTCGGCCTACCACACCACCCCCAGTCAGGTGTCCATCCCTATGTGGTCACATGCCCTGCGGTGATGGACAAGCTGTCAATCGATGGACCATCGAGGACGTCGTCAATTACGTATCGTCGATCGATATTTGCGCAGAGTACGCACAGGTAAGTCCTTTAGACATATTTACACTTTCTTAGCTCGTTTTGGGGATTTTTCTATTCTCGAAACTGGACAGTAGAACCGTAAATACGGCAAATGACGATTGCGACATTTACTACGGCAAATAAACGCGGTGCCTAGTGTTTGCCAAGTTTCATAAGAAGCGCCACGGGCGCTGGGAAAACTTTGCACCGTGATGACAGAGGTGAACCAATCGAGGTTAGGCTTTTTTAGCGCGAAATTGTCAGTGGAGGTTAGGTCAGTCTGTTTTATTCGCGTCAGGAAAGGAAGACTTCGGTTGCGATTTATCTAGATGATCGGTCATGATAATCGTCCGCGATTTAAAGGAAAGTTTGCGGTATATATATTTCGTATTTTTTAGAAGTTATCGTTCGATTTGATTTACGATTAGGAGGTAGATATCTAATACGAAACAATGGTAATTGAAGCCGTTAGAACGAAAGATATTAATAAAGAAAATTTGATTCATTAGCATTGACGTTTAACGAGCTGCCGAACATAGAAATATATATTACTTGTGGTTTCATTTCCGAAAACAGTTAGCTTTAAATTTAATGTAGTCATAAAAGTGATCGTAAGACGAAGGGTTAATAACAACGGTTTATTAGTTCATTAGCTATGCACTTAAAAACGAGATTTACACGACAATTCTTGATATTGCTACTCAAACATCCATCAATTACTCTATATTTTAAGCCTTAACCGCCCATTACGACTTGCTCGATACTATCGTTGTTCGTGATCATAATGAAAAGAACGGGTCACCAAAGGCTACGCTTTTAATTGCTTCGGCGTCGCTCCGATTTCACCGAGAAATTTCTCTCTATGCTCGCGGTGTCTCGCGAAACACCGAGGAAATACCAAACGATTCGCAGAAAAACGCGTGGGTTGTTGAAATCGCGAAACTCGAGCAAATGACCGACGACAGCGAGAATAGCTGGAACAAATGAACGTGGTAGTTTGGAGAACGTGGCAGTTTTAATTGCTTTTGAAAGTGGTTGGCGTAATGAGGCGTATCGAGATCCGCCGTGCAATATCGTTTGAGCCTCGAGAGCAGCCTCCTCTCTCGACTTCCACGTCGTCACGTCGATGAGGCAACCGGAGGAGGTCTAGGAAGCTCTGAATGACCTAACATCAGTCAATCCGGACAGTCTGGCTGGCATCGACCAAAGAGATGGCTGTTCTCCGGTTAGGAGAGCTCTATAATGACCCCTCGAAGCTAGAATCGACCCTGCACCCCTCTCTGATCTCTCGCGTCCGCACTTTCTCCCCCTTTTTCGCCACGAGAGCTGCAACTCTCTCTCTCTCTCTCTCTCTCTCTCTCTTTTACTCTCTTCTATCCCCGGGCGAGCATTCCGCTGCGAACGTGAAGTTATTCGTAATCGTTGGCGGTGTTCGCTCGTTTTTATTGTCTTTTCACGTGGTAGATTCGATGGAACGGGGAAAAGTTGTCTTCTGGAAAGCTGCTCCGACACCCTGTTCGAGTATTGGTGCGCTCGTTTGTTTGATTGTTAGCCGACGCTTAGTGAAAATACGAGTGGTTGCAGAGGAATAGAATCGAGTGAAAGGGTGAAGTTGAAGTTTGAGAGGACGAGACGTGTATTTGAATTTAGAAGCGCTGCAGGGTTAGACTGTTAGATAACGATGAAGATATATGTATATGTGGATTTTCCTTTGTGAATAGAATGTTTCACTATTATAAATTTAGAATTTTGAAATTAAGTTCGAGAGTTTTATTGTTTCGGTATTATTTGATCTTTCAACGGCGCTATTGCTGGGAATTTTGCAAGCAACATTTACACACGCATAATTTTACTTCGCCAGTTCATTGAAAAAAGTAGAAATACACCGTTACTTCGAAGTCCATATATTACTCACAGAGAGATACGTAGTTTCCTTTATCGTTCTAACATCAATCTTTTCTAATAATTTTTCTTTAATAAGATAATAATGTAATAACTTAATAACTTTAATAACTTGGAAATAGAATAAATTAACATTTGAATTAATATAGCAATAGCCGCGGTAATTTATACATCCGTTTACAATGTCAATAGATTTCTAAATTACGCAATAACTCCTAGAATAATCCGATATTCTCTCGAACAAACGACCATGTCCGACAATAAGGAATTAACATCGTATCTATCACAATGCTCTTCGTCTCTTCGAACACTTCTTTCTGTAATTATTTTTGTCTTTGTGATTCTTTTTTCATTGGCGTTTTTAAACCCTGAATGAGAATCTGCCGCGTCCTTTCATTCCTTTTCATTCGACTCTAGTAATCCTTCATGGTGTCACGTAACCGGTTCAAACCACGTTTTTGTGAACCGTGTCTGATTTTAATCGCGTAAGTGCGATATTCATTCAACCGAGTATCCTGCTCGATCATCGTCAAAGACACGATGGATTGTTTTATAATTAGAGCTTAAACCCGACGCTATAATTATGGATCTGATAGCGGTACGGGCAAATTGATTAATCCCGGACAATTAAGCGTTACCGAGCTCGTTAGCATGAGCTGGTATTCTTACTAAGGCTCGCCGTGTCACGAGCTTGTTTCTTCCACTTCTCCCGGGCTCTGCTTTCTCCGAACGAAGTTATTAACCTGTCACATTGACCACTCAAAATTGTCAAACGTCAAAAGGATTCTTCGTGATTCGATCGCCGTGAATTCTTTCGTTGCAATTAGTATAAAACACATTCGTCCCTCTCTTTCTCTTTCTTTTTTTCTCTGTTTGCATTCTGATCTTTATCGAGCAGGAACAAATCGGTTACACGTGTAACATTAGCTTTATACATATTTTTCTACCAATGAATTCTTGTAGAATTCAAGCGAACAAATCTCTTTATTTTTTTTTTTTTCTTTTACCTATTACAACAATCCATTCCACTGTCTACCAAAAGAACAACCACGCTTCATCTCTTTTCGTCAAAGGAAAAAGAAAACACTGGTTGAAGTAAATAAAACGTGTTCTCAACTCTATAACCATCGTTCATCGATTACCGTCTCCACGACGTCTCAACTCGCGTTTATTTTCAATAAAAACACGAAAGTGTTTCTTCATCCGGAGCATCCGAAAAATTCGAAAGCGTCGATTCTTCGAATCCTCAGCGTCTGTTTATCCAACGCGATGTGGCGCCCCTTCCGATAACACGGTCGATTCCATCGAGAACAAGAAACCTCTCACAGCATCTCCGTATGACGTTCTGAAAACACGGTCGAACGATTCGGCCCGATTTCCAGGCGTAACGTGGTTCCTCGAGGGCTGCCAGTCCCGATTATATCCACGAGTATCAGGCCTCGTTTGCCGGTCCTCGAAACGTCAGCCTGTCAGGGCCGTAAATTTTTGCGCGGGCACCCATCTAGACATGCATATTCATGAACACTGGATCCAAAAGGGGAAGACATCGAGTATTTCGATCAAACATCCCAACCGATTCGAGAATGACGAGGGATCAAATACGAATGTATGTAAAGTATACGCTTCGATCAAGACCTTCTCTTTCTACGTCCTTTGATTTCGTTCGCAGCGAATGAGTCGCGAATTTCTGAGGGTTTTCGGTGGCGATTACGGTTCGTTCTTCTGTGCGTAGATGTTGATCGATATCGTTGCGGATCCTTCGTTTCTTTGAATAATTAGCGCAATGAATTACTTTATGTAATTGTATTTTCACTTCTCTAATATTAAATCTTCTAGAAGATTTGTAGGGTTTTAAATATAATATTCTAAACTAGTGCTATTATTCAATATCAAATTGCCGATACCGTTGCCACAAGATCATTTCCACGCGAATCTCGAAACGAGTAACCGAGTTATGTTGCCCTATAAACTTGCCAGATATTACTCAGCAGTAGAACCTAATATGTACACATCAAGCTCGACGAGGAAACGATTTTTAACCAGGAACGTTGGCAATATCTAAATAAATACAAGTTTCCCACAAAATTTAGAACGATATACCCTGTAAGGTCCATAAATCATCGTACACATCAAGAAAGTACACGCAGAATTCTGCCGGGATCTACAAGGCGAGCAACGAGGGAACACAAAACCTGTGCAATAATCGGCGCGGATATCGAACC
The DNA here is from genome assembly GCF_910591885.1 of Bombus terrestris. Lineage (NCBI taxonomy): Eukaryota > Metazoa > Arthropoda > Insecta > Hymenoptera > Apidae > Bombus > Bombus terrestris. The sequence continues at coordinate 12,678,854 of NC_063281.1, read as the reverse complement.
GAGCAATTTATCACATCATAAATCCGCTCGAAAAAAAGCATGATAGATCGCGTACAGCTTGTGTTCGCGTACGGTTTCGTTGAAACTGCCTCGAAAAACGTTGGCAAAAGTTCACTTGTGATCGACGACGGAGGCGGGACCGGGTTCTCGTGACGAATAGTAGATAGTGGAAGCACGAACGTACGATTTACAAGATTCCCCCAGTTCGTAAATAGCGAGCCGCGTCGCGGCATCTCGAGATTATCTTATAAAGGATACCGCGAGCGGGTCTGATCAACGGTGAGAGTAGATCGTTCGGTAGAGATCCCCGGTTGGAATTATAGCGTCGATCCTTATCTAGATCTGGAATAGTGGCGCGACCACGTATATACGCTCACTTTCGTTCGAACGAGAACGAGAAACGCCAAAGCGAACGCGGCGAGAAACTGAATCGTCGGGAAATGTAAATAATTGCCACGAGGACTGCGTACCTAATTATCGCGGCGCGTTTGGCACTCGCGATTTATGATCGCTCGAATAGGTATACGTTATGAGGGGCGCTTTTTAATTGCCCGTTAATGATACCTGCTTCGAGATTTTGCACGTTGTTTCACCTTCAAATTGATCGTTGTTTCGTCTAATAGATATTTTTCGACTTTGACAGCTTCTTTTTGTACGAGAATTACCGGGAACGGTGACAGACTTTTGAAATAATGTAGTTTAAAGGGTGATTAACGGGGGAACTTTTTCAGGGAAAAGAGATAACTTACAAAAATCTTGCTCCGAGCCGAATCGCTTAAACGGTTTCTCGCAGCGAATCTTCACACTGCGCGCTATACTTCGCCAAATTAGAAGCAGTAACCGCGAATAAAGGATGATTACCTCTCCCTCTTCCTGTTCCCCATAACCGCCGAAAACCGTCCGTAATTCGCCATAAACCGCAAAGTAAAACATCTGAATTTCGCCTCGTCTTTGATACAACCATTTAGCAGTGGAATCACGAGCGAAAAAGGAAAGAGTATAGAGAGACGATAAGCAGGCGAGACGTAATTTACGCTAACAAGAGGCGTTCGAGGCTCGATATAAGAAACTCATAAGGAACTGAACGTGTTTCGGGACCTGTAAAGAGCGAGAGGGAAGAAGTGTTTTTAAAGTGGCCACATTGAAGCATCCTCGAGGAACGTGTCCCTCGTGTGTGCACTGACGCGCAAAAGAGGCGAAAGACACTTGGTCCCAGGTCGTTAGAAAGTCATGAATGCGAATCGAATCGGTTCGTACGTCTTTCGTGATGTGGCACACGAGAGGATATCGTGTCTTCACGTCCCACGCATCCTCTTCGTGCAAACTCCTCCGTACGTTTTCGCTCGCGTTTTATCGGCCTCGTGTGTGCCTCGCTTGTAGACCATTCCACACCTTTGTTCTGATCGAATGGGCAAACTGCCAAGATTCTTCCGCGAGAGAGAAGTATGAACGTCGTTTATCTCTTAAATGTGTCGATTGTGCGAATAAGATCGCGGGTTTGTTTTAGATATTTTAGTTAACCGTAGATATATTTAGGGATTCCCAACATTTCAATACATATACCGCGTGATTTGTCAAAATATATAAGATTCAAAGATACATGCAATTTAAAAACAAACTGCATGCTCACCTACTAACAATCGCGAAAATCTACAAGAGGACGAAGCGTCTGCAAAATTTCAAATGATAGCGCGCGATCTTACATCAATCCGTATAGAAACAGAGAAGCTGATACGACGAGATAGCATGCATCGAACGCATGATTCTTCCCGGTTTTAGAAATCCGTTGGTTTCCTCGGCTCTGGTTGCTCCGCTTTCGCTCGATCCTCTTGAAAAAGCTTCGGCCCAGCGACCGCTTACGCAGATCTATTTAAAGCGCGAGCAAAACGAGGTAGAAAGCCGCGCACCTCATCCTCCGCATCTCGCCCAACATGCAAATCGTTCATCACCGATTCCGCGTGCGCCGCTCCAAAAATGTCGAACCGTCAGACACATCTGCGTGCCGTGCAATTACCCCGACGTAGTCGTGTTACGTCGTGCAGTGGTTATACGCGTACCTCGTCGTAAATCGTAGATTCGATGTAACGAGGAAGCCCAGATTCACGAAGAAGAGAAGCCAAGCGAACGATCTAACGGTTGCCTCCTCGATCTGGAACGATTTTGACGCGTCTCTCTTTCTAGAAGATCATTCGACACGCTCGGTTCGTGATCGACGCGCGATCCCCGGATGAATATTATCGCCTATTAATGATTAATTGAACGACGTCCGACAGGCTTAGCCGCGAGAGGCGCACCGCTTACGCGTTGCCTCTGCTTCGAGAAACGAGAGGTCGACCCGGGTCACATCACGCTCCGCGCCGAATCGTTAGAAAGTCCGCTCTGAATCTACGTATTAACCTCTTCTTTCCTTTTTCCTTCGTGTTCAGCTGGATTTCTTCCCGTCTTTTGAGTTGCTCCTTTTAGACGGTTGGTCGGTCTTTTTGGTATGTGAAAGGTTGATTTGGCTGATTGGCTTTGGTTTACGTTGCCTACGGGAAGTAATCTTTTTACGATTCGCTGTTATACGTAGTGTCTGAAGCAATATTTAAGTGCCAATTTGTTGGATAAGAATCTACGAATCTTCGAGATCTTCTTCAGTCTTTTAATATAGCGTAATTGAATTGTTGAACGCACATGTATCATTGCGCTTAAATAAAAAGAATGTAGTACTGCTCTATGTTCTAATTCTATCATTCGCCCTCCTTTGGCATATTTTTCTACATTGATAACAGAGTTGTTATTACGAAACTTTCTTTGTTTGGATTATATATCTACTTTTAACAAGAAATAAATAAAAAATAATGTATTAGTATGTTGAATGACCCTTGGATTTGTCATTTTTGACTTCTAACGTAATCCCACAAATATTCGATCGAGTTCATGTCGTGAGATGGATTTGGTCACTCAATTACATTAACATTCTGTTCCAGAAGATATGTCTAAATTACTTTAGAGGAATTTTTCGGATCTTTATCGTGTTGAAACGATCGCTCTGTTGCCATTTCCTCGTTTGTGAACGGAAACGCGTGAGTTTGTGAAATATCCCGATACACGAATCTACACGTAGTTTATTTTATTTTCATTAGCGAACCAGGACCGTTCCGCGTGAAAAACCCCACTCGCTATCGCGTTATCACCATTAAATTTCACTGATCGTTTTAGACAGTTAACGTTAAAAGATATTGTACGCTTACGTGTGCACTGTAATCTCTTTATGGTATTTTTAATTCCAACCAATGTACCTCGGAAGATAAAAAATATATATAATTTTCAAGCAATCGCTATGTTCCTTAACTTTTGTCAGCAAGTGTATATACCTCTTCGACCCTTCTATCCATCTTTACTTGAGCCAGTATCGATAACAGTCGGGTAGCCAACGTCTCGGTTAGGAAGAGAGCCATCCATCGAGCGGGATTGTTCGAACGCGGAGGATCTCGCTCGTTGTTAGCGCTCCCCGAGAGATGAAAAGGGTTTCGCGTTTGCGGTCGTTACGCTGGAAAAGTCTTGTGTAATTGAAGATCTTGTAGTACGTTACCTTTATACGTATACACGGACACGCGTCGGCTAACGTATAAATCAGCCGCCTTTAGGCCCCACGTCGACTAGCCAGCGACGAGGAGCCTCTTTGTTTGACTTGTCGCGAACCTACGCGCGGATCTTCTGCCGCGATTCGTTGCAGACGATTTATTGGCGCGATTCCCCGTGGCATCTCGCCGCGAGAGGATTCGGATGATGAACGATGAAACCGAGCTCGTTACCTCCACGCACACCGCTCTTTAGTAATAGTTATTGAAGTCTCGAGTATATTTAGGATACTTTCAGAATTTATGATTTTGGAAATTTCAACGGGATGTTCGCTGTACTATCTTTTAATTCGTTCGATGATAATAGACAGATGTATTGCAAAGAGAAGTTTGTTATCAATGAAATTATATCAGAGGTGTTGCGGAGAAATACGAAGGAAATCAAATTATCGGTAAATTGCATTCGAACGATAGTACAATTAAGTTGGTTAATGGTGAATTTTTAATTTAGAAGCTTTGAAGCTTAGAAAAATTCGGGAACGTGATTATTCGAAAAGACGGCGATTCGAAAATTTGAAAAGCTTAAAATTGAAATCTTCGACAGAACCATCACCTCCGCAATTTTCACGCCTAAAGCAACTATCGCAAAAACCAAATCCTTATTTTTCACACCGATTTCGATTAAGCTAGTCCGTGTTCCTTCGTCTTCTTCGCCTTCGCACAACTTAACGTCTCGCGATAAACGGTAACACGGGTCTGGCAGTCTTTCGTAAAAATCTCTCTGTTATCCGAACACAACGAAGTTTCTTATCAAAATTCAAGTCAGCCGTGTTGTCGATAGAAACAGTTACTCGATCGACTCAGAAACTTACGACTCTATCCGAGGTCGATAAGCACGACAGGATCGCTGTGGATCGCGATGTGGCCTGATGCAAATCGCGGCTTAGAAAGTAGCGATTTATCCCGTAGCCAAGAGATTTTCATGGAATCCTCGCGATTCAAGGATCGATTTAATGACTGGACACGTGGTCGCTGTCTGGCTAATCGTTCGGAAAGCTAATTAACCGGAGGGCCACGTGCGCGCTTTCTCCTTGACGCTGCGTGCGTGTAATTACACGAACACATCGGTGGCAAAACGCGAACGGTGAAACGACGGTACGAAGCCGATCGTGTGAGTTTATATGGTAATGGTGCAGCTAATACGTCAATGGGTAGAACCTGGCACTTTTTTTCGAATTATCGCGAAAGAGAATGTTTGCACGTGTATGTACATACATACGTAGGCATTTGTATAGAGTGAGTCATAATCGGGCTTCTGTTGGCCTATTTATTAACGGAACTGGTCCTTATATAACTGGATTCTTGCTAGTGATAGTGCGGATAAGGAAGAATTACTTGGCAAAGTGTTTCGTATTATAAAATGTTACAGATTATCGCTATTGTTCGATCTGTCTTATTCTTCTAATTTGAAGGGTAATTGGAAAGTATTGTTATGTTATATTACACTTACATAACTCGACAAAATTTACACGTGTCATTGCTCTTAATCGTAAGCACGCTAGTTCGAGATTCCCCAGTGTCTAGTCTTAGTTTTGCTAAATTCCATTAATCCAGAAACGTTGCACGTCTCTCGTTTAAAAATCTATAATTCCAGAGTTCTCAGTTCCTTCCGTTAACTCCACTAAATTTCCGTAATTCCAAAACGTTCACGTGTCACTGCCTCTACTCGAAAAGCGTGCAATTCCCAATACATTCTGGCTGGCGTACTCTAAACCCTTAATTTTGACACAAGCCAGCGAAACCAGTTGCCCCGATTGTCCAGCAGCGTGAATTAGAAGGTCTGTAACCATTTTGCAGAGGAAGGAATCGAGACCAACATCGTGTACACTCTGATTTACACTGGAATATATACATAAACAGACGGTATCTCTGTCCGTCCTCGTGCAAGCGCGGAGAAAGAGAAATTCATACAGAGGCACGTAGGTAGATGTATGCAAGCCGATATGTAGTCGGCCAGACCGTTTTTCTTCGACTGACAGATCGCTACCGTACGTTTAGAAACGTGTAGCGGCGATAAAACGCTGGATACTGCTTTCAGTAGCATTCGTGTTCTGTCATTTCCAGATGAAAATGTCTCTTGATATGTTAATTGAACGTAGGTGTAATTAGAGGGACGTTAACCGGTGGCTATTTACACGGGTTCATTATGATAATGAAAGATAGCCAGTTGGATCGAAATTCTTTCTTTCTCATCGCTCTTTCTCGCGAGACGTCGCGTGTCCAATAGGACATAGGTGATAAAACGAGTTGGGAACAGCGCGTTTTTCATGGGTCGATTCGATACCTGTCCCCTGGCTCTGTGATTAATGGCGTTTGGTAGAAAGCGAACGCGTTCAATGTTACTCGGTTTATCGGACTTTTTCAGCCGGCTGTGGGAATTCGGCGATAATACCGTCTACCATGGAACGTTGTGACGTAATGAATGTCGAAATCGGGAACGACGCTGACGTTTAATTAGGTATTTGCATTTGTTGTTCTCCATTCTGCTATCTCGATATTTTTCTCATCTTTTTTATTTATCTTTTTTTTATTTTATTTTTAGAAACAGATATATCGCGAGCGAAGTAACGAGTTCCGAGATAAAACGAAGTTTCTTAATTCTTTGAGGATCCTGAAAAGTTGAAGCACACGATAAAGGTGTTAACATTTACGTATAATAAACTTCTTCGATAAAAGCGTCGTTAATTTGAAACGAGTTCTCGAAGGAAATCCTTTTAAATCGTAGACGTGCTAATGGAATCTTTCGTATACTACTTTATAATCAGGAAAGATATCAGTTATAGGTCACCGAGTTCCTGATTCTTTAATTTCTTTTTTTAGCCGACTTCAAGTCTCTTCAAACCTCTCGTCGACGTTTCGCTAAACTATCGCCGAATGAAAAGTCCTGGTAGTTCAGACGCTTTAGTTACGATCGAAAACCGGTGAAAAAGGTGTCGCTGACGTTTCCAATTACGAGCACCGACTCCGAAGACCACGTATGCCCGCCAATTTTTGCTCGGGTTTTCTCCTCGCGAGGATCGATATGATCCAGCCTGGGGCCATCACTCACGTTTCCTACGTGGCGGTTCAATAAGCCCCCGGCTTAAACGTCGGGTTACCACATATTCTCGACTAGTTAAGGCTTAACCCGCATCTCGTGGCCGGGCCCCTGCAACACAACGAGACTAAGAAGAAAGAGCTACATATTACATATACGTGGTGGCGAGTGAAAAGGGGAACAGGAGAAAAGAAAGAGAGAGAAGGGTCGTGACACACGTACGTGTATACGAGGCACACGCGCGAGTTTCCTATATCGACAGCCGGTTACCGTGCCCGGAGCTGCAATCAACGTCTTATTGGTTCCACTGGCTGTCTTTCGCTATAATTCTCGTTGCCCTTCTTCGACCAACACCGGTGAGCACTTCTTCCGGCTACCGTCGATCCTACAGTCCCTTGTTAGCGTTCGAGCATTGACAAAGTCGAACGAGATTCGACGAGGAACATCGTTGATCGAACACACGTTGAACATGCGCGCGTATCGACCTCTTTGTGGTTAAGATCGAAGGAAAATGTGTTTCGTGGAGAAATTTAGGATAAATTGATTCGAGAGGTGACTCGGTGAAGTGGAAATAATTTGCAGTTACGTGCACGATTTTTGGAGGAATATTTTCCATGGATGATAGAATTTCAATTTGATAGATGGAAAGTTAAAAGCGAACAGATGAGGATAATTTTAAGATATTAGATTTTAGAGAAGAAATTAATGTCTCTGTTTATTCAACCACATAAATATACTTCATAACTAAACATCCAATTAGAATGAAGCAAGTAGTAAGTATCTTGGATTTTTTCGCCGCGGAACTAACAACTTGAAACGTGCAATCATTTGTATAGCATGTTGAAGCTTAAATTGAGTTAGTCCTGTTTCCACTAATGATCGAGGACCGGTCCAAAACTTCAATAAACTAGTTGGAAACGATTCATCACCTGCTATCAGATTCATCGCGCTAATACATCATTAAGATCCGACAAAATGAATTACACGAAGTCCTGTCTTCGTGCTTCGAGTTTTATCCTCTTACCAGGACTAACTAAAAACCAGCGCCCCCTCTTATCAGATTCATTGTATACGTTCTTAAAAGTGATTGATCAACGTGCTCGGCTACCTAAACTGGTTCTAGAATGGTCAGAGCCAATGCTCGTTGCAACTGTCGATCGAGTTCAGACAGTTATGCTAGCCTAATTGCGCGTTCTAGGTTTCTGTGCTCTTATTACGCCTTTCCGCGTTCTTTTGATGAAACTGTAAACCTAATAGCATTCACCGGTATCGTTGGGTAGTTAAAGTTTATTGATAATCCTATTTGTAATTATAGTTTACAATGGTAGCGACTGAAATTAGTGGATAGCTTTGGTGAAATTAAGCGTTGCTGATGATTTGCTAATGAAATAGTAGCTATAACTTACTAATATTTATATCGATATTTCCATTAATTCAAAGATGATAAATGTTGCTTCAGAACTTTTCCCTCTCTTCCGATTGTAAGAGATGGCTATACGTTTCGATTTCAGTAGTAGAATTTTTAATAGAAAATAGTAGCATTTAGAATATTTAAATTAAAAATTCTTCACAAGTAAACGTTTAACGGAATTAACTAAGCGTTGCTTAGTTGCGTAATATTAAACTGCTTTGTCGAAACAATAAAATCTGTAATAGCTTCATCGTTTGCTCGATCTCACGAGCGGCATAATTAACTACACCCGATTTTCACAAATTTACTGTGACGGAAGCGTTAGTGTCTGGACGATGTCGGCCAGTTTATCGACCGATTCCTATCCGGCTCGTTGGGACATAACTAATTATAGCTCGTTATAGGTCAATGCTTAATTACACCGCGGGCGAGATTCCACCTCCGCTTTCGAAGTCTTATCGACTTCTCGATCTTAGACACGGCAACAGGTTCTCCTCCGGACTGGTTCGATTTTACCATAATTTCTGATCCGAATATCCGTGCAGCTTGTTAACCTTTTCCACGTCGGTGTCACAAGTCGTGCCGCGGAATTCGCCGGCTCTCCTATTTAGGTGTTGGTAGATCTGTCGTTCCGTGAGCCTGATCGCGGTAATTACTTTCTGCGATCGATGTATCGCGCCTCAGACAACTGATAAAACGGGGAAAGCGACTTCTGTTTCGGTCAATGAAAGCAAGAGGATCGTCGATTGATCCACCGTTTCATTGGTTGATCGTGTCTTGTTTAAAGTTTATTTCCTTATAGAGAAAAATATGATCGAAAGTAGGTGAAATATTTGGTGAAAGTTTGGTTTGTTTAGAAAAATTGAGATGTTGGAAGATAAAATAAATAATAAAAATCGTGTAAATAATAAATAAAATCGCGCGATTGGAAGGTAAAAAGTAACTAAGCTACGTAATATTAAAAAAAATTAGTAGCAATATTGCAATAATTTTTCTCAAATTATATTTGGTAATTAAATTCGATGTAAACGTTAATCTTCTTATATCGGACGATAGAATGCGACTTATACGATAAAATATATAGAATATATTAGATGATAGAATTTTCGACTTTCTACGTTTTCGTGGCTGGCTTAAAAAGGCGCGTTTATCCCTCGCAGGCAAATAAACATGTGCAGACCCACGACTCGATAATATTGCACGACACGTGTTTAGAGAACAATCCAGCGTGCAGTTTGCAGTAGGAAGTGAGTGCATCGGCTGGTATCAGCATTAAACTGGTGCACCATTGTAGAAACATGTGCATAAAACAGTGGGCTCCATCCTTAAAAGGAACGTCCTTGCATTGCACAGTAGCGCACAGATGCACGCTCTTGCTTTCATGAAATTCTTCGTCGCGGTTCTCTTACCCTAAACATCTACCAGTCCCATCTCTCCACGGCGAGTATACTCGCCGGTTTGTTGGCGCATGCTTCAGATTAAGTTACTGCGGACGCTTACTTGAAATAGTAGCACAGATATCTGTATCCTTTTAGATGTAGCTTCTGAGCTGCTGTTTGGATCTTGACCTTTTTCTTTTGGCGAATATTTGAGATCAAAGAGTGGCCAGTAGAGTGGTCGAGTTACCTTCATCTATGAAGCGAGCAGTTTGCTTGAGAAAATTTGTTAGAGGGAGAACGACGATATTAGCTTCGAGTCTTTAAAGTAAAGAATAATAAACTACAAGTTATTCTTAGTTCTTTCCTCTTTCATATATCTTGGGTTATCGATGACAAATTTTCGAGCTACGGTATGCCAATAGCAGCACTTTCATCTTCAAAAATACCTTTATTACATTTACTGTTTGATAATGAAGTTTGATAATCTGATGTTACCGGTAATACGCTGTATTCTTTCGCCTAATGTCAGAAATATGAAAATCCTTTTAGTTTTATCTTTAGTATATTCCTGAATGAACCTTTCTTCCTTATTCGCAACATGTTACGTCGTATAATAAAAAGAATTCCGCCACAAATATGCACACCTACGTTGAAGTAAAAGACTTCCAGTTTTACTACTTACCGGAAATCGTAGTTTACTGCACGGTATGTACTAAAACTTGGACAATTACTTTTTCATACATCTTAATATTATAACAGTAAAGGAAACATAATGCTACATACAGTGAAACGTTCATAACATACAAAAATGTACAAAATACTTAAAGCAAAGTAATCGTTATGATGCTTGAATAGTTGTTCGTAATTGATATTTAATTCATTCTCGATCCGAAAATTTATACTTCTTGAAAAACTCGAAAAGAATCCGCGGTTTAGAGTTTTCGGTAAAATATTTAATATTCGAGCGTTGTAATAAATATTTCCAGTAGCGTATACTGCAAGTGGCCCAAAGTTCGCGTGTTCTCTACTTCAGGGGAAACGTCTCCAGTTTCCTCCAGTGGCACGCGGCAGTAATAGACACACCTATGTCTATTTTCCTTAGATAGATTCCTCGCCTCGTTCTACGCGTATCTCGTTATCATTTAGAGATGATTAGAAAACGCGGCAAAGCCTGGCGCGTATATACCGTATACTTCCTTCAGTTGAAATGATTGCGCGACGATGATGAGACCCGAGATCACGAGACGACGCCGGTCGTTTTAGACTCTGTTTTTTCCACCGTCTTCCTCTCCAATCCTCGATCTCTTCGACGATGCTTCTTCGGTGACCTGTTCTACTCTCTCTCGATATACACTCTCATCCAGTTGCAGGCCTGATGAATGGCCAGCACTCGTGGTTCTCTCGTCTTCTCCCTTCGTCCTCTTACGAGAGGCTGATCCTCCCTCGTCTCTTTCTCGGGTGACAGATCTGGGTTGCCGACGGTTACGTCATGCTCGTTTTTCTTGTTAGCCTCTTCCTCGTGCTCCTCTCGCAGCTTCTTCGTCGTTTTTCTTCTTTTTGAAGAAACGATTGTACAATAGATGGCTGATGAATTGGATTTTGATTGAAAGATCTAAAGATGTTGGGCTTTGTCGGAGAGGGAATGGTTTGGAATAAATAATTGTTCTGTTTTTCTTCTCTTTGTTTTTTAATTAAGCAGTGGAAATCTAAATGGGAATTTATTTCAGTTCGAAATGTAGATTCGTTGACTTTCATGTCAAAAATTTTCTAACTTTATGTCGTAAATTTCCTTCCTCTCTATTATTTCTCAGTTTTCTTTCTGCATCAAACGTTTCAATTACATTTATATTACAGTGTAGTTTTATTACGGAGATAAGAATTTATGACACGAGCTCTCGCAGTAGATGAAATCTGCTGCTTTATGCAATTCAATAAGCTACATTTCATAATAATTTGTGACCCGTATTAATACCACGTAAACCTTCAGTTTGCTTAAGAATCTACTTTGTAACATTGTAGCGCATAGAAATCGTTGCCCGCGGGGGCGTCACTTCCACGTGGCATTTTCATCTCATCGTCCCAGTTGATCTACGTCGATCATCGTCACGGAAGTAGAATCGTGCGTCGATCCCCTCTGGTAAACTATTTTCGCCTTTCTCCGGGTTGTACTTGCAACACGATCATTAACCATCGCTCTTAAATGGCACGAGTTTCTTCGTTGGTTCGAGTTTAATTGAGTTTGAACCGGCATTTCGTCGTCTAAAAGGAAAAATTGAAAATTTTCTTTCTCGTTTTATGATATTTTCGAATTAGTGGTCTTTTAATATCTTCTAATATTTCTCTAAGTTGTTTTTACAAATTTTATTACTCTTTATAGTGGTTTTAATAAGCCGAGATAGATAGATAAATAGATAGATAGATAGAGAGAGAGAGAGAGAGAGAGAGAGAGGGAGAGGGAAATTAAGAGAAATTGTTCCGAAGTTGATCTTCATCAATCATTTCGCGGGTATTTTAAATTATGTTTTCACTTTCCTCATCGAAGTTTCGCAAGACACATTCTGGACTATTTCTAAGATATATTGTGCTCATCCATATTTTCTGATCTTCCTGTTATTTAGTTCAAATGTGTTTCATGTCCAGCTACATACCTACAAGGAAGATGTATTATTGGTTAATTTACAGGGAGGACTAATGTATGCATGATGGTAGACTCAAAGGTAAAATTTAATCCTTTGCCTTGGACTAAATTACACTCACGGTGTAAATTATGGCCTGAAGATTGCGATAGGATTTTAGTCCGATCTTAACTTTAATCTTTCGTTACAAAATCAGAAGATAAAAAAAAAAATAGAATCCATGACCTATTACTATTCTAAAAAACACCTTCACCAAAGCTTCATTAATAATTCCTCTGGACGTAGTACGAAAAGAATTGCACCAATTGAATCTGACATAGCAAACGGTAGCAATCTATATATTGCGGATCCTGTTCCCATATCCCAAGGTTCTAAGACTAGGTAGGCAGCAGTAGTCGAAGATGACGATCACGACCCGATTAGCGAGGACACCCCGAACAAGTAGATCGGCAGGAACGTACACGCGTTGACGTCTCCTCTCTGGACCCGTTCATCAACGAGGCCGAGTCGGTATACGCGTTGTCCAGGTTAGGTTAGATAGCCTGCTCTCTCAACCCGGCGCGTACCGACACGCTCTCCTTCTCCTTTATGTGAACGGCTAACGATGCCCATTAGAGCACGGGGACTCGGAGTCTTGCTGACTAATCGCAATGCACACGACTCCATAGCTCATGCAGATCGGCTATTCGTCTTGCGGTATCCTCCAGTTTGTCAGCCGAATCGATTCGATAAAGATACCAGCTGTCTATGACGTTCGACCGAGAGAAGAGAGCTTCGGTTCTTCGCTGTTGAAACCTGGCGTACACGCGAAGGGGATACAACCACGAGGTCGAGCAGATACCTCTCGATACGACGGAGACGAGCGACGTGCAGCTACGTGTCCAACAGGGGGAGACGGCTCCTGGAGTCCCTTTAAAGGCAGCGGCCTGTTCGTTTGCCGCATTTCCAGCGTGTTCGGACCGTACCGCATGGGATCGATGGCTTTTAACGAGACGATGATGGAAACGAGACCCGAGAGGAAGAGGAGGGTCAACTCTTTCTGCTGCTCTTTTCTTCCTTAATGCGTCTGCTTTTTTGCGTGTCAGCCAGGGAACCGAGGGAACTCGGAACCTTTCGGTTCGATTGCTTCGCACAACGTGGAAAGAGAATCGTCCGAAGGTTTTCGTATATACAGAACCGGCGAGCGGACGATCACGAGGTGGATAAGTGATTTAGTTGCTGCGGAATGACATCGGACGAAGGTTGTGCTTCTTGGTTAAGGATTGGAGTTTCAATGGGAGGTGCAGTTGATTGGGATTATTCGGGATATAGCTTTGCATGCGACAAGGTAGATTTAGTTGGAGGTAATTATAAATTCTGGTAGACTATTCAAACGAATCACGAATGATTTATCTGACGTAGGATTTCGAAATTCCTCTCACCCCATTCATTTCACATCATTCGACTTCGCAAGAAACATTTTATGTTTCTATGATACTCTTCAAGTCCCCCAAACTATAACATTTCCATTTACGATTCGCGACCCAGTGAACTAAAATTCTATAAACCATCGAACCATCCACGAGCAACCACAAGAACCTCCGATTTCCCTTCATTTCATCGCGTTCGCCATCAACAACACCCCAATACTCAAGAAACCCTTACACGTCGCCCATATGTGGACCGACCCGTGAAAAGGTTCCGCGACGTCCAGCATCAACCTGTCGTAAAAAGAAGAAAGAGTCACTGTTGTCGTCTTCATCGGACCAGTTCTATGGCTCGATGTGGCCAGTGTGGTCTCTTTTCCTTCCTCTTGCCAGCGGACTTCTCATTATACCCGGAGGAACAGAAGTGGGTCGTGGCACGGGCGCGGTAGCCAGTCACGGCGAAGGTGAAGCTAGGTGGGGTACACACGATCCCATTCCTTCTACGAGGGTAATGATAATTAATCCAGCAGGGACCGCTCCTTTCAACCGGACCTCGGCTGGTCAACGTCGGAGGCGCCTGAGGTCAGCCTGGAGAGCAAGCGCGCTCCTCTTTCTTCCTGTTCCTCGTACACACCGGCCCTCCTTCTTCGGTTTCTTCTTTTTCTTCCCATTAACCAATTAATAACGTCACCTACTATGGCGTTACCGTTCCGGTTCTCCTCCCTGTGTTGACCCTGGCGAACGGTACCTGCGCTCGGTTGTTGAGGCTCTGGGTTCGAAGAACCCAGAACAGAGAGCGTCGCTCGCTCGAGATAGACGATTATAATCCTGCGGGGACAGAGTCACCCGGGAATGCAATTTCGCGAAGGTCCAAGATCTGATCTTTGGTGGTTCTTCAACGAGGAAGATTGGTATTTTTTTTTAAATTACTGTACCGCCGTTTCACTTCGTTTCATTCGTTTGTGGTTAGGACTTCAGCGGTACTTCCCTCGGTTTTGCATTTTCTCTTAACCCGATAGATTTTGACGAAGTTTCTCGAGTCGCTTGGCTCTTGACCTGTTACTTTCCTTAGTTTTCATTTGGTCTCGTTGGATATCCTTTCTCGGATTTGTAGTAGCTTTATTAGATCGAATGGTTCAAAGAGTAGCCAACACGAGTGTATGGCGAAGATCTTGCTGATTAGTTGAGCGGTTGAATACAATCGAGATAACCTTCTTTAGCTATCGCGAAGATATATTACCTTTTGCCCCGACTATTTTAGTTATTAAAATTATGAATTATCGATATTCATAGTAGTACACGTTCCACAGGAAACAGTAAAAAATTTGATTAGATAAAAATCTCGAGAACAAGGAGCCTAAATCTTGCGATTAGATCGGAATATTCTCGATCTTTAAATCGTATGGAAGAAAGGGAAAAAAGCAGAGAGGGAGATCGTGACTCTTTCACCTTTTTCGCCGTCTGTTTTCCGCTCGTAACGCGGAGACTTCGATTCGTAATGCTTGCATAAGTGCGGCCGTACCACTTGAACCATGAAGAAATAACGCGGCCCGATAAACTTGCAACGATAAAACGTACACAGATAGCGAGGCCAGGTCCGGGCAATTATAAAGCCACAAGCGAACTTTTCTTTTTTCCTTTCGGGAACGCAGAGCGGAAACAATGGATCTTTTCAGTCGACCAACACTGACGCAACCACTTTTATTCGCTTGGTCTCACCTTTTGAACCGCTAACGTCGTGAACGTGAGCGAGCCACAATGTTGCAATTAATCGAAATTCCACGAGATTTCGTACTTTAATCCATTTTTCCCCCTTTCTTTTTCTCTTATTCGATGAAATTTTTAATAAATCTCCGTCTTGTTAATTTTTCGCCCGAGAGAGGTAGTTTTGCGCCTGTTTATTAGTCGACTCGTGGTCGATTGCTTTTATAGGGGGAATTTTAACAAGATTATTACATTCGTTTCGTGCTCCTTTAGTGGCTTTATCTTTCGTCATCTAAATGCACGGTTGCATAAATGCAACGCTACGGCTCGGGCGACAAACGACGCCTGCACGATCAATTTAACGGCTGATTCTGATGAACGTGGTAGATGAAGTCGTTAGACAGCGAGTTCCGAGCCAGATAGGGGAATGGGTATTTCAATCGGATTATTATTGGGTGAAATTTGATTGGATGTTCGTGTTAGGTTGTACAATATCGTGATTGCTTCTTTTTCGTGCGAGTTTAATTTGATACTCTTCGATAGTACGTGTTGATATTTATCGTTAGGATTGGTAGAAGTTTTTTAGCGTTTCAGAAATTGCTGTACCTTTCCTGTGTATTACACAATCGTGCTAGCAGCCCCGACCAAAAGAAAATTCACCGACGTTACTCGAACAGACGTACGGTATCATTTTCATTTTATAGTGTTCAACTTCTTCGACTTTCAACATATAATATGTAACAATTTCATTCTAAAAAGAACATCTACAGCAACACAAAGTCGTAAGAAATAACACGCATTCCTGGCGTAGTTCCCATTAATTTCCAATTAGCCCCAACGAAGCAGCCCCTGTTCCCTAAGACCTCGCGAATTATTACGTTAACATCATCGTCTGAAACGAACTGAAAGAAAAAAAAAAAAAACGAAAACTCAGAACATAAATCACAAAGCGTCGCGATTAAGAAACCAACCCGAGCTTTCCCAACAGCCGGGCGCGCGAGTGAAACGTAAAACAAGAGGAGCAGCTAATCGACGCGCACAATAAATCTCATTCATTACCTCCTCTGTACTTCAGAGATCTTCGCAGACGTATTTATATATGTACACATACAGGGTGGCTCGTAGAAGTTCCACTAAGGAATTTTAGAATAGGATTTCGTAATTTATATAATTTATACTTTATACTTTCTTCGTTTCTACTTTTTTCTAAGATATGGATTCTTCGTATTTGCGTTTGAACGAATTGCGACAAACGTTTAAAAGTTTCACAGTTTATCACGTCATGGTAGAGCTCAGTACCGAGTTATAGTAAGCGTTCGAATTGCATTCTATCTTGTAAACATAGCTACGTACGATGAAACAAATTTGCATTGTTATTGCGTATCAGATTTCTCATTGTACGAATGCATTCTGATTCACTTAATGACAAAGTGAGACTATGCATAGCTGATTATTTGTGACCACTTGGCAACTTAACCTTCTGTTGTTCTGGTACGATAGCGAGCGCAAAATTTGCTTTGTCTCGAAAGAAGACTGCTTGATAAATCGCATTACACGTTTCCCATTCCATTTTAATTCGCCATTTCTGTTTCCTTTGCATGACTCGTAATAATAAAAAATCTGTAACTGACATCGTAGCTGCGTTTATACTATGAAATATAACATCAGTATTCCCATAAATTGAAACGAAGAAATTCTGATTCATAAAAATCATGCATATTTAAATATAATACAGTTTCAAGGCAATTCATAATGCTCAATTTCTGACAAAAATGTTCCTTATACCTTAAAAAAAAGTTGTTCAATTTTATGTTACGCGAGACACCCTGTATACAGGCATATACATTGTCAGACACACATGCAGAAGCTGAGAAAGAAATAACGCGAGTGCAAGGGGTTAACAAATGGCCGGCTCGTCGCGCAATCGCGCCACCCCACCGTATTCTGTCGCAATCGCGCGATCACGCGAGCGAGCGAGCTTCGCGCGCGACAAGCGAGCGACGGTCGCATGAACAACGCGATGATCGCCAGTCTGGTAGTACAGAAGTGTCATAAGCGAGCGGAGAAGCGAATAGACGCGAGGAGCTCTCCACCTCCGAGTGTGCCGAAGATTTATTGGCCTCAAGAGCTGCACACTTTCCCTGGCAGACGTAACCGGACCGACCTGCGAGAGATGCTCTCCGTTTCATCTTGCCCGCTCCTAGCTGTCTGTATCTCTTTTGTATCTACTCGTATCTATTGTACGACCACCGTAGGCGAGACGAAGCAGCGTGTGTGTTGTATAGCTGTCCGGAATATTTTAAATTAGAGAAACTTTGGCAGGATGGAGTAACATAGACAGATACGAGTTTGTGGAATTTATAATTTTTTAAATTTGTACATTTTTCATGAAACGTCCGAGGACCAAAGTGATACGCTGCTGTTAAAAAATTTAAGCACCATTTATTTGACGAGAAGCAGAATTGGATTTTGTGATGAAAAATTACGAATGAATGTTGAAACTTTAATGTATTTCGTATTCATATGTACAATAATATATGGTGCTTCGGTAATTGTGATACAACTTACAAGAGAGCAATTCTATGAGAAAAGACTATTCGAATGTATAGAACAAAATCTTTTTTGGATTTCAATTTGAGAAATTTTCAATAAAATTTTGATAATCTTTTATGATTCACGATTGAATAACAGCGAACGGTCGGCAAATCAAATGGAAAATGTAGAGCCAGATTTTAGCATGCGAATCCCTGTGAAATCGAATTTGAAACTTTGCCAGGTGCAAAACTGGTAAACTGGACTAATCCTCAACCGTACACGTTCAAACGGATCGCAGTGCACTGTCTTACCGCAGATACTGTCGAAGATGTCGTTTCGATCCCATTAGTACGAACACGACGAGAATACGATCGTGACGAGGCAGCGGGTTCGATTTCTGTGGACGTATCGCAAGAACCAGAACGAATCGCGTCGACGACGGCGTGATTTAGAAACGCGTGGCAAGCGCCAGGCCCCCGACCATGTCGAAATCGTAACACATGTTGCGCCGCGAACGAAAACTCATGGGTATAAGAGGGGTAAAAGAAGAATGATCCAGGCCGCCCAGGAACGTGTGCGCTTTGCCTGGATGCATACATAGGCCAGCCTTGTATCTCGTCTCGTAGCTCGCGATCGTGGGCTCGTGATCATGCTGTCTCTCGTTACCTGTTAATGCGTCATTTCTCGTGCACACGCGAGCCGAGCCGAGTGGAGCGAGGGAGCGCGCTAGGATAATTTAGAAAGCGAGGATGATGCATTGCTATCGGAGATTTTTCAATTAGCCGCAGCGATTTTATGGGAAATTTATACCGTCCTCGCTGTTCCTCGTCGCCGTGAACGGTATTAATACTGCATAAACGTGTCTCCCTAGTCGGCTTCGACGCGGATTTTATAGGTTTCCCTGATTAACGGCGTGGCGCGATGCGTTTGTCTTTCGAAATTGCCAGGATTACGGATCGTGATGGAGGACCGTGTCGTTAGTGCTAAGATGGGGCAAATAACGTTTGAAATATGTGCGTTAATTGCTGAGATAGAATTCGGGGAATGTCGACGACGATTTTCAATAAGGACGTGGCAGGAGATATCGTTTAGAAATATTTTAAATCGTTAATTCGTAAATTGGGGCCATTTGCGAAGTCAAGTAATATCTCTCGGATATAAATACTTGAATATAAATTTAGAAGTTCGAATTTCATTGGGTTGTTGTTCGTCGTGGAAATGGGAATGACGAGAAGATTTGCTGTCGGGGAATAAATGAAAAATATTTGCGAAGCATAGCTGAGATTTTTCTTTTTATTATACGGTTGATTTTTATTATGCTTTATTACACTTCAGAAGTGAGAAATGAATAATGTCTGACGTTTCGAGGCTCGGTTCACTGACAGCCTAATGCCACTGAATCTTCTCAAATGTCGTGTCGTGAGATCATACGAGAGAAACAACTCTCAAGTTATTCTTTAGCATATTTCATAGTGCATACTTTGCTCTACACATTGTTGAGAGCTACAACTATATACCGATATTAATTAAATTCTCACAGTTCTGGAACACAGACCGACTCTTTAAGATGGATACCAATACGATTAAAACATCCCTGGCTCGTTAAATTCTTTTCCTCTCTAATTACGATCAACGCGATCACAATGCCGATCAACCCCTCCCAACGATCCCATCATAATCCACATAGCACAATGCATTAACTTTCACCCATAATTCACCCTTGACTCCTTCGTCTTCCTCCGTTGTTCTATCCCCACGGGTTAGCCATAGATAGAGGATCCCTTCTAGGCTCGAACCTATGCTAGAGATAATATCAGTTTTCTTCCTGGTATAAGAGGCAGGAAGGAAGAATTCGTCTGGTTCTCAGGCGCGGTTAAAATGTGCAAAACGATCCTAGACGTTGCTTCCGGGCACGAAACACCGAGCCAAAGCATCGATTCACCGTTCTCCCCCGTTTCTTGGATCATCATCGGCGTTATCTTCGCCGCGTCGACGCGCCATTTCCAAAAATAAATCACGCAACCATCGATCGTTAGACCCTGGTCTTCCTCTCTGTCTTCCGACGAATACTAGAGGCGATCGAAACGTCGGGACCCGCAAGAACGGGCCAACGTAGCTCCAAGGGATTTATGCAGGCAGCGTGTGCTACGTCGGATGGCTGGTAGTTACCCAACCCACATCGAATACTTAGGAATACTCGCGAGAATCGAAAACTCGTTTAGAATACCTGCGGCTCGGTAAGGTGCTCCGGTCCTGCGGAAGCTTTTAAATCAAGCGGGGGCGGTTTTGCGATGGACAGACGACTCGAAGAGGTAGTCCACAGAATGGCAGTTATTGTTTGGATTCTGCTTCTCTCTGCTCTACCAAAGGTAGCTGGATTTTACGAAAAACGAGCACGCGTTCAGATACTTCGGTTTTAGATAATTTTACCACTAGTCGCACGAAAGGTTTGAAGGGGTTGATTTTTCTGTAAAAATTCTTCTCTATTTATTTTCTGGAGATTTATTAATTCTGTTATCTTAGAGTGGTTTCTATCGTCATTTTGCTAAGTAAATGACTTTCGCTTTCGAAATTCACTGTGTGCTTTCACGAACCAACAACTCGGATCTTACTTACTAACCAACGGAAGAATTTCGTTAACTGCCACATTGAACGAAAATTAGCGTTTTAAAAGGGTAAATTTATGTAGCTCACTTTCTGGAATAAACGCCGATTATTCCCCAGCGTTTGGTATCTCGGTGATCGCGTTCGTTTGCCTGCTGCGATCTCCAATCCATTCAGTAGCTTGTAAATTTGTTGGAAACTATCAATTAGATACATCCCACCATCGGCCCACGCTCCGGATCACAATATGTAATCAGAATATTACACCTCCGTACGTAGGACTAAATTATCCACTATCCGGCTAGATAAATGCGGGCGCAACAGCCTGATAAATCTTCCGCAACAGATTCCACCGTAGAACGCGATACAACCACTCCTACGCGAGTTTCATTGAATTTATGATAATGTTGCGTTTAATAGATCAAAGATCCTATCGCGTGCGCGAGAAGTGGAAAAGATGCGGATTAACTTTTACGTTGGTTCTCTCGGCATATCTTCTCTATTCATAATCTCGCTATCCTCCTTATCTACGCTGCAAAAGTTTTTCAATCTTTCTCAAATTATCCATTGGATATCCGAGTCTATGATTAAATCAGAGCGATATGATTTCTGTGTTTTTCGAGTCGTAAGATTTCTGTTGCTCGAGAACATCAACTTCCCCTTTGGAGAAATCTTGCACGATTTTGAACGAACCTGTACGATAAGCGCATGTCGGACAGAACGTTCGGTCGGATGCTGCCGGCGGGGACAATTACGCAGATGTGTGGCTGGCAGAGCGGGACGCGTGAGCGTGTCGTGCAGCTTCAGGATCCTCTGTTAGTCTCGTGCGCGTGCACACCTCCAACGCACCTACACGCATACGTACACGTACAAAACTGTATGCATAGAGGTCGTCTGTCCGGAATTAGCATACTCTGTACTCATACACAAATCTGTATGCTTGGTGAACGGAAACACGGTGCCCCATCGCCCATCCCCCTCGCCCCTCTACGTGTGCAGCACACGTGTGCGTTTCTGTAAGAAAGAAGAGGAGGCGGTGTGGCGAACGACGTGGAAAGGAATAAAGAAGAAGAAGAAGAAGAAGAGAAAGAGGGAAAAGTGATTACAGAGTGCGAGCCCCTGGTTGCCCCCGGCGCGTGCGTCCACCTCTCGACCATCCTCCTGTAAAATCCTCCCAGTTTCACCTTTCCTGGAACACCGCCCCGGGCCGTTTGGAGAGATCTCTCGGAGTCTTGGAGCGTTAGGACGAGAACCCGCGACCAACGGCAATAGAAGGACGGTAAATCGGTGTACCAGGTGGCTTCAAGGATTCACGATCCTTGAAAAAGGTGCTTATTACCCGGGGAAAGGTGGATTTCAAGAACCGATTTGATGGGTATGCCCGTTCCTTTGGCTCGATTGTGCGTAATCGTTGATCAGATTCGGATGGTCGCGGCCTCTCGCGGTTACGTTCATCGCTATGGTCGGAGTTTCAATCGTTTTCAAAGGATTTTTCAGGAGATACGCAGTGTTTTACATACGAATGGCGTTCGTGTATTTGAACGTGAGCGAATCTCGGGATATGGGTTGAATAAATTGACGCGGGAATTCGGTAATTGAAGGAACACGAATTTTATTTAGCTCGTCTGCAAGATGGCGAAATGGAGTTTCATTGAGTTTATTTGTAAGATTCCGAGATGGTTGCATAGATAATCGTTTTAAACATTCCAAAAAGGGAGTTCTTCGGTTTACTTGTAAGATTCTATAGAAGTGCTACGATTCCATGATTTTAAAGGGAGCGCATAGATTTAATTTAGAAAGAAAATTTTAAAAGGAATTCCATCGTTAAAATTATGCTTATTGTACTAAAAAATTCCGTTTACTCGAGTCGTAAAATTCAGAGGAGACCACTTAAATCCTGTTTAATCCTTTTAACAAATCCATTTTACGTTAAAGCCTGCAGAAGCTCATTCAACAAACGTTACGATCCATCCCTAACACGGCAGCCATTAACTGGTATTGCATTACTTGTCTTCTCGTCTACAGAGAAGAAGACGCACGGTAGCTACCGTGCAACGTATCCACCTTCGACTGTTTACATAACGCGAAAAACTTAATCAAGCCAGATCGAAGCGGTAAAAAGCGTGTAGCCGAGCTGATCACCGCGTAATCGACGATGCGCGCGTGAAGCGGATGGAATGTTGAATGCGCAAGAAAGATATTGAACGATGCTCGTGGATGGAAAGTCGGTAGATCGACCACCCTCTTGTCGCTCGTTTCGTAGCCAACCTATATCCTCATCCAGGTCTAATAAAAACAATGATTGATCTTAATGGGTAATGAGGAGCCCGTTGCTGTGCATCAGCTGCGAGAAAATGATCCGCGATTAACGTCAGGATCTGTTACGCTTCGAGATCCGTGCGACTCTCGTTCATTCGTTCCGTGGATTACGGTTCGTTGGCAGATCCTGGTGTCTTAGTCGATGCGTTTGTAGAAGGAAAAAAGTGAGATCGATGTTGTTGGACAATTCCTTGCGTAAGTTTCTTCTTATTGGCAATCATTTTTTCGCGTTTCGTCAGCAATACTGATGGCTTCATCGAGACGTTTATGGTTGGTACTTTGTTGCTGTTGATTGATGCAGATTGATAAAGATTTCGAGATCCCCTAGTGTTTTTCAAATATAAAACGTTTTCAGGATATTTGGAGGAAAGAATATTAGAACAGACCAGATGAATTTTGGCGAGTTTATTGAATTTATTTGTCGAACATTCAAATTTTTCAAGTACTTATAAAAATATAATTTCTATTGACGAAACAATGCAAAGAATCTATCGTACTATTTGCAATATCTTCGTAGATTTCGAGGTGAAAAATTATCCATCGATAGCAACGTTGCGTAACAGCAATCAGTCGGAGCGAGTTGTTCGAAATCGATCAATTCGAGACATCGTTCGTTCGAACGATGTACTCGCCGCGACGATAATCCAATTTTCATCCCGTAGCTCGCGGAATTCCGCGTTACGTCAATGTTTCGCTACCCCGCGCCATTAACCCTAGTAGGAGTGAACGCGGACGCGGTTGAAATTGCGCTTTTAGTTTAATTGCGGTGAAAGTTCAGTTGGTACACGATCGTTCGTACGTGTGTACGTGGACGCACATAGAAACGCAGGATAATCGCGTTTACTCGGCACAGAGAAGACTACGTGCCTCTGCTTCTGCGCCAATCCACGCGTAGTTCTTCTTTTTAATTGCGATCGTTCCAATTCCAAGACGCGTTTTCACCGTTCGTCCCGCAAGTTCGCAGAATCCGACGTTCCGATGAAAGCAATCGAGACATTCCGCGGCGGAACGTCGGTATCGGTAATTTGAAGAGGCAGTGAGAGGCTTTCTGAGAATTCTCTCAACGCTGATTTCAACCCTTTGTATCGTGGCGTTTCGTTACATCCGTGACGCAACAGTGTACTATGCACGTTGATCCTGATTCTTCTTATCGCGTTTCGATCGTATATATTCTACATAACAGTGTGTTTTAAAGATCCTGCCCACACATTATAAAAAAATTAGATACGCTAAGATTATCTCTAATCTACGAAATAATTGGCTGTCGTTAAAAGGGAACGCGGATAACATTTTCATCGATACGAAAAATGAAAAACTACGAATTCAAGTACATGATTATAGGAAATTGAAACTCTGGAACGCATCTCGTGACACGTCAACAGCTTGCCCGTCATTCTGGTCGCGATTTACGCACGGATGCGCTCGCAGCCGTGAATCGTGTACAGCATGTCGGCCTAGCCACGCATTACCATTACCTTGATCCACATCTACATTGTCATTAGAGGTAGGCCGCGCGACGCCACTTTTCAAACTCGAAACACACGATCCTTCCTCGCTCGTCCACCTGCAATGCAACGTTCTGCCGTTCGAGCAAGGCCATGAAAAACTCGTACAAGGAAAGGGAAGACAAAGAGAGATAAAGAGAGAGAGAAAAGAAGGGTTCAACGGAAGAGGGATGAAAGCTGAAGAAGGACGTGAATCTGTCCTCGAGGAATACCGGAGTCTCTACTTTTGCCGACGTTTCGTCGATCACAGTGATTATGTCGTCGATACGGTGCGCCGCGTACGCAAATTTTTGCGCTCTCTTGCTCGCTTTGCACGCTACTCTATTTTTCCATGGCACAGGGAAGCCTTTTATTAGAGGACGACGGACAGGGTTTCCTCTCTGTCGATACAGATTGCTCCCTTGCTGCCAGATTCTTTTCTTTTCGTTCTTTCTCTGTCTATGCTGCTTTCGTGTAGGGTAAATCGTCGGATAATTCAACTTGGAAGCCTGTTTCAAGAC
This sequence comes from Bombus terrestris, assembly GCF_910591885.1. Lineage (NCBI taxonomy): Eukaryota > Metazoa > Arthropoda > Insecta > Hymenoptera > Apidae > Bombus > Bombus terrestris. The sequence continues at coordinate 12,654,195 of NC_063281.1, read as the reverse complement.
CCCTATTACGATATATTTAAAGATCTCTCAGCTGAGAACCCTAAACGATTTATTCTTTATCGATTTGGTAAATTTCAGAAACCTGTTGAATTTTTCGAATTTTTTGGAATATTTTGGAATAATTTTAGAACATGAAATTTTATCGAAGAATATGAATCATCGAGGAATCTATCTTCGCTTTCTATCTATAAAATAATTATCATCCTCTTCGGAGTAAATCTTCAATGCTACATATTTAATTATGCTTCTTTGCGAACTTCATCCACCATCACAATTATCTAACACAATCTGCAAGACTATATTTAACGCTATCAGAACATCGAACCAGCGTATCGATAGTTGTACACGGCTCGGACATCAGCATTTGCATCCAGATGAAAGGTGTACACGAGGCAGGGAGAAATAAGACATAAATGAGGGCGGAAAAAGGAGGGGGAAGCAGGATGTGCCTCTACCCCCGAGGAATACGAGCACGAGTCTTCGACCTCTAGCTCTTACTTCGATCACTGTGATTACGACTTCGATGACCGATCCACACAGACACGCGTGTCACGTTTGCGGCGTTCTTAATTTCACGCACTGTCGCACTTTGAGCGCCGATCATCGAGAGAAACGAACATCTGGAAAAATCAGCGTACAGCGAATCCTCTCTCCTCATAATTCTCGAGTTTATTCCATACAAATATCGAAGCTCATTTTATTGTACGTCGATGCTACCAAGCGTGTATCTTAAAGAAAGTTGCTGCAATTTTATTGAATATCAAAGAACTAGTTTCTATCTCGTAGAATATAAAATTGATCGTGGATATATTTATGCAAATTCAGGTCTTTATGTATACAACTAAAGAACGTTAATAGAGATTTATTTTACTCGCTAGACATTATAATATTTTACTTCAAACATTTTCTTCGTTAATTATAACTTTATACCTTATCATATAAATTCTGTGTACATCTACCACGTAAACGTACAAAGTAAAATGTCACGAATTCCGTGTTTTTTAAGTTGCCCGTGTCAAAAATCTGTCCGGGAAAAGGGTATTTTCATCCTTATAGGTTCGTGACGTCATTTTTCTCAGTAATCGATCGAGTCATATTGATTTAGGCGTTTTTATGTAAATGCATAAACATTCACAGTCCATTCGTACTCGTAATCGTAAAGTTCCGCGGGAGATTGTCAGTTGTCGCGTCATCGATGATCGTAGTCCAATTGGAATTGAGCAATTATCGAATGATAATTAGAGCCGGTCTTTGTACCTTCGCAAGTTGGCGCGACGGTGGCGGCCAGTGAAGAACGAGCCAGGTCCGGAGACAATAGGGTCCTGAAGAAACAATGGCCGTCTCGTAGCCGGTGCACGGTTCAGCGCTATAAACAATACCGGAGAGAGGCCCGGCTGATAGGGTCAGAAGGTCAGCCCCTGTGGGAGCTCATGACTCTCTTTACTCCTCTTCATCCACTGTCCAGACCCACCTCCGCCTCCGCCATGGCAGGTTCTTCCTGAACGAGGTCACGAAATTAATTTTTCCTCTCTAGAGCGAAACGACCGCGTCTACGGTGCTTCACCGACTCGCTTCTACGCTTTGCCCTGGCCTTTGGCTACTACGTATCAGCCTGGTCTGCAATTATGTTGCACGTTGCACTTGCAGTTACGAACACGCGGATGTGTGCCGTGTGTGATGCCAAGGTTAATGGTAGTAGGAGGAAGTTTCTGGCTCGTTGTGGTCCTTTTGAAGAAAATCTACGGGCTTGTCTTTCGATGTGTACGGGCGCAGAGAGCGTGAAGGTTCAAGGAAGGATTCTTTATTCTGGTAAATGGCAAGCAAGTTGCATTCTACTAGCGAGCAAGTAAGATTTTTTATTTAATTCTACATCTGCGAAAAAGGAGGGAAATATCAATTCAATTTCACAAAGACGTGACAGACAACTATATCCTTCCAAAGTTGTGACGAAGATCTTTACCTACAATTAATCGAATAACGTTTATCTCGCATAACCGTACATTATTAAAGAAGAAAAAAAGGTCGATCGCACAACGATGCGATAAAGAACCGTCTCCACTCGGCTCGCAATGACCCATCACGACTGACTGACTATTCATAAAAACGTTTCACCCGACGTGGCATCGTAAACGCATTAATCATCGCGTATACACGTGTATCAGTTATCCCTGGCACGGTGCGCCAGTCGCGAACAGTTATACACTAAATTACAGCAAGGAGGAGCGCGGAACGTCGGTGGAACGATAATCCGACCTGTTCACAGCGTTCCCCGATAACGCAACATCAGATTACCATCTCCCTCGGTGAATTTCTCTTTCAGCTGGCCCATGAAACCTCCTGCGAAATTGTTATGCATATACCGAAGTACCGGGATAGGTAGCCTATAGGTTCCGCTCTCTCGTTTCTTTTCCACTCGCACGTCTAACCCCTTTCTCTTTCTCTTTCTCTTTTCCCTTTAATCCACGGGAAGCCTTTAACGAGATTTACTCGAAGGCAGGAGCGCGTAAACGCATTCCTTCTGGCGCAGGCGGTCCGAGCCGCAAAAATCTTGCCAGAGAGATCCCTTCGCGAGATAGGATATCCGCGATGTCGGTTTCGTCGGCACGCTTTTAAGGTCGAAACCCATGGAAACGGCAAACAAATGCACTCAGCCGCGGTAGTTGTGCTCGCTCGACCCTCGGTCCTCCTTTTTTCTTCTCTTGCTCTTTCTCCTTTTCTGCTATTTCTTTCCTCTTTCGCCGGTAGTCGGTAGTTGCCGATAGCCGTTATGTGTTTCATTTTAATCCTTTAATGACGAATTACACGTAGAAGAACTTTGTGGCGAGGAGAGAGAGAGAGAGATATCGATTCGCTGAAGATTGACTGATTAAAAAGAGCAGATAACGGAGCCGCGAATACGGTCAATTTGTATTCGATTGTGATTTACGAGGCGGTCTTCGCGGTCGCCGAAATTTACGGGCGTTAATTTGAAATTATAATCAGCCGCTTCGTTTGATCACAGGTTGCATAATTTTCTTTAATTAGGATACATGGCGACGTGGCAAAGTATACCAAACTACTTATGGTAATATGAGACTCGACGTTGTTATAGTTTATGTTGTATCGGAAATTAGGTATTCTTCTTCGTTTTAGTTACGTGCGTTCGATATAGAAATAGAAGAGCGGTTGTACGGAATAATTGAGAGTTTCTTTATGACAAAAGAATGTTAATTCCTAGAGATACTTTTAGCTAGTATATTAACTTTTTTGCTCGTGAATTATTTTCATATTTATTCCAGTTTTGTCTTGTTCAAGATAATTGCAAGACCAGTTTCACTTCTACATAATTATATTGTTTCGTTGGATGTAGAATACTTTAGAAGTTTTCCTAACGTAAAATTATATATTTAGCGTGCAACCTTTAAACTACTGTTGGAAACTAATACGTTTTAACGATTTAATTTGTTTCTGGAAAAAAGAAGCTCTACCATTTGCTGAAAACCAACATTCGGTCCAACCCATCGATTAATTCTCACGAAAGAATTCCTCGGCCGATTTCAAAAATCGATCTCCGTGTTAGTACCCACTTTCAATAAACGGGTCAGGAGAGGAAGTTTCCATTTGGCACGATTTGGAACACGCGTTCATGTATCTTCTTACTATATTGCACAGGCTGGCAGCGTCGTGTGCGCACGTACACGCTCGGCCTGAACCTCGAAGGCCTCTCGCGAAAAGGTCACGCTAGGGTCAGGTAATGACAGGCCGAACTCTGCAATCACAGAAGCGCGCACGCCACGTGGCTTTGGTATACGCCCCGGCCGACCTCTCCTCCGACTTATGCTCGGCCGTTTCTTCGGGATCGATGGAAATGTAGACCTGCACGAGTTTGCACACAACCCTTCGACCACCTATCTCTCACTGAAATAACTCTTTTTTAATTATTGCTTACCCTGCAACGATAGAAAGCTTGCATTTATCAGAGATTCCAATAAAAGAACGTCCATTATTATCTATTTAAGACTTTCGTTCTTAGAATCTGTTAGAAACAAGAAACAATTCTCGCATCTTCGTTTCTTATCATAGCGATCAACTACCCCTGCATAAATAAAATTTCTTTTCAAATTTCAACCTATAGAACATCTTCCAAGCCGTCAACTTCCAAAGAAGCATTTTAAATTCTTCGGCTTCACCATCAATTCCCGACCGATTCCATAAACCTCATCCTTCACACGCTTAGCCACACATCCATAGTACAGGTTATGACATACTGCATAATCTTCGTAGAAAATTAATAACCCGCCACTATGGAGATAAGAATCGGTTCGATCGCATGAAAATCGTGCTTCGATATCCAATCGAGTTGGAGCATAGGATGGAGCTTGGAAGCGGCGACGCGGACGTAGTATGATCCGCAAAATGTCTGGGACACACGTTACCGGAGCCGAAGGTCAGTACCTCCACTGATCGTCATGGGATTAAATGACTGTCTGGTGGGATCGAGCCAAGCCAGAGGCTCGAGCCGCGGCGATAAGAAGGGAAGGCAGCGCTCTTGGTCGCGCCGAGTCATTCTCGTGTAATTATACGTACCGCGAGGCCAATAGGGGGTCTCTGTATCGACAATTAGGGCATTTCGGCTTCCCATTTAACGGCCCCTCGATTTATTCGGCTACACCCGCGGTCGTTCTTCATTATCTTTTTACGATCGTCTGTCGCTCCGCTCGGTTCTCTTCTTGCGTGGTACTCGTGGCGCCCGGGAGGCGTCCAGGTTTCATTAGACCGTGTACCACTCGAGACTTCGTCGATTATTTATCACAGTCACGGTTCATTTTCTTGGAAATGTTTGTCACGGAGAACAAACGTATTTTAAGTCTGTGATTTTAATAGGTTTTAACTGGATTTCCGTAGGCAGAAGGCGTTTCCAATTTGTACGATAGGTTCTTGTACAGAGTTTTTGTTTGGCGAGATCTCGATGAGAATTTTGTTCTACTTAGAGTATTTTAGAATTTAGAAAGTTTTAAGGTTGATCCCAGATACCGTCAAAGGTTTCGTCGATATTGATTTTAAAAATCTACATTTAAATCGTGGCCATTTAAAAATCTATATTTTTCTAACGATTACTCGATTGAGGTTTTATTAGCGACAGGTTTATACATATTCAGAAGGAGCGTTGATCGAAATCTGGAAAATATTTCCGACGAGATAGTTGAAGTCTATTACACGTATTTGCGAGTCTAATCTTCGTAGACATAAGTTTGCAATTTATCTTTCATTTAACTGGAAATTTTTTATAATTTTTTATTATACAGCAAGGGTCTAACGTATCCAAGTGAAGTCCACGTTTGATATGCACACGAGAATTATGACAGATATTACAGAAGTTGCCTTACAGGTTTCTTCAATCATATCAACCAGCGTGAAACTAAGGCGCTAATTGCGTATTTAAAATCGAAGTTTGTTAAACAACTTATTAATTTCGCAAGCTACGACACGTAATAGACCTCAACCTGAACCTTAATCAGAACTTCAACGAAGGAGATCGTCGAAATATTTTATACGCTCTGATCATTTTATCTATTCATTTTGCCAATAATTACGTACACAAGAACTGTTCGCAGACGTCGACGTTATCAAATCACGTATGCGTAATTCATAGAGGTCAGTAATTGCTCGTTACCAAAATTTAATCCTAGCACGAACGAACGTTTCCAATGCTGACAACAATAGAACGTGCCATGCACGATCACGGTATAATTAACCAATCGGAGTTTCTATAAACGAGAAGCAGAGAACGGCGCTCGTCCCCGAAACGGACAGACAATTGTATAATTCATAATCATTGTCTAGATGGTAGAATCAGATAAAACCGTCACGAAAGCGCATTCCTCGCGAGATATATTCGCAGGACGACGAGCTACACCTCGGCTAATTTGCCTGGACGAGGAACGTGCAATTTGTAGTCGGCCCCAACGACCGATTTAGTTTCGTTCTAACGACAATAATTGCGTATGCGTGTTATGGATCGTTTCGCTGGGGGCTCACTGTCCGGTATTAATTTTACACCATTGGCGAAGGGCTGTTAGGATTTCGAACGACTTTGGCGAGACAATTGTGAACGTTTGGAATGCCTGCAATGTTCCAAGATTTGTGGCCATTGTGGAATTTATGATATGAAGGTTGATAGAAATATATATATTTTATTTTTTTTTAGGAGAGTGGGGAAATTTAAATAACATTGGAATTTTCCTAGAATTTATTTCGAGATTTGGGAGTACTTACGGGGTAGACTTCGGCTGTTTATGTAAATTTATGGTCATTTCTATGGACATAGTTAAAGAAATTCTTGCTTTAAACTTTTCATTAATATTAAAAATTCATGAAAATTTAGTAGTTAACATGTTAAAAGATTGGAATTTTCATCCGTTAAAGTTAATTAGAACTTATTAATTTAAATTAATTTTGATAAGAGATTTTGCAATCAGTTTGGGAAGGAAATAAACAAATTATTTAGTAAAGAAGACGCTTTAAGGGTGCTGGAATGTTGCTCAATCCAACATTGTAGAATCTCTTTCGGCGTTCCTGGCAATTATCACGATCCATTGTAATTATATGTACTCGTTCGATATCAATGGGTACCAATCGCGAATGCATTATTCATAACGTTGAAATAACAGAGTGAGTCGACTCTTTTCCACGGGGGGAGAGCTTCCCTCTAACAGGATTCGAATTTTTCTCTTTGCCACGATTAGTTGGCTCCTTCGTCTTTATTTGTGAACGTCAACAGCGTTCTAATGCTCGTTCAGTTGCATCTATCTAGAAACTTATGACCGTAATTACTGCCAGGTAATGGTTATTGACTATCGATATTAAAAATGTTATCGGGAGAAGATAAATATAGACCAATTTCGATAACAAGATTATAAAATTACAATTTATGATAATGTACACATAATGGTGTATTAAAAGGAAAGATATATCTATCTTTTAAAAGCTCGTAGAAATTAATAATAATCGATATATCAAATTATATGACGATATAATAAAATAATATGCTTAGATTAATAATTATTTTAAATTAGCAACAACATTAAAATATATTCTTCTCGATTCTTAAATTCGCCTGGCTTTCGGTCGATCGAGCAGAAACCGCGGTAGAAAACGCAGGATTCCGTTCTAACGGAGAATTCCCAGACTATATTACACAGTTTTTGCCGCATTGGTTTACGTAATAGCGCGGAGAAAGCGCCAGAAGCTGCATAAATCGCGACGATCACGAGCATCGATCGTGAACTTCGGGGAAAATCGAATTAATCCGAATTTACGATTTTTACTGGAATTCCTCATCCTCTAGAACCTATTTCAAACTATGTTGGATCCTTCAACTCGTGCCGGAATAATTTCGAAACTAAAACAGCACATTGTTATTTCTTTTGCACTTAACGCGCGAAATTAAACCAATGAAAGTATAATAAGCTTCTCGATTTCTTAGAAAGATCTTGTCACGGCACGGTGCATCGTTCGACGTTAGCGTGATTGTTTGAAAAGTGACGAGGAGTGTATGGTGATTAGACGTTCCCATGGTGGCGTCCGTTGCGTGGAACGAATCGCGTTCTCCTCTGTTTCGATTTCTCATGCGGCAGAAGTTACATGAAACGATGATATCGTCGCGGGATCGAGTGTTCCGAGAGTAGCTTCTGAAGTTCTCGATGAGAATGGAACTTGTTGTCGACAGGAACGACGATAGAATCGGCGAGACTCGTATGCTAGATCGTGGTAATTCGACTCGCGAACGTTTTCAGGGAAACGGTACGTTGCTAGGAAGTAGCTTGTCGATTCTACTAAAAAGACAAGATCGAGCGCATTGTAGATTTTTATCCGATATATCCTGTACATCTTCTTCGAAACTTTTAACTTGCCAAACAAATATTAAAATTGCTGTTAACCAACGTCACTGATATTCGTCGAAGATACTTAAGAAACTTAGTTTTACTCGAATAATCCTACGATTAAATAAAAATATTATCAAACGCGAGCAATATTCGGACATCCTCACCGTAGAGAAACAACTTCGGTAAATAGAAAAAGCAACCGAGACGCGTTCACTATCAAATCGAAAAGTCTATCAGATTTTTACTTCTTCGAGAAAAAAGTCAATCTTCCCTGTGTATACTCTGGTTCTTATGCAAACGCGAGAAATATCCTGTTATGGAACAGCAAAATCGAGGGCAAGAGGACGGTCGCAATCGAGAGACGGTCGATTTAAAGCGTGACCAGGAATCTATCGCGCGGACACGGTTTGATGGACAGGCGAGATGGACAGAAATCGAGTAAGAAGCTTACTCGAGATTCTGCTCTAGGCGTTCGTTGCTCGAGAAACAGAAGAGACACGCCTGGTGTGCGAGGACGCGGAACGACGTTACAGGTTCACCGTGGAATCTTTGGATTCTGTCACTTGACATCTTTCCCTTTGGGTATAACCCACCTACTAGATCGCTCCTTTGTCCTAGCATATACTTATTACGTTAACCTAGTGGACAGATGCGTATCAGCTAGTCATCGATCCTTGGTAATCGCTTTGCTCCACTTTGTCCCTCGTTTCGTCATCATCGATAATTACCATAGATCCCTTTACTTGGATACAGTTGCTTCAAGTACAGTTACTTTGCCTCTTTATTCTTTGGGTAGAGTGGATGCTTCCGCGGGTTTAGAAAACTCGAGGTAATTGCGACAGTATCGTATCAATTAAGTAGATGATCATTCAGACGCGTTTTTTAACGAACCTCGTGTTCGGTCGTGTCCGCTTTTCCCTCGGTGGCCTGTTTTTTGCTAATTGAAATTACGCGAATTAAAGGAATTGGAAAATTAACGGTAGTTTGCGGGTAATTTGTTACAAATTGGGTTATTATCGTTAGTCTCTTTAACCTGTTTGCTGATTTTGATTGGTAAATGCGAGTGAGAGGAACACAGTGATCGAAATTTAATATAGCGTTTCGCTGATTCAGCGGTAGCCGCAGTTACTATTTTTATAAGCATAACCGCGCAACTATAGAACCTTGGTCTTTCATTTCTTATTTTATTCAATCACGCTTGGCCCCGCCGAATCAGACGATATTAATATCCTTGTTTTCGTGTTATATCCACGTCCGCAAAAAGACTGGAAAATCGTGGCTGGAGGCCGTGGAACGCGTTCCAGGTGGACGTGGGTCAGATATTCGTGGCAGCTTATCAATATTCATAACGTATGCTCAGCTCGCGTTATACATATCAATCAGCCGTGGCCGATTCGAAAATGAGCCCGGCCAGATCGCCAAGCCGTGTACTCGCGCTTAACGTTGTGATTTAACGTTGACCAAATTCGCTCCTGGAAATTGCTCGTCGACGATTTTAGATAATTCCCATGCAAGGCATTCCCTCGCGCAGGGAGAGATGACTCCATCAGCTTGTAGCAATCTTTTTCGATCGGCCAGCTCTCCTTATTCCTCGACAACGTACGATCGTTTCTTTTTCGACGAAATGCCAGACTACCGATTTTTTTTCTTCCTACGAATGAGTCGTACTTTTTTCGAAGATGATAGGTTTTTAAGCTCTTCTTTAGATATTTTTTTGTGCTTGATACTACATGTTTACATGGCTTTTTTTTTAAAGGCACAGCAGGTGTATCGAGATAAGATTTAATTAATCGCGTATATTACGTATTCAAGAAGCTGTTATATGTAAAGACGGGCTTGAATACGTAGATAATTTCTAGAGAGAGAAGATGTAGATAGTTTCTGGGAAGAGTCCAATAAACTAATATCAAAATATCTGTTTTCTGGTTCAATTTAAATGTTACGTTTACAAGCATACTCGCTGGGATGTGTAACGACAGTAGCAAGAAATTAAGTGAGAAAACGATGGAATTAAACGTAGTGCTGTCCCGATCGTCTATCGAAGAAATAAAATAGCTTGAAGAATTTCTGTCACCTGCTGCTGGGAAGTAAAACTTGAAACACGATTTTAAACGATGTAGCTTGTCCGCACGATTGGGATTACGCTATTTAAATTTCTGCTATAATTACCTTTGTGCCATATAAATCTCTTCTTCTTTGACTTTACAATTCAGAAGCCTATTAAAATTGAAGAGCACTAAATAAAGAAATATAACTGTCTTTCGAGCAGCCCGAAAACTTCTCACAAACTTGACGAAGTTCAACCGCGACCAAATTGCGCCCAACACATCAACTTCAATCCTACGAAGTTGCAACACCAGGATTTAACATGAGTGGCCCAGGAAAACGGACACCGTGTACATTCTCTCTCTCTCTCTCTCTCTCTCTTTTCGGTAGAGGCATTCCTGCACGTCACCGTGTCCGCCCAGTGGCTCCGCCGAATCGCGGGGGACTCCTTATATAATTAACCATTAAATTATAAGTTTGGCTATCGAACCGCCGGCGAAGCTCAGCGCCGGACTAGAAGTAATTACTCGGCCCTGGAGGGGCCCCGGAACGGCAGCGACCTTAGCCGAGATCGTCGTAGAAAAAGAAGAAGGGACGCGAGAAGAAAGAGAGGAAAAAGAACACGTTACAAGCAGAGGTTGAAGAAGAGTGGATAAGTAAGAAAAAGGAAGGATCGTATCGTACGGCGAAGGAGGAAGAGAGAAAGGTGAAAGGGACGAAGGGAAATAAAAAAGAAGGAGAAAAGAAGAAAAGGAAGAAAGGAAAGAAGAGAAAGAAAAGGGAATAAGAGGGGTCGCGACGGCTACCTTACTTCGAGCACGGAATTGCCAGTGCCGCTTCCATCGGCGTAATGATCAGAGGCGGGACTTTTGCCTTTTTAATCGGCATTAATCGCGCCAGGGGCTCTATCCCGAAGGCAATGCTGTATCGTCGTTATGTTCCATGCCGCAACGACCCGACGAGAGCGATCTGCATTAATGCGGATGCCCACCTTTCCGTCCGTGTCCGCGGCTGGATTCTTTCACCGGGATGAAATATCGAGCCAACCCCGGCCTCCGTACCAAAGTTATGAGGATTGCTTATTGGAATGCGCGCGCGCGCCGCAGCCGATGAACCGGACGGTAGCTGCAGGTGCAGGAAGTGAAAACCCGCTCTGCATCTACAAAATGCTTCGATTTGCGAATTGGAGTTGAGTTATGGACTGAGTAATATACTTTTTCTTTCTTCCTCCTCTTCTTCTTTTTGCGTGAAAGGAATGTGGATTTCTGTGATTCGGAGGAAGAGGGTAATTAAGGAACGGGATAGATTTTTTAATTTTATTATTGGAGAATAGCATCGATTAATTTAGATTTGAAATTTAGAGGATTTAGTTATTCCACGTTCTGTGTCTTAAACGTTACTTCACTGTTCTATGTAAAAATCATTGTCCTAGGATTACGACGCGAACATTGTAACGATCAAAATTCTTTCTATTGTTCGAGCCACTTGGAAACTTTATTTTACCAGCCGCTTTCAACTATCTGTCTGTATTTTCATACTTTCGTAAGAAGTAACGTGTTCGCTACCGTCGTGACATCTGCGCGATGGCCCTAATTCATCGTGACAGCCGGGCATCATACACATGTGACAGCCATGGTTTTCAATTTTCTGATCATTTAAATAATTGAAATCTGCTTTGAACATATTGTCAGTTTAACACATTTCGTACGTACGTAGAGTGAAATCGTGCAGCATATTGTGATTTACTACTATAATAAACTGTATCTACACAATAAACCTGAAGCGGTCGGTTCTCCACACGCCACATGGTAGCGAGTATGTTAATATATTTCTGTCAAATCAACTTTCCAACACAAAAGACTATATCTTACATAGGGCAAGTCAGGATCAAACGCAACAAGTTAGATATTTCAAAATATATTGCAGCTATTGTTACAAATATTGGTTATTGAACCGTTTGTTTTGAAAATGGCAGCCATTTCTCGAAGAAATTGAGAAAACGAGAAATTTCCATATACTTTTATAAGCAATACTTTTATAAACAATTTATAATCGAAATCTTAAAATATTCGTTTGTCACAATGCAATTGAAATCTCTCTAATAGATGAAATTGCATAATCGTTTATTTTGCAAGTGGTGTTGTTGGTTCATTTCCTGTAATCTGTACGCTGTCCAACTAGACAAGGCACCAACAATCAGAATCAAATGATAGCAAATGTAATCCCAACCTTACCCTATCTTACGTAATATCGCATATACGGATGTGAACGAGTCGTTTAAATGCGAATCAGTAATATACTCGTAAATTATTATTACGTTTATTAAATTATTATTATTACGATTAAATTAAAATGCTATAATTAAATGCAATTACTTCTACATTTAAGGTATTATTAAATTAATAATAGCTTTGCCTTTATATTGGGTCGTAAGTGCAAGCCTGAGATTGAGGAAAGTATTACATATAGTCGTTATCTTGCTTTCTTTTCTCAATGCATAACCTCTCATCAATATTAGAATCTGACAGTGACACAGATACGTTTACCGCAGTCTAACACAATAATACTACAATAATTTCAATTTATTTACTTTCAGTCCATTTATTTTTAACAAATCGATAGATACTTATAAAGAAAAATGGATTAAGGCAGAAAAATCATCGATCTCGCGATCAACACAGCGCCAAGTACACGAGACGATGGATCTACATGATCGGCGACAGGATTTTTTCGAATGGTTTCAGATCGGTCTTGCAGCGGTTCGGTCGGGCGGTTCTCATCGCGTCTCGATGATCAGGAGGACGTGGCGCATTTCGAGGCGTCCTTAAAGGTGGCCACACACGTCGCGATCTCGGTACTCGTTGTCTTCTCTTTCACGTGGACGGTGCCGCAGTGGCCATCAGGGGTTAAACCAAAGGCTGAGCTTTGTCACCATTGCCGATCTTCGACCGTGTCTCCCGTACTTACAGCCATCTAAACCAACGGCTAATCCCAATTTAATGTCGCGCTTCACCCTCCCTTTTCCTCGCCATCTCATCGTGTCACGTTTTTCTCTTTCTACCAAGCGATCGCTGCGCCTCCGTGTACCTCGTTTATCTCTCGAGCCAGCTCGTGAAGAGAGCTCTTCTCCTAATGGTTCTCGAAATATCGTTACATCGGTTTAGAATGTTCCTCGGCTGCAGAGAAGAGCAGAGTGGAGGATGTTGTTCAGCGAGGAAATTAATTGGGAACTCGATGAGACTTTGAATTTTGTGTTTGAACGTGGGACATATGGAGGTTTGATTGAGATTTTATCGCTAGATTAATGCTGGTACAGGTACATGTCCTGTTTCAAAACCTTAGGTCAGTTATATTTATTTGAGAAATTTATAATGGATAGTATTTAATAATCGTTAACAGATAATGACTAGTTCATATAAAGAGATATTCCTTCTCGTAAATTATTTGTACAACTAAGAATCCTAATAAGTTGATTTCTTTCGGAACACACGGTGAAGTATGATTTAATTCGTAATGTGAAGTATTTCAAGACTCTACGTCCAAGTGTGTAACGAATGCCCCTCTTCTTCTTTAACTGTCTTGCGAAAAGAAGTAAATCGGGACAAAAAGAACTCGTAGCACGACCTCAGATCTTTTATCTTGTCAGTGAGCCATCGATTCTTTCAAAGAATTTCTCAGAATCGTGTCAGGGAATGAATTGATCGATCTACTCTTTTGTGTGATTCTAATTAAAAATTGCAACGTAGGTCGCGCATTCTTTTACACCTACCAGTCCTTGTTACGTAGGATTCATTATAATCTGATCTACATTCTACATGAATATATTTCACGCGAATAAAAAGCAAATTAATTAATACGGTAAAAAATGGTCGCAAAGTGAAAAACATGGAAATACAAAGATCAAAGTGATATAAATCGAAAAGAAGAAGTTCTTATTCTGTTGAAACGAATTTCGTTCAGACGTAGGAATTTAATTCTTCGCAGGAATTCCTTCGGGAAATCGTTCGATAATTAGGTCAAATTGCGAGCACTCGGAAATTTCTTAGATTCGTAACAACAGGATACATTCTGCGTGCCACGGGAAGAACGTCGTTCCACGGAATTTCCCAACATGATGGACATTCTTCCTGCCACTGGCATTCTTCATGAAACTGTTAAATTTGAATCGAAGAAACCGTGTTAGAAAATTCCCTGCGTTTATATCGCATCGATAGTCGAAGAATCTGAATGTTTTTTCCTGCTGTTTGAATTACGTGAAAAGAATTCGTCCTAGAATTCGTAATTTGTCAGCTCGATTTGCACCATCTGCGATCTTTTGTGATTATTGCGAATTTCTAGCATACCTGTATCCAGCGGCAGATGTTAAACTGATTCGTGAAAAATAATAATTGAAAGTTATAGAATTTAACTTCATAAGAATTCAAATAAGTATTATTCGTCTAAAGAGTGTAGAAAAATGACGTCGAAGCGTCGCAAAATAAATTTTCTTCAATCGAAGAAAGCTATAATATTTCCAACGTATGAATCTTTCACAATTTTCTGTAATACGAGATTTCTACAATTTTAATTAACCAAAATTTCTCTTTCTCTGTTGCAGGTAAGAAAATTATCCACGCCATACCGCAATGCCTTCTCTGGTCCCAAGGTATGAATTAAAAGTTAATTTCTGGCCACCTACAAAGACTCGTAACGTTCAAAAGATGAATCCGTTCTAATAAATTACGATGAAAGCAGCGCGTATATTTAGTATACAAACGTGGGAGGATAGCACATGCATGTTTGACACTGACAAAAATAAATTCAGTGAAAGCTAGACGTCTAATGGTCGCGATGATAGAGGGTGTTAGCAAATCGTGAAATTAACTCTTCTTGTAGCGTTAATGACGGCTGATGTCGACTAATGTTGAATAGCGATCTTATCAAGAATAACGTAATTATCATGTTGCTCGAGGACCTCCGTTTAATGACGAAGCACCTTCGTTTTACACTCTCGTAATTTACTGACAATTTTCATTTGTTATTTCGTCGGTTCGAATGCTGTGTAGATCTCGTTTAGAGTTTTCTTAGTTAACGCTGTGTTACGTCACGCGCATGCTTTTATAGCTCTCAAAAGATTATGAAAAGTCAGATAATAATTCACTATGAGATAAAAGAAATAATAATCTTTCTAAATAATAAAAATCTTCACGAGTGTCTCACCTTCGCTAGAAAGATGACAGTATAAGGAAAAGTGTCACGATGATTGATAAACGACTGTGCACGTTCCCGTTATCGCGCGATGTTCAACGACGTATAACCCTAAAAGATGATCTTGCCGGATCGTTTATATCGATTCCTGGTACACAGCCAGATATTTTGCACACGGTGAATCTAATGCACGAACGACACGTTATCACCAACGTGCACGGAATCGACGCCGGCCTTAATTATGTGCATTAGCGCGATCATCATTCTCGTTATTATGGCGTACAGAATGCTGCGGCATGTTGTAGCACACGGCTTCAAGGAAGATCGTCATTAATATACTACTAACCAGACAGCCTTGTAGCACCGTGCATTTTCAACAATGACTGCGATAAATCAATCGACCGGTGATATTTGTTTTAATTGAGGAATTTATTATAGTCGCAACAGGTACAAAGGATGTTCTTTCGAGGAGATGTGAAATTTCATTGAGGAAAATTGTATAGTTCTTTTGGAACAATTTTAATGAACTTTTGAAAGCCCAATGAAAGTTTACAAACATATTTACATTCGCCGAGTGCAACACTAATTACATTTGTTAATTACAAACACGTTTACATTTGTTAAGTGTAATTTGTATATTTCTACAATAGAATATATGAATACGTACTATCTGTGTAGTATTGTGCCATTTAATCTTTTCTGTTCAATGTGATAGTATTCAGTAAATTGTTTTTACCTTCCTAATTATTCATTTCAAAGAGAAACACAAATGAGATTTGAACTGTGAATTATCTACGTAAATATCACATAAATAATACAAATGACATATTGAAAATATCAATTCAATTGTAATAGTTGCTTAATACTATTATAGTACTATTCATTGAATAATATTAAATATTTGTTATAATAACCGAGAACTTCTAATATTGATGAACAAACGACCTGTTCTTGTAATATAAACATTTTTCATTTTATGTATTATAAGTTATATTCAAACTGATACACATATTTACAGAGAACTTTTCTTTACTTGTTCGCATAAGAACTTACGATGTGGGAACGTTATCTCAAAAAGTTCCACGGTCTGTGTTCTAAATAGAACTTATTAAGATGTTCCATAATTCTTTCGATCCCCGATTATTAACATTCAATCGCGAATCTTTAGCGTTTTAACGTCTTCATTCTGTTGAAGGTAGGATAATCAAGAAGCAAAGCAATGAAATCAAGATAATCATCCAGCAAATCGACATTATAATGTTGGAAACGAAATGAACACAAGGCATTCTCTCATATAATCGAGATAAATGTCACGTTCACGCTGACAGCTCTTACTTTGCTTGATTCTCACGGGTCCATACGCATCGTTTCGATTTTAATACCAAGTTTCGTGTCCAATAAAGGAGAAAGGGAGCCGTATATAATTGATGAACAAAAACGTTTTTGCGCGATACACGTCGAGACTCAAGAAATCGAGACATTACGTTGCCTCATCGAAAGCCAGTGGTCCCAATAAAATCTGTCGGGTCGATATAATTAACCATAAATCGTTTCATCGATCGATACAATCGGCAGATACATCGGCCCCCATGTACACCGCTCTTCTCTCAATTCCGTGTTTCGTGTAACTTGGTATTCTCGGTTAATATAATTCCTCGATAAGCGTGGCTTCCATGAAATACTCATTTCAGCTCTTTCCATACAAATTCCGGTCATTAAGGTTTACGTAGCTTGATCAATTAACGAATTGCAATTAACGAATATTTTATCAAATTCCGGACGTTGATTCTCTAAATTTTACTTGTAGCAATCCAAATATTCGTCGATGCTCGATTCTACTGTACAATGAACATTTTCTCGTTATCAACCCCATTTTTAACAGCAACTTTTCGAAGCCACTGGCAAAACCAATCCACAGTAATACAATCCGCTTCTTTGTCTTAATTACTTGCATCGAAACATCTCGCTCGTTTCGTTCCTTCCTTCTTACTCGTTTCTCCCTCTTTCTTCTTCCTCTCTGCCCCCTTCTTTGTTCTTTCGGTTGCACGGGGTTACAGCGTGTCGCTCGGAGCCGAAGTTGTAAATTCGCCCCGCGGTTCGGTTGCGTGCCCTTTATAGGCAAGGGCTCTTAAGGGGCCACGTCCGAGTTTTAAGGTCCGTAGGACCGGTGGATCGCGGACATGATTGCATTTGCATTATACACGCCGCGGCGCGCACGCAGATTTATCTGCCCCTGGGGTTTATTTATCTGGAGTTATGGCAAACACTGACCGGCCTGAAGCCGGCCAATAACGTATGGTAATGGGAGGGCTCCGATTGACTTTTTTACCCTCAGCTGTCTCTCTCTTTTCCCCAACTAACCATCATTCTCCGTCTTCGCCAATACCTCACACTTTCTCTATTCATCTCGCTCACTCGTTACACTCTCCTTCTCCTCGTTCCTACACTTCCTCCTTTTCGTCTCTGTACGCCTATCATTCATTTCACTCTTCATCCTCCTCTTACCTCCACTTTCCTCTTCTAATACCGCGTGTAACTCCGTCTAGTTCTCTCCGTGTTGCTTTCTCTGTCTTATACGATCCTTCTCTTTCTGATAGTTTCCTCTCTGTTCGCTAGCCAGTGCTTTTATTGGGCCCGCGGCCTATCATAACACGAACGATCGGTGAACCTTCGACCCTTGCTCGATCCTCCTATTTCGTTCCTTGCTTCGTCCTCTCGCTCTGTCTCCAGGGGTTTCTTTGTCTTTCTCCCACTGTCGGCGTGGTTTTTCCTATTCCTCTCCCTTCTCCGTTCATCGACGCGCGTTTTCTGCCAGCCTCGCCGCCCCTCGGGCCCCGCTTCGTTCGACGAACATTTGTACGCGATTCTTTCACCGTGCATCCTTTTAATGGATGCACGCTGCTTGTTCGGCGAATGTATATGGGTACGCTAGCTTCACCGAGTCGGCTGAATAAAATTTGTTCGCAGGATATACGGATTAGGCTGGATGCAGATGAGGGATGCGACGTTGCTATAGGCTTGAAGACCACGTGTTGGTATAAAACATGATTTAACGCGACATCGTTACAGTTTCGTATCGATAAAGCTACGCAATTTGATAAAGTGTCAGTGTTACTACGCGTAAGATAGCGCACCGTTAGAAATATAAACGCAGTGAATCGTACGACGTCATAAGCGTAGAATCACAACGTCGTAACGTCTTTTTGTTCGTTTGGACTTTAATGGCGAGGTTTCTTTAGCGGTCGGATTGTAAGTAGAATGTGACGTCGCGTGTCAGACAGCCAACTATTTGTACTAGCGTTTCTTGGACGTGAGTATTAGGAAGTTGAACCGTTTATAAGCTGTCGTTGTTATATTTATACCGCTTTCTTCTGGAAATACAATAAGAATGTTAACGCGTGATTGTTTAGTAACTGCAATGTATTAATTCTTTGCCTTGAGACATACCTATTTTATAACTAATCAATGCTTTTAACTTTCACGACACGTGGCTATCATTAATAACGGAATGTCATTTACAGTCCAATATTAAATCTATCAGCAGCCATAAACGTGTCAGAAAACTATATAAACACCAGATGCCGATGGTATTAATAAATATCCAGCAGATAAATACGAGTGCAAATAAACTTTCTTCTAATGCATACAAATCGAATTGGAAGAGTAATTGAAAGGTACCAAAACGAGTAGCATTAGCATAACACTACCATTACTAATACTAACAGCAGCCCATATTAGTTTCGCATCATTCTCATTGAATGGTATACAACGGCCAATATAAACTCGATTTTCTCCATCTTCCTCGTGACCCCAATGTCAAGCATCTCGACACGACATCTTCAATAACATTAATAAAATACTCAGGCGCCTAATTACGATCATCTAAATCGAAGCCCAGCATCTTTATACTCGAAGTCTCGATGCCTCGCAACAGGCAATCCACGGCTGAGGCTAGAGATAAATTGGCTAGATCGCTCGGTTGCAACTATAATTCTGGTTGAAATCCTAGACGCACGCAAAGTGCACGCAACGCGCACGGCAATAATAACGCCGTTAAAACGGCCAATTACTCTAACAGCAGTTTTTCCGAGCGTTGCTTGCTGAATTACGCAGCGCCTCTCTCCTTTTCTGTTCCACGAAGGAAAGCTTTTCTCGTACGGTTCCATCGTAACCTTCTTCAACACGGATTAGGTCTATGAGAAAGCCACGGTACGGAGGCAGAAACATCGATTCCGCAGTTAAACAACGAGAAAGAACCATCTTCTTCTGCGTTCCATGGTTTAGGAATGCACCATAAAACGAGCCAGACCCCTCGAAAGTGGCCACTTTAGTTTAAAGCATGGGTTCTGACCTGGGCAAGTTATGTGGTTGCGGGTCTCTGTACTGAATGTAAAAGTACAGAGGAATTGTCTCGAAAGAACATTTTTTTCACGGCTTCGAACGGATAATGTGAGATTTCTTTTCAATTTTGGCCAATGACGATGTGAAACGTATTTTTAAAGAATTCTCCGCCCATTTTTCCAAAATTACATCTACATAGCTAAATCTGCTATAATCTGACGTAATAATTCGTTAAAGAGAAAAGGAACGTTATTTTACGCGAAATATCAGCCGGTCTTGTCTTTGATTATTACACGAATCTCGATAATTGCAGTTCTTACTATACTCGTCGCAAAGATAATTCACAATGTCATTATCTCAGCGGTCTCTGCTCAAGTGTCATACGCGTCTTATGATGTGGCTGCAGCAAACGCCGAGGCGCAGCATAGACTTTATTACTCGCGAAATGGGCGAATCGCTCGCAAAAAGGGCAGCTGTCTCATTAGCGGTGCTGTACGAGCTGGTTGATATTGCTTGTAGCTTCTCGAGTACGCTGACGCGTCGCTGTCACCTTGCTCCACAGACACCTTTTGCCATATACTCCTCTCTTAATCCGGCGAAGTCTATCGTGTCAGCACGGCGAAGGAGAAATCGCCGTGATTTGCTAGTAGTTTTCTTTTCGCACAGAACGGCTCCAGGTACAAAGACCCGGGTAGATCATTTATCCACCGACTTACGTATTTCTTTCTACGTAAACATCGTGAAGCTGTGATTTTTCAAATTTTCCAAAAATCGTATCTCACACTTTTGAAAATTTCCATTTCGCCATCACATTCAAACTTTATTCTAACCAACGAGCTGATATACATTTTGCAATCTTTCCAATGTTAACGCCATGTTTCTTGGCTTCGTGAAATTCCAAATTTCCAAGCAGCGCCTTGAGCAAACCGCAGAACGCCATTCGTCGACTACCAAATCGCGTTTATCGCAACGCGGCAAGACTCGATTTAACGCGAACCGATTGGACAGTTAATATCTCACTCCAGTAGCTTGGCAGTTTGCATGTCCCGTGCACGCGGCGTATTGGAAAGGTGCCTTTATACATACATCCATTCCTCGCGAGACTCGCGTGATGTATGAACGTATGTGGGAGCGGCCGTTACGTCATCTTCGTGTGCAACCGAGCAGTTCTGCCGTTCCACAGCATCCTCAGCACGTGAATTCGCGTAAAATCGATATCGAGAGATTAAGGATCTTTGGGCGAGTCGAAAATCGCAAAAAGAAGAAACAGAAACAGGTTCGCAGTGGAGTATTTGCGTGGAAACGTTAGCTTGTGCGGAGAAAACATTTGAAAATTTCCTCTTTGGCAACTTTTTATTTCAGATGTTCTAGCACGCGTGCATTTATTTTCTTAAAGGGTCATGAAACATTTCTGATCGTTAAAGGAAGCATTCCCTTGATAGTACGATCGTTCAGACGCTTTTTATAGTCAGAATTACCCTTTGGTAGGAACAGGAGTAACCAGATCCCCTGCACGATTAATAATAAACCATAGTAGTATAGAAATCAGAATCGCGACGAGTGACGGGCGTTGTTAGTTAGAGGGGAATGCAATTTGTAAGAGATACACGGCGAGAACTCGTAAAATTTCAGCCGGACCGCAATATAAATTTCGCGATCGTAAAAGTCGTTTATGCTATCGCGCATACGCCAACACGCGTGCACTTCGCGACGAATAACGAAATCGATTGCGATTCCCAAGCGAAAAATCGTTAAACCAGAACGTCACGTACAAAACCGCCGTGTTCTACTTGCGCCGCTAGATCTTGTTAGGTAAACACGACTTACGTATTCACCGGTTGATCGCGATCAAAAACTCGGTTCAATTAGGCGCGACCCAGTGTCGATCAAATGAACTTTTCACTCGATTGCACGCCACTGTGAATTACGACGCTGTAAAAGCGTAAAGTGATTTCCGACATCGAAATCTGCTATTAAATTATTAAACTTAATTGGGAGCTGGCTAGAGACGACGTGATATAATGAAGTGGCTGTAAAGCGGCTGATGAAGAAGGGCCATTCTACTTATTGCATACTAACTTGTTAATTCGAAAGTGTAAAATGATCATCAGCCTTATTTACGCGAAGTATTATTGATCTGTTTATTTCAAATTACGCTGCAAGTGGCGCCTTTCTGTTTCAATTCGAATTTCTTTAGCTCGATGTTGTTTTAATCTAAATTTTTCCCTGGAAAGATCCACTTACAAATAAAAAAAAACAAAAACAGCGAGTAAAAGCTATATAAAGATATGGAAGGAAAATTGACGAAGAATCAGGCGAACAGGAAATTAAACCAGAAATAAAGACGAACAAGTAACTATATAATTTTCGACTAACGTTTCAGCGATTTGTCTAATAAGGTATCTTAATTTATTATTCGCAATGTATCACAGAGAGTTGCGAAGGCTTAATCAAACGCGACTACTACTTAACAAGGAAAATGAAATTAGACGCAAAACCATGCTAAATGATAAATGAGGTGAATGTATCATTCTGTCCGGTTGGAATCGCTCGACTGACAAATTTATGTCACTGTCGGGGGTATTTTTCTCCGGTACATCGCTGCCGGCGTTCCCGTTTGCCCCATGACATTTCTCTTGGCGTGGCGCCCACCACCCACGGTATTAAATGTCACTCTCTGAAAAGGACGTGATCGATGTAACCCCGGTTTTGCGTTTCGCTAGAGGGCCTTCTCGTGAACTTCTTCTGGCTTTATGGGAAACGACGCGTGCACACGATATTAACTGCATCATTTTCGAGTAGAATGGAAATGAACACTACGAAAATACCCTGCAGCCATTCGATGACAACAATCGCGTGGAATATTGAGAATGTAATGGGAACAACGACGTATTGGGAAACGCTTTGATACGTTAACTGAGTTTAGAAAAGCAATGATAAATTAAATGGAAGTTTCTCTTCTTACGTAGAGGCGATTGCAGTTCTTCGGATAATTCTCTTGGGCTTATTTGTGTCATTTAAATTCACTTTACAACGCAAGATCTCTTATGATGTTTCGCTGTTTTTTTTTTTTGTAGGAGAATCATTGCCTTTATGAATCGTATGAATTTTACGAATTCAATTGGTAAAAAGGAAACTCGATCGAACAATTTCATTTCGTTAACGGAAGAGGGCTGTCGTCAATTCCAAGATTCTTCGATAATCCTCTTCCTCTCGAACGTATACTTCCACGCCACTCATAAAATCCATAAAACTCGACGCTCTGTATAAATCAAACTCACTCTGAACCGTTGCGCGCATTAAGAACACGTCCGCGAGGGAAGCAGACTAATAATCGTGGTCGGATGACAGCGATGGTGCCAGGTTAATTTGCGTGCAGGCCGTGCAAGCTACCTAATTGGTAGATACAGATTACAGCGAAACCCCTCATTTATCGGTAAACCCGTGGCTTTACGGCTGGTTCGATAAAGAAAGGGCTGGCTGTCGCCGCGAGGTGTCCCCTTCCGCGAACATCTCAATTCCTTTAATCTGCCATTTTTCTTCCTTTTTTTCCCCCTCTTGCCCGCTCGGTGGTGTATCGTCGTCGTTCATTTGCGTAATCTCAAATGGCATCTGGAAAGTATGTACTCGTGTGTATGCACGATGTATGCCGATCGTACGGCGATAACCGGCCGGTGGAATCGCGAGAAAGGAAACGAGGTTATTCCGCGCGCGTAGGGATGAAGCGCGAGATAAACGAGCCGGGCGACGAGCTAATGACAACTCGCCGGAGAAAGTTGAACGCTGGTTGCTCGGACGGTAGCCTTCTTGTCTGACCCTTCGCGTGTCGAATGGCCGCGTGCGTGCCCGTGTAATCACTCGCTACGCCGATATTAGCACGCCCCAGCCGCTTTTTCTGCCACGGTGTATTCTGCCATGGATGACCCTCGCGGTTCTTCCGCGAAATTCCCTGTTGCGTAAACGTTTTCACGAGTCTCGCGAGGAGGCTGTGCAATTGGGACGAAGAGAGAAAGAGAGAGAGAGGCGAACAGGTGGTTCTCAAGTAAAGGAGGGTTTGGGAAGAGCGTGGCGCTGGGCTGAGGGTAACGATATGGTACTTTAATTTGATTAGGGATCGGGTTAATGGAATGGCGGGTGGAGCGGTCGGCTGATTTAAGCAGCGTGAAGCGATGAGAGGAACAGGTAGTTGATTTTAGGAATTGGACGCTAGAGATTGACAAAGCTATGGGAATTTGTAACTTTTAGTCTAAGTGTTGTCTAGGTACGAAGCTTCGTGAAGATTCAAGACCAATTTAGATCGATATTTCTCGAAAAATATATGGTACTATATGTTTCAACGTAATAGTTGTAAACTCAAGCCATCCCCAGAATGGCGGACGCGCGAGAGCGTGGTGTGTCCCGGTCGATGCTTGGCCATTATTCAAACACCCGGAAGACGATCGAGGCGCATTGTTCGAGGTGGCCAACCGGCACCAGGGCCTGGATATCCGGGCTACTACCGAAAGACCACGAGGAACGACTCTGTACTGGGGAGAAAGGGGGAGGGGGTGGGAAGGAAGAAGGGACAGAGGCGAGCGTTTCTTCTGGTGGCGAACAGCGTGTAACACGTGGCAGTATCTTGTATCGGGGCCGCGATCCCCTGCTGGTAGCACGTTGTTCTACTCTATCCGCGGCGCTGCCATTCGCTTCTCCCCGCCGCGGATGCCAGTAGTGTGGCGGCGGCTGCGGTTCCACGGGGGACACCAGGCCGTCGTGGGGTCTCCACCGCGTCCCTGCAACCCCGCACGCCCCCGCCCAGATCCGCTGGCATGCCTACAAGAGTAGATTTCCTGCAGATAAACCGGCGACCGCACGGAGGTCCGCCGGTGGCCATAGGTGCGCTCTCCCCTTGACTACATAAGCGTGTGTGTATGTGTGTGAGCGCATATACGAGATCTACGTACGTAGGTGTACATGCGTGTGAGAGAGCCACGGTTATGGCTGTATAATATAGTCCCTCCGTTGCCCTCTCTTCTTTGGCCTTTCTCTGTCGCTCGTTCCCTCCGTGGCCGTCGAGTGCAGCTTGGGTTCAGCGGAGGTCATTGCAAGGTTGCCTTTCGAAGAGACCGCCTCGAACAGCCGAGCCTCTCCTCCGGGCGACCACTTTCCCCGTTTGATCACCCTGCTATGCTCTTTCGAGTGTTGCCGCTGCAACGAGCCAGCCCCGGAGGTTGAAGGTGAAGCCCGCGATGAGGTCGATGCGCTTTCTGCGCCGACGTTTTTACGGGCCGCTCTGTGCCTGCCCCGAGACGTGTGGGTGGACGATCCGAGGGATGACGAAGGCGTTCTGAGGGATTCACCGAAATTTTTGGAGAGGCTGCTTTCGTAAACGAAAGATCTTTGGTATATATCAGTACGTACCGAGTGGTTCTTTGAGAGGTAGTTTGGATTAGGTTTGTTTAAGTATTGTGGCATGGCGATGTAATTCGGATAGTTGTTGGAAACTACAATTAGAACGACTTAATTCTGTAGCTTGTATTTGTTTTCCTTCCAAATACCTGTATATAGTAATGGAGTATTGTAATTTATTGCATGGTACAGTTGTACTTTTTTCAGGCTTGAAATTGTATTGACAGAGTGACTGTAACTACCTAGTACAGTTTCTAGTACTTCTACCAGAACGTTTATGGCGCTCTAGCTAACAAGCAATAATGATATGTTGCTTTGTAACGCCTTCCCTATTAGTTTAAACTGAAGTACGAAATTGAGTTTGTGACTGCTGTGTTTATAGAGGTTTACTCGATATTTCCTGTATGTTTCCTATTCTTAGTATTACCAGCAAGTTTTTAAGAATCCGCTCGTAAATTCTTTAAACAAAAACGAACTATCAACTTTCTAAAAATTCTTCGGATTTTTGCCCAATAAAGTTCTACCACACTCTTTACATTTCGTTCCGCTAAAATCACGCGCCAAATTTATTCACCATACGAAATTCAAATCGAGAACTTCTACTCGAAGATCCCACAGCGATAAATCTCGAACACGTGTTCGCAGGAACGCTAATCGTCCAGTCTCTTTTGTGTTTCCGTTTTCATCTTTGACCGGCCACGAATTCCCGGCCAATAAATCACACCGATAATTTGCATTTCATCCATTATACCGTTTTAACTGTACAGTTCGTCGATAGGATCGCGGGTCTCTGCACGACACCGACTTTGAAAAACATTGGAACGTCGGTTCTTCGAGAAATTTCGCCAGCCTAGATAAAATATGTTCGTAGGGAAACCATCGAAGCTCGGAAATAAGACGTCATGCCGTTAATTTGTCTCCAAACTGGGCATAAATCAGCTTGCTCGATCTTTCCTCGAGCAAGGAAAAGCGCGAACATGTGGTATCAAGCTCACCAGCTATGGATCTTACGCTTGTACTCGCTCCGGCTGAATTTTTAACTGTTTCCAACAAGTTTATCTTACCCCTCAGAATTCCTCCCCTACTTCGTGTAATTTATACGATGAGATAAATTAAGTCTTGAATACAGTTAATAGAAATTATAGCATGAAACTACCGCGGTATCATATGAGGTAGCTGTTGACAAGATTCAAAGTATCAAATAAAATTATACATCTAATAAAAATATTCATAAACACAGTTCTAAATGTGTTTACAAAATTCAGTAGCTATTCAAGTAACTATCTTCCTCTCAAGAGACACTATTTTTTTTTTCTTTTTTTTCAAAGAAATGTAGCTTTGATTATCAAACAAAAAATGATTATCTAATCTGCCAGAAAATTAATCAGTTTAACACGTTTGCATCTCGTCGATCGTTCCAATGACACACAGTACCCTGATACACGTGACAGTGAACCGTCATTGCCTCGGTGATGGGTTCATCGGAGGTGAACATTGATGTTCGCGAGTTTTCACCGGAAGTAAAGCGGTCGAGGTCGTGACCAAAGGTCAGGACGCACCTACGAGCACCATTCGAGAATTTAAATTAGCTTAGAAAGTTCAGGGTCGACCTGCTACGGGTCCGTGCGTACGCTCGTCGACGAAAAGCAGCGCGGGAAACAGCTGCTTGTAGATCGATGGAAACGATAGCTCCCGGCTAAAGCGGGGAAATCGGTTCGATCGGAATTTTCGCCACGTAGAATGCCGTTGCCGCTGCTGTGAAAGGAAAAGCAGCTTGTAATTTGTTGCTTAACATGTTTGTTTTGCCAGAAGGCGCTCGAACATTACCTTTTGCAAGTACATTTTCATCCGAGCGACTAACTTGATTTAACACAGAGTTAAATTTACCTAACACTCTTGTTCGCATACGTAGCTCCATGATGGAACATTTAAAATATTTAGAATGTTTCATCGGAAGACGATCATAGAATTACGGATAGAAATTTGCTACCATCTTTAAACAATTTTGTTTTTAACCATTGTCAAACACAGACAGGAAAATTCCAGAGAAAAATGTTGCCTACTAAATTCTTTCTTTTCTTTTATTCTTTGTGGGAATCAATATAATTCTATCGACGAGTATTTGATAAATAAAAGCGCGATGTAACTACGAACGATTGACACACCTAATGTGAAATAATCTAGCACGCTGTTTCGAAACCCGAAATATTAAAGTATTCGTGTAGCGATCAGAATCGAGAACGTACAAATACTTATCGCCGGATCTACAGAGATTCAATTTTCTTCTGAAAAATGAGTACACGTTTGAATATTAAAAGAAATTGTGTTCGACACACGGCAGAGAGTATCTGATAAGTTCTTACAACGGAAAGCTAAAAGAAGCTCATTAAACAGATGTTACGCGAGATGAAAAAGAATTCTACTATTATCGAAAGAACATCGTAACGATAAATCATCGATTGGTTGATTTTCACCAGCAGATAATGCGTTTCGTGATGTGTCGAACTTGAACGAATTTAGATCTTGGCCTCTGCTGAATATATCCATCGGGCCGAGGTTTATCTCATCAATCACGAATTAATGATTCACTGATTTGACAAGCACTAATACGTACAGCGTCCTGGAGAAATTTGATAAACGCCATGAATCGATCGACGAACCGAAAGATTCTTTATTTAATGTTTGCTTATTTATTCGTTGACCAAGATTAATGAATTCTTTCTGTTAATCGTTGTAGCTTTGAAGTTTCCTCCTACTAATATTAGTACCGTGCAGTGACTTTATACACGAAGAGATAAATAACATTCAGCGAAGATAAAGAAGAAAATATACATTAGGAAACTGAATAGTTTTAATAGAACTAGAAGCTTCGATCTTTTAATTCTTTCGAAGCTTACTGACTTTTAATCCTCTTAGTCATAATTTAATTAAGTCTTCTGTATCCGATAGAAATCCATCAACGAATGTTATCTAGACATATATATAAAAGGCAAAAGTGACCGGTTCATTCATCAACGCTCAGTGCAAACCGCTGTAACTAGAAACGTCAAATTTGAAAAGTATACTTCTTTCATGACATAGACACGGAGAATAAGGAAGGATTTTTGAAAACACATTGCCGAAAAGTGTAAAAAGAGGTAGAAATTTCCTTTCGATAGGATGACCATGTCTCGCGAGTTGCCAAAGTTGAAGACGTGAATTCGCCGTACGAATTATCCAACTCTTAGGGGTATGTTTTTTCTCGAATAATAGCCATATTTTTATATCCATTAAAGCCGAAGGGATTCGGCAAACAAACTGCTCATTTAGAAAGAAACGCAATGGTATCTAAACAGAACGTGATACGCATAAATTACCATAAAAACGAGTAGACACTGTGCGGGTGAAGCTGCGGGCGGCTAGTTAGATACCGATAATTCCCATTACCTTGAGATTAGACTGGGAATAAAAAAAATTATTCAATCTACTTCGGTACCATTCAATTTACTTCATATTGCATTATATTACGCTACACGCGTATATTATATTACTTCACGCTACAATTTCTATAGCATAAATAATACGGTAGAACGTGCCGGCAGCATAAAAATGGCAAATTATGAAAATAACAGTAGAAAATATCAATGCTGCCCGGGGCATTAAGTTTTGTCGATTTGCGAAATGGGTGCGCAGATGTAGGAAACTAGAATTTGCGAGCGGCACGAATCGAGCCGATTTATCGGCGCCAGTTTATCGCGAGCCGCACTTTAATAACGAGTTATTGCCGAGGACCACGCCGCGAAAGAGGCAGGCATTTATCAGAGGTTTAGCCGATAATAGAATGCGCTGGTTCGTGAGCAGTACGCGGGGGCGGCAATTTGTAACAATGCCGGATAATAAAGTGTAACCACCCACGCGTCTCGTTCCTTGTTCCTCCCTCGTTCAACGGGTCTATGGGGTGGAATCACAGATCTGGAATCTAACCTCGATGTCTGTCAGATTTCAGCACTTCTTTTATGATTTTTCGACAATATCCCAGCAAGTTGTTTATTCTTTTTGTAATACGGAGAGGTAAGAAATATTCAAGCATGTAAATTTAGTTCTTTAGTTGTTTGCTTGAAGAGATAGTTAGACGTTCATAGATTGAATGTTAATTTCTATATCGTTTTGTCGACTTACAAGTCTCTCGTTGATTTACAAGTTGTTTATAGAGATGTAAATATTATTAAAGTAAAACACTGTGTGACTTATCATATTTGAAAAAAATAAACGCCAAGACCAAACTATCGCGAATACCATCAGCAGATACCAATTTTGTCTAAGTATACAGTGACGAGCATATAAATAGCGAAATTCCCTTTTCGACAAGTTCACGGCAATTCGTATTGATTGGGGGAGAAAGCAATGGGCAAAAATTATTTTTACGATGAAAAATTTGTTATTTTTAACTATTATTTTATTAACCCCTTAACCTACGATTTACGTTCGGGAATTTTGGGCCGAAAACGTAAACAAGCTATTATATATTATATTTGACCCGACCGTGCCCGTAATATTTACGTTTGGTCCGATCATCGTACTACGGGCCATGCCCGTAGTTGTAGGTTAAGGGATTAATAACATGTATATTTTATTAGTAACATAGAATTATATTTACGGTATATACGATACATACGAAGGGAAGATGTTTTCTCTATTTATATATCGCAAAACACATTTACCATTTCTGTATATTTGGATATATATAAAGAACTGTGCATCAAAATGAATAAAAATGACACGTTGTATGGCATAGTTTTACGTACTATCTTTTAGAACAAAAATTTAAATTGAAATTTGTTACATTGAGATATATCGAAGACTTTGGATTTCCCTATTTATATTTGTGCACAATTTATTTGCTTACTCATTTAAAACTCACGAAACAAACTCGTTTCTTTTGTAGAACACACATATGTAACCTATTAAGCGGAAATCGGTTAAATCAGCTACATTCTCTAATCTAACAAGACAATCATCAGCAGGTATCAAAGATACATTCAATTCAAGTATCGTGCATTGAAATTTGCATGCAGATCACGCTAATCTGGATCTTCCTATCAAAGACTGTTATCTGCCTCATAACCGATGCACGCGAAAGAATATCCGTACCGTTATACATGCTAACAGGAAGCCAAGAAGCGAAGTTTCTTCTCGAAAACGTTTCTTGAAAGTCTAATATGATCTTCCTTCGAGAATATTCATCCTTTGTCTACTCTGGCCACAACGACGGCATTGATAATCTGAAATTTGTCTCTCATATTATTTTCGCTGATAAAACGATACAAAAGGAAGAGACTTGCCGTATAAATGGACCTATAAACGCTTCTAACATTTCCCTTTTCGAATCTAAGACTTCGATTTTCAGAAAGAGCACTCCAAAAGCTATAACGATTGATCGTATAAAAATTTCGTTGAGTGGAAAGGGTCAATTATCAATTCTGTTCGAGAAAGTAACCAATCCCTAGACTTGCCTTTATGCATACCATCGCCGTTCGACACAGATCTTTGTCGCGGCTATCGCGATCTCGTTATCGCCTCGACCTTTCGTGCATTTTTCCCTCGACCTTTCGTTCGATACTTTCTCCGATTGTTCTTCTATGGATGGAGAGAAGGCCGTGTAGATTGCTACCGGCAATTTATTCCTCTCACGTGACCTGGTCTTATCGATTTCTCGAAATAAGAGGGGGGCACATAAGCTACGAATTTGATGCTCGAAATCTCGAGACGGTGGATCCGGTGCGATTTCCTTCGCGACGGAACGTAATGGTGTCGTGGCGCCATTCGAAGTCGATCGTCCGCGGCCATGACGCTGATAGTTCGCAGGATCGGTCGCAATTTAAATTCTAAATGCGATCCCTTTTTGCTCTGTGGAGCAGATAAGCGCGTCGTTACGATCTTCTTTGGGACTGGCTCGCTGACGGTTTTAAACGGATCGATAAATATCGGTGAACGTCTTGAACGCTGATATCGATATCTATTGATAATGTATTGGGCTGGATTTATTCAGTTATCACATTGACGACTGGTCAGGTAGATCTACCATTTGATAACTATTGATATTTTATCTTTGTCGCTTTTTATACTGCTGGTTCGAGCGTTAGTATGATTTATTATGAAAAGACTGGTTTGCAAGGCCTAATGATAAATGCAGAATGAAACGATTTAAAGCATTACGCGATACAGACAAATTCTAAAGACTCGGTGCTTAGTAGGGTAGATGAAGAAAGAATTTTAGAGCGAAGAGCCACCCTTAGGCGTATTGCACGCCATAAATTATGGTGGTAATACGCAATCTTTCTTCCATTAAAATCGAGGAGAAAATTATCTCGTTTTTAAGAAACTTTGCTGCACTTTGAATAGATGTAGGATACAAATGTGCGATTCTTTGCAATTTTCTTTTAGAGATTAAATCAAGTGAAATCTGCGTTGACCGATTGTATCTCTCATATTTGTGAAAATTGGAAGTCTGGTTGGACGTAATTGGATTCCATATTGAGCGTATCGATTACGATGAAAATGTAATTTTGAGAAATCGGAATTTAACGTAATTTATTCGCAAATTGATTGTCTCGTTAAAAGATTGAGATTAATTCTGACTTAATACCGCATTAAGCATAGGTTATCGTAATTCTGTAATTAACGTTACAATATAATTCCAGCTTTTTACACGTCAGCAACTATTTCCTCCTGGTTATTACGTTCATGCATATTATATTCATGGCAATTTATTACGTTTCCGTCGAACAACTGCTATTTACCAAATCTCGTAATTATACTATATTTCACTGTACAATCCCATTAGGCAAACATCAATTAACCCGAATGCTCGAAAGCATCATAATCCGTGTTTAAGCAATCTCAACAAATGTTGGTCTGTAAAAGCGGCAGTTGCATTCCAGGTGGAAATCAACCGCAGATTGCCTCGAACTTGCTACCGTCTGAAGAACACGTCTCGCTAATTAAGAGTTAGCTATCGTCCAACTCTATCTCTCAGTGAAAACGTAAAATCGAAATATAGGGCTCCTGTTGCGTTCCTTCTCTCCAGACGAATTTACCATCTAATTTTCCGTTACAGAATCCACTACTCGATATCACTGATATTTTCCTCCTTTTCTATATTTCCGTTCGAATAAAACGAAGACAAGTTTCGATGGAATTTGTGAACTTTGACTTGTGAAATTTTGCGAAATTTTATATCGAGAATTTTCAATACGATATTACAAAAGTTTGTTCTTCGGCGGATGATTAGGGAGATAAATATTTGAAGATTGGTAAGTGAAATAGAAGATCGAAGGATGCTAGGAAAATAATTTCTATTCAAAGTTAGCAAAATTAAAGTCATCGTTAAAAATAGGAAATTGGTTTTAAGTAGACCGGAACGTTATACTAATAAATTTAACGACGAATCGTCCTCAACGTATTAACAGGCTTTAAACGTAAACTGATTATCCTTGAATAAACTCGAAACGACGCCATCAAAGATAAATCAGACGAGAAGAACTACCCTTACAAACTACCATTTAACTACACCGGCAATAACCGCGATATCTTTGTCCGATCCAACGAACAGGATAATCTTTCTGCGCTTGAAAACCATTTAAAAGATGTACAACTTCCTATTCGTTGCATCGAGTCCCATCGAGCAAACACGACTTCGTATATCGCTTCATTTCCATCCGTTGTCGGAACGTACAACGAGGAAATTGTCCCGTAACGAGCCTCTAAATTCCCATTAAACAAGGCCAGCGTGAAAAAGGCGCAACGACGAAAAAGCTCGCGACTACGGCCGTCCTTGCGGACAACGCTCGTGTCGTCGTGTAATTGAGAGACATTCAGAGTGCATTAGCGCTGCTGGCCAGGGGGCAGGCAGGCGTATTAATTGCTCATCAGCAGTAATGAAGGGTTTGTAAGCCGATATTAGCATAACTAACAGGTTTCCCGGTAATGAAGCCACGCTCACGGTCACGATGCCACCGGTCTCTTTATGTCCTCCTGGACCCTTAGGATATCCTCGCGTATATGTAGAAGACTATGCTCGATGGATCTTTCATTAAGTACACGGAGAATATCTTTGGTATAGATAATTTGCGGTTGAAACTTCGATGCATCGTGTTGCAATTTGGAAATTGCGAGGTGAGAAAGGACTATTACGTTTCTGGGCTGCTACGTCTCTTACGTGAAGTATAATAACATCGTGTTTGGACAATGGCGTGTAAAGTCGAAAGGGAAGCGGAAATAAAGATTTACACGGTCGGTTTATTTCGAAAGCGGTGTTGAGTTCATCTTTTTGAAAAAAATTGACGAAACGAAAAATTCACATACAGTTGAATGTGATTTTCCTAGTTATAAACAATTTATAATTTCAGTATCTAAAATATTCGTTCGTTTTAAGCAATTGAAGTTTCGTTGATAAATGGAATCCCATAATCGTTTATTTTGCAATTCACCAATTTTGAAATTAGCGTAAGCCCATTCATGAACCTGAAAAAAGATATTGGTCCTGTTAATTCTCAAAAAAACAAACTAAATAGACCCTATCAAGATTTCTTAATCGATAAAAACGCGGTCACCTGAATATTTTAAAACGGGGGAAAATGGATTTCAAAATAAACAGTCCATATATTGTACTAATATCTTATCGGTAATTTCACGAGTAAATTAGATCTTGACAAAAATCGACAAGTGGCTGGATATTTTTATAACGTGGTATATCTCTTTACTAAAGAAATTAAACCACCCTTTACGATCCTTAGATACCTATAAAGTAAACCTTCTAATTCCTATCGTTCAATTTATTCTCCACAAAAATAACCGTAACTTTATCATGGATAGTCCCACGCTAACTTATCCAAAGCGAGTTCCTTCATCCATGGAACACGGTTTTCTCTCCGTAGCAGCCACGACTCTTTTCCAGGCGACATGATTACACGCTGTAGTCTATCTAAATAACTTGGTATCTCCGTCGAGCTTAATTTACCTCGTTGCCGTCCTGACTCTAATTACTCCAGATTCGATATCGTTTGGTAACACGGGCTAGAATAATAATTAAAACACGGTTGGATGAAAAATAGTGCAAAACAGCTGGCTGCCAGCGTGGAAATCAGAGATAACAACGATTTAACGAACCCCGACGCGATCCAGGGTAGGAATCGCGCGTGGAAAATAGAAGCTCACGATTGTGCAATAGGCTGGGCGTGGTTGTGTGCCTGATTGCGTTTCGTGGCTGAACGAAGGGAACGAACAGGATGCTTAATTAAACGCGTAAACGTTGATTAAGGGGGTACACTATGCAGACGTCCGAAATTTTGTAAAATAACAATTATTCCAGATATCGATGAATCGCGTTCATATAGTTTGTGTATTTTTATATTTGAACAAGTGTATTTTTACATTTTGATTGAACAAAGAATTTACAAATATGGAAAAATGTAACGTTGAAAATTCTGACATTCGTTAACGGGAATGTTAGAATTTTTTAATGCGCCACACTGGTGTCTTCTAGTCGCTTAGAAGTTATACACTGGAGAACATGTTTCGCTCGATCGAACGCACATTTGTTTGTAAAATCGAAGTTCATCCGTGGAGGTAGAAAAGGATCGAAAGAGGAAAAGATGGGATCGCGCGATGTCGCGAGTCAGCCGATTGACCTCTTGATCCCTGGTATCTTTTCTCGGTAACCGCAATTCCACAAGGAAGCGAAACACTCAAGAAACTCGAGGTATGATTTCATTCGACTTCCTGCGCGAGAGAAGAAACGAGAGAAAAAAGCGAGGGAATCTCGTCGTAAACGTCACGTTGGGTGCGGCTAGGCAGAGCACACTTTAACTTGGGATTGTAACTTGGAAAGAGGGGAAGGAAGACGAAACCTTGAGGATAAAACGAATCGGTCGCAGGAACGGTGTGTGACACTTTGTTTAACTGGCCCGATGGCAGAAAGAGAAATATAAGAGAAAGAAAATGACTTCTATCGCGAGAGGAGAAAGTAGAAAAGGAACAAGTCGCTTAAAAGGAAGCTGAGAACAGCAAATGAACCAAAGATAGAAATAAAAATCGTGTGCTTGAAGAAGGCCGGCATTTAATGTAACCCACGAGGAAGTGGAAATAGTCCAACTTAAAAATAAAGGAATAAAATAAAAAACTAGATCGTTTCATTAGCAGCCGAATAAGAAAAGACAAAACACACCTGAGAACAGATATGTAAATTACAAAACTTGACGAAGTAACTAAATCGAATCGAATCGTTTAAAAATCGTTTAAAATTCTTAAAATACAAGAATTCGGTAAATGAATTAAAATACAAATTTATCGTCAAAAATAAAAAAGAAAAAGAGGCAGTTAAAAGATAGATATAAAAAGAAAGAGAAAGGTATGAAGCGAGATGAAAGGAGGTTGGATGGCAAGAGTAAAGAGCAGAAGGGAAGAAGCGGTGAAAGAGGGATAAAGAAAGAGAGGAGAAAGGAGGAGAGACGGAAGCACAGCGGGAGATAGAGCGTAGCGGGAAGCAGTGGGGCGATGTTGATCTGGTTAGGCTGGTGGGCAGCGGTCGTCGGTACGCCGCGGTCGACGTCGGTACGCCGGTCGTCGGCGAGAGAGGCGCGCGACGACCTCGACAGGGCGTGGCAGGTCACCGGTTCTTGTTCGCTGGTGCACAGTGGCGTAGCCACCGATCGGGTTTAAGGTAGGCCAGCTGCGAGGAATTTCTTGCGTGATTCCATTGCGAGCATCTGTTCTAACCATTCTACCATTGAGAGAATCTTAAAGCGGTCATAGTTGAGCTTGAAATTTGCGAGGCAAGAGATCCTTGATTTTCCTGTTTTATCATTTTTATTCAATTTTAATTTTGACGGAAAATCTGATGGTCAAATTTCAATTTTTATTTTCAATCGACATTACAGCAAACTATTTGCTCCTTTTGAAACTTTTTAAAGAATTCTTTGATACGATTACATTTTCAATCATACCACTGCTATGATCGACTTTTCTAATGTCTTTGTTTGAATTTTGCTCTCCTCGAACAAATTAAGGTAACATGTAGCAATAAAAACTATTAAACTATTAACTATTCGAAAATCCTTGAAGAGTATTCAAGAAGTTTCGTCGATTTTTTAAAACAGAAGAACCTAAATAGAGCTGCATGGGCTTAAACGATCCAGTATGTAGACGATTGATGATGAGGGTTAATATTGAATTTCTTTAGCACTTTGAGCTACCATTTGGTATTAAAAAATTTCGAGCGCTGATTGTAATTCCTGATGTCGACAAAGCTAGGTATCTAAACTACATCGAATTCGTTTAAAGAATTTAAAAGAGCAAAGATATTTCGTACTACAAAGTTGATCACTATATGTGATAAAATAGTTTCCAGTAGAACATTTAGCCGATAATTTGTCAGCGTTATCTCTGCAGATAATTCGATGTACGTTTCGGTCTTGTGTCGAAAATACCATGCGTGCGGAGAAATCGTAAATTCGTGTGGTATTCCTTTATGTAACGATGCGCCATGCTAGGTTCAACCGACGCCCGGAATTTGTGTCGAACAGGTATCTGAAATTCCGGTCACCTTCCACCTTTCGTTAATCGCGACCTTTATCTCGCTAGTAACTCACGGTAGGGGAACCTTTACATTTCCTAACCTCTGATAATATTCAACGTCTCCATGGAAAATCTTCCACGCTTCGTTCCTCGTTAATTCATACACTTCCCTGTACATATTATATGTACAAAGATTTTGTATAGCATAGGACGTGATAAGACTATCAAGATCACGTTGGTCAAATTTGCAACAAATGCGAAATTAAACAAAGGAACTGCATGATGTTTGGTGCAAGTGTATACCTCGCAGAGATCAGAATGTATTTGAATAATCAATTATCTATTGTATTAATAGCTATCAGTGTTGAATGGGGCCATTTTTAACATACATCTGGGAATCGGTTTCAAATTTTATAATCGCGTCCCATTACGACGTTAATAAAATCCCAAAATGTTTCATATAACACGTACGACACACTGGCGAGAGTTTTCCATGCTAAGTGTTCAAATACTTTCGTGAGTCACTTGCAAACTTACAGAAGCAGCAACGTCTTAGAATCTAAACTCGGGGAAGAATGAAGGTACGAGCGATAGCGTTCGTTTTTACAAACTGTATCCGTTGTATGCCCAGTAGTGTACAACCCGACAGGGAGTCATAAACGTAAATTCCGAGCATCGGTTCATCCTAGTTCATTCCACGTCGTGTTTTGCATACTGCAACGCCATATAAGGCGGTACCGTGAGCGCGTAACAGCCCGAAGCGAATGCAGCAGCTGGATGCAATAGCGTTAACAAAAGTTATAACAGCGGTTACGACGTTTTTCGCCTCGTATGTCC
This sequence comes from Bombus terrestris, assembly GCF_910591885.1. Classification (NCBI taxonomy): domain Eukaryota; kingdom Metazoa; phylum Arthropoda; class Insecta; order Hymenoptera; family Apidae; genus Bombus; species Bombus terrestris. The sequence continues at coordinate 12,616,978 of NC_063281.1, read as the reverse complement.
CAGATTCGTGCTGGTTTATACTTTGTTCTTTGCGTCGAACAACCGTTCCATGTCCGGCTACAAATGTCACGAAGATTCTCTTCGACGTGTGCAGATTAGCGTATAGAATCGTCAGCTGTAGCAAGATTGCCAACTATATTAGGTTATATCGCAATTATAGTTATTATACAGATGTGCGAGATGTTTCTGATACGTATCAGGTTTCCGCGAAATATTTGTCTAAATTTTAGATTATTAAAGTAATGTATGTCAATTTGAGGGACTATTGGATCAGAGAAAAGTGAAAGATAATATCCGTATGATTGGAAAAGATATTGAAGTTTCTACGAAAAAGAAAACTATAGAGCTTAATCTCGTAAAATCTAATTATATAGTCTTTAATGATACTTTTTAATGTTAGTCTTGAGAAACAAATTATTTATTTCTACGTTGATGAAGATATATGGTTAAACAATTTTCTTCGATATTATAGTAATTAGGGAAAGTTTATCGCGAGCAGATTATTCTATCATTGCAAGAGACAAAATCATTGGGACTTTTTACATTCAGCATAAAACAAATCTTTCGTATGGTTTTGAAAGATAAATTAAATTTCTTGACAAGTATCTAAATCTTCTTAGATCAAGAATTTTAATAGCAAAAAGCCCATAATGGACCAATAAACTTCCAATGATATATTCCATTATGTTCTCGGCAAATTACTCACCAGGGCCGGCTTGTCATTTGTCAGCGACTAACCACCTTGGAATTTTTCACATATCGTAAAACGTTCATCTCATTAACTCGTCATTGTCATTGCACAACAGCTGTAGTGACGAGGCTTCTAGATGTCACAGGCGCGACTTTTATTACGAACCTACCTCGAAGAACATGGTATAGTTGATGGGAAATGATTTAAACCCATAGAATAATTAAAGGACGTATTTTACGCGTCGTAAATCGGCGTCGAGAGGCGTTAAATATTTCGCTTTTTACAGAATTCATCGTAATTCTCGTAGAAAATTGTACGCGACATGGTAACACGTGCATGATACAAAATTAGACATTTTCGAACACTTAAAAATTCAAATACTTTTACATTGGTAAAGTAAGCAAAGTTAAATAAAGCAGTGGAAAATATATGGTAATCATCGTTATCGCTTTAAGTAAAGAGAATACGTTCCACGAAAAATATTTGCAATTCTACGAATAGAGTAGTCATAGTTCCATAAGAAACGTATGAAGACATTAAAATTCCAGAAAACTAGAATTATAATATATAATAAAAAAAAATCACAGCAATTTCATGCAGAGTCGTCTTATCGTTTATACGAAAATGGAAGGGAATCTAAGAAAGATCTTGAAACTTAAACCAACCGAAGAACGAGGTATAAAACGTGGACGAGTATCGGCAGTGCTACATTCCATAAATTCGTTCCCGGAGGCCTCGACTCGATTTTGCAACGGGCAAGCTACAGCGACTGTTTTTCCCCATAGAGAAACCGATGGACCGAGAGAAAAGATTCCACGGCTCCATCGCGACCAGTTAACGTGACGCTGTTCCGAGTCGGTGCTCTTCCGAGGTTATAACCGCGGCTTCGAGATCCTTCGGGGTCAAGAATTCGAACTTGGCAAGAAGCAAGCCGTTATTTTTCGAGGAACCTCGATCCTTTTCACGCTCGACCAACACTTTCTGTGGATCCTCGACTGGAAAGAATTCCCCTGTCCGTTTCCATACTTCTCGCTTCATCGTCGTTTGAATCGCGTTGCAAATAGGACAATGTGATTTCCTTAATATGTTTGCTACCCTGCACATACGCGTATAATAAGAAACGTTATCTTTGCACGATCTTTTGCGAGAGGAATATTCTTTCCATAAAATCGTGTATGTAGGAAACTCTTTGCTCGTGAAAATTTATATCAGAGAAATTCTCCTTTCATAAAATTCTCTATCGAAGAATTATCACTTCCCCTCCCGTGCGTACAAAATTTATTACGCGAGAAACATTCCTTTAACAAAGTTTTCCATTCGAAGAAATATTCCTCGTATAAAATTTTGTAGGAAAGAAACGGTTCTTTTAGAAAACATTCTATCGGTGAGATATCAAGAAAAGATAAAGTTCGCCTCTTTCTATCGATTATTCTGTGTAAGAGATCTTGCTTATCCGTTCGAGAATCGCATTGCCCACCGTAACGTGTAAATATGGAATCTAAATATCTAGTTGTGGAACAATAACGTAGAAAAATCATTAAACACACCCTCGAAGCTGTTGCGCTCGAATTTCGCGCTGTCTGGCAAGCGCGCGAGATAAGAGCGTGTTTGTGGAAGGTATAATTGATGCTGGACCCGGTCTGGGATCGCGTTTGCCCTTAAGAGTTTGGAACTGGGTGGAGAAAATATAGGTTGTCTTCGTGGCTGGGCCTTTGGAGGGCCGCGGTCGCCCGCGGTGCAACACGAGGATGATATATTCGCTGCAACTGCAGCTGCACCACACAGACACCACGGCTGGCTCGAGGTTTTGTGAGATTACGAAACTTCTGCTTGTATCCCTGCTCGAAGACAATGAGATGTATGCGCCGAGATGAGATTCCTGTGGATTCTGCCATCTTGAACGTCTGCCCCCAAGAAGGACCTCCTGTCAACTTATTCTCGAACTTTTTTATGGTTCCTTTCACTTTCTTCTTGTTTCTTTGTCAATGCCAGTTTTTTCTAGATATTAGTCCGATCGTGAAGGAACGCGTTGTTCAAAGAAATTTTCTGTATTCGTAGATTTAGAATTTACGATGATATAGCGTTAATAAATTACGTTGTAATCGTCGAGACTAGACTGTCCGACGTATGATATTACGCCCCCGTAAAAAGCGTAAAATTATGAATTACAGTATTTTCCTGCACGGTATCCAATTACCGAGTAATGGATTAAAAGATTCTAGGCTCCACTGAATCTCCATATTATCTCCATATTAATAATCGTATCAGAAATTACTCTATCGTACTTTCAACGCAAACCTAACGATCCTCTGTTGCATTTGCAATTGCGGAAACGCTCCAATTGCTTCATGAAAATCTCTCAACGCGGCTCATCCTTCTCCGTTTCCAATCTTACAAGCACTCGGCTAAATGTCAAAATCTTCATCCGATCGCAGCCAGAAAGAATCCCACTGGAAAGAAAAGAGCCGCGACTCGCATTAAACATCTTTTTCTCTCTTTGAGAGACCGCTGTCGCTTGACAAGATTTCTGCACGCAGTCGGCCAAAACGAACAGACAAACTTCGTATGTAATCTAGCAAGCCTTTACGGAGCAAGGGTGGTAAAAACGATCGGGAGACGGCGGTTTTAATTCATGCTCATCAACGGATCAGGGAAAAATCTCGGTGTTCCGGGAGCAACGTTTTACCCTAAATACATTTTAATGAAATAGAACGTTCTACACGGCGTTGCACAGCTCGACAATTTCCACGCGAACGTTGCTCGGTGCAAAAAGCCGCGGTTCGATCAACGAGGAGACATCGTGCACTATAATTTCCTGCTACTTGGGGGCGCCACGGCTCGCAGGCATAATTGATACCCTGATTTCAGAGTGGTAATTCATAATAATCAGCTAAGAGATCGCGAGCAGAAGCCTGCCTTTCGTAGCAACATTCTATTCCGTACCGCAATTTAATATAATAAAAGTACGCCTTTTTCTCGTAGCACGGCACTCGATACAGCTCGACGATTTCTCTACGATGTTTAACGCGCGGCAAAAACATCACGGCAGGTCTCTATTTTGAAAAAAAGAAAAAAAAACACACGCCGTAGCACACAGAGACACGCGTTATAATTTCCACGTCTTTTGCGCTAGCCTCTCAGATATACTTGCTTTAATAACGAAATAGTTCGAGAGTTTGTTTCACCTGAAATTATGATAGGTAATACAGGTGCAAGTTTTCATTAGTTAATTTCTACTTGTAATGTGGTATTTTTCTAATGATCGTTCGCGGAAGGAGGGATGCAACCGTGTCTTGTAAGGTATGATACAGTAGACAGAAATTTAAAAGGTTTTTTAGGATACCCCGGAATGTTTTTAGGTTGCGTATATGAAATTTGTAATTTATAACGTGAAAGGAGAGAGGAGATTAAAGAAAGTTTCAGCGATTTACTGAAATCGAATTCTATTAGATTCTGCGTGGAAAACGTTCGTACGGAACTGACCAATACTGACACCCTCTCGAACTTGTTGGAATCACAGAATCATTTTCCACGTCTAATGTATTTAAATTTTCCATAGATGCAAGAACATTCGCAATCTGTTCGACTAGGAAAATGTCTCAAACCAACGCCTCAACCAAATCACTAAATTCAATCGCAATCTCCATCAACATGGATAAATATCAAACGCTTCTCTTCAACTTATCATTCTTCTAAAATATTTAGAGGAATGTGTGTTATGATCTTCGTGGCTCGTACGAATATTTTTGATATAGTTTGTTGCGCTTTGGCCCAAACAAGCCCAAACCAACGTGCACGATTCGATCGCGTGAAACAGGCATCGCGTCTGCATCTAATAACGATCCCATGACCCTGTTTTGTCTTGTACCAGCTAACAACTCGGCTAATTAACGTTCGCGCGTAAGAAAACGGTAAGCGCGACGAGCTTCCATTCTTACGCTCGGCCGCTTTCGCATACCGTTAGCGTGGCTATCGGAAATTCGAAACAATGTTGGCCGTGTCGCCCGTGATAGATGGCCCTGTGTATTCCCCGTGGCCGTATTCTGGCGCGATCACAGTGTCAGCTGCAAGGGAGAAACGGGATAATTAGCCGTGCACCGAGCCGCGAGGTTCACGCGAGTAAACGGCGTGTAAAGCGAGAACCGCGGCACGGGATAATTTGTGCAAGTTCGTTGATCCTCCTTCTTGTCCTTTTCTTGTAATTAGTCAGCGAGCCGGCCGACGAGGAATAACTTTCCAGCTTCGCTACTCGGTTGCCTGCGCTTGTTGTAACCGTGTGCTGAGAACGGTCGGAGAAACTGGCTTTTTCAAAGTGGCGATTGTGAGAGATCATACCTTGGTTAACGCGCTCTGAAAGTTTGAGTTAACGAAAGGGAACTTTCTAATCGAAGACGAATGTCACAGTTTATTTTATTTAGTTCGCTGCAAGTCTTCCGTAACTTATAAAAAGTTCATTTTTATCTAAACGAAGCGTATATTATTACATGTTTCTTAACACATATTGTAGAATAAGAATGAATGATTTTCACTGTAACTTCGTAGGGTTTCGAAATAATTTCGTACAGTGAAAACTCCCATTGGAGCTTCGTCCGCCAAGTCGATGCGAACTATTCAACCGAGAGATCAACCACCGCGAACATTTATCTTCAAATTCCTTTGTCACGAAAGCTGAACAAAAGCTGGAAACAAATCTAAATCGTTCCTCAGCTTCGTAAAAGTCGACGACTCGATTTACTTGGATCTGGATGTTCGGCTGGCGTTCGCGGAATGCACGAAGACGAGGACGAAGACCGGTCTGGGGTTTGCGTGCGGCGTTCGCGTTAGAACGCTGAATATTTCATTCATAAGCTAGCGATCGGCGTATTCTGTGCTCGCGAACGGAGCACACACGGGCAAACGATCGTAGTACGGTGTGAGTGGCCGCGAACCGTGCAACGCTAAGCGGGGGTAAATCGCGGCGAGTTGCAGCCGCAATTACGATCGTGTGGCCCCCGTGAATGAAACGCCCGTCCTTTTTTTTTCTCTCCTCTTCTTCTTCCGCCTCCTTCCTCCGTCGTTCCGCCTCTTTCCTCTTGCTACGTCCTGCACCGTGATTCTATCCGTAGCGGGCAGCTCGAGCCGACTTTTTGCGGAACGGAGGTTTAATGAGCGAGCGCAGCGCGGCGTTCCACGCCGCTGAGGATGCCGCTTGTTGCGCAACGAGAGGAGACACCGCGCGGAACGCGCGACCTTCCGCTGGGTCGAGGGTCACGCCACGCATTCAGGAACACGCGTGGGTTCCGCTGATTCAGACGACCGGTGGGTGCACGCGTGGGTGTCATTGTTCATGATCATTGTGAATGAGCATGAAGAGAAGGTGGTTTTAATTGGCGAAGCGGAGTGTTTGCTTTTGGCATTTTATTTTAAGGTGGTTTCGAGTGTTTAGAGATCTTATTGTATCTTTGTTGGTTTGAATTGTGGTAGAAATAATTCCCATGTCTTTCTGCTCCGCTTTCTACGGATAATGGTCGCGATTTTCTGAAGCCTCGTGTCGCAGTTACGTTTATCATTATATCATTCTGAATCACTGAACGTTAATCACTTGCCCAAGTGCGAGGACAATTAAGAATTTTACATTTTCACATTTGACACAGAATTAAAGGGCGGATGACTTTAATAAATCTATTAAATATCTTTGAAAAACGTTATATACCTTGTTAGGAACTGTGCGACAAAGAATTCTTACCTTTGTATCCAGACACCATCGAATCATTTCCCAATAAGAACCAAAGCTGTCAAGTAGAAATAACGATGGTCCCTGTTTCTTTTGCAGAATTTCCGCGAGCACCGGATCGATGGAGCGGCATTGCCCCTTCTTTCGGAGGATCATTTAACCGGGCCTATGGGAATGAAGCTAGGCCCAGCCCTGAAGCTTCGCGCGCTGTTAGCCCGGAAGCTGGGCGCTTGCACGGTCTGTTTGCACTGTGCACACTGCCATCAGACACCTTTGCCGGCATTGAACGCGGCTGCGGCTGCGGCAGCCGCGTCGCAACAGCAACACCAGCAGCAACCGCAGCAACAACAGTTGCCTGGAAGGCGGCCGAGCAGCACAGGAAACTGACAAACAATGGCGGAGACTCCTCTGGGCCCGGAGGGCACGGTCACGCCCTCCACGGACCCGAACAGGGCCCTCAGGATAGAACGGCGCGTATCACGTCCCATACGCAAGCCGGAAGTCGTCTTCAAGAAGCCCATCAAACAGTGACGCGGACAACGCGACAGCGCGTACACGTGACCGCGGACGCTGTGGAGTTCCGGAGGCTCCGCCTTGTCCTTCATGTTATATTCCTTTTTCCTTGGACGTTCGACAACGAGAAAGAGTTTCGTATATATACATATGTATATGTATATTATGTGTGAGAGAGAGAAAGAGAGAGAGAGAGAAAGAGAGAGTACCTGGAGAAAAATTGCTCCGTCTCGGAGGCGAAATTTCACTTTGCTGCGTTGTACTTACTTATAGATGACTGGCTCGTGGAATCGGGTGAAATCGTGCGTGGGAGTAGGTGACTCTTGGAGAAAGAGGGCGAAGATTGGGAATGTGAAGGTTGAGTGGCCAGAGGACTTAGTTTTTTACGTTGATTCGATGTAGAGTTTGGAGTGTGGATAAGAAGTTTGTAGAGGATTTGTTGTTCTTTTACTTCTTGGGATGAAAATTTGTATTTCATGTTTGATTTAATTTTTAACGAAATTCTCATTGTTACTTACGTATAAATGCAATTTCGTATGGACTTTCTTTTTTCGTTCCTATTCATATAACGTTGTTCTGACGAATATAGTGTGCGATCTTGATGCAATGAAATTACATCTTCAGATACTTAAATACTTCAGATACTTAAATAAATAATTTGTATAACTTTGAACTACAACGATTATTATAAAGAAGAAAGATAAGGGAAGTGTAATAAGTAGACATCTTCTAGTAAACTTCTTATCCGCACGTTGATCCGAAAGCTCGGCGAACCATCGAATTTAAAATGAAATTTTCAATCGACGATTACCATATCCTTTAATTAAATCGTAAACCTTTAGGATGATTGCCAGTGCCTGAAACAAGAATACTTGTCCAGAGAATCTGGGCAGCCCGATTCAGAGTTTCATTCGTGAAATCTTCCAACGGTGCGATTCTCTTTAATTTGTAATTCCTTTGTCCGGTTCTTAAGAGACTTGTACCGCTGGTCATGCTAACAGATTCTCTTCGACGAGCAGGAAGTGGAGGGTGACTAACAAGTGTTAGCATTCTCGCGTTCTGCCGCTTATAAATTAGAAATAGACACGCGATGAGCATAAAAGAGATGACGCTGCGCGATAATCAAATTAATTGGGATAGTAATTAGCGATTAGATCGCTTGGTTTGCGTGCTTATTCAAATTACATCCTTCGGTTGGAGAAAGAAAAAAAAATGGCCAACCGGAAGCAACATGTTCGATTCTTCGTGAGCAATTAACGTGTCAGGATTTCAAGATCGGTTTCACGCGGAACTAATAGCCTCGAAATCTCCGGAATATCGACTTAGCGATGGAAATTAACGTTTTAGAATGATTAAAGCGCGAATTAATGTACATTCTGCGAGATCAACGAAACGAGTGCCTCTATCTTTAAAAAGTCTTCCACAAGACTAGCCTTTCTTAGATGAACGAAATAATCGAGACGATTGGCAATTTTTAACGTCAGTTAGAAATTCGTAATGCTCATCGATGCTGCTCTTTGTTACCTGAAATTGAAGCTTTCGAGCGAGAAAGATTCATTGTACTGAGAAAAATTATTCGAGTTCTGTTGTACGATAAATGTGTAGATTAGAAATCAAGGAAGTACATTAATTTGCTTGTCTCTGAAATATAAAATGTCCTAGTAATATTTGTAACATCATTCAATTGAATTTGAATACTATACAAGGGATGAAATGTTACGTTAAAGATAAGATATAAAATTAATTCTGCGATACTACGTACAATTTCATTAGAGCAAAGCATTAGAGAATGTCTTTTGGATAACAGAGATTGTAAATGTATTATAAATAACGAAGTTAGAAACATTCGATAATAGTCATCCAAGACGAACTCGAATAATTTCGCGGAAACACCAAGTCCGACAAATACAGATCGTAAAGCGTCGAACGACGATTCTAATCTTCATCATCGTGTGAAGAATTAAAATCGTAAACGACGATAAGAAATAAAAAGGAAATATTAAATAAGTACATACCGCAGTAGGTATAATATATCGAACGAACTAAGTGAACAATTTGTTGTTTAGTGAGAGCGTGTGAAAAACGAACGAGTGAAAGAGTTGTACGAACGAGAGGCTGAGCGAGAGAGAAAGTATGCTAAGAAGAAAAAAATGAAAAAGAGACAACACTTTATTAGCGAAGAAATAAAGAAAAAAGAAAGAAGAAGAATTTATGTGCAATAACGACGAAAGGGAACGTTTCTTCGACACGGTACTTATATCTAGCTGTACGATAGGATGATACGTATTTGCTCAAATCGTTGTTTCTTTTATATATTTTAACAAAGTTTTTATATGAATGAATTATAAATGATAAAATATACTAAATTATATTTTTGCTAACGTTCTACGTGCAAACCACACGGAGAAAATCCACGAGCGGGTAACATTCATATATCTATAAAGAATATGTATACGTAACGCACACAAACGCATACATACACGCATAGACACGACATTACAGAAACACGAGAATACAAAATAGAAGCCGATACGTTGGAAATCGATATAGATTTACGAGATGGACGGACCCGTAAATATAATTTAGGGAAAACATTGTAAATTAATCTTCTCCCTCTCTTATTTACAACGTTTAACGTTTATTTATTTAGCAGTAAACCCGTTGCCTTATTGTATTCATGTAATAACAATTTAGTCGTAAATAGAAAGAGAGATATTCTTAGACGAGCGAGTCGCCCAGGACGGTTGTTAGAATGGAAGAGCTGATAAGTCGTGAGACGAGCAGTATTTTTAGATTTACATTAGCCTGAATTTACTGCAGACTATTATACGTTTATAAATATTATGTATACATACACTTATACGCGCGTTCTTGCGCACAGTACATCTGCTCGTACTTCCAGCTTTCGGTAGATCCGCGATCCTTTGCATACTTTGACCGTTACATGTTAGTAGTACGTTAACAATTTAGTAAAACAATTAATGACATATATCGAACGAAGTATAGAACATAGATTAAAATTAACCAACCTGTCCCAAATCAAACTCAAACTGTTATGGTTACCTGTGACCCAAAGATATTACACTTTTGAGAGTTAATTTTCAATTCTTAGTTGTTTCCTTTCATTCGTTCTTATTAGACAAGTACCAAGTTTCTCGAAAATTTGATTATACGGAACAGACTATCTGCTAAACATTTTGAAAAATGAATAAACGGAAGGTTGGACGACACGAGCGGACATTAACCGAGCTAGCGGCTTTTACTTAAAACGAGATCATTGTACATAATGCTTAAGCATTTATTTATATCGTGCTTTTACAGAAGAAGGACCCGTAGTATTTTATTTAGTTTCGTAGCAGAGGTTCATGCACATCATTACCGCGTTAGCACGAGATCGTTAAATTGTCGGGCAACAGGATCGTTTTGGGGTGCGAACGGACATAGAAGTAGCGAGTTACGAGATACGTGTGTTTGTGTTTGCTGGAGATAGAAGAAAGTGGATATAGAAAGGAGAGGATATAAAGAAAGGAAAAGTATGAGAGGAAATTCGTATGCATATCGACTTATTTAAAAAATATAAATGAGAGAATATATGTACAGAATGAGACGAGCATGCTGGAGAAAAAGAGGGATAAAGAAGCGGGCGATAAGGCAATCTTGTGATACTTCGATGATTTTATTTTCCACCTATTTTTTTTTCTTCTTCTTTCACCCTTCGTTTTCTTCTTCAATTTATTTCCGCATACAATCATTACCATTCCCCCATGAAAAACTTCCTTCCGACATCCCCTTTTTTATTTCTCCATCGCGAGCCTGTCGTGTATTATTTTACTGATTAACTGTCATATTATGTATAGTAGAAATTAATGGTGAAAAGAGAACAAGAACAGTACATTGTTTCTGTTAAAATAAACCTTGTTGAAAAATATCTATGCCTGGTCAAATTGTTTTCGTCAGACCCGAAATTGCGCGAAGATCATGCGATATTGTACGAAAAATTTTACAAAAATAGGAGTTTAATTTATGGGGGTAAAATACAAAAATTTGAAGGGCAGAGAATTTGCGAAGAAGTCTGCCATTATCTCTGAAACAAATTTATGATCAAATTTCATTTTTATGTGGCACATCTGGTGAACCATGGTTTCTGCCATTATCTCACCAATCGTTAATACTCGTTCCATTAACTGCGCTGCGGAAGCGAATCATATTGTAAATTTGTCTCCAGCGGTGTTCACAGATCCAACTATTGTCTGGGTTGATAGTTGCGGATATGATATTGTCATTGCCATCCAGAGGAGGTCCTTGATCTTTGCCTTGGGTGGACTAACACGAAGGCGACAGCCATCCACAAATGGTTTAGTTCAAAATACTAGAGGCAGAGAATCGTAGAGTAAGATGTTTGAGAATTATTAGCAATGGTCCATTAGTTTTGTGGAATTTTTGTTTTTCATCCTAATTTGCAGGTTTCAGAGAAATACTGGTAACAGTTCAGAGAAATAATTTAATAAAATATTAGAACTCTATATTACTCTCAGAATACGTAATTCAGGCTTTTCATTCAAAAGTATCTCAAAATTAAAATCACAGTATCCCATAAAACACAGAAGGGAAAGTGTCCCTATTTGTATCCTAATGTCTGACAACTAAACGACCTATTCTACTTGCAGACTCACGCTCAGCCTTGTACTGTACTTTGCAAATAAAATTAACTAAAAGCTTCAAATACTGTCTACTACGAAATTACTTAACAAAACACACGTTTAAGTAAATACTCAAAAATTAAATACTTCTTAGAGTAAATTACCTTTGGGGGAATATAAAAGCAAATTCTCATGTAAGGCTTATCTTCTACATTTTTCGTGGGTTTTAGTTTTTGAATTGAATTTTGAATTATTACGAGTTGTGTAAATTTTTGTAATAATAAATTTGAATTATTGAAATAACAATAATTATAATGAGAAAGGGGTCCGTCATTATCTTTGAAATAGACGTATTATAAAATTGATGAGTAAATTAGTTTTATGTGTCACACGTGGTAAATAAAAATAAATAAGAATTATTTAAAATTTGTTTATTTTCATAAAGTAGATACAATATTTCTTTGATTACAAGATGGGTCCGCGTGTAATTGTACATTAGATCAATCTATGTAATAACAACAGGAGACATCGCTTAATATAATGCGAATTTCAGCATCCTTGTTCGTGCCTTTTGACATTCGTAGTGATTGACTTCATACTCGTTTACAGTTTAGCCTGAAAATAAAATATTTCCAATTATCTAATCATTATCCTTAACTTTATGACAATTTAGACTCTTTCGATCATCTCTAAAATAAACCCACCCCAACGTGAATAGCAAGAACTCCATCCTCCTCTCCTTTAGAGATTTCGATATAAGCATCACCATTCTGTTGCACGTTAACGACCTTTCCAGTGCATCTTCTATTCTCCAAGTTACCAGAAATCACGTCACAGTATTGGCCAGGAGGCAAGCAGGTCTTGAGGGTGGCTTTCAAATCATTGCGGTCATTGTTAAACGCAACAAATCCAGAATTTCCACGACAGAATGCAATCTGATTGCTGCCATTGTCCCACCAGTTCTTAATGCTCGTTCGATTAACCACGTTGCGGAAGCGAACCATGTTGTAAATTTGCCTCCAACGGTGTTCACAGATCCAACCATTGCCGCAACTGTTGTCTGGATTGATAGTTGCAGATATGATATTGCCATTTCCATCATGAGGTGGTCCTTGATCCTTGCTTTGGAAGTCGAAGGAACTCATCACTCGCGGTGTACCGAAGGGGTGGGCTAACATGAAGGCGACCGCCATCTGCAAGTAGTTTAGTTCAAAATATAACAGGCGAAAGATCGTAGAGTAAAACGTTAGATAATTGTTAGCCATGATTCAGTAATTTTATGATATTTTTGTTTTTCACCCTAATTTACAAGGTTTAGAGAAATACTGGTATTTTATTTCTATTATACTACTCTTAGAATACGTAATTCAATGTTTCCATAGAAATTAATTTAATAAAATATTAGAACTTTATATTACTCTCAGAATACGTAATTCAGTGTTTTCATTCAAAAGTATCTCAAAATTAAAATCAGAGAAACACCGAAAAATCCCATAAAACATCGAAGGAAAAGCGTTCCTATTTGCTTCCTAATGCCTGACAACTAAACGACCTATTCTACTTGCAGACACACGCCCTCGTGACTACACTACTCGTGCTACGCTTTACAAGCCAAATTGACGATAATTATCATTTTCAAAGCTCCAAATGTTGTCTACCTTATCGCGAAATTACCTAAAGGAAAACACTTTTATGTAAACGCTAAAAAATTAAGTACTTCTTGGAATATAAAAGCAAATTCTCACGCAGGACTTACCTTGTACAGTTTTGATGATTTGTAAGTGAGTATTTGTTGATTGTCACGTTGTGTGTCGTGATTATCGACGAAAACGAGGGCATCTGTAGAGGGTAAAAGACCCCATTGCTCTCCAAAATTGACGAACCATTTCAAAAGATTGTTACCCCGGAACGAGTTGGAGAGTTCGGCGGCGTATTTGAACTCAATTACCGCGGCCTGTTGGTTGTATTCGCGTTTAGAAATTGCCTCACCGCCATAATCGATCACTTCTTGGTATATGTATGGCTTGGAATTTGGAGGGAAACCATGCCGAGTGTTCAGGTTCTTTATTCTCGAGTAAATGATGTTCAAGTCGTTTGGCCACATATGCTTGGCAGCATCGATTCTGAATTATATATACTGTTAGCAATTTACCGCGCAATTTTACATTGTTACATTGAAATCATTTATTTAATTAAAATAGAATAACATAGACTTCTGATAGAAAAGAGCACCTGAGGTTTAAAGTAGGAATTAAAAAGATATTATTCCATTTACTGAGTCAAGCGTAGCAACTTTAAAACACAGATAATTCACAATTTGTGATATAAATAATTCTTCGATTATTGTTGACGAAAGCTCTACAATCCCAAGTGTTCTTCACCAAAAATCTAATTAGGTAATATATTTCGGCTCTTACGATTTGTCGAAATGACGAATAGTTTTGCTGAAAAGGACAATCTATCGTGAAATACTATACAAACCGGAAACCAGCAACACCAGCGTCGACAGCTTCATTCAAGAAATTCACCAGCTTCGATCTGACGTATTCTTGACTCTGATCCAAATCATGAAGACCAGTCAGTTCGCAATTTCGCACGTTCTGCGGATCGTTGTAGTTGTTAACCGAGCAAGGTTTATGGAAATGTTGAGCGTGGTAAGGCACTTGATAATATTCGTAATGGTACGTGTCTGCTCTAGAGATTCCAGTGCCATGAGCATCGTTCAAATTGCCGGACATGTGATTCAGGATAGCGTCTACGTAAATTCGGACACCAGCTTTGTTGCATCTTCCAACCATATTGATAAATTCTTCTTTCGTGCCGGATCGCGTAGTCCACAAGTAGGAAATTGGTTGGTAACGTTCCCACCATGGTCTGTTAGCGATCTTCAGATTCTCTTGTAATGGTGATACCTGCAGTGATGGAATCGCGTTCATAATGAATTCCATGCATTCGATACATTGTGAAAAAAAAAAAAGGAAAGATTCACGAATAAAAAAAGAGTTTGGCCAGTGATGTACATATTTAATGAATTTAGAAGAAATCTTCATTTCTAATAAATTACTAACTTGAGAAATAGGATTATTATTAGTAGGAAGGGATAATTATCTTGTATTCTAGTACCGTGTTGTGATTATGACGCGTAAAAATCAGGTTTCAGATAAAAAAAGTTATGTTTGTTTCCCTCTTATAGATATCATTTCTCCAATATTTTTTTTTTTTTGTGTGTGTGAAACTAATTAAGCACTTGATCGATAATAATCATAAATGATAAATTAATCGAACAATAATGCGGTTGAAGATAATCGCTGATAGAGGACTTTATTGTTATTTACATCTGTGAGAAAAAATTCTGAAACCACCCGAATTTTCTCTTAGAGATTTAACTGAAAATAATTCATTTATTTTTTATTCCTATAATTTAATTGATAACAAATATTCAAGAAATTTTTACACTTCAAACGGACCAAATATCTCTTAATTTTGAAACCATCTGGCTTTATCACGGATAGTATTTGTATCGGGAAATTATTTTATTTCATACCTGTACTCCACCGTATCCCATTGGCCCAAGAAATCTTTCGCATTCCTTTGCAATGTCGTTCCATTTCCATTCGAAAAGATGCACGATGGTATCGTGGCCAGGAACAAAGTGGGGGTCTTTGTTCGTGGCTCCACTCGCTGCCAATACGAGTACAGCTAAAAACGTTGCGGTCGCCAACATCGTGGTCAGTTTGTGTTGCAAAATGCTCTGCTTCTTAATATATAACCTATCGTCGCTTACATAATCGGTTTCTGTATCCAAAAGTCTACACCCCTCTGCCACGAACTACGTTTTATCGATACGACTCAGGTCTATTGTCTATTCCACGGAATCATACATGGTACTTATCTTCTTATCGCCGTGGCAATGAAACAAACAGAGCTGTTAAAGCAAGCAGAACATTGGAATGTTGTGATTTTATTCAGTTTAGGATAAATTTTCTTCGATTTTAATTTAACACGAAATGAAGAAACAGTACGATACTGGAAATTTGTTTAGATTAAATAAGAATTTATTTACAATTAGTGTTATTTAATCGTATTCAGCGACAATTCAAATCACATTGTTGTTTGGCCTCGGAGTATCAAGACCGTTAGATTACAAGTAATGTAAGAGCAAATAAACGCCGCTATGTGCAACTGTCAAACGTAGACGAATTCGAATTTTCCGGTTCTTCCCTGACCAGTATAAATAAACGGACGCGATCGCGAGCGATTTAGTATCAACGAGTATCAACGAGTATCGAGAGATTTATATTTAGTACTAACGACTCACGTGTACGGCTGTAAATTTATTTATTTATTTATTCCAAAATATTTGACGGGCTGCGACGGCAATATAAGCTTTCGTTATTTCACACTATCTATCCTCGACTAATCCTCCACACATAGAATCGATTAAAATATTGTCACTGTTACAAGCAAAAGCTTTTAAATACAACTGTCGTTTCCTAGTTCTCAATTTCGTTGAAAAACCGGTATTCAAATATCGTAATATTATTGGAAGAAAGGCTAAATGTAAGTATCTAAGTGCATTATGGTTACGAATGATAAGATACGTCAATAAATGTGAAAAATACCTTGGAAGAAACAATGTATCATTTTTTATTAAACTGTTGTTTCTTTTCAATGATATATTTCCCCAAGTATAATGAAACGTAATATTTATTACTGAATCGTCTTTCTGTCTGATAAAAATGATAATTCGATTGTGTATATACTCTAAGTATCTCCATTTGCAAAACATTTGTTACATAAATATTGTTCTATACGATACTGTTTAATAAATTTGCAATATTTATCACGAATAGGTATCTTGACTCATGACAAACGTGAATAAAAGTCATAACAAATGAATAATAATTTATAGAAGTACGTGACTTGCGCGAATAATTAATGCATAATTAATCACAAGTTCAAAGGCTACTAAAAATATACGCTTGAAACACCTAGAGCTCGATTATCGTAATAAAACACCATCCACAAAGTATCGTTTGCTCAGTTGTAACAAGCAACAAGCGAGCTATTTAATTCTCAAATATTTTTAACATTGTTCCTGTAACATATACATCACTCGTGTATCAAAGCATCCTCATTAAGTTATTTTCAACTTACGAGAAAATTCCCGTTATCAAGGATCGAATCTGCCATAAAATTCTTAATCGTCGACCTGGTATCCTGAAAGATTTTCGAATGATCGAAGAAAGAACGCGAGAAGGCTGACTTTGCGTTTGGTCGAGCATAATTAAGAGCGACCGTTAATTCAGCAAAGGATCAGGCAACGCACCGAGCAGCAACAGGCAGCGATGCTGGTTGTTATCAATGGTCGTACCGCGTATATCGTCGTGAAGCTTATAAAGTAGCGGGCTGGAAGCGTACGATTTCGCTGCGGGTTACAATTACGAGCGAGGCGCGTAATTAAAAGCTGATGTCCCTCATTTATTAATGCTACCAGACGAGTTCAGCCGCGCTGTCGATGCGCGGCTGCGCGGCACGCTCGTTTTAATGCCAAACATCATCAGTCTTCGACCATGGTCTTCTTTGTCCCCACTTCTTCCGATCCGCCAATCTTTCTCCTTGCTATATAATGCGACGACAATGCTGTAGAAAAATAAAACGCGAAGGTAGGAAATTTAAATCTTCGTATGTATAATTGTATTTAGAATTACGTCCGAATGCTGTTATTTATCAGTGTATCTCAATCTAGTTCTACTCTATTCCATCCTATACGTACTATATCTCGGTTCTCGCTTCCCACATACCATTGCCCACGTATATCATAACTCCTACTTCATTTTTCATATCCAATGGCCGGATAGTTTGCATATTAGGCCCACGGATCTCACATTGTATAAAAAGTTCATTGTGAAAAAATTAGCATTGTACATTGTAGATATATAAGGTGAGTAGTTAAACGTTAAAAATGACAAAAATCAACCTACAGTTTTCGTGTAAAGTGACGCTTCCGCGTGCCACCTCTTCATACATCATATTCTCCGAATATGAAATTGGAAATTTTACTTATCTTGTACTATCCTTATATTTGTACTGATCTTATTTTTATCTCACCTTATACTGACCTCATTTTTATCTTATACTCATTTTGTACTTACCTCATACTTAAGTTCATCTCATTTTGATTGAGTCACCATGTAAACTTAAGTAATTTTTAGAATTTCTTTTACTATCTATTGTTCTACAATCGTGTAGATACTCACCTCTTACACATATTTTCCACATTTCCTTATTTATTTGTTTAGGTGGGATTATTGAACTAAGATGTGGAGAAGGGAATGTCAGTCACGCGATAATGAATGACGAATATGAAGAATGGAATGGAATGGATTGTTGATGTTTATTTGATATGGAGTAGGGGAATGTAAGAATTGAGAAATGAAGAATAGGAATAGGAAGGAATAGGAATAGGACTTGCAAATATATCTTTGTCGAATTCAAAAAATGTTGCGAAGTATTTTAAAGATAATTTTTACGTTCTATCGAACGCCAGTTTGTCATCTGTGCAACTCCCTCCAGCTTTTGTGTCTCATTTGCATATTTCTACTTTGAAATGGGAACACATTATCGCGCTTATCAGTAAGCTTAATGATCATTGCTCAGACTGATGACTCAATCAATTTTATGGCCTTCCAGATGATTAAAGTAAAAGGCTAGAATCCATTTTGAATGCTGAAGTATGTTAAATAAGTTGAATAGATGCAGTTATTCGGCAATCTATTTATTGCGTTCCAGGCAAATCTGTTTGTCGGTTCAGTATTATCAATATTATAAAATCAAGTAATTAAGTTACATCGGAAAGTAAAAGCAAAAGTATGTTGCTATTTATCGTAACTGACATCAATGCATCAAGATAATTAATCAGTGAATCGTTACATTTATCTTGATGTTTGCATCGTTTAAACAATAACAATTCTCTTCATTGTTATCTGTAAATTGTGGAAATGTTTATAGTGACTTTCACTTTGCAAAATCATGTAGGATAAGACATTTTACATAATTAAAATTTGACTACATTGTAAATATTTTGTACGAGGGGATCGTAACTATTACGACCAGTTGAGTTTATTCGTTACAATGTATATATTTTATTTAATCCAGATGAAAACTGTAATATTTTGGAAAAAAAGCTGGAACGTGATGTTTTAACGATATCTGATTAATGTACTTTGAGAGCGAAGTACTTATCATTGCGATAACATACTAGTAGTCCAACAGGTTGGTTTGTTGATCGTTACATGGAGATTATTAAATGTGTGCATATATTGTACCAGAACACGATACATTTTCAAGTAAAATAGATAATAAAGCACAACAAATAACAGGTAGTATTGTTACGAGTAAAAAATATTTCGACAAGTAGGTGATAAATGAGTATTTCTAATAATAAATTAAATTCCCTAATTTAATTTCAATCATTTTGTTACTTGCATCGTATAGTAACAGTAGAACGTAATCAACGGTGTATCGATCACGTTATTGCACAAGCTGCAATACTATAAGTCAAACGTATGAGATTATGTTATCAAGTAATTACAATTAAGGGGTCGCTCAAATTTTTGCATTGGGTAATTTTGTTGCACTTGAATAATCCCATTTCCTTGTCCTTGGTGTTCGGAGATATGTGTCTTATCTCTTATATTTACAATTTACAATTAGTGACACATATACTCGAAAGTCTATCACTACAAAGTTAATCATTACTTCGACGATATTTCACGTTTATTCTACTACCATTACTGCGCTATAGTATTTGCAATCAGTCTCACTGTCGCATAAATTCAGCTAGGAAATAGCTCGCATTCGATTTACTTGTAAAATTGCTGTTCTCAACTTGCAACCAGTGAAGCTACCTACCTCTAACAGAAAGACACGTCTTTACGATACTAATAACACATTTTACTGCTTCACTTATCTTCCTAGTCATGCTTTTTCACTTAGGTTTATTTTTAATCGTATAGATTCGCTCAGTAGATGATTATCACAGCCAGGCTCTTTAAATCAATCATTAACGTCGATACAACGCTCAATAACGTATGGCACGATGGATCGCTCAAATTTCGCTCGAGCCTTGCGTCACAATCATCAGGATGTCGAAAATTATAATTATTCCTGGTACGCTTACCATCTGTCGCCCGTAACGAGCAACGTTAATTTTCAAGGAAGTTTTCAAGAAGGTTTTCAAGTTGATGTGCCGCGATGATTCTCGTTGATCTTTAACCTTCTATCGTTTATTAAACTTCCGAACGATCAAGGTTGTAAATATCCGCTCGTGACGATTCATGTATCGCGAACTTTTTTGGTTCAACATAATTTTGTTACACTCACTACGCGATCGTGAAAAGTAGAAAGGTTTTTATCGGTAAAAAAAGAAAGAAAAAAAGAGAAATTTCAATGGATTTAGTACATCAGGAAGGGATAAAAATGTCTTGCTTCGTTATTCCTTGACATCACGCTCTTCTCCCTTTATTTCAACTCATTTGGCTACAGAATATCACAACATGATAGAGATCGAACTTTAGATAGAATTGCACCGATCACCGTTAAACTCGTCGATCGAATCGCGACGTCTCTTCGCTTATAACAAGAATATAGCAGAAAGTTGTAAGAATGGAAAGAAAATTTGACAAAAGTTGCTTGAAATTTGTTATAAATGTAATTATAATCTACCCTGTAGAAAAATTCAGATCCTCCTCGTACGTCAAAAAATAATGGATTATTTAGATTAACATTTTAACGAAACAATCGAAACAAAAATTGAGAAGATAGTTGTCTCGATCGGATCGACTGAATCTCGGTGGGATCGATGGTAACACTGTAACGGGTAGTTAACGCCCTTAGGCTACTCAACGACATATCATTGTTTAATAATTAATTTTTTGTTATTTTTTTACGCACACCTTACGTACAAAACAGCAGAAGTAACGATGCGCACGGACAGACAACGATACACAGATTAAGTAGACTACACCACATTCATAAATATACTCTTGACACTTATGCAACTGAGCCGCGTACAACGTGACGATAATAAAATACAATTTTCCGACAGTGACGGCTGCGATTTAACTTCACGGTTTGATGCCCGGTTCCGTTGTTCTCCTTTTTTATGCGATTATCATCGACAACGTGCAATTTCCTCCACACCTGTTCATCATTGAAATACCACTGAGCTTTGTACAGTTCTATCGAACAGATTTCTTCTTACAGCTATTGGCAGAAATAACATTTCATCGTGTCGAATAAACAACAATATTTTATACGTTTGTCGATCTTTTCTGTTGTTTCAATGTATTTGTCATTTTTGTGATTTATACAAAGTGCGTTTGATAATTCGTCGAATACTTTCTGTTGAAAAATCAATTTCACCGTTCGCTGAATTGATGTTTGTTATCGAGAAAGGTGTGACGTCGATTTTCTTCCCTTGATTTTCCAATGCTATTGTTATTGAAAGACTGTAGAGGTAAAGACAAGTTTTTCGTAGGAAAATGAATAAACGATGCAAATCGTGGAATCAGTCTCGAACAAAGTGTATATAAATTATGTTAGAATGTACAGAATAATTTGAGTGGAGGATTAAAAAATTTAGAATGGTGTAATAATCGTATCGATACAAAGAAAATAATTGATATTTAGTTAATTACAAGTCTGTGAATGGAGAAAATGTTACTTACTCGTGAAAGTGTTTCCTTAGTGAAACAAAACCCAGTGAATCACAACCTTTTTGGGCAAAGCAGTAGTACACTTACAGATTACGATTTTCTATTATTTTATTATAATTCTATATATGTACTTTTATCATTTTACGTTTAGCCTGAGATAGGGAACATATGTGTCGTACGATTAAAGTATTGTCAACGCTGTACGAAAGGAGAACGACGAAATCGATGCAATATTTTCCTTCTCCTTATTTCTGTAGATTTATTTAATAATTATGCGATGATTATGATACACGACTGTCTGACACGATTATGAAAAAGATTCGCGAAAAGCTCATGATCACAACGATGCTTCAGCTATGTTGTTCTTCGATTCTAAATAGTTTGAAGTATTAAACGAAAAGGTAGTGCTTGCGAGGTTTCAAGTTTCTTGAAATCATTATAATTTTAGTAGTAGACTTCCTCTTCGATGACTAAACTTAAAATTCGTCTTCGATCGTTGCGTTCTAGTGGTTGCAGGAAATTGCGTGATGTTTTCACACAGATCAACGATTGGATCTTTTATTATTGTTAACACAAGATCCTCGTTTTGCTTCGTATCTTTTTAGTGACGATTTTTAGCATGATTATCGTTAGCCAAATCGTTCCAGCAAACTGTACACGATACACACAGTGTGAAACTATCGTCAAAATCCTCTTCGAATGATCTTGTATCATCGATACGAGATATTTTAATACTGTTGTTATAAATCTAAATAACAAAGAATTGTTGAAGTATCGAACGATTCTTTTGCCACTGTTCAAATACACAAAGAGTAAGATGAAGGAATCTTGGATGATATTAATTCGCGATAAATTAACTTGTGATAGAAAGTTTCGATTCCGAGAAACTCTTGGAAAATGATACGGCAATTAATAAATTACTTATTCGAAGAAATTTCGCGATAGTATAGAGAATACGAATGATAATCACAATATTATACAATTTACATAGGTACACCGTTTGTTTGCTTGATTCAATATACGAACAAATTGCGCATCGTTTCGCGAGTTGGTAGCAACTAACTCGGCGTAAATTTTTATATCATATAAATCAACTTACGTCGCGATTTAAATAGTTTCATTTTCCGTCTGCATGAACGAAGGGTTTAGCGTTTGGCGAATCAAGTGATCCGTCGTTCTGCTTTGTACCAATACTGAGTATTACATCGATCAATAACGTTTAATAGATGATAGTCCGCTTCGTCTCCGCTGCTTAAACAATTAGCTTAGGTGCGGCAGTTAGGAAGAAGAATGTTGACAGCAAGAAATCGAATAATCCTCTTTATCGTAGCGCTATTTGTCGCTGTGACAAATCTTTGGCAAATTCGATTGGAAATTTGTTATTCTATCGTATTACTTATTATTACTTTCTATAATCGAAATTATAAAGAATTTCGAGAACCGAAGAAAAGCACGATCACTGATTGTTGTATGAAATATGAAAAGTCATGATAGCGTGGCAATGGAATAGAAAATATTAAATCAGCAATGCTTTCGAGATTAAAAGCGCGTTATAAATATTTGGCCGAATTGAACGATTCGAAATTACCGTCGAAAACACTTTTCCTCCTGTTGCACGTTAAACATTACTTACTACTACTTTGTGTATTCACAGTTTCATAAACAATTTTTCGTTGCAAGCACGCAAGTGGATGCGAGTCAGCAGCACGATTATACAGCTTCACGCCCGTGTAAAATTGTCGTATATTAACCGTACTGCACTTTTATCATTGTCAATCGTAATCGTGATAAAAAGCGGCTGTAATGTAACAGCAGAATTACATTTCCATGCGAGCGAAATTATATTATTCAGGGTACAGTAAGTAAGTAAATCGTATGAAAACGTTGAAGTAGAAAAATAAGAGATCGTGGCAAATAAAAATCGACAATTTTCATCGAAACAACGTCGATTTTCGTTCGAAGGTACATCATTGTCAAGATTCATTTTTAGAAACGTTCATTTTCACATTTCAAACATTCATTTTAAAAGTCCGAAGCCATAGAACTAATTGTAAGATTCTAGTAACAATTTATGAAATTATTTATCATTGTCAAATCGTCGACCACAGCTCTCGAACACCTCGCCCATAAGCGATATCAATTGTTTTTCTTTTTTTTAATATAGTGTCAAATATAGATATCGTGTATATATATTCTCTTGTGTTTATATATATATATATATATATATGTATATGTATATAATTTGTAGTCTTTTCCTTGTAAAAGAGTTCAACAATAACGTCTACATAGATACTTCTTAATTTTCTCATTAGCTGCTCATACTAGTACTGTGCATACTTTATTTTTCATTTCGTACGAACGTTAAAATCTCTTTCATAATAAACGGTACAGATCTTCTACTTCCTCTTCTTCGCGCAGTGATCGAATGAATGTTCGAGATGCTTGGTAAAAAATCGGGTAGACCTTTTCGATCTGCGATAGTATCGCCATAATAATAATACGAGAATAGTAGAAAAGTCGACGGAGCAATAAGTATAGTATCATGAAGTAGTGGTTTAATGGGAAAGCGAGAATTGATTGATGTCGACGAAAGTCGTGTTCTCCGCCGTCGCGTGACACCATATAATTGATAATGATTAGATCGAAGAAATGGTTGGGAATTCACAGGCAGGCAACGCGTGTAAATTATCGTATATAAGTAGTCGTTAAGATGTCAGTTGTAAAATAACACACTCAAAATCAGTATCGATAACATTTTGCGTTTTGATGCTGATATACCGCTCGAAGCAATCGGAGAATTACTTCGCCGGTTCCTCGAATAATTTTTTCGAATAAATCAATCGCTGAAGATGTAAAAGGATACCGTCTACTTAGCATGGAAAATAATCAAATTTCGTTAGGAATAAATAGATTCGTGTACGCAATTTTCTAATCATCTTGAGCAGTGTGTTACTGAAATAACTCTTCGCGTTCAATTACAACCCACAGACTACGCAAATTAAGAGTATCCTTAAAATAATCGTACGATTATCGTAGTAGTATAGTATGACCTATTAAATCACTTTAATGAGCATGTACCTCGTCTACAATCATTTACAGAGGTGGATTTTTTAATGACTGACTGTAGATGGAGATTCGGTTTTATTAAGAACCACCACGAGTGAACGTCTCCTCGTTTATCATAAATACCTGTATACGGTTCCAACGATAAAAAACATTAATGTACTAAGAATGTTCCTCGCAAAACACAACGATTCGTCATATAGAAATCTCTGGCGAGACAACTCAAACGATAAGAATAGTCATACACTGAAACAATTCTCTTCCAGCGAGAAAATTAATTTGTTAATTATTATATAAAATGTCAACAGTGTATAAAACCAGAGTAGAGGATAACGAGAAACGAGAACCATTTAAAATTTGTGCGTTTTGAACAACCAAACCAAATTCGCCCTGCCTTCCTGCCTCACCACTAACTTTATGTAGAAACCAGTCACGGCAGGGTCTTCCTGTTTAGGGGATTCCGCCCCGTGTACCCTAATCTCTACTCTTTCGTCTTTCCTCTTTTCCGTCTTCTTTCGTTCCGTTGTTTGCCGCTTTTCTGGTTTCTTTTCCGCCTCAGGCTTCCGACCTTCAAAATACAACTGCATCTGCTGGAATTGTCGACTCTCCCATTGCTCCTCGTATCTCAGGTTCTCTATCTGTCGTTGCAAGGCTTCTTCCTGCTTGTATATTGTTAATTCCTCCGATGGCCACTGGGTTTTCAGTTCCTGCAACTGTAGTTGCAGTTTTCTTTCCTCGCGAATTCTTCGTTGTTCCTTTTCCTTCTGCTGCTTTAGTAACTCCTGCTCCCCTCTTATTCTTTCCTCTTCTTCCAATTGTTGTTGCGATTTTTCCTGATTCGATAGGCTTGGTTCCTCTGATTCGTTTTCTTCTTCAATCTTTTCTTTGCTCTGCGATTCTTCCGGTTGTTGTAATTCTTGTTTATCCTCTCGATGTTTCTGTTTCTCATCATCCTCTTTCTGAACTTCCAGCTGCTGTTCCTTCTTCTCCTTCTCCTCTTCTTGCTTCTTCTCTAAATCTGCATCTTGTTTTCCTTCCTTCGAAGCCTCCTCCTTTTTAACTTCCTTCTGCTTCTTCAATTCCTCCTTCTGCTTCTTTTCTTCTAGGCTCTGTCGATTAATCTCTTCCTCCTTTTGCTTCTTCGTCACATCCTCGACTTCTTTTACTGCCTTCTTCAATTCTTGTTCCTGCTGTTTCTTCAGATCCTCTTGTTCCTGCTGCTTCTTCGGCTCCTCCTGTTCCTGCTGCTTCTTGGGCTCCTCCTGTTCCTGCTGCTTCTTGGGCTCCTCCTGTTCCTGCTGCTTCTTCAGATCCTCCTGTTCCTGCTGCTTCTTCGGCTCCTCCTGTTTCTGCTGCTTCTTCGGCTCATCCTGTTTCTGCTGCTTCTTCGGCTTCTCCTGCTCCTGCTGCTTCTTCAGCTCCTCCTGTTTCTGCTGCTTCTTCGGCTCATCCTGTTTCTGCTGCTTCTTCGGCTCCTCCTGTTCCTGCTGCTTCTTCAGCTTCTCCTGCTCTTTTTGCTTTCTCAACTCCTCCTCCTGCTTCTTCTTCTTCTGCAGTTCTTTCTGCCTCCTCTCGAACTCTTCCTGCATCTCCTGTCTCCTTAGCTCCTCCTCCTGCTTCCTGATCAGCTGTTCATCGTGCTGTCGTTGCAGCGTATCCTCTTGCCTCATCGATTGATACTGATTCCGTTGCTCGATCAACCGCTGTATATCCTCCTCTTCGGAAGAGCGATGCTTCGGCCATCTTTCGTGCTCCCTTATCTCCTGCTCTGCTATGCCGTATTTACCTTCAAGCGGGTGCGAGACCGCAACGTTAATAGGAATTTCCTCGCGTCGAGGCTCGTCCGATACGGCCGCGATCAATGCGGCCGTGGCCGGAGGTTAGTTGCTACCTGAATGCTGCTTCTCGTCGGACCCCTCGTCAGACCCAGTCGAGCTTAGCGATGTGTTGCTGCCAAATTGGTCCTGTAAAGATGACTGCACCGACAAACTACGGTCCTGGTGCTTTACTCGGTGGGGGGACAGGTGTCCGGGATCGACGCTTGCCGGGTCTGCCTGCAACAAACTCTCTGGTTAAGAGACTTACAGAATCGAGCCGCCGATCAAGACGGATAATAAAGGATAAATATAGAGAACTCGATTCTACATGGTGAAGTTCGATCAAAAATTAGAGGTGTTAACCCTTCCGCGAAGAAATTTGCAGTACAATTTTTCTTATTTGAAGAGGATCGCAATAACATTTAATAAAATTCAATCGATCGAGTAATTAAATAAAGTCAAAGGATTAATTTGCATTTCCACGGATGTTTAAAATGTTTTGTTATTCTTTAAACTTAATGATAGGCAAAATTATTAGATGGATCGTCTGGTTCGCTCTTCATGTCGAAAGGGTTAAGATTGGGGTGTGAATTGAGGTTGTTTCATATTGATGTGTAGATTGTAATAAAACGTGTGAGGGATCTAGTAAGGGTCGTGAGTAGACTTCATTTCTCTGAATTTCTATTCATATTTAATTAATGTCAGTATGTTTTACAGTTAGAAGATTTGCGATAACCGTGTAAAACAATTTAAATTCCATAAATCCACTGGCAAAGGATCATTTATTTCTGTACAGTTTTCGATAAACGAATGTCTACTACACTTTATCGAATGTTCAGTGAAGAACAACTATATAAAATATGACAAGTAATTGATCGAACGTGGAAGACGTATTAATTTTAAACGATAATTTTGGGAAACAATTATTTGAGAGGAAATAACGATTGCAAATGGAATAAATACTACATGTGCAACAGCAGACAAATGCACTTGGGAAAATAATTTCTTTTAACACGCGTAACAGATATGAAACGGTTACATAGAATAATTAAAGGTTGATTCGATTAAACATTCGAATATGTCAAGATTCAAACAATTAAATATTGCAGACTTACACTTTCCAGAATAATTAACAGGAAACTTTCTAGAATAATCAAAAATATTGCAACAATCAGTAACCACAAATTTCTATTAAACTTATGTAACATTAAAGACTATATTATCTTGTATCCTTTAGATATATAATTTTTCAATTATTCTGAACAGTGTAACATACATTGAGCAAAATATATATATGTTTTTAGATAATAGATAGAAATGCGTGTAATGGTCTCATACAAAACTGAAAATCACTTTTCAATGAAATTTAAAAGAAACCCTTGGATTTTCAAACGGTTACACTGTGTCGCAGGTGTACATAATACAATTTTTAACCAAATTTTCAAACGAGATGATCTTTTCATTTCAAACGAGATAATTCCACTTTCTGCATGCTTCGATAATAAAGTAACAGACAGAAACGGGTGTACGTTGTATCAAAGGGAACAAGAAGAATCATAAATGCATAATCATACTTGAATTCTTTGCGACCATAATTGCTTGTCTTTTTTTTAGGACGAGGCGTTATACGAACATGAAATAACTGAGCACACCACAGTTACCTTAGTGGAGAATGTACATTTTAGCTCATTTGGCTAGAAATTCGCAAACTACAATCCTGGAGCTACACTACAAGTGCTGCTTGCAACAGTGTAATCTCGATCAAGCTGTTTCATGATACATTAAAACAAACATTTTGCACGAGTTCTGTCTGCGACATACGAATCAGTAAGCTAAGAAGGCTAAAAGGCAGAATAGCTTGAAAATGTTCTAATTACGATAAAGTAGATACTAAGAGATAAAAATTCGAATATATGTAATACTTTGATTTTTAATTAAATTACGAAATAATGTTTAAAGTCTGTGAATAAACTCGATATTTGTATAGAATGATAAGAAAGAAAGCGTAAAGAAGAATTAGAAATTAATTTCATTGACAATTCTGAAATAACACGCACCTGATAGGCCAACGCGTTCACTATGATCCTCGAAGGCACCAAGTCCAGAGGATGAACTTCTCTCATCAGCACGTTCGCAGGGATCTTATGGAACTGAATGTACTCGAGGAAATTGCCAATCACGTCTTTCAGATCTTGATTTTGATTGCTGTCGCAATACTTCTTGCTCCACATCAAGGCCGCCTAAGATAATCGAATATTCGGTGAATTTTAATAGTTGAAATATACAGAATTAAAAAGGCTAATAATAGAAATTCGAGTTTTTTTCATGGGAAACTAAATGGCGAAAAAGTTTTATGAAATTAAGAAGGGAAAGGAATTATATTTTCTAGGAAATAGCAGATAGACGAAAATTAATAGCGAATAGAGAATTTCTTGGTTCTATAGGATGAAAATATGTCGAAAATTCACGTACTTGAAACTTGGTGAATTCATCGGCTCGTAATTCTTCTCTTGCCAGGATTAAACGAACTACATGTTGGGGGAGCAGCGTGAAGGATCCTAAATTCAACACTTCGTTGCCATGTTCGTCGACGAATTCGAATACCTTTAAATACGAAACAAGAAGATATCACTACTTTCATAAAAATGAATTCATTCGTTTCCTCAGGCGGGAAAATGTTAATTTACAAAAAAGGTTCGCAAATATCTAAATTTCTATACAATCTCACCTTATGGACCAAGGATTTCGTACACTTGTACTGAATGTATCGTTCTGCCGACGCCAATAAAGCGCACACAGTGTCCACTGTTATACAACATTGCACGAATCCAGTGCAAGCTTTTCTCAGCTGTTCTAATCCATAATAATCGGCGGCATTCATCAATCCTTTGAAATGAAAATTAGCTTACTAACGCGAAATTGTTTCCTTCAAAATTCATAGAACGTTAATATGTACGACGAACGAAATACTTACCTAATAAAGTTCTAGGTTGTAACGTCACACATCCAGTATGAATGTACTCGATCAGCTGACGAAACACGTCGGGCTCGAATTCCTCGATGATTACGGTCTGATGTTGATTCGGCTATGATTGATCACAAAGAGCGGTGTATTTAGAAAAACGAAAAGATTGACAGCGATTCAAAAACTGAAAATCGAAAATTCATGCTAAGCGATTTGGTGCATTTAGCGATGGCTGGATAATATTTTCAGTCTCAGACTAACTAACTAACTACACTTATAAATACTTGTTACTTCTAAAAAATGTATGTATTATCAATGACGAGTTTCTAAACAATTACCTACTATCGTCAACTACAAATTTTTAATAAATTGCTACGTTCTAAATATTTCCATGGATCGTCCATCGTTGTTCGCTTAAGCATCGATGAAAATTGAAAACAATGTATTGATGCCGCTAGAATGTTCGCATTGCTGCATATCCTTATAAGCAAACTACTGTGCGTCTATAATACATCATCGTCAATTTCACGACTACATAACGAATTGTAGGATGCAGAATTACAGAATCAAATTGTGCCGTCCTCGAATAACAGAGGATTTTGATTGCAGTCGTGCGAGTCTACAGTTATTGCAAATGTGCCGATGTAGGAAGGACAGCAGTCTATATTCACGATTCTCCAGACTTAGACCGTATAGTCAATTTAAAACTTGCATGCCGACTGAAAGAGATAGAATGGAACGATGAATGCCTCGTTAACAACTAAGTGAATTGGGCTGGATGCATCGTATGGGTAATTGCTTACAAATGAAATTAGGATACCAGATTGACGAGCAAGGGTTGATAAAAGCACGTCAATTTTATCCCGATAAATTTGTGATTTTTCTTATATATTTTAATTTCATTTCATTTTATTTATTCAAATAAACAGGAAGTCCCTTTAACGTTAAAAATATATAGAAACATATGCGAATACATAGTTTCACGGAAACGTAATACAGAAAAAATATAACAGTTGAGATTGCAATTAGGGGGTTAGTGAGTATCCTAAATATGTATCGAAGTCTTAAACTTTCACGTAGTAGAAGAACAAAAGTCTACGTGGTTGTGAATTTTATTGCCTACTTCACATATTCTATTTATGGTATTATATAAACCATTTCTTTGAGAAAAGTTCTAATGACTATTTTTAAAAGATGCTCGTAAAGTGATCTTCCAAAGTAAAATCTGGTATCCTGAGACAATAAAATTGAGGCCCTTTCGAAGAATAATGAAGTTCATATTTCCATATCTTTCAGTAAAAAAGAAGAAAAGAAAGAATAATAATACCATAGCGCATTAGTATCGTGAAGATATATGATAGATACTTAAAAAGTAAAAAGTTTCCTACATTACTGATCGAGCAATACAGAAATCAAATTAATTGATTCTATGAAGATTAATCGTTTACTTTCTAAAGGATCAGACATTAATCATCTACTATGATATAAAATGACAACATTTTTATAAAACGTATCAGTTTGACTTCACATTACCAACGCGTCAATGTTTCATGCAATCGTACAGATTAATTCTAACTTCGCGAAGATTATTCGCTTGACGAAGTCTAACACACACCGAGAAACAGACCAAATCTGTCTAACAATTCTTAAGAGATAGAATTTCTCTCGGTGAAACTTTTCGAATCGAGGATTCATCGTTATTCAGGATCCTTCTCGTTATTGTAATGCTTCAGAACAGAAAAAGAACAAAAAATAATAAAAAGAAACAGACAGAAACTTGTGACGAGCATAGAGTGAAAGAAAGGGTAAGGGGAAAATAAAAAGTGGACTTTCAGGATGCAAAATCGCATAGAGAAGTGACGTTATAATAGTACCTCTTGTATGGGAGCCAACTGCTGCGCGAACCCTGACCGCTACACGGCACACAACAAACGCACACTTACTATTTCTATCATTTTAACGACGAGGTTCGAACACAATTCGTTTAAATGTTCTTTAAAATGCTTCTTTTTTTTTTTATTTCAATTGCAGTAAATTGATTAGTTGTAGCAACCGTTTCAAAGATTAATCGTGTGGAGTATAGATTTCAGATTGAAAGTTTCGAAAATGAGAGTTTATCGATTAAAAATTTAATATGCAAGTGGAGGAAGGTAAGCAGTAAATTTGTAATATTCCAACATTCGCGTAGGTGTTTCATCCATCTTGTTTGTAACAAATAAGTTCAAAGATGCCCACGTTTGATCGGCTTGATTTTATTTTTAGTTTGCTATTTCTATCTTTTCTGATAATATAGCGAAAGAATAGAGGAGGTATTGAGAAAACGATCTTTCTGTAATGACTGCGATTACCTGTTGCGCCGCGTTTTGCAGATTCAGCAACGGTTCCGAGCTTCTTTTCAGGAACAGTCGGATCTTGTTTTCCTTCGGCGGTGGTTCCTTCTTACGCTGTGGACTGGGTGCTTGGTAAAACATTTTTTGAAACACCCTATAGAAACAAAGAATACATTATTTCATCTTTACTGTATTTATATTTATCTAAATATCGTGATAGCAATCTTTTTAACTGTTGTAATAAATAATATTAGAAGAGTGTCGTTATTGTAATAATACGTACTACTTAAACATCAAGATTACCCTTGCACGAAAGAAATAAATTGATCGTAGCATTAATCGCGATACGAACCTACTTCTGGCTGCTAAAACAGCCTTCACAGCGCAAATGGGCTCTTTTGTTTCACCGACGAGGAAGGTCACGTCGCATAGTTCCGGCATGCTAGCCAGAAACTTCATGTCCTCGGCCAAGCCGGTCTTATTCTCGAAAATCGAATAATCCGACTCATCGGCCACTTCTGACCCTGACGCCTCCGGCATCGAGCTGATATTTTCCTGGAAAACATTTCACGTAACGCATGTTCCATTAAAAAATTTCATAAGGTATAATTTTCTTCTTCTTTCGTCGTGAAATTCCTTTTCTTTTCTTGTTTCACACAACGAAAAAAGAAAAAACGATATAAAGACATACAAGAGTTTTGTTATTGAAATATGGCATCTTTAGTATTTTAGAATAAAATGATTGAAACTTAAATTCGCGCACGCGTTGTAATATATTCCACGTGATAAAACGAAAGCTTTCTAAGTGTTAGGAGAGATATATTTGGATGACTATGAGAAAGTTTGCTGATATATTCTGAACAACTTTGCGAATGATAAACAAGCTTCAGCTAACCTGTGATACGCTTTACTTCCACGTGAATTTTGCATTTTTATACACAGCTTATATCTACCTACTATATTAAAGTCCGGTTTCGAATAAAAACATTATCCTGTAACTAAAAGCTTCAACAAGTATAATTGCTGATTAACAGAGATCAGCCATGAATTATCCACGTTTACAGTGAAATAATAAACTATAATTGAAGTCATATGGACTTCCAGAAAACTGACTCACATTTTCGCTTTATATCAAACTACGGAGTATTTGAAACTATTTTCACTGCGAGAAAGTAAATATTTGCAACTTGTCGATATCACATTCACACGATTTAACTTCCTATATCGAGTTTCCATCAGGTTACTTGCCCCTGTAATCACACAGCCACTCTGCCAATACAACACCATAACAAGGGTGCATTTATTTTCGAGAACATCTAACATTATCATTCGAGTCACGTCTAGTTCGATCAAACAACTATCGCACAGCTATTATTAGCAAAGCGTGATATAAATAAAAATCGGATTTATAAGATTCCTACGTACTCACGAAGAATGCAAATACTTTATGCGTTTCTTTAAAAATGGATAGAGGAATCGTGTACGAATTCGAAACGAAGGAACTGTATTTTTCATTGATATCGATTCGCATGTATAGAGATCGATGGAATGTTTCAAACATAAACACTCGATTCCATAAATAACAATCAAGTATTTGTAATCTACATCGTAGGAATTCTTCATTAAGAATCGAAACGCCGCGCCAAATATTTAGCGTTAATTCAATGCTGTCCTGTTTCGTTGCAATCTCGATTGAATAATAACGCTCTGAAAAATGTCAGAAACTCATCCACTTAGGTATTTCGATATTACTGAAATTCAATTATCGGAGTAATGATTATGCGCAGGTAATTAGCAGCGTTAAATTCTTTTCGATCTATACGATCTTCGTAAGCAATGTTTTCATTAAACGTTACCGAGAAATCATTTCATTTATTTAAACGTATTTATCTAATTCTTCTAAATGTTCAGGAAAAATAAGAACAAATCTTTTTAGAGAGAAAGTAGAAACCTTTCAGTGAAATTCATTTGTTTCGTTTAATTTGTTTAGGTAAATAACCATTTCGATAAATAATTTTCTTTGCATACTTCTTGAACGGAAGTGTAAAATGTGATGGACAGTTGTAAAAAGGAAGATTACTGTAAGAAGCACAAATTCCCGCATGAATGGCCTTAATGCAGTCAGCGAGTCGAGCGCGTGAGGACTTTCTGAAGAAAATGCGACACGGGAACACGCTTTAATGGACGAAATGCACTCTCTTTTATCCGATAGGGAAATCTGCTATATCGTCGATAAATCACCCCCTGACGAAAGACTTAACTACCCTTCCGTGTAATGAGGCCTGTTATCTACGATGTAGTTAACCTACTTGCAGCAGGAGACCCGTTTAATCCTCGTCCCACGTCAGCGATATACTTTCATTTACGTTCGACCTTTAAGCAACGCGAATTATTTACGCAATGTAGGTGTTCAGACTCGGAGAATTTGATTGGCACGTTGATAGCCAAAAAGCGAACTGAAATTTGAAACATTCGAGAATATAGTTCCTTTTTTATAGTACATGTAATTTCATCTACATATTCAGATAAAATATTTTTGTTTGTCATTGTTATTAACGTATATCATATGTAGAACTATGTACAAATTCATACTTGAGACATTTCTTCCGATCGCATTACAAACAAATGACATTTCGGAAACCTACTAATTTCTAATAATTAAATAGAATTCGTACAAAACCATGACAAATACAAAAACAAAATTCTGCATTCACACCGAAGAATATTCTGGAGGAATACTATACATTCTAACAAAATCAAAATAACTCGAAACGTTAAAAACGCCACAAGCAAATAAACCCAGATATAACAACGAATAAAATGTTCCCTCTTCTTCAGGTACGAGAAAGAAACGCAACGGTAAAGGAAGAATGAAATTTTCTCGTTCTTTCAACCACGACAAAGAAACAGCCGCGTCTCATTAACGGTGAAGGCGCGCGTAAATTGCATCATCTCGTCGCGACAGCAATCAACTACATTTCACCCAGAAGCAACACCGACGCAATGGAAAGTGGTGCCCCGCGGAGTCAGCTTTTAAATTACCTGTTGCTCGAGTCCCGGAGCCCCCTCGCTCGCCGGCCCGCTTTTGCCCCGAAAAAACACTTTTACCTCACTTCCTCGTTTCTACGATCACGCATAATCCACCATACACGCGTAATAACGACCCGTCTATCACGGTGTTCACGCTACAGCATCTCTCTCTACTTTCCACTCGAAGAAAACAATCAACGATTTTACAAAAGAAAAGAAAAATATCAATCGATGGTACGTTAACCCAAAATGAACTATTCCAGGCTCTGCTACCCCTTATCCTCTTCCAGATACCTTTACTGACAGTCGAGGTACGTGAAATCGAGCAACCGTACGGAAGAGACACGCCTGTATCCGCGGTTCGACCTTCTTGTCTCTCGATTTCTCGCGTTTAACCCGACTTCAACCCGACACAAGTGGCTCAAGCACGCCTTAACCCTTCCTCCGACAGGCACACGAGGGGGTGGCTGTTCGAACAGGTCGTTTTCGTGAATGAAACTCGAGCGACAAACGCGAAAACGCCGCTCATACTCGGCCAAAGCCACTCGACTGCTCCGAGCCTACGTTCCCTCGGGCCAGGCCAACCCTCATTGCGCACTCGCACACCCTCTTTAGGGGTGAGACTGGAATACAGCTGCGCCTGTGCGACCCGTAGGTCCTCCGAAGGACCTCTCCCTTCTTTCTTCTCCTCCTTTCTTCCCACGGGTTTTTAAATGTCACCTAGTTACCAGTATCCTGAGATCGTTGATTACGCGACCGATGGGGGTTAATTGCATTTCCTACAGGCAGACGTGGATATTAGCCTATTTGATGACGGCCTTGTTCGCAAGGAAATTGTTTCCTTGAACGTGGCGCCTCTACCTGTTCCTTGGAAAATTCTCTGCTTCTATTTGAATCTGTTTTAAGAGAAGATAAATTGTATAACGATGTTATTGCTTTGAAGGGCTTGATCTTTAGTTTGATGTTTTCATGTGGCTACTTTGAAGAATTGGTTTTATTTTTGAGGTTGATGGTTGCGGTTGAAAAGAGATATTTTTTCCTTGCTCGAAGTTGCTTAAGTATACCGTCCCTTGATGTCGTTTGATAGCGATTGAGCTAAGTTCGGCTGGTCGCCACTGTTCACTCTCGATTTTTCACGCTATGCTTAAAACGCGAGTAACGAAAGTGAAGGTAGCGTGAACTCCAGCGTGACGAATCCGGGTCAAGCTCAAAATCTGGCTCTGTGGACCACAGCCATTCATGTCTGTGGAGGAACGTTCGTCTCCCTCTGGTTCCTTCTCTCTTTCTCCACTAATCAATAACAGCCGACCCCGCAACAAGTAGGCATCCCGGCTGAAAGATGGGGAAAAAGGACAAGTACCGACACCTGCTAACGTATTAAAGTTTTCCTTTTTTGAAAGCTACTATAACATTCTTCACAACGCTTTCAATAATTTACTTATTCGATCAAATACCCTTTAAAAAAAATTATCTAAATCATTTTCGTAATATAACAAATACTTCAAAGTGTATAAAATTTATTCGTCGTGAATTTTACGATATTAGAATCTTATAATCTTGACATCCTCCGTTTTTAGAATATTTTTCGGGTATTTGATTTTTCTATGTGGCTCAAAATTCGTTGATGTTAAAAGGGGATGCGAGTGACCTTCATGGAAGGCGAATATCATTATATTTTAGGTATCAATGAATATTCTAAATATAAATAATTTATTAGTGTGTTTGGCAGGTGCAAATGGTAAGAAATTTGCTCAACAAATGGAAGAGCTTTCGACGGTCACATTCTCCTGGCGAGAGACGTCGCAACGCGGACGACGCCTGCGCGAAAATAACGAACGATTTCGTTTTGGTTTCCGTGGCAGCCCTCGATAATTGGTGAATGGCTCGATAGATACACGCAATCCTTGGTAATCGTGAAATTGCATGCAGGAAGATTTTTAAATATTCAAATCCACTCGGCCATTAATCAATGTCAACCCTTATTATTCGATTCTATCAGTTGTAGACAATAAACTTTATACTGAGATAATAAATTTCACCGGGCCAACAGATTAATCGTGATTAATCGAGTATTGACTCGAAATGTTTAGCGATTTGTTAATAATTAATAACCAGCACGTAGGGTTGATCAAGTGGAAATGGAAATTTATGGTCGGACCAGAATAGTTCAAGGTTGATCAGAAACTATGTCACGACCGAGTTTCATGGTGAACTCTCGATTCAATATCACGAGCAATTACGCGGCTCGTCAAAGGAATTCATAGCGCCATAACAATGAATCGAACTAAGCACAAAGGAAAACAAAGGCTTTAAACTTTATAGACATCGAGTTTCAGAAATGAAAAGAGTATCGTTCGATGTTGGAAACTATCGAGTATAATAGCTAGTAGCATATAGTTATCCCATGTGTGAAACAATATGATTATGGAAACTGTTTTGAATAATAAAAGTGTCATCAATGTTACATTCAAGCTACATCGCTCTTTCTATGATCGTCTGTCTCTTTCTTTTTACAAATTTTTTTGCTTACTCCGTTAATGGCTAACATTCCATCTGTGTTTTTTTTTTTAGATAAGAAAACGATGACAATATTATTAAACAATAAATTTCCAACTTCTAACGCGCCGCAATAGTAACATCTACGTAACTTTAAAATGTTTCAATATGCTTGGTCGAGTCTTTCTTCATTCAGTGGCAAATGCTTCCTCCTAAGGATGCTAAGAATAGACAATACGCATTCATCATGTCTCTTCGTCCACGTTAATTTTATTTTCAAACATCCTTCCAATAAATCAAAATATTCTCGTGTCCCACCACTTTTCTATCAGCCTAACGGGAGAAACGGATGACCGAGTGAACAGACAAGAATAATGATCGATCCTCACGGTATTAACGTAAAACAACATCGATTTATTCAACACAAATACTTGCACGTTACGATAGAGGTTCGGTAATAATGATAATAATAATAATGATAATAATATTCATATATGTATATATACAGGAAATAAGGCACGTTCGATATTACATTAATTAACGTGCGACCATACGTCGCTCGGCTATCCAATATTACATCTCTTATCGTTTTATCATCATCGTGTCTTCGTCTCGTTCGTTCGACATGCAACATCCCTACCAAATGTAGAAAATGTCATATATATATATATATATATATATATATTTATATTTATATTTATATTTATAATATATGTATAAATGTTCTCGTTGAATTTTCATTCGTCCGTTCATCGGCATTGTCAAAGATAAACTTTTACATCGTCTTAAATCTATATTTATAATCATAAATATATATATATATATATATACGTATTTCCCTTTTGCTTAATTATCCATGAAGAAATCACGACCATATTGGTCGATATTTCCTTTCTCTTCTTATATATTCATTCTCTGGGAACATTTCTACGGTGTCGTTCTATAGCCGATATTTCAAGCCGCAAATAGGCGCGAAATTTGAAACGTTCGGAACGAAAAATCGCTATCGTCGATCGTGTTCGATTGAACGCTTATTGCAATATTTTTCTGATTGATTATTCGCGATTTATAACATTCGCTTAATGGATTATTAAATGCACTCACACTCTGGTTTCAATTTCGATGAATGTTTATTATTGGTGAATCAATGACCCATTATGAGGATTAGACTGAGCTAACGGTTATTCTATATTGTCTTGATGTATTTCTCAGGAAACATGGCTCGTTCTTTCAACGACAAATTTTCTAATGATGCTGACTGTGATTGATGAGGAAATCGATGACGATCGAGATATCGTGATATTGTACAATGTTCCTCGCGGTATTTACGATTTCGTTGGCACGCGCAGACACCTGCAGATTGCGCTCTTCACTGGAATCTTGATTATTAACCCTTTATTGTCTTTTGTTACAGGAGAACTGTTCGTTAATCTTAATCGTTTAGGTTGATATCGAATTCATAATGATATGTTCTGTACGAATAATATACTTTCTACGTATCTAAAAAACAATTTTTATCATCCGAAAATGTGACATCTTTGTCCAGATTTCGAAATTTTATCTTGCAAATAAATTGGAGTTTTATTATATTTTATTTATTGCCAAATAAAACAACGAATTGATGTATGGAATTTCGTAATTGTCTAGTTTTCAAATTACCACCAAGTTCTCCTTTTCAAATTTCCATCAGCGAATCGTCAGACAACGAAGGGTTACACGAATTCTGCTAAAGAGAGTTCGTGATTCTAAAGGACTTACACTCTGAAACTGATACTTACTCTCACACATACACTCGGAAAACTTATTTTAGGCGGTATCTAAACTGGCATCAAGATACTTTACACGAATGTACAAAAGTCTCCCTACACCGTAATCGGAATGTATGAACCATTAATCGTTCGTTCTTTTTTTTGCCTGTCCCTACGCGCTATCTACGTGCTAAATTAATTAGAAAAAGAAGGTTTGTCTAGAATTTGGAATCGTTGGTTTCTTGCGTCGAAACTGGAATGTAAGGTGCTACTGTAAGCGGTGTAATACGACAGAGAAACGAAGGGCGATCGGCGAATCGTTGATCCATGAATTTGAACATTTCATAAATGATTTTATCTATGGTAGATTAGGTAATTTTTACTACGAGAATTTCCTGGAGATATGACGAGATAAGTCTTTCGTTTCACTTCGTTGAAAACGTGTTTCTTTGAGATCAAAGAAATTTCTTCTATCGAGAACAAAATAAATCTTCAAGTCTAACGTATTCAAGTGAGGTAATTACTAAATTGATATGTTTAACAAATCCAACGATAAACCTAATGTATCTCAAGTACGATAGATGTACGTTCTCGTTAACATTATCTTAAAATTGTAGCATTATTAACAGCAGTCGCATTACGAGTATTATTTTTAGTTTATCCTTGTAAAGGAACAAATACAGATTTTGGATACACTTTCTTCGTTTCTTCTACTTTCTTCTGATTTTAAACTATCTAAAGTCTTCACTTCCATACGTACTTTATCGTATTATCCTCTTTTTCATTTTCAAGATACAAAAATAGAAAGCTAGAACGTTCTACTCTAAAAGCATCGAAGTGTAATCTCGAACCTCGAAATTGGAATGAAAATAATACAAGAAAAGACATGTATTTTACAGGCAATAAATTGTTTAATACATATATTATCTTTTGTCTCTCTTGATGTCGTCATATGTATCTTTGAAAGAAAGATTTATGTTTTGCTTCAGATGAATAATCCTGTTTGTTTCTACCATCCACGAAGAAGGGATTCGTACGAGTGGTAAGCCGTAGCCGTTATTCACAATCAACGATCCGCCGTTTTTCAATGAAACTGAAACGCCACGTCGTCTCTGAGATGGCACTCGCCGTAAGCAGCTTACACAAATCGCTCCATCCTCCTTAAAACAACGGAGCTACGGATGAAAGCGACGATCGAGGCTTTCGTAGAGATCGATACGGCCGCGTTCGTCCATTTAACTCCGAATAAAATTCAACAACCTATCCCCTTTTGACACGCTTTTCGCTGTCATTGATGCATTGACGCGTATTCGCCGCCACTTAAACGTTAGGCTTAAATTATACTCTGTTTATCGAACAATAGATCATGTCAATTCGTAAGTACTTGCGCAATACTATACGTAATCATTATATCTAATTAATCGAATCTTTAACACAACGATTCTACAAACTAGCTTTACTATCAAGGAATGGAGTATCGCTTGTAATTATTCCAAAGATTGAGATCTCTATGTTTTGGAATGTTCACGAGTCTCTCTCTCTCTCTTTTGGCGAATTTATATTGTGAAAATATAAAATCTACGGAGAGAAAAATATGTAGTGGAAAGTTATTCTTCTTCATAGTTCTTAGCACAAAACATTGAACTATATTTTATTTGAGAATATGTACTGTACTTTATTACCGAATATATTAACTTCAAAATATATTACAATACCAAAGATGTTTTAGGAATAATACTAACTCTTTCAAGCTTCTAAATTCAATTTTATTATTTTCAATTGTTCCTTATTTTTATTTCATTGTCTCTAAGAATTCTGCCGTTTCTAATTTAACGTAGAAATTCTCCAAGTACTAGAATGAAAATACAATCAAGTCAGCAACCATCCAGATAATTACAAGCGATACCACGAGTATCCAATCTCTCAAGAAACGACAACCACATAAACGCGTGAGTCCATCAACGAAAGTAAAAAGAGAAGAGAACAACTATCCATTTAAACACTACCCAATAGCAGAGAAGGAAGATTAAAAAGTCGTAGGTTCCTTCGTGTACTTTTCGTCCATCGGTAAGCTTTCAATTCTTCAATGCCAGCGAAAGCGATCCTCGAGCGTGTGTATCGACACTCGATCACTCTTCGAGTGTCCCAACTCTCTCATTGTACACCAGGTTACAGCTTATCCATGAGACTATATCCCTCTTCGATCACTCCTTAAAACGACGTTTCTATTGCACTTCGTCTGTCTTACAGTTAAAGGTTAGAGCCGAAGATCGGCCATTTGGAACGTGTCTCTTCTTCAACTCGGACTTCTCAATGGTTCTTCGTACGAATAGCTTCCTCAAATAAATTCCCCGTGGTTCCTTTTCTTCGTCTAGTGTTCGATCTTGAGCATCTGGCGGTGTTTCGAGGCATTCGTTGCCTCGATACCACGGCGTCTATCTACCGAAACGTGTCTTAGCGACGGAATAACGTTGAACAGGCACCCAAGAACCGGCACGATCGAATCTTCGGCCGAGACTTTTCGACTGATGACGCGATAAAGCGCGATATCACAGCTTTGATGGGTCGTAGTTCTCGAACGACCACCTCTGTCTGGCTGCTGCTGCCGAACATTCTTCCATGATCAGCCGCTGCTTGCTCTCCGTTATTGCCAGACACTTGTCGCTGCTGCCGTGTCTGATTTGCTTCGTCTGAAAATAAAAAACTAACGGTCAGTATTTGTACTGACGATAAAGAAGAAATAACGAGAATCGTAGCTTTCTAGAATATGTGTAGTCAATAGGATGGAATTTTTCGAAGGGTCAATTATTATCCCAGCTACAACGGAAAATGATGAATCACAGCGTTTCATTTTTTAATAAAATTATCGCTCGATCTCGCGTAACAATGAAGAGTAGGCAAAGGAGAATGCGTTCTACACAGTCCTTAGAAATGAATGATTTAATAAATAATTAAATAAATAACTGATAACCTAATCGATAAATAATCTAATAAATAACTAAGAACATGTTAAGATAATTAAATAAAAACCTCTGTATATTTGAACAGACGATCCCTGTTCGACACGAATAAATTTCAACCTTAACGCAACAAGTACGAAAATAATCCCCAGGAAAATCAGAACAGGATTTGATATTAATTACTTAAGCGTGCACTCAATACTTGCCACGAACGCAAGGATTACGTACCTGATGATTATAAATCCATTGTTGATTCCCCTTGCTACCATGACAAGGATAGAGGATGACATCGGTGCCGCTGTAATCCAGGCACGACTCGTCTCGACGGATCTCGCCAGTCTTGCTCAACATCCAGTACTGTGACAAACGATCAAGATTAATGTTCGTGGATTTTGACCTCCATCGTTTGCCTATGACCGATGGTTCTGACAGCTACTGCACATACATATGGATGCATTTGTCCACCGACAGACTGCCGAAATCATAAACATTCGAGAGACGAATGGAATAAGTAAATTTCTTTGCAACTTGTTGAAAAAACGTCATGAAACTAGGTGAACATTTTTGAACAAAGTATATTTTTACTGGAGGTCAAGTTCGTATAAAAAATCTAAGAGCGTTTAATATTATATTCTAGAATTTTGTGTAACTTGTCCGATATATCGTCGACCACGATCACTTGGCTGTATTTTCTTATTACTCGACTGAAGTTCTGTCTCCTCTAAGATGAGAATTTGTATTATTTGGAAATTATCATCGTCAGGAACATTTTACTAGATTTTGTTAAACATTCTAGTATCTCGTAATGTATCAAATTTTAGTTTTTTGATGGCTACAGGTAATTTCAAAATTTTTTGACTAATAAAGATTCTAAAATTGGTGAGTCATACGTAATAGCGTAGAAATTGTAAAGTTATGTGATAGATTTACTATTTTCACAAATGAATGTATGAAAGATCGGGTATGAAAAACATATATTTGAAGAAAATGGGGTAATAAAGTAATCGTAATAAGATTCAAATTTCTGCTTACACTAGAGACCATGTAATATGCGGAGCCACTGAAAACTTTCTAATTAACACGGTAAAATGGCCAATTTTCTTAATTGAAAAGAAGCTTCTTTGTTGAGGGGATCAAAATTTTCTTTTGTAGCTTTGAAGTTTTTAAGCGCATCCGGGAAAACGTTCAAGTTTTTAATACGTATGAAGAGGAGTATTTCATCTCCGTAATTACTCTAACAATATAGTGGGTTGAAATTTGCACATGTAATGGCTATTTAATGCTTTGAAGCCTTATGAGCTGAATATTCCATGGTAGTTGAAACTTTTTAAACTAATCGTCTGTTTTCATTTGATAAATGTTCATCAATAAAGTAATTAAAATAGAAGTGATAGAAACTTCAAGGAAAAATGTTTGTTTTTTACCAACAGTAGAGATATTCTATTACACTGTAAATAAATTTTTCTCGTGACAAATGAACTTTAAAATATATAGAAACTCTGATGACAGAATTACATTTTGTTAAAAATAAAAAATATTAAAGTGAAATCTTTTTCTACGCGAACATTTTCACTATTTTTGAAACGCAATTTCATCGAAATAATTATTAATTAAATATGTGCGTACGTGGTTACATTTGACACACTTGAGGCGAAATGAAATCCGAGTGGGAAATTATATGAGAAGGGAATTCCGTGATAATGAATGTCGATCGTTGATAATCGAGTTCAGTGGTCCCAGATATTGCGTCGATCTGCTCCTATGTGATTGAATCATACTGGTCAATTGAATTTGACAACGTTCCATCAAGTTGTAGTTGCTGGTAGCGAAAACGAGAACTAGAACGTATCTTGTTAAGTGCCTAAGTGCGTGTACGTTCGCGCTTTTGAAAGCATAACATGGCATCCCTGTTGTAAAAAGAATTATTTCAACCGAGCTACTTGTAAAAGATTCAATGATCTTTTTTTTGCAATAAAATGACAACGAATACAGCGTAATATTATTAAATTACTAATAATCGATTTGAAATTGGACAAATTTTGTAATCTCAAATTTAATTTATTACATTTCGTTACCGTATTAAGTCGACACAATAATTATATTCCTCGAAAACCGAATAATTAATAATATTCCTTTCCAATATCTACCTGATATTATTTTATTTCGTGTCTAATTGATATCTAAAATTAGCGTAATTAGCTGAAGCGTACGTACAAAATTTCAATTGGTACAGGCCGAGGGAGCATATGTAGCGAAGAGTTCATTAAGTGTCACGAGTGGTCAGGGACGAACAGTGGCTTCTACTTATTCAAATCGTTACACGG
Organism: Bombus terrestris; assembly: GCF_910591885.1. NCBI lineage: Eukaryota > Metazoa > Arthropoda > Insecta > Hymenoptera > Apidae > Bombus > Bombus terrestris. The sequence goes on along the minus strand of NC_063281.1, from coordinate 12,572,969 downwards.
TTGTAACCGCGCTGTCAGAACCATCTGTGTTGAAAATTCAAAGGTTTTCAGCCTTTGTCGTGCAACGATAGACTCAAAAGCGGCGGGATTCGGGATAACGAAAAGCGAGGATTAACGCCATGCACCAGTTACCGCATGTTAACAACCAAGAATTACTATCTATATCCGCTCCAACAGTACGTAAAATATATCAGACAACCATAAACCAGGATCGAGGTAGAAATGATGTTAATCTCCCCCTAAACGACTCCTGTTCCAAAAAAAAGTATCACTGTAATCGAATTTGCAAATTCTCTGCGAGAAATCTTCCCTTTACCGCTCTTTTTGTTTCCATAGGATTTTATATCGAATATTAAAAGTAACCACGAGTATTTTAATGATAATCGGTGATGAAATACGATTTAACGATAACGTTCAGCGATCGTGTATCCACGATCACAATCTAATCTTGAATATAGCTTTATCTAAACACATGGTTATCAAGCGACTGTCATACTATCTGTTACCTAATTATCAATGATTACTTGCTGTTAGTGTCACCTAATCACAATGCAATCGGCCTATCTGAATTCAATCTCTTCATCAGCTGCCAACTGCGTATTATCGAGACGTCTGTTATCTGCACGATCATCGCTGACTATCTTTTATTGGATTGTCATCTACAACCGACTGTGTACTAGTTGATACACGAGATGCGTATGTAACACTGGGTGTAACTACTGTCGACGCTTGTCTGACGGTTGATGTTGCGAATAGCTACATTGTTATACATTGTTATAGGATTCTGTGTTTCATTGTTCAGGATTTTGTGTTATTACATATTGAAACGTATAGTGAGACAATCGTGAATGGAAGGATGGATTTATTTTACTTTTTCTAGGAGAAAATATCTGAATTATCAGCAGCAAGATTAATATAGGATGAAAATGACTCTTTAACAAATTAATGAAGATTATTCTTGTCGCTAATGATTTTCAAATTATAGATAATTACGGCTGCATGGATTTTGATTAATTTATACAGTAGAAATCTTAATTTTTATTTATTTTTACTTTGTAGCATTAACAAGATTAGACAAGAATTACGCGATAATTGCAAGAATTTGCCGTTCGTAAAGCGTATGTTCATTGAATTAACTAGAAATGCTGTTATTCTTCATTATCGCGTATTTGTTAATTAAAACGAGAATTCCTTTATCTCGTACCATCAGCTATTTAATTCAATTGTGCATTATTGTGCGATTTCGAACATTCTCTGCTCGACGCCTGTCTGCAATTCACTACTGTTATTTAGAGAATTCTCTAATTTGCTGGTTTCATGTGTCAGTTTAATTAATTAGGATTCCCTCAATTCGGCTATCGTTCTTTGTCCATCAATCAAAAGCAATTTTGTACTTAGCAATTTCGAAAGTTTGCGCGCTGTTATCTAATGGCCAATTTGATCAAACACATTACAGTTGATTGACGTATTACAACTGAAATTATTTTTCCAAAAAATGTATAGAAATAGTCTCTTTTTAAATTCGCACAATAAACACAGTCTAGTTACAGACGATCTCGATGTTTTTCAGCGACGTTACTACAATGAACAGATTCAACGAGAAATTTTCGAAATACGCCACGAAATATCCATCAGCCGGTGTATGGTGTGATTCGTGTGCCGTCATTCGGACGCGTCGAAATCATCAATGGACGCCACACGGCGGAAATGCAGACTGGCCTCGACTGCATCAGAGAGTCGGTCGGAGTTCAGGGGTAGCGGCGTAATTACCGTGAAACCGCGGCTTAATTGCTACGGCAAATAGCTAAATTAAAGCGACGCTTTACGAGGCCAAGCGAGCGGCGACTGATTGTGTTTTTGGTTGTAACCGGTTGTCACGGTTGTTAAACCGCGCCGGAACTCCAGGGAACGATTCAGCTTTTGTATCAAACGTACACCCGGGACTCGCGCCGGCCAGCCTTGTCCTTCTCTTCCTGCTCGACGTCATCGTCTTCGTCGTTGTCAGCATCGTTTGCGTGATTTTAACGACGAGACGAATGCCCGGTTACGAGGCTACCTTTTCATGGTTTCGACGTGACAGCGCTCGTTTTATCTGGTAACGAGCTTCGCCGACCCCCTTTTTCTTCCTCTCACGCTCCCTTGTTTCTTCTAACCAGGTGAATTTTTAGTCGCCGCTCGGTTTAGTTAGCATTTTTCTTGTTTTAGGTACGCAAGGGAAGCTTCGAAGAATTTAAAACCGTGTGAAATTCGCTAAGAGAAGCTGACCAGAGTTTCGTGTTTTGGTAAATCAAAATGTGCGAAATTGAACGTACATTGAACTGCTTTCATAGGAAAATGGATTTGGGATCGTGTTATAGGATGTTTAATTGATGAATGCTTCTTGGAATATTGGTATTTAATTGATGAATGTTTGTATTCGTGTATTATCGATGAATATTGTAGTACACCCAGTTTGACTGTTTAATCTGACACCGTTGTTGAATATTCTATGGTAATATAGAACTTTCTTTTATATAGAAATACTCGAAAGTAAATGGACCAACTTGAAATTCTTCCAAACTTTTCACACGTTAAATGATTGAACTATTATATCCATGCTTTCAAAGTTCTGACGATGTACGTAGCTGAGAGGAATCACAAGTAGCAGACTAGATACTGAAATGAAAATTTCAAATTTCTCTCACGACGAGTAGCCTGTAGCTAGGTAGTAAAGAACATAATTTCCACGGCATACACGACTTCATTAAATCGCAACAAGCTGCAACATCGCGAGTGATTCTTTCCCCGTAACAAATGATACCGAAACAACAGATCGATTCATCAAGAGCTTAGCACCCTTATCAATGGGTGCTGAAAGACACGTCATAGCCAGACGAGCGGACATTACTGTAGCCTCGACATGGCACGGTTACACCCACGATGGGTAATTTCCAGCACGCGTGCTGGTTCCCACGGGTCAGAAGATTAATTCGACACGCTGGCACGTGAAGCTAAAAATGACGACAAGCAGCAGATAGCCGGGCCAAGAGAAAGCTATGTAGCTTGGCCCAACGTGCCACTCGTGCACGTGTGTGAAACAGAGACAGGAATAGAGCTGGACAGACAGAGAAAGAAGGTCGACGATTGATGAGCACCTGCACCAGATTAGCCACGTTACTAATTGCAGCGAAATGGGTCGAGCTTAGCACCGAGTTAGCGTGCAAGTTAAATGGTAAACGTGTCGTGTCGGTTAATGGTCCCTTTTTCTTCCTTCGTCGGCGATACTCGTTCCTGGCAGAACGATTATCGTGAACAATTGTTCGCCCGGGCGACACCGCCAAGAAAATTCGTAAATAGTTGTGGCAATTCTAACGAGACTGCTTTGTAATTTACGCGAACACAATGTGCAATACATTGGAAAGTTCGAAATCGTCTTAGAAAATTCTCGTGTTGGCGATGCGAACTAATTTAGTAACATTTTAAAGAGATTTCGATTGGAAAATTCTCATTTTTTCCAAATTGTCATCAAACTTGATTGTTATTACGAGTCCCAGAGTTATTACGAGTGTGGTATTACTTTGAAAAGAAATATCTTCGAAACGACACTTATAATGGCGCTATATGTACGATCTAGTATAAATTAGAAATGTTTCTCTATAATATCCGACGATTAGGCGCTGCTACTTGAGAACTGAAGAGGATCTGGATGAGTCGGAGATTCGCGAAACAAATGTGACAAACCGAGGGTTAAAAATGCCCAATGTTTAGCGAATCGTACGCTTCACTGAATTGTAAACAGATTTGTAAAGATTAAAAAATAAAAACAGTTTCCATTGTTTCTTTAAATATGAAATTGTGAGCCTGTGTTAAGGCCAAAAGATATCGTTATCGATTACATATCAAGCTGTCGTACCATTTTTCGAATCTATGTTTTCAGGAGAGGCATTCGATGGCTTCTCGTTATCGTCAAATCAACAAAACACAACAACGTTATAAATATATTATCATTGATTACCTGTACGTACACACAACTATAATCTTGTATCATTATATATGACAGATAATCTCTGTAATATCACTTGTCTCCAGGTCACGAAACGCTATTACCTGTAATATGACTGTAGTGTGTAATTTCATACTGTATTCGTAGATATATGCCTGGAAAATGTATTATATTCCATCCTGCTCTGTAAGTAATAATAATCTGGCCTGTGTTTTATTAAATAAACCGCGTGTGTTATTAAAACACGTTATACAGGACTCGGACAAGTTCTATTTTTTGCAAAAACATTGTTGTATTAAATGAAATTTTGCCTGTACATAATTAACAAATAAATAGACCGCGTTTCTCTGGGAAATTGCGCATTATAATTTCACGTTAACCCAAATTGACGTATATTACATTTTAGAAAATATTGTCGAACATAACACTAGAGTTATGTTCAATGAATTATGGTAATATCATTCTTAAACGTACAATTTTTTACCCACAAAGAATTAATTTACTATATAATATTATATCGGTGTAAATACTATGAAATTTTGTTTGATTTTTCAAAAAGACAATTTCCTAGATCTCACCTCTAACGTACTCCACAAACATGCTACGAGCAAGTAGATTTACAAATATCCCATCACCATCAAGGATCCAAAAAACAAAAAAGAAAGAAAGAAAAAAAAAGAAAAGAACGCCTTGCAGATTCGAATCTGACACTCGAACTATTATTAGAATGAAATGAAACAAGCAGTTATAGCACCGCGTGCCCCGATGATTATTCCAAACGCGTTCATTCTCTCGAATTCTGAATTCGTGTACCTGATTGCCGCCCTGGCGGTGACAGGGATATAAACCCACTGGCTGGTGCAGGTCTTCAGGTTTTCCTGCCGAGTCTATACACATGCTGCTAACCAGGTGTCTGATCTGCAGCGAATTAACAGATTTGCAAACTGTTACTACTAAACTTTCGCCGCGAAAAAATTTCAAAGAAACTTGTCTCGCTTCTTTTATCGTTCGAATCTCAACAGTCCGAGTGATCTCGCGCAAAGATTTACCACAATACCTTCCTATTTCTTATCTCACAACCCTGAAGAAATGGAAAACACGAAGCCACACAGATAGTACACGTAAGCCTGAAATACGTACAACTAATCATGCAGGTGTGAACGAGTGTTAAGAGGCTTTAGGTTAGAGAAACGAAAAATCGACTTTCGACGAGTATTCCGTCACAAAAATATGAAGTAAAAGTTGTTCTTAATTACATTTCAAGATTATTTGCTTCTTAATTCAGAGAAGTGTGTTTGAAGTTCATTGCTAGGCTGCAAAGATTCGAAAAAGTCGAATTTTCGCTTCAAGCGTGAAACTGCGGCACGAAGAGACACGAGACAGATAACGAAACAAACGGCTGAAAACGGGGCTCGTCATATGTTTGATCGAGGTTTGGATTCATCGTCCGTGCGTCTATTTGTACCTGATTTCCACCTTGTCGATGGCATGGATAGAGTCCAGCCGGTTTGTGCAAGTCTGCCTTGCGTGCCGGCGAATCCAGACAGGTGTTACCTCCTTCTCCAAGATTACGAACCTGTTCATTAGTTAGTACAATCATTTCACGGATTAGTATCATTAGAAGCGGCAGGTTAGTTCGTACATTCTTTCGCGTAACGCGACGAACACCCGAGAAAAAGAAATAATTTTGTCGTCTTGATTATCATATCAACGAATTAAAACTAAGCTAAGGTATTTGAAGCAGCTGAACCTTGAAAATCAAGTTAAGTTTCATAATTTCAATATTTATATCATTAATCATTATCCATTCGCTTTAATATTTAAAAAGTAATGTCATTAATTTGAAAAATCTACGTTCAAAAAAAAAAAATTGCCAATTATTCCTTGAATTCTCAATGCCCGATTCTAATCGTCGACAACCCGTATATGGTAAAAGATCTTCTTTGGAAAAGGAAACTATAGCCATATGCTATTGTTGGGAAAGTTGGAAAATTGAACCTCTTTAAAAAGAACGGATCTGACAATCGACGAATTCCTCTCGTTAGAGAGACAGCGAAGAGAATCAATCTTCGATATCTGCGCGCTATAGAAAACAATAGGAATTATATCCCGGGCGAAAAATATTTTTCGCGTTGCAGACGATTTCCTATCGAAAATATTTTTCTCCTGATGGACCGTGTTATTTTTCTCTCTGGTGTTCGCACGTCGCCACGGATATTTACAATCGCCAAGTATTTCGCAGTGCCACGTCTGGGAAAACGAAAAACGCATAAATCAATGGAGGGAAATGTAATAATTGAACGGCTGCGCTCGTATATAAAGCTTCGCGAAAGCTCTGGCAAAATTTCACCCTCGCGATACCATCGAGATGTAAAGACAAAAGTACACGAGTCATGTGTTATCGCGTAAGTGAATGCGATATGGAAATAGAGAAATAACGCCGCGTAGAGGGCCTTTTCATCCTTGCCTAACCAGGCACACACACTCACCTACCACACCGTTCGTTGATTGGCGTTACACTTACACATGAGCCGTTTAATGCAAAAATAACGTCAGTCAGTCTTTTGTCTGTCTGGCTTATAACCATATCTAGACATCGTAACCATCATTCTGTTTTGTGCAGAAGTACTGTAAGTATATCTTCGTTATCTATAGTTCCACGTTAAATAGCAGGATACGCGAAAATGTCAAACTCGAATCCTGGCAAAATTTTTATTTTATCCTTCATTACCCGGAAGTTTGACTTACGTTAAACAACTCATATATACTGTGCATGTGCATATGTATTAAACGAGGGCACAAAGGATCTCTGTGCAGCGTACTCTCTATTCCTATATCGTTGTTTCTTTATATGCTGCTATCTTTACATCTCCATGCTCGATACGTGGTACCTGATCGTTCTTTTTTACGCCTCGCTGACATTTTATCGGCGTAGATTCCTGTTAAACGTTTCTTTCATTATGAATCATGCGGTGGAATCTCGATTGTACAAGTTGGTTCTTTGTCGTTGAGTTCGCGGAATTTGTGCAAGTTGTTTTAGTTTTGCAAACTGTAATGCGAAGGTTTAGAAGTCCAGCGTTTGTTAACACATTGAATGCCATACGGATTTTATATATTTTGCCCTGAGAGACTCGACAGATTGAAATATATTACATCACGAGATTTAATTTCTGTAAGATATTATGTTGCGTTTACACGATATTTTGGGGGTTTTATCTAAGTCGTTCACACTGTTGGATATTTTTAGCCCATGAAATTTATCATCTTTTAATCATTCTATAAAATTTAAATAAATGGATCACCGATAATAATATTGATAGTCAATGTATTAAAGTAGTTAATACGCTCACTTGAAAGTCATAGTGATGTAATTAATTAGTTAAGTTGACACGACTATTTTAGCGTTTTCTAAAATTTGATCGTCGTTATATACAGGGTGTACGACCATGAACTGCCCAATTGATTTAGATATTTTAAGATTTTCATAGTTTCTCTACAGTACTGTCTCTACCAATATTCCTTAAAGTTTCCACAAATTTCCAGCAACTTCTTTCTTAAAACAACCCGCATTTCTCCTGATCAAACCGTTCAATCGAGATCACCGTCTGTGAAACGTATCGAGTATCAACGAACGATCGATTTTTCCTCGAGCTCGTGGTACACGGCCCGTAGAACAGTTGCACAGAACGCGAACAAAAAGATGAGGCCTGCAACAGAGCGATGCGGTTTTCCATTTTTCAGATAGACGGCGACAAATCGAAAATGAGCCGGAGCTACTGTGTTTTGTCTGCGAATATACACCGATCCTTGCACGTGCACTACGCGCATACACCTACGAAAAACACAGACGCACAGAAAAACACAGACGTACACGTGATCTTCGCGTATAGAAGACCACGTGTGTTCGCGGGTGTATGCGTTTTCATGCAATAGAATGCATTCAGTCACGAAAGCCCGGTCAGCAAAGTCCTGATTTCGCTGCATGCAAGAATTCTGTGGTCGTTGCAGTTTCAACACGAGCATCTTCGTGTCTTTCATCCTCGTCGTTCGTAGTCGTCGACGTTGGCCGATCTGGCTGGAATAAAAACTACTGATTTATCGTCGACGTTTGGCCGACTTCGATGAAATTCCGAAAGTTGCAGGATTCCCATCTTCGTGCCGAGCTTTATTAGAGACTCGGAGGCTCCTGTTCGACCAACTAATTTTTTCGAGAGGGTTCCTTTCGATGATTTATAGAGTCCTGATTTTTGGAAGTTATTCGCAAAGTCGATGGAATTCGATGGGAATTGAAAGAAATTGAGGTGATTGGAGACTAAATAATTGGATGAATGATAAGAGGATTCTTTGAATAAAATTTAATCTTCTATAACGCCACGTCAATTGAATTTTCTAAAATTTACTTATAAAATGTCTTTTCTTCTATCGTCAAGCTTGTCACTCGTTACCGTTACGCGAGGATACCTGGTAACATCAGTAATTTATAACTTGTAACTTGTAAAATTTTATCTATCGTTAATTTGATCGCACAAGACGCCTCTGCTAATAAAACGGAAACATCCCAACTAAAGCGAGTAAAATTTAAATAGTCATTCGATAGCCAAAAGTCTATGCAAACCAGTTCATAAAACATACGTTACGAAACATTCACCCCTTTCCACGCGTCGTTTCATCGAGCAGCCAAATCCTTCTCCCTGAGCATTCATCAAAGGCACACTTTTTAACGAGCACAAATTTTTCACTCGTATCGGTCCACGTGGATCGGAAAATTATTTGCATGCGAGAGTCGTATTGGAACTATAAATCCACTCATCTCCTCGTTTTCCCGACCGTGAGTAGCCAACGTGATTTAACCAACCCTCCATAGAAACAAAGGAAAAAGAAAAACGAAACAAAAAGTATGATGAGAGTAGAAAAAAAGTGAAAAAGGTGATGTCGGATGTCAGGAAGAAGAGAAGAGAAGAGAAGAGAAGAGAAGAGAAGAGGAAAGGCTGGCTAAACTGTAAAAGCATAAGTTTCGTGACAGCCAGTGAAATTGTTATTTCGCATGCGGCACGGAACGCATTCCGAAGCGCAGAGCGCGTGAAATGTTTCTTCGCGAAAATGTCCGGCCATCCTTTACGCGTTTCCTCCTTTTTCCAACGCGCCTCTCTTTTTCCACTATTTGCCCGGCCGTAAGAGTTTCTGCAGGCGAACGGTGCCAGCGCCGGGAAAAAATATGGCAAAACGCATTCCATTCCGGTTCGAATGGGGGAACTGAGGGTAACGGCAGGGTACTAGCGAGGGTGGAAACCGGTTGATCGATACGATTTCTACGCCACGGTCTCGTGGCTAACGCTCGATTCTTTCCCGATTTCAACTCCGTTCGACTCGATAAAGCGGATCAAGCACCAAATTCTGTTTTGTCTAATTTCTACGTTTCGGTTTACGGTGCTGAAAAATTCATTTACGCGTCTGTTTATTAACGTTCCACCATTTCTGTTTTAAGAGAAATTCGAGTGTAACAGAACAATAGTAGAATATTCAGAAATAAATTAGAATTTAATTCTAAAATGGAAAAGCAGAAGAAATTGTCATTTTTGGCAAACCTAAGACGACCGAAGATTCAGTTAAGAAATTCGTTTCCATTCGATCTCGTTCAAAGAGAATTCAACGAGGGAAACGTTGTACCTTTGTCTTGTCGGCGTTTGTAAAGAGGCCTGTGTAAATTATGAAAGATTAAACCATAGTTTTGCTACGTCATAATCGATCATAATTAGGAAACACTAACGTTGTAAGGTAGAAATAATGAAGTAATTGCAGATTTCTTACATCAATCATTCTGAACATTATTTGCTTCCGAAATAACAGGTTGCAGGTCTTCAAGTAACAAACTCTAGTCGGAGAAGAAAGTAATTCTCTGTTCGATTGTTTCGATTAAAATTTTCGAATCATTTCTGTATATGCGGCAAAGATATTTATTCCAATTACGAGATTTGTCTTAAATATTCGTATAAATATAATATCGTAAAAAAAATTTCATTGAATGTTAATGAAAATATAGATTCATTTACGAATCCTACGATAGAGAACCCTGATACCAGAGAACGAGGCCAAGTCCTCGACTTGAGAAACTTTTCAATAGAGCAAGTCGAACTTCCGAGAAATCATTACCCAGAGCCGTTTCATTTTCCGCCTTCACTTTCAAAATGAGTTTTTAAGTTTTACGAAACCAGCCATGTAATTCAGTCGCTAACGCGGACAGACGTCAACTAAATATTTAAACGACACACCATGGCCTAGAATTCATATTTCTAGGGAAAAGTAATTATCACGCATCATTGTAAATTCTATTTCAACAGACTCGTTTGTTGAAATGGTAAAAGAAGCAAGCGTCAAGAGAAGAGGAAACGATTATTTTTTCGGCGAGGAAAAACTGCAAATGGAGAAAGCGACAAGTATTTCAGCATCTAATAACATTTCCAGATAAACAACCAGGTTGTGATTAAAAAAGTTAATTAAGACATAACTAACCTCATACATTTTTTACTATTTATTTTATATTTTCAGAGGTGGTAAACGCTGAATGTTCACGATGTGGCTGGCAAAATTAATAAAAATATGTTTCTCCGTTTCTACTGAAAATCTTCGCTTCCGAAGTTTTCTTCGAATTCGAGTGAGTTCAACAAAATTACAATGTACCTGATATATCATCGACTACGATCACTTTTTCCTTTCATAAGCTTCCTTTCCGTCACTTTTCTTTTCTCACTTCTCTTTCTGTCTCAGGATCTATATTCAATTATCCAATCGTACGGAAAATTTTCAGTCTTCCATCCCTTAATTCGGGATAAAATCGGCGAACTAAAGGAAAACAGGGTGACAAGGATAAGGGAAAGCATGAAATATCCACATTGCGTGACACTGCAATTTACATGAAAGTAGAAAGCCTTTAATCCAACGTTAGATGCCGTGACTTTGTCGTGAATCTACGAACGTACATGAGGAAAGGATCTAGGGTTTTCGAGAAGGGTCCACGAGATTACGAGGAACAAGGACTGACTTTTCTTCGATCGATATTTCCATACGATACCGTCTCGTAAAGATTATTCCGACGATTTAACATTAAAACGAACGCCAAGTCTAAAGTCGTTACAGGTGCTTGTAAGCTGGCATAATTATTGTGTTTAATAATCATCGTGGATCTGAAGCATTATTTTACCCGTCTGTTTTAGTCATTCGTTTCGTGAACGTAAGACATAAAAATGGCGGCATTAATTAAACGTTAAAAGTGCTATAAACTGCTTCGAAAGAGAATCGGTGGGAAATAAGAGAAAGAGAGAAAGGTGCAAAAGTGTGAAAAATATATTGTGCACGCGATGCCTCCGTTTGAATCGGTTGAGATTAATCGTTCGATATGGGCAAGCTTTGAATATTTATATAATAATATATGAAGGTCACGCGGGGGAAAAAAAGTTGGAAAGCTCGCGATATCAGTCCCAGATTTTTAAGGATTAGTTGAAGGGTAAAAAAAAAAAAAAAAAAGAAAGAAATGAATGAAAAATATCGGAGGAAGTTTCTTAAGGATAATGATTGTTCTCTGTTCGAATTATATTTGATCTTTTAGTAAAATATTCACGTGGCTACAGAAAATCGTAGAATGTAATAAAATTAGATGAAACTGTTTGCTCAAAGTTAGTGAGAAAACGAGGAATGTTAGGTTGAATTTATTCGAATCGTCTGTATTCTTACTGGAGAGCAAACGTAGCCATTCTAATAGAGGTTAAACAAGATGGATATTACCATTGTTACAAATGGATAGTCAGATTGTAAGTAACTTTAAGTACTTTACCATAGTACATTCAAATACGAAGTGTGATGCGGGTCTCTTCGAAATTTATAGAGATTAGGTAAATTGTAATCGTTATTAACTGAATTTCCTATGTTACATCTCTGTGTAAACTTTCTCCATTCATCGACTCTTTCTCTTGATACTATAAAATATTGGAAAATGCAATCAAAGCTACATAAAATAAATTTATTTCAGAAACATTCATTGCTGTAATATTTGATTTAAATTCTCCGTGTTTGTCTTTTATACGAGTGGAATTGATATTAAACAGCACGAGTTACTTCGTTGATAATAATCAATAACCAAACACATGTATTTATGATAAACGAAAGGTTTGTCAGCCGAGAAATTACGGATTTCGCTGTAGTTTACAGATAATATAAATTCATTGAAACAATGTCATCCATCACTTTCGTCATCCTATTCTTCCACCAAACAATATTGCGAGCTAAACAGGGGAAAACTCCAACAGAAAACGAAGAATTCGGAAGTGTACACTAGTATCGATGGTGGAAGTTGAACGTCCAGGCGTCAGAGACGGAAATCACGGAAATCACACGATGTGCACGATCCGTTTTGCTCGTCTCGCGATTGACAGTGCATTAATTTCGTTTCGATCCAGAGGAAGAAGGGGACGGGGTGGAATGGAAGGGTTGGAGCGATCAATCACGTCTCGATTTATTTCCGTCGTGTTGCGACGCCGTCTCCTGGCCCTCTGTTTCCCTGCATTCGTAATTGCGAAATGATTGTCGGGCTTGTCGCCGATAATCTCGTAGCCCGCTTCTCCTACGGGTCATTACGTCCTCTCGACTCTCGTGCACCACGTATTTGATCGATGCGACCCGCGCGTGTGTTCACCCTCTGTTATCAAACTGCGACTGGACCTGCCGTGTTTCTCTTCGATCTCGTGAAACTCGAAATTTCCTGGTTTACCACGTAACAACGCGTTGCATCGCTAATTTTAGAGTAGAATATACAGTATGTGCTGTTTAACTGGAAACGCTCGAATATCTGGAAGAATACGAATGATAGGAGAAAATGTCGCGGATAAAAGTTGCGCGGTATCGAGGGAGACATAGCGTGCTTTTATCTATATAACTGCGCGATTACCTCGAAACGTTACGCGAAAGTGTGACATTAAAATTTCTAGATGGATACCTGCATTTTTTATTATCTACTCTTGTAACCGACGGTGCCAAAATCTTTTCACACTGGACACTCTTGTTTTTTCTTTTTTTTTTCTACCATCAAATTTTAAAGTTCATATCTCGATAGCGGATAGTGCAAAAGACGCGAAATTGCAGTGCTTTGAAAACGATCGAATGTTAGCTATAAGAATACGTAATAAAAAATAGAAGTATTCATCTCAAGATTTTAATTTCATCTTATACAACTTTCGCCTAAAACATTTCCTCGTATCATTCGTACTTTTCGAAATGTTTGAGCGTTCCCACCTAAGCAGGACACACTGCCGTACTGTAACTTACGAAATTATCTCGACGCTTTGAAATGTTCTAGATAAAATGATTTATTACATCAATATCTCTAAAGTATGTTTAGTAGTCTACGAATATATCGTCAAATTATTAAATTTTGATGAAAACAAAACCAAAATAGAATAGAATAATTGCCAATAAAAAAAGGATGATACAAAATAAACAGCGAAATACCATATTCATAACCACGCCTAAGTCCTAAAGGAAAATATATGAACCTGACAGACCGCAATTTCCATGACACCGTCTCTCGTTTAGCAATTTAATTCTTACATAAACAGAGGATCGGACACGATACAGAAGAGAAACAGCCGCGAGTTATAAGCCATCAAAGGAAGACTTTAATTGCAAAATCGAAATGGAACAGCGAAGTAATGGGGAAGGCAGCGCCTCTTTCAACCAGTGTTGAAACGTCTTCGCCCGAAGCGACGTTCGATTCGCCTCTATTATCCGGCGCGACTACCGATTTCGTCGTGCTGTAAGCCAAGAATTCAACAAGCCGATCGAGACGAATCGATTTCCGATCGGATGTCGCACGAGCCTCCGGCCGCGATCCGATTGAGATTGCCTCGACCGCGGGCTGCATTGTTTCTCGATCGAACGCATTGTTTTCTATGTCGCAAGCTCGTCGACATCAATCATTGTCTTCGCCACCGACAATTGAACTTTGCCTATCTGTATAGATACAGGCCCTGCCAGCGTTTCGTTTGTCTCCTACCTCGTATAAAATACAGGATACGCGTTAATTCGTATATATCGTTGAGAAAAATATCGAGTGGATGTTTCTTCCACTCGTAGCGTTAACAACGTAGATTTCGAGTATCGTACATTGTTCGAATCGTGATGTACGTTCGAGTGGAAAGTTGGAAATGTTGTATTACAGTTTTTAAGAGTTTTTATTCGCACGTAAAATCTTGAAAAGAGCTATTTTACCATTTCTTTCGTTCCTTTTAACTGTTCTCAAAACACATTCAAACAAATTCACTGAAAACTTTGTTGTACTCTCTTCTTTCATACGCTAATCTCAAGCAAGAGAGTTCAAAATCCTGAAAAACTAAGGATTCCGCAGACTCAAGAAAAACCACGGAAGAACAATCCCGCGGCACTCGACGCCTGCGCGAATCTCCTAGGGAGGATAGCAGCCGCGCGTCTAAAAACCGTAACGCGACATTTCTCTGAAAGGAAAACGGGGGAAAAAAGAGGTGAGGAAGAAGATAAAAAGGAAGCCCTCTCTCGTCCATTTATCCCATTCGTAAAAATGGCCATTATTCGGCTAAAAGAACGGAACCTCCGAGTATTTGGCGCACCTTGGTGTATCAAAATGTTGGTTGGTAACGTCGTTAAAGAGAAACGAGTGGCTCCGTACGTTGATTCCGATCGTCGTTTACGTAGCTGCAAAAGAGAAGATACGAGGATTGCGGTGAAACACGATAAATTCTTACCTCGCCGGAAGCTACCGCCTCGCCAGGTATGAACAGCTCCGGATAAACGTTGTCGAGGTACCACTTGAACGACTTGCAGCCGAGTTTCTTCCTCAAGGCCTTCCGTTCCGATACGTCTCCGTACTTGCCCTGCGAAAATTGCGAATCATAAGCCCGGAAATTTTGCCTGCTACGATACAAGGAAGGAAGGAAGGAAGAGAGCAAGCTGGACTGCGTATCGGAGGAAAGGGCTGTTTCCGGAAGGCAGGGATTTAAGGGATGTAAGAAAAGGGGATGAGAGTTATAAACGTAAAGAAGGAAAGGAAAGGGAAGGGAAGCGAGACAAGCGAGGAGGAAATAAAGACCGGAGAGAAATACATGGAATCTTTTATGGACTCGAGTTTTAAAGCCCTCTAGAGCAGAATAATGGCAATACTTTGGTGGGAGACCATTCACGGCACTCGTGCAATGAGTATGCTTCTACTAGGCCGTGGATGGTCACTTTCGACTAGTCGTCGGAGATTTTTTCCATCGCAGTTCTTTGTAATTAGGTTTTATTCATGGAATTTTGGAGATACAGGATATAGGTTCGAAAGTGGCTGGCTTGTTCTACTTGGAAATTGGTATTGGATAGAAGAGCGGTGGTAAAGGGACCCGATTAACTGTCAAATTATTATATCACTGTTTATTTGACGTGTAAATTGATATACGACGTGCAAGATTATCTCCTTAGACATTCGTGAAACGTTTTCTGAAGATTTCGGAACAATTTTTGTTGAACATTGCTGAAACACCAAGCTAATATTTCAATCGGATACTTGCCAAAAGTGTTATTTCCTTTTACTCCTATGCCACACGCAAACTTTTATTCGTTATAAAGTGCCGCGAAAAAAAAGTATATCTGCTATAGAAAATGGAAAATTCAAGCACGTATTGTGACAAACCGGTGCTCCACTGATAAAACGTTTTCGATAGCTGTAAAACAATTTCCAGCAGTACTCGAGTGAACTGTTGAATCGCGTCCGAGACTATTCTTTGTCCGTAATAAAACAAAAGGTGCATCGCAGAATGCTAATCTGCTAAGGTTATCGTCGAACTTGGAAAGAAATACTGTTATTACCGATGTTAAGGGCCGGAATGAGGAGAATTAAAAGTGAGAATCAGTTCCTTGAAATTAGCCTCATTTTGGAACCGTGAAAATTTAGTCTGTGATACTGTTTGATGCCTGATAGGGCTGAAGCGATAGTTGGACGGTTTGGTAATAAGAGGGAGAATTATTGTTGAAGATTAAAAGGTTTAGAGCTCGTTTCATAACGGCAAGATTATGAAAGATTAGAAGAATTTCGCTTGCAACTGTTCGGATCCTCTTCGGTGGATCGTTGCAATTGGATGGTTCGTGCAAATGAGAGGATTGTCGCTGAAGATTACAGGTCGACGTAATTTGTGAGATAATGGTATCATTTTGAACAAGAAGAGCGGGAAGTTTGGTTTCTTTTTATCCCTTTTAATTTTCTTGGAAAATGTATTACTAAAAATTAGAATTTCGCAGAATTCATGAACATATTGTAAATTCTTTTTAAAAGAAGTTTCTACAGTTCTGATTTTATTAAAAAGAAAGATATTAAAAAGAAATAGGAGAAAATTTCCCATGAAAAGTCATCATTCTACGAACAAGAAGATTTTTCTATAAACTTTCCATAAAACCATCATATCATGCTTCATTTAAACTGCCTACAAGATCATCGCTGCTTTTAAAAAGCTATTACAATATATTTGGCGTACGAATCTAAAAAGTGAAATTCAATATTTAAAAAATATACCGCAAGTTGTTTAATCAAAGTACTTCCAGTTGTCTTCTATAAATTTAAGCTCTCTATCAGGCAAATGATGAATTCCATCACGGAAAAACGTCGTATCTTTAGATAAGATCCAATTATTAGGGGATTAAGAAAGGTGATGGTTCTGTGAAATTGTTGCGTAACAATACTAAGCTACATACTGCTTCTACGGTCAAAGACATTATAATGAGTCTTATCTGGGACGTTTTTCAGCAGTCAGCTTATTTGCTACATATTACTCCTTTGGATTATTATCTGCTTGGACCGATACAGTACACTTTATTCGATACTCACTTGCAATTAGTGGAGATACAGAAATGAATTTGTCGTTTGGCTGATAGGTGGCTTATAATCGTAGAAAGCAACGGCGATTATTTCGATCGAACAACTTGCTCTACTTCCCTTTAAATAAACTTTCAGTTCCACTGAAAAGACTTGAATTATTCATTTGTATATCTAATATTAATAAACTACGTAAAATCTGTATAAAAAATTCTTAAAAAAAATATATCGATCTGTAACCCTTTATAATTTCCAAACTAAAATTTTCTTTCGATCGTGCCTCGCAGTACTGCCCTATGAAAAGCTAAAAAACGACAAGTTATGCCCGATCAGTTTGCTTCTTTCACACGCCCGTTTCCCATTATTATTTTAGTACGCCATACGACGTGCTCGAGACAGGGTAATCCGTCTGAAAGACGAAGCAGAATCGAGATCGACGCGAGGGAAGTGGGAAAAGCGAGACTGAGTAGCAAGTGTTCACCTTGTCGTGACCTATCCTCTGGTAGTAGTACTTGGCATACTCGTCCAGCCACACTTCGCTCAGCCTTATGCTGTTCCTCTTGAGCACGTTCACGCCGCTGCGCCACTTGTACGGCGAACGTTTGCGGAAGATGTGGCCCACGTGCGAGCACGGCACGATTTCCAAGGTACCTGGAAACAACAATTGCCTTTCGAATTTCGTTCGTTCGTTCGTTCGTTGCAACCTATACCACGGAAACGGCTGATTGCGGGCGAAAAGAGGATGGGAAACAAGTTTATTTCGCCACAAACAGAAGCTACATCGCTATGGTTTTCAGGATTTAAGTCTTCCGGGAGATTTTCCATGCGGCACCGTGTAGCCATCCGTGGAAAAATGAGGATAGAGAAGATCGGCGTGATTGTGCGCCCAGAGATATCGGAGTCTGACTTAGATCAGATTTAGCATGGTATGGGTTCCTGTTAACTGTTATGCTAGGAACGTATGAGAAAAACGATGCTGGAAATCTTCTGGATTTTTTTTTGCTAGACTTTGGTCGTCGAAATTAACGAAAGATGTAACTGTTGTGTTATTTTTAACACTCGACATGTTACTTTGTACACAATACTGTTTTTTTGGCCAGAATGTTGGCCAGCATTGTAGTTAGCTTCTTGAGCACCTAAAAAAATCACTGAAACTGATATCCGTGATGATGTTTCTATACGGGGTTTCTCGATAACTTTTTTACAAAGCGATATTTCGGTGATGGTTAATAATACGAGAAAATGGTAGAGAAATAAATTTCACTATTTGGAATCATGAAAATTATGACCACGACGAAAGAGAAAAATTTCAGTTCACAGAACCAAACAATTTATCCTTCTAGAACTTTCTTGTATTATCAATGATTATCGGAATAGCATTTTGTAACAGAGTTACTGAGAAGATAGATTTTGTTAATCGATCAGCTTTTAATTTTTATCGCCGTACAGCAATATTATGTTATTTTCAAGGTTCCCGGGATTTAAAATTTAGTTACGCAACAATGAATTTCTATAAAAATTTAAAGTGTCATTCTTTCGCGAAGAATAATGTTCATTCTTTAGAATTAGCAAATAGCTCGAATAACGGGAGTTGTTTTCTCGTTTCAGTAAATACCAGGACAAATTTTTGTATTGGTATTGCACATACCTCCGCACATCCAGGTCTTGAAGGAGAGCTCAAGATTCTCGCCACCCCAAATATCGAAGCCACTGTCGTACGTGCCGAGACGGTCAAAGAAAGCTCGATCTATCGAAAAGAGGCCTCCGGCCATCGTCGGTGACCATACAGGCTCCGCGGGATTCTTGTGTCTTTTTT
Source organism: Bombus terrestris (assembly GCF_910591885.1). Classification (NCBI taxonomy): domain Eukaryota; kingdom Metazoa; phylum Arthropoda; class Insecta; order Hymenoptera; family Apidae; genus Bombus; species Bombus terrestris. Next base: position 12,554,306 of record NC_063281.1, on the reverse strand, counting down.
TCTCTCTCTCAGGGACTGCGTGCCAGTTGAACTGATACAGAAAATCAAGAAGTCTTGGGAACCGAGCTGGTCGACATTGAGAAATTATAAGAAATCCGTGGCGAGACGACGAAATCTCGAAATATTTTCGATAGCGTAGTTTTAGTACCAGCATATTTGTATTTATCCATATGTTTGTCTCACGGCAATGCTTGTCTTCCTCTTACTGCGTTTCACTTTCTTTTAAAAGATCTTTTCCCGTTTAATTAATAGATTAAATATGTGTATTAAGAAGAATTAGGAAAGAATTAAGAAAGAGCTACGCTACACGGCATGTCTGACTACAGGCGGACCGCAACTACTTACAATTTGCCACTCCCACTCACAGATACGTATACATCACGATCTAATCATTTCTATATTTTCTGTACTGTCTAATCTTTGCTCAAATGCTACCATACGATAGATAGATACTTAATTAAGATTTTTATATTATTATATGTGTATCACACACTCTAGAAAGACATGATTATTCGTATGTACGTTTCTCAGTGTATATAAATATATCTTAAGATTTTACAGATTAACATAAATATACCAATATTTCTTTAACTGTATAAAAGTACAAACTCAGTAAAATAATCAAAGTGGAGAATTCTGTCAGATTCTAAAGCACAGTTGACATCGGCCCCATCGAAAGCGCAATCATCGAAATTCCGGTAATAATTTTGTAAATTTTACCAGTGATTAATCCATCCCTGGTCGGCAGAGATCGCCACCCGGCATTGCGAATAGTTTTCGTGAAATAACGGTGAAAGGAATTTCTGCTTACCTGCAGATTCCAATCGAACCCACCCACGTTCACACCGCCGGAATCCCGCCAATGATATTCGAGCGTGGTGTCGTCGATAACATCGATCACAGGACAAACGACTGTCGTCGGATCACGAGCGATACGATCGAGAAGCGGCTCCAACCAGCCCTCGGTGCATTCGCAATGGCTGTCCAAATATGTCAGGACAGGTGCCTTCGCCGCTGCTGCACCCAGCAAACGCGCCCTGATAAGACCTTCGCGCTTTTGCGCCCGGATTATCTGTACCTTTGGGTAGTTCATCATGTAGTCCTCTAGTTGACGCTGCAGATGTGCTGTGAAATTTTTAATTCGATTACTCAGCGACTAAGTAGATAAAAAAAGTGTTTGCATATTTATGCTTCTGTAAAGGAAATTGAGATATTTGTAAGGACATAATAAAATCTTCATTAGGATTTATAAACGACTCCGTTACAGGACTGCAGAACTATGATAAAGTACTAAAAATGCACGTTTGTAGGATTAGTAAGGTTATTCGAAAATTTTATTGCTCTGTCTATTAATTTATTATCCTTTGTGGGATATAATCCGAGATGCTACGTGATGCAGCAACTCTATACCTTCCAACATAGTTACACGTAAAATTCAGATTTACGGGATCTGATGAATTATGGGGACCCATTGGGGATAGCAATTAGTAGACATTCGTGATTTAGTTTACGTTAGAATAGCTATATGAGAACCTTTCCTCTAAGCCTTCACTTACTGAGCTTAATTAGTTTAACTGCGGATACTATACAGAGGTTTTAAGTATCATACCCGTGCGAATGTAACGATCCTCATCGAGTTTATTTGCAAACTAACGAATCATATTAAAGGCATCATTAAACGAATTTACAACGACATTTAAACAGCTGAATAATTATTTCACCGAAAGAGTATTTTACTTTCGAAACTTTTTGTCTCACGATTCTAGTCATATCTTTCTACTTTTTCTTCTGCCAACAACGGCAAAACTTTCATCACGTTACGAGCTGACTCAAAGCCCATCATCAAAGCTTATAAAATACCAGATTATTTTCATTCTTCTCCTGTGGTGATATTACGTTGCAACTTAACCTCGAGATAGCAAAGTAAAGAGACACGTTCCTTGTTATTATTAATTAAATCGCCTTTATTACAACCATGTTATTTCACACTTCTCTGCGACAGATAAGAAAACAGATAAAAAGAAGGGAAAACACGAATACGAAGATCAAGAAGCGAACAAGGAGTTCATTGTTTCCTGTTCCTATGACAAAATTAATTTAACTGGTTTTGTAATAGGTCACAACGTCGGCCCACGTTTCTCGTTAACTATGTTTGTAAGCCTGACTTCCGGTTAGCACAGAAGCTTATCCTCAGCATTTAGGGGGGATTGTACAGGCTGTTCTGTTCCTATATCGTTTCCAACACGTTGCGCCTTCCCTAGCCTGCTGTCAAGCGAGCTTAATCTGGCCGGCTTTCCCCAGCGATTTTTATTTTCTTCCCTCTTTTCCCCTTTTGTTACACGTGACTACGGTTAGTTATCTGTCCGTTCCATCCGGCGACACGTTAATTCGATCTGAACACCTTCGACGATAAACCGACCGCTCCGCTTCTGGCTATCTCTTTCAACGAGCTGAGAAATGTAAATATAAAAAAAGGAAATCTTTGCCTTGTCCTTTGGGGATGAGGTTTCTAAAGATCTTTCCTCTTCGGAGAAAAATTAATTCCAGTTTATTCATTGGGATATAGACGACTGGCAATAGCTTCGGTTAATTGCATTAAATTTTGTTTTAACGAATTTTCTATTAAATCATTGCCAGCAAAAGAAGTCTATAGAGACTCGTATTTTGGAATGTTTGTGAATACTTTATTCGTCTGAAACTGGAAGTCTACTAAATATCATAATTTATCTTCGTTAGAGTAAAATTCTTTATAATTCATCACGAATCTCATCCCTCTACAGGAACTACATTACGCAATTCTTTTCCCCTGAACTCATTAACAAACTTATATCCTTCATCAGCGAAACTTCCACGATATTTCCCAACAAAAATTACCAATTAAACGCATCTACCTCGTCAGCCCGCCTCACAGGGCCAATAAAACACTCGGCGAAGTTCGTAGCGTGGAAAAATCCTCTTCAATCGTACGATTCGTCTTTCTAATTCGTGTACTCGGTATTGTCAAAAAATTGTGTAAAGGAAACAGGAATGGCAACCTGTCAAAACGTACTTCCCACGGAAATAATAGGCTTCGCGCGACAGAAAGAGACAATCGATCTCCCGTCAAAGTTTCCTTGGTCGCCGGAAAGCGCGCGTCAGATGCAGGCGAATTTTTCCACGGGACGTGTAGAGAGAAGCAGGGGAAGAGAGACCGGGAAAGATATCAACGTCTCGGCATCGTTGGCATGCATCAAGCTGTCAGGAATTTTCCGAGTACACGCGCGCAACACGTCGACGCCAGCTTTCCCTTCTATTCACGCTGACCCGATCGTTACGGGTTCTGTGCACACCACGGGGGAGATGGATCGCGATTAATCGATCCATCGTGAAGCTACGGAACGCTGTCCGCGATAACGAATCACCCCGCGAGCCTGAATAGAGATACGTTTGCTCGGACGAACAAGTAGCGATACGTAACGAACCAACGTAGCATCTGTATAAGCCCACCGATTTTCCCATTCCTCGACTAGCTCCATTTACAGCAACGATTTTCTCTTATTTAAAGAATGGGTAGAGTTTTGTGTTTTAATTTTGGTTGCTTGGTTGGTACATTTATATTAAATCTCATAATACCAGAAATTAGGTTGAAATCTGACATTAAATACTGGGTAGGATACGCGTGTAATGTGAACGCTCTTTTTGTCCCAGTTGTTGCTAACTTTGTACCCCGGTCGGATACCAACGTTGTTAGAAAATATACATTTGCTTAATGACTAGCCGAGATACAAACTATATTCCCATGAATAAAAATAGCTTTATTATAGAAGAAAAAGAAAAAACGAAAAGCTAAATCTCCTTATATTCTGAAACAAGAATGTATATGCGATGGATAATAGAGTGGGACGAGTGTATAAAAATGTATTTTTCATAATATGACAAAAACATGATGCTTAAACTATGCTTGTACCTCGTTCGGTATTATGAAGCTTAATCAAAGAGCACAAGGGAGAAACACGATAAAAATTCCTTTATCCATAGTTTGATCGTGATGTTTCTCCAATGTAAGAGGGTAGTTTCGTATGATATAATCGGCAAAGAAAAAAATCTTAGACCAACATTCTATAATATAAGTCTTTTAAATATCGATAACAATTTTGTTCACTTACGCATATCTGAGAAGTCATCTACCAAAATTATTTCTTGTATGAGGTGCTCCGGTGATCTATCCAACACGGAATGTACCGTCCTCAGCAGTACTGACCAAGCTTCGTTGTGGAAGCAAATTATCACCGCTGTGGGAGGAAGGTCTTTCAAGTATCTTCCAGGTTCTTTACACCTGAAACAGAAAAGAATATTTCTATAGGAAAATTCCAAAACCATTGGAATTCGGTTTCTCTTCAGTTTCTCTAACCATAAGAGCAATTGCCTTTTTATATCGACGAAAGTGGAAAATTTGTAAGTTCTCAATAGTCTAAAAATATTACATTGAAAGAAGAATCGCCTTTCGCATCGATCTGGAATAAATTCGAACGAGGCGTATTAATATCTTAATCCCATCATCGCATCAGTTGGAAGACACGGATTACATGGCGAAGAGATATCGAAACGATGGAAGGCGAAATACGATAATGCGATTAGGAACCACTATGTTGGCAAAATAAACGACCAGGAGGTGGTGTATACACGTTTCGAAGGTCCCTATAGGCCAAGATTCTACAAGCGTTCGATTCCGTATCGTATTGGCTAATAAAGCTAATGTGGATAACAAGATCCGTAAACAATCAAGTTTCTCCATTTCCGGCGTCGTTACGTGCATTTGCGCGTCCATTCGTTTGTCAAGCTACCATTTATCGTTTCCTTCTGTACGTAATCCCGTTAGATTTATAGACCATAAAATTTCCTCCGTCTTATTTCTCCAGTGCTTAAAGCTTAATCGTATACGTTATGATAAAAAGAATTTCCTTGTAAAAAGATTTCTAAATTATATTTTACAAATGTTGGAATCTAGAAGTCTTCTTATAATATTCTAATATCCATAATATTCTGATAATAAGTAAAGGAAAATAATAGAATGTTGAAAGAACAAGTCCAGTAATAGTGTCCTAGTACTTCTCTTTCGTTATGAAGAAAGTAATAGGAAAGGGCAAGAAAAATAATAAAGAGAAATATTAACGTAAAAGGTCTATGGCGAGCTATGCCTTATTAACTCCAACCAATTGATTTTCACTTCAAAGCATCGATGAAACCCTTATTAATATTAGGAAACTTTGAATATATATCTATAAAAATAAATATGTAAATATTATTAAAAAACTTTTAATATATTAATAAAGAAAAATTTGCATAAAAGATTTGAGAAATTGTAACAAAATAGTCTCAGTTGTTGCATAAGCATAACGAAATTCGTGGCAAATGTAGGTAGAAGTTTCTCACTAAATAGAGCTTCTCGTGTGGCCGACGAAAAAGGGCCGTGCAGGTAATGACGCAGTTGGGAAGTTCATGAATTTTTAATGAGATTTGCTCGCGCATTAAGCTAGGATCAAATTGAAAACCAAATTTTGAAACATTCGGTCTAAAAAATGCTTTAACGTGTCACCTCTTCAACTGTTGCACACGTCAGGGATGAATCATTTTTTAAACGCCATCGTCATCGTAGAAAACGCATCACGTGTATATCAAATATAATTATAAATCAGCACAAATTAACTTAGATAAATTTTATGGTTTATTATAATTATAAGAGTTGTCGATTTTTTCCAGTTAGAAAATTATAACACCAATGTTTTATTGAGATTTATAAAGAAATTCTTACGCAATAGAATAAATCTACCAATAGTCATAAAAGAAACACAAGTGTTTCGCTTTCTTAAAATAGCAATGTGTTATGAATTTTCAAATAAAGCAATTCTCAGTAGTTCGACCGGTGATAAATCAGGCGATTGACTTTTCGTCTGACCATAATGCCCATGTACTACCGAACCACCGAATTCCAATTAGATAGAAACTTTCTCATGTAAATTTATCTCTACAATATGATCGATTATTCAAATATAAATTTATAGCTCATTCAAACTCATTTAAATATTTTTTCACGCATTCTCTCCGCGATCACGTTAATTCGATAAGAAGCAGAAATCTCCGGTTAAACGCGAGCAACAAGAGACCCCGTTAAATTTCACGTAAGACGATCGGGTAATCGAATTTCGAAAGAGGAATCTCGTCGAGCGTCGACAAAAAAATGTCAGTCTCAAGGAGGCAACTTCATTTGCCGTTGCTGGTCGTGCAACGTGAACTTAACGACATTAATTCCCCGAAAGCGTCGGAACGGCGAAGAATTTTGTCCGACGTAAAGCGGATAAAACCAGCCTAATTGTCGGAGATAAATTTTGTTTAAAAAGTTGTCACGAAGATTGAATTTGGTCGATCTTTGATTTAGCAACGAACAAGAAACTGAAAATACTGAACTCAAGTAGGTTTACGTTGCTCTCCGCTTTGAAATATCGATTCTAGACTCTGAATTTAATACTGTTAGTAAAGTTGTGCAAATTATAAGTTACCGCGACTAATGAATTATGTTCCATAACATTTTACAAGTAAATTTCCAGCAAAGTTATTAAATTACGAATGAGAAGATCTATAATTTGTAACTTGTTATTTATCAATTCATTCTTATTTAATTGGAATTAAAAGTCACGTAGAAAACAGTTAAATTTCCATAAAAAAAGAAGATACCAGTGAACTCGAGTAAACTAAACTAAAATGCCGGCATTCCTTTGTACTTAATCCCCTAGATATCTCTCCACGCAACGACACCAGTTCCGTGCGTGTCAACAGAGACTGGATAGCCGCACCAATTAGTACATTGGTGCAATATCGTAATCCTTGATGCCTCATGGATTACTGGGACATAAAAACTCCTAATGGTCATGGGGCGCGTACTTTCGGCCATGAACGTAAAAAGAATGCGCCGGTGATGAAGTATTTTTCGTGTCGCGCAGAAAGGAATGCGTGCAAACACGAACCAACTTGAGTTATGGTGGTTTTCGCACGCGAACGCGTTACAAATATATTCGACGGCTTGCGTGGCCTCGCGGCCGATAAAACAAAAATTTCTATTATTGTGTCGCGTTAATTACATAGTTTGAAAGGATAAGATAAACTTCGAACAACTTGCAAATTTCAATATCACCCTTCGGAATATCTTTCAATCGACCAAGTAAAAAATGTAGGCGCAAAAATGTTCACCTCAGAAATATCAGAATTGCTGTTTTATCTAGGTATAAGTAAGTATTTTCGATTGAAGTTTTTCGTTCTATCAAAGGGCATTCTGTTAATCGAGAGATCTCGAGAGCGTTATCTGCTGTTTCCATTGACGTTCAAGTAACAGTAGCGCGCGAGGATAGGAAGCCACGGTACCTGCTCGTACCAAACGTGTATCTACGTTAGCCTAAACGTCAGAAACGTTAACTGCACATACGCTGATACGTGTATATCACGTCTATCGGCTGTGTGGTTTCCGCGTTACCTCGTTCTCGCCATCTCTCTCTGGAGTCGAATCGAGAAAGCTCAAAGAGAAGTCGAAAAATCAGGAAATCGAGGGAACCATTAGTTCTGGTGGAAGGCAGGCTGATTATGCCAAGAGAAATCAACTCGACAAGCGATTGAAAGGGCGCAAAGGCGTCTTTTAGCGTGCACAAAGAACCGAATGATTAATGTACTTCGATCTATTTTGCGGTCGGCTTGCAGTTGATTAAAATTCCATCGGCTCTAGCGAGGAATAGAATGCAATCTTGATCAAAGTAAAAGATAAATATATAGCCATAGGAATTTTTAAGTAATTAACAAATGTATCAGAAAAATGAATGTCCACTTGAATAAATTTCTCATAATATTCGCTTGGAATTTTTTCCATGAATCTTTTATTTTTAGTACTGTTGTGAATGTACCTTTATTAAAGTTTATCGTGCCGTTTACACATTTGTGCTCGTGTTAAAAAATTCATAATACATTTTAATTGATTTAATAACACGATGAGAAATTACACACTCTCTTTCAAAGATAGCAGTAAATTTATTATCATTCAACCTTTTTTCTCCTATTCAAGCAAAGTAGATATCATATATGCATACTTCTATATTCAAAATGTAAAATACGATGGATTTCTTGTTACAAGAGTTAATTTTTCATACGTGAAATCATTTTCGAATATCGTGTAATGCATATAATAATAAACAATGCGGTGCGAATTTCTGTGTTTATCTATTTATCGGTATCGAAGCTCTATAAATAAAGAGGCAAACGTGTCGCTAAAAATTGCTCACTTCCATATCGCAAAATATTCGTGACACGTAACGATGCAATAAATGGCCAATAAATTCTTCTATCAGATCGCGTTTTCAATGACGATTCGTCGAAAGCAACGGCAGTTTATGGATTTTAATCAGCGCAACCCACTGAACCGCATCAAGGTAATTTAAATACAAATGTTCTGTACGTATCACACGCCTCCAAATATTCTCTTATCTTTTTTCTGTCACGCTGTCAAATGTATTTAAATAAATTGTCACGATCGTCATTAAAAACTGAAAACGGTAGCGTGACGAAATGAATAACGATATGAAGTATTATATTTCTGTGACTTGATGCAGGAAGTACCAATGTCAGTATTGACAAAGTTGAGATATTAGCAATTAACGATATGATACAAATTTTATGTTTAAATAATTTCCGAAACAGGTTTCTGATCTTTTCGATTTCTCTTCTAATAAAAAAAAAAAGAGAATTAAAGTTATTTGGGTTTTTATACCAACTTCGGAAAAGAAGGAGGGTATTTCATATCGATGAGTATATTTCTTTTTTTTTCTTGTTTGTTTATTTCTCTCTTTCTAATATGCGAAATTTAAAAAAATTGTATTAGAGTACAAAGAAAGAAAATGAGAAAAAGAAAGAGTAGAGCATTCTAATGCAAGTGAATACTTTCTGAAAATAGAAACGAACGAAGGATTTTTTGCATACCTTTTGCATACGCCTGTACAATTCAAAGTGGAAACAGTCGCCACCAGGGAAAACTTTCGTTAAAATTTAGTAAATGAATCGCTGCTGCTGCTGTTTGCATGCGTCGTTCAATTGTTTCGTTACGAATTCGTTCGCACTCCTGTCTGTAGCACGACGAAAAAACGAATCGTCACGGTGGCAAACTTTAACCATTATACTTGGGTAAACAGCTAACGTTGTTTGTCCGTCTGCGAGCAGAAATTGGTATACGAAGAAAATTGCTAGAAAAAATTGTGAAAATTCTTCTTTCCTATGTTTTGGAAACCTATCAGAAAAAAAGCTCGATATAAATCCAATTAAAATTTCGTCAAAACAAGTTCTAGATTCCCAAAAAGTAAATTGTTCGTTTGAAATAAGAAAATTGATTGAAAACTTCCGTTCTATGCGATTCTTAAAATTCATCTCAAAACGTTTTCTCGAATTCCTTCCAGAAATACCGCGAATAAAATCTCCGAGTGACCAGGCTCACGGACGACATACATTCACAGGTTAAGTCTAAAAGAGGCTACGATGGATTGTGTTTGCCGGTAACGAGTAAACATCCTCGTGTCGCTCATCATCACTGCTAAATGCCAGTTAGAATGGTTCCGGCCGCTAACAAGCTCTCTCGTTTGCATCCAATTTCTACACGCGAAATCTCTTCACCCGCGTTAAGCATTGACAGCGAATTTGCGCGGCACTCGCGTCAAGAGAGACCTTTCGACCTCGAGACTCGCGAATCTCGTCTTGACAGTTGACGTCATAACACTCTAACACGTTGTAATTCCCCGATGAAAAATGGTATTTCGAAATGCCTGAAAATTAATTGCCAATTAGGTGAAACGAAATTGCCTCAGACTTATTATAATGTCAAAGTGATTTCGTATTCTTCGACGAGAAAATTTAGATTTGCTTGGTTATTGGATATAATATGAGAATGTTTCCTGACATATTTCGCTTTCATCATTCATGGAGGAAACTTATTGATCGGGCATGTAGAGTAGTGAGAACTAATTCCAAATAATTTTAAATAGATTCTAACACTTTGCATCAATGACTTAAAGACGCTAATTGAAAAAAGAAAATGATATTTTTAAATAATTGGAAGGAATGTCTCCTCTTGATAAATGAATTAAATAAAGCGTCAGAAATCATTCGTTATAACTAATAAATATAAAAAAGTCGTTAATTTTTATTCGCAAGCTTGTAGATTTTCCAAAAGCATTTTGTACGAACATCGTTTGCGTGTTTTGACTCTACTGCACATTTTAATAGATAGCAGCATAGATAATTACAGGAGATTGGGTATACTTGTAAAGATAACTTTTTACTGGACCATATTTCATTTTGAAAATCTCAATTACCTCTGAAAGCGGACATTTAATACTTTAAAAAATATTGTTGGATGCTCACAGGCAATATGCATTACGCGCAGCTTATTTCATGGTTAATTAATGTAGATAGAAAGTGTCTACATTAAAATATACTTTACTTAAAGCTGCTTTAACGTTGGCGTGTTGCTGCATGGATTTTTAATTCACGAAATAGCTTCTTGATCAGAGGTTAGATTTTTAAACAGTATAATTAGATATATGTGAGTTTGATTAGCTGGCACGCAGTTTAATTATGAATTATTATTAGCTAATATATCCTCGGTGAAAATACAGCGAGTCTCTAAATTATAAAATCAAGCGGTAATGGGTGTCATAATTATAGGAAAATTATATCCGTTCATTTGCTTGCGTTTAACAGAGTTTACTTAGCACGACATAAATTTCAAACGATGTTATAATATATAAATATGCGTCGTTTCCTTTGTGTTTTCATATTTCAATCAACTTCCCGTCAAAAAGTTCCAAGGATGTCATGTTTCAATTTGGCCATGGTAAATTAACATCGTACAAATTCTAAAATAATTTTGCAACGCAAACGTGCGCGATTCTATTGTTCGGGTATACAAAATTCTCAGTATAAATTGAATAATTAAAGATCAATTCGAACTAAACTAACAATTAAATCAAGGTAAAGTCAAATAAAATGAAATGAAATCTTCGATTATTTTTGAAAACCTTCAACCTGTGAGAATATATCTTAAACTGATACTTGCCGGTGTATCTAAATTACTATCATCGCGTCTAAAAGCCGCACCCTAAGCAGGAGTCTCCATTTTCCGTCCAAACAACTAAACCGCAAACTAAACAGTCTCTAAACCATCCATCAGACCCATCGTCAGATTTTCAATCTATCCAGCGATCAATTTCAAATCCAGCGACACCCCCAACACCGAAGAAACATTCTCGTTATCCCGGCGTTCGGAGGCTGTCAGGGCTTACAGCAAACTAACATAATTATCGGCATCTCTAGACAATAGTCCTCGTTAACCGCCCTGAAACTATTGCTGTAGACAGTGCACAGTTTGTCGAAGACGCTGGCAGGTCCATTGGAAATCCGAGTATTACTTCCTGTTTGGAGCCAGTCCAAGTTTCCAGTTGCTTATTGGTAGACCGCCTCTTCGCTCCTTCATTCTCTCCTTCTCTCCTTCCACCTCTTTCCCTTTCCTTTTTTTCTTTCTTTCTTTCCCCCTTTTCTTAGCAGTGTCGTTTCGACGACATCGAACAGCCATCGAGGTTGAACGATTTTCTGGAACCGCAGCAGATTCGCGACTAATGGACCTTGAGGAAGAGACACGCGGTCGACGTCGACGTGCCTCTTCTTCGCCCGTCAACCAGAATCTTTAGACTCGGATACTCGAGAACGGTTCATGCCACGGTAAGACAGTTATGGGATCTGCAGAAATTCCACCATAGCTCGCAACCAAGCAGAGTCTCTCTCTGCTCTTACCACCGGAATTTCTCTTCGATAGGGAATCGAACTACTACTACCACTACTGCAACTACTGTTGAACGAGCTTCACTTCAGAATTCTTATTGGCGAAGCTTTATTGAGAAACGCTCGAGGATTATTAGGTCTCCAAGTGTGTTTATTGGTGAAGAGAAGATGTCGAAGGGGGATTTGCGGCGATACTTGGAAGAATACGAAGGAGATCGAGGAATTTGTTTCGCATGAGTAATTTTAGAAGAAATGGAGAATTCTGCGAGTTACGCACACTGGTGGTTGAACGTTTGGAATAATTAGCTGTTTCATGGAGTAGAAAGCTAGTAACGAAGGAACTCCAAAATTTTATTTACGATTTAATTTATTTACGAAAATTTTAAAACGAAGATAAATCGATACCAATAATAAATTACATTTGTCCTAAGAATTAAAGATCTGCTTTACGTTTCGTTGATTTCAACGAGCTCCGTTATCCTCTTTTTGCTTTTTTAACAAATCCCAAGAAGCTAAATTGAACCCGTTTTAATAAATTTTATCAAACACGAATTCCGCCCGCTTTAGCAAAATTAAAACCAGGAAACGCGCGTTAAATCACGGAGAGATCTTCGTAGAAGTATGCGAAACCCTTCTGTAACAGTATGTTTCGAAGAGGGACGCTGGTACAACGAAAATTTGCACGCAGACAACGGTCGCTTCGCGTTGTCCACTCGGTGCCACCCCCTCTCGCACGTCGCCGCGAATTAATTGGTCTTGCCCCGTGATTAGTAGGTCCCACGGAATTACCGCGATGCACCGGCATGATTAATGTTTCGGCGTTGCCAACTTTCGCGCGGCAAGATTAATAATGAACGGAGAGAGGCAGAGAAAGGGACAAAACCGGAACCGCTAGAATAGGAGTTTTAAAACAGCAACGAAACGTCCCCTCGTCTCTGTCCTCTTCCACCAATTTCTATATTTTCCTGCACTCGCAGATTTAGCTATCTTGAATGTCAACCGCAGAAATTTCTGTGGATTCCGAAACGATAAACCTTCGTCTGAATTTTCTTCCTTGTCGTCCGTTTACTCTTACGTCTTTTTTGGCGAATAGGGCATTTTAGAAATCATACTGCAAATTTTAATATCGTAGGATCTCGAAATCATTTGACAGTCATAAATACCATCGTAATTGGATTTCAAGTCATAACTAGATTTCGAGATCATCTGAAATCTAAACTGGTCATTCGAGTCGTGTAATATGTGACCTAGTAACTTCAAGAAATTAATTTCACGTCGTATTAACGAATTAAACCCGAATTTTCGAATTTCTTGCAAGAGCAATTCGAAAATTGTAGACGATAGTTGAGAAAGTCGTTTGGTTAATGCATTCGGAATTGCACGGTAGCTGGCATTTAATATATCCTGAATTCCAAAGAAAACGAGAACCTCTTGCGGCAGACGGCCGGAGGCGGCGCCTTAAGGAGTAATTAATGCCGTTTTATGGTGTCGGAGAAAAGGACCAGTCTCTAGTGAGAATATGGGGTTTAATGGAAGGACCGCGATACGATTGGCGAACAAGGCTGCCAAGAATTCGACGCATACCATTTGAATTATTTATACGAGTAAAAACTATCAGCGTCATAGACAAAGCTGACACGCGCAAAGAAAAAATATATTCTTCTGATTTCTTCGGTTACACACATCTCCATCAAATTCCACCGATTATGAAAAGATAACAACTTCATCTGCTTCTTACTGAGAAAACATGTTTCTTTCAAAATATTTCTGTATCTTGGAATTCTACGAAACCTGATCGATCATAGTAATATCTTTCGCTCGTCGAGGCAACCAGGGGAAATCTACATTTTATCAAACATTTCTACAGTTTCGACCTCCTCAAGAAACTTGATCAAAGTCTGATTATTATCGAAATATGATAATATTCCTCACTTAGGAGATCAGGCGAATCACGTACTTCTTATAAAACTCCATTGTAACAATTTCCAAATAAAACGAAGCTAAAATCACAGCCTCTTTAATCCTTAATCCTCTCGCCGTTGAAACTTCCATAATCCGATTGCCAGTTCGCGCGATGCACGCGCTTCATCCGAAACGCTAAACCGTTTCCCGCGGGCATCGGTATGTCATTTATGTACTTCCGTTTCGCTGTGCATTAAACTCGATCGCGCATACGTGCTACACCGGCGCGGAGGGCCAGAGGGTTCAACTGTTCGCGTTTAAGTGCGTCAATGAATTTCGCACGGTGCGACACACGGCCAATTCATCCCCCAAATTACGAACCGGTCACTGCTTATGATTAATGCCGTGTTTCTGACTGGGAACACGCGTCGCCGGCCGCGACGCACGCTGTAATCCATACGTTAATTAAACGACGTTGCGGCCAAAGAGACGTCATCGACCGAGGACGACGAACCCGCGGAATGTGAAATTATTTATTCGCGGGTTACGCCGCCGGCTGATCACTCGATCTCACTGCCGTGTAAATTATATAACGCGAATGCAACGCGCCTCGTGGTTGTTTCAGCGGATATGAAAGGACCTGCTCGAAGGAGACAAAGCGATTGCGCGTTTCTTCGAGTTTGAAATGGCAAGTATGAAGAAATGGCGGGCTTAACTACAATTTTGTTGGATGTGGGATATACCGTAAAGAGTAAGGTCCTGAGTAATGTTGTTACATGCAACACTTTTTAAGGTGAATATCGCTCATTCCATGCTACGAAGTAAACTTACATTATTATTAAAATTAGTCATAAAACTACGTACCACAGAATACGATTAATAAGAATTCCAAAATAATTGGGGGATTGAAGGAAGAGTGAGGAAGAAGAGCGAGGAGAGAAGAGCGTAGAAAATCCGCAGACAGTGGGAGACAGTTGGCGGATAAAAATCACGTCTACACTGACAGGCAATAATTGTCGACAAATATGCTTCGTCGAGAGAAAAGCCCCGTAAAGTACACGTCCGCACGAAATGGATGGAGAATATTTGCGACAATTATTATTTTTAAACTCACTGTCTATCGGAGATTGGAATTTTTATTAAAATTTCCTATATTTTACTTATTAAAAATTACAATTAAATTTAATATTATATAATTATATTTATCTTATATTTTGTAACATTAAATTTAAATAAATGATTAATTTTCATTATCGAGTTTTATTCCTGTGATACTCTGTCTGTCAGTATTTTGCAGATATATATTAATTTCAAATTTAAATGTATCGTCATCGCTACTGTCGGTGGAGGCGAGGCTTGAAAGGCTCGTTGAGACACCCGAATGGGAAATGTCGTTTGGGAGTTGCATTTGTAGAAGATACTTGAAATCTTGTGACAGAGTGGACAAGCTGGCCACATAATCAATTTTATCACCCCAAATCTTAAAAGCTTCCAATAACATCTACTAAAATTATCAGAACTTAACGCACCCAATACTCCAAAATTACAAGACATTTTGAAGAACCCGTATGCTAGTCACATAGTCCGAACCTCCCTCCTTAACACGCTTTTTGATTCATCTCGATACATCGTTTCGTTTTCGAGATATCGTGGCTGGAAAAGGAGGTGGATAATTTTTAATATTTAGCTGTCGCTGTCTCGTCGCACGCTCGGACCTTTCGCTCGCGCGTATTCACTGACCTGCCGCAAGTGGCGGCACGTGTTCCATGGTCAGGGCAGACGCTGAGTCAACAGTTTTTTCACTACTATAGTACTAGGCGGGACGTACGTAATACGCAGAAAAAAAAGTAGGTCACAACGTTTCCAGGAAATTCGGCTGCTCATTCAGAGTTGCCGCACGCGTTGCGCAACAATCTACCGTATCTCGGCAACTGATTGAGATATCCAATTAGAACAAAACGCATTATAAGAGGTTTATCATATAGAAGCGCACAGAGAATTTGCTTGTGAAATATTGACAGTCTTCTGAGTGAGATCGAGTTGCAGTCCAAAGTTACGTGCTATACATATTGTATATTTTCGTGGCGTTGTCGGGATAGTTTTAGGAATTTCTGCGAAATATTTAGAAATTTCGTAAACAGGTAGCGAAATGGTGGTTTCATGGAAGACACGCAATATGTCGATAATTTTGTAGAGAAGTGAATTGTTGGGGTGAGAAGGTTGCTTCGCTCGATAATTTATTAAGCAATTTCTTCTGATGCAAAATATTGCACAATACGTGCCGCCTATGTTCCATAGAACACTATAGACGTATTGGAAACGTTATGATAATTGCGCCACAAACTGACCGAAGTTTACAATATAGTGAAATTTGCTGTCGTGAATGAAGTTAGATATCACGATCGTGATTCTGATTCTGCGATCACCGTGATAAATCACTATTAGTGATTTTGCGTGCTATCTCTGATTATGAACGTTATAGCGAAAATTATTGCATTTCACAGGCCATGAAATACCAAATGAAATTATCAACCGCACAACGTGTGAAGAACCGGGGCCATAAAACAATTTCACGTTTTGAGATGAACCAGTAATGCGCTGAATTTTCCGCGTTCCGTTTAATTAAAGCAGAAAATTAGTCGATCCGTGGCTGGCAAATAGATGAAAAGCAAGTTAATACGCGTTCCGACCAGCGTAAACCGCAGGCGTAAAATTACTTACGCCTGTCTGGTCAATGCTGGTAGCTTCTACTTAGCGCGATCACGCTCAAACACCATGCCTCAACTTGGGCAGGCATGAATTGAAAGTCAAACAGCGAACGCGGTTGTATTTAAATTTCACCGGACTTCTGCAACACGGCTCTGGTCGAGGTGTTACGAATTAAAAGTTTCCAGTCAAGTAACGACCGTAATATCGTTTGTGGATAGGAAATTGGCCGAAAATTCCTAACGTTGGAAAGATCATCGATTCAGCTGCAATGAATTTCGTCGACGTAATGTTCTCATTTGTTTAAAATTTATACAACTTTTCCAGGTTGATAATCAAATTCATAAAAATTGGAAAGATCGTGTAAAATGCAACAAGTTTTAAATTGGTAATCGTGTACATCGATGTTAGCAGGTTTCGTGTCAGATATCTTTTACCATGTTGGTAATGATCGTTATATTCTGTATCATCGTTTATTCTGCCAAGCACTGATCTTCTTTCTCAACTTTTACAAGCCCAGAAGAAAAGAACTAGAATGTTACGTTTATAAATATCTTTTCGGAGAGAAAAATTGAAGATTCGTTCAGTCGGTGTTTCATCGACCTTTATTATACATATTTCAGTATCTCCAAATCAATAACAGAATGACGGTAAATCAAAGTCTGCGAAATAATTAATTCTTGGGTAGACTGAAAAATAAATAACGTCAGTAACATCCGGTGGTAAAAATCGATACCCGTGTTTCGAGCTCTTTATATCAACTGTCTGACGCAACACACTTGTGCATCGATATTAAGGGATGATCAGATATAAAAACTGTTGAATATATTAATCATTTGAAAGGATTTTAAATCTTCTAATTGCATCGACGTCATCGTGACACAAATAAAATGTAACAAAGATAAAATTGTGATAAAATTTTCATTGATCAGGTGGAATCGATAGCGAATAGCTTTGATTTAAAAACCAATCCAATTTTTATTCCATTTCCCCCGGATAACATCCAACCGAATTGAATCTCGGAAGTTAATTAGAAGTTTCATTGGAAGAAAAGAATGAAAAATGATGTCAGTTGCTCAGTCACGTACAGTTTCTAAAAAGAAGTCGCACTCGTCATTTACGACGTTTAATAAGCGCAACGGATCACGTGAAATCGATAGCGAAGTAAAATCGACGTCGCCGTTATAAGAGCATTGCTCCTTTGTTATCGAAAACGTCGATACGAAGTATTGGTTGCCCGGGGCTAGGAAACGTGTCCAGCGGCGTCGCGATGCCTCTTCCAGTCAGATGAAGATAGAACGATCGTAAAGACGGCGCCAGGCTTTTTATTAGTTCTTCGCTCGCTACGTCTGAATGGCTACGATTATTCCTTGGCCCCGCGCCTTCAATTTTCTCCTAGTTTCGTGTTTCGCTTCGTTGTTTAGCTGTTAGATACGCGGCAGCTCGTTCATGCAACTTCGATAACTTTTAACGACATATTATGTTCGCGATACGGACTAACCGACGATGCTGTGACTAAACTAACTTGTTTCTCGGATTTCTCAGAGTTTTGATTAAAGCGTAAAGGTAGAAACTTTTTCGTATTTATTTGTGAATATCGATTATGCGCAATACCAGATTTCACACGAATGTTTTGGGAAATGTCGGCATAACGAAAGAAAGACTAAATAAATAAATCAAGATCTAATATTAATCTGTCTCAAAGACACTAAAAATGAAAACAAAATCGTACATTATGCGATTAAAAAGTCTAGAAAGACATGGAAGAACTGAATTACAAATTATATGAGAATTTTACAAACCGATTCACGAAATAATTCTCATTGATTTAAGCGCGTGATTCGACAATCGTACCTGAAGAATCAACCGAAGGTTTGAGTCAACTGACACTCGGATTTCCCTTCCTGAGATTCCCTGGGGTAGAACTCATAAAATTCCCGTCGAATCGTCGAAAAATAAGCTGTGTGGCCAAGATAAGAAGCAGTGGAAAGGATTTTAGGTTGCGTCACTTCCTATTTCAGGAAATTCACCAACGACGTCGACCAGACTCAGCGAAATCGGTCGCGTGGACCGCATGCACGAACGGTTCGATCGGTAATGCGGGTAATGAAAGACGGTTTCCCTTTATCAGACGTCGAAACGGATGCTGCAATCTGAGACAGGAGCAAACATTTGTTCTATTTGTCCAAAAATTCGATCGCTTCTCCAGTACAGGTATTCCTCGCAAAACACGACAGAGTTTAGTTTCCGGAGAAATGCCGTCTTACGCGATTCACAAATTAACAAAAGTATTTTTATATTTTTCATACCTGAGTCAGACATGTTCATTAAAATATATAATTAAAACAATAAGAAATTGATTAAAACTACTACATGCTAATATTATTGATATTAATTCTAAAAACTGACAAGATTTCTTTTATCAAAAAAGTTCCGACTTGCTACTTGCCAACAGCGGAAAGATTTTCGTATGCAAATGGCTAAAGGGAGTTTAAAATTTCAATATTCCGAAATTCACAAAGTCGACTCGACCAACTCTAGTCAATCGACTTACACGGTCAGCCTGTTAGATTGTTGGAATTAGCGAAAACAGTGATCGAATTCTTGAATTACTCTCTTGATTGACTTTCTGAAATATTGTCGAAATCAATCAATTTTTGCAATGACCAGGTAAGATTTGTGGATACTAATTACAACTACAGCTGACTATGACCGCAACATTCTTGTTAAAAACTCATGGTTACGTTAACAATACAACTCCTATTAAATTATTTCGAACTGCTGAGATTGAAGTTGTGATTGTAAAGTTTACCGGTCGGAAGACTAATGTCCCCCTTCGTGTTCCGACCATCTGAATTAAAAAATGAGTTCTGGAAAAAGAAACTTCGATAAGAGAACGTACCAGACTAGATTGATTGATACAAGGTTGATCGATCAAGACAAGATGGGTAGATGTTGCGTTGAAAAAGCAGAAACGAGGTCAGACAGATAAGCCGAATTCCATATGAAAGTCCGAATCCCTTTCAACGGTTCACCACCGACGCACGCATTTCCCGCTTGCCGAAGCCCATAAAACATATATGAAACGAAAGCTTCGTAGGAGAGCGTGCGCCGACAAAAGGAAAACCAATAAAAGTACAAAAATAACTCGCATACGTGCGTGGTTCGCGCTGAAGCACTTTGTCCCGCGGTACAGTTCGGTGCGATTTAAAGCACGTACGAAAAAATACCGCAGAATTTTATCTGCCACCAGATAAAGGTAAAAAGACCGGTAAAAGATATAGAGCAAAACAAAAAAAAAGGAGAGAAAAGTAAAGGTGAAGAGACGAAAAGACACGTACAAGAAGAAAGAAAGACGGAAATAGGCAAAAAGAATCAAAATAGATTCGATCGATATTCTCTTTTTCAACCACATTCCGCTTTAGCGCGAATATCACGAGTCAAAAGGAACGAAAAATATCGTTTCGCCTCTGCCTTTGCGTTTCGCACTTATTATACGACTGGCGCATTCACCTTTGAACGATCCTGATCCCCCTCGTCCATTATCATATCGATCTATCGTCAACTTTTGATCTTCTGCTCCCGGAGGAAATTCCACCAAAGAGAATGCCTAACTTTTGTGCTCCTTTATTCTTCGTCCCTGCGAAGAATGCGGATGTGGAGACATGCGAAAATTCTCCTCCTCTTTCGCACAAGCGTCTCGTCCATAGGGACGAATAGGCCTTTGAATTCATTGTTCCCATAATTTTTTCCACCTCTAACCACTTTCTATAGCTCGAATATTAGACATTAGTATACTTAAGAGTATGATTAACAGATTTTGGTAAATTTTCGTGTAACAATTAATCAAAGGTTCTAAGTTTGTTACGGTTCCGAGTGAAAAGCGAGTTGGATTGCCCGATTTGGTTCAGTTAGCTATTGTTCGGGGATAATTAAGATCTCGCAGAGATGCACCGAGATCGACGAGAGGATTACGTTTCCTCTGTGAATATCGCGTCGATTGTCTGCTGTTCGCGTGTTTGTATTCGTATCGTAGTTGTACTTTTTAGTAGATTTTAAAATAAAAATAATTTCTTTGACTTTGTTAATTTATATGTTTCATTTTTTACCTTTTCATTACATTAAAAATGTTTCACAGTATATTACGCCGGGAGATAATATTCAACATTCTATTCAATCATCCGTTGTTTATTGAAATTTTATAAAACCTGACGAAATCCAAATGAATAAATTCAATGCCACACGCAAGCTATTAAACGAAGCATCACTTATTCGCAAAAATCATCCCAACATATCACGCAAACATCGTTAAAATGATATCATACGTAAAGCATGTTATTCAAATAAAGTCATATCGAAATATTTATCAAACCGCTTGATTTATAAAAATCTATTTGATTATACCACACATCGACAATGTATTTAAGGTAAATCATTCGCGTATTTTTTCGATGACAAATAAAAAATTGTAATTTCCTAGAAAATAGCGGAGAAGGAAGTCTAAGAGGTTCCGTCGATACAACTCGAAACACAAAGAAATAGAAAACCAGAGATCAAAGGCAATGAGAAAAGTTGCAAAAGAAACCGCAGAATCCTGTCTTATTTATGAATTATTTCGTATATTACTCGATGGGATTAGCTTTCAGCTGATTGCTACTTGCATAATTCATTCAATTATCTGAATTATCCCACTTTAAAACTTGACTTTATGAACCTTTTCACGCAAACTTGCGCAGGCCCCACCGCGTGCTTTCTTCGATTTAATTTTAATCTCGCTTCTATCTAGCCAACTTCTGACTTTCGAATCGTTACCAAACTTCAATAATAGCTGTAAGATGGCTTTTTGCAAAGGAATTCGATCTACAGCGATTCGATTCTTTGCTCGACGCGACACGAATCCTCGAGATACAGAAGACAAACAGAATTGCGAGACTGTGAGGACGTAGACAGACGAAGCGCTCTATTTGCAGACTCCAAGAACCTCGATTGCTTCGAAAGAAGTGCTTTAATTAATGTGGATGCCAAAAGTTGCGGGTTGAAGATTGGATGGTGCTCAGAGATACGAACAATTTAATATATTCCATGGATTAGATGTCGATTGAGACCAATCCTCTTAAGTAGCAAAACAAAATATTTTTAAATTTTAAAAAGGGACTATTGTTCTTAAGAGAATATTAATCTTTAAACTGTTAATTTTTCCGAACAAAAATCATTGAACGTATGTGATTAAACGATCGATGAAGTATATGAATTTTTGAAGAACAACTCTTATTAAGATAAAATAATTCAATTATAAGACATTATACGTATATCTCCTGTATCTGACACTAAAAGCCGACAAAAAATAATAAAAATCCTTTGTAAGATCGAAGCCAGCTATCTATGCTCCATAGGTATCTAATAAGCTTCAATGAACGATAATTAATCTTCCGAATATTCCAAAAGAACGACTACAAACATCTCACTGGTCGTGGGTATATAGTTGAATGTTCGAAGTGACGTGAAATTCAAGGTGATACTTTGCGATCTCGACAAGAATATTTTTCAACGACCTTCCACAGCAACTGGAAAAAAGAAAAAAGATGAGAAGATGAAAGATGACCGCGATATATCCATCGGGGTACTCTGTGTGTTCAGCCAGGGTGCAAAAATACCAGTTTCCAAAGGGAAAATGAAGCGGCTCGTCGTGGTGAGTGCGTAGCGAAATTGAAGCTATCGATTTCCTGGGAAAAAGTGGACTGCCCGATGACCGCAAACATCAGTCGAGGGGCGCGTCTATAGTCGATGGGTGATAGTAACGATTTTTTGAAAAAGAAAAAAAAAAGAAAGAGTTGGAAACGCCACGGTATCAGTGTGGCTAGACCGAAGTTATCGACTTTCCTGAAAAAAAAGAGGGACTAAAACTCGATGAACCTAATCTGAAACCAAAAATCAAGGAAAATCGATAATGATCTAAACTGAAGGTAGAAAGATGTAGCTAATTGAACTTTGTTGTGCTTACATGTACGTGTATGACACACACGAGAAAAAAGACTGAGTTATTTATGAAGGAAACGATATGATAGATGGGAAATATAGCTTTATTCAGATAACGATTCGAAGCTATGAAAATAGTCGATCGATAGAAGCGCGATCCTTGAAGAGCGCACTAAATCATTCGACTTGTTCGATATTATTTGACAGAACTGAATATATGGACGATATCCTTTATCAAATTCGTTTCCATTCAACTTTCTCTTCCATTGTAAAATTGTCTTCTTTTTTGTTTTTGCGACCAGTTCCTTGCCTCGTTTCAAACATCGTGCGCTGCTTTACGATACAGAGTCGAAAATATGTACATTATCTTTTCGTATAAATATTTTCAAATGCGAAAATCCATTCTCACTGAAAGTATGGAGTTCTAATATATGAAATTCTAATGTATGAAAGTATAATATATGAAAAATACCGCGTCGCCATACATATACGTTCCTTGTCGCCGTTATTCGTTTCATCTCATTTTTAACCTCTCCAGTGTCATCGGTCAACGCCAGCGAGAATTTTACTCGAGGGTTAATGTAACTTCAAAAGCGCATTTCACGGTTCAGTTGAGAAACCATTAGAACATCGAGTTATGATAATGAACTTCATCCCGCTGGGGAGGGTGTCGGTTACAGAGCTTTCTGGCCAAGTGTTGGAAAGGGTGGGAACTATACCTCGTGGCGAAACTTCAAAGATAGAAACGCACAAGGCGTCAGAACACGAGAACAAAGGGAACTTTCGGTAGAGAAATTTTCTTAGTTCGACATCTAATGAGATCTTATTGCTTGTATAACTGGTACAAGTTGTACTATTGTCGTACAAACTACATCATTTATCGTTATTTTCCACGATAAAATCTTTTTGCAAATTAAGCAAACAATTGCGAAATGTTAAGAAAATGATGTGTGAATGAAACATGAAAAAGAAAAAGACATTTTCTCCTCGAGTTTTCTCCAAAGTTTTTTAACATAGACATTTTCTACATAATCTCTATACTCTTTACGTATTTCAAATTCTATATATTCCTCTAACATACAATTTTCTAAACGAAATATCTGAATAAAATATTTCCACACTTTGAAATGTAGTTAGCCTGTCGAACAAAGTAATTCAAGTTTGTTGAACTCGAACAAATTTTTTGGAAGGACTGCGGTGCTTTCGCTACAGAGAAATACATGTTTTCTCTTGAATATTTCACGAGGTACGGTTTATTTCGAAATATTCAGCGCTGAGAATATTTCAGCGTTAATTTGGTCAGAATAAAATATATATTTTTGCGCTGGGAATTTTTGCATCTAACAGTGAAATTATACGTCGCGACGTGAGATTTTTTTTAAAGAATTCAGAATAAAAGATGGTTTGTAAAACAAAAATTACAATGGTTCCTATGCAGGATATGCTTTTAAATCTAAAAAACGAACTCTACCTCTCGTTTACGTATTATGGTGTTTTTATACTTTCCTCCGTATGAAAAATTCCTACGAATTAACTTCCACGAAATATCGCTTCGTTAATTTCTACATAATAGATTTCTTGTCAGTCTTTAAATTAAAACGATCAGTTGGCAAGTCGAACGATCAACGAATTAAACGTCGTTTTACGGATCTGTAGCTATAAACGGAGCACCAAGTTTTCCAGACTGTTCTATCCGTAAAATCAGCGGCGAAGTGATCGGTCAAAGTGGAATCGCAGAGTGTAGAGCGCAGAGGCGTGCACAGGTGGTCGCGAACATGAAACCGAGAGACGTTGAAATAAAAACAACGGGGTCCTTTGAATCGGCGCGCTGGATTATCAGAATACGGTCAATGGCACTCGGTATCAGTTACCCAAGCTCTCTTCAACATTGCAGTGTAGAGTTTGCCGGCCGCAGGCGTTAATTCGATACTATTCCACCCTTTCCAAGCTCTCCACCTCTGACCAATCAGTTTTTTACTGGGTGCAGCTTGATTTAAAAAAGAAATCGGAAGTTGAACCGTAGCTAAGTGAATTTTAAATGTGTAGTAGAGATATATTTGTGAAAATTAATTTGATTGACGTTTACGTTGAAATATGAAATGTTCTGTTCGCTGTGTAAGATCAGTTTTCAAATAGTCGATATTGTACGAACCGAATTTCAAAGTTCAGCATTTTAACATCAAGCGTAAAACAATATTCGTTTTTGTTTTAATAAAAATTTCAACTGGGATTCTACGTATTGCCAACTTTGTATATCTACCGAAATTAAAATATATTGACAAAAAGATATTCGCACGTCATATAAAATAAATCTGCTACCATCGTTACTATCTAATATTCTATATTGATGTTTTATACGATCAAACAACGCAAAACATAGATTCGATACGCTACGTTTCCTATGTCAATAAGACGATTCTCGTAAGTTTTGCAATTTGCAAATTAGGATCGATAAAGGATGGGGAAGTTTCGGCGAATATATGTCCACTCGGTGCACAGAGGAGGAGGAACTTTCAAAATCGAAACGCGCGGTCACGAGAGAGCGGAGCCTAAAGGCACGATTGTACGATATTAATGTTGGTGCAAGTTTCAGCAGCCTGGTTCCGCCCCTATAATTAAATGTACTTCCAAATTTTTGCCCGTGGAACGACGCGGACGTGTCGAAGTTTAATCAAACTGCCGCGGGAACGAGTTTCAATTCCGCAGAAATTTCCATCCACATGTCGAGACTGGCGCTTTGGGTACGTATGTGCTTTGCGTTAGATTGGTCGATGGTGACGTTTCCGAAGTTTAAATTGCAAGTTATGAACTTCACGCTTATCTTTGCTTCACGCGTTTAACACGTTGCTGATGGAGTCGTAAATTAACTAGCCTTTTGAACATATCGCCGTTTCAGTGCGACACGACGTAACTGCAAATTTACAAATTTTCAGATAAATGCGTAACATCGTTATTGCGATATTATTCGTTGATAGCTGTCGCAGTAATAACGACGTAAGTGTTAGTTGCGTCGCAGACATGCTTGATGGTAATTAGAGAACGCAAACAACGTTGTTTATCCCAACATTATAAAACATTTCATTCGTTATTTCGTTACAAGTTTTATTAAATAAAATTGGTTTTCTTCGTCCTTTGAGAAACCACATTTTACAGTCGTTAAAATTGGAACGACGATATGTCATTTTATACGACTATTAAGGTACAAGATCGTGTCGGATAGTACTTGTTAAATTACAAATACAGCTATAAAAATTTGCTCAATTGTATTCGTTAATATACTTTTGCAATTGATAATTGGAATATTTTCTATGGAATAATTATAATATCACCTGTAAATATTTATGTATTCAATTAATGAGCTGAAACCCTATACTGTAAAATGGATAAAGAAAAGGAGAGAATTCATTTAACAAGATACAGATACAAAGCTGCAGGCAAGAGTGAGTGTAGTGTATTTTAAAAGTAGATGAATTTCATAGTCAGTCGTCTGCATTTATTGATTGATCCAAAGGAAAGATCAACTTGGTCAGCAATATTGTTCGCATAGCTGCATATTCTGGTGGCAGCGTTAATAAATCAAACATTGGTACTAAAAGATTCAACATGAAAAGGAGGGCTGTTGCGTAAAGGACGTCTACCTGCATTAAAGCTAATTAGTCGAAGTAGCGAAGGACAGTTTACTAAGTTATTTATAATTTTCAAAAGAAATAAAATGCCACCTAACCTTCTCCGGTACTCAAGTGTTGGAATGTTGAGTTTATGGAGTACAGCGACGTAGTTGTGATCATCATCGTGAATAGGCCAGCCTAGGGAACGTGATACAGAACGTAGGAATTTACGTTGTGAAGTTTCAATAAGCTGAACATGAAATTATGCGTTGGAAAGTGGAATCTATGAAAAAGGACAAAGAATTATAAAATACTTTCATTAAAGAATCTTATAAAACTGCTTTAAAAAACGTAGTTATCTTATAAATTATCCGAACAAGTAGCACAATTAAATAATCAACGAATCTATCAAAGCAAAATATTAAATAATATCATTGGATGTTCCAAGCAATTTCTGAGATGTCTGCATTACACATGACGCCGACATGGTACTTTTTCCTGTACGAAATTCCTTAACAAGGGAGGCAAGATCCGACAGCTCTGAGTGGCGAGATCCCTCTCGAACGCCTTGCCTCCACCTTTCTTCCACTACTTTTTCTTCCACGGACCCTTTCGTTCGGCAGAGGGTGAAGATTCACCGCCTCATTGACCCGATGTCTAATGAGCACACACCTGAGTGCTTTTAGACAAGTGGATCTGCACTTGCATCCGCCTCGGTGTCTGGCTACCAGCGCGTGCATCGCGCGCGTCACGACGATGCGAATATGACGAGGGGTTACGGTGGAGACACGAAGTAGAAACAATAGAAACGGTGAACGTTCGCGATTTTTGATACGTAGAAACTATCCCGTCTCTTGCTTAGAATTCAAGAATTTCTTGATACGTTTCCAAGATGAATCGTTTTGTCTAATTAACAGCTTAGTTACAGTATTCCTCAAATTTAATTAAAAAATAAAGTTGAATAGGAAATATATACATATAGATTTTTTAAGCAAATAACTGTTAACTATCACTTGGTAGCAGAAATCTGCGAAAGAGGAGAATTATGTAATTAGTTGCCTTAGTTGTCAGCCCATATGACCCCCATTTTCTTAGTTGCCATCCTAAAAAATTCATGAACTTTGCTAAATAGATGATAAATTGGTTCCTAAACGAATATTCCTCTCGTCTAGTAAATGTTCGACGAGTATACTCGACGTATTATGAATCTTTACGTATTTTCGTAAAGATAAAAAACAGCTACTGAAAATTTGTATAAATTAAATATTAACATAGTATAAAGTGACTTTTAGAGAACGTAGTTTCCACAAAAATATGTCGCACTAACTCTCAGCGATTCAGCGAATCGTTATCAATTTCACGTGCAAATGAACTTGAAATTCATTACAATTACGTGGGAAAAAAGTGGACATAGTGAGTAGTGCGCGAGGGAAATAAAAGGTTCACCAAGCTCAAATGCAGCAAAAATTCTAACGCAGCGCGGAACCTGCAATCTCGAGTAATTAAAGTTGAAATTTAACCTTGGACCTCGTCGTTTTTACGTTATTTAATTTTCCGCGTTGCTCGTTAAGTGATTCGACAAAATTGCAAAATTACGGACTATGGCGATTACGTTTGAAAAATATGAGGAAAATTGTATCGGGCGACGACGTAAATGAGAATTTTTGGAAATTATTACGCGTTGTTGAAAAATTTTCGAAATCTAATCGAAGCATGAAATTGTCATTTTAATTGCACGTTTTGTATAATTGTACTACGCTAATCTCTGTAGTATATTTTTATATATACGAGCTTCGTAATTGCAAATTGTATGGGTATATACATTTAACTGTCTTGTAATAAAAACTTTATTTCTTATCCTGAACGTTTACGCAAATGTTGATTAAATAAAGACGAGAAGCTAATGCAAATAACTATCTTTTTACATAGCATTGACAAACAAAATTATTTTTACGCAAAAAGGATCGAAGAATATTCAGATGAGTTCTACTAATAATATAATACATATTTATATATAAATATTTCAGTATACGAAACAAACATAATTATTTAAAAAATGTGATGTTTCGTTTATTCCCGCCTGCGAATGAGTAACGTTCCAGCGCGTATAGAGAGTGCAGAGAGATATTTTGGAAATGAATATTTAGCTGGTGAAGCACGAGTTCTGCGAAAAAATAATGTTTCAGAGAAATGGTTAAGCGTTTTACGTCAATACGCCAAATAGAATGCCTTTACCAATTTGTGGAAATAAATTTTCCTATGAAAGATAAATTAAAATTTTCTCTATAATTTCCTACACGTATTCCATTCTATGAACAACCATAATTTAGTATAATCGCAATCGCGAGCTATAATTGTGAAATAAATCATACCAAATATTACTATTATTCCCAAACAGTGAGTAGTACATTCTGTCATCGATCTATTGAACTATACACACGTAACAGTCCCTAAATTTCACCTAAAATTTACGGACGCTGCTTGGTCTGTTATACAAAACCACCTCTAAACTTTCTCAACCTTCACTTACACTCCTCGTCTACAATTACTACCATCCATAAGTAGTGTAGGATCTTACTACAATTAGTCTATTTAAAATGAATTGAACTGACGTTGGTTAGAAAGAAAACGATGGTTGTTTAGTGTGAACTAATTACAATGACGCACTATAATTAAGACAACTAAATAGTTAATTTACAACTCTCGTCACCACGGTTCCAACGCTCTCTCTCACGCGGACCACACTCTCTCGACAATGCAATTCGTACTCTCTGACATCTCAACTAACACTGACTGTTAATTCGTCTTTCTCCCTTAGCATTCCTATGTCTCTTCTCTTAGCCCCACCACGCATGTGTCTCGCAACCGCTCGTGGCCAGGGTCACGCAGGCCTCTTCCGCGTAACTATTCGATCGACGATACATTGATGTGTCTGTCAGCACTTAGGCTTTCTCGCGACATTGTTTATGGTTCGCCCGATATCTCTTGGGCCTTTCGTCCACGGTGCTACAGTAGTAAGGAGTAAAACCTGTCCTTAGTCCGCCGTATTATACGTATCAACCTTTGCATTGAAATTAAGTAAAAAATTCTAGCTTCCACACAGAACCACCCTTAAACCTTAACTCCGTCGCGAATTGCTATCATTCATAAATAATAAGTAGTATATCCATCCGTACAAAACTCATCCACTCCATCCTTGAACCTTTAAAATCTTCAGTCAGACCTCTCCGAGATTATTACATCATCCATAAACCTCCCCCGTTAACAATCCTTCGCTGATCCAAACTCGCTCGATTTGTATCCTCTCGATCTCGTAATACCTTCGCTGCATGCTGAACAGTCGCGTTACTTTTGCAAGAGTGAACTTCTGTAGTCGATTGTACCCGGTATATCCACTCGAGAAGGTTCACCACACACGCTCACATACACACATAGGATAGCGTCAGAGATAGCGCAAAAGTGGGGAGCACCCTCTCCCACTAACATTCGACCCTGCTGCGTCGTGAACACCCCATCTAACCTCTTCCGGGTCTCACCAAGCTCTTTCTCTTTCGTCGCTGTCTGCGTGTCTGCGCCAACTATACATATGGATGTAGCTGCGTCGCGTAATTAGAGCGAGACGTGCTCAAAGAACCCGGCACTCGTCTCCTCTTCCCTTCTCGTCGCACTGTAAAATTCGTCGCGACGCGATCGTTCGTCCCTTTATCGAGGAATTCGACAAGTTTCTGCTTGCGTCGCCTCTTACACTCAAACTCAAAAACTCTCAGACTCAAAACTTCTACCTCGTGGCACAACCTGCTGCTCGTTCCTGTTACTATATCGTCTGAACAAGCTTCTTTCCCCCTCATCGTATTTTTTATAGTTATGGGGTTGTCGATAGATCCTCGATATGCGAGTTTGGTTTATTGCAATTTTTAAAGTGGCAGTCGTAAAGTGTTCGAAACTGGCGTTTTGATTTATACTTTATGGCGCTCACTGAAAAAAAAACTGCCTTATTAACGGATTGTTCGGCGACGTTTCTCCGTAACCGCTTTTGATATCCAACTAAGACTAATATTCTAGCAATCGTAAAGTAATTAAAACGTTTATTAAATCTGGCTAAAAAAGATTCGTTGAAAATTTTTAAAGCACGCGTTAATATCTCCGCAGTAATTTTGGATAGAAGAGAAGTACGAGTAATATATGTGGGATACAAGCTCATGAAAGTAAATTGCGATATTAAAAATGTCAAATTGTTTGCATAAATATACCGTGCAGAGTGGTTTAACGAGTAATTAGTAGAAGCAATAAGTATAATTGCAAGGAATAAAAATTCATAAAGAGTTAATAAAAATTAATCGTGGAAAGTAAAAATATTTCCGGTGGACAATGTCGTGTATGGGGGCGGTTTTTACAAAGGAATAAAGATTCATGAACCGTCCTGGATAAAAGAGATGAAAGGTGTTCCCTAAGGACCAAGTAACAGTAGCCTAAGTAACAATACCCTAGACCGTAAGTAATAGTACCCTCTTTGTATAAAGAACCACTGGAAATTCTAAATCACACGAAAAAAATGTAGTCTTGTAGCTGTAATATTTTATGCTGGCCGCCGTGTGTATTTTACGAGCAAACATTCCAGAAATTCCTGCAAAAATATAATTTTATACAAATATCTGTCACTTTCATTTCATGTTTAGCAATAAATGCTAATCTTGGTCATCAGAGTTTAAAAAATCAAAGAATCTATTTGCAACATGAGATAACTTTCTTGAAATCGGCCGAATCTTTCGTACATGTTCGAATTTACACAGGTCCTTACAAAGAGATCTGCAAATGTAAAGGTGCCTACTGTAACATTTGCTAACGACAAAGCGGCAAATGAAAAATGGAACGATGCTTGGTCAGGTTGCGAAACGACTTTTTCTATTCTTTTATCTCTTGATCAAGAAATAGTAGCAGAAATACGATCTCAGGAAAAGGAACTCTGATTCTTGTCATTTTTATGACTAGCGCGTTCTTTTGTCAAGAGTATTCGAATTACAAAAGACACTGCGCCGATGTTCCTTACGGACTGGAAACAAAATGGGATATTATAAAATGAAACGTAACAAGCGAACCTTTTTGTCTTCCTTCATTTCTGTCTCGAACGACTCGAGAATCGCTGTAGGATGTTACATAGATTTTTTTAATGACCAAGATCAAACAAAGACGACACGGGGAAAAATCTGAGTATTTTAATACGATGTAGGTGAAGATAGAAAGACTTTGTTAAACTCGAAGACGCAAGCCCTTTTAGTACAAATGTTGAAGTAAAAATAGTATAACTGTCTGTACTAATATTTTAAACAAGTCACGATTGAAATATGAATATTATACCAGCTATTTCGCAAAAGAACACGAGCGATTTTTCACGGTGAGTGTCTATTTAGCGTTGTTGTGTCGCGGCACATCCTGCCTCAATATCGCTTTTACGTTCCATCGCGAGAACGATATCCGGAATACCTTCTGGCCTCCAATTGCGGTCTCGCCACGAAATGTGCTTCCTGCTACTCATCCGCGAAAAATTATATGGGATTAGGAAGATACGAGGATGGTGTCAGTGGCGTAATGCAAAAATACTCCCTCTTTCCGCTAATGCTTTTTACGATACACGTTACTTTGCAACCGTGCTTCCATGTCGCGATATTATTATTACGGTTTTACGTATTTATTCCGAGAAAGTGGTTTCTAGGGTCGTGTTACGTCGACACGTGCACGTGCAAGACTAAAGTATCACGTGTAATCGCGAAGGAAAGTTTCATCTTTGAGGAAGAAGGACGTTCGCAATTTTTAGAACACCTTGTACTAATGTAAAGTTGTAATTTAGTGCAGGTGTTGTAAATGCCCATAACCGTTAGCAGTTTGCTGTTTTATTACGTAGTTAAAAAGTTGGATGCGAAACTACTCGGTCAGCTGCTTCGAGGAATTTTTTTATCGTGGAAGAAGTAAACGGCCGCGAGTGTTTTAAACGTTATCAAAAATTAAGCTTTCGAACTTAACGTACTACTAAACTCAAACAAGCTTATCGTTATAACCTTTTAAATGTAAATTTACTATAATTACATATTTACCTTCTTCTTTTTATGACTGAATTTCCCGAAACAAAGCTTCCTTTGAAACGAATTCTTCTTAAAGCCCCGAAAAGCATAAAATAAAATCTTCAATCGCTTAGAAGAAATATGTTCCATGCCTTTTGCCGAGTTCAAAGTATTTCGCGCAAATCTTACGTGGCCAATGCCAAATGCAGCTGCCCTTTCCAGCGTATCTTTTCATGGAACTATGATGAATAATAAAACAGCTTTTAAATAGCTCAAACAGAACCGGATATAAGAACATCTAACTCAAAGCTTTGAACGAAACCAAACACGGTCAGCTCTGCTGCTTGCGCATCAATAGTATATTTATCATCACTGTTACATTAATTTTCAATCATTTTCATTCGAGCAAATTTGCGAACGACGGAATCCACTTTGACACAATTCGTTCTCCATTAAGTGGAGTTCTTTGTTCGAGAAAGTAATCGCAAAGTTCTCACAAGTTTCCATCGAGATGAAGATTCCAGTTGTATAGCTTCATGAACAGAAACAAATGCCACTCGTTTGTGTAACCTCTAACGAACTATGAAGATGCAAAACATGGAATAATAAGCTAACTAATCATTATTTCATGTTTTCTTTATGAGTTTTGGTTTTAGTTAAGTAACAAGTGAAAGGCAATCAACATACCGTGTATATTATTATCCTTTACATCGATATACGTGTTTGTGATAGTGTAATAAAATAAATGCGTACTGCTTCTTAAGAAAGGTCACTGAATACCATCGTCAGTGGCGACTGAATTGTAATTCTTGCGTGTTAAAATTACACCTAGAAATTTATCAACAACTTGATGTTAGGTTGCGAGATAACATTAACAATTCTGAATTAAATTCGTATTTGTACTTTCAACTTTTAACAAAACTTTGAACAAAGCTTCCAATTATCGGAAAGCTTATCTTTATGAGACACATGATGCTACGTTTAGAATTATTAAAAATTATGTGATACACACAACGCGGCAACTAGGAAACTAGGAAAGGTACTACAAGCAAGGAGAATACACATTCACCTTTTCAAAGAATTTCAACTTTTCATATAATCAATATATACATTACGCTATCGTATAATAAATTAGAACAATTATCACAAAAAGTTAATTAATCCAACGTGAATCTCGTTAGCTCAATACATTACACGTTCTCAACGATATTAAGCAATTCCAGTTGACTAACATTTCCAAGATCCAGGGCGTACACGCCTTCCAGATGACGAATACGAAAAGCCCGAGATAAAGATCGGTACGCGGAGCACGCGAAATGCAAATTTGCCAGCGATTCCGTCATCTAAGAAGAGAAAGAGAAAGAGAACGACATGGAGCATAGAGCGAGGTGGAAATAAACTTTCGAATAATTCCGGCGACACGACGTTCGTTCACGGCCTACAGAAACGTTTACATGCCTCCGAGCAAGGCAACCAGTCGTCACGACGCGAGAGAACTTCCACGCAACTTATCACGCGGAAAAAGGGTCACGAGTTCGGAATTAATTCGCCATTTTCAAGAATCATTCTCCGATCTGCGGTTGGAGGGAAGCGAAACACAGTGGGAGAAGTAAATGGAACGGGGGAAGACCGCTTCACGTGAACCGGCTAATTAGCTAATTAAGAGTGCGAACAACAGCCACGACGAGTTCAACCGCGACGAGGGCATCGGTCCCTCCATCCTTCCGGAGAGAGCGCCCGGAGACAGCGGTCGGAAATTGGAAAATTAAACTCGAACGAGCAGCCCAGAAACGACGATGTCGCTATCAAAAGTTTAGTCGAGAGGGATCGAGCCAGCGACAATTGGGAAACTGGATTCAAGTAGATAAATTGATTCGTTTGGTTTTGAAAATTTTGGAAGTTTTTTTTTCTCATATACGGATGGTCTTGCCTAACTTTATCACCTGGAACATCTTCTGGTTCCCCTTGAAACCATTCAATTTGTTTCTGAAGCATTTTTTTAAATTATCAAAAACAGACGATAAAATTAAGTAAGACAAACCGTATAGATTGGTTTGTTTATTGTAGAAATCATTAAACTAAATATGTTTGGTATATTTTTCTAATACGATCTTAAAAATAAATGACGAAGAAATGCAAGTGTAAAAAAAATCTCTATTAACAAACTTCTTTACCAATCAAAAATACCTCAGTTTAATTCACCAAAAAAAAAAAAAAAAAAAAAAAGGAAAAAGAATATAACGAAAGAAACAAACAATTCGTGAATTCTCAACTGCAGAAACCATATATCCTCCATAAATCGGATTTAACCAGGGGATTCATGACTTTCATTTCGATGTATAGTCGAATGTACGTTGAACGAGAACAGCATGGCTGCTGCACAATCGTATATACAGTTTCATGCACAAAACATATTTTGCAGCGATCGCGGAAATTGCGTGGATGCACCGGAAACGGACCGAAGGGATTTTAGCGACGCAGTAGGTCGCGTACGTCTCGCTAAATTGCCCCTGTTGAATTTCTACCCTGTTGTGGAGGTGGAGATAAAGGATCGGGGGGCTGGAAAGACGTTCTTCCCGATTGAGTTTTACGAGGCGTTCACGTCACGTGCAAGTAAAACGATAGTACCTATGGTTACGCTCTGAGAAACTGAAAATGCCTCGTAAAAGCCAGCACGAGAGGAAGATTTTGGGAATAGAGGAGGATGGAAACGCGAAATTCGGCTCGCCCGTGTTTAAAAAAGTTTCCTCCGTAATGGGATTTCTTTTTGCGGGATCGAGCGCTTTAGTTAGATACTTTTTACGATGTGATCCAGTGTTTCAACGACTGATAGATGAATTTTTTGATGGAAAATCAATTTGATAATTTTTAATGGCTGAAATGAATGATCAACGAATGGAATCTGGCGTTCCATGAAATTTTGTAGAATTTTATCGATATTGGATTTTGGTTTTGTTAATAGAAATTAGATCTGTTCGTCTACCAACTTCGTTCGCGTCGACTACTAATACGCGGAATAACTTTTAATCAGATGAATTTTTACCAATGAAATACCTATACATTTTTTATGTTAACAGTTAGATTATTCTGCTGGGAAAAAATTACGCTGTAAAAAGGTTCGATTTCGAAACAAACACGACGTAGATAATAACTATCGTTGCTTGAACTTGTATCTCCGTATCTCCATCAAACATATTTTTCAGCTTCTACACAGCGGATAAAGACAAAACGTAACCTATTTTCTTTTCCAAACACTAAGCTATGCAACAGAGAAAATCCCGAGAAAATCCGTTCAGTAGTGTTTATGCAATACGAGTACAAACAGACGAACATACAGGCAGTCAAACATTCCAAAAATTAGTTTTTTGGACTTTATAGCTTACGAGCTGTTCTTGTTCTATTTATTTATTTTTTATTCGATGCACAGACACAATTCTTCTATTGCTTTATTCTATATATAGACATAGATTATGTTAAACTGGGAGAAACTTTCTAACAAACTAGAAATTTTGATAAAAATTTCGTGAAAATATTTCCATGAAGTTTACTCGTTGTGCTTCCACATTATCACTGTTTGTGAACACTTGATGGCTTCTTGGTAAGTCATAAAGTAGAAATTCAATCGCAAGCTCCTTGGGTTTCGACTCAACCGCAAGGATCTACGGACGAGGATTTAATTAAACTTTATCCTCTAAGTTTCAGCATAGTTTTTAAGGAATTTTTAAAAGATCTGGAGGAATATTCCACTTTGCTTTGTCAAACGAGTTTGAACTTGTTTTTATCATTTTTTGAAACTCGAATAATTACCATTATACTCGGATATAATTAAACTAGCTTTAGTATATGTATATCTCTCTCATTTACGAATTTTTCTTTCTTATAATAATAATTTATTTGATTTCGACATCGCGGCCAAGAAATACGATTTGGTTAAAATTTTTCTAACCACGTCTTTTCACTCATCCTTTGATACTTTATTCTTATATTACCTTCTATCGTTAACCTAGTTACTTTCTATTCTAAAATTATTGTTTCCGCTAGCAGCTCCTACTGCTAACATTTCTGCTTATTGTACCTTGTAGTCTTTGATATTTTCACCATTCCTTTCCTTATCTTTTTCTTTTCCTTATTCTTTCTATCTTCCTTATCCATTTCTCCAACTATTCCGATCTTGTATTCCTTAGGATCTTTTCTACGCTTATGTTTATTCTTTCTATTCGTGTGCAACCTTCCACCGGATGTTTTAACGTCACAATATTACTCTCGCAGATTTTACACATTCTTTTCTACTGTCGACCACCATCGAAAACCTACCTTATATGATTATACTTCTTTTCAATCGGAATTAAAAAAAATTCGTCTACCTTTTAATTCTTTAAGAAGCGTTTTGATATTTTTGAAGCAATTATCAACGCTAAAATGATACTAATAAATTAGATAAGTTACTTTTTGCGCATTGCTTGCGCCATTACGCCCACGCGATAAGATAAAGTGCCACTTTCACGAGGAAAACCAAACGACAGCGGTTTCCTTCAATTAATACGAAGAAACGACAAGAAATCGTCCGGATAAAATACCAATTAACGGGATTTGTAAACGGAGGACAATGGGTCTGGCAATTAAGTAATTTGCAGAGAATAGGAAGCTGTTCGGTCGAGGAAGTAGCGCCTTTTAATCGCTTGTTACGAATGACAGCCAATAAGGAAGCGATAGAAGGACGAAGCAAGGGAAATTGCAGCGAAAAGAAAACGAGGATCGATGAAAGATAAGATCTCTGAAACTACAATTAGACGTAGAACGTCTCCAAAAGAATGCGAAGAAGAGAATCTTTGAATTTTTGAGCGAAACTGGAAAGACAGCGAAAAGTGATTCTTCCGACACAAAAACTTGACCGAGCATTGTCGAGAATTCTAAGTTAACTTCTAGGATATTTTATTTCGTACTGCTTGCTCCTGTCTCGGCATCGACTAGATCAGAATTCGCGAGTTCATGTTCTGAACTGTTATTAAATATCGAAGAAAAACTTGTATCGGTCGCGAGTTTCTTGTCTGGTTTGATCAACTTTGCCAGAGATTCGGCCGACCAGCCATTAAGAAATGAAACGAGGACGCGCATCCCCGTTTTTCCGACGTCTCGCCAAAGAAAACTTTGTGGGAACAGAAAGAAACTGGGGAGAAAAACGCGAATTCACTATAAGTAACGAAGAAATTATGTAAAAGGAAAGCGGTGCACTCTTTTAAAAGCGAATCGCTTGGAGAAATTTTTCTTTGACGAGTTATAAAATGCCTCTCCTCGTGTGTGTATATAAAACTGAAAGAACTGATATCAAATTTTAGTAAGAAGCAAAAATTTATTTAAATACAGTTATAAAGACAGCCAATATTGTAAGACACCCGAATAATGATCTACGCAAAAGACACAAGTATGTAGTCCTTTGAAAACGTTTCGATGTCGTCATTAGTTAATCGTAGAATTAATTATTAACTATGAAATAGAAATTTCATATTTCCTTCGTAGCATCAAAACGAAATATTGTAACATTCTATCTTATATACCATCTTCTGAGCAATCATGATCCCGTAGATATAAATATGAAATTAATTAGCAAGATTAACTGTAATATTCTGCACAGGTCCGTCGTCCTACATATTTCTGTTTTATCTACAGTAAATTTCACTCTGCAATTCTTTAACTTCACTCAATTACTTTATAACGAGGACTCGAACTCGAGAAACTTCATTTGCTCTTACGAGAGGGAATGAAGTATTCTATCTCAATTTATCCGTGAGATATAACTTCTCGAAATATCTTCAGTTTTCAGCGGTAACTGAAAGTCACTTATATCCTCTTATACGTCATAAGAAATCCATTTTCCTTCGTCAAGTATTGTCCAACGGCTGTGTAAACTAAATGATAAACCTTACTGACTAAGTAGCGAGAGTTTTAAATGCAACAAATGCAAGTTTTCGTTAAAAACGATCCATCGAATTTTGTAAAATGTCACGATATAAAATATCCATCGAACGAATTCCACAAAATCTACAATTTTATTAAGGAAATATTAAAAAACACTGCACTTCGAACGTTGTTTAAATTTCAAGAGCAAAAAGCAAACTTTCTCGGCGATTGATGCACTCTCCATTGTCTCGTTAAATACGTACATGTACGTATACGTCTATTTGTACCAACATAGAAGGTATTTATCCGTAACAAGGTAGAAGAACGTAGTTTACTCGAACACAACCACGTACCGTCGTTTCTATTTCGATACAGATGTACCAACAGCTTTTTGAATTGCTTCTAGCTCGGTTCGAAAGCTAGATTTACGGTGATCGATTACCAGGGAGTAGCGGAGGAAAATTGCTGGCCCCGTGACGGCACTGCACACAAACGAAAATTACCAGCCTCCCACCATTAACCATTAGCTGATTGATATGATAGAAAATAATGGCTAGATTGAGAGAGATTGCGAGTAACCGGAACGTTAAATCACGGCTCTCTGTTTACACTCCCAGGGAAAAATGAGGGACTTTGTAGAATCGCTCTGCCATTTCGCTGAAACGGTGATCTTCTTTGCTTAATGCTACGCGGAAGGATTCGTTTTTCTTCGTTTTAATAGTAAACTCTTGGAGCGATGTAATTTATGTTACAGAGTGATAGAGTAATAAGATAATTGTATATTATCTAACTGTGGAAAGTTACAAGACTGACTTCTAAATTAACGAATTTAAAGAAAAATATCACATTTAAACATCTTTAAGGTGATTACGTTTCTGCAGAAACTTTCTATAGATAAATGAGAATAAGAAAAGGAAGAAGCAGAGGAGAATCCCTTAGAAAGGAACTAACGAAACTCGTATCTGAATTTCATTGAAAGCTGAAAATCTTCATCGAACGAGAATTTCATCTGCCGTTTCTCGTGTAAGCTCGTTACTCAGTTGCCCCCGTACAAGAGACTCTAAATTAAGTGAAAAATGTCGATGAAACGAAGCACAGTGAGAACGAAATCGAATTACGAAATTGCCGGAGCACACACGTCGCAGTTAATACTACGCGACGGTAGATAAAGAAACGTTGATAAAGAT
This sequence comes from Bombus terrestris, assembly GCF_910591885.1. NCBI lineage: Eukaryota > Metazoa > Arthropoda > Insecta > Hymenoptera > Apidae > Bombus > Bombus terrestris. The sequence continues at coordinate 12,515,132 of NC_063281.1, read as the reverse complement.
ACATCGACTGGCCCGACACTATCCTCCTAAGAATAATTTAATGCAACAAACTCGATACATCTCTCGGTCCAAATGTTTCGAATTTAATACGTTCGTGTCGAAGATTAGCGATGAAGAATCTAACAATTCTATTTTTCTGATTCATTTTTTTAACGATTTTAACGATTAATTAATTGACGAAGTGTTATCAATCTTTGTTAAGTACCTTTGTTTGATATGATTAATAAGACGAACTATACTAACGCATTGGACATAATAATATATTACATTTTTATATATTATCTGAATTTTTACACCTTCAAGTTCCCCATAAATGCGAGCAGATCAATACCGTCGCTATGGTATCGATAGAGCTTCGAAAAGGTTTGCGATACATTTTGCAACAACAATTTGCAACGATGTGTTCACACGATACGTTCATAATCGGTTTCTACGAAGGTTTCTACTTTCGCGATTAACTGTACATCCGCACGCTTCATTAAATTTCTTTATAATTGAAAATCTAGATAAAAAAGGAGAGAAAGATCACAAAGTATTGCAAAGTAACTTCAATCGCGTAACGAGCCGTGGAAACATTTTTCAGAGTGCAGGCTTACCAGATCAAGCAACGATTCGTATGAATAAACCTACAGGGACGCGTCGGCGCCGGTGAAAAACTACTTCCCGAGTTTCTTTCTTCTCCGTGCACGCGTTTCCTCCCAAAAGGATCCTTCTTATTCGCGTTCCATTCGTTCCTTTCCACGGTCTCGACTTCTGCGCGTCGTTCTTTCGTTTTCCACTCGGATAATGATCAGTCTTCCACGCCCCCACCGCCTTTTTTTCCACCTTGTTTCTCTCCCCACTCTTCGTTCTCCTTTTCAAATGAGATTTCTACCTTCTTCTCGCCAAGTTTTATATCCATTTTTACGTTGCTCGACTATGTCAGAAAGGGGAAGAAGAAGAAGAAGAAGAAGAAGTATAACGAGTTTGCATAACTAAAAATTGCACAGCGAATAAGGAAAGAAAGAAACGGATGCGTTGGTGTCTATTTAGCGAAATGGGGTATTTGTTTGGCGAAAACGGGACAGAGGCCGTCGTCGGGGGACCATTTTCATGCGAAATTCCGCGTGTCTGGCAATCTGTAACGTCGTTCCCGTCATTCTTCTCGTCCCTTTACCTTTATCTCCCATGCAATAAGTCCCCTGTCTCGTTAAGATATTTCTTACTTCATCCTCTCTTTTTGTTTTGACCATTTTTCCCTTTGGACATCTTCATTTCTTACATTCCAGCGAGAAACGGTTAATCAACCCAGTAATACTCCAGTCCTCTATTTTATTCCTGTTTTTCTCCGCGTTTGTCGTCTCTTAATTTGCCAAGAAAATGAGGAAAACGAAAGGAACCAAGGTAGAGCAAGGCAAGATGGCGAAGCAGGCTGATGAGTCGTTAATTGGAATAACGTGGCGACAAATATTTATTCGAGCGTGTAAGATATATTTTTCTTCTTGTTCTTTTGCTTGTTATTCTCGCGATTCCAGCGGATACTGTAGTATTATGACTCCTTCTTCTTCGTTTTGCGTTGTTATTATGCCACCTTCCTCGCCATCTGTCCCTTTCACGGAAGATAACCAAGAGTAAGTTCCTTTTTTCCCAGCATACGATACCTTCACAGCTGTGTCTGTGTGCCACTCTAATCGAAGAATATAACGGGTTATCGTGCCGCGTGTATTCGCTGAAAGCGGAACCTTGCGTGGCTATTTTTTCAAATCATTGATAACACAATTCAGAGAATGAAGATATTTTACTAAAAAGAGTTAAATCGATATACTACAACGTGACAAAGTTCCACCAACTAAAATTGGAATAGTTCGCTTGCCGATTTAGTATACTCGTATACTAACATTAGTACCATATAGTATGAAAAACACTCGGGTTGACTATCAATTTAATATAAGATTTTCAATTGTTTTTTGTTCGTTTCTTCGAATTACTAAAAAGTAGTAAAGTAGAAAATAGCTGTTGCGATTCGCGGAATTCGAACGGAAGAATGTCCAGCTGCGTGGAAAGTCGCAAGAAGTACGCAATCAACGCGGTCGAGGTGGATTTCTCATCAAAAACTCGCGGTATTATCTATGCAGGCGGGTTTTCGGCGTGTTGGCTTTCGCGAAATTAACCCAACGTCGTCTAATTAGGATTATCTATGGCCATCCCGTGAATTTACACTGCGAAACGTCCAATTAAGGCGGCACGATAGACAATGGGATTGCACAGTCGCGAAATTACGTTGCCAAGGACGGTCCCATGCAAATAGCCTTATGTATTCCCAACGATGTACGTACTCGCGAGCGCACACGAGACGAAACCAGCGCTACGCTCGCGGAAATTGGAAAAAGAACAGGGTGAGAGCGTCTTGGTTGAAGGATAGCGCAAGAGGGTCGATGTAGGGCCGGTCGTTGTCCGCCGGAAAGAAGAAGAATAGCGTGGAATTTGTGATAATGCAAGCACGAAAGACCCGTTGTACAGGATTATTCGGTTGAAAGGCCAGCCACGAGGAGACCATCACCGTCGTGAATTAATTTCGTGATTAATTGCTCTACTCTTTTTTTTCTTGTTCAAGTTAAATTGGTTAGAGTCAACGTTATAAATAGTTGGTGGATCGAGTTCTGTATTTAAGCCAGACATCATAACTGTTGTAAGAGAAATTTGACAAGTTATGGTATAAAGGTTGATATATCTAGATTAAAAATTGTGGTTGCGAATAACCGTTATAAACGATAAAAGTTCTTTCAATTTTCGGTAATCATTATCGATGGCAAACATTTGTTATGGTTACATTTATTGTTACTGGTTAATTAAATTTCCGATAAAAATAATTGTTATCTCGAATGTATAATTTAAACTTGTTCTACTCTATTTTGTATTTATCTTCTACCTTCGTTTTCTAAATCTTCGTATTTTTAAACATTTACTCTAATTAAAAAAACACTCGCGAAAGGCAATAACATATCGATCGAGAAATCACACGTCTCGCATTGAGATTTAACGTTGCTCCGTGTCGTTTCCGCTTTCTGCGTGGCGCAACTTCGAAATTTGTTCGGGATCCGTGCCATGGAAACGGCAACTTTCTTCCTAGAGTACCAAAACTTTCACAATGTATTATTTCGATTTACAACGTTTTGACGGGGCCCGGGCTATGTATTAAACGCGTAAAGTTCAATTTCAAATGGCGGCGTCACGGAACCATCGCAATTTTCACGTGATATCCTTCCATGGCTGGAAAAGGAATATCCCAGGTATTCCGAAACTTTTTTTTCTCAACGTTGGAAACGAACTTCCACGACAGCCAGGAAATAGTCTCATCTTTTATCAGGTAAATGAAACCTGTTTGCATTTTATTCACGCGCCATCATCAGTTTTTCGCCTGTCTGATAGGACTACGCCTGCTTTCTAGATAACCGACGTACGGGAATAGAATTACAGGGGTCTTGCAAACTTAATTACGCCGGCTGATTCCATTAGCAAAGTCTTTGTGCAACGCTTTCGATCCACGGATTAGATAAATAAATAAGTTAACGCACGCTCGACGAACGGAAAGTGATCGAAAATCAACAGTCTTGAGGTAAATCAAATTGTTAAAATAATAACTATGATGATGATGATAATAATAATAATAATAATAATAACAGTAACCAGTCTTTCTAAAAGCTGTGGATATGTAGTAATCGACATTTAATTAAGTATTGTTACCAGGACTTGTTTTAATGAACTTATTAACACACGTGGTAGCGAATTGAATATCGTGAACTTAAATGACTGGATTGAAAATAGAACGAGAAGAAATGTGTTACTCCTAATTATATTTTTACGCCAAGCCTCTATCTTAAGTTAATTTTTCATTGTAACATAAATTTCACTCTATCTTTAGTCTAAACTTAAACTTTACTCTATCTTTTGCAAGAAACTCCGATTTGCACGAATCCAGATATTTTGAAAATCTATAAAAGATCTCTATTTTTGAGAGTTATTGAATGATAGTCTTCAGAAGTCAAGCGTAGAGAAAATAACCCTCTCACAAAAAAAGGACACCCTATACACCATTTCCTTCAGAAGTGGCAAAAGTTAGGGTAATATTTTACCATCGAGTGGTATAGTTTCATGGTATAATTTCATCGGCCACAAATCCTCCTTCAAAACGTCCAAGTATTCGATCACGACGATAGCAACTACCCTCGTCAGTAGTCCTTACCTCTCCACTAACAGACTCTGCTCTTTGCTGGCATCCTCGATCTTCCCTGTCTCGTGAGGATTCTCATCTCGATGTGGATCGACTCCAAGCAGTCTGCGATCAGTAAAATCGAGTAGCCTTATCGATAAGAACGAAGGAAGTACGAAGAAGTCTTCGGACATTCCCTAAATTCAATTGCACGTATCGAGTTTTTCCAATTGATGCGTGTTAGAAAATTTAGAAGAAGCGAAGATACTCGAACGCTGGATTTTTCTAAAAGTGATTCTACAGCTTGTTATTGTTTCATTTGGTAGAAAAATTCGAAAGGAAGGAAAATAAAAGTTTTCCAGAGTACGAGGAATATTTAAAATCAGAGAATGATAGAAATACTTTTTACAGGAAACGTTTCTGGTTATAGGTAGAAAAATTTCCAACGAAGAGATCAGCGAAGGAACTTGTGCCTTTATTAGATTTTCTGAAATGAACATTTCACAGGTCTGCTCGCCGCATGAAAATTCCACGTTATCTTAAGTACAACTAAAGACACGCAACTACGAAACTTCAGAACTGCAAGTTGGGGAGCGCTGCAAATCAGACACTCAGCGTGTTTTAGGTTTAACTTATAAGGAAGTCGACATTCAGCCGCGTCGAGTAATTTCTCGAAAACAGACTGACAAGTTTCCAAGCTTGTTAACTAAATTGCAATGGAAATTTATATCGAGTTACCATCGTTGAAGAATTCATTTCCACGATTTAGTCGAAAAAATACGAATCTTATTGCAATATTTTTTAAAGAAAATAAAACACGTTTCAATCTCAAATTTACTATATATACTTATCCATATAATTAATAATTATTTTTAAGGTACAAACGAGACTTCAAACACGACATCATCAACGTATCACTTAGCAATCTTTTATAGGGCAACCTTTTGTCAAAGTACGCTACAAACTATAAAGTTCTGTAGACATTCTCGATAGTTAATTTGCTGTCACTCTGAGTTTCTTCGTAAAAGAACGATCCACGCCATACGTAGAACTCTACTTAGCGATCCAGACATAAGATTCTGAACGTCGATCATCGTTAACGTGATAAGACGCTTTCACTTAACTTAATCCACGCTGGTAACGAGGATTAAGGTGAACTGGTTCGTTAGAGCCGAATAATGCTGCGCTATTGAAGAAGATTTAGGATGGATCGGATGCATTATGCATCCAGAACCTGCTTGAAAGAGTGCATCAGCCTTGTGACTTGGATCGAAGGCATTAAAGCCGCAAATAAATTTCGTCTTCGCTTGAATATTATATCTCCATTTGTTTTGCTTCTTTCTTATTCGCGAATTATCTACTTTATGCTGTTGCTAGGATTTTAATGAAAATATCACATTCCCGTTTAGACTTGAAATTAATGAAAAAGAGTAGACTTTCTCACACGATGTTCGTGGAAATTATTAACGAAGTATATCAATTTTCTAACGATCTTAAAGCGTAATTGCAGGATAGTTGTAAAACATCAGCACGTATTTCAACTACTTTATGGTAACTAAGTTCTGATTAATTTTGTATACCTGTTGGAATCCACGAAAGTTGTTCGCAACTTAATTAGTACATGAACGAATGCTTGCTCATTATAAAATTGAAACTGTAACTCGCCGTAATTCTCCGATAGAGCAACTCTGTTTTCGACATCTAAAAATCGTTCGTTCTAGAAAATTACGTCTCGACTTTTTAAGCCTTAAAAAACAATTTATTCTAGAAATAGTTGGGCGTTCAAAATTCTCGGTCGTAATAATGCTCTGAAAAGCGATCTAACGTGCAAATGGTCGCGTTTCGTTTGGACGCTGCAACAATCCCCTTGTCCAGGGATAAATCAAAAGTAACAAGCAAACAAATTTCGCGCGAAAAGGGCGAAGTTATGCAAGCGTAACGAGGAAGGCGCGTCCCAGCGCAAGTTAACGTGGCGAAGTAATTCAAGCAGATGTAAAAAGTGACTCTGACCAGATCGACTCCGCCAGAAACTAAGCAAAGTGGAAATGGTCTGTGAGAGAGGTCAGCAAATGAGACTCGCAACTCGTAAATGAGTTCTCCGACTTTTTCTGAATAATTACTGCATACTTTGCCTTTTCCACGGCAAACGACGAATTAATATTCTGTCACAGATTTAAGGTAGACGTATTAATCAGTGCATACGTAAGATACATTTTCGAGAAAAACTTCCATCTAAGTTTTAACTTTTACTCGACAAACCTTCCTAAAAAATTATGAAATACGCTCGATAATTTCAATTGGATTGCTGTAACATATTATACGTAATGATTCGTGCAACTTTAAGTAGCCAATTAAAGGAAACATAGTTGCACGTGTTTATTAAAATGTTTCTGAACACTTCTATTATAGATAATATATTAGGCGTATGCGAAAGTTTTAGTGTTTTTCACAAACGTTCCTGTATAATTACTTTTTATCGATATAATCTCTCGCCGCTTTGTACGACTGTTTGGGTGGTACTGATCTATCTGAAACGTCAACTTCATTATCATTTATTCCGGTTATTGATAAGAAGCATTCTTTAGTTGGACAGCACCTTTCGTATCGATATGATTTCTTGGTGACGGAATCAGAATCTCGACAGACAGTAATGGATATATGGATTATGCATAAATGAAAGAAATTTGCAAAAAAAGAAACGATAAAACTTTGTTGCATACAGCTAGTAAAATAATTTCCATAATTAATTATTAAATTTAGATTTTTAATTGAAATTTCCATTCTTTATTTTACGTTTCGTTCATAAAATTGCAGATATAATTTTAAAGGGATTCCGCATGTTATGAGCTTACGAGATTCGTAAATTTTTTAGCAATGTCCGCGCCAACGACAAAACAGAATCTAATCGAGAATCAAGTTTCAAAGCGTTCAGCCTGAAACACGGTTCAACGAGATTCCATTTGCCGCACGAAATCAAACGCGAGCCATTTTTCAAACAGGATTGCACGGAACCAGTTTGCGGTTTATATTTATGCGTTTACATGAAATCGACTGTAAGTCAGCTCAATTTTGTGCATGGTAAACCCACAGCGAACGAGTAACAGGAAATACAAAAGCAGCTTACACGAGCTTAAAGTGATTGAACTGCAACATACGAGAAATAAACGGCGTAGGATTTCCGTGCAGTAGATAAGCTCGGCGTTGGTCAGACAACGCCAGCTTTCATGGATACGTTTTTTTTAATTAAATGCAGAGACACGCATCGACTTATTGGAGTACGATTACTCGATTAGATTTCTCTGTGACTTAAAATTATACATAAAGCACCTAATTTCGCATGAAAAAAAGAGTTCGTCTGATTATAATTTTTTCGATTCTCAATTTGAAATATCGCTTTATAGGTTATCCACTAGAGTTCAGATTCAGTTAGGTTTATTCTTAGTTGCTGTATCCTGGCATTTAGTCAGAAACGAATCGTATTATTAATAAATCACGAAATCAATATCAATATTTCCAAAATATAAAATAACTAGTGCTATATTGTATAAATAAAAAAACACAGTCCGATTCTATGACGAAAAAGCAATAAAGAATGATTCGATTAACAAACGTAGTCCCATTTGTCTCCAATCAACGAAATTACTAGAAAAAAAACTCGACGAAATATCGCCTGAAGTCACAATGTGAAATACGACGGACGAAATGATGAACATGATGAAAATTCCAATCCCCAAAAACTAGCCCCGTGGAAATCAGCCTTATAAATCTACCAGTTGCGATAGGACAATTGTGTCAGCGAAGTAAATGAACCATAGAGAATAGATTACACGTTGCACGTGTAACGGCATATGTACTAAACAACACGTTAACGAGAACGCTAATTTTTTCGCGTATTTGTCTCGCGTGGTATACTCGCGCGCCAATTCTTCAAGTACGAAATGCCGCGGTTCCCGGAAATTTCAGTCCATCTACTATTTGTACGAATTTTACGATTGCCAACCTGCCCACTAGCTTTGCTATACTAAATCCTTGTATATTGTATGGGGTGGGAAATGTATGATGGATTTGAACAAACAAGTTTTGGAAGAGCATTGTACAGTAAAATTCTGGGATTTGAGTGTCAAAACGATTAAAACATAATTTTTCTTTTCAGAATTTACATTAAATCCTTCGTGAAATAAAAAGTTTGAACTTTTTCAAAAAAGAAAATCTCAAGCGATATATATCGACATTTCTAAATCTAGCCGATAACTATAAAAAGTATTCGAGTAAAAATATTTATTGTACCACTAAAGTGACAAATTAATGGAAATTTGAAGTGTAAATAACTGTAAAATGTAAAAATCGCGTAACACAAGGCAAACGAGTTATTAGTTTCGAGAGAGAAAAATTGTATCCGAATTAACGAAAAACCAATTTTGTTCGATTCCGATACGGTAGTCCACTTTGGAGGGAAAGTACATGTAATAAGAGATGGCCAATACAAGATCGAACCGTAACAAGTTTCCAAATAACAGTATCAAGGTTCGGTCCGTGAAATCTTCCCGGGTCAGCAGAAAGAATCGTAATGAAATCGATGTCGAGTAGTTTCCATTTCTCTGACAAACTTTCTATCCCTCATTGCCTCCGGAAATCTAATTTCCGCCGATAGAATTCTGCCTACGATTCATTTAAATAGAAACACCAATGGAATGAATTATTTCCAATTATTCTTTCACCCTTGTTCCAGAGAAAATTGCGAACATCCGTCTGACAGTACTGACATTTTAGAATTAAGTGCTTCGATACCTCTATTGTCGTAACATTTCGGAATTTGCTATTTAGCCAGTTAGTTTCGTTACACATTCGAATGCATCGTTTTTTCTTTCACAAATATGAAATTATACGTAAAAGTATTGAATATTTTTACTATTGAATTATTTAATATTATTATCGGAACTATTATCGAGAAGAATACGAGAATAATTCACAATCTTTCTTAGAACTTTTTATAAATTTCTTAGCGATTTGAATGATAAGATTATAAAAATTGATGGTAACTATAAGTCATTTTATACGTCACGTAAATTGTATATTTACCAGATCGTCGAAAATCTATCCGGAGAAGTTTCACTCGTTAACCGCTTTACATTTCCAGATTGGGAACGAATCGAAGGAGGGAAGAGGTCGAGATCGATGTTCATAACAGACTTTACTCTGGTTTTTAAGCGAGGTTCGTCCAGCGACCCGATAAAAGCTACGTAAATACAGATGCAAGCTAGAGCTCGCTGCATGCTTCCACTTCGCTTACAAGCCGCGCTTCCAACATCGACCCGCCTACCATAGGTAATACATAGTTCCGCATAGTGTAAGCCGCGGTGCGTGCGAAACTAGCGTAATTAATATTTACGCTACGTTACGTCGAAGACCGCAAGATAAATCTTTGCAGATTCGTAAACATGGGGATGCTTACGAATTGTACTTGCTAGAAACTTTTGTTGCATCGTCAAACCGATAAACTAAACAAGATAAAGTCACGTTGTGAGTTCAGATCGACGAAATTTCAGACGAAATGAGCGAAATAATTGTAAGAAGAAATGGAAATCATGAAATTATTCATATTTGTAATTGTAGGTGATTTCGAGAAGTTTAAGACGTTTCTGAAATTGGGATTTTTAGATCAACGATTACTACACCGAGAATGTTGTAAAATAGGAAGTGACTCGAGATCGTTGTTGGGAAAAAAATTCTGATTTTAATGAAACAACTTAGAAGTTGAAAGAACAATGCTTTGTCGATTCCTTCGTTCCTTAATGCTCGGACATCTGTAGGTTTTATGAATAACTCGAGTGCTTAAGAGGATTTACAATTTCGAAAGGGATAATCCTCTTGATGGGAAGTTTCATGAGAAGACAATTCAAGAATAAAGGGAATCAAGAATGAAATAAAATAAAAAAATGCAATAAGAATAAAATACCTTTGTAAGTGACGTCGTTTCAGAGAAGCAATTTTATAGGTCTTTCATATGATATCGTAATTTAATAATCCATTGTAAAATCCAAAGAACTAAATGAACGAACCGTCGGACCCTTCATAGACCAATTATAATTATAAAACCAACCCTTATCCTTCCTTAAAGAAAAAATTTAAAAAATTTCCCTTCGATTCAATAGCGAATCAGATTTTTCTTTCGAGTTCAGCAGTGACGGATCGATTCCAGTGTTACAAACGAATCATTAGGATCGCCAAAACTTATTCAGAGAAAGGAAGGTCAGAAACGACGGTGGCTACCGGATTTCTGGTTTTCAGAGTAGACTTTCACGTGGTCTATTCGAGGATATATCTTCACAGATACGGAACGCAGTGGCCATTTTCACGAGTGTTGGCAAACATCTAGACTATTCTAGACGGAAGGGACCAGGGACCCGGAGGAAGTAGAATGAGCTACAATAGGACCCAGCGAATGGATTTCCATGCTGCATACAATGGGACGCACGCGGCGATCGTTATGCATTCGCGGTGCGATTTGGCCGCCATGCCAACTTATTTCTTCCGGCCACCAACTGTTCGAAAGCTTCTCCTCAGGATGGAGGTTCGCTGTCTCTCGCCCTTTTTGTGGCTTGACAGCGTGCTTTGAGAAAATTTTTACGTCTCATACTTAGTTGGTGATATTACGAACATATAATAGTTAAGACATAACGAATTAGATGTTTTATCGTTAATGATGCTCGATGTTTAGCTATTTGTCGTGTCAAATATTTGCAAGTTGTTTAATTTTTATCTTAGAAGTTTCTCAAATTCTATTCGAACGTCTGTTGTTGATTTTATTGTTGTGTTAGAAAATTATACTCTTGTTATCTTTTCTCTTATTTCCATATCCATAAACATGTATTGTATAATCAATATAATACTCGAGTAAGATAAGTAATTTAAAACATGATCGCAAATTTAATTTTATTAAACAGCAAATGTAAATGAAAGGTATTGATAAACGCGTTCTTGACGAGATTCATTACGTTATATTTCTGCATAAACCGAAGGATTGAAACACACCAATTCCAGCAATTTAAACTGATGCAAGATCGTCCTCCGTCCAATTACGGCGGACCATATGGAATTTACGAAGACAGCTTATTAAATTAATTTTATAAAATAAACTACAAAACGGAGATAAAACTGAGGCTATAATGAATTATTAAATAATACGTACGATAATGAATAAATTTGCTTCCGATCGTGTTTATCAATCGACATCTACTGTTGATTAAATTACATATACGTAGAATTGTTTAACGAGTATAATTTATTCAGAACATGAAAATAATTTTTTCAGTTCAAGTGAATTTCGAATCTCTTTCGAAGCTTCCTGCAACTATTTTTGAAGTTATGCAAACTTTGGGAACTTTTCTAAAATTCCTCTGTCTTTAAACTCCTCTTTCTCGTAGACTTTTTCCAAATCCTAATATTCTAACAAACTTTTCTACAGTTCCTAGATCTTTTTTCTATCACCTACCTATAATACTTCGAAACTGTTACAAAGGTCTCACAAATTTTGCTTACTCCTTTACCGAACTTGTCCACATATTTCCAAACTCTTTTCAAACTTCGCTCCTATCGTCACCAACATGCTCTCAAACTTTCATCAAGAATTTTTCAAAATTTCCTCATACTTTCCTCCTGTCAAAAATTTACTTTCCACGCTTTATTTCTGCGTCATTTTCAAAATTTCACAGAAACTCGACATCTCCATAAACTCTGATAATATCAATACCAAAACCGAATGAACTCGCAGAACGCAGATTAAGATTTATTGTTTATTTGTACAGTTTTCGATTCGTCCAAGAATTAAATTACGGCTGTCATTTCGCGCAATGAAAATTCGAGCTTCGCGAATCGATGTTCAACAAAAGTACACTACATTCGATATAACTGTGTGTTTGAGTTTGCCACGCTGTGTCTCGATTGAGAACTGAGAGTCGCGATTGCTCCTCGCAAATAATTCCGCGCCGTTTGTGCGTTTCGGCTTTTGCTTTATTTAGAGCCACCCTGTTTGAATTTTCGTTCAACGTTCAAACGGATGGGTTTCATCTTTGCCGTGCTTGCTCGCTCGTTCGAATATTGTACCCCGCATTCCAAAGATAATATCTTTCGGACTGATATTCCACGTAGTCCTGTCTCGTTCGAGGCATTCTACGCTACATCGTAAACTTTGATTTCGTTTTGCCCAGTTGCCGTTCTGTTGAATGCCTTATTCTAGACTCTAAGACGTTGTTCCGCATTTGAAAAATCTGACAAGATTCTGGGATACCTGTCAACGTCTCCACGATAATGTACAATCGTTCGTTAAATCGAACGCTTTGATAAATGAAACTGTTTTGGAATTAATCGTAAAGCTATTTAATTAATCGTAAAACTCAAAGAAATTTGAACAAAATCTCTAAAGAAAAGTAAAATTGAATTTATTCGATAAATTTCAAACTTGAAGTTACGTGCCTGCAATTTTTACAAGCAAAGTTGTTGATTTCGAATAGCTTCGATTCCAAAAATCTCGTTTAAAACATCACTGACTTCTCACTTTCTTTTACGTATCGTTCTGCTAAATTAACATTACCTAATCGTTCGATATTACTAAAACTTCGATTCTAAGCAGCCGAAATAAACAAATTATTAGAACTTATTCTTCCCTAATTTCTGTCTTCTACTTTCGAATTAAGTCAAAATATCTGAACAATGAAAATCTTCAGAAATCAATCATTCCTGCTCGTTATACGTATATTGAGCGTTAATCACGTTAGCACGTTAATCTACACGCTTCATTTTATTATAACGCTTAACGAATGCTTAAGAAGTAAAAAAGTTTGTGAAAGCAAATCCAACCGGAAAACATTTCCTTTGATAGAGTTCTGGCAAAGGAACTCGATTCAGAAAGGAGACCCGACACGGTCAGAGTCAGCGATATATTAAATGACAGCCGGTCAGGGAAACGGGCTTCGATCTATCGTTTTGCATACGAGAGCGATTTGGTCTCCTCGCCCACTTATTTCTTCCGGTCGTGACTGGTTTCTCTTCGACCGGCTAAAATTGCTTTTCTATTTTCCGAGTAACTCATTATCTCGGCAATATATGTACATTTCAGCATTTTGCTCCAGCTATCTTTACCAAAAGCGTGCCTTTTTAAAATGCAATAACTCGCGCGTGCAGAACGAACGCAAACGATGACCTCAAAGTAACGAATTCAACGTTGCTAATCTTCGGCTTCATTTACATCGCTTATTATTCGCGATCAAAGGATAATAAAGCGGAAATAAATTAGCGAAGATGCTGGAGAATAGAATAGAAGAGAGATGTATAGTTCCTTTTACATGTTATAACATTCTTCTTTATCTATTACTATGTTTCAAAAGATTTCTACAAAAATACACAAATAAAGGCACTGTGTGTCTGCAAGATATCGAAAGTAAAATTTAGAACGTCATGAAAATTGATCCCCAACTACGCTCAACGAGATCGATTGCCATCCCATTACCTACACAAAAAACAAGAGTACCCCGATTCAATTAACTTTACGATATAAAAAGTCTTCCTCTAAATTAGATTTGTAACACATGTACATAAGTTTTTTATATGTTTTAGAGTTAGACGTATGTTTTCTAATTTCTTTGGAATTTTTTTCTTTTTTGAAATTTGAAATTTTTTCTTTTCTAAATTCTTTGGAATTTTCATAAGACCTTTGCACGATATTATGACATTACTACATTAGTATATATCCTTACTACACACGTTTACATTCAAATGTTTTCATCGAAAGAGGAAAGAAGAAAAATAATTTGGAGAAAACGAGGAAGAAAGAGTTCCACGTCCGAAGATCGAGGAGCCTCGAGGACACTCGGTCTTCCACCTTGTAGAGTCAAGAAAAACTCACCTCCTCACGGGTCGCTCTTAAATAACCTACTCAATTATTTATTTCTGGGTTTCTCCAGTCCGGCAGCGGCCATCTCCTACCATTTGTGAGATCCTCCTTTTGTTCTCGGCAACGAGCAACCGGCCGTGCACGTAATTTAGTCCCGGCGAGACGTATACCAGGGGATAGGTGGAAAAAGCGTAATGAAAAAGTATGCGGCAGAGCTGGCGGCCTGCAGCAACCGGCCGATTTCCGGCCCGCGAAACGTCGAGACGCCGATATTTTTCAATTACCAAGCGGCCGACGTACAGTTTATTTAGTTTGCGTACGATCGTACATGCTCTCGAATGAAAACAGCGACGTCAGAGCTGATCCAACCGTTGAAAAACACGTGTAACTTTGAAACATATTATCGTTCGCTGCGTTTTCTGCTATACAATGCAGCTCGTTTGTTTTTTTCTTTTCGTGTACTTTCTTTTCTAATGAATATGCAGTTAGCAAGAGTAGAATAATACATTGAAGGAAAAAAGGAGAAATACATACAGAGGACAATTGTACAGTAGCAACTGGAACACAATGCGAACCAAAATTTGTTGTTGCTTTTTTTAACCAGATATTAGCATTTTATTTAAATAAACAAACAAACATAACAATTCTGTGTAACATATTTCGAAACCGTGCTATTTATTCCATTGTTTTCGCTGTTCTGACACGTACGCTGTTCTGTTCAAAACGTACACATTGATATTTCGAACGAAAAAAGTTCTTTTCTAGATTTTGTTTTTCGGATAAGGAAATGATCTTTCTCTATTGTGTATTCTAGTCTATTAAGCGTCATTAAAAATCCAGTTTTGCAACTTCCTTCGTATATTATTGTATATATTGTAATCCAAAACGTTTCCACGTGTTTGTCGCCCAGTACCGACTAACAAAAGTCGTCCATCATTACAGATCAGATTGTTTTTATCTTTGAGTTCAATATATTGACAACTGCAATTAAATTAAGGGAGGTTCAGCTAATTTTTCTCTTAGCTTTTCCGCAGGAAAATATCTAAAATTTCAAAGCAGAAAGAAGGGAAATGGTCAGAAGCCACATGAATGCTACTTTGAAGTTACTCCTGGAAAATAAAATAATCGAGAGAGAGAGAGAGGCCGCAAAGGCTTTCAAGGTTCTAAACACTGGGCATGCGTCGAATGAACAGACTCTCCCCTAGCTGAGAACAATTTAGATTAAGATGTTTGTATTACAGTAAAATTTTTCGCGAGAAACGAACAATGTTGGTTGAGTTGTTACGTGAATACATTAATCCGCATAATTGATATTCTTAATATTTTTTTTTTATATTCACGAAACGTAAAGAATATTACATTTTTCTCTCGAATTCGGTTCCATTTTCATCCATTTAAACTTTTACAACCGCAATGAAAGCGACTCTCGAACAGGGTAGCAGAAAATTGCGCATAAAGCCGGAGTCTTGACGGAATTATTGGCCTAATGTCGCAAAATGGAGAGTAAAAGAAGGATCATCTGCCTGCATTAAACAACGCTAACAACCGCTTCGCAACGATAACTTGCAACGGTGGAACACGAAGTACATAGGTCCTCGCGTAACAGACTCGAGAATTACGGTACGAACAATAAAAACTGTTCTTAGCAATGGCGAAATTACTGCTGGACGAGTCGTGTTCATAACTTCTCGTTAACCGAGTCAGCCATCTCTTTCTTCCCTTTCTGTCCCTCTCTGGCTAAATCCGCGTGTATCATTGCCAATTTTCTTTTCTCGTTGCAACGTCGCAAGGTAAGGAGACGCGAGTCGACCTTAGAAAGAAAGAAGAAGGCAGAGAGAAAGAGAAAGATGTTGGTAATGGGACGAGCAACTTGTCATTCAAGAGAGAAAGCCTGGATGGCAAGCTCTACGCGATCCTATCACATGGCTGTAGTAATAAACAATTCCGAGAGTGGTAAACGTTATGAAACTCGAGTGAAGAAGATTGCTTTCGGTTGTCGCATCGCGTAAACGATGAATATAATCGTAACTTTGATTATAACGTAAAGGTACTGAATATTACACTTTTATGCTGATGCAAGGCTATTTGAAGATTGAAGAAGGTTTAAGCTTTCGAGGGAAAAATTCAGAAAAAGTTTGAAAGCTTCGAGTTTTACGATAGACAGATAAAATGAAAATTTTACTTTTACAGTTGCAATATCTAAACCTTCCTTCTCTCTTTACGCCTCGAAAAATTTGAGGAATCTAATACGACAAAGACGTAGAATCGTACGATGGTGTATAATTGAAACAAGCAAAATGACACGATGCCCCTATCTACGCGAAACGCGAAACAGATTTCAATTCTTCATTATTAGACATTGAAAGAATAAGTTAATCTTGTAAAAGCGCCCACTTCGCAAAAACTTCGCTTATCTCCTATCAATTATGATTGCATTAATTAGTAGAAGATCTCGAGAAAGTGTCTGATTAAATTAAGCACGACTTCGAGTCAATTATTTCACGGTGCAATTTCAATGAAAGTTTCGCGCCTTGTACTCTATTGTAATCGAATAATACCAACGAACATCTACGTTTTCTATGCGTCGATCGAACGATATTAATTGGCCGAGGAAAGAAAGAGGAGTTAAGAAAATAAGAAGAAATAAATCGTAATTTCATTTGAACTCATCCTCTCGTGACGATTCGCGGCTTGGTCTTTTTCAGCAGAAAATTCCATGTTTCTTTCTGGCCACCTCGCATATTTCTACTGTACTGCGGCAACCGCTGTTCGCTTGGCACGATGTAATTGAAATTAAAAAAAAAAAAAAAAGAGGAAAGAGAAAAGAGAGAGCGAGAGATACAGAACGAAAGAACGACGCGAGAAGATGGAACGAGTGGTAGGGAAATTCGCAATTTTCTAGACGAACTCGCGTTTATTCCACGCTACGTCGAAACGTATATTGAAATTCAAAACAGTCGCGGCCATGAAACGAGTTTGTATAGATATCACGTAATTAACTATGGTATGTCGGTTTCGATTTTTTGTCCGTTGTTCGTTTCTGCGTGAATTCCTTCGCTTGTTTTTGCGGTAACTGGTTCGAAGAATGCTTGCATTCTGTATTTATATAAACGAAGTCCCTACACAGTGGAAATGTTTATTGGATTTAAATTTTTAATTTCCGATGTGGCGTTTCTTTCATAATTGACTATTGCGTTAATTATGAATGTAATTATATTATTCAATTTATTGAATTTGTTTGTTACAGTATGGAAACGAGGTATTATTCCGATTACCATACCGATTCCGCTTTATTAATTTTTAATTTAATTTAATGTCGCCACGGATATGTACGGTTGTCTACATAAGTGATCAAACACTCTTTAAAACAGAGTATCTTTTTTGAAATTGAAACAAACGGCTGAGTTTTTTTGACAATTTACAAGTTGTAAAATGATGAGTAAAAATGTTTTAAAAAGGTTTCTTGCGTTATCTAGTAAACTAATCCTTCTAACTTCTCAGAAAGAAACTCAAGTCGCTTGGTCTAATTTGTAAAAAGCTATTTTGCTGTTAATGATGCTCGATCGGTTATGCGAGTAACTGCAAATCGTAGACGCGAGCTCACCAATAAAAAAATTTCTCCACCTTTTCATTTTTCTTCAAATATTCGAAGATTCCTCAGGGAACTGACTATTCCACGATGGAAAGTCACTCGTATCGATTTTTAAGGCTTCGTCACCGCTCCTTTTCCGAACACTCGTACGTTTTATTTACGAAAAGACCCTTTCGAGTTTGTTTTGCATAATTGAGGGAGTTGCTGGAGGAGCAGCGATAAACCCGTGTCCCGGTGACGAAGCGGGGATTCGTCTTTGAACCTTAGCCGAGCCGTGAAATCAATTAAACGATCTGTTACAGATAAACTTTCTCTTCCTGTGACTTAATGAATATGTCGGTAGCTAGCTGATTGAATATTCACGAATCGTGCGGTCGCGGAAACGGGACCTTTTCAGGTGAATTTGTTCATTAATCGAGGTCGAGGTTGAATACATTTCGCTAGGTAGAAAGTATCGACGAGTGATAAGGGAGAGCATGCAAATCTTTAAATTATTACGCTTCCAAATTTTTTGATCTTCCGACTCGCAAATCTCTAAATTTATTAATTTTCAGTCACTCGAATCTTAAAATCCCTGAATTCTCAAATTTTCAATTTTTTCATTCAGCAACATTGAAACATTTAAACCGTGAAAACCTTCGTTTAAAAATAAAACGCGTTTCCTTCATGACCTAACCCAAAAAGAGAATAAGCAAAATGTTGCTGTGAAAATCCCTTGCTACATTATGTACCCTAACCCACGCGAACGCTCAGTCTCATAAAACACAGAACACCGTATCTACCCTCGTTTCACCGCACGCTTCCAACTTCCCATCCCATATTACACTCCAAAAACCACGTTCTAGCACTTCACGGTCTCCAACCAAAAAACTTGGCTTCGTCAAAATTTCATCGATTCGCTAATCGAGGTGGAACATTAGCGCGACCGTCGATTGGCTTAACGGTATGCAACGGGCTGCAAATCAGGGCCACCTGTTCGCTGACAGCAGCGTACCCTCTTCGTTACTTCTCTTTGAAACCGTTTGGCTTAGTTCGAGGCAGCGGTGTCCTGCGCCAATGGTCGTTCGCGAACTTCGCCCACGTGTCCTGATAATGTCGGTTAATATCATGTAAATTGTAATTAATATTCATGGAGTTAATTCGCCGCTGCCTGCGAGCACCGCCACGAGCCACCCAACTTTTACCGAGAATTTACGATCGCCGCGGAACATATTTCGGTAGGGGACCCCACCGGTTCTGATCGTCGCGCAGATAAACCTACGTACCCAGTAGGCTCCCTGCTTTGCAAAATAAATCGTCCGGTCGAGTTACGAGATTTATGGCGGAATTATGAAGAACGATCCCACACGACGCTTCGTGGAATCCACTTCGAAAGCGATAAATCGCCCGGTGCTTTTTGATGTTTCGTCAAATCTCGATATAGAGGATTCTATACCTTTCCGACTGTGATGTACGGATCTCACGTGCCACGAGGACGTTTCCTGTTCGCCGATTGACGCCTCGATATTATGGAAAGGGAACTGTTTCGCTATAGATACGCGTCTAAACCTTCCTTCCCTATCTTTTATTTCCTTTTCTCGGATTTCTCTCTCTTTTAATTTCTAAGATGTCTTTCGAGTAATTTAATAGCTCTTGTGTTAGATTATTATCTATCAGATTGTATTTTATAGTGGCTTTTTCATATCGAAGAGGCGGAGATAAGTGATTTTTACGCGTCTTATATTAATTTTGGAAATAAAAAGTCGGCTGTTTTTAAACCGCGCGATTCGTCTCACAAATTAATTTAGCATCTAATAAAATAAATTTCGCTTAGGATCGCGTTCAATTGAATCTCCAAATAATCATTCGTCTCGGTTATCGTCTCATTACGTGCTTCTATGCGACAAATTAGTCAGCAATTTACAATTACGATTCACTTAAACTTGCAATCTATGTCGTTCGTTCAGCTGCGTCTCTGAAAATGCTTTCCACGCGCCAACGAATAAGTAATTCTCGCAATTTGTTAACAAGAAGTTGCAATAACGTCTCGTTACGAGGACGTCTCGAAACATACAAATGGGCAGAAGAAGGCTACCATCTTTTCCTCGGAACGCGAATAAGGCGCGACGTACATGTACTTTCCTTTTATTACGTTATTCAACCCCCGAAAAACCTTGGAGAATTCTTTTCGTATTTCATTTGGACCGTCGCGTAGGAGAAAACTTTGCGCAGTGGTAAAATACGATGTCTGACATAGCTCGAACTAAAACGTATTGCTGGCTAATTTAATTAAATAATAACGAAGGAACAACTTTAATCCCGTTGCGTTCGTCCGCGCTAAATTATCTCGTGTTTTCCGAGATTCCCTCGACTGGCACCGCGCTCCTTTGGGATACGACTGTAATTTTAAGATCCGTTGAAATATTAAGGAAACGAAAACTCTGTTGGCTCGACTTGTCCGCCAAGAATTCAACAATAATACGTCGTTGAAGTTAATTCTATTATCGGATTATTTTCCTCGAGGTTCTATCGGATGTAATTTGTTATTTAATTTCGGAATTTATATCTTACTGCATCTTCCCACTGTCCTCACTGTCAACCGATTATACGCTTGTTGTTAGTGAATTAAAAAATGGAAAAATAATTCCACGCGGTGAAATTAATAGTATGTGAAAATTATATTGTTTGCGGCAATTATGAACGTATTTCCGTGATCACATGGAGTCTTAGAGCTCGATATTTATAGCATCTCCGATATTATCTTTTAAGCCGATCAATTCTGTTATTGTTTGTTATTGTCAAGAGACGGAATTCTTAAATGAGAAGAGATTCTTTCTATAAAGAAAATTCTTTCAAGAAGCGAAAGCGTAAGAAGCGAAGACTTCGAAAGATCTTCACTAAGATGTCACAAGGACGTTTCGTTCCGGAATTAAAAACGCTAAACCTTACCTAACCAAAATATAACTAAATCTTCAAACAGCCTTTGTTTCTCAAATACAAATTAATATCCTAAATCTTTTTCATACCCTTACGAAGAAACATAAAAGAGATCCTCTTTGGTTAATACACATCTCCCTACCAGTCTATTAACATGTGATGTGACTAATTTCAATAAAATGTTATCGTCGATGTATTTATTGGATGTACACCGTCGCAAACTTTATGAGCCATTACAAAATATTATTCCTATAAATCTACGAAATTTACAGAATAACTTTTTCCTGTATTCTGCTCTATATCACGAAGACATGCAGTATTAAAAATCACTATAAAAAATTCAATCTGAATAAATTTCACTCGACGATAGTAAAATATATTGTACTACGATCCTCGGATATATACTAAAACACGGTATCGCTTCTTTCTGTAATTTCCAATATTTTTTATATTTTAACAAACGTATGAAATACATGTAACAAAAAATATTGCGAAGGTTGGAAGAAAATTAACATGCAGAATGGTTCGACTCACCATGGATCCCGGGGGTCAGGCAGTGTTCTATGAACGGAAATCAGGTCGCTAACGTACTGATTGAACGCGTTGTTTAGCCACCCGTCGTCGACGAGTTTTTTAGTTTCGGCAGTCAAATTCGTTGGCAAAATTACGGGTCTTCCCATCTCTCCAGGCGCGCTCGGATCTTGTTCCCGGGGAGCAACGAGCACACCGCCGCCTGAAAAACAAAGAAAACACGGTAAAATAATAATTCAACAAATAATTTTTTCCCGTTAGCGAGATGAGAACGAACTGCAGGTTCAAAATAAAAGTTTGTACTTTTAACAATTTTTTAAAAATTTCTACGACGTACTTCCTTTTAGCTCCCATAAGCGTAGAAGAGAAAGTTTCATCTTACAAATTTTGAAATTAATACCGATTTGTTCTGCGTGGCTTTCGTGTGAAATTGTAATACCAGCTCTTGCAGATTCATGTTCTAAATGAGACTAATAACTCTGCGAGTAGTAATAATTCCGAAACTTGTCTGTAGCTCATTAACAAGATAAATTAATTCGTCCATTTCAGACAGCGTTCTCGGCATGAAATTTCTACCCCGATGTGGGGAAAGTGTCGCTAGTCAATTAATGAGAGAAATTACTTAAACTTTCCCTGCACATTGAAATCCAAATTTTACGCTAGAAAATCACACGTATCGCAACATATCTGTTATTTAATATAATACGATGATATACAATTACTCGATTCATTGATATCTTCAAGGAGACGGTCCATGACAATGAAAATAATCAGACAATCGATGTATCAAAAACACAACCAATAAAACTACGATACAATGAAACAACCCTTAACAATCTTAAACATATAAACAAATTTATTCCTCGAACAAGAAAAAAAATGCGGTTGATACTTATCCCAGTACTAGTTTGGCTCGTTCGCGTCTCGTTCACCCATCGATTCCGAAACGAAATCATCGCCCAAGCGCAATTTCCAGTTCGCGCGAGTAACGACACACGGCAAAGAAAGGAAATACAAAAACGAGAGCAAAGGGGGTGGTCGATGCAGAAACGAGGGTAAGAAACGGAAGACGGTGTGAATTGAATTTTCAGAACGTATCTCGAGTCCGTGGCTGTCTCTTTCCCTAAGAGCTTTCCGGCACAAACTCGACTTTTATTTTTCTGCGTCATATTGGCAGCCAGGGCATCGGTAAAATGGCGGCAGTACGGGGCTCGAGAGTTCACCCAGTTTCTCCTCGCGCCGCCTTGCCCTCGTCCTGGAAATAATTTCATCCTGGCCGAGCGAGCCAGGCCCCGGTGTGCGCGATGCGGCAATAAAGAGCACGACAAATTGCTTTAGAGCGGCGTGCAGGCCGCTACGAACTTCGCCGCAGTGAAACTACCCTCGTGCATCAACCTCCCTCCCATCTTTTCCTTCGGCTCTCTTTCGAAATTCCGGTTGCAACCTTTTGTACGTCGGCCGTTCTTTGTTCCGACTGAATGCCGCCAAGGGACCCAGAAAAGATACAGCTCTTTTTATCCTCGAGTTATATTTGCGACGATAATTTCACGACGCAAGGAGGTAATACTAGCCAGATGGAGTTTGGTACGGATGACGGTGGATGGAAGATTCGATAGAAGACAGGAGGTGTCTAGGAAGAAACTAAGTATGTTTAAATATAAGACAGAAGAATATATGAAAGAAGAAAGGCGGGAAAGAAGAAGCGAAACTGTGAAGAGAAGGTTTGAGAAACGACAGGAACAGGAATTATGCGTGTACCAGTCTGGACGCTATGCATTGCCAAGCCTCTACGAAGATGAAGAGAAGATTCGTAGTAGCAGAGGAATAAACGATATCAGACATTGAAAACGAAGAATTGGCGAAGGAACTATAGAATCGAGCGAAAGGGTGCGCGTTCGGTCAAGAATTATAGCCAATTTTGTTCATCATCGTGATACGCAATTAAAGGAGATAGAACCGATAGATATTTACGCACTAGTGGTATGTGTATGACGTTATCTTATGACGAGTATGACGATACTTAAACGGTTTCGCGACGCGTGAAGAGATTGACAGAGAGATAGCGATTTAACTGGACTCTTCCGAGGTATGACTGGATTTCTACTGAGGTACGATCGGAATTCTCCGAGATATGACTGAGATTCTCCGAGGTACGATTGAGATTCAGCCAAAAATGCGCTATTTCAGTATTCTTAATACCTTGTATCTTCCTTTCCATTGCGCATTGTAGTCTTGGAAGGCGACCGAGGTGTAGTGCTACCAGGGGATGTGCGTCGAGGTGATGGAACACACACCCCTGTGGAATGTTCGAGAGGGCGCGAATCGTGTCGCGGAAACACGTAGTTTGAGACACGTAGAAGAGAAGTTAAGAACACACGTTATTCCAACTCCATTAAATTGCTCGTGTTAAATTGCTCTGAGTGGGCGGCACTAACATTCGTAACGTTAAAATTCCATTTCTGAAAAATAGCGATTGAGTCGATCGTGGCGTAAACCTGGCCAGACGGAATCTTCCGTATATGGCGTTATAACACTCAACAGGAATCTGAAGGTTTGAAATTCCTCGCCAAACATTCCTCTTCTAAACCAAACCCTGACCTCCGTTCCACTCCATTAAACTCTTTATTTTTCCCTGATCACGCGCACCGAATTTCTCTTTTTATCTCAAAATAAAAAATAAATCTCTTTTTCACCCCATCTTTGCATAAACAAGCGATTAATTACCTTGCTCCGGGCCAGCTTGAATCTTTGCCTTGGGCTGCGCGTTGAACGGCGTCTCTTTCCTGAGAGCCGCTGCTGCCGGTACGAAACCATTAGCCATTTGAGGCGCCGCGACGCCAGACGGTGCCAAGCCTTGTACAGCTGCGTTGGCACGGTCCTCCGTGTACAGGAGGAAGCACACGGTGACCCAGACCGCCGTGGCTAGAATGGCCACTTTCAACCACAGTGATCTCCTCCTGGGGAAACCCATGCTTGACTCTCAGTCTATGGACCTGGGCTTGTTTAGTATCCACAACTCTTCTTCGCCTGCTATACCTTCGTTGTTCGAGCACGGTTCGATTAAAGATCGCTGTTCAGCCGGCTCGAGAGGTCGCGTTACCTCAGCAACATTCTCTCACTCTGTTCTATCTTGTCTTCTCTCAAGTTTTCTTGGTTACGAAGAGCAGGGGTGGTTTCTTCTGACAGGTCGGTTTAATTGTTCGTTAACTCGGTGTAATGTTTATAGGAAAGTTTAATTAAAACAGAATATGATGAAGAGTTTCGTCGATCACGCTCCATCGACATGTGATATGCCTTGAACGAGGCAGAATCATCGCTGAGCCTCCATCTTGCTTTGATATGCTTTGTTAGTTTGGTCGATGTTTGTGGTCGTTCGATAGAGACGATATGAGTTGATATGTATGTTCTCTGGTTGGATTCCTTCGGATATCACCGCATAGTTTCACCTGAAACATAAAATAACAATTAATTAGTGGGATATTCGGAAGATTTAGGTTCCATCTGAAATATAGTTTAAACGTGAATCTTTGTTATAAATGGATCCGGATTATTCAGACGAAATATTAATTCCACAATCATTATTCGGTGAGGCTAGTGTGAAATATCGATTTCTCTGCGTGCAGTGAAATAGGAACGTATTAGGTCAGACATCTTAAGGAGGAAGCGAAGGCGCCGGTAATGGAATAGGAAACATGTTTGGCAAATAAAATAGTCTAGCAAAGAATAAAACACGATTCCGAGAAAGAACTGGGTATTTTGTTCGGTTCAACTTCCCGTTTTCCTGTGTTATTTAGTAATCGATTCCCTCTACAATTATCGGCCTTTCGTTACCCTGTCTTCATTTAACGTGGGAAACCTTAACGAGACGTTCGATCACGCAATTGTTCGCGTTCTCTCGCTACGTGTAAGATAGAATAATGCAATGAATAATCTTAATTAAATCGGAGAAAGTGAATGATAAGTATCTCTTTGAAAATTAGATCGTTTAACAAATTTTTCTTTACTCGCGATGCAATACGAATAAAATATCGTTCGGAAAGGAGATTGTACTGACAATTAAAAAATTATTCCCGATGTTTCAATTAAATGCCGCGAATGAGCAAATCTCATCGACCTGAACAACTATTTAAGTTTTTATATTTAATTGGAAGATAATTTACCGACAAGGTGAAATCCAATTTTAGAGTGAATTTCAATGATTTCTCACTTCGTACTTTCTGCAAATTCGATAAGCGATTTAACAGTGACGCGTCGTTAAAATAGCAAGTTTCAAGGGATTGATAAAGTATCCTCGAAACAGGGTTACGCAGTAGAACACGATAAGAAGTACAAACTCGATTAATCAGTCGTCTCACGTTGAAACTTTTATTAATTCAGTTAAAATCTGGCTGATGGAGAAACTTGCTTCCTTACGAACTTTCGACCTTAATTAACGCAAAAATCAGCAATTTGTATTTTCGAGGTTGGCGAAGGGGCGAGATAGGGTTGACGACAGATTAGAAAGACTTAATAGAACGTCTCGCATCGAAGAAGATTTACGACGACAAAACCGTGAACGCCACGAAATATTTACTAAAGACATATTTGCGGTGTAGTAAAGCAACGTGTGGGAGGAGATACACCCATAAATTAACTTACTCGAAGTAATTGAGTAATACATCACCCGGCCGGGATTTCATTAACCAAAGTAAATCATCCAAGGAAATTTCGTTTGCGGTGAAACTTTTGATTATACTATGGCAACAGGCGTTTGAGAGTATACCAATTCAGCTTAACGAATTTAATTAATCAACAACAAAGCTTGAAAACGTTCTTCAGACGATTCCCTCGCGCGAGAAAGGTACAACGGTGTTACGACATTCTTCTACATATTATTAGCGGAAAGGTATCAGAATATTTACTAACGTTTAGTATACACCCTTTTAATTTCTATGTACTTTATCATAAATATATTATTTCGTTAAGATAATTAAGATATTAAACAAGGTAAAGTTTGATAGAATTTTCCAATGAGTGGAATGAATTGATATCTTAATACTTGTGGCTGACGGAGTAGGTTAATTTTCCGACTGGACTCAGAAATTAAATTGTTCTCCGAATCGATTAATTATTCAGTGCTAGATTTTTTTTCTACTTCTAACCTTTAATTGATTCAATTATTTAATTTATTTTAATCTATATATTTACTTTTTACTCTATTTTAGTATTATTAAATAATTACCATCGTTTAAGCTTTCAATAGCTAATCACGCCGATTCAAGTTTTTATTATGTAATTATTTTCTATCTTCTACATAAGCTAGCAACGGGGTTTCTAAATAGATCTTTGTTCCTAAATAGAAATAGAAATTCGTTTCCGAGTTCCATTTGGAATCATTCAATTGCATCCTAATACGATCGTCGATCGATCAGTGTTCCAAGTCATTCGATTTGATTTGATCATAAATAGACTTCTGACTTATTCCGTCGACCCATTAATATCGAATATCGGAGGCGATAGAAGACGATAATATGCTCGCAGGCTCGTCTAAACCTAAACGAAATCCAGCGGAAGGGCGTGTAAGCCCCAGGCGATTCCACCTTGGTGGAACGAAATTGTTTCATTCCGCGGCTCGTTACGCGGATAATACGCGACTAGTCGCGTCGGCAATGAGATTAAATTCCGCTTCATAGGGTGCCCGAGAGACGGGCAATTTTGTTGGCGTATTTCAATTAAACAAGCCCCGGTGATCACACGACTGAATTACGAATTTCTCGGCGACGACGCAACTCGCGTCCCACGAGCGGATGCGCGCGAATCCTGATGCACCTACGAATACAGTGTCGTGTTAACAAGGTTTTGCAAGTTTAATGCGTATCAGATGCGTGTCGCGGGCGCAATCGTGCGATAATTTTGCGATCAGGATCCAGATCGCTCTTGAAGTATCTTGCAAGACCATCGGACGAGTTCCGAGAGGATTTCAATGAAACGAAGAATGAAGGTTTCGTGAAAAACAATGTTTTGTTTATCAAAATATTATTTATCGATAAAATATTGATTTTATGATTTTAGGATATCTATTTGGAATATTTATTTAAATATATAATATTTCTTCGATCACCGAAATATCGCGAAAATGATCGATCGTGAAAATGGACGGATATCATAATTAATCATAATAGTATATTCCTTTGTGCTGCGAAATGTGGTTGTTTTATTGAAATCCATGACATTTCCCCGAGGAATTTAATTAGTTTGAATGATCACGTACGAATGACGACAATTTGGCTTTCATTTTGACATTGCACGCGAATATTTCGATCTTTCGTATAAACTTTAATATTCGCAGTAGTCCTTTTATCTTGCATTCCTTCTTCGCGTCGTTTTTTACACAAGCAAATGTACGTAATAGAAAAATTACGCACTATCGACGAATTTCATCGTTATTCGTGCAAATGGAACACATTGTATTTCGCGTGTTGAACATAACAGCATGCGACGTTTAATTAGAACGGGACGATAGAAAAGCGTGTTCTGCCTTCAGCGGATCTCTCTAATCGATACGTGATTTAGCGTTCGCATGTGAAATATTAGAATAGCAGCCTGACCTACTTTAACCGTCTATGAGACATAGGAGAACATGGTTACAATGAGCTTACACGATTCCGCGTTATACAACAAGGAGGAATAGATCCTCTTCAATCGAGCATTATATCCGACTCATGGTTCCTCCGTATTTGACGTCGATACTGTCTTTGTGAACTCCTACACGTAAATAATCTTAACATCAAAAATTAACACCAAAAATTTTGAAAAAAGTTGCTTTGGTAGTTTTGATATTGAACCTTATTCGATTTGTTAATCGCTGGTTATTAAAATCAGGAATTATAATTAAACATCTAGTAGATCGTAACTTCTACTGAAAAAAAGAAAGACAAGAATGGGTAGACTCTTCTAATGGAAAGATTAATCTGCTTATTGAACTAACATCAACATATTAATTAATGGATCACAGAAAGTAGATATCCGTAAAGCGAACGAGAATCACGACCAACGTTTTGCAAATAAAAAATAGATGTTAGCAACGTTAATGACATTCCCTTTTCCTGTACAAATTTTCCAATCGCGACGATATTCTTCCGTGTTGTAAATCGATTACTTTCCAAAGAATCGTCGGCGAGATACTGGTCTGAAGAGCAATTTCGGCGGAGAGTAATCATTTCCTTTCTCTGTTCTCAAACTCTCTGCCGCGGTTACGCAGCCCTGCTGAGAGACAGGGAGACGCGTATCGCGACACGAATCAGAATTGTTCGCGATAAGCGGCCGTGTTTGCGGCTCGCCGGGAAAACTTTCGCGGTGCACGCAATCTCAGAAATTGTCTGAAGTCGTCGTAGTCGTCGACCGACTATATCGTATCGGGGGATCGAGCGCAGAATTCGAGATAGTTACACACGACGGAACGATGAAAGTGAGGTCTGAGAGGAGCGGTGAAAAGGAAAGATCCTCGAAGCGAAAAGCTTCGCAAAAAAGCTCGCTTCGAGCCGCGACTATATGCGTGTGCACGTTCGATGCGGTTCCAAGGATTTGCGAAAAGGCAATGGGCGTCTTCTCGACGTATCTGGATGACCGGCTGAACGAAGACAGGTTGAATATGTTTCTGGAACTCTAGGCGTGATTGTTGTTGCTTTACTGGTAGAATATGTACAGCGAATTCCTTTGGAGATGGAAATACGACGAAGAGCAGGAAATTGGCAAAAGCTTTTTTATGGAAAAAAATCTACCGCTATACGGCGTGCAATTGTATACAGTGACTACAGAAAGTATTTGTACGCTGTATTCGTTTGTAGTAGGTGATACATAGCTGATAGTACAGTTGCGTAGAGAGTGATCGTAGATGAAAAAATAAATGGAAAATTTCTGAGGAAATCGAGTTTGAAAAGTTATGAAGTAAGTAAGTTGCACGTACAAAAATAAATCTTGAATGTAAAATAAAATTTAAATATATTTAGTTAAGAACTGGCCTAATGGACGCACGTGATACGTTTTCAAATTTATTTTGCTAAATAAAGCATCTTGCGAAAACCATTTATTCTATATTTACTCTTGTTCGACCCGAAATTAGCCAAATTTAAGTATATTAATATATCACTTTACCTCGTACGTTCTCCCCATACTCAGTACGTTCGAGTAGAATTACTGATATTGCTACCACGTATCTCAGTAGTAGATTGTTACATTTAGATTTCGAAGGTTCAGTAAAAGATGATTAAGTGGCAACGTTAACTATTTTCGAGTAAATGTATCATAATGGAACTTGTGCGTGATGCAAGGCAGGTAATTCCTGACGTATCAACGATGTTGGTTTACATCAGACTGTGGTATTACCATTAGATTTATAGTAGGCAATTTAGAACATCTCACGATATTAAGTTGTAATCTTCATTACACATATATTACTCTTACTCTATCTCAAAACAAAGTCTTTTCCAACTATATTCCTTTGACGGTGGCCAAAACACACGAGATGCATACACACAGTGGAAATTCACTTACTCCCTTTCTTTCACAAACACACATCAATATCCTCTTCTATCGCAAACCCAGAGACTTCGCGAACTTCAGAAAACTCAAGAAACGCCACGTACCGAGGGACCATTATCCACGGCGTATTTCCAGCCAGTCAAAAGAAAACAATTTCTATCCAGTTACATCGATCGAGGATTTTCCTCGAGCCGTCCACGTGGAAAAAACCTTCCTCTCTTTCTTTCTCAGACGCGTGAAGTGTCGTCGATGGTAACGGCCACTAAAAACCGAACGAACCACTTCGCCACGTACGTTTCTGGCAGTCGTTCGTTCGTTCTAACAGACACTTTTCCCTCGCTGGCAGACACGTGTGGCTACTCCAGACACAACGGTTCCCTCCATTTTACCAGGAAATGGGGGTGTCGCAGCCGTGGACGAAGGAACGAGGTGGCTTGCGACGAGAAATCGTTCCGTCCGATTGTTGACAATATAATAATCCCACGGTTGGAGACCAATCGTTTGCACTTCGATCGGCTGCCATTGTGTTCGCGGATATATACGTTGGATACTTGGCCGATTCTTCATAAATTGAGCTTTATCGATGGAATTTTGACCAAACGAACCGAATAAACGCGCCAGCGATGCCGAGGACGAAACGTTTATCGTCGTTGGATACAGTTTGTGGTCGATATTGGCTTAGTTTCAAGAAATACTGATCTTTTCGAAGTATACAGTTTGAAAAATCTTGGATGGGAATTCTTGTCTTTTTTTAGAACCTTGGGTTTTTCTACGAGAAACTGAAACATCTTCGTGAGTTTATGCGATTTCGAGTCTAGGAGAGTTTGTAAGAATCTTAATCTGCGGAATCTGAATTTTTTGAAGACAATTTTTAAAATTTCGGATTCCTGTGCATTTCTAACACTTTACATTTGAACACTCAACAATTTCAATAAATTTATAGCGCGATATTTAATCGGTTAAGCCTAAAATTAACGGCATGTGAATATTATTATCGCATTTTGTTATTAAGTTAATTGTAAACGGCACGATTATAATAATTTACGCGTATGTAACGGGGAATACATGGGAGTGATAGGAATTAATTATTTGTAATGGAGGTAACGTTGACTGCTCTGTTTTTGTGCTTGAAGTTAATCGCGTGTAAATTGAAATGTACGCGATTATGTGATAAAGTTACTCGTAGGTTAATTTTCAATCACATAACTATTCATTTATTTAATATCCTATAGCAACAGAATCGAAATTACCTATTTCAAACGACCGTGCTACGTATTATCGTGCCGTATTAAATATCATATTTCATTTTCAGAGCATTAGACTCTAATCAGCCTGTTATCCTACTCGCAAAATCTTATATCGAGATTTACAAAACTGCTCGACTTCAAAATCGTATTATCGATCGAAATAATATCAAATCATCTTCAACGCTTGAAAACTCGATGCTTCGAAAATTCAAACTTCAAATTCTGTTGCATTGTCGTTCAATAAATATCTGAGATTAGGAATTCGACGAAGAGTATAGTTACCTGGAATCTTCGGTGAACCAAATGTATGAAATTAGGTCGCTTCTCACCCTGGCAACAAAATAATCAGTTCTACAATCTCTATTTCCATAAGCCTGTATTTCACGACAATTGTCAGCATTTCTCTCCACCGTTTCGCATAGATCCGTGTACACACCTCCTGGCGAGCCACAACTTTAGGAACTGCATCGAATCGATCCTGTTAACCGCGTTTCCTTGTAAACACCGACAACCGGTTCCTGGCTGGTGAACCAGTCACGCGAAGAAAAGGATTTTCACCGGTGAATTTCCAGAACGGCAAGCGTGAGATTACATTTTCGAAAGTTTGTATTTCCAGCTTTTTATTCTATTTCGCTCTTTTCTATTCCTTTTATTGCCGCAGTCCCTTCCATGTCTCGCTAGGTTACTTTGCACCGCCACACCCAGGATAACATCTCGGTCGCGTGTCCCTGTTTATTCGCCTTCCACTTTCAACAAGGGATTTTCAACCCTTGTTAAAGCCACGCTGTAATGGACAGACACACTTGCCGCCTTCGAGAGCTTCCATTTCGAAACACCACAATGTTCTCGATTCTAGCTGGTATCGATATCGGAGCGAATTCCAGGAATCGAGATATTTTCGAATTTACAGGTAGTTTCGTTGCCGAGTAAGTCGAAGAGGGAAGTTCGATCTCGAAATTTGTTCGATGGTATGCCGTGTGCTACTCTTTCCAAGCCTCTGCGCTCTAAGAAGTTTTTGATACGTATACCAAAGCTGCTATATATTCTTACAGAGAAACTTTCGCTTTGAAAGTTTTACTTCTTCAAAGGTAACGTTCTATTCCTTCCCATCTTTTATCGACAGAGACAAAACTGAATAATAATTTTCACACCAACGGTTATTACGACATGTAGAGATGCAAATTGCACTCGCAATGGAGTTGCACGCTTTCGGTTGTCATGCAAATTAACTGTGTCGTCGTACTGGCGTGAATGAAGTTATGGTTCGTGTTACGACACCGGCGTAAAAGGTTAAGTGGTCAGAAGAGAAATTGAAAATCTACCGTCAGAAATATAAAACGATCGTAAGTCAAACATGACAAGATAACAATAACCACAAAATATTCTTCTACGTTTTTCTTCTACGTCAACCATTTCCCTTCTTTAAACGTACTTTCTCCGTGCCAGACAGCTATTTCTTAAAAAGAAGAAAAAAGATTCCAGCAACGTTGTTGCAGAAGCGTATCCAGCTCCCGAAATGAAACGTTCGCGGTCCAATTGCGAGTTTCCCAAACTTGAA
Source organism: Bombus terrestris (assembly GCF_910591885.1). Classification (NCBI taxonomy): domain Eukaryota; kingdom Metazoa; phylum Arthropoda; class Insecta; order Hymenoptera; family Apidae; genus Bombus; species Bombus terrestris. The sequence goes on along the minus strand of NC_063281.1, from coordinate 12,482,690 downwards.
ATCCTGTCGGTTGGAAACGCGAGACATTCTCGCAACAACGGAACGCGGAGCAATCGAACGGAGCGGTCCGAGACGCTAAGAAAATAAGTCGCTGCTGGTTTCGGCAGGCTGAGCACGAGAAGAGAAAGAAAGGGCAAAGAAAGTCGTGGGAAGAGACAAGCGCAGGAAAGAAAAAACAAAGCGAAACGAAAGATTTCGAATCTGCATGAAACTCGGTGTAAGGCAGATTGGAAAAACAATCGGGAACGTTCGAGAGGGAAGCGCTAAAACGCGCGTGCAACAGCTCCGACAGTAGTCGATAGAGAGGATGAAAGTAAATCGAGACTTTTCTTTTACTCCGGATACTAAGAGAGAGAGACGAGTGACTCGTCTCTTTATTCGTAGCTCGTGCCCTAAGCCTCCTCTTTGTACCCTGTGTTTCTCTTCTGTTTCCGTTTCTGCTCCCTAATTTGAGGAAAGTTCGCGAAACGAGGGTCAATATTGTTCTTTTTACACGCGTGCTAAAGGTTTCCTTCCTCCCTTTCGCTTCCTGGTTCCGGGGCGAACAAGAGATGGCCACTTGTGTCCCTTCTTTCGAATAATGGAGTTAACGAGCGTGAATGTTTTCGCTGAGACTTCGCGACCCTTTTTATTGTCAATTTCCTTCTTTCCACGAGTATTTTATATACGAGTAATTTCTAGTAACGCGGTGATTCTTTGTCCTTTCTTTTTTTTTTTTTTTTTTTTTTTTTGTAGGCTAGTTCTTCACACCGGACATGACTATTTCGAAAAAACACTTTTTTAAAGATTCGATGGCACAGGTAGATACAGAAATGAAAACGAACGATACAATTCCAACTTTGAGGGATATTGGTATATATGGCTATACGTGTCGCGTTCAGAGTTTTCGTTTTTTGTTTCAGAGGTCACGTACGTAATCCTTTCTTTTTTTTTTTTTTTTTAATTTCCTTCTCAAATGATTTTTTACGCTTGTTTCGCGTCATTTCTAAATTTGTGTCAAATAAAGTAGGAATAAAAAAGAGCAGATTATTTGCAGTTTTAAAAGTTTCATTCGCCAAAAAGATTACTACGAGTACATTTTAATAGCGAAGAATGGAATATATTTGAACTTCTAATATTTCCAAAATTCGTGTTTTGAAGATAAAATTGATCGTGTTTAAAAATATCGTGGGACAAACCTTTTTCAAATAAAACACGAAAATAAAATGTGTTTTATTTACTTTACAGCTACGCAGGGTGAAAAGCGTCAGACTTGTGCAAACAATCGGGAATTCGTTGGAATATTTATTTAAATTCTGAGTTGTTCACGATCGAATGATTTTCGTGTTAAATATTTGCCACTCTACTATAGACACTAAACGTAATTGCTTGGTGTGTTATATTTATTCTGTTAAAAATACGAATGTTTTAGTACGTATTTGCATCCAGCGTCATTATTTTATCAGTCAATCCGTTTCTATTACGATCTAGTTGTTATAAATCCTCGATATATGAAATGTATTTCCATAAATACGGAATTTTTCATTCAAGTTTCATTAAATTACCCATATACTACCGATTAACGATTTTATTAAACGCACGTTTATAACTTTACAGATTGCAAAGAACAAGAACGATTGTTTCGCTGTTTCTTACCGCGTACTTTATGCAAACATGATCCATGGTCCTACAGAGAAAGAGAGAAAAAGAGACGAAATAAAATAGGCAGCTGCGTAAAGTTTCGCTTCGAAAATGGAAACTTGATTAACGAAGAGTTATTGAACGCTATTTGTTCCTATCGGAATGTTCCAGTGTGAAAACTATGGTCTCTTGAGCTTTTGGAAAAATAAAAAAAATGGGATGAAACGAAATTGTAACAGCTACGTTTTTAAAACATTCATTTAGATCTCGTTGAATTCGAAGCTTTGTTTAACCTAAATTTAGGAAACTGACCGTATGACCACTGTTCGGACATATTTCCTAATTAAACGCTGTTGCAAGGATGAGAAATATTCTACGTGGATACTATTTCGAAATTATGTTCGTGCTTTATCGTTTCAATTCCAGGAATATTTATAGTACTTTATGAAGTAACAAAATTTTTACATACTTAAGAAGTAATATTTCAGTGTCTCGTTTCGACGAGTGTATAAAAAATTCATGAATCACCGCGACTGTCATTTTCATATTCTGATGGTCATTTAACGATGCAAAGACTTTCTCTATGTTCGTCGACTGCATGAAATTGCGTCATCGAATCAGTGAGAGTTTTAACGATGACTAATCTCAGATGACACTGGCTCATTAATATCAAAGTTACGTTAATACATCATTTCGTTCCTAATTATTTTTCAATAAATTTGCATGATCGTCGTAGCAATCTTTAAAATGCATATTTCATAAACATTACTGATAATTATTACCTTATATTAATATTAATTACACATTATATCGCATATAACATTATCACGAAATTAATGACCAATAATAATATTAAAATTTTCATTCCGCTTTCAAAAGCTTGATATCGAATCAAGAGAAATTAATTCAGTGCGATAATTGATCTAAAATATTCAAATATATCTACTAAATGTAATATCAATTTTACAAAAGTTATTATTATATCCATTTGACGTATAATTATTCTCTTTACTAATGCCACGTACGTCGATGTCGTGTACGTTTTATTATTAAAATATTATCCTGGAAAAATTAAACTTCTTGCCATTTGTCAAAAGGAATACAAACCTTAAATTTACGTGGTTCCGGAATCACTGTATGGTCCGTAATCCCGAACACCCTGAATAAATTGCAAAAGAAAGATAATACGAGTCGGTTTGGCCATTTTTGCATATTGAAATTTATACACAGCGCGGTAAACTTTATTCGAACGATATGTAAATGGCAATATGTTTCGTTTCTCTGGACTCTGCAGATAGATTTCGTTCTGGTCTCGTTTATTTCGTATTAAATGAATTTAATTCACGTTAGGTAATCGTATAACTGAAGTAATTTCATTGCTTCGGCATCGTTAACAAACACGAATTAATAATCTTTGTTACGTTCGGTCGATTTTAACCAAATAAAATAATACACAAATCGATGCATTATGTTCATGAAATAACGCGTCAAACGATAATAAAAACCTGACGTGATTTAATTCCAAGCAATTCTGTCCGTATCTGACTGCAACGATATTCTTATATCAATCCGTTTATATTACGATTTGTTTTAAAATCGTGTACATATTATTTATACGCAAATTTTCAAAAATTGCATCCTCGTGAAAACGCAGAACATATTTTCAAAAAGGGTTTTCATCCTCGTTCGATTCACAAATAAATGTTATAAGTCCTATGAGTCGTATTCCCGCTAATATTAAAGATTATTTGGAAATACCCAAGCTTCTTCCTCGTAGAAGCTGAAACGGTAGTTTCGAAACGATTTCGTCAAACTGTAATTATATTTTCTAGTTCAGCTCAGATTTGCCATTTATATTAAAAACGACTGTCTTCGGACATCTGAGAAATTTTCGAAAATTCAGCGTGTACTTATAGAGGCGCAGAGAGTGTTCAAAGCGTCGTTCAATTAAAGTATTATTTAGAAATTCGAAAGCTTTGTACGATCCTTCATATGGTCGGAACACGTTTCCTCTATCCTTCGTACGGTAATGAATTTTTAATTTAGAGCCACGTATTTTTTTTCTTTCTCTGCCCTTTTTTATTCTTCTTTGCAATATACTGCGACCAGGCTAACTTCGTATCCTCCTCGGCTAAAAACGAGCAGCCATTTAATCAACTTTCGCGATGCTCGTACGATTTTGCTTTGCCTTTCGAAATCGCGCCTCCTTTTACCTGGACCTGTCTGCACACGTATAAAACGTAATTCGTAATAAAAAAAGCAAATTGCACCGGAGAATTTCTGCCCTTTCGCGTGTACAAAGGGACACGGTCTCGTCCCCGTTCATTTTGCCAATATTCAATCGCTTTCTCGACTAATAAAATCGCTATTTCGCTTTTCCACCGGTTCCTTCGTTTTATTAGAAATATTGTAATGTAAGAAGATCAAAGAATACTCATTCCAACAGCAATTCGTTTTTTTCTGCGGTTGCTTTTGCGTAGTTTCATCTTTGCATCAGTGTATCTGATAAATTAATTCTGAAATAGTTGTTACATCGATGCAATAAGGATTGAAATTCCTGTCCGGTTTTTCTATTGTACTTTTCGATAAGTACGAAGTACAGTATACTCGTCCTCTTTTTCCAAATTCTCTTCCTGCGTAAAGAACTCGTCACATAAATTTTTCATTTTACAGAGAATATAAATATAGAAGCTAGAATCAGAAAATAATATTTCCTATGTATCGAACATTTCAGTAAGAATTCAAACAACCAATTACACGAAATATTAAAACAATATTCCTGCCACATTGAATGTTAAAGAGAGAAAGAAGAAAAATCCAAAGCATTCAATTTTTTAATTTGTCTGCCTGTTGAAAACAACATTTCAGTTTCCCATAGCGAAATTTCGCGATACTTCTCTACCCATTCGGGCTACTATAAGCAAGAACAGCGATTCTTCCTTCGTTTACTAGCTGAAGCTCGAGATTTCGCGTTTGATGCACGCGGAAATGCTTCCGCGTGGCCTAAAAGGGACAACTGGTGTCTATATAATCGGGATGAGAACGGTTTTACGGTAATCTCGGGGAAATGTGGACATTAAACGCCCTCTCGGCGAGAATGAAGAACGGTGGCTCATATACCGACGGGCAATAAAGAGTTAACACGGTAACCGCTAATGGAATAATGGACACTCCAAGCGTGCACACAACCCTGGACCATCGCCAAATACGTACTTTCCTTCCACTATAAACGCCCGGCTAACCTTTTTCGTTCCATCCCCTTTTCGTATAATTTCTAATTCCACTTGCACTCTTAGTTGCACTGCAAATTTTCGTGTACGCGATGGTGAAAACTAGGATGTGATGTATTATGTTGGTTACTTAATTTAATGTTGCGTAGTTTGTGAAATCCAGAGGGTTTACTATGATGATTCGGTATAATGACGTTGCTTGAGTTCAATTATAGAATTAACAACGCTCGAGGCACGAAAATTTTCCTTCGTATAGTTTTCAAAACGTTCAAATGAATTATTTGTTCGCCAGATGTTGCCAACTGCGGATCCTGGTTGAAAAAGATGAAAGTTAAGCAAATTTGACTCCTCTCATATACGTGTTTCACTCGACTCGCATACTTTCTTCGAATTATATAAACACCGAAAGTCCACAGCAAACGATAAACAGTGGCAAAATTGACAGAGTCGCGATTTTTATTCCTACTAGAAATCTTCGCTTCTGACATTTACATCGCTTTGCAACTCTCTCGGATACGAGTTACTTCAATCTTCCAGATGTAAATGAACCGCGTTTCTTTCAAGCTCGATACCACGCAAGTGGCGGTAACAAAAATTTCATTCCCGAAATATCCATTTCCGTTCGAAATCTAATCCAAAATTCACGTTTTCTTTTTTCCCCGATTTATCGCTGACTGCCACCTGAGACGATATAATGCCGGAGAATTAAAATAACGTTTCATCAAGTCGGACAGCCGAGCGTGGCTGATTCCACGGCAAACGTTTGCCTATCGCGAGAGTCCTGATTTTAAGCGAGGGATCAAGAGGCTTGTGTGCGGAGCAACGCGGAAATTCCAGTGAAAATGGGCGTGCGTGAGAAATCACGTGCTGCAGGGCCGGGTCATGGGTCACGAGGCCAGCGACAAGAAGTCTTTACGTGAATTTTAAACCGACACGTACCGCCTTCGCTTGGGTCCCGAAAATTTCGACTTTGATGATTACGACTCTTTTAAGGAACGATGCACCCGGTTTTCGATTAGGCTGATACGACCGCGGTGAAACGTGGCCTAGCTTAATTATTTCGAGTGGCGATTACGAATAGTTCGGTTTCGGAACGAAGCTTTTGATCGACTCAAACGAGCTACCGATAGTACTTTTATGTGGAGTTAGCAGGCTCGCAGAAATTGGGTTTCAATAGAGAATTATACGCGTGCGCTTCAAGTTGGAATGTGCTTTTGAATACGGTGCTAATGTTTATTTGAAGGCAGAATGAGCAGAATAGCTGAACCACTTATTCATCCCCAGTGGTATTTTGTTGGAAGCCACGGATAATTATATGGTTTTATTTAGCCTTTCAAGCAAGTCCATTGTCTATACAATATTTCTGAAAAGCTATTTCCAGTATTCAACAAGTTTTTTTAATTTTCTTATCGAAGGATTCATCAAAGCCTCTCCTTTAACACCAGTCAGGTGATTCGAAATCAATTACAAAATATTCTATAAACGTTGTCGATGATTGTGAAAATCGCCTAAGTGAAGTATCTAAAAGAAAGAAAAAAAAGGAAAATGAGTTTATCACTTATTTTGCGTTGCGTCCATTCACACAACAAGACACCGAATGTAGCCGTCCAAAGTAGTAGAAATCGAACCGTGGACTTGTGTTGGTCGTTGCATCGTTGCAACAGAATACAGTTTATGCGTTGAACGCGAGACTTTAAATATCTCCAAATGAAAGATGTACCACTTAGGCCACTTTCATAATTATCGGCACAAGTGTACAGAATTCTTCCACGCTTAGTAACAAGCTTTTACTCTGCCACAAAATGTTTGCAAAAGTCGCTCTCTTCTAAAATATCTGCGACACTGTGATGAAAAAATTAACGAATCAAACGTCGATCGTCAAGAATATCTCCGAAATTCAGGAATCAATTACCTCCTAACGAGTTTACCATCCTTTTAAACGCAAACCAAATCCTCCAAACCAATCCTAGTCTTGTAATAAAAAATTAGCGAATCAAACATCGATCATCAAAAACCCGTACGTCGAAAAACCTCTACAAATTCCGCAATCAAGGCGCGCGCCTCTGAAATCTCATTTACACGGTAACGGTCAGAGGGAAATCCCATGGAACGAGGTGGGCAAACATTGTGCCGTAACGAGCGAAATTAGCGGCGAGCAGACGCCGGAAAGAGAGAAACGGCGACTTCGACTTGGAAAGTTTCGCCAAGGTGCGACGACTGCTTCACGAGAGGCGATGGAGAGCATCGGCGGGCTGTCTGCGGCCGCGACGATGACGGCACGACGCGGTTAATCGAATCTTCACCCGCGGGACGATTCGAGCTCGATTTCACAGGCCGCCGACGCGAACCTCCTCCGAGAGACGACGCTAATGAATTTTCGTCGAATTAACGCCGCGCACCGTGGCGTGAACGCCGACTGGCAAAGGAGAGAACGTACACATCGCGATGAAACGTGCCTTCATGGACGAAATTTCGCCTATCAAAGGATGCACCTGCTACATTTATTGGATCAGTGTAATTAACGTCATTTCCAACCTCGCGATATCGGTGGAAATTGGGAAATCAAGCGAGAACATTTGCGTTTTACTTCAGAATGCGCTTCTAGATTGAACCGAGTGATCGTTGTTTACTGAAGTTTGTTTCGATCATATTGCTAAAGAATAAAGCGAGAATGATTCATGAAAATAAATTCAAGCCACCGATGAACGTTTTTATCCTACGTGATTATTTTTTTGACCCACTCGCACAGATAAATACAATCCCAAAAATACGTCTATACGTGTAGTGTTTGTAATATCGAGTGTCCGAAAAGATCGGGACAAAACTTATACTGCGTGTTAATCAGATCGAGTAAATTTATGCCCGAAAATGCTTTATCGAAGAGTCACAAGCAGACTGCGGATATTTATGCAGTTTTGGGGAATTTAAGAATCAAAAAATCTACAGACTATGTGTAATTATAGTTAGCATAGCTGTGATATTTAGTAAACGCAACAAATCCCTGTTTAGATTCAATTTCTTTAATTATTCATAAATATATATGATTTCATAAACATCCATAGCCTAGTTATAAGCATTGAAAGATTCCAGGCAAAGTTGTTCTTGGTTTGTGAAAATGAACAGAAGATCAACTTACTACTATTTCTACAGCAACAGGAATATTCGAAAGAGTTCGACGAACAAATGTCTGCATTCTTGCAGAAAAAAGAAATTTCGGACATTTGTTGTGACTGTCGAAACGATTATTAAAAACTTCTGAACGCTTATAACTCTTCGATAAGACGTTTTCGAGCATTTCATTTAGTTTGTACGAATATTAATTAGATACAAGTCTATAAAGTTTCGTACTATTTACTAATACTTTCACGAGACTAACAAAATTTTTATCCTACGGAAATGAAACGTAAAACCTCGTAAGAAAACCTCATTGGAAGATAAGATACGTGCAAATACCTTTTCTAGACACTGTTCATTTATGGCAAATAATGTAAATAGATCTACCAAAAGCACCGAACTTAAAACACATCAGCCACCAAACTCACCCCATGAAAGTTACTAGCCGGTAAAACCTTCGTCCATTTCTTAAAGTCTCAAACTCCAAGCACCCACTTTCAACCAATGATTCGCAATGGAATTGAAAAGCCTCGCCTCCCCACAGGCTTCTCACGGCGTTTCTTTTCCATCAGAGAGGTCGTCACGGTAATTTCGCGAACGTGACGCCGCGTCGAGGAGGGAACGAACGAGATATTCGATGCGAAACAAAATTGTGTTCCATGGGAAGAATTTGATAGCCACGACACCTGACGATCGGACGAAAAACACGAGGAATCGGGTAAGAATCGCGGTGGGACTGCTCGTCGTTGGCTCAACGTCAACCGTTTTGATTACTCGCGAGACAACCACGGTCCCAAACGTGATTCGAACGCGAAATCGAATTCGTCGAATTTACGACGGCTGTTTCGCTGTCGATCGTCGCTCGAATTTGCCTCGGCGATCGAAAAAAACGCATTGCATTCGATACCATCGCGAAATTAAACATTCTGTTCGTTCCATTAACTTGATTCTATCTCGTGTACCTTTTAATGTTTTATTCCGTTCGAACACGTTCAAAAGTAACAGGAAAAATGTTAATCTAAAAGGAAACGAATGGATGCTTACTAAAACTGTCGTAAAATGTAATTTATATACTTGCATACTAAATATATTTTTCTGGCTAATATTTTAAGATCTTTGAATTTTACTTTTGATTCTACGCGTACTTGAGGAGAGGTTGAGAACCACTACGATTCACCTTATCGCGAATCTCTTTCTGCAGAAAATTTTCAGAAATCTCGGATACACAACGGTAAACGAGAACGATAACGGCGTCAAGAAAACAAAGTAATTCTGATAACAGGGGCGGACAGCGAAGTAGAACAAGCGAAAGTCCGTAAGCCTCTTATCTACTTTACATCCGTTCCATTAATGAACTTTCTCGAGGAATTATCGCAATAATTATCGCAACAAAATATTATCAAAACGTCGTCGTCAAAGAAGAGTCTTCTACATTATTTCATACTAGTTTTACACGTATTTTACAATCGAAAACATCGCAAAAGAATTATTTCGTATTTACATTATTCTTTCCATCTACTGTACCATTCTATTGATCGACACTGTTCAAGATTCGTGTAAAAATTTTCCTAACGGCGAGCGTTTCATTTTTTAAATCCACCGATATGAATATTTAATTTAAAAATCCTGTCGTTATAAAAAGTGTTGGCTTTTATGCCGCCGGATCGTAAGTATAAACAGATCGATAGGAATATGAATCAGCCCATCCCTGATAAAACATCAAAGCATAATTCGAAAAAGAGGGCAGAACTTTTTGAAATGGTTTTACCCAGTCCATCTACAAAATTGACTCTGAATGCTGCTACGATTCTCCTAGTTACCAAAGCTCTACGGTAGATTGAATTAGATGAGAAAACGCAAGCAAAACTGACTGCAAGCCGGGAATAATTCTTTGAAATATTTATTATTCGGCGTATGTTTGATAACAAAATCTAGCAAATAAAACCCGCCTGAAAAATAACGCGTCTGTCCACAGATCATTCCTCTACCTCCGAAAACTAATACCAATCTACGCCAGAATGCCGATAGAAACATTCGAAGCTTCGTTCTACTTAATAAACCAAAAGTAAATATCTCGTAACCAAAAAGAGACAGAAAAGAGATGAATCGAAGAGACAAGATAAGTTCAACGGAGCATCCACTCGAATTCGTCAAACGTACATGCGCGATGCTCCAGTTGGCGGAAGCAGTTCGCGAGAACTGAGCTGACTCGAGTTCCTAAACTGCACTCCAAGTCGCCAAATATTCCGCGACGTTCTTGCACTCAGCCGGCTTTGCCCTGCACTCGACTTCGGTCACTTTGCGGGCCGGAAACTGCGCGCGAATTCCGCCATCTCCGCGTAAACTCTCGCTTCCTCTCGTCGCTGCACGGGCTAAAACCGAATTCAACTCGTTGAAACTATGTCGAGTTTCTCTTTTCTACGTGCTCGCGCCGCGCGTTAAACTAGTATTACGTCACATGTCTTCGTTGCGGCGGCGAGCTCTCGTTTTAAGCGACGCGAGTCTTTGTCCCACCCTCTTCGTGTTCGTCGCTTTAATTCGCTCGCGTGTTTTTTTGAGAAGCGAACTCGAGACGAGTGGGCGTTTGGTAATGCGCATACTGCGCGAGAACCACGAGTGTTCGTTCTGTTATCTTGAACGAGTTACGGTTGTTTGGATTGTCACGTCAGCGACAATAGTGAACAAAGAGAGAGGAACGAGAAACAAGGGGTGAGAATAGGGAAGCTTATACTTGGTTCGTAATACGCTCTGATAGCCGAGTAATTAACTACCCTTTTGGGCGTCTTTTGATTTCCATTAATTGAAACGGTTTATAGATGATCAAGAATAGTATTATCGTAAGATTATCGAGAATAAAACATAGTCATCATGGACCGGATTTACCTTACGCTAAAGACGCTACAAGCGTCGTCCATCTAAACGCAATGGGAATACAAAACGCAAATTAAATTGCATCTTTATGCATTTTGCGGAAATTTAGAAAATTGGAAAAGTATGGAATGCGCATAACACGCGAAAATGTATTACCTGTTGGTATATTTAGTAAGTGAAAGAAACCTCAACTTGGATTCCATTTCTTTTTGTTTTTTAGTAGTCTTCGTAATAATAAAATATGAATTTGCATGAATATCCATGAACTTGTATATTTTTCTCCTTAATACCTGCGATTTGCTTCGTGATCTAAAAGAATCCCACTTCTGATGCCACAGCACAATTAATCCGTGCGCGAACCTTTGAGCGACATCGTGACGAAGTATAATGAAAAGCGCGGATCAATTGCGAGTGTATTCCCGTCGCGTCCAACGAAACGACACGAGTATAAATCTGTGTCCAAGTTGGAGGAAAAGGAGACGTCCACGAGATACGACGAGCATAGACACGACAAACGTGGCATGGACCGTATCACGCTGCTTCTGGATACTCTCTCCTCTGTTGCAGCTTCCGGTTGGATGCACGCGCGCGCATTGTTGCGCTGACGTGCCGCGAGCAAGAAAAACCGAGAAGAGCGGATAAAGCAGCCGTTTACAGAGACGAACGTGCACCGCACACGGCACACGGCATAATTTCATGTGGCGGTTGTCAGAGCTCGGTATGTTTCAGAACGGTGAGAACACGCACCGAGGACTAGGGTTACATCGATACTTGAATACGCATCGCACGTAACCGGGAACCATGTGGCTAATCGTGGAACGGCTGTGTTTTAGCCACGAGAGTTTTGGAATGGCCAATTAGAATGCTTCGTAAAGTTCACTATGTTCGGAGTTGATCTATGTTTCAAACGTATCGTTCGGGAAAAAAGAACAAATTATTTGCATGAAAATCGCGTAAGGGAATATTGGTGGAAATTTGTATCGAAAATTGAGGATTTTTATCGGTGAAAAGAAAGAAAGAAGTGACATTTTAAGCTGGTATCAAGCCGCTTCCATTTCCATAGGTAAAAGTCGTAGCGTATGTTAAAACGACGTTCTCGACATCGATACAGGGACGATGTCGTGTAAACAAAAGTCTCATCGGGTTTATGCAGCTTATGTCGGCGAGGAAAAACTCTGAGAATATCCGATTCCCTGTTCCATGCGCATGCATCCGCCAGAGTAAACAGAATATTTCCGGAGCAACGTTACCATACCAGCGATATACTGTAAAATATCTAAGATACTACGATCGAATTCACAACGAGAACAGCCGACGATTTAAAAAAGGAAATGTTCTCTTCCCTTCGAACGCTTGTCATAGAAATAAAAATAATTTATTCCTTTTATCTTCTGGATCTTTCGAGATTTTAGAAAATTTCTTGCGAAAGATGGTCTTTGGATATTCTCGTCGCGAATACCGATCAAAATAAATGCCGATTAATAAATAATAAATATTATTGAAAGTAATTTTTAATTCGATTTATTCTTAATTTTTAAACCGCGAAAGACGAATTAAATCGACGTGAAACCTAAATTTTTTCGTTGAACGATAGCAGTTCGTTGAACAAGTATACGCAGAAAGACAAATATATTTCTTGCGAATTATTCGCACTCGTATTCAAAAATAAACAGATAGAATAAAGAAAAAGGAATTTAAGTGCGTTATCGATCGATTTTAATTGTACACGTGATAAATATCTCTAATTGAAAATGATACAGATAACAGATTAACGAGTACAAATAATTAATGCAGAGTTTGCTTGCTATTAAAGCTCCGTTGGTTATCGATGATAATAAAAAAATAACAAGAGAAGAATATTAATTAAAATTTCGGATCGATATTTTACCTTTTATTACAGTTGTTGCTTATGAAGTTTCTTTTTTATTCGCCCATTGTTCCATTACAATGACTTAGGTTGGTTCGATGCAAAGCAGTTCCTTTTATTTTGATTTTTTGTTGAATCCCGGAAGGATAATGGTGCAGGAGGTGGAGGAGGCAAAAATAGTGGAAACGAAACCAGCCCAAACGAGCAATATTCGTCTCACTAGGAGTTACACCTCGCTGGTTACATTGTACTATTCTACAGACTGCACTTTGCGCAGTAGTCTGGCCGTTCCATATGCCAGACAGACTCTCATAGCTATTTATGGAATGAAACAAAAAGGATGTCGGAGGATGCGACCTATAGAAATTCATTCCCATGAAAGAATGCTTTTCTGCTGATCAAGGATCATGCCGACGATGCGTACTAATTTTTGCTTTCCATTTCAAATTACTATTTTCACTGTCACGTCACATATTCTATTAATACGAATACCTGTATAAATACCAAACAATTTCATAAATTAACACGTAGAGAGAAATAACAATTACAAAATGCTTTACACCTCTGGTTAAAATATGAACAACGGGAACGTCAAAAGATTTCCTTCGATTTTTCACGATTCAAAAATTGTATATCAAAATTCATATACAATTCTTTTCATCGTTCAATCTCGTGATTAAAACGTTTCGGATGGCTTAAAACGGTAAAAACGATAAAAGGTTAATAAACAAGAGTTTGTTCGTCAAAAACGATCGGCCCAACTGAATTTCAAATCCATACAATTGGAAAATAAATTTCACATCGAAAAATATGTAAACGGGAAATCAGCTCGTTAACAACTTCATGACACAATGAAATTTTTGCAAACGAGTCACGTTGTCAATAAAACGGAGAAATACATTCGCCAAATAAATTCGATAAATGTTTAATAAGCCAACGAAGGTCGATGCTACAAAATTCACGGGTTTGAATACGGTTCGAGCAAACAAAGAACAGCGTTCCCATAAGTACCGGCTTCCTACTCGAAAAGAATTGTTCTGAAATTGCCCTGGAAATCGAAATCTCCGCAAACAATCGGAAACAAATTCCCCTCGGTATTCGTAGCAATTCATACCGACGTAATTATCCTGGGACGCGACACGATTCAATTTTCCGCTTAATTAACGCAAGCGTTAATACCCGAAAATCCAAGTTCCGCGATACTTTTGATCGTTCGATTCGATTAAACTTTCCCCAAGCATGGGGTGAGTAGCGATTTATCGCGTTTCCCTCTCGTAAGACGTTATTATGCGAATGTTGAAGTTAAAACGTTATCCATCCTGCTTCCATGAGGCAATTGAAAAAGAAACAGCGAGCGAGCACATGCGCGCGAAAGAGAGAGACATAAAGAAGACGAACAAAATTTGCGTAAAAGAAAAAGAACGAAAACGAACTTGGTCTAGGCTGATCCGTTCTTTTTCCAAGCTGATTCGCGACTCACCCCCGTCGACGAATAGCTTGAGAGAGCCCTTGAAAACGACTGCAGGGCAAGTAAAGCGGAAGAGGCAATTAATTAATCCGGCGGAAAGTATGCCGAAGAAGTTTCAGCACGTCCCAGGCCCCTGTTTCCTTCGCGAAACAATGGAGATTGCAAGTGTACCCTCGAGTAAGTGAGAAAAAGCGAGAGAAGGATAGAGAAAAGGGTTAGGGAATACTCGACTCGATTCCCGGTAACGAAGCGCGCCAGTCCTCGTGGCCGTTCCTCCGCGTTGTCGGGCGTTGCATTTGCATAAAGTTGGGAAACTTTTCGAATAAACACGAGATACCAGAAACGGCACACGAACCGGGATCTGCAGTTGGCGCAACTTTTCTCTATTTCCGCCTGGTTGCAGCGCGTCTCATCGACGTCGCCGCTTCGACGATTTCTACTGGGAAACTTTTTCGGAAATTCGGTCAACGTTTCGGAAAAATATGTAACCTCGCGGAAATTCCCTGATCGCGACGAGTTGGGCAGGGAGATGGTGGACAAGATTATGGTTCGTTTGGGGTTCGTAAGAAGTTTCCGACTGCTTTGGTCAAGCTTTCTTGGATCCTCGTTACCAAAGAGACACTTTTCGGCTACTACAGACTATTCGATGGAGGAAGTGCAGCAGCAGTATGGTCTTCGCAGATTGTTTTCGATAGTGTCGTTATATGGAGCATTTCTTTCAAGTGGAAAGAATGGAATGCTTCGTGCGAAATTGAAGCAAACGAGATACGTGATACGAGAAGGAGGAAGATCATTGTGTGCAATGGCAAACTTCTCTGCACGAGGAGCAGTGGAGAAGATTTCAAAATTAAGCTAATTTTTCAGGATGGTCTTCTGCAGGGTGTTTCAAACCTCAATCGACTTTACCAACTTGTTCGAGAGATCGTTTCGAACAAAGAATGTTATGTTCCCTATACATAGATTTATCTCCGTTTACGAGATACGAAAGGGAAAGTAGTATAAACCACAAATAATCAGATTTGTTCAAGCCGCTTAACTTTTAACGATGATAATAATAATTGTTCTAAAGTATATTTCACACTGATTTATACTGGTACTCTATACATATCCTTTCGTTCGTAATATCATAATTCAACCGTTTGTTTCTGACAAGAGTAACATCGTACTCCATAATTGAGAATAAACAAGAATCGATACTATTGATTTTAAGTACTCAGTTTTCGGCTGGTAATAAATTATTCATCTTATTTCTCTAATTCATAGATCGTTTCGTACCAAACGAAATGTACATGAATCACATAAAAAACCATTGATAAAAGGTACATCTTCAGCCGTGAGAACCACGGTCGAATGCCTCCTCTTCTGCATAGCTGCACATCGGTCCGAGATATATGGCCAGCAGCGAAAGAATAATACGGCTGCCAATGTTAACTGATTCTATATGAGCCGGAGAATTTCCCCGGCTACGATAATGATGTTTCATGCGAGGAGAAACACGGCCCTTCCGGGAGCCGTGCCACGTCCATGGGGGAACGATGCACTATTTAGATAAGCCAGACTGCAATCGGCTATGGTGACAAGGAAATAACGCGAACCAACACCGTGAACATCCATGGAGCAATTAACGTTATCTCGTTCTTTTCTTGTGATCTTCGTACTCAATTCATATTTTAGATTTCCACTCTTATTCATACGAGGCTCGTAATACCATATTTATAGTTATTTTCATTTCTCTATGATAATAGATTAACTTCCACGTAAGGAGGTATTGCACGACGTAAACGGCTATTAAGAAAATTGAATTACTTTTAGTAAAAACGGAGAAAGCTTTAATAGACCGATATCTCTGGCCGTTATTCAGACTGCGAGCAAATGAGCTTTCAATGTAATAACGTAGGAGGCTATTTAATCATTAACAAATATTTAACTATAGCCTTAAGACAACAGCAATTTCATCAGCCGGGGATTCTTCGTAAATGAAGCTATTAATGCTCCAAGTTACCGAACCTTGGAAACTCGAAGAAGAGACTGTTTTAGCTTTATGGAATTCCAAATCCAACAAACGGCTCAACAGTTAAACGAACTTAAGGAGAGTTAATGTTACACGAGGAATTCACAGTGCCACAATTACAGTACAAATACAAGAAATATTACCTCTTCTTACATTTTCTTAAACTCTGGTAATTAAGAAACTTTACATTTCGGCAACTATTTGATACAAATTCGAACGTTTCTTTACGAAATAAATTTGGAGAAGTTTGTTGGAAAAGATGCCATCTTTCTCAAAACTCATAGTTCAGAACTTTGCTTGATAAACTAAAATAAACGAATAATTGAAAAGATCATTTTTATGTAGTTTAGAATACACTTTATGTAACACCGTACGTTAAAGCAGACCGATGAATTCATTACGGTAAACTAATGCGCTAAATTATGCCCCTATTACTTCACACAAACGTTCACAAAATAAATATGAAGTAGCTTAACTCCGCGAAACACGAGCTTCCGTAACGGTAACTCAGAAAACCTCCCAATTAACCATTTTCATTCTCCTAATTAAAAAGGACGAAGTAGAATTACGTGCGAGGTTACAGAAAGCCCGATTAAAATCTCGCACCTGTTTCAACCGACAAAGCTAAACGAATAAACACGGTTGAGGATGCACGGAACATCCGAGTCCGAAAAAACAGGCGGAAAGTCACGTCACCCTCGTAACACGGCATCCCTTCTGTCCGTGGGCAAACCTTCGCGGAAATTTTCCTCTCGTTACAGAAAATTTCGTTTACCGGTAAAAAGTTGCTTGGGCACGCACGAAACCGTCAGCATTTGTTATTCGACATTTTAATGAAATACATGGCAAGAATTTAATTAACCCTTGGTCGGTAATGATGAAAGAAGGCGCACATACGGATTACTATGCGTTTAATCTTGTTGCAACGGCGGAGTCAACTCGTTCCTTTTTCTTTTTTCTTTTCCTTTTTCATATTTTTCGCGGTAACTCTTTTGTTTGTAACGTATCCGCGAGAACGCAACCGCGTAACGCCTCGCCACTTGTCCACGAGCCAGCTTTTTCAGGGTTGAAATACGCTCAGATTCTTTTTCTTTTTTTTTTTTTATAACACGAGAATAATTCCATGCGAATTTAAATACAGGCTGTTTCTATACGACTGATATAAAGCAAATTATTTTATATAATAATAATAAGGAGGAGGAAGCTAAAGTTTTTTTTCGATTCGAACTCTGTTTTCAGGGGGGGGGGGGGCAGCGCAGGAAATTGAGTTTGAACATTCATCGAGCACGCGTGAACTTCGGTAACTATAGATTGTATAATGGTATTACTATTGGATACGAGTGTATTTTAAAGCAAACATAAGTAGAAAGTGTAGAGTAAAAGCTTTTCGTTTCGAGTCTCGTTTTCGAAAGAATCGAGTTTGGAAATGTATATATGTACTTTGTTAACTATAGATTGTATAACTGTACTACAACGAGATGTGAGAGCATTCTATGAACAAGTGCTCTACAAATAACCGCAGAATAAAAGTTTTGCTTTTGAGGATTCGTTTCCGAAAAAAAAATCGAATCTATGATCGTTGATAGATTGTTCTACTTCGAATCCAATTTTATCGAAACCGAGAACCCGATCGAAAAAAATTTTCTTTTATTATTACATATTATATTATTAATATTAATAATAACGTAGCGTTATGAAGAACGTTGTGCGTTATTCTGAAACAAGGCACTAGTAAAGAAATCAACACGAGTCGATGCTTCGTTAATTTCGAACGTATCACACATGGACGCGCAATTTACCGAATGTCCCATTGGTGATAGCACGTGTCGTCGACAAATACTAATATTCCATATGGTGGGCGTTTCATGTACATATCACGGGAAACAACGACGAAACATAGGACTGATTACGGGGACTATCGGAATGTACACACGAATGCACCGCAAGCGTTAAAGTGCAAATGATTACCAATGCACCAGTCAAGTTTATACAAATTCAAGTATTTAACTATTGACAGCGGGAACTATCACGACGGCCACTATTTCTAACATTGAGTATGAAAATCACTCGAAGAAACGATACTCGTAAGATCGTCCAATGTTTCGTTCTCCCGAAGACCTTTTAAAATATATTTTAACGTTGCGTTAACTTTGCAATTATTTATTAGATCATATTTTTCGTCGACATTTATACGATCATTTATCAAGTATTTAAATATGAATTTTATTACTCGAGATAATAATAAAATAATTTTATACAAGTTAAGATTGACATGAACCAGAAATTATATTTCTTTCCCAAAGGAAACGACTCTTTAAATATTTATTATCGTTTTAAAAAATTAAATTTAAATTAAACGTATCATGCAAATCTCACGAAGTTTTCTATTTATCTCCTAGATAAATTTCCCAGGAGAGAAAGACCAAAATCGAGGATAAAAAGTAGGAAACAAAATAAGCCGAAAAGGACGCGGAACGGTAACAAATCGGCAAACCCCGTTTATGGAAACAAGCGGGCAGAGAAAACTCGTAAAAAGTTGATAAAGATACGAGAAACGTAGCAAGAAGAAAACAGGGGATGGTAGGAGAAAGTAAACGCATCACGGGATGCGAAAGACGGACATATTCGCGAAAAAGTCTCGCGGATTTTTCTTGTTCCTTAAAGCCCGTCACTTTTGACCATGCTGAAATTAAACAGCGAAAATGTTGTCGACGAGAAATGAAAACTGACGCTTACCGCGGAATATCACGTTTAAATTCCGCTCTACGTACCAAGATTACTTTTGACAGAAACATCGAAGCATAACCCGGTAGAAATTGTCAAGCAAATCGAGTCAAGAATATAAAAAAGCTGTCAAGTTAGAGAGAATATTTAATCTTGCAAAAATATGTTGAAATATATGTGGAAATATTTCATGAAAAAGCGTTCCACATTCCTTAATTTCTTGGAAAGTGATCGAATACTTGTTCCATTCCGAAAATCAAAATGGATAGATATTTCGCGTTCTTTTCGGTACAGAATACTTTTAAGAATATTATAAAATAACTGATAAAAGATCTTGTAATTAAAAAAAGGAAAGTTTCGTAAATATTCCACTTGCTTTTAAAAGTCCTCAACGATCTCGTCACTTTTTCGAACATACACTGAAAAATTCACGCCTGTCGCAATTGGATAAAAAAGAAAGCTATCTTCGATAACTTTGTGCACACTCTCAATCAATTGAAAGAACCATCGTGACTATATATATATATATATAGCCATCTATAATAATAGCCATCCTATTTCCAGCCTGAAACCAGCAAGCACGCTTCGCTCGAACATTCTCATTGTCGCTGTTCGGCCATCAACAATTTCCCATCAAACCCGCATTTACACCTCCAATCTGAAAGGCAGGATCCTTTTTAATAGCCTGGGCTCTGGCTGTTCGAAGAAGAAAAACCCAATTTTGCCGATGAAGTCGGCCCATCCCCGGCCGCGATTCTCTTACCCTTTGTTCCCGGCTGAATGGTAGGCTCGATATCAATTGAAACGTTCCAGAGGAAACGGCTCCATCGGCTCGACCAACAGAAAATTTTTAATGAAAGTCGCCTACCCGAAGGTAAGAACGAAGAGAAAAGGGAGAGAACGCGTGGAAACTTCTACGAGGAAGATAAAACCGGTGGATTCGTTGGAGAAAAGAAAAGTCGAAAAGAGGAAAAGAGGCAGAGTGGCGGTGGCAGAGGGAAAGCGAGCCAGGGTAATCTCTGACATCTTGTTACAGCTCGGCACAAGAAAGAGGAAGCCTCGGGGATGGAGGGGCGCCGAGACCTCTTCGTGGCTGCGTTCAATTAAAGCGTCACCTCGCGCAGGAAACTTTTATATGAATGGTTTTCATTACGTCGCGGACTTATTAAAGCCGTCTTCGCGCGAGCATTAATATCCCTCATCCAGACGAGTTTTGTTATCAGGCCACCCCTTCGTTCAACCGTCCGTGCTCCTTGCTGGGAGCCAGGACGATTCTATCAGCCGTGGAGCCAACGAGCACGATGGACATTACTCGACCCGGTCACGTGCGAATTAATGGACTGATTATTTGATTCATTGAAACGAGAGAAATGGTAAATGGTTTGGAAGTAAGCGGGTATCGATACTTTGCATTAAAACGATCCATCGAGACTTTGGTATTATTTGATGTAACGTAAGTGGAAGAAATTGTTAGCGATTAATCATGGAATAATTAACGGATCATTGATTTCCTTTATTTTGAGGTTCTTTTTTTTAGGTTTAACGAAAGAAGAAAAATATAATAGCGTGTAAAATAAGAGCCTGGAAGATAGGAGAGGATTATAATTTTTTGCTACTTAAATTCACTCACCGATACTGCTTACAGAAATTCACACAGCGGTTGGTTGGTAAATCCTTAGTTAAGTGAAAAGTATTGTCTCGTAAACTCCCACTGAACAACACCTTATCCTGGAACAGCAAAAAATACAATTCGTTGTACTAATATAATACATTTGTTTATGCTTAACTAAGTAGAAAATCTATGATATCTATAAATTAACAGTATGGTATAAGAAAACATATATAATCATATCAGTCATAAATCACGGATTATAATATAACACATTCGCGTAGCTATAACAGCCGACAGATGGATGTTGTCAGAAACGAACCGCTTAGATCCAAAAATAAAGCATCCTTATCCACACTCGTAGCGCGATAAAATCATAAAACGTCCAGCGCTATTTCATTTCTAAGATTTAAACGGTCATAAATTATCATAGATAAAATATCTACCAGCGTAACTCGCCTACGGAATACGCAGCAATATCCTGTAATCTTGCGTTCGCGAGCATGTACGTTTAATCTTGAATGGCGATCGTTTATGCTACGCACGAACACTTTACTACTTCCCCATTCCAATAACGATTCTCGACAAAAGAACTGCATAAATACAGAAAAATCGTTGCAGACACGTGGACAATTTTTCGTTTCAAAATCCCTAAACTGCCTAACGATATAACCAAATTGTTAGCTTCTAGCCAAAGTCTACCGAAGTTTTTTCAATTCTTCGGATCTACAACGCTGTATCTGAAACTGTAGACTGTTAACTGTGCTACGTTGCTAATCGCCTGCACTGCTGAAGCAACGTTAAACGCGTATATAAAGGAAAGAAAACATTTTTATTGCCCTACGCTATTTTTCTTTCTGTGACTTATCGATGTTCATCGCCACATTTCGGAGAACCAATTTTCATCATTTTTATCAAGTTCCGTTTATACTACGAATCATTTTCTTAAAAGTTGACTACAACTTATGTCACGATAAAAGGACCTTGGAGCTGTCGACGCTGCACGAAACTACCTCCGCTTGGTGCGCGTGTACGTAAAACAAATTTTGTGTACGAAAACAGCGACAAGCTAGCAAACAAGCTAGGTACACTATTCCGGGCACTCTATTCGCCCTCGATTCCTTAAGGAAAGCTCAACGACGGAACCCAATTCATCCCCGAAAATAACACACAGCATCCACGTAGCCGACTAGCCTAGATCGCGAGAAAGCAGCCCTGTAAACGAAAGCACGAGTTTTAACGTGACGGATTAATTTTTAAGCGTATAAATAACTCTCTCACGGAGGAAAAGGGACTTTGGGTCGAGCGTGGCTGAACAATGGCGTCTGCTGCTCAGCTGCCGGAAAAGAGGCTTTTGAATCCAGCGTACGGATATTAAACGTCGTTGGACGACGAAGCCAGTGAAAACCCGAAACTCTGACCGAGCTTCGCGGTGTAACAACGTGAAAGCCATAGGACGAGGAGAAAGGGTGATGAGAGAAAGAGGATGTACGTACGTCTACGGGAATTATGGTCGTACGGAAGTAATTCCGCCTAGCGGCGTGACCTTCTTGATTTCGCCCAGTGTTCCACGTTTCTACAGTTTCTTCGCGCGTATAACGAAAAATGGAACAACCGAGTCTCGTTCTTCGAGTACGACCAACGTAACGGCAGTTTCGCGTGGCATCGTGTACAATGCATGTGCATGAGCTCGCTTATAATTTCACGCCGGTGCAAGCTGTTCGATCGCAGGAAAAGGGAGGAAACAACAGCGACGAGGTGAATGTCGATGCGAGGCGCGAGTTTTGAGTAATTAACCGAGATTCAGGGTGATTACAGTATTGGCAGAGGGCAGAGATACGAACAGAAGCCACATTCTCGATGAAGACACGAGTCTTCTAGTCTCTTTCGCGTTCATACTTTTGTTACAACTAGATTATTACATATACATATACTTAATCTTACGTATTTTGTTTAGTATTGGAATATATTCTTTTTACCTACGACATATATCGTTCAAACAACTATGCGAGGCTTTCATCGGGAAAGCTTACAGCACGATCGCCTGGAAGGCTATTTTTGATATGTTATAAACTCGGTATTTCCAAAAGATAATTTTGAGTCATATTATTATAAAAAATGATAAGGTTACCGAGGTTTCTGACCTGGAGGAATATGGTAATCTTCCTGGCAAGCCGAACACCTTACGTTAGTTCAAGTAGTTCAAGTAGTCGAATGTTCGGCGATAAAAGTGGCATCAGAAATACTCGACTGGAAGGAAACGATCGCGGCGTCGTATTGGAGAGGCGAGCCCGTGTTCGACGTCATAACAAGGCGGAAACGAGAACGGTTCTCCTTTCTCCATTGCGTTGCTAATGCACTAAAGCTTGCTGGGATGCAACGACGATGTACCGTGTTGGTGTAACGCGAGAAGTATGTAAATTAGCAGATAGAAGGCGAGCAATAAGTTAGAAAGTGAAGGTAAGTTGTGAACGCGAGATCACGTGTTTGGTTTTTGTTCTTCGCGCCGAGACGAAGAGAAATGCTAATTATAACGTGTCATGGCTTCTAATGACGATGTAAATTTCGCTCTTTACGAAGATTGATCTACATTCGACCAAATATAAATTATCAGTTCCTAAAACCCACTCTCTTTCGTGAATTTCATTACGCGTATTTACCCAGCATTTTTAAATAGAACTTTTGCTAAAAGAAAAAATTGATACGAACCTGAACATCGATAACAGGTTTCTTTGTTCGCTTACTAGGAAATAAAAAACAATTGAACCTGTGAAAATTCTGTATGGAGCATCGAATGTATCGAAATTTGACCGAAAGAGAGAATAGTTTTGTTAGATACCGATCCAATACTAGTTTCTTTGTTCTATGTGTGAAATAAATTATTCAAGGAAACCGGAGTATAACTGTTGCAACCGAATTCACTCGATATAAAAAATGTATCTATAGAACCGATCAATCTACGTTGCATAAAATATGATACCACGAAATTCTACACATTAGTAATTGTCTCCGAGGAAATGACATCGATACTTCAGCGACGTTTGCACGATTAATGAAAACAATAAAACAAACGTAAAATCTTCGATAATTAAAAAATGAAAAGGCCACGATCTCTTAATTCAACCAGTTGATTCAAATGAAAATAATACGTTCGAAATTTTAAACTACCATCAGTTTTCATTGCTTCTTCTGCGAGTATTACGGAGAATAAATCCAACACAAACGATAGAGGTTCTTTGTAAAAAGAAGAAGAAAATGTTAGAGTCTAAAAAAATCACGTGTTGCAAAAAAAAGAAAAAACAATTCCTTAGAAGTGATTCGTTGAAAAATCCGAAAACTTGGAAATCCGAGACGTCTCGCGTCTTAACTTTCTCCCTGCGATTCCCAAAGTTTCCTTTCCCAAAAGCTTTCAAGAAAGACCAACGCTTTCGAAGATCGCTGTAGACCGATAAAAATCCCAAGACAGCACGGAGGAGCTTGAAAACACACGAAGAAACGAAGAAACCTACGGATTCACCGAACAATGCCGCTACGTTAATGCGTCTGTAAACGATAGCGTTATAGCCGTTAATGCGAACAACGAACAACCGGTGTATCAGGCAAGAAAATGGTCCTTGGAAAACGCAACTTCTTAAAACAGCATCGTATCGTGTTACACGGTGTTCGCGCATGAAGTAACACAGGAACGAGGTCGGTTATTCTATCCGGCCCTTGGAATCGTTACAAGCATTCGTTGCGACTGAATTACACGTACGCGGGCCATACTTTTTTTACCGACGTTTCTTTTGCACGTGGAGAGAAGTCGCACGTGAAATTTCAAAGGGGAACTATAAGGCTTTGTGCGCGCGCTAGACAAGCCGCGTAAAATAAAAAATTCTTCATTTTCCATTACGATTCTTCTTGCTTGAGAACTGTCTAGTAAACGCGCGGCATCGCGGTAAAATGTACCCAAAAGTGAATTTTCATGTCTATTGGAAATTTTTGGTTTTCAGTGGAGACGCCAGTACGATACGGAGAATTTTAGATGATGCGATCCGAGAAATAAAAGAAATTACATAATGTCGAATATTACGAGGCAATATACAATTATCGAACTTCGCATAATTTGCTTGAAATCCTTCGAATTAGAATTACGCAAGTATTTATTTGGAAGCTAAATCCAATTATCAATAAATTTCATCAGTTTTCTTCCATCAGACGCAAAATTTTTGTTCATCCAGAACATTCTTTTCCCTTTTTTTTTTTTTTTTTTTTTATTTATTTAAATACACGGAAAAAATCCAATTCCCTCAAACTGCGGCATTCAAACCCACGATAGTTGCAGTTGTAATTACGAACAGGGAGAAAAGGTCCCACTCCAATGCTTCTGCCAACCAATCCCAAATCAGAAAAAAATACAAAAAAAAAAAAAAGAAAAAATACAAAAGAAAATAGAAAAGGAGACAGAAGCGAGAAAGACGAGAAAAGACAATGAAAAAAAAGGACGGCGAGAGAAACAACGAGGCAAAATAGTTTGTCAAAAATGAGTCGAATTCCGCGCCATCGATGTCACGCGGTTGTTTGTCGATTTTTCTCCCCCGTCTCGCCGCTTTGCATGGTTTTTTTTTAAACCTGAACGCTTCTCACTCTTCCTTTCAACCTGATACACCGCAATTCTCTTTTGCCTCGTGGATCGCGGGCGCGCGTTTCAAAGCGGATTTTGCGGAGCGTGACGGCGTTCGAACGTGATCCTAGCAATTTGTCGCTGCGGCGCATTCATCGCTGCGAATCAAACCGATTAACGGCGGAACCGGCAGTCGTTGTATTCGGTGGCCGACCCTCGACCTACCAAACCGTTTCCGCGCTAACGGTGTACAGCCTAGCTTTTTCCCTTTTCCAGCTTTTCCGTGTCCATTCGGAGACGTTTTCAGATAAATTTCGATGGAGAAACTCAGGCACGAAAGGTCAAAGGTGAAAGCTAAGGATTAACTATCTGCATTTTATTGGCCTCGATCCATAGCTAGGCTCTAAAAGTCGAGAGCCAACGAGTCTGCTACAAACGTTCGAATTCGTTCCGAAAGAAACCTCGAACGAAAGAGATCGACCGTGGAAAATCCCCTTCCGCGCTCTTTCCAAGTGATTTCGCTAATACTATTTGCGAGTTCATCGGTACTTTGCCCGATGGAGAAATCTTGACTGTGACTTTTTAAAGATGGGAGGGGAATAAAGGGGGGGGGAGAGTCCATACGAACGAAACGGAATTATTTTTTCGCGACTGCGAGAGCAGGTTTTGATTTCGATGGGGTATTTGACGGATTTTCTGGCGAGGAAAAATATTGCCGAGGTTCTGACGGATATCCCCGATGAAATGTGTTTATGGAGGTTTGAAAGATTGGTTTTGCCGAGCGGATTGCAGCATTTTTTTTTTAAGCAAATGGGATCCTTTCGGATTTTACGCGTGGGTATGCTATTTCATATTCGAATTCTGCTCGAATTCCAATCAATTTCGAAGAATATAAAGATATAAAAAGTAATGTTAATCACACCACTCGATACATTTCTTAACAACATAATAGATTTACAAAGCGTGCCTATCGCTTCTACTGTGAGAAATATCCATCGATTATTCGCAGGCAATAACTACCGAGGAACACGTTCGTACTTGCAATTACTTTGTCTACCTTTACGTAACCATTGCACTGCCTCTTACGTTTACTCGTCCGCATGATTCGAATCGTTAAATTCTGCTTGCAAATTACACAACAGAAACCTTTGGTTCGTTGACATTTACACTGACTCGACGGACAAAGCGATTTTTCCAATCGTCGCTTAAGAAACGATCATAAATCGAAGAAGGAAAAGGAGAAACTTAAAACAAACACGGTTCTCTTCGAATCTTTCACTTCTTTTTTTCCTTTGCCCTCTTGCGACATGGAATTACACGTTCGCCGATCGAACGCATTTACAAGCGGCGAACAACGCCGTGAAAGAGCAAACGAACGGATCTCTTAATCAAACTCGAGCGTAAATTACCAGCTCTTGACGTTTATTTCGGCTGCATTATTAACATTGCACTAGCTGTTTGGATATTTGCATGCAAAAAGCCGATTCGTTTGATACCTATCCAATGTAATTTCCGTACAAGTAGGCACTTTAACCGCAATACCACACCGTTATTTGTCGTCATTCGAAATTGAAAATCGGCAAATTAGACCCGGTTTAGTAAAATAGAAGCTTCCCCCGCGTTTTAATCATCGAAATCTTCTTCCGATGTTTGATAAAATTATTTACTTACAATTTCCCACGTCTAATCTCGTTGATCGTCGAAACGAGTGATTTCAGAAGCGATCTTTTCATTCATAAATATGCCAAAATTCTCTGTATTCGCAAAAGTATCATATGATATTTTCTTTTTCTTCTGAAAAATGATTATACGTGACAGAAAATGATTTTATTCCGCAAAAGTAGTTATTATACTCTTTGATATCCCACTGGTCGATTGAATTGGGTAAAACGATAACTCTTGCCTCTTTCGGATGGACGAATAACCACTAGATTTATCCATACGATTTCATAAAAAATCGCGTATCGACTATCCACGCGCTATTGACCCTGCCACAAAACTGAGAACCATCTTTTATGCCTAACGACGAAAGATATACGCTCGAGTCTACTAGAACACGACACGTTCGATCCATCGTCGATCTTCCTCCCCCGTTTCTCGAATCTGCGTTTACATGGTTAACCCATTAGGCTAATCCCGCTTGTAAATTCAGCCAGAGAACCGTAGCAACTGCATTTTTTCGACAACCATCGTTTCGCATTCCGATTCATCTCGATCGACCGTTCGAAATACGGGCAATTAAAAAGTTAGAGTATGAAAAGTACGAAAGACGTTTCC
Organism: Bombus terrestris; assembly: GCF_910591885.1. Taxonomy (NCBI): domain Eukaryota; kingdom Metazoa; phylum Arthropoda; class Insecta; order Hymenoptera; family Apidae; genus Bombus; species Bombus terrestris. Next base: position 12,455,296 of record NC_063281.1, on the reverse strand, counting down.
CCAAGTGAACGAGTGACAAAAATTAAAATTCACGGGGTGAACGACGAATGCACGATACGACAAGAGATTCGGTAAAAGAGAGATAATTAATCAATTTGAAATGTCTAAAATAGTTAAATTTTTACATACCAAAATTTAATAAACTCTTTTCTTTGATAAGTGATTTTTTTAGTTTGTGCGGATATTAATTATAACTGGAACTTAAAAACAGGCGCATCGATTTGCCCTCAATTTCATCTATTTTTAAATAAACGATCGGTCAGCGAGGAACACGCCATTCGCTTTTCACGCCATCTTTTGCGTGCTCTCGGCCTTAATTCTTACGATGCGATGTGCACCACAGTCAAAGGAAGCTTTTTAACCAGTATTGTAAAGAGTTTCCCTTCGCCGGAGATAGAGATGAGGATTTAACTTCCGTTGAAGGCCTGCCTTCTCTGCCACGCAATTAGGTTTTAAATGTTTAGTTTATACAATGTCGAAGTCGAACAGAACTTGATAGGATTTCTTTGCAGCTAGTTCGCAGAACGCTCGATATTCCAATTTCCTTGTTAATAATCCGACTTGTCTGTGCCTTTTCAAAGTGACGTGATATTTTTTTCCGATAGCCTTTTATTTTTCTTTTAAAAATATCTTAATTGAAAGAAATTCGCAGTAAAAATGAAACCTTCGAAAATAGTGACGAGAGCGTATTACCGAGAGTAATTCGTGACAAAGAGCGCGAGAAGTAGCGTTTAAAATGAAAGTAGGCCACCTACCATTATTCACTTGATGCAAATAGGAAAAGTAAAGAAAATGAACAAATGGGCTTCGCGCGAGTTAAGCGACACGCAGCAGCCGAAATGGATGTACATGGTCTCTTCGTTATTTCAGACGAATAAGCAGGTCGAATTAGAATATGAAATTTTATCTCATTGCTGCAACCATCCACTTACGAATGATTATTTCTTCAAACGCCTAAACAGTTCTCCAACGAACGAATTACCTCGTAATAGAGATACAGTAAGAAACAGCATTGGCAAACATCTCTTAATCCTTCGTTTGAATAAATTCAAAGTGCGAAATTGTACAAAATGTGCATAATATGAAACGGTATATAAACTGTCCAACGTATAGCGCTTGCCATAATACTCGATGTGTAGGTAAAATAATTTTCTACCGAGCGTTATGAGATTGGCTTTCCAAGAACAATCGCGTAGCTTTGCATTTGCACATTACACTAGCACTTTACACTTGCACTTCACACTTGCACTTTGCGCCAATGTTTCGCGGACATCCTACTGCGGTTCTATATTTTTAATTATATCCGCAGAAGTATGAGTTTGCGTAAAAATCCATACTCTACTCACGGACCACTCGAAGAATTTCGCGGGCTATAGCCTTTAAACTTAACCTTCTTACGAGAGACCCGGTAAACGCGGTGTTACACAGACATACTTCGGTCGAAACGACGGAACGCCGATAAGGGACGAGGTGGAACGAAAGTGTCGTTATTATTAAATAAAGTGTGGCGTAAGAGGCGGCTGGGCTAGTCGCCGGTTATCATGGAGGACGAGGAAGAGGGATCATGCATAATTCAGCGAAAACTTGGCTCCCCTGACGGGATAGTAGACGAACAGCCCGTGGTATCGGTGCATCACGACGCGTAGAATAACGGCACCCTGTCCTTTGCCTCCCGCCACGAGCTGTCTACCCGCCCCGTAATCTTTACCGAGCCATTAACGTCCAACAACTTTTTATACGCCCGTCCCGGCAACTCGATTCAACCTGCACTCTGTTGCGTTCCGAGGTGGTACGGTGTTCATCAAGTTGGCATCATTCAGACGTAAATCGTATGGATTATGAATGAAGAACATGCATATACATGCGATAACAGAGTTATCGTACTAAATATCGTACAAAGATGTTACACGTAATCGTGTTAGAGGCAGATCTGATTACGAAAAATCTCAAATAGGACAATAGCTACTGTATCTGATAATAAAATAATAATACGATGTTCTTCGTTCACTGTAGATACAGAAATAGAAATTTTCCTATAAAATAACTTCTCATAAATACATAAACGTTCGCAATAATAAATAAATCAGTGAAATATAAAATAATTGTTTGACACAATTTTTGAAAATACAGTGACATCGTACGATATCCGCATTCTAAGCGAAGGAACGTTCTTTTTTCGGTCTGCATCGGATAAAGAGTTAAACTACCGAAAAATCCAATACATTTGGAATAGAAATCAACTTTTTAACTATAACGGGAAATTGAAATCGAAACGCGGGTAGCGTCGAGTTGCTGTACATCGGCTCTTATCGTCGCGACAATCTACGAAGAGGAAACGGAGGGTGAACTGAGAATTACTCTGGGATACGAATACGCTTCTGAGCATTCGCCATAAGCAGGCGAGAAGTGCAAGCTCCGTCGGCGCTTGAAACTTAATCCCCCGCGTCGTCATAAGATAACGGCACTCGGCACCGCATAAACTTCATTGTCTCTGTGCTAAGCGGCCGTTGCAACATCGTCTCTTTACATAGCCTCGTCTCTTCATTGTTTCCGCGGCGTTTCTGGCGTTCGTACGACTATACTGTCGCGTTACCGACCCTCTTTCGACCGCGCTGCCAGTCTCCACGATACGCAGACAATCTGATATCGCGACGAATTTTGAATTTACGTTCCGACTGTTCTGACATTTTGGTGAAATCTCAGTTCTGACACCCGACGAAATCTCACAGTGCTAATTGAATGTGTCGAGTCTTTATCGCTGTGACCGATATTTCGGTAAAATCTTAACGAAAGATTTGACAAAACGGTAGAGCATACGAAAATAATTTACCATCTACTAAAATTAGCAGACTTTATTCGTCTCTGATTAAATCCAAGAATAAGATGCTAATTATACGACCAATTCTGTGTCTAATCAATGCACGGTAGTTAAATATGGGGTTATTCATAAGCAATACAAAATCGCCATACGTAGTACCGTGTACACTGACAGTAAAATTTTCAAGTCGTTGCGTGCTGCACAAAATGCAAGAATTTAAAAAAGATGTATTAGAACTAGAAATTGCCTTAGAAAAGTCTCTCCAGAATGACAAAGATCGATTTCATATCGAAGATCGCGAGACAAATCGTGTTATGCATCGACGATCAGACAATTTTATTTTGACTCGGGACCATAAATTGACGGTAAAGCTGAAAAATTATAATGGAGCTGAAGCGTAAATGAATGATGACCTACATCACAGGGGAAAAGATAAAACTTCCAAAATACTGCTTGATTAATGCTCGATCATAGTGACGTAAGAAGGGGGACCGAATACCAATCCATCGATTTAAAACGACTGAACTGGAACAAAAGATAAGAGCTCGTGGATGTAGCAAGGGTTCTAAGAATTTCGTGTAAAAGAAAAGCGAAAAACTACGGCAAAAGGAAGGATACAGTTTCGAGGAAACGTTGCTAATGAAAATTTCTATTTTAAACAAGTTTTCGGGAGACACGGTGATTAACGAGGTCCAGTATCATAACGGGAACACGCATAGGCGACTAGCAACGTTTCTGGACGTCGTTAATCACCATCGTCCCTTTTCTGTTTGAAACGAAGCTTTAGCTCTTCAGGATCGATAATCAAACGAAAGGACAAAGACACTGACCAACTAAGTATTATCCAACTAATTGTTGCAGGGTGATACGACATACGTAGTAAGACGAATCTGCGAGAGACTTTAAATTGTCTAGGAAAATTAAAAAAAAAATCAGAGTAAACGATAGAGTGTAACTTCTCCTTCGAATTTTCCATAATACGTTTCGTGATATTTTAATCGAAAGCAATCTTTTCACAAATCTCAAATGCTAAAGTATTTGGCATATTCGAAATTTACGCTGTTAACTCATCGCGACCAATGCAAGCAATCTGTGAACAAATAGACTCTGTAAACAAGCGCAGCTGTCGTCAAACCAAAACGCGTGTAAACATCGAAAATCAGAGATGATCAGAACGCAATTAGCTATAAATAAATACAACTGATAAAACAACGGGAGAAAGAAAACCTAAATGATATCGATTCGTATTCAAAGTTAGGCTTTCGCATCTATGTAGCTAGGATCATCCGTCTACGTTTGTGAACACCAAGGAACCTAGAGAATTCACCACGGCAGTCCAATCGTCTGTCCAAATTAGAGAAAGATAGAATTATCAAGGGAAGGAAAGACAGATGACCCTGCTGAATAAAGCAGAGAAGGTAGCTTCAGCCGGCCCAAGGGTAAAATTTGCATCGGCGATTTGTACCCCCTTTTCCGCGTTTGCTTTCCTTCGTAGTAGCGAACCTTAATTCGTTTTGTTTCTCGCGTTGAAAATATACCGGTCTTTCCGCAGCAAGTTTCTAATCGTTGACTATCACGAGATAATCAGAGATAAAGAGCAACAGATAATTACAATTTTTGACGTATTTGAAATTACGAATCGCAATTTACCATATCGCTTCGATCCTGAAGAAGTTGTATAGGAAGATTAACCGATGCGATTAACTAGTTTTGTGTTCTATCTAGAGATCCATAAAATTTGAAACTCCTTTCATCATTCGATACTCAACGCTCGATAATCTTCCTCTATCTTCCAAAATCTCTAGCTTGTTCTAAGACTGGAAAGACAGATTACGTTCTACTAAGTCTGTAATATACTATATCTAATACTATATCTAATAATAGCCTATAGCCTATTATTATGCCGTGGAAAATTTGAATTACAGACGCGGGACATCATAACGGTCTTTTAATCGAGTATTTTAAAGCTGAATCAATAAATCGAGCATAAGTTATTGAACGTTTATGAGCTCGTCAAAACATTCGAGCGATAAATTTACAGGCTGTTCCTCGCGTTTATGAGTGCCATAAACGAGAAGGAGCGCGTGATTCAAAGGAGACGAGAAATAGCAACCGCTCGTCGATGCAGGTAGTAGAGAACGGATTCGTGTTTTAAAGGACTCGGATCTGCCCACTCTCTTGACGTACTACGTTTCGAGATCAAACGCGAAATTTCGAAGCGAACGATGTAATTGCATGCACTTGAAGGTTTCTGGCGTGTCGGATGTAAACTGGCGAATTTGCGAAAATAGTTTTGAAAAGAGAAAATTCGAGGTAAATGTACATTAATTGATAAATTCGTAAAATTCCAGCTAATAAAATTTTCTCAAATAAAAATTTTAATATGTAAATCGATGTTATATTTTACCTACCCATTTTACACGTAGAAAGTAGTTAAAGTAGTTAAAAGCGCGAAGCGCCGATTTTTCCGTTTAACCGTGCATCCAATGGGTCATCCAGTGTCGGCATACGACCACGATTTCTCCGACATGCAAAATCAATTAAATTTACGACCTCTTGATTCCACGTGGATTATGTTTGACATACCAATGACACATAAAATACTAAATGGCGCTATGATGTTCCATGAGATTACTATGTTTCTTTTGAAATTAAATACGTCGGTGTCATTGAAAAGAAATCGTAGTTTACTGACTTCACAAAAATAAAAATTAGAGGCTCAAATTGATCGAACAGCCGTAAGAATCTTTTTCTCCTTGTTATCGATCTTGTCAGAATGAGATTCGAAAAACAAAATTGTATTCCATGTTTGACTACTTTTCTCTAATAACGATAACAAATAAATAAATTATCCTTAAAACTACCTACTTACTATATCTCAAATTACACCAATTTCCTCGTAGACTTCTAATAAATCACTAATCGCGAAGAAATGCTCGGTCGCCGGTGTTCGATCGCGCAATTCCTAACTTTCCGAAGGTAAACGAGCAAGCTGATCCAATAAAGGAAACGACGCATAAAAATTTTAGATCTACAGAACATTGACCGAGTCACGTTCCCCGTGAGCTTCGCGCTTTCTTCTCCGTTAGATGGAAAGCGAGCGAATCAATGTTTCTCACGAGGAATGTTTCTCGTTTTATTTCGACCGACTTTGCAGTTGTGACGGTGGTCACAGGGATGGAATGAACGTCATCGTAGCTCGAAGCAGAAAATTCATAACACTGAGTCTTGGAAGAGAGAAAACGAGCAACCAAATACAACTAGAATCGACGTGTTTTTAAATGTTTGACGCATTCTGCCTCGGTTCGTGAAGAATGATTTGATAGTTTCAAGCGGATATATGTCACGGTTTAAACGTTTATCTATCGTATTACGAAGTAAAATTGGAAATGAACTTTAAGATAGAAAATAGGTCGTTACTTGCATTACTTATGAAATGGTATGTATAACTGATGATTTCGCTAATATAGAAGCAGGTCAAGAGATTAATAATGGTAGAAGAAACAAGCGTAGAAGATGGAAGTAACTACGCTCGTGCCCAAAACGTAATTGAAGAGAATTAGTTTCAAAATAGGAAGTACTTATAATTCACAATTTATAACTTATAAGTAAATCGATACTTGGATTGCCTGCAAAATAATTTAACAATTGGCCAATTAGTAAGGTTTTCGATGATCCAGGAGAGTTAATGTAATATTGCAGACAATGGAAGTGGTAGATAAAAGGAAATTGAGTATCGTATGTTCATACTACGTTCCAATCAAATATGAATTTATATTGACTGCGTACGGTAACGAATAATATATGTATGTACATCTAACGAAGCAAGCATTAAAATCATACAGTCCCACGATCATTGCTTCGCTTTAACGTGTATTTCATCGTGGAATTACGTAATTGAATAATTAAAAACCGTTTCTTTTCTATAACGAAAAATTTCATTTATCGCGTTCGTCATTAATTACGAATATTAAAAGAGTTCGTTCGGTTTTGACGCTTATCTAATTCATTAATTTAACAACTTATCAAAATCGGCAATAACGATAGAGCGATAACTTTTTGACGGGCAGAAATTGAATTTAAATTAAATACGTACGATACGGCCGATAGATTTAAGGATAATCTTTCATTCGAGATAAAATCTATATAAGATCATATTTGTTTCACTCCAATTACATTAACTCAAATTCTTCGTAATATCTCAGCAAACTGAACGATACTGGTCTCTCCTTATTTATAATGTTTCATTACTAAATCTCCGAATATAATAGCTAAGAATTTTTACATTGATTTCTGTTCGCACCACAATGCACACGCACACTCTAACCTCTGATCAACCCATTCAGATACACCCTCGGTACACCTCGCCTCGAAACTCATCAATATTAAACGTCTTACCTAGCAATGAATTTATTTGAATAGCCGTAAGCCTTCAACCGTTTCAGACACTTCCAACAATTTTCCTTCGATCATGAATATTGCATGATATCGCCTGTGTAACTTAACGAAATCGCGCTCCGCCGTGTTCACTAAGAGAAATGAAAAGAAAGTAAGAAAAGAAAAGGAGGAACAAGATCACCGAGTTTCTCTATGTCTCTCTGTTCATCGACCAGTGATGCATTACGCGGCAAAATAAAACAGCCAGCTGGCTTTGATCGGATTTTTTCGGTTGGCCAGCTCGTTTCGCACGACCGAAAACAACCGACGAAAAACCGAGCCAAGAAATGGCTCGTCACTGACGCAACGAAATTGTCTATGAAACGTAATAATCGTTACGTCCCGGCGGTAGCATTTGTCGTAACGAGATGTAAATGCACGATCGCGCGGACAAACGCGTTTCGTCTTTTTATCGTCAGTTGCCTCCGTGTTTCATTGCGAATGCTGCATAAGAATCGAAATGTAACGAGAGCAGCTCGTTTGGCAGAATTTGAAAGGAACGGGGCATGATCGATGTGCATCGTTTCGAGAGTTTGTGGATAATCGCGTGTACGGCTTCTCATTAAATGTACGTGAAATATAGACAAATCACGTTTTGATCAGTCGAAACTGGAAATGTTTAATCCCGCTGGATAACATTGATAAATCCTATTGATTTATTTTAGATTCGAGATAAATTCTCAAACCTACGAACTTTGAAGCTTTTCTATCGTCCGTAAAGCATAATTACGAGTATGTAACGTTAGAGTAACGTCAAAATACTAGAATCGAATTGTATGGGAAAAGCAGAGCATGAAACACCGATCGTATTACATGGAATATTCGATGCTTATCGACGTATATATAATATGTTGCTCGCGTGCAAATTATTATACGTGCAGCTCTGTTCGTCGAGACAACTTTCGAAACAGGACAATTCGAATAACTGGAGGAATTATTGAGCAAAGTTCGCATACACATCTAACTGTGGCCCATATGACTTAATAATCCTCGTAACGATACCGAAGTTCGTATTGTATCCTGTTGGAGTAACAGATCCTCGTTTTGGAATTAATTCTATGTAACTATGACTATGGATTTACAGTAGCGTTGTTCGGTTGAAAAATTCTATCGCTGAAATTTTGCAACGTTATCTTATCGATACGATTATTGGATTAACGTTGACACTGATAGAAACTGTCGAATGTCTCGTGTTAGATTTATCGAATTCTCTTTCTCCGATCAGCTGTCGTTTACGATTGTACGTAGCGTGATTGAAATTGTACTAAACTTCAGGAAAGAAGGTTAGACCGAGTTACGAAGATGTGAAAATACGCATTGGTGTATTAAATGGTTTTACGAATATTGTCGGCTCATTAATTATTAATCTATTTACATATTCGATATTGATTGCGCAACGATTAATCGCAATTTAGATTACATAAATATAAAGAGTGTAAATATTGGCTTGCTCTGTGTTACTTATTCCACGTAGAATACAATAAAATTAGAGATATGACAATAATTAAACGAAAGAGAGAAGACAGACGATTCTTCGCAAATAGTCCGATTAGCAGCTAGTGGAAACCAAGTCTGTAAAAATTCAAGGAACTTCGAATAATAGAAAGTCACGGATTTAATAACTTTTTGCGAGCCGGATAAGCGCAGAAAGGTGATTAATAAATCGGATGTTCGGTGAGGCATGCGTCAAAGAAACGAAACCGTATCCGATAGCATTTTCAAGCGGAGAAACGATAGAAGAGAAGAAGGGATGACTATGACTATATAACCTGTGTGGTTGGAAATTCGCTTCATCGACATCGACAACACGCCACGTCGGCCCCGACCTTCCAAGGGTTGAGATAAAATCAAAGCGAAATCCCTTGAAAATCGCGCTGGAAAGAGAGCCACGCATCCCTGGCGTTTCTGGATCGCGTTTCGATGCTTCGTTCGAGCGGAAGAACCTGCCAGCTATTTTGCCGCGTTGGTCCCTTTCGGCTGAGCTGGCAGAAGCAATCATCTTCCGAAATGTCAGACTTGCCTTGGTCGCAAGATTCGAATCTCCAGAATAATTTTTTGAAAGGATCGAGTAATAAAATGTGATATTGCACAGTCGCTGGGAGAAATTGTCTGGCTATGCTGCTCAACAGAATAAATAAATGTATCAGGAAATTATAAGACAGATTAAGTTATCCTGATGAATCGATAAAACATCGTGAACTTATTTTTAGCGATAATTAAAATACCACAATACGGTGGAGTTCTGGTTATCCGAGTTCCCTTTAACCAAAGTTTCGTATTATCCGAGATGTTTCGAATTTTATCATAACTGCATTTTTTTCGTAAGTTTAACATAAAGAGTACAAAATTGAAAATAGTCAGACATTTTTAAGACAGTTGATCAAACTCTCAATCGATCGAATAATCGATTAAACTTAGATACATGTGCAATATCGTGTTATCAAAATGTTTTTCACAATTCTGTTGCACGACTTATTAACAACCATGAACCCTTCTGTATTACTCGAATCTTCGATTATTCGAGGTAGGTTCGGTCTACGTTCCAAGATAATTATCGTATTCTGAAATAATTTAGCTTAAATTTAAAATTTCGAACAATTTTTCAAATTGGTTCTTCTATTCATTTTCAGTATCGTCCTCCTTTTTTCTCTCCTACATTTTCCCAAATCAAAGTCTCTGTCTTTCTCCTCGGAATATTCGAAAATTCATGAAACTACTCCGCATAGGAAACATGACACAAGTTTTCTAAAAATATGTCGAGCTGCTAAATTATAGATCTTATAACGACTAGCGCATCGCAGTTTGCATAATATATCGAAATCTGTCCGATACGTCGTAGAGTAAAACATATGCATGATACATCGTAGAATCTGTCACACGTCGAAATTCGAAGCGTTCAGAGAACGAATCGACGGAATCTTTGAAGAATCTTTGACTAGTCCAAGTATACGTTAGGCCTTTACTCCGAAATCTTGGCGGACCCAATGATTGAGAGATTTTAACGGGGAAAACAGATGGTCGTGCGCGAATGGCCAAGAGCCGACCGAATTTATGGAATGAAATGTAAATTGAATACGCAGTCAACGAGAGCGTCGAGAAACGACGCGAGTAAATCGTGCCAGTTGGCTTCTTCCTTCGTTTTCTTCTCCCTTCTTATTACCTTCGTTCTCTGTTCAGTATGCCGATAATTCGCACATAAATTCACAACAAATTGAAATAAAAACCGGGTCGATCGGGATGCAATTTACGTACCCCCCCCCCCTTTGAATCCACTTCGCAATGACAAAAAAGGGGGTGAGACTGAATCGAACTGGAGAGATGGGGCGAGGAGCAGAGACAGAGGAAGAAGATTGTTTAGTGCCAGGAAACCAATCACGATCCCCCTGGTAATTCCCTTTTCTCGTATTAATTACGAACTTCGGACGTTTCTTCGATCAGATAAACTATCGCGATGGCCGATATAATTGTTGTGGTCGAGTAGCTGGAAATGATTTTTCTTTTCTTTAATTTTTTTGGACCGAAGGCTGCTGTGGAGAGGACCGGTATTATCCGTTCTACCATCGATGGTAGATTCAAAGTATCGGAAAAGATTACATTTGAAAATTTGGAATAATTGTTTAGCGTTTTGGCAGAGAAATTTCGGCTCGTGGAAGAAAATTTTTACGCGTGAATTTGATGTGCAATCGCAGCACTGAGCGATCTGAATGTAACAATGTCCTGGATCTAATGTTGCTAAGGTACTTTTTATAATGCGAGTTAAAATATGCTCACCCTGAACTAGTTACGAATATGTAAGATGTAAGAACGTATAGTCAGAGCAGATACTACACATCGCAGGTTTCTCTTGCAGTCTTTTTCAAGAAAGAATTAGAAAAATAATAATGGATTTCTCGCGAAGGTAATACAAAAATCAATCCAAAGTTATAATCTTATCGCTACTTACGAGCGCTTCAACAGCACCACGCCCAACGCCCAAGCATTTCTACTCGTTTCAGCAAAATGTACGTACCTGCAAAGTTAAAAAAACGAAAATTACTTCTTCCATTAACGTGACTAGGACGCCTAAAACGATACAGTACATGGCTAAGACCAGCGCTTTCGTGATCTCGTGTAACTTGAAACAAAGTTATTGGGACCTCTGTTCCCCATTCAAGCGTACACGCAATACGTTCGTATTAAATCTCGCGTACTTTTAATTTACCGCCCACCACGGTTCGTAATATTTTCTCCTTTCGCCCTGCGATTTAAACGCGCCACCTGATGCCCTTAATGTCCTAACACTGGCATGGTAACGATTTTTACATGCTGAAAGTGGCCATTAGAATACGAAATGAACAACCAAGAATGTTCAATTATTCCTCTGTTAGAAACTAAGTTCTTTTCAAGGGTTTTAAGTCCTATCAACTAAACGGTTATTAGCGATAGCTTAAGATTAACTAGTAGGTAAGCGTTACATTAATCTTACAATTAATTTCGATCCCTTTACGAACTCGATTAAGTTGTGAATTTTCTCATTTTTCAGGTTGTCCTTAAGCGAGCCTATCAATCTATGCTTATCACATGAAAGATTATACTTAGGAGAGTCTAAGATTAGATAATCTACTGTAATTGCAGAAGAGCACTCGTTGCATCGAGGAGTTGGTCTTCTGAACGATAGACTGTGGGAATGTGTAATCTTGGTATGTTCAATCTTAATCCGTGAAATATGATCTCTTCTAGCAAATATAGTATTCGTTTTTCCGTTCTCGAAACGGTCTCGGTGATATTTTTACCATAAGGCGGGGCTGTTAGATTCCATTCAGATTCCCACTCGTAATATTAAACTATCTTTTGCTTCTTTTATCGAGTTGTTCATATGTAAGTTGTCGCAGTTGACGGTGTTTAGAGAGTCGGTGGCTAGCTTGACCAGCTTTTTCATTGCCAGGAATTCCAACGTGACAAGTGTTTCATATCAGTTTTATTTCTTTTCCTTCTGTGATGCTTTTTCTACATACTGAAAAACGTAGTACTCTTTCGATGGAATGATCTAGCAGATACTCGTTTCTCTCTCTCTCTCTCTATTGCTTTGTCCTATTTTATTAACTACAATTCCATTTCTCTATTTTTTTGCATCAATTACAGGATTCTGAGAAGATAAAGATACCAAGAAAATGAAATAGAAAGGGAGGAACAAGGCAATTTCTAGGAATTTTATCGCGTGCAAACGCCACAACACGGAGTTTTAGATTGAGTTCGCTCGTCATCGATATCAAGCGGATTTATGGCGTCGAACAATAGCGGAAAGGATTCACGCTTTCACCGAACCGCGCGTATACCTCGATCGAGCAGGGAAAAATAGGAGATCGTGAGTAGACGAGGCTGCTTCCTGGGCGAATTAAACGTTTTATGGCGAAAGGCGCAGTCGATTTGAGAGTTTAAGGGAAGGGTCAAGAGGTCAACGCCACTTTTCAAAACCCCTCGGTAGTTTCTTATCGATACGATGTAATAAGGTTGTTCGAGTGCTTGGAGCAATTTACGGATCGATCTAGATGTTTTAGTTATTAATATTTTTGAACGAAAGTTTCAGAGAATGTAATCAAACAGTATGTATATCTTTTAGAGAGGAAAGTATTCTCTTTTTATTTTCATCTTTCTATGTACTTTTCGTTAAAGAACGTCTTCCGAGATAGCAGCAATTGAACGACGTTCTTTCCTCTTTAAAGATATTTTACAGTTTTCGTGCTTTACTCTAACAAAAACTCCGATAAAACTTCGTTTCAACAAAAATGAATACTAACTTAAAAGAACGAAGAAAACACGGCTTACAAACATTCTCAAAATATTATCGAATCCTCGAAGAGGAATTGCAAATAAAAAGGGACTTAAATACACGAACTGTCCACTTTAGAAATTTAAGTATATTATTTTAAGCGTATACTTTAAATACTAATGACGATTTTAAACTAGAGAACGAAATCTTTGTTGGACGAAATTCTCGCTCAGTCGCGTGATCGCAAGATTAGAAAACTTTAGAAAAAAAAAAAAAAAAAAAAAAAAAATAGAAAACACTCGAACTTGCTCGAAGACAATTTCATTTTATCGTCCATGTTAGAGTCTGGTACTTTCAAGTGGCTGTGGAATATTATTGTGTAATATTTCCCGCTGAATATAGGTTCCAAACGTCGCGGGTGAGCAACTCTATAAAATTGCTGCCTGTTATTTCCCCGATACGATGACGAAACGTAAACGGAGAGGATCAGAATTTCCGGTTTCCGGGGCAAGTTTAACGACACGAAGCGCATAAGCCACGCCGATTATCAAACACCGTTGAAATTTAATCACGACAGAGGATCTCGATGTTTTGCACTTACGTAATGCACGTACTTGTCTCACAAACATTACTGAATTCTTACGAATACGAGCAAACTAGTCGCTGCACGAGAATTACTGCGTTTTATGGCTACTTGCATTTCCCTATCTGTATGTCATCTGACATTTTTATGTAATTCTGTACAATTTCCCGCACAAATGATAGATAAACGCGGTAATTTTTTTTAACAGATTGCGAATTTTGACCTATTAAACGATCATGTTCCTCGTACTTAGAAATTCACGTTAAATGCATATTTAAAGATAAGATAGATCGTGTACGGCACTGTAATAAATTTATGTAATATCTAGGCGAACATCGGGAATTGTAAGTTGCATAAGTAATTAGCGATTGCAAATAATAAAACTGGAATCGCTATTAATACATTCTATTACTTTATTTCTCATCCCATCAGATATAAATACAATCGGCATAAATCTCCATTGATTATCGGTAAATGAGCTAAATTTCCATAAATTAATCACGCAACAGTAAACACGCATACCTGAGCCGTTTCTCGATCGTGTAAAGAGGTATTCGCGAATTTCCTGTCGATGTTGCGTGTTTAAATCGAGCATCTAAAATAAGTTGCTTAACGGAAAGAATATATCTTTTATGAGAACGATGTAACATGTAAATACGATAACAGGACTTCATAAATGCTTCCCTTTTTAAACATTAAAGTCGATATTCTAAACAGCTTCCTCGGAGAAGAACCTCCGTTTTGATTTCTTCCTCTGATATATATAAGTAAAACTTTTTGCCTCCGCGGAGCATTTACGAGCAACTAGAGACACTTTCGTCGTTAGATATTATCGTATGTTTTATCTGCGCGAACTTTAATAGAGTTGCAGCTAGATTTTTGCTCGTTCCACCTTCTTGCAACATGATTTATTGATATTCCAAAGCGTGTCTCGATATAGACACTCGTTTTCATTGCTTCAGCTTTCAAATTATTCAAAATATTATTTTGCAGTCTCTTATCCGGAAGAATATCATTCACGAGAACGACGGAATATAGAAACGCGATAACTTCATAAATGTTTCCCTTCTGAAACATTAACATTGATATTCCAAGCAGCTTTCACGAAGAAGAAGCTCCCTTTCGATTTCTTCTTCTGATATAAGTAAAACATTTTGCCCCTGCAGGGCATTTCTCAATAAATCTCGTCATTCGCTAAACAAATAAGAACATTACATTTTCAAATCGATATATCGATTGACTTCGAAGCAGTACAATGTCAATGAAATCATTGTAAAAGCGGTCGTAGATAGAGCGCAGATACCGTACCACTAACCCACTAAATCCTTCCACACACGTTTCACCACTACCGACATCACCGTGCAAACACATAGTCATGCAGAGGCTTTGCTCGAAACCGCGCAACCTCGTGAATCTTTACGTTCCAGTCCATAATAGAATATCCAGAAGGTTTCACGCCGTCGAATTACCATACTGTCCCACGCTGTCAGCCTTCCGTGGCCACTTCACAAAAGGAGGCTGTCGCAAGCGTGCTCTCGCGTCAAAAGTAGCTTCCTTGGAGAGAACGCTGTGCGCTAAACCAACAGAAAGAGAGAGAAAGGGAGAGGAAGAGGAGGAACGAGAGAGAGAGAGAGAGAGAGAGATGAGGTGAGAAGCGAGTTACCGTTGACGAACTTTATTAAACTATTACCACGCGAAACTCGTTAAATACCCACGAGGCAGGCATCTCGAGCCTAGACGATGCGGTTTGACCGTCTAATTTCAGTCGACAGACGGGATGTTTGCGTGACGCCGCTGGCATCTTCACGCTCCGCATGTCGAAGGCACGCCACGAGAATTCGCGGATCGAACGGAGGTTGATCCACGCGTACGTGTGCCTATCTCATCTCATCGAATCGATACGCCACATATTCCAGGCTTTAATAACGGGGTCAGAAATTCGTCGACCGGCTCGTTAACGCCGGATAAATCCTGTCGTTTCTGCTCCATCGATCGATCAATCGATCCCCCTTCTTTCCTCTATTCCTTTCTTTCGTTCGTTAATTGACCGATTCGTTCTCCAGATGAAAAAAACGCCGCCTCTTTTTTCCAAAGCTTCCACTCTCTCAGAAGTATTGACGTTTGATTGATTATCGCGGCGTTGTCGATGTCGATTCCGCAAATGGGAGACGCGAGGATCGCCTCCAGCCAAGGACAGGATCTATGGAACGAAATCCGTGATTGATGCTTCCGGGAAAACCGGCATCATGAAGACTCGGATTAACGCCGCCGTTGTTACGGTCGATAGCCCGATGACATTTTTGCCTCGACGTTTTACGGTCGTTGCGTTATTTGGTTTCGCTTAAAATCGACACGATTTCCAGTGTTTCGTGAAACGAAGAGCGGATTTGGAAGTTTGCAGAGAACTATAGGATTTACCGTAAATCTTTCGAGTACATTTATTTTTCATTTAATACAAATCGAGGTATCATTCGTCCAATTAACTTTCTCCGCTAGGATTTACAAAATTTGTCATATACTTTCAATCTTACGGAGAGAACGTGCGAGAAACTTTGATAAAACGTGTCATCTCGTGGAATATCGATCCGTGTGCAACAGCCGCATCTGATTTTTATTCTGCCACAAAATTTCCGAAATTTACAATCTCTACATTCCCTCGTTCATTCGTTCGTATCGAGTAATAACAATTTATCGCGCGAAGATTCTCTTCGAGTAAACATTTCTCAGAGATTATGCTCAACTTTGATCTGTGCAAAATGTAGAACATTGCAAGGGGAAATTTTCAGTCCGATTGCAAGGTGAAATTTGCTGACACTGCGTCGAATCACGATATCAAACTTTTCTTAAACTCCAACACCAACAACGCCAAGTCGCGAACTCATCGTTCGAATCTCCAACAGTCGTCACAAATTCGCTGAACTCAACGAGCTTCGGGGAACTCCCTGACGTTACACGTTCATCCCTGGCCAGGGAACGTTCGTCCCTGGGCAGGGAACGTTCAGGCTGCATTCTCGTTCTGCTAACGCAATTGTTACATCCACGTCGGATCGCGTTTCCGCGAGCGTCGAGGGAAGTTGTATAAGCCTCTGAGCGCAAGAGTAAAGTTGCCATCGACAGATTCGATAAGTTTATTAGTCGGCGGCGCCCGAGGCCGAGAATCCGGATCGAGATGATTATCCCGAGGTCCCGGGAAGATGATTTCTAGTTTCTACGAGAACTTCGCTAACGTCCGGCAGGATTGTTCCAACGAATATCTCAGCCTCGTCGTGTTAACGTAATTTTCGATACTTTCGTCTTGAGTGACATACTAAATGCGTAACTGTAAATTGAAATTGCCGGGAAATAAGGATGGTACGGCGTAAGGCTTGTTTCCTCGTGATACGTTGTTAAACTTTGAACATATGGTGAAACGGCACATGAATTATTTATGCTTTATGAGAGATGGTAGTTGCGAGCTGGAATGTATGGTGTGAAAGGTTATCAACGTGGAGTGAAGCGAAATATTTTAATTGGTATAGAAAATATATACTTTTCGGAACATGTATTTTAAGTGTTTCATATTGAATCATACTCTGTATAATAATCAATCAAATAGTACGTCTATTCATAATTACTAACATGCAATTTTCTTCAAAATTAGCATCCAAGTTAATGCTACCGAAATTGATACCTCGAGATTCAAATATTATTGTCAATATCTTCTTTAATAATCGTAGTATTCGAACTCTAATGTGTTCATAGTAGGTGCTGATAAATCAATTTTCCAGTTTTTAATTTTTAACAAATTATATGGGCGGAATATCGTTATAATGGTCAATTATATTTGATAAAGTATATGCACTCGACTATCTCGTTAAATGATTAAAGTTGACTTAACGCGATAGCAATTAAAATATTTTAATGCTTTTCTAACATCTTCCACGTCCCATCCACACCCCATCGTTGGGGTTGGTAGACTTACAGTATGAGGTAGGCTGACTATATGGCTATACGATCAGATAAGAAAACGTCATTAGTAACTTATCTTAATGATGATACATTCTCCCATACTGTATAATAAACTAAAGATTTATGTTCAATAAATTACACGTAAATTAAAATGTATTTATAAGTTAATCAAATTTAAACAGATCATAAAAATCGCTTTCCTAATAACAAAATAATGATTGAAACTTTCATAGGAAAAACTTAGAGTATTAGAAAGTATCATTAAAATGATACTTCAATCATGATCTTCACAGTCTGATGTATAATTCTTGTACTTGTAAAAAAGTAAATTTCCTTTTACATATCTTGAGTGAATCGACATCTTACGCGAAATACATTGAGCCTAGGCTTACGTAAATAAAAACGGATGTTATTAGTCAACCAGCATCGAAAGATCATTTTGATTTCGATATTTCACGTAACTAAATTGCTGATGTATTTTAAAAAATACTGTTACGATAGGTCGTCTAGTAAACAAACTTTAAAATATATCTCTAATATTTAGTCTGATGTTTATTCTGTATATAGAACGCGAAAACATAAAATCTCTATGAACAAATATTTACTTATGTAGCCAATTTTGCGACGGACGTCGATAACTCTCGATCGTGAAGCTACGGAGTCGAAAACAAATGAACGTCAAGTGACTCGTTTCTATCGTTTAATAAATTCTTCCGCGGTGGAGTACACTTATTAACAATTAATCAACCTATCTCAACAGTCAGCCAGCTTCGGTCTTCGCTGTACGAAGCTCGCGGAAGCAACTCACGATAAGTACATCTTCGTTAATTCTTCAATTTCCCGCAAAACCAAATTGCGCATTTAAAACGCCATAATCTTCATGTTACATCGCATTACTGCAAGCAGCTGAAAGCGACGAGAAGGTCCCGAGTGGATTTTTGCGCGGCGTTCAAATACTCGCGAAACGACACGCGGAATCGCGAAACTTATTACGTTACACCTGTCGCGCGAGCGCCGTATTTCAGCGTCGCGCTGCGAATAATTGCTTAATGAAAATTCAACGACGTGCCTTCGCTGTAAAAAGGAAAACATCCGCCATGAACGTAAAACGTCGACGGGCCAGGTCGCATTTAAATTCCACATCCAGTCGCAATAACCGCCGGGGACGAATCACGGTACAATAAGTGGAGCCAGATGGTGCCTCCTAATAAGCGGCGTACCTTTCCACCCTTCGTCACCGAGCCACCCCTTTGCCAATCTAATTCGACCTGCTTCCAAGCCCGCGCCAAAGCGGATGCGGACTAGCGGCTTCAATTAACAAATTCTTGTCGAGGCAATCTCAACGGTACTAATTAGGCGGCGACAAACGGAAGGTACTCTACGTTAGGTTGCACCCTGAATAGGGTGATTCGTTTAAAAATATTAGACCGAAAGGATGGGTAAGATGACATGGAATTTGTAAGATTTACACGGGGTGGAAATGAGAACCATTTCTGATTAAATGGAGGCGTTTTCGGTGGAATAATTTCGACCATCCTGTTCGTGAAATGGGGCGAATTGAATAATAGCGGTAGGATGAATTTTGGTAGGTCGAAGAATTGAAGTTTTGTCTAATAAAGACGAGGACTGGATTTTTCAGGCTTTTTAAGATTTGTTTTCCTCCAGTGTTTTTGAGCTTTTGTCAGAATGAGCATTTAATGATACTTACATTTAATTAATATAAATATCTCGAAAACTATCGGTGATATGAAAAAAGGTTTGAAACAAATTGTACGATTTTCATGTCGATATTTATTTTACCTTGCAACGATCGCGAAGAACTCTGTGAAGATCAGGGTTGTATTCTTAAACAGGAACTATTCCATGTTCTTGTAGTCTAGATCAAAACATTTCCAAAACACTACTTGTAGTTTGCATAAATTACTATAGAGGTATCAAATCTTTTGATCTGCCGCGATGCCGCCGGCAATGGCGTTATCTAGTGTACACTAGGTTGGTCAGCTTGCTCGATCAAACATCATTGTAGCTCTAAAAGGAGCCGATTGTGTATGCACTGTGTGTTTGTACTAAATATTATTTCTCGAACGACTAGTCGCTTGTCCTACATGTTTGCCATCGAAAAATATACAACTTCCCATTCTTTTAAAACCTTAATATCTCGATAACGGTGTATGCAAAAGTACACGTAAGCAGTGTTTTGATGTCGACTATAAAAATATGAAATAAAAGAGTATGCTCAGACTTACAAATAATACCTTTATAAAAAAGTATAATCTTTGCAAGGCGAATGCACGGTAAAATAAATATCATCGTAATACGTCCCCTACGGAATCGCATAATGTTTGTTTCGAACATTCTCTTCCTACGTATTTACGTGTTTCCAGATAAAACGGACACATTGTATATTTACTAGTTCAGGAGAATTGTAAGATTTATCCGAGTTTCACGGTTACTCCGAACGTCACCCGGTCACCTCTCAAAACCCAACAGTGTCCCCAATCGTCGACCAAACAAATGCAACCCTCGAGGAATGGCGCAGGGAGCAATAAACCAAGCGAGCGTCGTCAAAGATTCACGAGGTCGATCTCTTTAGCAAAGCGTTCGCAAGGAAGGTTGAGGGAAGGAGGCAATCAAATAAAATGCAGGATCGTGCCGAAGCGATCTCGATCAGTCATAAGCTACGTGAACGAAGGTCAGAGGAGCAAAGGAGGATCGTCCAGTTCTTGGTGGAGTCGCCGGCAATTCGAACACCGTTAAGTCCCGCGAGAGTCTATTTCGCGTGCCCTCACGAGGTCTCTAAAGACACCTTCACATGCCGTCGTGATCAGTCGTTCCACGTAATACCATCTCGTGTTTGCGCCCGAGAGTTCGATGCCCGACACCCATAGCATCGTTCGTTCCTTCCTCTCTCGCTTAATCCTGCCTTTAACCCCTTCCCTAACCCCTTCTCTCTCTCTCTCTCTCTCTCACTCTTTTTCTCTCTTTCTCTCTCTCTGTCTTACTCTCTCACTCTCACTCTTGCAACCTTTTCATCGTTTCTTCTTCACCGACACTCGAACCGATCTTCTACTTCTCTTGCTCTCTTAAATTGCCTTTCTCCTCTCTCTGTCTATCTTCTAGCCCTTTAGCCTCGTTATTCTCGTCTCGTTCTTCGTTTAATCTTCAGACGTTTTCCTTCCTCCTCTTCTCTTTCCCCTCGCTCTTTGGTTTTCTATCTTGCAAGAGCAAGGCCGAGGAACGGGCCGTGAGATTGAGAGCAGGACTTTTTAACGACTTCGCATATACGTACCATGTACCCCTTCCACCTTGGTAGACGAGCTTCGAGCACGACCCAGCCTCCGAGAAGAGACCCGGACTTGACGATAATAGGATCCCGCCAGGGAGAAGGCTCCACGCGGTGTCTAAGTGCCTTCTAATCGGGTTTCCTCCGTCGATCGTTTCTGATGGCCCCACGAGTCGTCAGGGATTCTTGAGTACTTCATGGATGATGATCGAAATGAGTGCGTGACTCGTTCGAGGGACGTTCGTAGAGATTGTACGGGACTTTTATGTTGGATAGTCGACGGGTAGGACGAGTTTCGCTTTAAACTTTCAGTGCTTTAACTCCTACTGACGCACCTGCGTTGCTTCGTATTATATTTATTTATATGCATATAAATTTCTGTTTCTGTTTTACGTATGTAACAGTGATGATTCTTTGTGCATCTTGTAGAGCTTGTTCTTCAATTGAAGCGGTTAAAAGATTCTTCAAAACAACTCCAAATTGTCAAAGTTATGAAAATTATTAATAATTCTCTCTCTTAGTTTCTCCAATCTTACAACGCGGGTGTCGATTTTTAAAAAATTGGTCGAGGACGACGAACTCGTGCTCGAATGGGACAAAAATAGTCAGCATAACCGATCAAGTAGATTATCCAGTATAAATCGATCGACTTAGCGATAAAAATGAAATGCCTCTACAAGTTCCATTCGAATAAAAAAGAAACTTATATATTACTCTCTAATCATACGTTATATGAGTATAATTCTTATTTTTTTCTTATGAAACATAACGCTGCGTCTTGTGCAATCAATTCCAAAACGTTTCTGTCTAACCATAAATTACTACCGCCAGGGTAATCGACAAAAAGGAACAAGTATTGCTCTAAACGATTCATCCAAACGCGTAACACGCTTCGACTACGTGGATCAACCTACGTTTAACAAGATGTAGGAACCCGCGTACATACAGCAACAACAAAAAGAAGGAAACTGTAAAGGCGGGATTATAAATAACTTTAATCTCGTAAGATATTTCCAATACGGAAATTACTAATTCTCGTATACGCACAAATTTCAAATTCTTTATCCTCTATCTATTCTTTAAAAAATTAAGAGATGTAAAAGTACACAGAATGCGCGTAACACGCGAAATGAGTTTGTGATAGTGAAACGAAGATTATAGAGAGGAGAGGAACGTCCTATCTAACCGGCTACACGAATCTAGATCAATTACGTAGCACATGGGCCACGTGTTTTGAACTCAATCCCTCGGACAGAGTAGATTGAGTAATGCACATCGAGCTGCATTGACTGAATGACAGTCTCTGCTAAATTGACAGCCTTCCGGTTGCATGCTATCAGACTATTATGGGGCTACGTGGCTAGAAACATGCTAGAATGTCATTCTTACTCTTCTTGTCACAGGACGCATTAGCGCTGCAATAAAAATTATGTAACATTTTATTTTAATGTAACTGTCGACAACATTTATTATCGACTTATTGTGCGTCAACTATAATGTGCTTTCCTGAACGTTCGAACATTTTTTGGAACGGTACCAAATGCTTTGTCAGTTAGCAAAACAAGGCTTAGAAGGCTTAGTGGTCAGCAAAATTGGAGAAGTGGAAGGAATAATAATGCTCGTCAGCTAGAGAAATCATTGAGTTTGTTTGAGTTTTATTTAAAAGCGTAAAGTTTTTCATTAAAAGAGTAAAACTTAGGCAGAGGAATATCTTATATATTTTGAATATCGAATGGATTTTTAGCTTACTTAATTTCTTATGAATGGAAAAAATCTATAACTCAGATATAAACAATATGGCACATTGTACGATTGCCAGAATTTCATAGATATTTTCAGCCAAACTGTAGCGTCGCTGAAACATTCTCCTGGGCGTTCTGTATGACAATATCATGTTGTAACTTTCCTTTCTCAGTACTTTTATATTATGTCTCTGTCTCATCGCTTCTTACGTGTCTATCTTCATCCTTTTTCTTTCTCTTTAATAAGTATCTTCTGCTCCTTTTTAATTCCTTTTTCTTTTCTCGTCTTTCATGTCCCGTTAATCTATTATATCTAAGGATTTATCCCATAAACAGATAAATAAATAAATAGTAAGAAACTATAATAATTTATAAATTAACAAATTTCATGATTTCTATATAATTATGCTAATGTGAAAATCGCCTCTTGGCTTGACCAGAGTTGTTTAAAATGCCTATCGTACGAGCTGGCTGTCCCTCCAGGGATGATCAACCATCGTTAGGAAAATTGCCAAATGTGAACGTTGCCTCGATAGGAATTATTTCGATAAAGATTATTAGCCGTGACGGTAAAACGTTCCTGTCCGCTGTCCTGTTCCGTGGGAAAATACACATGTGAACGAGTCCGCGTGGATAACGGAGACATGCGGGACACCGCCGATACAAAATATGTCGCTTTTATTTGCGAACAGATGAGTAGATTAAGAATCGTAAAATGAGAGTGCCCGTGGGCAATTATGGTCTGCGCTTTTATCGTGACGCGATTTTAAATAGTAATTTTATCGTGCAAAGTTACGGTAACTGGGAATAACGTTCGACACGATGGGCTTCGCCTCGTTTGATCAATTTCGACTTGTGAAAGCGCGATAAACGGTAAACCTAACAATTCTAAAACGCACAACGTATACCGAGACATTTCTGTCAACCTCTTACGATGCACGATTATTTCTCCAACTAATCTCTGTGAGTAATACGACATATATTTCCCGAGAAAACCAAGCTTCAAATAATCGTAGACGATATGTCAAGTACGATGTTCAAAAAGACTTATTGCCGTTTGAATTATAGCCAAGTATTTACGAAAGAATCGATAAAAAGTTACAGTAAAAGAAGCGATAAAAAGAAAGTGCAGCCTTCGATCGTACATTCACTTAACGCCACCAATTACTTCATAACTGTAATAAATCAACCTAGACCTCGATCAAGGTAGGAAAATCAGGCAGAAAGTTTAGGAGAAAGGCTTTAATCGCCGGTGGATTAGCAGTAACACGGATAATCCGTGAAATTGCGTGGCAAAGCGAGAGCAAACACAAAGGGTCAGTAGCCTGAACGTGTTGCAACGAGCAGCAGCTTGTTGGCCTCGCAAACTGGTTTCGCGCGAGTCAAGATCTAGATCGCGACCTTCTGCAAGAACCGCGACCTCGGGACTCCATTCGCCGATGAAACTGGCAGTCGAAACACGAAAATAAAATAATAACCGAGCAAAAGATACTAATTTCAGATATTCGATGAAAAATAATCGCGACCATCGTCCAAGTATTCGATCGAATAAAAATAGAGAGAATGCACGCAGAATCCTCGCGTTACTCGTAATAAGGATGCAAATTTTATTTGCCCGTATAATACTCAGGCTTCCATTATTTTTCATTCACAGTTACCCGTGGCGCAATATCAAACGTTGCTTGATATTACTCGTAAACGGGGTAACGTAATGGTTTATAAGCAGATTATATTAGAATAAGCGATCATCGACTATTTGGTTACAGTAATGAAACCATGCCGCGTTTTAAACGATGGTAAACGAGATCGTTATTTCTTTGCGTTAATTGCGATTCAGGTGATCACGTTACCATCTCGTTAGTTTATAATTTAACAAGATTCAGCGGATTAACTATTTAGCATATTACATAGAGAGAATCATAATCGCGGTACGCGAGCATGATAAATTCGGTTTTACTCCGTCGGGGCTCGTCATATTTGTATTTTCAATCGCACGAATCTGCATACGAGTGCATAGAAATACGAGTATCATTCCCGTAAAATCGCAACGATCGCGCGCTACCAAATGTTGGCTGTAAATCACTCGATGTCACATTTTTACAACTGAAATGATTTTTCCCTTGGTCTGATAATATTCCTGCAAATGAATATAAATCGTCGGTAATAAAAAATAATATTTTTAGTACCAAATATCCAACATTTCGTCGAATATTTCGTATTACAAAATTTAACGAATTTAATTTTTTAAGCTCGAAATTTCGTGTCGTTTAAACGCGCTTTATTTTTAGTTGCCTGTTAATGGCGTTCTCGCGCTGATCATTCACGAGAAGCAACAAACGTATTACGATTTAAAGAGCCAATTCAATCGTACGTACAATTTATGAAGAACGAAACACGGATAATACGAAGAATCGAGGCTGTTCCAAACTTGGGCTTGTACCTGGCTTCCAGCGACGACCATTCTTATTCCATCACGCACGGTCAAACGTCCGCGAATCAAAGTCCCTTTGTCTCGCCGTTCCTCAATTATGAACGAGAGTGACTGACAAAATCGCAAAAGCGAAATGTTCACGGTGCATAAATGCGCAATGAACTTTCCGGGAAATTACGCAGCGTGAGATTGTGCCCGAAAATTGGCGAATCGTGATCCGTGATATGCCGGAGTTCATTTCGCCCCATAATGGCGGTCTAAATACCAGTAAAACCATTCGCGCGATGACGATTGTTATCGAACGTTTTTCCTATTTCGCTTTTCTCTTTGCCTCGGTGTACGTACTCGTATTTCTCGCATTTCTCGACTGGACGAAACATTACCGAAAAGCAGCGAATGAAATTTATATTTTATATCTCCCACTGACTGGGTATCTTTACGCGCGGTCATTTCCGAATTTGAAACATTTTGATCGTAATACGTGGAATGTAAATCGTGTTTTCGGTCGGCGGCACTTTTCACAGCAGAGATATAATTTTATAGGTTTTATATCGAGATTGGCAATTCGACGATCAAGCGTTATGTTTAATATCCGTAGCCGATTAAACCGTAATCACCGAGAATTATACTCGGATTTATTTTTAAGGTAATCTACAAAAATTTAGTTTATTTGAAACTTTTAATATTAATATATGTAAATTCGATGTAGATACAAAAAAAGGATTATCGATCTTAAGTGGAACATAAAAAAGTGCTAATCGATGAAACAGTATATGCAGTTAACCTTCTGTAATCAGAAATCTATTTATTTGTGATAGGAAAAATTATATTTGATTACAGTTTCTTATACCGATTTGATTGACTTATTTGATTTGATCGATATCGACGTAATGATATAGCATTAAAATACATTAGTAAGGTAATAAAACGAAAGTGAAATTATAGTACTTCCTATACTTTACCTTATATTATTCCCTGCAACAAGTAATACGGATATTGCAAACCAGCTCTCAATGTACAAGTGGTTGCTTCGGGTAATGGATTGTGAACAACAAAGTTTCGTTCCAAATTTACTCGGTCAAAAATAAAAGGAAGAAAGAACGGGATAGAGAAGAACGTGAAAAATGAGTGGAAGTTTCGAAATTCACGTCTGGTGCACGAACGGGCCAGGTAGTTAACCGAGAGCCGTTTTCAATCAAATCCTGCGGCCGATAGGAGATTTAAATTCGTTTCGACGTAAATGAGTCCACTTCCCGTCTCTCTCCTGTGCCGCGATTTCGATCGGAATTTTACCCCGACAGAAAAGATCCACGAAAAATTCGCCTCGATTCTTCAGGCGATACTTTGATTTATTTTTACATTCCAGTTTCTATTCTGCTATATTGACAGAGATGTCTGCGGAAGAGAGAGAGGGAGAAAGAGAGGAAGGGAAATACCGTAGATTCAAATTATTATGGAATTTGAAGTGGAAAAATTCAAGCCGCGGAATCAAAGAAATTGACACAATTTCACGTTCAATTTTAGAACTTAACTAGAATCATTAATTTGGCAGAAACAATATGAAAAATTACGAAAGTTGATAAAATACAAAATATTACCATTAGGTATAAAATCAATTATGGGACGGATTATCGTGTAACAGCGATAGAAGCGAGTGATTCTTATGAACTTTTTTTACGGATTTTTAAGGGATTACGTTTGCATTTCAAGACTATATCAACATCTCGAAAAGGTCTAATCCGTTATATAACTAATGATTAGTCTAAGAAAAATTAATAAATATCGTTTGTTTTCGTCGTCGTTATGCAACGAATCCTTCCTCGAAAAATTAGAAATTAACGCAGAAGAGAAAGGACGAAAGGCATCAGCACGTCACGTGCCTCAACTTTACAATCTCCAGCATCGATTCTATAATTTCGAGCGTGAAATTAGGCGAGTGCCCGACTGGCAGAGCAACGTTTTGCAAATCGTCGTTCTGATCGATTTGAAGGCTTGGAACGCGTGGAGCGGACCGATTTGCAATCGAGAATGAAGCTCTTGGTGGCTAGAAGATCAGAGAAGAGTTTGCCTCGCGTCTTAATCCGGCGGGAATTCCGTTGGATCATCGAAAGCGATTCGCCTTCACCTTTGACCTTCCTGCATTCCTGTTTCTCGGATCCAACAGACCTGGCTCCTGCCAGCCAGCCATCTCAAGGATCTCTTCTTTTTCCTTGCGAATCGAAATGGCCGCGCCGCCTCCATATTCTGCCTTTCGAGAATATATTACCAACGAAGATGAAAGGCACTTTTATCTGAATTTCTAGCGAGCTACGGGATCGCGACTGGATAGAAAATTCTGATGACGTCAGGGACATCGGTTAGCGACGACAAATTCTTCCACTGAATATGTTTATTAATAATTTTCCACTCGGCAGGTTCCCGGATCGTTTCGTATCCCCGGTGGTTGCTCGATAAGAGACTTCGCTTAAAGATCACACGAGCTACTGCGCGTCGAATATTTTTAAGGTTTTTTTTTACCAGATTACGCGAGAAAGTGGCCGGTGAATTTGCTTCTTCGCCCTTTCCAAGCCATCGGGGATTTTTTTTCCTTTTTTTTTTTTTTTTTTTTTTCGATAACAGAGAGGTAATGGCAGAGGAGCGTTTTATCTAAATAGCTTCGGGAACTTCACGTAGAAAAGCAAATTTGTATTCTATTCGATCCTTCGAGGCTTGAGTTTCTGTGTGATTTTTCAGTAGAGTTGATGGCAGGGTCTGAGAATTATTATCGTTATTGATATAAAAGTTTCACTTATCTAAAAGTCTCATAATGTGCTGGGAAAATGTATTTCCCTTCCTGTATCGGTGTTCACAAATATTGAATCTAATTCGCGCTAGTCTACGATATTTAAGATGTCATTAATATTTTCTCGAATTATTCTCAACTGGGTGGTGTGGAACAGACGCAGGTGGCACAGTTATCGATTAAATCGCAAGTTAAGGAAACAAAGTGACCAAGCAAACAGGCAGATAAAAAAGAAAGCACTTCGAATAAAATCGATTCCATCTGCTGGTAGATAATGAATTATGCAAATTTGCGTGGTCCGCCACGGTGAGTTTTCGAAATCGATGGAGAGCGTACATTTTCTCGTAGAAAAACGCGCGGCTCGCGTAAAAAGAGAAATTCGTGGATCGCTCGTAGCGTATCATCGTGACTAGTCGTTTGTCCGATGTGAAAAATTTCCAGCCAGTTGGACAAATTATCAGATATTAATTCTTCGTTTTCTACCGTGCAACCTCGACGATGTCCGATGCATAAAGAGAGAGAAAATGATTCGAGGGAAAGGGAAAGAATTATTTCACCGACGCTGTCAACGACACAAATATTCTTTTACGCTGATCTAACGCCGTGACACTTCTCATTCGTGCATTACGAAAAAATGGATAAAACCGTTTGAAGTTTTGAACTAATTTTTAATAGAAGCGATTGCCGTATTACGTACGTAATGTAGAAGCGCCAGAAACTATAAAAAAAAATAAATAAATAATGGACAGGAAAGATATTCGCGTGGGACTGATTTTTGGTAGATATTGGTAGAATGCGTGAAACAAAACGAGAGTAAAAGGATCGCGGAAAAAATCGCAGGTGACGCGTCATCGAGAGCAACGTTGGAAATTTGGCCAGTTTCGACGAATTACCGTTATTAATTCTCAGTTTTCACCGTCGACCGTGCACTTGCCATTATTCAAAGCTACCGGAAGCCACGTGGATACGCATCGAACGATCTGGCGATATCGGTCATTCTATAGCAGCGCAGAAGGGAAAGTAATTAACGATAAATCCGTTCCGTAATATTTCTCCGATCAACCGCTAAAATCTGCTTCTGTTTATCGTCGTGTGATATAATCTGAAGTATTTAGACGAGAAAGTAGCTCCCAAAGGTTTAAGTTTACAAAGTACATTTAAATTTCGAGCAAAAAGAAAAACGTTAAGAAATGACCATTTTCTTGCGAACGAAAAATTCTTGCAGAAAATTGAAGAGCATCTCTGAAGGAACGAAAAGTGTTAGCATCTATACGAAATATGATGGGGAAGTTGAAAAAAAATGAGTGCAGAGATGAAAAAGTGGCAGCGGTCAAACTCACCCATGCGTTACACTTAATCTTCATTTTCTTCGAATTCTGATCCAGCTACGGAATAATTATTCATCTATATGGACATAATAACTCTCCAGAAATTCTGCTGATAAATCAGTTCTGGTTTGAAATTCAGCGGATCTCAAGTACCACCAGATTGTTGCTACGTGAGAACAATAGCCAACAATACTTTATTTGTTGAGCGTCACGAACGAGTTGCACTCGAATAATTTCAAATATTTTGTACAAATATTAATCGACAAAATCAGAGCGGAGGCCATTACATCAGCGTAGATGGATCGGTATCTGAAGAAGATTATGATCAAGCGCAGAGCAAATGGATCGGTTCGATCGTTTTTCATCTTCGAGATCGTTTCTTTTTTCAACTTTCAATTGAAGTGCCCTGCAACAATTTTTCGTTCGCAAGGAGATCCGAAAATAGCCATTTTTTCATATCCAACCTTTTCAAATACTCGTGATATTTACTTTTGTAAAACATTACACGTATAATATCGACAAAAAGTTGCATATTTCCAATCGATCTCCCATTAGGATAAAATATTCCAATGTCAACGGCCGAGAATTAAAATCAAACACTAAAAAAGTTCGTCTCGTATTACAAGAAATAATTACATAGATCCAGACAGATATAATGGTAACAGTTCGTGCAAAAGTGATCGCGTAACCGTGGGACAAAATCGATTCGCGCAATTACGTTCACGTGTATCAAGAAGCATGCGCTTTTTACGTCTCGACGATTCAAGATCGATCCCCGAGCGGTTAGCGGTTCGCAACGATTCATACGATGACAACGTACTATTAATGGCCCCCGTTGATTAAAACGATTGGCCGAGCACTCGAGGTTTTTGCACCGGGTCTCGTGTTTTCGCGCAATAAAAATACCCTGGACACCCAGTCACGGAGATGATAATTGCCTCTGGTAAAAGTTGCACTTAATCGTTACGCTCGACAAGTTTTGTTATAAAACACCGGAGATCTCGTGGCGTTGACGAGCCACCATTTTCTCGCCGAGCTTCTCTACCGCCTCGATTCGTCTCGATCATAACTCTAAAATTTTAAAGCGAAGTACCGTGTTTCTTTACGAATCAAGTGATTGTCCTGTTCAACGTAAAATGTCATTGTACAATAGAAGTCTAGACTTGTCGCTTACGAATCAGCCGATGTTATTATCCAATTAATAAATAAATTATTGCCCGAGAGAGCTCTGGTAATTTTGTAATCCTTCGCGCTCAAAGGTCTTGCTTGCTAATATTACTAGCTGCTCGAAGCAATTTCGAAACAAGGAACATACGGTTAGAAACGTGCGTAAGAGAGAAGAGTTGTAATCGTTTCATTTTATTTGGTGTGCGATACTTTTGACCAATACGCTAGTTTATCTCTATGATTGTATTTTATCTGTTCGTTTCAAGAATACGCGAGATAAATGCGATCTAGTTCTATTAAATTAAAAAACAGAAATCTGAAAAATTTTTTCCGTTGAAATAATCGTTTTGTAGCGGAGCTCTCGGGTGCAAAGAGTTTGATTTTTCATATTCATATTGAGAAAATTCCAAAAGATTCAAAATTATTATACCATATAGTTTTGGCATTTTTCTATTTCCATACTCCAATACATCATCCAGCTTACCACCAATTATTGGTAATTCTCCGAATCGCAGAATCCGAAAAGCTTCTCGTTTCAAGTTCTATCAGATTTCATAATACCAATAATTCTCTCGATTTTTGTGTGAAAAGAAAAAGAAAAAAAAACATTACACCCCAGCTAACGCATCGAAAATAGCAAGTAAAACAAATATATATGAGGGGATCTCCCGTTACGAAAAGAGAAAAATTAGAAAATTGGATAGAAAGCTGAGGTTTCTCCAAAAAGCATGAAAGTAGTCAGTTAAACGCCGCGAACCGCAAACGGTCAATTTCCGGTGGAAATTCCACGTGCACCGGATACCACCGGCAATTTCTGATTGCGCTTATCCGGTCGCCACAGAGTTCGATGGAAAAGTCAAACAGCGGACAACGATACGGAGATTCGAAAGTTCCCGCTGCCCGAACAAAGTAGAGATCCAGCATCGACTTTTGCCACGTAATCCCACCGTTATTCATAGCCACGGCATTATCGAACTTCCTAAGTAGGATTACCGGAAGCAGCAGTAACCCGGCTGCTTTCTTTTCGCCAGTGGAATCACAGAGGAACCTTCTTCGGTTAAGAAGAAACTTCTTAAACCATCCTGCACCAGCCATTTCTCCTCCTTCGAGTTCTCTCGCTTAATTCTTCCATCGTCGTCTTCCATCGATGAGATTTCGTGTTGCCTTTTCAGATGCTCTTTGATTACGCTTATGTAGCGTGGAAGTGTAAAAAGAATTTTTTCAAGAAATCAGACTGCCTGACTCGAGGGTCATTAATTTGTCGACGGGTTAAATTACTAATATATGCTTGATTTATCATTGTCCTAACACTTTTCTCTCCGACCTTGGAAATACAAAATTATATTTTAGGCTGTTAATTACGAAACAACAAATTTATTTTCTTGGTAAAACTGCCCTTTCAGACTTTAACGCATTGCGTTTCCATCACCCTCCTACGTTTAATTATGCGTAAAGGAAACTTACCACGGCTCAAAAGAAATTCATCGAACTTATTTTAGAGAGATGTTTAAGCCCTTTTTGCGATATAAGTGAACATTTGACGGGAAGTCGTGGAAAAATGAGAATTTGTTCCAAGATGCACAATTTTGTGTTAAACGAATATTTAAAAAGTTATCGCACGATTTTACCTATAAAATTACAATCTTTCGAGAAAATTAACAAAGACTGACGTGGGCGGTATTCGGAACTGAATCGAACAAAGTATTTGTATTTGGCCAGTCAGAGGCTTCAACAACACCTTCGTTTCGGAGAAATTAAACGACGAAAATTTCGTCTGGACCTCGGTCCATATTGTCAGCGAATGGTTAACAATACCCACAACTTCTGCTCGAGAAAATGTGACTTTCGTTTAAGAAATCGAATCTTGAAATTCTGATGAATAAAAATGATAGAAAACATCAAACTTATACATCGTTCGTATCGCAGCCGGCTGACTGCAACGCGATGAATATACGTGTATACAGCTCAAAGGGTTAATTAAGCCGGTTTCGTAAGTTCGCCTTAAGCATCCATCGCTGATTGATTCGAAACGTTTTACACGTCTTTTCTTCTAGCCAACTCTTGCACGATTGGCCACGGATCTTTTTTTCCTCGCGTAAAAGAAAACCGTGTTACAAGATGTCCATGACATTAGAAACTCGACTCGCGCGATTTTACAGAAATAAAAGTGTCATCTTTTTTTCTCCCGGATACGAGACGCGTTTCGACGCGCACGTCAGCTGCGTGAACATCGGCGATCACATGAAACACCAGGATGGTTTTGTCGGATTAGCGATATATGTACGTGAAAGTCAGGTTCGCAATGTTTTTTCTCATTAAGGCGAACCTCGATGATAAATGAAACGTGATTGTAATGCGAATCAATGGAGAAACGATGGGATACAATACGAATAATTATCACAATGCAGAAAGAGATTTTAAC
The DNA here is from genome assembly GCF_910591885.1 of Bombus terrestris. Lineage (NCBI taxonomy): Eukaryota > Metazoa > Arthropoda > Insecta > Hymenoptera > Apidae > Bombus > Bombus terrestris. The sequence continues at coordinate 12,422,606 of NC_063281.1, read as the reverse complement.
CGTGTATTCGATCGAGTTTCTTCGTGGAAGATCGATCGAAAAGATATCGCCATTGATTTCTAATAATACGAGGATAAATACTTTCGTTCGTGCTATAAGGAAGCAATATATTTTGTCGTAAATAATTGAAACGTGAAAACTTTCATGTCTATTAATTAAACATGAGCCCAGTTTCTAACGAATCACAGCGTTGGATAAAGAAGAACAATTTAGAAATTACGGTAGTTGAGAAGTTAGGTTAATTACGAAGAATTGTTTTACTTTTCGATAAAAGATGGAGTTTAAGCTGACAGAGATGTATGAAAAATTGTTCCATCGCTCGATGGCACGCGCAGAATTTTGTTATTAAAAGCACTCGCCGCGAAGATCGCGGGCAAACTTACGGCCGAAAGTTAACAGTTTCTCGCGAGAGAACGTTACTTCGTTAAAGATTGCGTAAAGATAGGAGAACCACGGGTTTGTATTCAGGCGCACAATATTTCACGCTTGTAACGCATTTCATATTTCGGTGATATTTAACTTGAGAAAACTGCGAGCAAAATGATACTTTAATAGAACGATCAGATTGATCGATCGATTTTCTCAATAAAGGGGGACAAAAATAATTTACTGCTTTCAGAACGAATTCGAATTAATTCAGGTACGTCTATTATCCTGTCGAAAACATTGTCGAAAAAATAATTCCATTATACTCTGCGATTTTATATAAATCTACTACTATTCGCGTCACTCAAAAGCTTCCCGAACGAGTGGCCACTTTTTTTAGGGCTAGCTGACGGCAATTTTCCGTGGAACAATTAATTTTCAAAATTTTGTTCGCGATCGAGATGGTCCATCGCGACCAGGAGCGTAGTACGTTTGAGCCGGTTTGTTGTATAGAAATCGATATTCATAGTGAGTCGGCTAAAAGAGGTTGGAAAATAAAAACGGCGAACAAACTATCGCTGGGTGCAGCCTCGCGAAAAGTAGAATGTCGATTGTCCTAAATGTGACCGCACATCCTGGACACATTGGGGAATAATGAATAATTGGAGCGACGCGGAAACCGCTGAATCCCGATAATTGTTATACGTTCGCTCGATAATTAGCATTCTATCGCGTCCGCCGTCCGATAATTTCCCAACGAAAAAGTTCGCTCGTATCTAAAGGGAATTTCGTTTGGTTTTCATCGGGGAATCAAAGTTCAATCACGTATAATTCGATTAATTTTCGAAGCGTAGACTCGCCGTGATAATTCGCGATATAAATTCATGGGAATTTCATTCCGCCAAGGAACTTGCGAAGCCGCGCAGTTCTTTTTCTTTTCTCGAGTAAGTTCTTTCGCAGAAAGAGGACAAGTGCGAGAATTCACGACGTTCCAATGGCTGCGTTTATATTTTAGACGATTATCGACGAATTGTCGCCATTAGAAATTGTATTTCTGATTTCTCGCGCAGAAGAAAGAGGATACACTACTATAGTATCCTCTATAATTGGACATTGAACGTTGATACAGTTTTGAAAATATCCCTGGTGATGCTCTTGCTTCATCTAATTCGTATAGTTTCATCGGCCAACTTTGAATTCTGCTGCCAGTAGCTATGCAGATGTTGTATTAAAAGCGACGTATAAACCGTTTATTTCGAAAGCGCTGTAAGTCCATTTCCTGTAATCTGCACCTATTCTGTTCAAACAGTCGAGGCATTAATAATAGAAAACGAATGATACTGAAATTAAACAACGGTAGCTTGTTTCTCCTGCTCCTATTTTTAAACTGAATCGTAAACTATGGATCGAAGCGTGAAACATAGATTTCAAATGATTTAGATTTAATATTTAGATTGTACAATTCTCTGATTTTGAAAGTGGCGTGTAACTCCATTCGTGTGGAAAACGAGAAAAGATATCGTCCTGGTATTAGGTAATTCTCAAAAGAACCATTTGTACGATGAATTCAAATTCTACTTAGACACATTGTAGAGATGTGAACGAACTAAGCAGACCTTATCAGGATCTTTTATCACGCGATTACGTTCCCCTTAATTCTTGAGGTGGTGTCAGAAAATATTATAAATGATACGCGCGAATACTATTCTCAATAAAATCTTTCAAAATCGTGTATCATGAAATCACCTTTGAAATGTCCATAGCGATTGAGACACTGCCATTAAATTTCCATTTACTGCGTTTGCCATTTTTTAGTTGCCATCAATTCTCTTCCACTTCGTTGATTCTTCTAATTGGACAGTGCACCTTCTTGTGCAAAATTCAATTGTAGTTAAAATTAGAATTCTTCGTTTCGGCTTGTCAAATGGAAATGACGAATGACAACTTGACACTTGATACTTGACAACAGTATAATTGCATTCCATTGCATAATACGACAGATGTACATTACTGAGTACCGATTTCTTGGAAGGCGCGAAGAAATTCATCGATTCACGTCTACGATTGAATCATTCATTCGATGGTCTTGATTCGTCGGCATAGTATTAACTTCGACCTTGGTCGGGCCGCAATGATCCGCCCACCGAGCTGCAATGTGGACTTTCGTGACACATATGCACATTCCAACGAGTACGACACCCTTGCACGTGCTCGACGCCCACGCGACGCGTCCTCAAGCATCCAGAGGCGAACGCCGTGGCCTCGACGTTGCAATCGGACGTTTCTATCGCTGGAAACGCGTCATCGAAATTATCATAGGCTCCCGGTGAAAGCTGATAAACCGCTCTCGCTTTCAAGGCGAACGGATATGAAACGAAGATGCGATGGATAATCAAATGGGAAAGCTACAGATAATAAAGACGAATTAATTATTTAAAATAATCCGAGTTATTTCCACGTATATCTGTTGTTGTCTAATAATAATACGAGGAAAATATTCCAAATTATTTGGAGACGCTATCTTGTGCCTTTGACAGGCTTTCTAAATAATTAATGAATATGATAATACGAAAACTTCGATCAAGCACGTAACGTTAAAAACCTTGGAATTATTCCGTATATTTTTTCACCTTTTGCGCCTCATCGCGCGTTCATTTATTCACAGCGAAGAGACGCGAGCGAAAGAAAAGACGATCAAGCCCGACATCGACTTAAGAATTCATTTGACATCGCAATCATCCTCTCGTTAAGAGGATTTTGTGCAGAAACTGCATCAAGATATCTTGCAAGCTGCAGATATGATAATCGCCATCGTGACCTTACTAGGCACGGTTAACCTATGCTAAGGGCGCTTTTTCATCGTCGACGACTCAGCGTGTTTGAAGATGACGCCTCGAGAGGAAGGATGATACCATTCTTCACATTTAAGAGGATCAGGCTGCTTATGATTGCCAAGATCTACCTCTTTCTACGCTGTCTACCAGGCCTGGCTACGAACAATTTTTCCAGCCAAGGCGAACGACCAACCAGACGCTTTAATTGCTTCGAGAATTCAGAATTCTTAGGAATTACTGGCCGAAGGAGTTTATAACGTTGACCCTATCGATCAGAATTCGGGAAATTTTCAATTCGATATAAATTGCGTTGAATTTTTTTCATAGTAAATACGATAGATAAATAGATGGGTAGATGAATGCGTTTGCCTGTTGTAAAAAATTGAAATTTGTTATACACGAAAGCCATATTATAATTATCAGTGGCCGGAAATATTATATTTCACATTGGAATGTAATCGATATGGCTCTGAAAATCTCTTATTATATGATGCATAGTCAGAAAATCTCAAAATGCTAACTTTAATATTCGTACGCAAAGCTTCTTCTTCATGAAAATGTAATAACGTGCAAAACAGATGGTTTTTACTTTTAATTAAACAAATAGCAGTAAAAAAGACTTTGCAATAAATAAAAACACGAGCGAGGAAATTAAAAATCGAGATACTACAGGAGCGGGAGATGCTTTAACGATGTATATTCCCATACGTAGCCATTTCTGAAATACAAATGACAAAACGAGACATCGTCAGTTTCTTTGTACGCGTTAAAACGAAATTTCTATTACCTTATTCAACGTGCAGCATAGATGTTTGAAATGCATTAAACTTGCCCATTTCGTGTTTGTGTTGAGCTAGTAAACGCGGCAACTCTTGATTTAATCCCCTACCCCTTGCCATTAGGTTAAAAGTGTATTTACCTTCAATTTAAATTTACAACACTGTCCACAGCCGGGCTTTCCAAACTCGAACCAGTTTCTCGGCCATTCCTGGTTTTGATATTTCCCCAAAAACATCGAATTGAAAATACGAAATGCATCAAAGAAAAATTTTTTTCATTCGAGGGTCTTGCCCTTATCAAATTAAATCAAACGTTTTCAATTACTCAAAATTGTCTTTGAAACTTGATTTGTTCCGATTACTGTAAGATCTTGAGCGTACAAAATTTTTGATCTTTTGCGCTAACATAATCGAACTTCGTGAGAAAAAATATTGTACACAGCTGCCAGTTGTAGAGAAAACTGAATATGCTGTTCATTTAACTTTATAACTACTGCAAATACCAATCCTGTTTGTTTCCAGATAGCTTTATACAGAGACGATGTTGGACGTATCGGTGATATCGCCTGTTATTATCAATTACTAAATATATGACAAATGGAAATTTCTCTTAAATACTGTAATAGCATATCGCCACTGGTATGTAGGACATTATACGACAAAAAATAATGTCTAATTTTTATGGCACGTGTCATTTGGAAATATTATTATAGACGAAGATCGATCTTCTAGATCGCAGAAAAGCTAGAGCACAGCTGGACTGTCATTAAGCGATGTCGTCACCCCTAATACCGACGGAGACACTTAAAAAGTAATTTACCGGCGAAAAAAGAAACAGAACATGCAGCGACTCTGGAAGTCGCGATTCTCGACGTTCAACGTTAATTGAAGATTTCCGAAACTCCGGCACGTCACCAGGTATCAGGACAGATAAAGGAGAACAAATATCTTTGCTTGGGAAAAGATCATGTCGACGTATCTCCAGCAGACTTTCTTTACGGGGATGTTCAAACAATATGACGCAGCATTCGCAAATAAATAACATCGAGGATTTGAAACATAGAATTGCCACTTGAACGAGCGTTAAAATAAAGCGTACTCTAAATCCGGTATCGAGTTAATAAAAATATCGAGTAATATGCTTTTCGAATTTGTCGCGAAGCTCCCCGCGGTCTCGTGGAGAAGACGATATACAGTCCTATTTATGTTACCCAAGATGATCTTGGTCTTCCTGTGAAAACAAAATATTTTCGGAATTCTTCCTCTCGATATTTCTAATACTTTGGATTAAAATTAAAGTATAGTTCATATATGCCCTCAAATGACAGGGAAATAACGAGTCGCGGAACACCCCGTACATCGTGGCGCGCAAAGCTATATTCTTCGTATTACTGTTATCCGGTTAAAATCATCCACGTAAGTACAGTAAGAGGTATATTTAGGTACGCATCGCAACTCGGTAGTTCCGGCGTTAAAAATGCACGCGTTACTTTTACCACGCTCAGCTGTTTCAAAGAACGAGTTGCAAGTGTTAACGCCTCTTAAAGCCGCAATGCCCATTCACGCGATATTTATGTTAGCAATTAACCATGTAAATCAAGGCACGGCTATATTGAATCGCTAATTACGAGCGTATGAAGTTGGATATTCGAGGTATTGAAGCAAAACGCGCTAGCTTGCATCTGACCATAGTGTCACAAAGGAAACTAAGCAGCAACGGTCGTCTTCGTAAACCATTGCGAGGATTCATGCTCAGAGAGACGGCGCATTAAGCTAATTAGCGGGGATGAGCCACGAGCAAAGGGAACCGGGGAAATGATCAGTGTCAACGTGCAGAGCCGCGAAAGAATGTTCTCCCTCGGTTTCCTTGGATTTTCGGCGTGGACACGCGTGGTGAGAATTTTATTCTCGAGGAAGAATCATACCTCGTCCGTGAATCCTTTGTCCATGGTGGACAAAGGACTGGCCCAGACGTGGATACCAGTGTGCACGATATCGCACATCTTGAACACGTGTGCGTCCCATGAGATACGGGGTTTGGCGTGCCTATTGTCTATTAGGAACACGTACGCCCGGAACAGAGATTAGCGTGAACCAATGGAGGTAGCAAGTAGACGACGAAAGAATTTTACGAGGTTGGAATTAATAGGCCGAGGTATAGGGGGAAAATCTGTTTTTCTTCTTCTTTCCTTTTAAATTAACGCGGATGGAAGAGACACGACGAGATCGTAAAATCTGTCAAGCGTCAACGTTTGTGTGCTTCGAAAGAAGAAACGATAATTCGAGACAGAAAGAGGTGGACAAAGAGCTGGAGATCTGATTTAAGAACGTACAGCAATTTGGAATTAGTTCTTCGTTTGTAAAATCTGCGATATCGTTATTTCCCCAGTCATATGGGACGGAGGAGAAAAATTTTATCACGGAATCACATTCGAGATTACAACGAGCAATTTGTTAAGAAACACACACATTTTACTTCGCCGTGAATATAACAGAGAACTGATAATAAAGTCGAACAACGTATACCGATGATTGGTAAAATCAATCCGCAGAAGATTTTCAGTAATTCTGATGAAACATTTTATTTAGCAGATCAATTCGCATAATGGCGTTTCACAAGTTCGCTGTGCATCGTGTGTGGGTACTTTGATGACGCTAATTTCAGTTCTATCATTTGTGTACGTGTTCCGGAACAATAATAGCTTGGTCGAGCTCTGGCGCATTCAGTCGCATATACAATAGCACTTCGTTGCATTAGCGCACCTGTGTTAATTGTATTTTATCCGGCTAAAATACTACGCTTCGATAGATCGAACTTTCCAAATCCACATTCTTAGACCATAGCAGGTCAAAACCTCAACCGAGTTGTATAGAACAGTTACGATTTCCTCTATTTATCCTAAATTGCATTTCTATTTCTTTTTAATCTTCTTGGTTTTACGCACAAATAAATACACAAATATTTATTTTAAAAGATAAATTCAGATACGCTGCGACTAAGTAATTTTTCTCGATGAAAAATATTTTCCTCCAAATCTCTTGTATCCGATCTTACGGAAGAATTAAAAACTCGAAATGAATTCTTCTCGTGACGATATTCTTGAACGATATCACGTTTCTCGAGCGAAATGACAAACGATAGTCGTTAAATCAGAGGGGATGCAGTTACGAGAGGACTGCATTTCTGCTTACTCGAAAGTGCATCGAGATGCACTTACGTAAGCAACGACCTATTACTTTAAGGTACGGTGACGCTACAGAAATTATCGGCGAGGATGATTATCAAAGCACCGAGTGGTCCTATTAACAAGCAATTCAACATGTTAATTGAACGTCTCCCAGATGGGTGCCTGGAGAAGCGTCGTTACCTATACGCGACCAGGCGCAAACGAACCATCCATCTGTCGTTAAATTGTAATCAAATAAAAATCAAATCAACTATCGAATACGACCAATTTTCCCTCCATTTAATTCGCTTCTTTCGATCACCAAACTGGCCAATATACGGAGTATTGCCTTAGTTATTTCATCATTTTTCTACTACAGTGCTATTCAATTTCAGGAACTTTCGACTCCGATTCGCGAATTAACAAAGGTAAAAACTAGAATAATGAACTTTCAAGAGTTGTTCTGAAATTAAATATTAAATGAGTCGAACGCGAATTGTAATACAATAACGTGGTTCACGACGGCAAAAAAAAAGGAAAAAAGTAAGTATACTAAATCAGTGAAACTTACCTTCTAGCCGTGAGAACGTCCTCGGTTCACAGCTTCCGATCTGGTTAGATGATCGACTTCCGTTCGCTATTCATCAGCTCTCGTTTTCTTTACCAGTAGACAGTCTCTCACGAAGTCGGGCTCGAGCGAATAACCGTGAAAGTTTTGGGAATCGAGCCGGAAAACTCTTATACTCGCGTAGACACTCACACCTCGGTAACTCTGAAAGTAAAAGAACGACTCTATTAAGCATCGTGCTAACGCGATTAGACTCGTGAAATTTTCTTCCATCGTACCATCTATCGTACCATCTATCGTAAGAAATAATTGGACCGCTATAACTAGAAATTTGTAATTCTTTCCTGAAGAAGCTCTTTCTTTCTTTCTTAAATTATATCTTCACAGACATGTAATTCGAACGATCGACGATCGACACGATGCGACAACGAATATGACGATAGGTGGTAATAACAAATTATCGATAACTATTGTGGCAATTAATCAACAGAGAAATTGTGTATTGCGCAGAGAGTTACACGGTCGTTTAATTAATTCAATTTATTGACGAAAGTAATCGTGTTTTAAGTTTTCTTTCGTTCAAATGCTCGGCTAAGTAGTATCGACCGTTGCGTGGTCAGACATGCCGTTTCACCATCTCCTTCACGGAGAAAATTAAAAAACGCTTATAAATCTTTGTCCAAGTTGTTCTTGTAGAATATTTTACAGTGAAGTATAGAAATAAAAATAGAAATAAGAAATTCCGAAAGCTCAGATATTTGGAATCCGAAGGGCTTTAAATTTTCCAATATGTCAACTTTCGAATGCAAACTTTTCAAAGCAATTTTATTTTCTTACTTTTCTTACACGTTCCGGCATATTCAGGCGTTCGTCTATTTATCCTGATATTAATACATCGTTGCCCCTTAAATAACATAACTAAACAAACGCGGCAGGACTTTATTTCGCGTTCCAAACGTAGAACGCGACTCGGTAATTATAGGAGATGCAGGCGCGTGCACGTAACACGGAGGAAACGAAACTTTTGCTCACGCGATTCTTTTCATAGAGAAAACGCACCGAGAGGGAAACACGAAAGAGGGGAGGAGGAGGAGGAAGGGAGAGAGAAAAGAGAACGAGAAACGAATCGTAAAAAGCTAGAAGGCGAGAGAAGGAGGAAAAAGAGAGGAAATCAGATTTGTCTCATCGGACTGTTCGTATAGTACTCGACAAAGAGGATAAAAGCGAAAAGGTGAAAAAAACCTTGAACGAAGACGAAAGGAAAAAACGAGGAGACGATAACAATTACGACCGCGTTCGCTCTGGCCGATTTATGATAAGGATAGGAACGACAGTGTCGCTGCTGACTGCACAGATAAGGCAACAATTCTATTAGCCACAGCATAATAGCTCTGACGTGCTGTAATGCCGTCTCCAATTTGCTTCTTTCAATAGCAATTTCTTCACGGAATCAACTGCATATTACTGCCAGAGTAATAGAATTTTTCAGGGGAAATAAAGATGGCTGGGCTAACGTAATATGGAAAAGAATGAAAAGAATGTGGTCTATATAGAGATGCGCGAGATAGAGAAATAAAGGAAAAGCGTTTGAAGCGAATATCCGAGGACTGTGTACGAAGAAGGAATACGAGATTCAAACTAAACGTGGCTGAACGTCTCTTACAGATATCTTTAACGGAAGAAACAATGGAATAGAAAGTAGAAATAGAGGAATTATGATTATTTTCATTTTAACGAAGTACGGCATAGATATTCGATACAGATCTCGAAATTTTCGATATCGACTGAAAAGGAATATAGAGATTTATTCACACCCGGTGTATTTTAAAATGCAAATCCCGAAACGTAATAAAGCAACGTAAATACAACGCAACAACGTAAATTAAACAAAGATTCAGCAAACAAACCATGAAACAGAACAATTCAATTTCCCTTTATGATCGCGAATAATTGTAACATTCATGAAGCCTGTATTTACAAAATCGTATCAATTAATCCTTCTACAACAACGTAAATCTTCGTCTGTCATAGATATTACGACGACTAAAAAACACACGAATCATCGAATATACACCGCCGTATCGATTAATCTCTTTTAGTTATCGCGGTGCTTCAGATTTCCTGTATTATTTCGGTGATACTAAAGATATATAATTTGTTTCATTTTTCAAACATAAAATCAACAAGGTATTAACCGTTAAATAAACATATGCGATACTTTTCTTCACATAATCCAGAGAAGGGATTAAACAGGAAATATTCCGAGAAGATTTTTTTATTATTTTAGTGCTGAAGCGTAAAATCAAAATGACTTTATACAAAACATTCCAAGAACTCTCCAAGATTAAATACAAGATACTTCGAAAGTACTATATTTCTGTTTTTTATTTTTTTAATAAATTGTTCAAGATACCTAAATATCCGCAAATAACAATAGAAAATAGATAGAGACGCACTCGCCATACGGACGTATATTTAAAATAACATTCGTAGGAGAAGACAAGCGAAAACATCCGGCAAAATTAATTGCGATAGCTGGTAACGCGAGACTGCACGATTTCGCAGGATTTGCCGAGCTGTAACCAAGGGATTACGGTTCTTATTCGAGACGACAAGAAGCCAGGACTCGAAAGGTTTAAATACGGCGCGGCTTCGAGCGATACGGTGAAACGTTCAAAGATCCGAGACAAGCGGAAACAGGAAGGCAGACGGTCCCGGACATTGTCAGTGCGCGTCAACGACACCAGGAACACCGCTAAACGCGGCTGACCGTGGAACATGCACGATAAAACCCCGTCGCTGCCGGCTTAACGACCCAGACGTTTCGCCATGCTAAACCAGCCGGATTCAATTCTACTCGACGCGCGCCTATCCCAGCGAGTAAGGCGGGAAAATGTTTTTACACGACGCGAAAAACGCGTACTCTTCTCTTCTGAAGAATTTTATCCGGAAGAAATAATTCGCACCTCTCGTGGAGCTGGTGGTGCTTTCTAAAAGAAACAACTGCCAGCTTTTACCATCTCTTTTTATGTACAAAGAGAAAAAGTTTTAGGTTTCACACTGTCGTGTGAATAAGAGTGGATCGCGTATTATTTTAGCTTGAAAAAAATTGTTTATATTTTGCAAGGATTTGGTTAATTATTGTCGATATATACGCGACGGTTTGCGAGAGAGGATTCCAAGCTTCGACGATCTTTCTCTGTGTAGAGGGATGCTTTAGATTTTCGCAGTAGAAGTGGATAAGGGTTGATCATGTATGAATTTAAATCGTGTATAAGCAAAGAAAATTATTTATAAATCGCGGAGTTGGTTGGATTTCGTATTTTTTTCTATGGCATTTTTTAAGGTCGCAGATCCTGGCTTTTACGTTTCGGATTTAAGGCAATCGATCGTATCCAAAGGCTATAACGTATCGATGGGGAAAAATATAAAATCGTGATAAAATTTGATTTTATATGACATTTTTTAAGCGTTGCCTGAAATAAAGTATTCTTCGGTTATACCGCGGTTATTCATACTCTTTAACGAGTTATTTCTTTCCTTTCGCGTTCTTCTTCGACGTGATCGATAATTCACTCGATAGGGCGGAATTGAATAATTGATCTTGGCTCGTAAAATTCAAGCACCGACCTAATACGATTAATAATAATAACATGTTGGAAAATGTGATGCATTTATCGTAGCTTTAGCATGACCGAAAACGAAAGCCGGGAGCAAACAAAGGAAGGAGGCGGAGGAAGCTGATACTTCTTCGGCGAACCTAGCTATTCGTCCTGAATGTGATTAATTTGATCGAACGAGCAAGTGAGAGATAAAGAGCCATCCATCAACAAGAGCAAGCTACGTCAAGCTTGCTTCCTCAAATATTAACACAATGGCAACATGGTTCGGCGGTAACAAGCTCGGTGCTTCCCTGCTCGTGAGCCGGAAGAACGAACGACAAGACAGGAAAGAACCGTAGTTCGAGTGTAAATTCGGTTTAACAATTACCTGGCCGATAGCTTTCGACATTGTCATATTCGCATGTCCATTCGTCAATTGCCAGTTCGAAGTGTATAACGTGAAAATGCAAATGATTCGTCTTAGCTAACCTAACGAGGCTTGTACGCTATCTTCTTATTTCCAGAAAATAGATATATCGTTGCGTTGTTATCCAAATTTTTCAATATGTTACGCGATGCCTTTTAAGTTGGTGCATACAACGAAAATTAGGCCAACACGGATCAAAAACATCGTCGGAAGATTAAATATTTGCCACATTCACTGCGAAAGTTTTCGCTGCGACGCGTGAAGCGCCACGTCCGCGTTTAATTCACACTAACGAAGCAACACACGACGCTTAACTATAAATATAAACAGTTCCAATTATTCGCAACAACTGCCCCCGAGAGATACAACAGCCACAAACGATTTAAATTCTAATCCGGAACAGCTGCTGGAAATTTCCGCGTCCAAGGGACGGTACAGTGGCGCAAGCAACAGAGGGAACTTCGACAGCTGCAGTGAAAGTAGTTCGGCTCAAGAGATTCGTGTTTGCTCGTAAGCCTCTGCAAGACCGTTTGCGGTCACCCACAACAGCAACGACGAAAACTCGACTAGTAGCGAAGCTGCCTTCAAAAATAGGATTCGACCAAAGAGAATCTCTCTAGAAATCCTCGGTATCCACCTCGTCTCGCACAATTTACTATTTTTTATAGTCGATACTTTCTGCAAAATGCAATAATAGCTATATATTGGATCTCGTTTCACGTAAATGGAAATATAGCGAAAAGGCATATGAGAAAATGCATCGGTTAAATAAAGATCTATTTTCATATCTACACTCTACGTGTCTCAAAAAATACAGAACGCTACAGAAAAATACCTCTTTATATTTTTCATGGAAAATTGACATTGTTATAGAAGAAATATTTCGCATACATTTTGAGGGAAGTCTCGAAGTATGGAGCGCAGGAACGAAGACTTTGTATCATATATTTTGCAGAAAACCGCAAAAAATCTTAAGAAACGAATGCTTGTAAATCGAAATAATTTTTTCAAGAAAAATGCATAATCGTCAAATTCTTGGCTCAATTGTCGATGAATGTGGTAACGTATTACATCAAGAGAGAGACAAGTAACGGGATAGAGATACGAGTTGCCTAGATAGAACGTCATCTGGAGAACTCTCATTAACAGTGAAATTGCAGGTACTTAGTAGTTGCTGGTGTCGAGCAGTTACTGGCACTTAGTAGTTACAGTCAGTAAATTGGACGTCGCTAACTTGGCGTTGAATCAAACGCTTTGAATCGACACCTTCGGTCTAGGATGATGATCGAAGAACTTCAAACTTTGCTTCGAGTTATATATAATTCATCGATGTTTCATAGAAGAAGAAATTTTTGGAGAAGCCTATTGGAAGGACTGTTCAAAAATAAAAGTTGAGAAGATCGCAGAGAAACATTATATTTCAATCGTCAAATTTTTCTAAAATTCCAGAAAGGGTTTATCGTTTGCGATGTCAAGGGAGAAATAGTTTCACGTATTTTTCACCATCGATATTTTCTAGCAAGCCTGGTATTATCGTTCTCTTATTCCAAGAAAAGTCCAAGAGAAAATATCCGACTTCTACTCATCCCAGAAGAAGAAAATCCCTAAAATCCCAAAGCCAGCTTCGCGTAAATAATACGAAAATGTTTGCCACATAAAACACCATGATATTAGAAGGTAACGTGTTGCTGCCTCGATACTTTTTTTAGTATTAGACGTGCCGAAACGTTACATAACGATCAGTGAAGACAGAGATAATTCTATTTACGTCATCGTCAATCGAGATTCTCCATATATATGTAAACGATATCCGAGGAAGATAATTGCTTCTTTAACCATCGGAGACAAAGTAAATTCTTCTAATTAGATTTGTAACATATTGAATTGCGTAGCGAGATGAGTCTAAATTTAAACAATGTATATTTTAATTGATCTACTCTGGTCTAAATTGGTCTAAATTGGTGCAACTTGGATAGGATGTAACGTTTCTTTTTCTCAGGAGACCAAATACTTCTACATCGACGAAATGACGAAATTGTCAAAGAGATGACGAAAAATCATCGACCATGAATAGTCCATACATTAATTAAGAATAATACGCGTAATAATAATAAAACGGAGAACACATCCTTCAATTTAGCAGTAAAAGCGGAACGAACTTTCCGTCCAACCCAATATTGGCAAAGGATTTAATATTACGACTCGTTCATTAGTGGTTTTTGACATTCCAGAAATATTTCAAAGCTTTATTGCGGGACCTCTATATCTCTATATTTACCAGAGCATTCATTAATATCATTTCCAGGTCTTAATTTCCTCGATTCTTGACGTAAGAAGTAACCGAGCTATATCTCAGAATGAAATTTTTTGACCTATATCGAAAAATCGATCTTTTGATCGTGTGACCTTTCAGCGGCAGAGTAAATAACAGTACCCCCGACACCCCTTCGATAACCATTAATAAATTATTCCCGATTATATCCTAATCAAATTCCAATTTGACCAGGGATTGCTCTCGTGTTAATTTAATAAAGCACCGGTAAATTCCAGACCTTTACTCGATTACTAAAACAATTTCTGTCTCGCAGCCGAAAGTCCTCCGAACCTGCTAACCCAAAACTAGCGAGACCCAAACCAAATCGAAACAAAGTCCAATTACCGCGACCCAAGACCGTACCCAAAATCGTCGAGCAATAAAGAAGACTGCGAGTGGACATGGAATAAGCTCGAACGGGTCAAAAGCAACGAGTAAAACCGATTTCTAGGATCGCTATCACAGCCGTGGCGATGTAAATTCGGCATTGTGTCCCCTTGAAAAATGCCCGCGTCTCTTTTCACGGAGCTTTCCGCTCTATTTTCCCTCCACTTCCACCTCCATCCCCTTTCCGTCGTCGTTTCCTTTCAGCATTCAAGAACGGGGAACGCTTGATCGTTCCACGACAGCAGGAAACTCCGCTTTTGTCCGCGAGTTACCGGTTACCATCGAGCCGTCTCGATCGATTAGGGCGACTGGCTGGTCCTCGGACAGGTAGCGTCGTTTTTCACGGTGCACCCCTTCCTACCACGGACAGACAAGCAAGAGGAAGAGAGATCTGTTTGCTGTGCTGGAAACGGCACTGGCTTAGACCGGTTCGATCGTCACGCGACACACGCTCGATCCTCTCACGCCCCCGAGTCTCTGTGCGCGCGATTCCATCGGGATTCCCAAGACGAATGACACACGTTGCCTTCGAATATGTTACCGATGGACTTTTCCGCAATTTTTTTCCAGGACACTGGCTCGCCATGTAGACGACGATTGAAACGGTCATGGCGCGAGAATCGGAAGAAGAAATAAAATTTTGGAAATTTGCTGGAGCTTGGAAATTTAGTCGGTAGCTGTCAGATTGCAAGGCATTGCGAAATTGACAAGTAGCTTCGCGATTTTTTATTAACACCAACAACTTTTACGAATAAAGTCGGACTTTATTAATTTGCCAGAAAAACGAATACTTGAAAAATCATGAAACATGTAGAAAATGTTAGTAAGCGTAGTAATAAGTTTTAATTCTAATTCGAACGAATAAATAAGATACGCGTTGTTACGATTTTTCGAAAAATCTGCGATAAAGAGAAGGATTAACTTCGCAACCGTAAGCATTCTCGGTTATTGTTTTCGCTTTAAATCCGAGCCTCAAAATACCCGCCACTCTTTTACGAGCGGGAATGGTTTTTTTAAAACGCTTCGAGAACCATTTTCGTCTAACGCGGAACAAACGTAGTGAAACTTCTATCTCGCGAGAGCATTCGAGGCACGTGTTCCGGACCACGAACCTACAATTACAATGTTGTAAAGTAACTCGAAACGACAGCCATGAAGGGAAAAAGCCCGGCAGAAAATGTTCAGAAGAGCGGCGCAAAACACACTGAGAATTTCCCCAGCTTCCGGCTGCAACAATAGCGACTTTCCGCTTCGAGGAGCACTCCTACGTCTGCCATTCTATCATACAATCTCGTTGTTTCGTTAACAGAGTTAAAATCCCTTCGCGCTTCTTTTAATATCACGCTCGCCGATTAAATCGATGATTCTATGAGAAAAACAATTTTTTAATTTACTTTGCGACTATACATACGTAAGTAGTTGTGACGGTATACAACTTTGATGCAATTTTTAATGGCGTATCTTGTAGCTAGTACTGGAAATACGTGACAGCTATGAATATCATAAAGTTCGTGAGATTTATTAAGGAAGAATATTTAATACTTTCGCTATGGCGACGTCGCTTATTACAGAACAGCTATTATACAGTAATCGTACTCATACAGAGTTTGATTACTCTGTAATAGTTTGCACAACGTTTTGAAATAAGCACTTTGCGCATTTATGTATTTTAGTATTATAATGTATGTACATGTAGCGTACAATAGAACTATAATGAGATGAATACTTAAGAGGGAACTCAACTACGGCTACTCCTGTGCGTAATATGTATCGGATACGGTTTTATATAAAAAAGCATTTTACGAATAAACGTTTTAAGCTCGAAATATTAACAGCTTTGACACCCGAAAAATATTCATCACGTATCACGAAAGCCACACTTTCTAAATCTCAAAATTCTTATCTACACGTTTCAGCTTGCTTCGGAATCTTGCTTAAAATAATAAACCAAATAACGATGGACTTTAATAAAGAGAAGAAGGGAGATTCGACCCACTCGTAACAGACTTTCCACGTTGTTTAGGGCTATTACCAAAATGATCCACAAAATTGCCCTACAAACTGGGGAGGACAGCAAACCCATCTAATGGAGCGGGAGCACCATAAAACTAGCAATAAAAATCCAGAGAAGGGCTCGCCACTAAACCTCCCAACATCGCTACAAATAACATCCCGTACATTCGGCAGAATCGCAAACGGTCAACATCGCAGTTAAAACGTTCCTTTTCGACCACGGAGGTCGCCGGGAAAGCGTAATTACGCTGTCTGTTTCGAAGGGCACGGGCGTCGCGGCGCTCGCGGCGTGCCAGTTGCACGAGCCGCTCGTAACTCGAATCGCCGAGTTTCTCCGCGAATTCTCAAGACCCTCCTCGTCTCTCTTTCTCTTTTGGTAGGGTCGTATCTCGAGAGCAGTCGGTGGAAGGTTAATTTCGTGCGGCGAGTTGCCACGGAAGAAGCCAGATTACATCGTTCGAATTACTGGGGCGTGAGATTACAGAAGTACTCGTGTTTGAAAAAAAAAAGAAGAAAAAAGGGAAAGGAGGAGAAAGAATGAGAAAAAGGGCGATAGAAAAAGGAAGAAGAAAGAGCAGAAAGGAAAAAGAGGAGGAAAGTTGAGAAGAGAGAGAAGAAGTGGCAGGAAACCGACGGCTCGTTTCACGAGCACCACCGCCATTGTTGCGCCTTTATGCCGGAAAATTCTCACTACCGTTTGTGAATCCTTTCTTCGCCACCCTCCCAAAGCTCCCTTTTTCCCCGTTCTTTTCTCAGATATCGGCCGCGCACTTACTTTACGACCTTGTAATTACGGGATAGTGAGCCGAAATGGACGCGTGCCTCGAATATTTGTACAACAGAACAGCAGGAGGGAAAGAAGGCGGCCGTAAATCTCGAGTTTTCTGCTCGTTGGAGGGTAACGATAAAACTGGATACAACGTGGGATCATGAACGCTCCCGAATCGCACGTTTCTTGATTTATTTCGGTTGAAATGGCCTGCGGTTTGTTACAGGTGTTTCGATATTAGACGACGCGTTTCTAAGCTCATTTTTAGACAGTCACGATTTTAATAAACGATTGTCTGTCGAGATTTTCATTTTTATAACGTACATTTTACGTGATAACTTCGAAATACCGTGAGAATAATTTCATCGTTTATCGCACACTACTTCACGTGTCTGACTACTACTGATACGTTCTACTGGCATTAACTTGAAATGCACTTGAAAACACAATAATCCTCGCTGAGAGCGTAACTTTATGATCAAGTAGCGGCACTTATACGTCGTTTGAAAACTAGTTGGCCAATAAAATGATTAATAAAATAATCTCAGGATTATTGGTTGAAGCATTTATCTGTCGGTCGACTGTAAGAAAATAGGCTGTGTTTCGAAACAACAAATTCAAGGCGAGCTTACTGCAGATTAAACCCATAACTTTCGACGTGTCTCGAGCAGCTGGTTCTTTCCAACGAAATATATCGTAGTCTCTCCTATTCCCTCCACTCGTCTATGACGGTGGTTTAAAACAAAACTCTCGAAATTTCAATAAATTCCGCTTGCCCCTTCGGCCGATCGTTTCATCGACCCGTGAAAAGCTACCAACGTGCATGAAGCACGTTACACTTTACTTATACCATACATTACGGTAACGACCGATAAAAATGAAACTGTTCCGGCAGATATGCCACTCGAATGTGTAACTTCAATTACTACTGAGTATGCAATATATGGAATATTATATTTTATGCCGCAGATCGTATCTTCGAAAAATCATGCAATACGTTGTGTACACTACTCTGACGAGATATCAGAAATATTTTACGCGGAAAATTCTGCCTTCGAAAACAAATATACGTATTATGAAATCAAATAAAATAGCGATCGAAAGGCGTGACAGACACATAGATAAGAAGATAACTCATTTTGTCGTATCAAGTTGATGGTATTATCACGATTATAGTTTAACTTTTCGTGAAATAATAATTCTCAAGAATTTTGATAATATATCGTCTTGATAATTTCATCTCGATAATTTCATAATTTCACGAAAGTTTAAATAACCAGGCTAATGCTATCGAAATGCTAATACATTTTCATAATTGCTTGCATATTTAAATCCTACATTCTACATAGAAATGTTTACAAAGCACGTGAATCTCTTCGGCGAATAATCGACCCTTCTAACGAGTGTATGGACGCGAAGAAAATCTGCCGCTGTGCGAGCAACCCTTGCGTATTATCGATCGAATTCGAAGGAGGAAAGTACGAAGGAGGAGCGAATTCAAGAAACGTGATACCCGCGATCAATGCAAATTCCCTGGAAATGAGAATCGAGCGATGGAAGAGAAACGGGGACAAGCAGGATGACAAGGGACCGGCTTCGCCATAAGAAGGTTCGGGCGAGGTCCGAATGGAAAACTACCCTCGTACTCGGTACAACTGGGATTGTCGTAGGAGGATGAGCTTTCTCATAACGAAGTTTCTTCCCTACCTTGCCACGCGATGCACGTGCGATCCCCCGAGCATCTCTTTCTCCTTTCCTTTCCCCTTTCCTTTCTTCTCTTCGTCTTCCTCTTTTCTCCGGATCTTTAAGGCTGCGCAGCCGTTGGTTAATGGATTTAACGGTTCAGTCGGAAGCTGGACGAATCTTTGTTCGCTGCGAGACTCTCAGGAATCAGGGAAAGCGAGGCATGTCTCTGATACACAAGGTGATTCCGCGAACAAGAAGTGTAACGAGCAAAGGGGTGAGGAATTAGGTCGCTGTTGTCAGATGTATTCCGTACGTGAGGCTTTTTAGTAGAGGAAAATGACCGAGTACGATCGATTTCAGTTAACTACAAAGAAGATTGAATTATATCGAATTACGTATTTCATTTATGTATATCAGAGTTTGTATTGGCGTTACTCCGGGTTCTCCGGATCGACATTGTCGTCGTTCGCATTTTATTAATGTAAAAATTAATACAGAGCGCTTGATTTTATAATCTACTGCGCGCCTTGAATTCTTAACGAAATTTATGATTTAACGATGCATGGGAGAACGATTTATAGTAAACAAACGACCAAGTTATTCCATTATCAAAGATAACTTCATGAAATATGAAGGATATTTATAAAACTGAGGAACAGAAGCCTACATGAAGATTCATCGGATAAAAAAAAAAGCGCGATATATTTTTAGAACGACTCTCCTCTCGAAATCTCCTAGCACGCAACCCTTTATTCCGCAACTACGAGTAATTTTTTTTTACGAAGAGTCGTTCGCTATCCCGGTCGACGGGACCACCCCGTAAGAAGGATTTATGGGGCCAAATGGACGGGGGAATGAAAGGCAAAGGCTCGTACGCCGTTGAAGCGAGTTAATTAAGACTCGCCCACCCCCTCTTGCCTGGCCACGGAACTTGCTAACTACGTTTCACCCCTCGAAGCTGTTTTTTAAAGGGCGGCTCGAACGTTTGTCGCGGTTTAGCCGGTGTACTGCCACGAAGAATTATCTCCGATCGTCCAGCAAGGTTTTCTAGAAAATACAGCCTGAATACCATAGACCGAGGCTTTTACACTGGTGTAAGAACAAACAGGATGAACACACGCGCCTCTTTTTGTCCTTCGAGTCGATAGGATTAATTTCGGGTTTTCCGGATTGCCCGCTGTGGTCGGTGTACAGACTCGTGATTAAATAGCGGATTTTCCGGACAAACCACGTGGTTTTGTTGGAAGATAGAAGGTTCGACGAGTAACTTTT
Organism: Bombus terrestris; assembly: GCF_910591885.1. Lineage (NCBI taxonomy): Eukaryota > Metazoa > Arthropoda > Insecta > Hymenoptera > Apidae > Bombus > Bombus terrestris. The sequence continues at coordinate 12,402,422 of NC_063281.1, read as the reverse complement.
CCAAGATTTGGAGATTTCACTTTCGGAGACCTCGCGACGCGTGTCAACTTTAAAAAATAGAACAACGTCTCAGAAACGAATAGATAAGAAATGATTGTTAGATAACTCATTTGAAATCGATAGTTTACTCATAGGAAATAAGATATGCAAATGTATACTCTGATGGACGGAACACTGAGTCAAACAGTGACACGAAAAATCACTTGTCATCGGACACTTGCATTGGTAATAGCTACTTTGAATAGCAAATCGTAAGAGGAACAGCTAATGACTCACGCATTCATAAAATAAATATTTTACTTTGTAATTTAAATGTAGATAATAAATAGATAATCCTTAGAATAATGTAATTTAATAAGTAACCGTAAGAGCCTTTGATTATTATCAAATAAAAAATTTGATTCGAGAGAAACTTTGGCCAACTCATCAGCCAATGTCTGTTCCCCTTAAACGAGCAAATTACGATATCCATGGCATTCCAACGATGAACCGAGCCCCGGAGAAATTCCAATATCGCATGTGGCAGTCAAAGTAACTGGAAATGATGTGCATGGTGAAAAAGGGTAAAAGGAAAGTGGAAGCGCGTGTACACGATGGTTTCCCATTGATTCCTTCAACCCTTTATTTTCTTCGATACGTAACGGCGATAATACTGACAAAATTCAAAGGATTCTAAGTTAATATAATATCTGTTAAGGTAATAATACTCGAGAACTTCAGCCAGCAATTCTCCATTGTGATTCACCTGGTTTAAGAGAATACCGCGCGTTCCGCGTCTATCCTTTAAAGGGATCCCGTCTTTTGTCGTCCAAATGTTCCACCGTTCGCTATTGTCAATTTAATCCCGCTTCCTCTCCTCTAATTCGGATTATTATTTAGTTACACGCGTAAATGGTTTATTGAGGGCTTGAAACGAGATAGGTAAGACTGTGTCTTGCGAAGAAATAGCTCAATTGTGTTTATTTAATGGCACGATAATTTGCTTTGCTGTTTGCAAGACAACCCCTTCCGAATGAAAGATGACTGTGTAATTAAATTGTTAAACAATCTGTACAACTGTGATCGGTATTTATTGGATGTTATTGGTAGAAGAAATCGATCGAAAAATTTTAGAAAAATAGAAAATAATATACAGTATGTGTTCTTCGGGCAGATGGCGCAGCTGCAGGGTGATTCTACGTGTAAAAGTAAGTCGGAAAGAAGGAATAATACTTTTTCGTTTGATGCCTCGTTTTCGAAAACGTGGAGAAATAGACCCAACCTAACCTAAACGTAGGAGAAATAAACCACGTGGCTGAAGAAAAAATTGAAACATTACGGAAATACGATATTACTTCTTTCCCTCGATGTATCATTACACGTAGAATCGCCAGCCGCCCGATCGTATCAGCCATATGGCCACGTTCCACGACTTCGAAATTTACTATTTAATTTGAAGGAAAGTAATCAGAGCAGATCGATATTTTCATTAGAAGCCAAAGGAGTACGTTGAAAAATGGCAATAAATTACAATACTCGTAAACAAGTTAATACACAATTATCGAAAAAGGGTTCCGTACCACGCGAGGGTTTGCGAAAAGAATACCACGGACAATCGTCAAAGGAAGAGGCGACTGAACGAGCGTTAGTGCGACCGACCACGCGAGGGACATTGGCACGAACAAAAAAAAGAGGAGGAAAATTGAACGATCCGCGTCTTTCACGGGGCTCCTTTTTAATTCCACCCTTTCGGTCTGGCTGGGATCACAATCGCGTCAGTAATTAGCCACGTCACATTTAAGGGATGGTTAGAGGGGTTGAAGGACCTTCGTGAAGCCGCAACCCCACGGTCGGTGAACACGCGAAATGAAAATCAGGAACGTTCAATCGAGGGTGCATCTCATTCTATGATCTACGTTTCTCCTGCTAATGTGCCTCACCTTGATGCACGAAACTTCCTTTGTCATTCGATGGGAGGGTGTGTATTTTTCTTTCATTTCAAAGGGAAAGGAATTCGTACGTGTTACCGATAACTCGATATCACGAGCTCCGCGAATATCTCGATTTTATACAATGGAGAAAATTTGAACGATAGCGTTCGTGGAAAGGCAATCGATAAAGTTGAAATATAAAGGAACTATCAGGATTTTGATAAATTTAGAGGTCGAAATTGTATCCTTTGGAATATATCGCGAAGCAGCGAAAGTAGCGAGAAATTTCTTTTTAATTGTGCTTGGTCGAACAGGCCATCCAGTGGTGTAAAAAATTCAAAAATTTCATACCAAAGTTCATAAATCATCAAAGAGAAACGATCACAAGGAAGAGCAATAAAGCTTAGACGGAAATGAAATTCGTCAAAGGAGAAGAGCATATCTACCGGACGAAAAAGGACACTCGCGTAACAATGGCGTTTCGTAAAGCGGAAGCAGCGAGTCCGGAAGCAACGAAGCCAATTTCCCAACACGCGACAAATATTCAAACCGACGAGCAGGCAGCGGCAAAAAGAAGCCGGAGATCGAGTGGCGGGGAACTTGTTGCGCGACAACGTAATCACACGGATCATTGCATCGACCCAGAAACCGGAAGCGACCGCGACGTTGACGCAATAAGTCGATGCTCGGGAACGCGGCGAATCCTCGCCGACGGAATGGATTCGCAGCCGTGTCGCGGGGAAAAATCGCGCATGTTGGAAAATCGCCATTAAAATGCTAATTTTATGGCTGGGTTTATTCGAAAGAAATTGGCTGCGAAAGCTACGAAAACCGCCGACCGAGCCTGCGGAAAGAATTTCTCGTGGAAGGTAAAAGCAAAGGGACGACTCTGATCTTCCAGCTTCTTTTATTCTCCTATGATTCATGGCTGTATTATGATAGCAAACGGCTGGCAGAGGATAAAGCAGCGAAAACGCGAGTTACGCAGCCCTGCGGCTTCCTCGAGATGTAAAGTCAAGATGGTGTCTCGTTTGTCGAGACTTATGCATCGAACGAGCAACTCTCCTGGCCTAAATCTTCCCGAACAAACTTTCTATTGCTGTCAAAGTTACAACCGTACAAATTTTTTACTTTTATTTCATCACCCGTAGCGAACTAGGTCGTTCACGTTCATCCGAAGAATTTCTAATTACACGCACTTGTCGATGTCTCTGCTACATTGTACGACCATTCGTTTGATCAAACGTACGAACCTCCTTCCCACAAAAAAGGAAAGTCGAGAATACAGAAAATAAAAAACGATCCTGAATGAAACCAGTGAGGCTGAATCAAACTAATATTTTTTTAAAACGTCTATGGTATAACACATTCGAATCTATCGAAACACCACAGGTGCAGTGAGATATCTATTCGAACGTAGAATGATAAAATCGAAAAAAATTACAAACGAAATTTCCAACGCAAAATCTACCGTTATTATAATAATTATTATTACACGTTACATTACATACATATACGTGACATCTATCTCAATAAACACGAAAAAGCCAATAAGCGAGCACTGTACTCTCTTGAAATTACACCGGCGATGTCGTAGTTATCGATCACGAGAATGGCCGGAACCAGAACCTGCAGATGGAAGCTATTTCTTTTGGGTCGAGCCGAACCTAAGAGCAGATTCGTATGAGACCGCGATAATCCTTGGATTTACGCGTGTGCGTAAGAGGAGACACAGTACAGAGACTGTAGCCACCCACGGCACACGCGAAACTTTGCTTTTATCTTCACCGTGAACTTTCTAACACAGCATGAGAGACGTCGAGGAGGTACAGAGGGGAGCACGGTGAGAGGAACGATAAATTTTGTCGAAAGAAGCCAGGCACGGACCAACGAACGTAAAACGCGGAGATCATCTTATTTCCACGAAACAACCTCGCAGGATCGGAGATTCTGCCTGTATTAGGTATCTACTTCTTCTTCTTCTATTTGCTGCTCCTCTTCGTTTTTCCTCGTCGCAGGAAATATCGCGCTGTAAGGGACACGAGTAACTTGGGAAAATTCGCGTGTAACGATAGCATCGTAGCGTCGTAGCTATTTTTCTCGCGATTGGATAAATTAAAAACCACCGCGGGAACGCAACGAGCGTCGAGAGAGCGTTAAGATTTTTTGGTAATAATATAAAACTACCTCGTAACTATTTTTCCCCCCGCCAGTGGATATAAAACCACTGTGCAACCTATGAAGCATTGAGAAAACACTGGGATTTTCAGCAACGATATAAAGTTTCTTAAAACAGTTGCACTGTTTCATTGACTGCTTTGTCGAGATTAAGAAATATTCTTTGCACGATTTGGTTCTTAGTAATCTAAGCGAGCATTTCTTCCTAGTCTTCTAACTCTTTGGAACATATTTTCTCGTCCCTTGAGTCTGCACAACCCCTGTACCTCTTTCGCTTAATTATGTTTCCGACTTTTTCAACAAACTTTTCAATCTTGATGGAAGAACGTCATCGAGTTACTACTAATACGATTTTCATTCGTCACACTGTGATGTCCTATAACAGATCAAGGATAGATTCGATTGTAAAACTTCCTAAGACAACAATCCTACAAAATCGAGTAAACGTTTTAATAACGCCGCTTAAACGATCTCTTAATAGAACGAAATCGATAATCCAGCATGTTAAATCGGATTGAAATTTGCTTCGCGTTTTCGACTTGAACCAACTGTTGGTTATAGCGATGCGTTAGTTGCGCGACTCGATAATGAAAGACGACAGCAGCTGTGGAAAGAGGATGGGAATACAGAGCAAAGTTTGGCGAAAAGCACGGTCCCAAGGAACAAAAGGTGAAGCAGCACGGTGTATCGCAGCGCTGCTCTGTGTCGTCGTAAACGCTTCGTTCCCGGAGAAAATGAAGCAATATGACGGCGGTGGAAAGGGAGATCTCGTATTACTGGATTGCCTCATCGCGAATTTGTTACGGGTGAGTTGATTGTTGGTTAAAGTTAATTAGCTTCTGGAGACATCGGATCTTTATGAATGTTCCCTGCTGCTCGCTGCTCCGAGACAATAAGCCCGTGCTTCGTGGCGAATCCCTTCCTGCGTTCTTTATGTAAAACCGAAACGGTATTACCCGTGTTTAAACCTTCTGGTTCACGATAGGGGAAACAAAAACGAACCCGTGCGCCATGTATATTTACTTACGTTCAAGCATTAATAAATATTGTTCCCTGTTTCTCTGTTTCGAATTAGGTTGGTTCGCAAATTTCGCTTACATGCAAATTACCAGGAGAAACAAAATCAGAATTATAATGAATTACGAAATGCTTTAACTCGATTCGGAGCTGTTTCGGAAAAATGATTAGCGTTTAATATATTTTACGATACGTTGCTAAGATTTATGTTTTTCTATTTATTTATTTGCTTATTCGTTATGAGAAAAAGAATTCCCAATATAGCGTATATTGTACAAAGAGGAATATATTCCGTGTTGAATGTGTATAATTAATTTCGTGATTAATAATCTTCTATCATTTTTATACATGTGTAAATGATTAAGGAACGTAAATCAATTTGTAACGATATTTAATTCTAAACGAATTCGAGAGGAACTGATCGAAATGAGAAAAAAAAAAGATTCGAATAACTAGCAGCTACCTCCGTGTCAAAACGAACAAATACGATACCTATGTAGTCTCTATTCTCGAGAGTACCTGTCTAATTTAACGCAGCCACGAGCTTTCTCGTCTGGGGACAAGCAATCTACTAAATTAGACTAGCCGTCTGTGGATTGTCGAAACTCGATGCCATTTTTAGCTTTCGTGACACAGGTTAGGCAACCATTTGCACCGAGGTACCTTCGTAATCACACGACTTTCGAACTTTCTCTGTCATTTACAATATCATTTTGCTCCTTCATCTTCTATTGAGTAATAACTCGTGATACAAGACATAGACGACACTTTTGTTGTTAAATGTAATTGTAGTAAACAGACAATTATTATTGAATTTGCAAAAAAAAAAAAAAATCTAAAATCACGGACAGATAGAATTTTAAAAGACGAATCCAAAATATCGGACGAATCCCAAAATGTTCCTGTCACTCAAAAATCGTCGACTACGTTACCTAGCGTCGTTAAATCGAATTTACGCGGAGTTCAACCACGATTCGTCCATAAATTAATGTCATTGATTTCGGCTGTTCCGATCTAGGCGGTAGTAATCAACTGCATGGAAATAATTTTCCTGTGTAATTCGGATAAGTCCGCAATTTACGCAATCTGCGTGTTACGCTGGCGCGTGCATACATCGTTATGGCTAATTACGGTGGGTGCGATACCTTGTAGTCACCATGCACGTGGTTTGCAAATATTCATAGCGTTACTTCGAGCTTTACGCTTCTATTTACCGCGTTTATTAATTTCCAAGCGATTTCGATCGAAAATTGAAGATATAATCGTGGAAGAAAAAAAAAAGAGGCCGCATCTGTGCACGCAAATTGAACGTTTCCGATTATTTCGATGGTCCGTGGTATCACATTGCGATATTCATTTGCAGCTGATGTTTAAACGCGGTCAGATTTATTTTCAGGCGTATTTATAATTACACACGGAGCGGGAGAAAATGAAATCCGATACTTTTTCATTGTCTTGGTAATTATTGTTGCGTAACTTTGTAAACGGATTTGCTCGTCCGGTGATAAATGAAACGGATTAACCTTTGAAGAATATCAATGTTGCTCAATGTTGTTTGATTAATAGCATTTTCTTTGTTTTCCGGCAAATTCAAATTCTGTATTTTACGTTATTAATGATAAATTATTGAATCAAACAGAGGATTTAACGCGTTTTCCTACTGCTAAAATATATTCCCTTCTCGAAATCAATATTTCAAGCAATAATCCTTGATTTAACGCTCCACTTACTGTGTGTTCTATAATTGTTCAAATTTCCTCGTAAAATCCCTATAGAATACTCGGAACTCATTTTCCAATGCCACATCCCCTGAACTAGATCATTAAATCTCCACATTCGGGCCCCTAACTTCTAAAGATTCGTCCGACATCCATCAACTCGCCGACTCGATGACTAGATCTCTCAGCTACCCGATCAAACTGTCAACTCCTGACGACACGATACGTAATTTTTTCAAAAAAAAAAAAAAAAACTCCATCAACCAACAATCTCGTCGATTAAATTGCCAGGCCTGCTAAGCCTGCCGAATTTTCATCCAAAGCCCTAATTTCTCATCACACAATACCCAATTTTCCCGACAACTAAATCCCATCAAGCCACAATCTCATCGGCCGGATCAGACCTTCCGCCAGCTTCCGAATCTTCGAACGAATCTCGACAGCACAAAGTGGTAGCTCGAAACGAACTCGTCCAGGTTGAAACGGCGTGAAACGAGTTCGCGAGACGATGGTAACGCGACTCGATATCGACAAATCTTTTATTAATGCCTCGTAGAGAATCACGCGGGACAAATCGATGCAGGAATATCGCGAACCTGTTCGCGGATTCTGGCCGATCGCCAGAGCCACGATCACGCTCCACTGGCTTTGCAACTGCACAGTCTCCCTTTAATGGACTCTTCCTCTAATCCCGACCGTGATCCACGAAAAAGGAAGGAACAAGAAAGAAGAGCAAGATGAGGGCGAACAGGAGAAGAACCGGCCGATTGAGTGTCCAGGTAAAGATACGTGACCAGTTTTCGAGAGCGGATCAGTTCCAGCGTCGTGGATCGCGGTAATTGCGAGGGACCTTTGCCTCCGTTCTGCTCCTGCTTCGCTTTTCTCTCTTCCTCCTTCGTATTCCCTTTATAATACGCCTGAACCTCTTGGGAAACCTCCCACATATACGAATAATTTCTTCTTTGTTGGCCTGTTCGACATTTTGGAAATGAAGAGGTGAATCTCGATAGACTATACTTTCTTCCGTACGTTTATTTTTATCTCTTTCTGTTAGACTTTCATATGGATTTTAATGCTTAAACGTTTGAAAGAAACATAAAATACATGCTTCAACGGAGATTCAATTTTTCTACTTTCTGCAATTTCTCTATTCTACAGTTTCAAAGAAATAGGATAAAAAAAGAACGAGTGACACCATATAAGGACATCGATTTTCTATCGTAATTAATTCGCTCCAAGGAGCACGGCAAACAAATAGGAATTCGTTGAAGGAAACTACGAGTTCAGGATGAGAAAAATATTTGACTTGGAGGTAGCAAGGGAAAGAATTCTCTTTCTTTATTCGCGAGTAGAGTAGAAGCAAATGTCCACGGTGGCACGGTAGGAAGAACCGTATACGGAAAAAGACGAAGAAACGAGGTGTACTAGGATCTTTCGGTCGCGACGAAAGAACGAGAAGAAAACGTTTTCTTCTGTATAGAAACGTGTAAACGTTGACCTTTCGATGGCACACTTTCCCAATGGTGACGGAGGTCTCTCGTGCAGACCTCTGGTATCCTCTTCACCACGTGGCACACATAGTTCAAGATTCGACCTATCGTGTCTCGCGATATTTTACGACGAAACATCTACGAAGAAAGTCTGCCGGAATACCGAGAGCCCAGCTTCTGGTTGCGCAATTACTTTTACGTCTGTGTCAAGAGTAACATCGTAGAAATTCGAATAAGCACTCGGCTAGGAGCTTCCCCTTCGAAATGTGACAGTCACTTTGTACAGTTAGGTTTTGTCAGTGGATGCTTGAAAAAGTACTCGGATAATCAAATAGAGAATTATAGCGGCGTACTAAACTATGGGTTATCAAAATTTATGCAGTCGCTGTTTACATATCGCTTATTAACATCTATAGTTGCAGTTTGAGTAATATAGTTGGCTAATATAGTTTTAAAATAATCGAGCGACAGATGGAAAGGGATCAAGATCGAACATCGCAGAATTTGATCGCTAGACTGTGTACGTTCGTGCGTTTATTGAAGATTTGAGAATGTAAAAATATACATAGCACGCGTAACATACAAAAATAGAGAAAATATCCAAAGTATTCGTTATATTTTTCTCTTGGTAACTGAAACGAATCCTTGGTTAGGCTTCGTGCAATTATATCAAAATACGAATTTCCCCCAATATCCGTAGTTTATCGATCACAGAGTCTTGGAAGAATATCGATACAGCGTAGAGACTCTCTTAATTACAAATATTTCGATTACGCAAACTTCTTTCATTAGTCGACTCGATAAACTTAAGAAGAATACCTACGGTCGAACGAAGGCTTCCTCCCTCGTCATTTTAAAGTTCGGGGTAGTTAAAGCATCTTCTTCTCCAGTTGTAATTGCAACATTGGATCGGAAGAATCTTGACAAGATCGTCGAAGGATTCGAATCTTGTTAATTAGAAAAATTTTGGCCACACCGCAGCGACTCGTTTCAGCGACCTTAACACGAAAAATTGTAATTATCGAGCTCGCACGGTAATTAAAGGCCTCGAAAGGACGAGTGTTCGTCAAGTGGAACGTAAAATTAATTGGAGAGATGAAAACGATATCACGGAACGACTCTCGATTTAATTACAAACTTCGCTTTCTTACGGTGACGCCGGTTCGCTCGATGGATTTCATGAATAAACGAACGAAACAATGATCGCCGAGGTTTGTTCCTCTTCGGTCTCGGTCGTTTCGTTTTTCCTCTCTCCACTGTTCTTTTCTTTCCTTTTTTTACCTTTTTTCATTCATTGAAACAGAAAAGAATGACTCGTTAATGGACCGGTAAAGATCTTTCTCGTCGCGGGAAATTCACGTTGCAACGCAAACGCCTCTCAAACGAAAAAGCGAAGACAAAAATTGAAACGAAACCTCTGGTAAACACTTCGACACAAACAAACTGCTAAAACGAAGGGCGTCCACGTATAATTAGAGATCAAAGTAAAAGGTGAAACCCACAGAACCCGGCAAAGGGACTACGCTTTCGATTTCATCAAAATATACAATCGTAGAAAATATAAATATAGATAAATTCTTTGAGATGCTGTATCTACGAGCAATTTCTACGATTTAAGAGTCTCCGGATTTCTAAATCGTCTTTAATGGCCGCGCCTTAATCTCTGACAAAATTCATTTCGTATCTTTCTTATGTAAATGCAGTAGAACGTAAAACGCTACGTGTAAGATGCTATCAACGTATTATTATGACATCGAAAACTTGAAAAATTGTTACCATCGGTCCAAAGTTATATTTATCTAAAGTACACCGTGATACGACGATTCATAATCCAAGAATAATTCGTTGAATTCGCATGCGATTATCGTACGCGCTTATCGAGCCAAGAGAATTCAGGCGACGTAAAGTTGCCACAGAAAATCACATCCACGAACTGGCGAGACATAATCGTTTAGATCAACCAAGTAGATTCTGAGAGCTAGCGGGTACAACAATAGCGACTACTTCAGGTATTTATTACAACAGTTATTCTTCTACCTGAGTAACCTTTAGGAGATAGCAAATATCGTTCGTACCATCGATCTAGAGTTTCCATCGCGAAAACGTGAATCGAGTAAATAACACTGATTGTTAATAAAAAATACAGAGTCAATGAGAGAACGAAATTAACTAAAACGAATATCGTGAGAAATTTAACATATTCTCCATTTTTTCGAGCACATCTGCCAGATGATTTTTACGTAGAAAAAACAAAAAGTAGCTGCTGCAGCAACTATGCAACGCGGTCTTTTGATCTTCGAAAAGCGAAACCGCACTGGTGGCCCGTCACATAAAATTTCTCGCGTACTTTCACGGTATCGAATTTTTCTGCGAGCGGCATTAGCATATTATGAAAGCGACAGGTTTTATAAAAAGGACGTTTTCCACGATCCAACCAACAGCCCGCGTGGCCAGACCTCGCCCAACAACTTCGTCGAAGCTTGTCGCTGCTTTCGGGGAAATTGCTTTCATTAAAAACAGCTGAAGAGGCCGGAAACTAATTCGAGCCCCCTGCCTCCGTATCTCGATGAATGTTACTCGCGACGATTCTAACCGAGCCGAGATTCATCAGTTTCTATTTACTCGAGGAGTTTTCGTCCTCCTTCTTGCCCCTGTGCCCCAGATCGATCCGAGATCCTATCGGCGATCTTCAAACGAGATTTCTTAAATTACAATGTTATTTCTCCTTCTCTGTTCGATTCTTTTCGGGCGAATTTCTTTTCGATGGAAATACTATGGTCGGAGTTATTATCCCCGTGATCGTGGGAGCGTGATTTCTTCGGAGGAAAAGATTTCTTTGTATGTTTCTTGACGATGCTCCACTAGTTAATGGAATTTTCGCTCTCTTTATAATTGATTTCCTTTCAGAAGAATCGATCTCTTTCGATGATAAGACGAAGATTCCATTAAGGAGAAATGTACATTTTCTTTCGAGTGTTTTAAGTAAACGAGCACAAAGATTTAACATTTTTACTTTTCTCCTAATAATTGAATTTTTTCTAAATACGATAAAAATCCTATTAGGAGAAACGTATTATTTCGAATATTTCATATAAAGGATGTGTTAAAAATAAGAGAAAAATCGTTGTTCGTTGAAATATCGTTACTTCGTTTTCGTATTCGAGAAAGAATGAAATATTACTGAATAAAAAGCTTCGTAATCGATATATCTATAAAATACGCGAAAATTTACAATAGCGAATATACGAATGCAACGAAAAAGACCGCTGATAAACTCGATAAAGTCAGCATTAAAAAATAAAAGGCATTTATCTTTTGAGCGACACGAATGCGCCTCCATTTCCCTATTTTCGCGATTCAGAACACTCAATGGCAGGAAAGTTAAGTGCAATTTGGCAACACACGGTGAATCAAGAGACTTAGTTGACTTCGAGTTCCCTGAAGTCAATTTCGAACGCCATGAATCGAATTCATCAGTCTTCGTCAACTATCGGCCAAGTTTCGAGTTCATGCAATTCGTATATCGTGTAAAGGGAAAGAGAAAAGGCCAAGATCGATAAATACCGCTACTTACCCGCGTTAACATTTTCGGTAGTGCTTTCACGGAGATGCGCGTATTCGTTTTCCCAACAATTGCCAGTCATTCTCACGTACACATTCACTTCACTATTTGAATACGATAAGATACACAATTCTTTCCCCAATGCGCATTCTAGCTGGAAGTTTACTATATTCTTAAGCTTTCTAGAACGTTAAGAAAATTGTTGTTCCCCGTTACGTAAACGCTACTGTGCAAGCGCATAGAATTAATAACAGAACTATGTGTTTCGATATTCCTTCATTATCAAACGCACTGATCAAGATCAAGAATCAGGCAACTAGAACGTACAAACTGAAAATCTTAATTGAATACTGCATTATATGCGATTCTCAGTCGATGAAAAATGGAATTATAATGCAAATGCTTGTCGGAACATACAAAACGAAAGTCTACCGCTACGAGGCAACTTAAAGAATTTCGCTCACGTTACCAATTTAAGGTGATACTCTGCGTCGTATTACATCGCTATGACATGATCCGCTGATAAGGAAGATCGACAATTGTATTCATTTTCAAGACCATAAATCAATGTTAATTTACGATTCAACGATCGTCGATCGACTACTCGATTTAAGAGACATCTTTCGCGTGATTTCGCGATGTGCTCTCTTTTCGAGCGTGCGAACGACGATCCACTAATTCACTGTCTAAATAATGGCCATCTCGTTTCGCGGTTTCGCAACCCGACGTACGCACGCTGCATCGAAAACGTCGGAGAATGCTCGGCTCTTTAGCGGAATCGAGAATATCTGCCAATTATCGAGGTTGCGTCGACGGATCACGGTGTTTATTAGCGGCGACATTTCGCCAAGGGACTTCGGAACCGCGATCTTTCCGCTGCTGCGAAAGCGTTTCATCGAGATGTGCAATTAGCGAGACCACAGTGGTAATCGTCTAGTAGCGTTGCTCGATTTAAATAATCCCGACTGTATCTATCGTCTGAAACGACCAATAAATCCATCGATTCGGGACTTCGTTTCGAATCGCGGAGATGGAGATTCAGATGGAAGATGCATTCGAGCAGAGTAATTAAAAGTGCGCCAGTGCTTGGTGTTTAATTCGCAAATGTAAAAGAGATAGTTCGGGGAATAATTAAGTATAATTAAGATTAGGTCGGGTTTACGACGCGCAAAACAGGACGTAATTCTTTTGCTATTCTGAGGTTGAAAGAAGAATTTTAAAAAAGCTAGTTACGATAACAAGTCGACCTTCGCTCGGTCTAAACCATTTTAATATTTATGCGAAAAGCAAATTAAGCCGGGCAACTAATCATTGTTGCAGAGATAATTTACCGCAGAACTTTGGAAACGTTGATTTTCTACTCTCTTTATTTTTTTAACAAATATTCCTCTAGCATCTAGTTTCAAAAATATCAATTTATTCGGAATCGTGACAATGTTTATTGTAATTCTGATTAAAAATTCAAACTCTTATTTTTCGGTAGATAATTGGAAATTTATTCCATCGACTAAAGTAGACATTTATTTCATTATTTCGCTAGTTATTGCCCTGACGCGTTATATGGAAGCACAAGTGAAAATCTCTTGCATACTAATAAACGGGAACTTCGTTCGCATTACACGTACGAACGCTACAATTAATTATAACGTGTTTAAACTTTATAATATCCAATCACGTTCACGATGCCGGTAATTCAACCACGGTAAACATGAATTACGTTTGCTACGAAAACTACATTTCAGTGTCTGGAGCACAGCGATTATTATCATCATTATTGGATATTATATTTAAATAGTATCTATAGAAATTACGCGCTTCACTTTCAGAAGAGGAACAGGACCAAGGATAAGATAAATATTTCCCTGGAATCTAACTAATCAACTCCAATAATGAAATTCTCGATAGAATATTCTCATTAACTGTTTAAGCACGAGTAGATTTCCATAAATCCCTGCGAATGCAAGGAAATGACAAAGCTAAATACAATATCAAGTTGAGTGGCCGATAAACGATTCGCCGTATCTCAAGCTCGATTAAAATTTTAATATCGTTCGTCGATTTGACAGCGATGTTTCATAAAATTGTCGTTTCGACGTCTACCGACGACAGCCGTGTTTAAAAGGGGCAAGAAACCCCTATTTTCTCGTTATTCGTCTCGATATCCAGCATCCCACATCCATTGTGAAAAATTCCGATGAATTATGCCCTGAACACGTCAGACGATACAAGCCCCGATAAACACACGTGCGGAAGGCGAACGACAAATCAGCGGGAATTATCGAGAACGCGATTCTCCTAACGCGAACGTTTGCCTGGCTGCCTCCGCTCCGGCGGCGCATAAATCCACCACTCGTGTGGAAGGAAAGAATCGCCGCAGTAAACCGCCAACTACCACGAGGGAGAGAAGTCCGAAGCGAGAGTCGAACCTCTGTCTGGGGAACCTCTGTTGGAACAAACAACTAAAACGCGCAACTAGCTCGAGTTAAAACGACGAGAGAGACTAGGCATTTTCTCCGTGGATATAAATCCGGTCACTCGATGTCACGAACGAGCCACAGCCGGGGAAAAACAGAAGGACAGAGCCTCGCGATGGGCGAAAGTTAGCAAAAGGGCTAGGGCTTTTTGGATATCAGCCAGAAACTGGAACCGGCCCGGAGGATAGAGACGAGACTCCGCAGTGGCAACGGTAGACGGATGGATCGTTTCAAAGGACACCGTGCAATGCGAAAAACTGCGGCGATCGTCCTTCCACGGAACGAAACGGAGCAGAAAACTACGGCCTCGGCCAGCCCGACGTTCGTACAAAGAGGAATATCTGAGCGGATCGAGTCAACGATGCGGCGCTCGATGCTTCATCATCAAAGACGCGGACGAATGCATCGAGATTCGAATATTTTTCCAGGGGTTTTCTCGGTAAATTTATTAAAAATATAGCCGATTATTCCATCTGGATCTGTCGTGTCCATTTCTTTATTCGAGAAGTGGGCTATAGTTTAAGCCACGGTATCACGGTTGAAATTTTTCGAATGAACAACTTTGGATGATATTAGTTTTCATAGGGAATTAGTATTTGTAAAGTATGGTTGTGTTAGAAATTAAGAGATTTATTTTTTAGAATATTCTCAGCGCTCTGTAACATTCGATAAATTACATTCCCAGTTAATGAATTTTTCCATTGAACTTTTAGAAACAAAGAATGGACATTTCTGTAAGTTAACGAAATTTTGGACGACGATCGATAAAATATCACTCGCGAGACTCTTGGTAACGATGGTAATTTTTGTCATTACACGAGCAGAAACTTGGGCGAAAGCTCTCGTTGCATGGAACATTTCACGTTTCGAGTGAGACTCGTGCTTTTTAGAGTACTTCTGTTTTACAAATATATGCAGGGCATACTTGAACTCTCTAAAATTTCACTTGTTATGGTAGATACTATTGTATTCGATAAGAGTACTTGTTACGAACCACTTGGTTTTATTGAGTTTGCGGAGAAATTCGGAGAGTTTTCCCACGTGAAACACGTTGTTTGCGTTTGCAACGACATTGCTATACAAAAGCACTCTGACACCGATTTAGCAACATTACTAATGTAACTTATTAACATTAACAATCCCCAAATAATCGACGATAATAAACTTTTCCAATGGCGTGTAATTTTACTACGTCAACTTCTAATCCGATCAAACGGATCCCTAATAAAATTGCCTAATTGAAAATCATGTCTTATCCGATATTACATACCACATTCGTCTACTTTTAATTCTCCGAATATTTCTAATCTTGTCACAAAAGTGAGTCAACCTACGCACAAGCGAATCACCATTTAAAGACACAAACGTTCTCTAACCAAGCTCGTCAACACTCGACCGGTCTTAATCGCGACAGGGTACGGGGTCTATTAAAATGTGCATCGCGTTTCTATCGATCGCGTCACGCTCGAGCTCGAAGGTGCACGACGTTCGAGAGTCAGTCTCCGAGTCAGAGGCAATTCGAAGGGGAATTAAGACCATAATCCCTGTTTCTACGCGAGCAAATTGATCCGCACGGCCGTGTCGTCTCCGCGAGACGCATTCGGCTACCCATTTCGAACGCGCAGCCTGGAAATGCAATTAGTGCCGTTTGATAGACCGATCAGAAACGAGGAATAAATAAAATCAAGGCACGGTACGGTGTACAGCCTCGCTCGATTCTTCGTGATGCATGTGTATTTCCTACATCGAATCGTGTGGTTTGATCGTATTATAGTTTGCCGTTACCATCTATTGAACCACCTGTTCGACAGACGTATACCGTTATCTTGCATTATCGAGAGAATTGCTCGGTGTTTCGTTCGTAACCGCGAAATAAAAGACAAAGAAAAATGGTGATGCTTGTGGTAGAGTATTTGCGATAATATTTCGTTGGAATGTACGAGGAATAGTGTCAAGTGTTGAAGAAACAAGGCCATGATTTCTTCTTCTTTGGGGATGATAAAAATGTTAAGTTGAATGTTAAGCCTGTTATTTGGAAATCTTAGCTGATACAAAAAATATTAACGAGATTTGCTGTGAACTTGGTAAATGTAGGAACTGGACGTTACAATGAAAATTCTCCTTTACTCCTGTCCGCGAATTAATGCAAAAGTCTTTGAACTGATAACGTTACGCGTTAGAAAATATATTTATATTCTATAAAGTCGAATCTACCGTGAAACTGACGCGTTAAGTTAAATAGTTAAACACGTTATCCACGTAGCGAGCAAAATGCAAATAACAATCGATGTAACGACGCTATTATATGAATATTAAATCGATAATTATAAGTGGTATTAGCATAAATTTGAAACATAGCGAATTCACTGATACGTGGCTCCGAGAGGACATTGTCACGATTCTCTGATAATGATTTTATCTATCGTTATCGCGGTTAACATCGTAATTCGATTTGGTATTGAGAGATCGATATCTCTGAACATAAACGTGTGAAGGAACAAAAATTTAATAAAGAAGACAAGATAATGATTCTTATCGGAATTAGTCGCGATAAAAGGTGTTAGGGAACAACGATAAGATCTATTCGTAACACAAGCAAATAGCACGTGATAGAACTACTGTGATATTACGTTACGACAATAGTATCTTGATTGCTATCAATGATAGGAATTCCGAATTATATAGCACCGATCAAAATAGACTATCATTGATATACATGTAATTGGAAGACAGTCATTGTCAAATGACTACGTGGTGACATTAGTTTAATGGTTCAATAGTTTTTATTATTTTTTTTGTAAACATGACACGATTTTCCCAATATATATTTACAATTGAAGCAACATTCTTTCTATTTACAAGAATAGTGATATAATAAAATGACAATAGAGCTTTTTGTTTCAACCCATAATTAACGATAATCTTGATTGTATCTATATTTTTTACGTAATAAAATCCTATTGCGCTGCCAGTGACATTAAATACCTATAAAAGTAAATCAATAGCCCTGTGTTTATACCAATTCTCAATCGAAAAAGTAATTGAACACGAGAAAACGCTCTTCTCACGCGTGAACGTGTACCTTTCGGTGTTTGTGAATCATTTCTGCTGTAGTTTTACTCGCAAATCGATACGATAAACGGAACACCGAGTGATAAGACAAGCCGCACTGCGTCAACATCAATTATCTATTTCTGCTTGGACACGAGATACCGTTTGGTGAGGCTGAACCAGGCAATCGTCCGATGCACGTTTATACGATTAGTTTGACCAATTTACACGACTGCAAATCGAACTTTAACATTTTGTTTGTCGCTGCAAACAAAATCTTTATTTCCGTTTTTCTCAAATTTTAGTTTCCGCTCGAACGATACAAAATATATCGAAATACCTATGTACGTGTGTACGAAAAAAATTTGTAATCTTTTCGATCGGCTCCAATAGTTTGTCTATTTTTATTTCTATCGCAAACAGTAGCTTTATCGTAAAATGACGATAAGTCGTCTTTACCAACGCACGTTCACGATTCTATCGCTTCAGAACCTTGCAAACGCACAGAACTCTCTTCTCGAATGTCTTATCACTTTACAAGTACACAAAATTACGACATCGTATATCATACTTCATGCTACAATACTTAATCAACCTATCGTATCGCACACCGCTCTAGCATTCTAACGACTTGTACGTTAGCAACAGCTTAAAAACACCATCGACGAATAAATTTTCTACGATTCGTCACGTGTCATTTAACCATCGCTATGTATATATTACATTTAGAACATATCAAAATTATCTCGCAGCTGCTTCAAAACTAAACACTTTATGAAAAGGAATGAAAATTCCAATGTCGACGACTTCTGTTTTTCCTCAAAGTCGCGAACAATACGAAGAATTTGCCAAAAAGCAAACTCTCTTAAACAAGTTCGATTTCGTAGCGACAACGTCTTGGTGTTTGACACCTATCGACATCCGAATATCGTAAAGCCACCGTTGCGATGTAAAAGTTTCTTGGTAAAACGCAAACCTGGTTCCACATCGCGTAATAAACTCGAGGTGAAACGTTTCCTCCTTACCAGTTGTAAATGTAACTGTCGTTTCTTCCTTGTAGCCATGTTTCATCAATGAAAAATGCAAATTTGGATGACCGCAAAGGGTAAACCGAAACGGACGGCGATATCGTGGCGAACGATCACGATACACTCGAAATACCTCGAGCGCGTGCGAATATTTTCTTCTTCAAAAACTCTTTTCCAATGGAGGCTAGATAGGTCGAGCCTTTAACTGCTTCGTGGATACGTTTTTACGACGTACGTTGGTATTTTTTAAATTCTTTGGCCGAGAAACAACAGAGGATTAAACGTTCAGGATCGAAAATTTTAAAAGTATAGCGACCGGCGAAAGCTTTTCGAGCAGAATTCTTCGTCGAAAAATTGTAGACAAGCCATTATCTCGATCGCTCGTTAATAAAAAGACGTTATATAAAAAGGCGAAAATATAAAATTTTATATTTTTTGCAGTACGATTTCACTGTGTTGTAAAAAAGGATACTACGTCCATAAATATTTCTCGACGAGAAAACAATGGGATAATATATTGTAAAACGAAGATATAAGCCTCGCTTAAGCGAGAAAGAACTTGGAACTCGCTTTCAGACGTATTTTTATCGAGCTCCTCGCGAGATGATACGCTCTATCGGAATATTAGTTTCGAACGAAATCGAAGAGATATAAGTTGTTGGAATCGACGACGCGGAGCAGGAATATTTCAAATAATATTTCCTACGCGTATTGGAACCATATATCCGCGAGTATTGCTTTAATTGGACGGATTCCAATCAGTGCGCGGCAATGCAGAGAACAGATAGTCGCGGAAAGCAATCTATCTATAAAACCAGCAAGAGTAGCTCGATTTTAGCCGGAGAAATCGAAGATTTTCCGGTCAACGACCAGGTTTGCTTAATTTACCCTGACAAATAATTCGAGAAACATATTCGACGCGTGTACTTCCTTGGATAATTTATTCCTTGTGCAAATATATGCAGATAGATTAATCCATTTAATCGATATCCCTTTAACTTTTGCAGGGTCGAATGCGTTTCCTAAACTGCGAGAAAAATTGCTTTTCCATTAGTTAGTAAGGCATATTGCGTTTTTGTAAACATCGAGCGTAAAAAAGTTAATGTAATCGGTATTGGTACGTGCAACAAAAACGTTAACAATTTTCGTGAAAGATAAAACGCTACTATTTATACGATCGTTGTAACGATATCGTTTTTAATAATTTGTCAGACTATAATCGGATTACGAAGTAACAGACTCACCGCAACGCAACAAAAAACGTAAGTATTGCGGCGTTCTGAAGCAACCGACCGAAGGGAAAAAGAAATCAAAGTCAGAGCACCAAAGCGAGGAAAAGAAATCTGTTATTTCCAATCGAGTCTACAGGATATCCTCTTTCTAAATGACGTGTCAACACGCCAACATCGTGTTTCTCCTTTTCGCAAATTACTTATGCATTAGAATATATGAAATTAATATACAAATTCGACGTAACATTGCGCGTTATCCGATTATTTGACATTTTATATTTCTCCATTATTCGCTTTTTATCTATCTGTATTAGAAACGTTAAGTGCATCGAATAGATAAAATTTATCTTTCTACTACCTAAAATACGTGTTTTGATAAAACAATAGTATTCTAGATAGTAGAAAGATAAATTTTATCTATTCGATGCACTTAATCAAAATATATGTATATAAAGCGATAAATTTATAAAGGAATAATATCTAGAGTAACTCGGTATCCAAATATTAATAAGAGTCACCGTATATTAGAAGATCGCAAAATCCCGCAACGTGTACACACAGGACGAAAATGTATATAACATTCTCTGCCAAAACTCCATTTCCCAAAACCAAACCCTTATCTACCCAGAAAATAGCACGATCGTTAGGATCCGACTGGAGCGTTTCCACGTTTCAACTGGGTTCCCGTAGCCTTATCGTCGGCAATCTTCTCTGCGCGAACACGCGTACACGCTCGACGGATACGCCTGGAAAGCCCTCGGCTCCGGCTGGGATTAGATTACGGCATAAGCGGCTTATTTATCGCTGCGACGACGCGCATTCGCGAATGCAGCGCAATCAACACGCCGCTAGAAGCATTCCTCGCGTCGAAACGCGAGTTTCGTCGCCGTGCGAATCTCGACGAATCGACGACCAGGCATTCCAGTCCGGTTTTTCCGCGACATTCCAGGCACGCGCGAATTCGAAGCGGAGGAAACGACGATGAATAATTCTCGGCATTTCGTGAGCTGTGTTTTGGGACGTAGTCGTCCCGGATTAATGGTCTTTTTCCAGGTAAGCAAGGGAAATGATCTTTCGGTTCTCGAGGGTGACGAGTCAGACGCGGAATGGGCTTGAATTGTTTGCTTTTTGCTTGTACTTGGCAAGTCGGGCTATTGTGGCAGAAATTAATTATAGAGACCCGGGATCGAAGAATGCGAGGTTGTTATGGGGTTGATTGCAAATGAAGCTTGCGATGAATAGTGGAGATGCGAGAGTTCATTATGCAATGAGGAATATGAATTTTCTTTCTTTCTGGTTGAAGCAATTGTTTGAAATAATTAAACTGTGAGAATATTTGGGAATGAAATTGAAATATACATAATGTATTAGAGAGAGAAAAAGGCAGAAGAAACGAGAGAATTTCTGTGTACCTCAGGAATGGTACTGCTAAAAGAACGTAGTAAATTTTGCTATAAATAAATAAACGATATTTTTCTATGCTGCTTGTATAGGATTAAGTCAGGTTAAATTAATTTACATTAGATTCTGCTCGTAATGGTTTATATGTCACAAATAAGACTTGTATACTATATCCACAAACCCATACGGTTTGTGTATGGAGAATAAATAGTAATAGCAATTAGAGGAATATTTTTTTACGCTATCTTCTTCGTTGAAAGTAAATGGGAAGTGGAAGTTTCAATCGAATATAATTGCAAATTATTTCGGATGATATAAATGATCTTAAATAAGTACGACGGTGAATTTAGAGCGGTTCTAAAGATCGACTCACGTGATGGAATGCATTAATAGCATGACTCACAGATCGATAGAGAAAGTACAATATATTTTACACGTCATTATAAAATATCGTATCGTTATTGCGCGATAACAGGATCGCGATTGAAATCAAAACATTCAAACGTTTTAGTCTTAAAAGTATGATAAAAAATGAAGAAAATGAAAAAATTATTTTGCAACGTTTCAAGCGCTTACAATAGTAACCGTACAATGACAATTGCATATTCTCTTGTTCTATTCTCTGCAAACGGGGCGCATATTTTCTATAGAAAGGAACACAGAACTCGCGACGAACATAAAGAAACATATTCCTCTTTTATCATTCCATTACGTGAGAGCTGGTTCCTTTCAACGGAAGAAAAGAACAATGTATGCACTGATCATTAACAATATTTCTACAACTCCAAACTTTATGTTATTTTGTGCCGATCCGAGAAAGCAACAGTACTGAAATTGTAACTCGTTTGAATATAGTGTTCTAGCCTTCTTTTGTGAGAAATTATCTCACGTGCCAAGAATTAACAAGTTCAATGTTATCTCGAGTTTATTTAAGCATACATCAGCATATCTTATATCTTACATTCGTACTTATTTAGCCTTTGCATCGATTTGCATCGTTATTTGTGCAAACATTTTGCAATAGAATGAAATGTGGCACTAGATCAAATTTAATCTAGAAATCTATTTTAATTGACATCGAGTAAAGATGTATTCGTCGTATTATCACGCTTATCAGATTACGATCCTTACAAAGCTATTAATACTTGGAAAGACGTTAAAAAATATTCACCTCCTATCTCTTCTCATTACGAAATCGAAACAACTACAAACGTTATAATTCATATGACCTCTCTCAGTCGTAATAATCATCGATGTACTTAAAGCGATTAATAATTCCAACAAGACAAACAGCCATTCGTCTCGTTCGCTTCTTTCCTCTGCATCGGCAAATCAAAACAACCACAAGCTTAATTCGTAAGACGGTTCGTTCATCGACGTATTTACGAAGCAATTAATCGCTCGATCGAGACCAACAACATCCACTGACATCGCGTCTTCTAAATCGTACATTCTAATCCATAAAAGAACTGATTGCTAACGCGACCAATTGAGTAATTGTAGGAATCGCAGGATCTAATAACCAGAAGCTTTTCAAACGCTTTTCAGAAGAAGAAAACATCGCGGTACGTCGAAGCAAATGTGATACGGTTAATTAATTCCTTTTAATATCCCTGTCCCATTAGAAAGAAACATATCTATATAAATGAAAGCTGTGGCGCAACGTATGTCGTATAGAGTCGCGGAAAGTGACTGATCAAACGAAGCAATACGACTGTCCCGCGGATTAAACGCGCCTCATCGGCTCGTCTATCGAATAATCGAACCGGATAGGCCGTTTATGGGCTCGCGTGGGCGTCGTTACGTCAACAGAACGACGATTGAAAACGGAGAAACATAGAATGACGAGCAAGCTCCCGTTTCAGGTACAGAGAGCGTGGTGTTTCAACTGAAATACTCATTCGATACTTTTCCACGCGCTTTCAGCGAATTTATCGCGTGCTTTTACATCACCAAACACCATGTGCGCACAGAGGAAGTCGGATGCCAACGGAGGAAGTCGAATGCCAGTGGAGGAACCTTCGAATTACAATTCTCCGTTCGCCTACGATCGCCAGCTGATTCTTTAATATCTGTACATGATCTGAATGAACGGAACGAGGAGAATTTTGTATCGGCGTTCGATATGGGAAGAATTTTGTTTGACTCGGTTCATCGTGGTGCGAGAGACCGCCTCTCGGGACTTATCCGATATATCGACATAATAATAAACAAGCCAAAGACTGAGGCCATGGTAACCTATGATGATTCAGAAACTTCTAAACTGACCTAAACTAATTTAAGGTAAATTTGTTGTGATTTATCGATATAAGGAAATATAGGCTAGAAAAGAATAACGTTCGTTTAACTTAGAAATTACGTGTTTCAAAGTTGCGTTATTAGACAAGTAATTAATTAACCTGAAATGTAATACCAGAGCTCGATAAATCATCTAAATATAGAACTCGTTACGTCTGCTGATAATAACGTGTCGATTGGAAAGAAAAATGATAACAACGACAGGTAATTTTTCAGAAGATAAAGAACATTTCATGTGGTGATACTTGAAGCTAATTAATGGAAAAATGTTTGATTTATCTTTAAGTTCTATAAGTCACAAAGATATATTTGCTAGATGTTATTAATGAATTTATAGCATAAACGTATCGTCTGACTATTTTATCAGGAGACTGTTTACCGCTCGGCAACACAATTCTATATGATTTCTAACTCCAAACTACGTTCTAGTCTACGAACGACGAATCGTTCCACGACCGAGTTTATTTTCTTGGCAAAACAACTTTTTGCTTTGACAAGCGTTTATCGCTCGAACCAAAACATTCCCTTCGAGCTCTTCTCGAAATTTCTGAATTCTACACGACTACATGAGGCCGTTCTAAGGCGTCCCAGTTAACACGAATTTTAATACGTCGTTTTCTGTTGAAACCTGTTTAGACCGCAAGGAAAGTGACGGCTGTCACGATAACACTAAGAACTATATATAGCAAACTCACCAATTCGCTCATTTTTTTTTTTCTTCTTTTATTTTTAATAATCGACGAAGCTCGCAGAAACTCGCAGTCAAACGACTTTATTCGGATAAACCGGATTCTCGTTCGTTAGGCCAAATGTTTCTATGTCGAAAAATGTTTAACCGTATCTTACACAGCCAGAAATATCATTGGCAAATAATCAGCTTGCTTTATATATATATATATATATAGAAGAACAAGTTTGCATTAATTAGCAGGTGAATTTAATTAGGCAAAAGATAAAACGATGTTCGCTACGAGAATGTACGTTTAATCACGCATGAGAAAACATGATAAACGCGAGAATAGATCGTTAGCTGTGAAAGTTAGAAATAAAGAAATAGGAAGGGCGATAGGCAATTGCTATGCTATTGTATTTTATTCCTTTAATTGTCTGTCGTTATTTTATTTTATTGTGATATCGAGCACGACAATATCGTTTGTTGGTTTTCCATTTGACACGGGAAAAATCGAACATCGATGAAAAACCATTAATCATTGCCGTCGATTAAACTCGCCATATCTTTATACGTTCGCGATTCGAGAATCGCTCGAGGTTAGTAGATATACAGGAAGCGTGATAAGCGAGCGGAAAGATTGATCCAAATCGTGTCACTGAGTTGGTTGGCCCGTTAAAGTCAACGAAAGTTTCGCGAGGAAGATAAATCGTCATTATTTGAAACGTCAAACGCGAACTCTGCCGAGGAACGATTATTATTATTCGTTTTTTGTCTATTATCGGTTAAAATAACCGACACAAAAGAAAAACCAAGGATCGAGAAAGGATCGAAACCGGATCGATACAAGAAGAGTGTCGCGATTCGTGTTAAACGTCGATTTCATCGAGACACGAATGAACACACCTATCTACTTCGATATTCGGTCGAGTTGCAATAAATCTTCGCTTTCTAGATATACTATCACCGAGAATATAGCACAACAAGCTTAATAAATCTATAAAACTGGTCAGAAATGTCACGAAATCAACAGGTCGTATCCTAAAGCGATCAAAATTCCGGTCTACGTGCGGAATTTTCGTACATCGAGATGATCAATCGGTGAAACTTGCTACGTATTTTACAAAACAACGTAAACTTTAACATTTAATCCCCACCCTAAACCAGTCGAAGGAACAGAAAAATGACTTACAAAGTCAGTGAACGATGGACACGACGACGATGATTCAAATCCTTCCGAGCGAGGCACCCACGCGCAGCTCCAGGATAACTGTTTCTCTTACGCGATATTTCCAAGTGCGGGCGTCCGAATCACTCATAGAACACGCGGTTTCACCGAAAATCGGTGCACGAAATTCGATTTTCGTTAGCCGGGACAAGTCACGGAGCCAGATATACGCCTTCACAGACCAACGCTATCCACGAAGCAACCGGCATACCTGGCGACGACCAGGCGTTAACTGAAAGCGTATGGAGGCCGAAGAACGCCGACCACTACACCTGTGTGCCACGGGGAATCGTAGTAGGAGAGGGCAAAGAGAAGGAGAAGAAGTTTCGTCGAAGAAGGAGACACCCGCAATGGCCTTTACGCGGCGGATATGTTTATCGTGATAAACGGGACGCGAACAGCTGCTCGGAATCCATTACGAGCAATCGCGAGGAAGAATTTCGACTTGTTCGACGATTTGTCGTTTCCAGAGAAGGGATTAAGGTTCGAAGAGGGGAATCGAGTTTAGCTGGAAAAACGAATTTGTTTTGGTGACTGAGGGAGAAACGGGATAGGAGCCGAGGACCGAGGGATACGCGGATTTTACGGACGGCTAACTTTGAAGTATTGGATTTGAGTAATTTATGAATTAATTAACGGAATATTTGTAATAAATTCATGAAAATTTAGGAGAAATTGAGAAGCCGGGATTTTTTATTGTATTTCTTGGAGAAGTAACGTGACAGGAGGAGGAACGTAAAAAATTACTAATTCGGTAAGTTGCTGGCGAATTGAAAAGTTCGAGGTAGAAGAAAGAAACGTTTTCGGGTAAAAAACGCAAGTTTCGCTGCGAAGTTTTGTCTGGGACACAGAATCATTTGAATGTGTAATGTGTTTTATGAATTATTAATGCAAGATGAATGCTTCCTGTGAATGCCATTTCACGTTGGAGAATACGATCAATTGTATTCTATTTTTATGCAAGTTTGTAAATTAAGAAATAACCCTGACCTTTCTTTTCTCGTTCTAACAAAATACTTAAATGTACTATACACTATTTTCTTGTAAATTTTTACTCGAATAAAACTCACTGTCATTTTATTCACGATTCTATCATTAAACTTATCCACTTATCTGTTTATTAAAATATACCTTTGGTCGATTCAAAAAAGAAATTTCAAGAAAGAGAATAAAAATAAAATCTCGTTTTTCATGCAATCCCCGAAAAATAGCTAAGCGAGAGTGAAACGGGCGAAACTTGTTATGAAAATAATATGGAAAGTATCGGCGTAGCTTGAACAAAATATGCAAACCAGTTCTCGCGGGAAAAATGCAACACTCTCGAATGACCTTTGATCGAAAGTCGAAGACCTTGTCGACGATCGATTCGGCCGTCAATCTTTCCAATAATAGAAAGGAAGGAATCTTCCTGTGCATTCCCTACGCTTTCTTGGAATTAAACCGTAAACCTTAGCGGGCTCCACCTGTTGAAGGAAGAGCCTGCAGGTAATTTATCTTAGAACGAACCGGTCTCCAAGTAACTTCCTTCCTACGACAAACTTTGATGAAGAAGAAAGAAACGAGGAGACGTTTCTTTCGAAAGAGCAAGAAAGATATAATAGAGACTCGCCTGGTGATGTAGATCTCCGAGTAAACAAATGGAACTGCAATTGTTCAAGTTTTTACAAGCGACTTGCCTCGAGAACTGAAACTTCGTTCTTTGATCGTTTGGGAACTGTTCTATAGTAATTGAATGTAATTAATTTTAATATTCTTGCAGACTTTTGTTTGTTCGAGGACGTAATTCTTCTTAGATTAGAATTAATTATAGAGAATATACGTAAGTACTTTGACTTCTTTATGATGTATATAGTTAGGTGACATTGATGAACAGGTGTATACCAGCGCACATCTATAAATTTCACAGCATGCTCTTGTGATCTCATCTCATGATGGAATTTAACTTTCGACGTCAATTTTTTTAGTTAACATACATGCTCCTTTTACTTGAAAGTTCATTGAGTCGTATTTTCATCGTTGCTACTATCTTCTAATCGCGATTATAAAATTGACATAGCTATTTGTCATAACAGCGTCTTCGGAAGTTTCAAGACCATTTAAAAGATCATTCGACTCTATAAAACAGACAGTCAAGATATCTTAATTAATCTATTAAAAACCGGGATTAAAGACTGCTGGTTGATACTAACGGTAATAAATAGTAAAGCGGGGCCCAAGACAAAGAGAAACAAGTATCGAACCGCAAGTTTCGTTTAATTGAAAAATGAATTGACCATGGAACAGACGAAAAATAGAAATAAGATACATCAAAGCCCGGAGCGTAAGTTGGAAAACGCGAAAACCAGCGAACCAGCGATACAGAAAAATTGCAACGAGTCGAATGGTGGATAGCTATGCGCGTTTGCATGCTGCACGTACAAAACGATTCCCTGTTTCATTACCGTGGACTGTGGTATTGTATTGGCGTCCGAACAAATTGCTTCCTTCCATGCAGTTTTCGGGCTGCGGATGTCATAAATACACCAGGTCCACCTATAGGGAATTCGTCGGCTAGAATTCATTGGTTACAACATCCGCTAGGAATCGTAAGTCATCGGGATTCGCGCCGCAAGTATCGAAATAGGATTTATCCGTTCCCTTCAAATTAATAAATACGGAAATTTATCTATTCGCTTCTCGTATCGTAGCAACAACGGGATGCGTACGACACGTGAGAAGCGAACTAATCCACGTGATACTTTATTGTAAGGTGTTGCAAAGCGATACAAATTTTAAGTATATATATGATATGTTTCAACTGAAAGAAGGAAAAAAATAAAACTGGAATTGTTACTGTAATTTAAATATTTTTTACCGACTATCCGTATCTATACGAAAGCACTAGGCTTCTTAAATTCCTATCTGTCTTCGCAGAATCGCTTTAATTCCCATAAAAATTGCTATTAAGATCAAAGTGACTTTGATTTCTGTGACTCCATTCGATATTTCGTATTATTTGCTTAAAAGTCATAACATTTATCTGTGAGATATCTTACGGTGGAAGAATTAGGTGAAATATCGATGGATATTAACCGAAGAAAAATCGCGCAAGTTGCAATCGATCGTTTACGATTTAAGCTTCTCTGGAGGAGCAAGTCGTTGAAGAAGTCTTGCTGCAGATTAAAGTCTCTCGAATCGGCCGAGCGAGACGAAGATCATCGATGCTCCACAAGTACATCCTTAATTCTGATTAAACGTAATCTTCGATGGAAAAGTAGCGCGCTTCCTATCGTTCGGTCTGCAAGTAACCGGTGTGGGTGGAAAAGTTTCCCGGAGTCGTTCCGTTGGAACTCGCGTCCAACGATTTCGAGACACGAATCGACTGGACATCCGAGCTGGAACTCTCTCTCTGTTTGCCAATTTTCAAGGGAGTTCGCGTGCAATTGTAGAAAAGTTTCGTACGTCTGATTCACGAGCGAAAATGGAAGGTGGAGAAACTTTACGAAATTCCTATTATCACAGTGTGAACTGTTATTAATTGTTGAAAGGGCTGAAAGTTATAGCGATGCAGCGAGGATTAAGAGCGAAATCGATAACTCACAAGTCGGAATATTTCTATGTCAAACGAATAGGAGCGAAGAACTCTGACATTGCACGAATACTACGCGAACCACGTAATGGATCGCCAATGAAGCTAAATTACAGAAACGCTTAGCAAACGCTTAGAAAAACGTGCGAATAAATTAATGATATTTCGAAAAACAATTACCAGAGAGGAACTATTAACCAAACAACGCATCGATGATTAACGACTATCTATTAACAGGCTGTTCGTTCGACGATATGAACTTTGTTTCACAATACCACATCCCGAACAATAAATATACAGGAGAATCGCCATTATTGGCGCTAACGAGACGTCTAACAGGATTTCAAAGAAACAACGTCGCATTCCGCAACCGGCATTACCTTCGCATTAATAATTGATTAACCACAGGCAAAGCGATTATTTCATAACATCAAGCAGTGACATCATTTATCGATCTCTGCTAATAAATAAATTCCAATGATTCCTTCGTTCCGTAAGACGATTCACAGACGGTTGGGCAAAACTTTTAATTGTCCGTCGCAATAGATAATAAAATTTGGCGATTGTAAAACTACCTTGAATTTGGATTATCAAATATCAAAGCCAAAAGGTGTACAAAAAAGTGATATATGTACGTGTTCGATTATTCAGAGATGAAAACTTTCCTTTATGAGCTACGTTACTGCGAATATTTTCAGCAATGTAAGAACGGCTAAAGAGTAATTACAAATTCTTATAAAAGACGTTTCTCATAAAACTTCATTGCCTTTAATTGTGCAAAGAACAGCCAACAAAAAGATTACAAGTAGATCTTATGTTTCCAAAACAGAGAACAATTTTTACTTTATCGTACATTCGCGTTTGAACTTTTCTTTCTTTTCTCGACGCGTCAATCTGGCACTATTTTCAACGCGCTTTATTAAAAAACGCAGAAAACACTATCACCAATCGGAAATCACGCGGATCGCTGTACATTTTCTCCACGGCAAATGAGAAATTCCCGTTTGAGCAGGCGAATTTCATAATTAATTTCGTTCCTCATGTCCGGACCACCAATCTCCTCGAGTCTTCCCTTTGGGTAATTAATAAATCATTAAAGAGCGGTGAAGAACCCTTTGTAGATTCGCCCCGAAAAAACTGCTCTTTTTTCCAAAAAACAAAGAAAAAAACAAGAACGAGAGAGAGAAGCCCCTCGTCTTGCCCCCTTTTGTTTCGCAGCACTTTACAACGCGGTGTTTATTTAATCGTCGTTTGAGATTCCGACTTTCTTTCCTACGCCCCGCTGAACTTTACACAATTACCAGGACGGGTCTTCTTCTTCGCTTGGATTCTCGAGATTCTTAAAACAATACGACGACGATAGTTAACGTATTTAGCGGAAAAATTACAGAGGGTGTGAATTCCATGGATGATAAAAACGTAAAAACGATGGTAGCGCCAAGAAGAATCGTCGAGAGAAGCGTCAACTCCTTTACTTTCCCTCTGAAATATCTAAATCGCGAAGAATTTCGTGACGCAATTTAATAGACCAACAATGGTAACATCTTTCAGTTGAAAGTAAGCGAAAATAGCGGAAAGTAACCGGAGTATCGAAAATCCTGGAAAGCAAATTTTGGAAAATGCGTTTCACGATCGACGTCTCGGAAAATCAGTATCGCGGCCCGTCAAAATTGTTTAAATAAATGATCGCGACTAGTCGTCGGGAACACCGTGGACACGAATATCGGATTCGTCACGGGACGTTGGCCTATCGATATCGCGTGTCGATACGTGTATCATGAAAATATCGAAAGTATCGACGAGGGGCCACGGTGGATGTCAACGAGCAAAGTAAAGGAAGCCAAGCGTCATCTTCCAAGATTTATGACTCCTCCATCCCCCATCCTCCCCTTCAACCCCTGTACACATCGGAATAGATGGTTTTACCTGCACTAACTTTACGACCAAGTAACAGAGCCTCTTAAATCACTGTCATAATTGAGGAGGCTGCAAGAACAATAGAAGACAGATGGCTGAGAATAAGCGTTCGTTTAGGGAACAAAAGACGAGACTGCACCGGAGATGAAGCCCCAAGGAATCTTATGACGGTATTAGGGGGGCTAAGATCAGACTTCGATTCGATCTTTTCTCTCGTCTGATTTCTTCCTGACAATATTTGATCGATAATCACAGCTTGATAAATCACACGCGTAAAAGGTGCTACTTAATTTTACTCGATTTGACAAAGCGAATTTACGCGATTACTTGTTTGTTCCTCAAGAAAAGAAAAAGAGGAAAGATATCTCGATACGTAGAGGAAAATCAATTCGTGAAATTTATTGTCACAGCTATTCGTACTCGTAATATAGAGTGTAATAATCAGTTTAATAGCACGGTGTTCGAATGTTAAATCCAGTCAGTGAAGATGAATGATTATCCTTGCAACTGATAGAGAAAGAATTCGTGGACGAGCCAGGTAGTTTAATTGATCATTTGATAGCGATCAGATTGATTGATTGCTTTCTCTCTTTATGGAAGAAGAGCAGTGCAAACGTCGCCAAAGGTAGGATAAATTGATTGCTTGTGATTTTTATTCATTTGAAAGACTCGAAGGAACTGAGTATAAAAGCGAAAGATTGATGATGCTTACCTTCATCGACGTTCGAGTTATAATATAAAGGTACAATGGTGTCAATTCTTTACTCTATAGCGAAAGTAACCTATTCTGCCGTGTTTTAAAATCAAATGAAAATAGTACAGCTTTTCTAAAAAAAAAAGAAGCATCTCGCAATTTCCGCGTTGGCTGAACAGACACGGCTATCAGCTTGGCTATTATCAAAGACCCTGACAAGCCCTTCGAAAGGAGAATCGTCTTCGAAAATTGAGTTCACCGTTCTTAAGTTCGAACTGCACACGTGTTTACGATAACAATCGTTTTTCCCTTTAGACCGCGTGAAAAATGCAGCATTGTAAAATGTATTTTTCTTACCGATGCGTTTGTTCCTGTATTTTTTATGAAACGTCACTACCTCTACAAAATTTTTCTGCATGGAGGCGTTTCTAAACATCCTACATTTCTACATAAGAAAATATTTCGATAAAATTTTCATAAAATAGAACGCGACTTTTTCAACGAAATCTTTGAAACGTCGTACGAAATTAAAAATTCACAACATCGCGCAATCACTAGCTCGAACGTATCTGGAAAAGATAAAGAAGTTATTCTGCAATTATGTTCAATAACACGGAAGAATCCACTTTCTTTCGATCGAAGGAAGAAATACAGTGTTGTTAGGCAGCTTGCGACAAATGCAACGATCATAGTCATCTATTCGCATCAGTCGCTCCCGCCGAGTAAATTTGCCAGATGGGGAACAGGGCATCCGAATTTCATTTTTCTTCTTTCCTTCTTGGCGAAGCTCTTTCGTCCGATGTTATCCTGGAAGCAGCGATCGAACGAGCCCTGGCTCTTACATCACTTTTATGTTCGTCATATTTCATGCTGGCCAAACGTTCCGACGAATGATGCATTATTTAGAACGCAATTCGGGGAGAGCCAAGCCGGGACCTCGTGGAACAAATGCGCGCGAAATGGGCCAAGAGCATCCGGCAGAATGTCGTTCCTCTTCCGGGCGATCGATCGACCTACAAGCTTAATTTCGCTACGAGTCCTCTCGCTCGAGAGACGACTCAAACTTCAAAACTCTCTACGAGATAGATCTCCGAGTGCCTCTCTAAAATTTTACGACGAACAATTCGTTTTTTCGATGGACGAATCGCGATAAAACGTTAAACATGGGTTTTTACAATTTTTTAACGCACGACTTTACGTATATTCTGCTAAGAAATTTGTCTTAAATTTTAGCGGATCGTGTCAACAAAACTGTAGAAAAAAATACGTTCCACTAATTGTAAATGGGAATTATTTTTTATAATATTACAAATTAATTATAAATCGTTACATTTCCTAGCCTTCAATTTTTCCTGCTGACTATCTTCCTCGCCAGAGGAAAAACCAAATTGAACGCTAGTCCGACAAAATATCAGGGGCATCGTCCACGAATATTTCGAATTATCACGGATACCCATTCTTTTTTGTTTCATTTCGTCTCGCCTCGAATAACTAACAATTCAGTTCTTGCTTTTTTAATCTACGTGTCAGCCACGAGCTTCGTATCGCTACAGCAGAGTAGAAGAGAGAGATAGAAACGGAAGAAGAAAATGTGGAAAACGTATGAATATCGCGCGCAGTGTGAGGTGCATTATTTAGATGCAATTTTTTTCGGAATCACCGACACGCGAATGAATGGGCACCGGGCAAACCGAAGTGAGAAGATTAATGCTTCGATCTGACAGCCAAGCACGAACTTTCAATCTGCAATCCGCGTTTCCTTTCACGTCCCCGCGTTTTACGTAGCAAATAATGTGAGCGACGCGGACAAACCGCGACGAGTTCATTGCAAAACTGTTCCTGGGCACCTACGGTTATCTACGGTTCACGCGCTGCTGCATAGAGCTATGGGGTTTTCTCTGCATGACAGGTGTGAAAAGAACGTGAGAAATTCTATTCGCAAAGGAGAACTTCGATTGTCAGTTGGGTTCGCGTCGTCTGCAACTATTTAGTTTTAATGTATGGAAAAGGAACTTTATCGCTATTTTTAGTAGTCAAAAATTTCAATGTATTATTCAGCTTTGTATTATTAAATCGTCGGGATCGATTCCTCGAACAGCGTCTGAAGAATAAATCGTAATTTTGGATCTTTTAATCATTCAGTTTTTCGATCTTCCAACTTCCGAATTTTTAATTATTCATAATTCTTTAAAACATCATCCTCTTCGACTCTTCGATTTAAATAACGTATCAATTCTTTAAATACCCTACTTGCTCGTAGCTTAAAGAGAATCACCTCAAGCGATCCCCAAAACCGCTTAATGTAAAATAGACGAATTACTCTTGTAAATGTCTAATTTTACATATATCTTCCCTTATGTCATCAAGATTTTAAAGCTTCAATCCTTAACCCTTGAATTTAAGTACCTTCGTCCCTCGAACCTCTAAAATCTTAATCATTTGGATGGTCTACTTGGCAAAAACCACTCTATCTCTACCGTGTAATTTTAAATTGACAAACTACCCCGCGCACAGCTACTCCGTTTTCAACTGACACGAATATCAGAGACTAGCTCGACACAGCGTCCCCAATACCTTAATTGCGTCCCTCGACATTACTTGGGCTTTCTTCGTGCCTTATGCGTACACGGCCCTCCGAATTAGACGCTCCACCTCCAAGCCCATTAGTGTCGCTGGTTTAATTAACTGCCACGATAAATTGCCGTTCGACCATTCAGTTCGATAAATCCACTTACCGAGAACTTTACTTTCCATTCGACGCGTCTATCGTAGCAGGGAAACACCGATCGTCGTTAT
Source organism: Bombus terrestris (assembly GCF_910591885.1). NCBI lineage: Eukaryota > Metazoa > Arthropoda > Insecta > Hymenoptera > Apidae > Bombus > Bombus terrestris. The sequence continues at coordinate 12,368,190 of NC_063281.1, read as the reverse complement.
GAATAAAGTACAATGTAGCGGCGGTGACGTGTAACGCTGGCCGAGCCAACAGCTTTCATTTCGCAACGAGACGTGACGCAGGTGATTTAATGTCGCGCAATTGCGCGAAAATACCCAAGGTTAATAATTAGCGCAAATTAATTTATCGGTTCCTATTAATTAACCAGCCAGTCGACGAATACGCCGCGCCAACTGGCTGCTTATTGGAAACTAATTGATACGCCTTTTCAATCGGTCAACGGATATATTATCGTGTTCGAGGTTTCTGGGCTTCATGGGGAAATGGCAAAAGAATAGAAACATCGCGTCTCATTTAACTGGAATTTTAGGAAATTTGAGAGTAAGTAGCGGAAATTTATCTCATTAAGTTAAAAAGGGAAGAATGATTCAGCGAAATAAGTAAAAATGGAGGTTTCGGTTAGCTGTGGGAAGCAAACGACGAAGAGGTTCGTTGAAAATTTATTTTATAAATTTATTACAAAAAAGGAATATCCAAAGAAATATGGACATATAAGGCCCATTGTGTAGTTTTATGCTTCGTTAATCCTCTGAGCCCATAAAGACGCATAAAATGTAAATAACTAATATGATTAATTAAGAGAAATTAACGATCCTTAATTTGGCCTGTAAAAGATTTTTGAAAATTATGAATAGGAAAAGATAGCCGAGTTGTGCGAATACGGTACAAGTTCATTAACGAGTAATTCCATACGATAACGCTATGGTTAGATAAAGATCGAGAGAGGCAGAGAATGGAACTACCTTTTCCCATAAAAGCGAAAGCACGTTGTTTCTGCTTCCTCTTTAAGCCATTTCTTGCTACCTCTGTGAAATTTTTTGCGATTAAAATTATATTACGAGCTGTATTTTCCAATCTAGTATTAGAGTATATCCATATTTTAAAAGGTAGCTAACGCTCGTGGCAAAAATTATATGCCGTAACATCGATCTCGTATTTAAATCGTCATAATCGAAATAATAAATTTATAAATTTTGAAATCTCTAGACTCTTAGAGTTTTGAGTCCATGAAATGTATAACCGTGATAAATATCCTTTATTCTATTTGGAGATTATAGCAAATCGGAAACGATTCGTAAGAGCCGAGAAGGGAACTATCTTCGTTAAAAGAAGCACCTATTCCCACGTGAACCCAATGAATAAGATGTCACGTGCAATCTAACGACTACACAGTGAAGGAAAACTAAGAACCGGCGAGTGATAAAGGACATGGAACTCATCAGTCATGTCGCATCACACTTATGGCTATCAGGGGCGCTCCTGTTCTCTTTCATAATGCTGATAATATTTCAGAGACGAGACCGGAAGATATTGCAAGAATCGTCGAACACGATTGTCCGAATATCTGGCGACGAATTGCTCCAGGAATTAACCAAAAGTCATAAATTTTCCGTCTCGTGTTATTTACGTGATTCCATAACAAACTATGAATCCTAAGATACAATAAACTATAGAAATATATTACGCAACGAAGCGTAAAGTTTTCTTATATTATACCGGCAAAAATATCCCAAACAATTTAATCTGTAACAGGATTTTAAAGTTTTCTTCCATGGATTGGAAAAAATTAAGTAACCATTTATAAACACGAGAGAATTGAACAGATAGTGTATACTACAAACAGAGTGACATTGCTAAAAATTAGTTAAATATATCGATTTGTACAAGAACCACGGATTAGTACAATTCACTGTAATTGAAAATTTGTCCGCAGCTTAAACGTACAGTTCCATGAAAGGCGATGAATACCGCGGAAGTTTCGAACCAGACTGTACAACTTACCTAATATACTCAACACCATATTAAAAAAAACGTAAACCATATGATAGGTTAACAAAGGCACGTTCAACGAGAAGAGCGGGTAATCAGGAAAAATTAACGATGTTTAATCGGCCACGACCGGGGAATACAAATCGTCAATTTCTTAGCGAGCAGGCTGGCGTGTCTTCTATAACGACAAATAATGGTTCGCGATCGATCATGTCTGGTCTGGGTTTTACAGACCTTTTAAGCGCGCACGTACCGCTGGCAGACGATACGAGGAGAAGTCTAATGAACTCGACGACGCGAGCGCTCTATCACTCTTTCCCAACCCATTGCTGGTCCTTTTTTCTTGCCACGCGAGCCCGCTACAAAAATCCTCGTCATCATGCAGATTTATGCCCGTGAAACGAAACTTTTTCGCACGTAGAACCAGAGCCAAACTTCTTAACCGATGGTAAAAACGTTATTAAATGACCGGCCGATTTTTCCGACGTTTTTTATCTCCAGCTTACAACTACTTCCACCCTCGCGTTCTCTTTTTTATTGCAATGAAAACCTTCTTATTGCTACACACTGCGATCGTTCCTTTTTTTTTTTTATTTTATTTTTTTTATTTTTTTCTTTTTTTCGATGAAATATGGGAAACGAAGTAAATCCGAAAGTATTATCGTTCTATGGATGATTTATCGAAGTGAGAAGGCATAGGAATTTCCTACGCCGGAATAAACTTACGATGACAGCTTTCGTTTTTATCCTTCTGCGATAAGGGAGAGTGGAAATGACCCATTTTATTTTTATAAGATGTAAAACACCGTAGAATGATTTATGACGGATAAGACACTGTATGAATGTTACACGATGGATTACGTTCCCCTTTTACTTTGCTTCTTAGTCGGAGACACGCGAAACGACATGCTTTATTTTATTTACAATTATTATTAATTTATGAAAAATATTCAAATATGAACAATCTCCTCGTCTTCTAATTTTCTTTTCTCTCTAATTTTTTTTTTTTAAACAATGTAATAAGAGATGGTTATTCTGTGAAAATTATACGAGATACATAGAGAGATATAGACCCTCTTGCGAATATTTTACGGTGGACGAACTTGCGACTCTGATTTCCTCTTTCGCTTTAATAAAGTACGATGGAAACGATTTGTTTTACTTTTGTAAGAGTTATGCGAGGTGTAAAGAATTATAAGTTGGTTTATGATAGACGAAATCCATCTTGTGTGAAGGGAACAGGCTTTCGAGAGATCATTAATATTCATGCCAGCTGGATGAAGTATCTGTGTCGTGCTTTTTTCCCCTTGCACTCGACGCGTTATTTTTCCATAAAGGGATTACGCGAACGAATACTATTTACAGGCTTCTCGATTGCCGCCACACGGTAGAAAAGAGAAGGAGAGCAACGTGATTTCCAACTCTCGCGTTTGATGAACGAGACATTCTGAATTTTGGATTTAACAGCGATTTTTATGCAGATTGGACCGAATTACTATGATAATGCGGTATTATAATTCCCATTTACATAATGTATTAACAATGCTTATAATAACCACCAGCTTGTTGTTTGCATCGTTCCCCTTTCGATGATGTTTCTTCCGATTTTATCGTCTCTAACGACTTCTAATTAACGTTTATTAGAAAGTTAATCTCGCGGATCGTGCTTTGACAATTTGTTTAATAACATGCTTCTCTACTTATTTTTATACCCTAAGCTCACCGACTGCTGCAAAACATCCGATTATTCCAACTCAAATATAAAAAATTCCTTCTCCAGTGTTTAATCACAGTACGTCGTATTTTCCGTAAATTTAAAGAAACAATTTCTCATTTAATTTACAAACTCATCTTTAATACTCTACCAAATATTCTCAATCTTCTCAAAGGAACAAAAAAATTACGGTCTGAGACGCTCGAGTCATCGTACTCCAATTATTCTCAGATCATTGTTCGCGATCCATCGACGCGATACCTCTACGTTAAACTGGTCTGACTCGAGCAATTAGAAACCGCATTCGCCACGCGGAACAACGCTGTCGCGGAACACTCAGGCTTATTCGTGCTGTACATACCCGAAATATGGCGCAACTTGGTCAAGATTCTGCGAAGATCGCGAGCTTGTTGGTTGTCGGCTATGGACAAAGGGAAATCCGCAAACTGAGGCCGGGGAATTTCATATCGTTGCCCCTTTGTTCACCGTAACAACCGCCGTTTGACTCACCCCTGCCAGAAACTTCCGGAGATCACAAACTTGGACGTGTAATTGTTTTAACGGTCCGATTCGTGACGTGTATCTTGATTGGAAGGAAACTATGAGACGAGTAGATTGGTCGAAACTACGCCAAAGTACGTCTTTATAGGAGCTTCAATTTTCCAAGTTCGCCAAGTTCCGAGAATCGAATACGGCCATAGATGTCAGCCACTTGTCTACCATGCGATGCTCGCGAACTTTGTTTCAAGCAGAGCAAAAGAAACCGTAAAAGAATTTAGTATTCTCGTTGATTCATCGAAGAAAACGATTTACGTTCGATCGTGTAACGTAAGTTTGCAACGCTATTCCGCGAGATTATTTAACAAGAGATATTCGTGGTGCCTTCAAACAATTTCAAACATCTTGACAGACACGAAGCAAGACGTGAATATATTTCGACGCAATACCAAGAGATCATTTTTACTCGCCGCAGAGTTTTATCTCGACCCTTCGAGCCTAACTGGAAGAAGAATACAAAAGAAAGGAGGAACTTAATCAGAATCTCTGAAAGAAGTATCCCTATCCATCCCCGTTAATCCCACACGATCATTCCCCAAACAGCATTCTCTAAGCAGTATCCTTTCCCTGAAACCATCCCCTATATATAGAGCAAAAAACTACCCTCGATTACCACCAAAGTCTACCCAGTAGGAACCATTTTCCAGTTTTTTCGCCCAGCAAACTGCTTGATTTTGGGCTTACAAGCGGCTCGTTTATTTACAACGCGTCGCAGAGATACCCGGCGATACCTTCTCTTTTTTTCCCAGGGAAGCATTATTTAGCGGCGGCCACTTATATTCGCGGTTGCAACGAGTCAGCCATTATAATTCTCCGGAGGTAAATAACCGCGGAGCTTACCCTCGTATCGCTCGTTTTCATAAATCGAGCCACGGGATCTTTGTACAAAAGGAACGGCGAACGTAGCGAGCAGAGGCTAGAAAGCAGCCAAGAGGAGGAGCCAGGGAATAGGGAGGAGGCTTGATAATGAAGCCACGAAGATACACGGAGGTATCGTGAAATAAATCCACAGCAACGAATGAATGATAAAGCACTCGAGGTGGGAGAGGCGATCCTCGAAGAACAGTAGTACAGTGTTATCGAAGTGAGAACGCGGCGACTAAGCAGAAATATAATGCTCCGCGCTAGTCTCTTGACCCTGCCATACAAGAGCGCTTAACGAACTGTAAATCATGCTCGAGAGCTTTGATGAAATGGTCCATTTGTAAGGCAACCCCATCTTCAAAGAAGGACGAACTTCTTCGGGACTATGTTTGCAGACTGTGATGTTCGGGAAAGGGTTTCGAAGAACTGCAAGTTCGGGACACTGTGAAGAAATATCTAGAGCTGCCTATCGTGATTTTGAGAAAAATTTGAATTGTTAATTGCAATTGGATATCTTCGAGCGGAAAATCTACGCTTCGACGATTGAATAAATGAAACTGACGTCGTAAATTTAAACGATGGAAAAGTCGTCGACCGATCTCGAGTTGTTGGATAGACAATCGTATCGAACTCTGTGAATAGAAATTCTTGGCTGAAATTTGAGAATTTCAAGAAGAATAAAAGAGCAAGAAAAGAATCTTCTACTCGGAAACCGGTATAATCAACTTTCCTCGGCGTACCACAAACACTTACCCTTTCACAACCGAAGCAGAACTTCCCTCTAGCGTAATTTTCTTTCCGACGAGGCTTCCTGACCGCTCGAATTCTGAAACATAAAAAAGCGAGAGAACCAATTAGCCACGGTGAATACCAGTTTCGTTCGTGATTTTATCGAAATTATTGCTCCTTTCCGTCTACCACGAACTAAGTTTCTCCCTGTTCGTACCGATGGCTGTATTAAAAATTCAAAGATACCGTCGGGACGGTTAGGACGACCGAGAGAAGGGAAGAGAGAATTGAAAGAGAAATCCAACTTCTAACTCGGTTGCGGCGTCGACGAAAAACCACCCCTGACCTTCGAGCATCTCTAGAGACGATCGTTCCTTTCCTCTTTCATCCCGAAGGATTCTTTGCCTTTCCCTCTCGACAAGAAGTTTCATTCGTCTGCAGCGCTTTCAGCCGCCTTCCCTTCGTAACTGGCAAAGAAATGTATTATATCGACCACTCCCCTCCGGAAATAGTGTGAGAAGTACGAACCCTTCCGGAAGAGTTCCTCTTCGGTTAGGTCTGTTTCGCGTTGGAATACACGCGTACACGCTTGTGAGGGATGTTAGAAAAGCAACGAGAAGCTATGGTTTCTTATTTAATCTTTCAAAGTTCAAACGAACGCCGTCAATCACGTAAAGAGAGTTGCGAAACTTGTTCTTCGTGCTTCGATTTGATCTAGTGACTCATAGATTTCTAAACATTCAAATATTCAAATATTCAAATATTCAAATATTCAAATATTCAAATATTCAAACATTCGATATTCGTTATACTCAAACCTTCGAATATGTTTCGCTTCTTAATTCACAAAAAAAGGGAGCAATTTCAAAGTTAAAATTAAAGTTCAAATTTCTTAATTCTGAAATTTAAAAGATTGCCAAATTCCAAACGTGAAATGAAAATATCTGTCTCGGAAATCTTTGCGTAAATCCCATCGCATCAATTACGTACACTGCCGAACGTGACTGATTATGTCAAACGGAGAATTCGATTTTAATTGAAATTCCATGCCAGAGAATATTTTTCGAGATGGAGGAACGAGAGAAAATATAGTTCTGGATAAAACGGATAAAAAAAGATCAAGGATCATAAAGACGGGCTTCGAAATAAGGAGAGTCGACGATTATCGACAGCTGTCGACGATATCTAGATTCTAAAAGACTCGAGTAGAAATCATCGATCATATATTACGGTGGAAGATACCAGAGGTTCATAAAGTGACCCAGTTTTCCGCAATTGTGTTTCTTTGTGTCTCGCCATAGAATAATAAAATTTTACAACACGGCAAAGTCACATTTGAAGAATATTATATTGGAAGTCACGCAGAACCATTCCTTCGAATTCCAGAGTAATAAGACTATTTCTTTATTCTTTACGATGCGTAAGTCTTAACTTAAAGTAAGGAGAAAATTAAATTCATTTATATTCTACGCGTCATACATAACAATAAAAGAAACTTTATACAATTGCTCGCTGAAATCCTTAATTTTACTTTCAATTCAGATTTACGTATCTTTTTTTTGTATTCCGATTTCGTTAACTTCTATCCTATCGTATAAATTCAAATTTCTAAAAAATTATTATACAATGAAAATCATAAATATGTACTCTAATAAATCGTTTAAAATACACTGAACGATATTTGGCGATTTATTAATAGATTCTTTTACACCAAACAAATATAAAAAATACCTATTTGATTCGAAGATGACAAGTATTCATGTTGCAAACCGACCTGACAAATTTCATCGGATGAAATATGTTTCGAAGAGTGTGTCACTGTTGATCGCGATTGAACTGTACAGTTTGTAATTCTATGCGATAAATCTTGCTTCCCATGGTAGACAAATTTTAACAAACACAAATAATCGACTATTCTTTCGCATTAGCACAAAACATTTCCGTGACAATATAGAATTTTCATTGCCTGTCCGTACAAACGGTTGCACGATTTTACTGTAACGATAAATAAAAAAATAATTTCCTGGAAAATTTCGATACGTCGTTGTTTGTTCGAAATTAAAAAATAAACGACATTTTGCGACAGTTAACTCGATATATTCTTCACGCTGCTTAACGGACTCGCTCGTCAAACGTTGAAATTTCCGAATTTTTAAATCAGAGTTTCAAAATTTGATTTATCTACTTTAGCCATCTTCTAGGAATATTTTTGACGTGTATTTCACTAAATGGATTTCTCAAAACTCGATCGAATATCCCGAACTAACGTCCCACGCAAACAAAACAATTCTGACAAATGAAATCTCGGTGCGATTCAATTACGACAACATTTGAGATTTATCAAAATCCAGCGAGTAGGAAGTGGTTCGCTAACGTAGAACGATCCGATAAAAATTAATTAGCCACCATGACCTTACTCGGCGAGGATAATCGCGCGTGTTGCACCTTTTTATCGTTCTTATGCACACGATAGGAAACGAGAAACCGTAGCCCCGACGTCGCCGTTGAAACGACGTTCCTTCCACGTTTCATCGTTGCCAATCAAGCAACTTCTTCTGGTCGACAATAATTGAAACGAGCCACACCGGCGTCCAATAACGAATTTCAAAACGTGCACAATCGCGTGGCAATGACTACGGGAAAATGGATCTGTCGCAATTGCAATTAACGTTACGTTACGATTAATATCTAGTCAACGAAGCATCCGCGCGTTTTCCACGAAACCGCGTTTAATCGAACCGAACTGGTGAAATATAGACGGTCTCTCGTCGGTTCCAAGATTCTCGACCATTCTCGTCCGTTCATTTACAATCGTAGATCGACGTTTTCAGAAAAAGCATCGAAATAACAAATACCGTGCACGACATACGCAATTTTCGTCGCAACGCGTAAAAATACGTGAACGTATTCTTCGCCCTTGTTCCAAGAAATAACCGGAACCATCTTTCTAAGGCATTATCCGAAAAACGAGTCTAGAAAAGAAACAGGAGGAGACACCTCAACTTACGATTACCCAAATCGTCTCTAAACCGTCGTCTTCAAAATGAAGTCAACATTTCCATCTCGAGCGGAGACGGTTCTCTGGGAAATTTTTCACAGCTCGCTCACGTCTTCCATTAGGTTACTTGGCGGATAGTTTGGTTACGTGAGCTTTTGTGCGCGGCCGCGAATCTCACGGACCCGTCTACAGACACCCCCTATTACGTTTCACCGGGAAATTTCCCTTACAACATCGTACTTCGTTCGCCACGTCGCGTGTAACCGTGCCACTTTTCCTCCGCGTTTTGCCTGAAATTCACCTACCCGCACGCACACCCTTCGTAATTCGCCCGCGAAACTTTCTTGCGTTTCTACAGGCTACATGTAAATAAGCTGACTAGGGCGTGTGCGCGCGGAACACTCCGTGTATAGACGATTATTAAAACAGCCATTATACGCGTGCGTGACATTGTAGCCCGTGTGGAAACGAGAACGCAGATGGAGGACCATAGCAAACTCGAACGACGCTCTTTCGTTTAATATACATAGCGTTCCGACTTTGATACGCTACAAGCGAAAATAAGAAAATAAGTTTTGCGCAAAGTTATCGTCCTATGCTTTGTACTACACCGCGTTGATAATCAGAGCCGCGTTTGCCACGAGGCACAAAGTAGGCACGTGCCTAAGACCCGCTGAAGAAAGAGACTCGGACAAAGGTATTGGCAAACGTTGCATGAAATAATCAAATCCACTGGCTTTGATTTCCAACTTTAACTAAAGGAATAAATACCAATAATGATACTTGTTGCAAAGCCTTTGTCAAATACAGAACGGTCTGCTCGATCTTTTGCGGTAAGTGTCTTAAAAAGGAATTACGTTGACGTTGAAACAGCAGTAAATAAAATATCCATAAATGGAATTGAAAAGCCAATTGTTCGAGTAGAAATGGCTACTATGTTATTTCATAAGCTGGATGAATTCAAATTTGCTGCAGTAATATATTTGGGGAATGCTTTTAAATAGAATAAATGCTGCTAGCAAATCGTTGCAATCATCCACAGGTTTAATATCTACAATGGTATCGCTATATGGTAGCAAGTTTATTAAAAATATCCGTAACAATTTCAAGGAGATTGAAAATCAAGCTGAAAATATCATTCCAATTAAATGTAAAAAGAGCGCCGACTAACAAAACAAATATTTATCGATGACGAGAACGTACGCTTAGGAGGCGAAGCTTTTAGAGCGAACATATTTTATACGGTTTTTGATAGAATAGTTACTGATTTATGCAGAAGAGGTGCTACGTAAAGCTACAAACAATAAATTTTAATTTATGTACTTGTATATGCACATTATAAACTTGTATGGAATGAATTTATAGCAAAGACGTAAGTATTGATGAATTCAAAGTGGAGACGAAACAATTTAATATATTAAGTAAGGCTGAGAGCACGGTCCTGGCTTCTGATAGATTGAATTTTACAATCGAAAAGAAAATGTTTCGCGTTAAATTCCGACTACCGTCCGATATAACATCGACCTCTCAATACCATTCCATCATGTAGCCATCTCACAACGCTTCGTTGAATTAAAAAACGAACGAGAAATATACAACGTTGGAAGGAATTCGCGTTCGCGAACAATTCGATGAATCGATAAGTCGAGGCTAACCAGGCGACTATGAAAAGATTTTATTCGCGAGCCTCGGCCTTTCAACTAGATGGACTTCGTTGGGCGAATTTATCGAACAGGCCGTTCTTTTATGATGCATGAGATTTCCTCCATCTATGGATAATGGAATGGGAAATAAAGTGCGAACAATTCCGTCACTCCTTGTTCGCTTCGAGTCGCGACGTTCTCGCGCGAGCAAGTATGCACGCGCGCGAGCTCGCACGCTCACGTAATCGTACATTGTTTGTGTGGCAAGTGTAGACGCGGGAAAATGCAAATCGGCGCATGAAACTGCGGGACAATCGGTCTAAAATTATACGATATAGGAAGCTGTAGCGCAGTTGTGTCGTTTTAGGAGAGAACGCGTGTCAGGCGTGATATTTTCCCTTGTTTTCTTTTTAGGAAAATGGAACGTGAAAGCTGGATGACGGAGCACGTGAAACTTTTGAAAGATTTTGGACGATCGTAAAACGATAGCGTGATATAAAATAGAACGGCATTTTGGCGGAGGGAAGATATACCTGCGTTTTGTATCACCTCGATTGATATTTTTGGAAAAATAATACTTAAAAGTTGAACTACTGAAGTTTTGGACGAATCGGTGCTATATCGTGCAGTGTAAGATAAATCAAATGAAAGTTGGCCTCGTCTTCGTTGACTTTTGGCGTTAATTTTGCGAATGATTGAACTCCGATCCGACTCAGTTTCGATTCAATTAAATCGTAATGTTATCCTATTCTCTTCGTCTGCAGTTAATTGGTGAAATTAATATCGCGATACCAGTATCCTACCGGTTACATATTACGCGATTGCAAAATAATAAATACTCGAAGTAGTCAACAAAATGTAATTTCTCGCAATTAAGATGATACCTGGATGGATGATATTGTGCGCAGACGCAATATAAAACCGCAGTTTCCAAAAAGGTGAGCAAAAAGATCACGTATTAATCACTTCCAAGTGATTTTCTTCCCATAATAATCTTACGAAAGTAGTCAATTAAAAGTAATTAATTAAAAAGTGGGAGTTACTGCTTCCTTTATCGATTGTAATTAATTTCAAACCGTAAATGTGCACGCGATCCTAGTAAATGTGCACATCGGAATCCTTAATTTTCTCGGAGCCTGACAAGCCGCCTGCGCCGCTACGAAATCAATTAAGTGGTAATCTACCGGCACATCAAATAAATTTAATCACTGTCGGGCGTCGACAGAATCCCGGAATTTCATCCGTCAGTGTCGCAAAGTCAACTTCGCCACGGTTACAACGAAATAGCGTCATAAACGAGCATCGATAACGAGCACAATTAATTAGCGCGATTTTTTGTCTCTTGCAGTCGTCGAGTAAGCTCGGAACCTACGTCAATCTGTTGCAAATACGAGGCTATATACCATTCTTCTTTCTCTTTTCTTTTTTTTTTTTTTTTTTTTTTACTAATTTCTCATCGTGATATAAAAGTTTCTGATTCAAAGATGAGCCGGTTAGCAGGTTAAAGGGAAAGAATTTCCATCGATTAGTGACTCAATTAGGATGACCAGGTACAGGCGAAACTATTCGTTACTGGTTAAATTACACAGGTGTCCGATCGGTAGTGGCAAGTTAGAGATAAGAAAATCGCGTGAAGAGGCAAATTGGAGGATCAGCCAGGCGAACATAATACGCGCAATTCGCATAATGCACACGTATCGGTAATAAGGAGTGGTCTTGGCAATTAGTGTCGAATAATTAAAGGGTCGTTAATCCCTTTACGGGCGGCTACGCTAAAATACCTCGAGCCGGAGAGAGGTAGAAGAGGAAAGCAAGTCCAGAAATCTTGGAAGACTGGTCGAGGCTTGGCTCGAAATTGTAGAAACTATCGATCGTTTCGGGAGCTACGTCTTAATTCTTGCCAGCGTTTCTACGCGGAATGCAATAATCGTACGTTAAACGTGACACGGCTCGCCATATAATTAATGTCATGTGAGAGGCGAGTGTCGCGTTACAATGCATTCGCAATGTCGTTGAAGCACCGTAATTACCGTGAGTTTGTCTTGCCTCCCCTGACAACAAGCCGTGACAAAGAAATATAGCAAAAACGTTATACTTTTTCAAGAGAAGGGGGGAGTGGGTTTGCAGCGTGGTTTGTTTCAAGTTCTGGGACTTGTTTTTTCACTGCGACAAATGGTCGTGGAAAGAGAGGTAGCTAAGTGAAATACATAACGGCAATAACATTTGCTAATATTGGTTAAGTGAGATATATCGCGTAGTAATGATATTTGGTTGCATTATACTTATATCATATAACGTGCATATTTTTCTAAATTAAGCAATAGCTACGGTAGACGTATACCTTTGGCAATTAATAATTTTATAAAGTTTCTAAATTTATACTACATCTTGTGCCATTGTGAATTGTTACTTCTGTTTCTTAAATTCTTCTGTCTAGCCATACCGTTCGTTATTTCATGATATTCCCATGGCTCGTAATATTTCGAAATAATCGAACCTATGAAATAAAAGAAGACAAAGATTTCAGAGATATCGAAGACTAACTTGCAGTCGGGTCTCTCTGGTACTTACCACGCGGTACAATTCCTTGGATCGATATTAAAAGCCGCGTGGCGTTAAATATCACGAGACAAAGGCATGCAAATGTTCGCGAGGATAACAAGTGCGGGAGGAACGTAGGGGACTGGGTTCGATGCGCGAGAAAGCGCGAACGCAACCGGTGCTTTTATTTTCGTAAATTATTTTAACCGTGTGTGTGCAGCATGCGCGAGCCTACGTTTTACAAACAGCAAAAAGTGAACGAGAACAAAAGAAGCACAGAGGAAGAAGAGGACCGAGGAAAAAAAAGGGACTCGTGCACTCGTTACCGCTGGACGAACATATGAAAAATGCATGACGCCGGAAGGATCGTTATGCTAATTCGTTCGACGCCGCGGCAGTTTCGTGTACAAACTTGCTAGCCACGTCTACACACACGCGTGCAACACCATCGATCGTAATTAAACCTGTCCATCAGATTTCCATCGGGCGGCTGCTCGATTTCCACTTTCATCGTGTGTCACTTCACCGCTGTCACGGTGTCGGAAAAGGGGTTTCGCTAAGTTAGCTCCAAGGGTAGCTTCTAATAATAACGATATTCGATGTATGCGGAGGGTAGAACTTAATGGTGAAATGGGGAATTTTGCTGAAATTGTTTTGATTAATATCTCTGGGTTAATGTTTCTAAGAATTTTGTGAATTCCGATGCGTCCTGGTGATGTGATAACGAGTGACAGTTTCGATTAACCAGTAGAAATATAACGAGGAAAAATACTTTTTGAGCTATAACGATCTTTACGTTATTATCTAAAGTTCTGGAAAGTTTTCAGTAATATTGTTGAAAAAATTGAACATCGACGTAATAGCCGAAGGTTAACTTAGCCTGAACGTTTCCTTCCTGAAAGGTAATAAACTTGACCAGGATTTTTCAATCCTACTTTCCTAAAGACTAGAACAGATGATAATGAATCGGTATAAAAGTAAATTGAGCGTACCGCGTGCATTTTTAATTACATTCCTCGAGCCTCGATGATGAATCTTGATGAATGTATAAATTACTGGAATGCATGAGCGCGCAAGCATGCTTCAAGATGCTTTAACACTATATGATTCTGTAATCACTATTAAAGCACTCTTTTTATTTTTATATCTTAATTATGCTCCTAGCTACGGATATTTAATATTCTTCTGTGGAACGAAAGATCTCCACTTTGTTACCACATTCGTTAAACAAAAACATTTAACAGTAGTATTTGGTTTACGTGGCTAATGACGTTCGATCTTTCTACCAAATTCTCTGTGATTCACGCCGTAACTATTATATATTTACATCATTGCGGTTCGACTAAATTCGCGATTTTCCTGCGCGTATCTAGTCAAAGATATATTTCAATCAAAAGACACGTCGCGTTCCGATATTCCACCAGAAATACGAATAATACTTTGTCTGTATCCATTCATACGCAAAGCACAAAACCGAGCTACTTATACCGTGATTCGACAAATCTCCCCTCAGTATCCGTAATCCAGAGTGCGTTTAATATTCATACATTCAAACGAAGATACCTAACCATCATTACCCGACGATTACTATATCCCTGGAAATTTCACCGACGTTAAAATCCGACCGAATGCGTTCTGATTCAACCGAAATATTAACAACATCGATAGGAAACATTTCACAACTACGGTTCGATTAAAGATGAAGCGCTAATTGATGAAATTTGTCTAACCAACATACGCGCACGGTCCATGTATAAAGCTCACTAAAATTATCAAAAGTTTAAAAATTTAATACCAAGCGAGGAACATACGAGGAATTAAGAATGCGTTTATTTTCAAACTATAGATTTTTCGACCTATTCGTTCAATATATCGTAACACGTTATCCTATTTTAGACCTCTAATGAATAAACTAATTGTTTCAAGCATCGCGGATAATCTATACGATGTTCCAATGCGGATTAAACGTTTAAAGAGCTGAATATAAATTTGCCGAACTACGGTATACAGGATGTTGCGATTCAGAAACGTTATATAAACTGCAATAAAACCGTGCAACTAATCCACGCAGATCTAATGTACTTTCCTTTCACCATATTGTCCTTTAGCGAGTTGGAACAATAGTAAGAAGATTGGAAAATAAAATTCGACCGCAGCAGAATTAACAAGTAGCTTAACCATGAGCAAGCGATGTTCTTGCGATTGTGGAACTCTATCCATCCCGATGCATACGGAAATTGGGTCGAAGCGGAAGCCAAACGTCGACCACGGCGCGGAGGTCAACGAGAGAAAGTTGGTAGAATCGGTGTGTGCTTTGGTCGAGTCGGTAGAATGGATACGGTTGCCGGGAAAATCTGCGAAAATCAGGTAAACGGAGACGGATAATAACTGTTGAACCATCGAATCCAGCGGAACTGTTCTCCAGAATAATAAACGAGCCGAAATTTCCGAGGGAATCATCCAGAATCCGTTCGACGAACGTACATAACTTCTAGTTTTAATAAGGCGATTTTCTAGCAGCTCCTTCAACGCTAACCCAGCCCCAAACGATCCTCGCATCTCCGATAATTGTACGAACCGTGTTAAGCGGCAGATGGTAAGTCGGATTATCGGGGAAAACTTTATGCATCCCTACGTACGGGGAGGAAATATTCATATGTTCGTGACGAGGGTTTCGCCGGAAGAAGGTGAAGATCGTAACGTTAATCCGACGACGCGGCCGTGAGATCCTTTGTTAGTGTTTATCGAGATTATGAGAAGCCTAGTGATTTTGCGTTGGAAAATGAATGTAAAACGGTATAAATGAAATATCTTGTTACTCGTAACTATCGTAGAAAGTTCGTTGAATAACGTCATGTTAGCTCCGAATAAAATGATAATATTATACAAAACAGTAAAATGAAAGTCTAGAATATGACTGGAATGTAAAATAAATCAGAAACGACCAAGAAATATCTTAAACAACGAGTAAAAAAAGACGGATGAACGTCGATAGACGAAATTATTCGAATATAATTTTTCTAGTTTCTGATATGCGAAGGAATCCAGCACTGCGGATGACAGGAATGAAAGGGCAAAGTTTGCGGGTCTGAGGCAATATAGAAAATCAGGATGGATTATCCGACAAGAAGACGACGCTGCTTTTCCGTGTGCTCAGCAAAGAAACGCGGGAAATATGCGGGGGATGCGAAAAGTTGTGGTACGATAGGAAGGAGGAGAGGAGGAAGCTGGTCGGCTCTTGTAAGCACGAAGAAGAATCGATGTTCGCCAACAAAGTGGTAATGCCGGGCCATCTGCTATTCGCCGGATATCAGCAGCCAACCAGTCGAGCGGAAGAAAATCGCAAAAGGGAAGAGGAAGAACAAATTCTAATGAATTTTTACGTTCCCTATTCGTCGTTTACTCAACGTTCCTAGAAAAGACAGGTTTGAAATTTTAATAGAAGCGAGAAGATTTCGCTTCTAATAAATTTATGTAAAATAGGATATGTTACAAGACGAATATTTAATTTAATATTCGGAATACTTTAATTATTTCTAAGACATACGTAGGATCTTTCAAGTTTCTTACAACCAGTTTTACAGATTATATCAATAAATAATAATATTAATAAATAATAGTAAATAATAGGAAGTTACGATCGTTTATAAAAGCTGTAATATCGTGACGATTTTTTAGATATTGTTTCCGAAAGTCGAAGAACGAAATATTATCGGATAAGGAAACTCCGATGCTGTTGTTCCATTCTAAACGCGGTACAATCAACGATTTTACAGTTAACAGGCTATGCTGTAACGTTAACAACATTTGATCTCGTCACGGATAATTCCCTCGTTATCGGTGTATCAAGCATTGTGCGTTTCGCTCTCTTCCTCCCACTCATCGCGGGGATCGCTCTGTTACTAGAAATTCGAATATTAATGTGGACAAACGGGCAGCAGATTCGCGCTGAGCGTGAATCCAACTCCCCTTCTAATTCCAAAGCTTAATCCAATCTGCATGCAATTGTCAACGAGGCCGCACTACCGTCGAGCTGCTTGATTTTAATTAAACCCAATGCAGATTAAATCTAGGCAGTAAACACGCCACCGGCTCGGAGACAGATTAGAAACTCACCCTGCCCGCATAAATTAATAACGATCGGTGTCGATGCCTGTTCAACTTGAACTGTATCGAGCGATTAACCCATCAAAAGGATAACAAAGGATCCCATACCGTCGAATTTACTTGAAATCTTTGTTTGTTGGTGGTGATTCGATTAAAAATCCTCATTGGTCATTTAAGTCAAATTTTATGGAAATATCGTGGATGACAGGTAATAAATCTAAGTGACGAATATGCGGTTGCCACAATACGAATTTTGTTGCATCTATGGAAAATTTCGCGAGACGAAAATGCGAATAATATGCAGAGATATATGAAATATCCAAAATACGCCACTATATAATATTTAATAAACAAAACGATTCTCAGCCAAAGTTTTATTTTATTAATCACGTTCGTAAAGATGTAAGTTTATATAAAAGTCTACGGTTCAACGACGACTATATGGTACATAATTACAATGGAATAACCGACTGTACGAAAATGCAAATTACGATCCAAGCGTTTTATCCCCCGCTCAGTGAAATACTACAAATAACTCGAACAACGAAACAACCGCTCGACCAAGTAAACTGAAAGCGCTGCCCTGAAAAATAATCCACAAAATAATCCAGGAAAATTACTCCTGGTAAGGAATGCTGCTTTTAACAAATGCGGTGATACCTTTGAATCGTTATGGGTCGCCGAATCCTACGATAATCGAGTAAAGCTGAACGATCCGCGGAGCGTACCACGAATACCGTACATTTGCATCAATTGTTCCAACAGTAAGGGCAACCGCGAGGCAAACGCAAACTTCAAGTATAAGCCGTATAGTTGGCGAAGTTTGAAGTTCCCCCCAGGGAGGTAAACTAATTAAGAAGGATTCGAGATAATTAATTCGTATGCCGGACGTTTGTTTCTGCTTCAAGAATACCGCTAATATTACGCGCGGCGATCAGACGCCCTTCGCGGATTAAGCAGCCGTCTACCAGACGACACGATGAGAGTTCCAACGAGAATATTTCGACCGTGCGGTATCCGGTTCCGGTCCCCTAATGAAACTTGCGACGATTAAACCACCTCCGAAGAGTAACTTAAAACTGGACACGTTCCAGTCCAAGGACTGTAGCTGCGGAAGTAAACTCGTGAATCGTCTTCGGCGAAACGTGACCCCATTATAGTCAACGACGAAGTCGTCAACGATGCATTAAACGATCCAGGTAAGATCCCTGGATTCGAAGACGTAAATAGAGCAGTGAGATGGTTAGAGGATTCTGATTCTAGCGATTGTGGCATGAAACGTCGGTACATAGTGTTATAACCGTAATTATGCGTTAGGTGATTGAGAAGAGATCTTAGGGTAGTAGGATAGGTAGCGACTATTTTCGTTCTCACTGTGAACGTAGTAACCACCGATGGGGAGATATATCGTTGCTCGAAGAAATCTCGAGTATAATAATTTTGATACAATTTTGCGAATAAGCTAAAAATTTTGACAAGAACTTCACGAATGATGGCAAAATCGTCGAGCTAAAATTATATAATTTAAGGAAACAGCAAAGTAACTGTTTCCGTTTCTATCATGACGGACAATGAAAATTGTTGGAAAATTAATTTTCAAGCGTTGCATGTCGATTGTAACGTCGAGAGTTTACGATGTACGAAGCAACAACAAGTTTGTAGATCTTTTCAAAGAAGATAATAACATAGCGGAGGGAGAGCACGAGTTTAAAAGCACGAGTTTGAAAGCACGAGTACTATGTAGTTTGTGTTGCGATATCACCTATAATGTGCTTTTTAAACTTCATCAAGGGAAACAAAGATTACATCTATATGGCCATTTGAAAATATGAGGCTATCTGACTTATTGTTACTCCCTGCGAAAGAGCACAAAGATTAATTCCGTAACAGTGTTCACGTTGAAAATAACTTATTAATATCTCTTACAGCTTGGAAACTTACCGTTCCTGTAAATACTCTTGGCTTAAATACATTAACAAGCAGTAAGCTGCACTTAATTACTAGTTTACATGTTTGACATTCTCTATTATCAGAAAATAATTTATTTTTTCAAAAATTCCTTTCGATTATAACTTTAAACTTATGAAACACTTCCCATCGTAAACTTTAATTAATTTTTCAATTTATACGTAGCCTGTTGTTCTACTATGCCTCGAAATTGCTTCTAAGTGTTTTTAAAGAAACTCTTTTCCATAATATACGAGGGAAAATGCATATTACAAAATTTAAGTTGCATAATAAATATTTCTTTGAAAGTTGTTAATTAATATTCGAGTCGACTGCATATCGCCAACCTGTCTTACAACTTTTTTATCCTATTTCTTACACTTTCCTCGACGTGCTGCCTTAAATTTGTTACCGTATAAACACGCACTTTTTTAATTTGCATTCGTAACACGCACTGATATCATCGATTATGAATATGTATCCCCTGGATCAGCAGAACGGTTCTGTCCATTTTAATTAATGAATGGAGTTTCCTTTTGCTTTTATCCGTCGTAACAATTTGTTCCTTATCGTTATCGGATAACGTTAGAAAAAATCCAATCTATTTTTCATTTTTCCGGTTATACGCTGCTTATACGCTTACGATCATGTGCCTGGAGTATATCAGGGAACATGTATACGCTTTAACGAAGGCTACTATCAATCAGTGCAATAGCAAGCTTTATACTACGACAGAAGTAGTTCCGAAGATAAAAATTCATAAGCTTACGGCGTGTTTCCAAGAAAGTGAACAGAAACAGCACAATTCAAAGTCCCGTATTTTCTAAATCAATTCGAAGCCAACGAAATCGTAACGTAGCAAGCCCCTAATTTCACGCGCATTACATATTTCATTCTAAAAAAAAATTCCTGGCATTGACGTCAAGAGATGATCGATTCACCGCAGAATGACCCAATACTATAGCTTTCTCATCGACGCTACAATTATCGTAATATTCCTATTCCAAACTGCTGTACAACGAGAAACATACGCAATTAACACAAAATTCAATGTGAATTTTTATTAAAGTCTTGATTAATTGTTAAAAATATCAAAAAAATAAAAATCAATTTTAATTAATATCTGCACCAATGTTAAAACGTTACCAATATTAAAATTGGCTTTTGTATCCGGAAGAGATACTCCGAGCCTATTAAAATTAACCAATTTCGGACGAAATTTCCATCGTCCCAAAAATAACGAAAAATTCCCATCAAGAAAAAACTGTCTAATTTTTCCTAACAAGCATGCACAATGGACCCCTGTCCGTTCAACTATACCGTATCCTTATCGTCCGAAAGCGGCTGCCTCGTAATTGCTAGGACTGTAAGTAGCTAATAGTATTAGCACGCCAGGTTTCTCCCTGGTCCCGGCAACAATTAAGCTGAAAGGCACGTCGAGTCTTTCAGCAAGATGAGTAGATTAGCTTGTTAGTTTAGCTGCCGCGTTATACGCGATACACCCCCCCCCCCCTTTGCCAATGTCTTCGCGGACGTACCACGTTTCCGTGTTTTCATCGCGAGTTTCGCGTACCTCCGACTTCAATAAAAATAAAGGGAGGAATAGACTCGACCATCGCGTCGAAGACAGTGTTGTTACGCGCGAATAATCAGCGTGGACGAAGACAATGCGAATCGGGCGACGTGAATTCTGCAGGAACGCGGTCATTAAAGTGATCTCAGAAGCGGAGAATTCGTCATGTTGACCATGGCTCTCGTACTCGCGTTCGAAACGTGTAAATAACGCGAAGTTTCTCCGTACACGGCTCTTTCGGTTTCACTCGTGCAAATACGCTTTATGTAAATTAATCGTTGCCATTTAAACGTGTTTAAAATACCTCGGATTTTATGTATTCGTGATTAAGATAAGACTCGTGTGATTTGCTTTGTGGCTTCGAGATTAGAGAAATCATTTTTTAGTGATTTCCTGGACGAATTATTTTTTCACGCAGCTTGTAAATTTATTGATAAATTATCTAGAATTTGTTCGTTGGATGATTCGTAGAAATTCGACCGAGTTCGATGAATATCCGCGGAAAATTTGTTCAAGGATAGATGATATTATCCGAAAGTCTGGCGTCATTCGATGCAGCCAGCATAATGACGCACGAAACGCTGGAAAAAGAAAGGCTGGAAATCGACCTCCGAATGACGATAACGACTGGCGGAATAGGAAGTTCCTACTCAGACATTAATAACCAGCGGAATCTCTTTTTCTCCAGGCAACGATCGTTCTCACTCGTGGTCGTTTTTTAAAAAGTTTATCGTTATTGCGACCAACGAATTGCCTGTGTTATCTACATGGCTACGATTAGGGATACAACTCGATAGTAAGTATCCTACTCGTAAAATATTCAGAAAAATTGACGAATTAAAAGTGTAGTTGCACGTTGTGTAAAAATATGATATACGGATATTATTTGGAGAAATGTGAATCAATTAAGCAAGTTGAAATCCACCTTTTTCTTTTATTCGAAATTTTATCTTTCCTGTTTAAAACACTTCCTACCGTATTAAAGAATGTGCGCATCTATTATGATTTCTAATTGTTGCTTTAGCAACTGCGATCAGTTTTAAAGCGTGACTCGAAAAGTGAAAAATCTAGTCATTTGCTAATAATCTTCGTGCTTCCTTAAACATTATTAAATGCTTCCTGTTTTTTTATTCGTACAAATTTCCTCGATAAAAGGACGGAAGTAACATAGTGCGAATGATCGCTATCATAATCTTTCCCTGTTTAAACTGAGAAAATTTCAAAGATAGCGATCAAGAAATTATCATAAAATTTATAAATTCGGAGAAGGAAATTTGCAACGATAAAGAGTAGCAAACGCAGCTTGAAATAACGTGGAAAGAGGGAAACATAAAGGACGAAACCGTCCGCACCGTCAAAACCCTTTAAGCGAATGCAGCAGGATGTCGAAATAATCATAAGAGAGCCGAGTTTCTAGCAATGTCCGGATATTTCACCTACCATTTGCCCCGTAAAAATCATCATATTTCCAAGCATACTCACGCTGTAGCGAATCATGAGGTGGCGAGGAAGAATAAAAAAAAAAGAAGAAAAGGAATCCCTGGAACGGAAACTTCATCGTTTCGTCGAGCTTTTCGCTTGGCCTGGAAAACGAGCGAACCATCGAAGAAGGGAATAGCGGGAATTAGAGCGAACGAAAGAAAAGGGGCCGATGGAACTCATTTATTTTACGTCCCGAGACCTTCCGAACGCTTTAATGCTTTCTCTAAACAAACTTCCTCGCTTTTGAAGCGGCTCTGTTACCTATTTAAACACACCATTCGCCGTTTTGCACGGGGAACGTTCTTGTAATTAAAACGATCTTCCGATACGTGGAACGGCAAGACTTTGCTCCAAATGTACTTTGTTCGTACAAGCTCGCGTTGAGTTGGCTATTTGTGCCGGGATCCACGACTTCCTGTTTATTCCTGTTGAATAGGAAAATTAGCTATTTTCTCTCGTCGCTTCGGATCCAGATAGCTCGGTATGAAACTTTAAAAATCTATCATTTCGCCCGCAATATCTCGCGTCCCGCGTAAAATACTACCCATCAATCTAAAACGCAATCACCAGCGCAGGTTACATCGCTTTGAAATAGACGGAAGAAAAAACGAGACATAAAGAGAAAGTGGCAAATTCAACAATAAAAATTGAAAAGCGAAAAAGTCGAAATGTACTCTGACAAACCGAATATCAAAAATTCCAAAGGTAAAAAATACCCGTGCCAAGGTGTGGATCGCGAAAAAGCTTTACCTGGCCAACACGATTCGAAACGAGAGCGATCTGTCACCCATCTTTGACAAATTTTATCATCGATACCGTGATCCATGCGCGTTGAATTTTTATAGACAGCAACGATGCTTGAAAAATTTTCGTGAAACAGTTCCGAGAGAGACAGAGAAAGAGAGAGAGAGAGAGAGGGCAGAAAAGAGCCGCCGTGCCTCCTACTGGCCAAGCTGAGGCAATCGAGGTGTCTAAACAAACTTCAGAAGACGTCGTCTCCGAC
Organism: Bombus terrestris; assembly: GCF_910591885.1. Taxonomy (NCBI): domain Eukaryota; kingdom Metazoa; phylum Arthropoda; class Insecta; order Hymenoptera; family Apidae; genus Bombus; species Bombus terrestris. The sequence continues at coordinate 12,345,242 of NC_063281.1, read as the reverse complement.
TCTATTTTAAGCTGGCCGAGAGTGCACAAGGGGAGATCGTGGCTGTGCCAATATTTGCCACGGACTAAAATGACATATCGTTGTTGTCGGAACGCGCCATTAAACATTACAGCTCCAGACTTTCACGGTGTCGCGCGACAAGGTGCATTGTAACGCAAATAATGTGCCGGTGCGGTATCATAGAAATCATCGTTGAAATGGCTGTCCATTTCGACCTGGCAAAAAGGGGTGAGAGCACCAGGGCTAACGTGGTCGTGGCGTTACATGGTCAACATGGCTGTTAACCGTAACAGGACGAACAATCGACGTAATAGCGCGGACCACTTCATCATGGAAAACACAATCCCTTGCGTAATTTCATTGGACGTATCTCTTCGTCGTGTGTCTTATTACCGTTTATCAGATTATGATATTTTCATGGAATATGTATCGGTTGTATCGCGACACAATTATTACTTGTTCGATAAAATAAGAGTGATGATGGTATTAACGCATTATGAATGGATGGTGGGACGATCGATCAAAAGCGATTATGATTCAGTAACAAGTGGTAATGCACAAGATTGGTCGTAATACGACCGAGCAAGGAATGATTCTATACGAGTTATCTGTCTTAACTTTCCAAGTCGTTTATAAGTAGAAAATAACGAAAGATGATTAAATCAGATATTTATTAAGTAATACGAGAAAGTAGTAAGATAAAGGAACATGTTTTATTTGAGGAAATTTTAGGCTAACGAAGCTAACAAAGCTAAATATTCTTGACACAATGAGCGAAATTTGACGAGGAAGGTAAGGTATTTTAATGTACAACTATGTACTATACACGTGTGTACCTTGCCTCGTATGATTGTGATGTAGAACTGTAGGACAGAGTCGCTTAAATGCAGAATTATTATTACGTTCCATTCGTGAAAACCAACTTTGGTATACGATTACGTTATTTCGTTCTTGTCAAAGGATTACAATTTCATTTGATAACTGAATTTTAATCACACTCTCGTGATTCAATGGAGATCCTTCAACATGCCGCGCCACGTTAATACGTCAATTACAAAATATTATCGCGAACGATCAAATTTTGAATTACAATGTTCCAACTAATGCATCGTTGAAAGCCTTTCGACGAGCAACAACCAATGTAACTTGGCTGACAATTTTGTTACCATTTATTCCCTGCAATCTGTTACTCAAGAAAAAGTTGATCGATATACGCGTGAATACGCTTAGACATATCCAACGCTGCTGTAAGGCCGTAAATTCTTTTCAAATAATCTGTGAACAAATTTCAGAAACATATCTCATCTTCTCCGACATCTCAGTATCTTAATAACATCTTTTTCAAAGAAGCAAGATGATTCGAAGAAAAATAGAAATATTCTTTGACTTTTTTTAATATCATCTTATAATCGCTTTCAAAGTAAAAAATAGAGAGCCTCCTCTTGATTCAAAGAATCATCCAGTGATAAATTTGACAAGCATCGTTATTCAACATTGCCTTTGACTGTGCAACCGGCGCATACATATAGTTGCCCTGATGCAGGATTAATTTCATTTAACCCTCTACTTCACTCTCTACGCTCTAGCAATTTGATTGCCCTTCCGGTCGCTAGCACTCAAGCATCGTGCATCCATGCTATTAATGCGTCGACATTACAAAGCCATCGATAACAATGACTGTTCGCTTTTGCTAGTCACCGTGTTGTAAATTTCATTCACCGTGATTAAATTCGATGAAACACGCAAGAAACCGCGTACATTCTCTCCTGAAAATTGTAAAAGCAATTGGTTAGTCGAACTGAGCAATTTTCTTGTATAAACACAGTCTCATTTGCGTTAATTGTAACAACTCTTTTACTATACGTATTACCCGCTATAAATTCATAGTCTAAACTTCATAAAATTCATTAATACTTAATTTTTATCGATAAAGCATCTGAGCCAAATTGTAGTTGGATTCTGAGTAATAACGAATGCAAGATTAAGTAATTTTCGTAATGAACGTCATAAGTAGTTACCTACGAACAAAACGATGCATCTCGATCTCGATTAAAGAGAAAAATGAACGGTCGGATGAAGATAGCCTAATCGACGCTTCAATTGCAACCTTATCAATTTGATTGGCCGTGTAACGGCTCTATCTACCTAACGAGAACCGCTCCCGCGCCATTATTCGTTCCGGCATTATCGATTCATTACCTCTTGAACGCGTAACTCGACGTCCTTTGTTGCGGCCCGCTGAAAATCCACCAACTATAGTTTACTTTCCCGAAATTCGCACCTCTCGCACGAAATAGAACGATGAAAGGTAACGGGAAACCGGTGGTTCTCGCGTTTTGTTGTTCGACCTCGAAACTTGCAAAATTTAACATTACACGCTTGGAATTTCTGCAAACGTGGTTAATATCGTTTTACGCGATATTTTCGGAAAAACCATTTCAAACTTTTAATCATCTCTGCCCAGAAATATAATTTAAATATAAGTTTCCATTAATATTCCGTACACTTTGATAAATTGCAAACGCCAATAATTTCTATACTTTCGGATATCGTTACACTTTACGATCGAGGTCGACTAGTCTAAATTTAATAGCAACTGGTAATATCATAAACCAAGGAAGCGATTTCATAGAAAAATTGGTAGGAAGTCGACAGTGGCCAATTCCCTGTTGACGTAAAATCGAACGATGCAGGAACAATGTCACTGATTAGCGGAATTATATTCCTGTTACGAGAATTTTCACGCCAGCTGGCGAGGTTGACCGTCAAATTGAAACTTCGTTGGTTGATTTATCGTTGGAGAAAGAAACGACGACAGAAAATTAATTAGGAGTTCGTCACGGTCGCGAAAAACCAACTACTGGAACAACGATCCTGAGGAAAAATTTCAAACTTTTACGAGACGTTCGCATAGTTGAACCAGGTATGTGTACGATGTGCACGCACAGCGCAGCCAATGATGATGAAAAAATAAAAGAAGAAGGATAAAACAGCGCCATGGCGCAAAAGAAAGTAACGGAAAAAGCAAAGACCGGTTGGATGAGGACGAAGCTCGTTCATAGTCTCTTAAAAAGCTGAAACACGATTTTATTCCATCATCCTTCAGTTTCTCTATACGATACGTTATGTTTGTCTGTGTTTAAGCGATTGAAAATGACGATCAATATTTTATAACGTAGTTGGAAGAAAAACGGAAATGAAGGTTTTCGATGAGAAACTACTGGGAAGATGATCACTGTGCTGCATAAAGCGTTACATAATTTATGTTTACGGTATTTCCTGTACCATCGAAAGTCTTATATAAATTCTAACTAAACTCGTAAATTTAAAGAATTTCTTCGAGCTAATATAATATCGTCGATGACTACTTTTCACATAGTTCGCGCGTAAATAAAATTGTTCTTGATTTATCTTTCATATTTTTAGTCTTTGACGACAAACCTTTCAGGCGGTTGATCTAAAATCACCTGTATAGAGGTTGTCTAAAAATAATTTCTGATACAGTTCCAAGTAAAACGAACCAAAGCACCTGCGTCTAATCTTCCGAGTTCTTTGCTCGAATAATAAATAAACTTACATAGACAAAAGTCAACGGACTCTATATATTCGATTGCGAGATTGAATCTTAAATACTCGAGTACTAATTATTTGTTTCGAAACGATAAATGAACCTCTCGGGCGATCATTGGACGTAAAAAGGCCAACAAATTCTTCCTACAAATCTTCCTACTCCCATTCATCGAGCCATAATTCCGTGGTTCAAAAGAAACACAATTCAGCGTTTTCCTATTCAAGAGAGGCGAACAAAATACAGCGAGCTGCTTGAGCTTTCAAAATTCCCGGACAACGACGTTCATCGTCGACAGGTATCGCAAAAAATACCATTAAAGGGGAGTTTACGTAGCGCAAAACGACTGGAACGACGCGACGTTCAGCGGCAAAAACAGGCCACGGGGACGTCAACGGGCGAAATTAACAATGGTATTAAGCAACATAACCGGAACAGAAGCAAGACGCGGCGAGACAGTAAATTAGCTTGGCAAAGTTGAAGCGCATTGCGTCTCCACCACTTCGTAACGAAGAGTAAATGAGTCTTGCCCGAGTTCAATTTGTACCTACATCTGTTACGGCTTCTGCTGCGGCGAAACTCGAAAAATAAACGCGATAAATAAAAAACTTGAAGGAGAAAAAAAGATAACAGCGAGTAGTCAGTCAAGTAATAAATTGAAATTAGAACAAAAGGCAGAGGCCGGACGAAATATAAAACGAAACGAGAGAATAAATTTTGCGACGACGTCGAAAGAATACGTTTTGAGAATGAAGGAGGATGATGATGAATAAGTGTGGACAACTCGCTTCGTGTTTCCATTTTAAGCCAACGGGAGAAGAATTTACTTCTTTTTGCTGAGAACAGCGAGATGCGAAACTCTTTTGAAATGCAACTATTCTTGGATAATTTGATATCTGGTTAATTTAAAAATACGAGGAAAATGTAGTATGTACGTAGAAGAAGAATGACAAGGGAGTTTCAAGAATAAAGTTAAAAGTACAAGTTAGATACAAATTTTTAATAATCTCCGGCAAACTTGCAGAATAAAACTCTAGGAGGTTGTAACTCGAGTATGAATCCACCCACGCAAGTGTCCACTGACTATAAAATTTTCCAACGAGATTCATAGTAGAATAATCTACCATATAACGTATAATTAAATAAAAATCGACATAGCTCAGGCATTTTTATCTTAAACTATCTACGATTCTGATGGAAAGTGAATATGTGTTACACTAAATGGTAAAATTCTTGAGAACGTAACATCGCAAGGTTTTCTCGTTTTTTTATGGCCGTATCCGAAGCAGTTCTATCACGAGATCGGATACTTTCGATTAGCCAGGGATGTGTATCGCGAACAAGTTCGGTTCAGCACGTATTCCAACCATGCCTTCGCTCCACGAAGTAATATGTAACCTGCTTGATAGTCACGGCGCGCATCCCTGTCATCGGACACGAAACTCTGGCTTCCGCTTGTATCACGCGAGAGAAGACACCAGACGAAGATGAGGCAGCTGCGTGCTTCACGGTTGGAAAATCATTGAACTTCAGACTTAATAACGCAATGTCGATAATCATGATACGATGGAAGACTTCTCAAATGCTTTTAAAACTTTCTACGCCTAATCGTAAGTTAAAAAGATCAAATTTGATTGCTAAATTTAAAATGCAAATCGGCCGCGATTCCCAAGAATCGCAGTACTCGCAACAGCGAGAGAGACAAAAGAGACAAAAGAAGGACAACGTTTCCACCACTGACGATTCATGCGCGCATCCATAAACCGCATATTAGCCGCGCTATCTGCTTATCCGAACGCCATCCCGTCCCACCAAAGGTTAATTACTCCATTCCAATTAATGCTAATAGTATTACAGATCGCAGCGTCTCTTACACGATAATGCGACCCGTAATAAGGTGAACCGATCGCATCCTCTAATTAGTGACGATGCACGTAACCTACCACGGGAAACAAGAGAATAGCTGATATCAAAACGCGTACATCTGCGCGTGGACGCGGGATTCGTCAAGCGAAAACGAGGCCAGAAAGCTAACCCGCCTTTAATTGGTACATGTTTCGTGTTAACATCTGTTACAGGGTTACGCGTGCTTCTGCCACCAGCGCACGGCCAAAGGTGGATTAACTAATTAGAATAGCGTACGATCCGACGTGACCCAACGATTAAGATGGTACAGTCGACCTGAACTTAAGCACGATGTAATCGTCTTAGATCCGTAACGACCATCGGGGCGGGCGAGCATTAATCTTCGACCGTGTCTGGGGCTGCTTGATATGCCGCTGTGGATCCTCTGGTGATCTCGTGTCTGCCACCCCAAACCGGAGGAATCACCATCGTACCAGCCCGGGTACATCGTGTACTCGCGAGGAACCAGCTCTAACGTTTCGCTGAAATTAGCTGTGTATCTCACTATTTTTATATTTGCCATTGTATTCTAGAGCTTACGATGCAGAGAAATTTCATATGCAATGGTACGTCATGAAAATATTCGTACATTTACATTTGTTACTTTCAATAAGTGGAATAATCGCATCAGATTGAAATATTTAAAGCAACACGGTGTTTAGAACCCAGAAAAAAATGAGATATCACGACGAATTTATTAAAAATACAAATTAGTATCCAATATCGTTACCAACCAGCTTCCATAAAACTAAATATTATTCGAAACTTCCGTAGAAACATTCTCTAATTTCACGGTTTCCGCGCTTATCGCCAAATTTCCCTAAACAATTTAATCTACTTTCGAACATGCCAGAGCACGCGGACCACCCTACGAATATACGCGAAAATACGGTCACGTGTTTCACAAGCCATGAAACACGAACAGTCGGTCTTTCACGCTATTTTCGCCGTACGTGATGACATTACGTAGGTATACGCGATTTCTCGCGTGCCCCCGGAAAGAATATTCACCGAGAACGGACCTCGCCCTCGAATTCCACGTTCGACGTAAATTCTCATGGAGACACGACGCGTGTATTAAGAATTCCATAAAAAAAAAACGAAGACCCCTGTAGTTTCAGCCACGAAAGCCAAAGGAAACGTGCATTTATTACAAGTTAAACGACAGCTTGGCTTTAAACGTTCTCTCAAACCGTTGCTTAGTACATTCTTTCCTCCCGAACAGTCGTAATTGAAACATTAAAAGGCTATTACGCTTGTGTAATTACGCATTCATTATCGTCCTTGGTCACGATACTATTAGCTAGCAGGTGTACGACGTACGAGCGAAAAGAGGGTGAAGAAATATAAAAAAAAAAAAAAGAGGGTGAAGCAAATGGGTGGCAACAGCGGCATAATCGACGAATGAAATTCATCGTGTCCAGCACGCTGAAACGCGAGAGTTCGACAAACTCGTGCCAAACACGTGACCTTAGCCAGAGTTCGCGGAACCCGGCCCCCGTTTGCTATTCAAACCATGATCCGTTGCCCGGCTATGGGATTCCTTTTTGGTTCTACCTGCGAATACCTCGTCGAAGATGCGATATGGGACGGAGCAGCCGCTACATCGCGATCGATAAATCTCTACCTCGCCTCTATTAGAATCGATATCGTTCTAAAAGCCACCCTTCTTGTTCGATATCTACGTTGAGAAAACGCGAACATAATTTTTAATATACAGAACTATCCATCTATAATACGCATCTATGAATATAAAATACATAGATGATTTAATTAAAATGGTAAAATTAAATTTACCAAAAATACTTATGTAGATCTTGCCAAGAAAACAATGCAAATTTTGCTTACTTTATTCAATAAAAAAAGACGACTTGTATCTGAGAATATTTCACGACTTTTTTAGAGCCTACAACTATACAAATATTAGATTTAGACACGAATGACCTAGTTTAGGTGCGGTCGATCGATATCGTGTAAAATAAAAGATTATTTGAAGATTAAATAAAATTCTTTCGTGGCGAGCTTTCTTTATCGATTTATGGACTAGGGCGAAAAACAGGCAACGAAATGATTAACGATACACTAAATGTCCCGCGATGTAGTCTCTTAGGGCTCTGAATATATCATACGGTTAGCTTGTAGGTGCAACGTAGGTGGTAGTACAGATCAACGAAGGAATTAGGCCCAAGGGAGAACGAATCCAGTGTCCGCGAATTACTCATGCATCGTGTCACGAATTTACAACGCGTATATCGCTATTGAGACTGCGGTCACCAGAACCTAGCAGTTCGTACGAAAGGCCTGGAAGGCAGAAATGCAGACCAGCGTTCGTCGGATAATTTCTAAACTCTGATTTCTGACAATTTCTACCATAATATATCTAACATGTTTCCATGTCCGATGACGTCTGCTACAAATCCGATTGCCTTAGGAACATTGTTCCTGACGGAAGAAATTGCCTTTCCTCGCTCTACGTAAAAATAAAAATGTATTTAAAATTTAAATAGTTTGTCATTTTTCCGATATTCGTGCGTTTTCCTTTCGAAACATTTTCGGCTGGTTCGTGTTTCTTTAAATAACTCCCGCTTTCTCTCCCCATCTGCCGGATTATTCGAAATTTACTATACTCCGTGGTATTGTTCCTTTATTCTTATTCTGGCTAAACCCAACTTACAACGTGTATCGTTTACCCGACGAAAACGCGGCCTCGAAAAGACCCTCAAGGAAAAAACCACTTATCTCTCGCCACTTCTCAATTACTCCATAGCAGCCTGACGTCTTGAACCACCCTGTGTAAACGAAACGACACAATTTCCAGCGTTTCCGTTATACAATATCGAACGGACTATTCTTCTGTAAAAAAGAATAACCCGAAGAAATGTACGCACACTATGTTACTTTGAAAATATACGCGACAACTGTGCCGCTCTCTTGAATATGCAAATGGGACAATAAGCGTGTCCCCGAATTGAACGAAAAAAACTGGAACGAGAAAGTTTAAGGTAAGGCTCCAGGGAGAAAGAGCAATGATAGGAAAACGATCGAGGATAAAGGAGCGAGGTCAGGTAGAAGCAGCGTCTCGATTTACGTTTTACGAAGTTAATTGAATGGGTCCTCTCTCCCTTGTCGTAAGATCGCTTATAACGATGGGGGCGGAACGGAGCCTATGGAAGCGCAAAATGGTTATTATCTCCGGCGCCGCAGACATAGCTGGCTGAGCTTCTGATTTACGAGCTGCCCTCTCGACTTAATCCTCGCATCTACCCACTCGTTCCACAGCGACGATCCTCCTGTGATCGGTGCTGCAATTGGTCCTCGTCTTTTCAGACATCGACCAAAGACATTAACACGGTGGACGCCTGTTTCGAACCGTAGCGATCGATGCCTTTTAGGATCGGACTCTAATCGGCCGTGAAAAGCGACTGACAAGAACTAAGATACCGAGTACGACCGATTGAACCGATGTATCCTTATATTGGAAATTTTACTTTGGGTAAAAAGAGGAAGGAAGAAAAAGAATCCAATAACTTTTATACCGCGTTCGAAAAAGAAAAAGGGGTCTAAATTTAATGAATATATACATTTCTTACGTATGTTCGCCGATTTCTTCGTAACTTGTATCTTGGGTATATTTTTATCTTGGGTATATATAACTGGACTCGTTAAAAAAATTTTTTAATTTTCGTTTGTCGTAAACTATTCTTTACCAGCATACAAGTATGAACAAAAGGAAATAAATTTTAACGTCATATTCGTGATTGGAATCATATCTTGGATGGATAAGATGCAATCTTTCACCTTACAGCAATCCGTTCGAGTACCGATGTTATAAGCATATTACGAATCGAATAGAACCGAGCGACGACCCAAGAAGCGACGTTTCCTCTCCAGTTCTCATCTCAAACTTTGTCGTATCGAGCGATCGAACGCTTTAACCGATATAATATCCCGGCAATGCAGAAAAAAGATCCTCGATCCGCCAACTTACACGGAGCCTATCGATCATAATCTGTGAAAAGGTACAGCGATAAATTTGTAAATCGAGCAGAACCGAATTAAGACACGCGCAACTTGTTTTCCACGACATCTATCCGATACAAGAAACTTCGTGATAAGATCTCGCGCCACTTCCTGGCTCAAAAGTTGCAACTGTAATCAGGAAATTCTCGTGGAGGACTTACGGACTGTCTAAGGAAATTTCTCCTCCGGCTTGACAAATCGCGAGCATCAGGAACTCGTTCCCGAGACTCACGAGCTCTTCCGGTTTTTCACGGAGCTGCTGTTCGCCCGGACGAAACAAACCGCTCAATTTGTGGTCCGGCAGCCGAACGAATGACCCTCCGAGCGGAGTTTCAGCGAGTTTACGTATCGGTTCGAGACTTATCCCTAGCCGGCTGAGCCGGATCGTGTTCGTAAATGGCGCCATTTTTCACTCGGTCCGATCAAGCTGCCTCCGATACATAGTAAGATGTCGTTAACACGCACGATTGCGGCGTCGCTTAATCCAACGTACTTAATTCGCCATCGTTTGCAACGTTCCTCTATCGTCCCTTCGGTTTGACCTCTTTCCTGAAGTTCCCTGGCTTTGCCCGTTGCTATCGAAACGTCTCTTGCAGGATTTTTTTAAATCTCCTTAAGTACTTTGGCTGAATATTTAGTTAAGTGCGTTTTAATTAAGCGAAGACGCTCGAGAGGAAATAAAACTTGAAATTTACGTTCGAGTAGCGCAGTTACTTTTATATCGAAGTTTGTTTCACTTACGGAAATTAGGAAGTTAAATGCCAGCCTTTGCGTCTTCCACTGGCAACAGCCTGAATCTGCATACCTGAGAAGAAAAAGCTTGTTAGTCAAAATCAAAAGATTTACTCGCTACTACAAATCTATTCTGCATAAACATCGATAAGTAATCATTGTCAAAATTTACAAGCAATTTTGTCCAATCACCGTCTCACCGTCTGCGATCAACGAATGACGAATTCGAATAGGACGGCTTCGTCCCAACCCCACGAGCGTATTCCCGCAGTTTAATCGCGTTATATCGCGATAAGCTTCAATCCGATTTAGCCAATTCAATTTTACGAATCCTTTCGCAGACGTGCCGAGATCGTATCGCGTTTAATAGACATGCCCAGCCATCTCGCTCCGAACTAATAATTTCCTATGTGAATAACAAACCAGCGGTTCCATTCGTTTGAGTACCCATTACCGAAAGAGAACTTAGGCTCGCAGTTACAAAACCGTCTCCGTATTATACTTTATTTCAATTTCAACTTCCGAACTTCGTGATTCCACCTCATAACTGTTGAAACGTTTTAAAGTCGTCATGAAGTTCCCAATAAAATAAACATTCCGCCAAAGTTACCGCGTAGAACTTTTCACTTTTGCACGATGCGCGAACACGTATCCCACACTCGAGCCGTACGAACAAACATGTACCCGAGGCTTAACTCCTAGAAAAATGAAGTTTCGCTCGCGTGCAACGTCGCCCGACTAAAGTTTTACGAGGACTAATCCGCCGGTATTGCGCCGGAAATTTTACTATCGTGATAACATAGTGTACCAATATCCACGCGACACTCGAGAATTTAATATTTATGTGTACAACGAAAATTAGTCGCGACAGCTAGACGATGAATTTAATAAAATATTTCGCGTCCTCAGCATTACTTTTTAAACGATATTAGTTTACTCGATATTTATTATCCTTTTTTCTGTGTTTAAACAGCACGAACTCGGTTCATCGTTGGGAATAACAAGTCGTTGCAAACTGTATTCTACCGATATTCGAATTTTGAAAGTCTATGGCGAACGAAATACTTCAACCACGGAATCCTTACTTATTCCAATTTTCAGTAAATCGACGTTCGAGTACCGTTTTATTTGTAATCGAACAAAAATAAAACCAAAATTAAAAGTCGAGTCCATTTAACAACCGTCGAAATTTAATTAAAAAAAAATCATCCAACTCTCCTTTTATTGATACCCGAAATAGAACTCCGAAGGGATAAATATGAAAAATAAAACCTCCATCCTTTCGGTACAAGATCATTCAACCTCGAGCCTAAAATCGCGCAAATCTGAATTTACAAAATCCCCGCATGTTTACCCTGTCGATTCAATGCCATCCCTCTCGCCGTTTCAAGATAAAACCTTAAAAAAAAAAAAGGAAAGAAAAATGAAAGAGATCAGAAGCAAAGTCCAAATTCTATAGGAAATGAAAGCCTGACCCTAAAAGACAGGCAGCCAACTCGATCTCGTCACTCGAAGTCGGCTGCTACCTCTGTGGAAATTGAAGTCGGACGCGAAAGGGACCATCTTCGTATGTAGGCCACCGACAGCAATAACACTTTTTCCCCGGGAATACTTTACATCGACGTCGTGCCACACTCTCAAGATTCTCGTGCGATGGTAGTGGTTTGATCCGAAGAGGAAAAGAAATACGGGGACGAAGGATTGTGGAATCCGTGTATAGGATTTTCACAAACGAAACGAGCAATCTTAAGGCTAGAGGATCCAGTGTTCGAAGAGGAGCGACCGATCAGAACCTGTCTACCTTGGCTTTCGAGCTTCGTAACCTGGAGGAACGGCCTTGAGTGTCGCGGATTCCACTTTCACAAGCGACTTCCGCCCACCTCCGTGGAATCGATCCGCGTCCTCGCGGATACCTTTTTCCTCTTTCTTCTCCCCTTTTTCTTCGTCCTCTGCATCTGTCTCTCGTTCCCTTTCTCAGCCCTAGCTTGTCTCTCGTTGCAGCTGCAATGCAACCCTCCGTTCCGCCGGGGAATGTTATCCAATGGAAGGCAAAACGAAACATAGTTCTTTTACGGTTGCTCGATAGTAAAGAATACGGCCAGAGTCACAGGGGAAAGCGTGTACAAAATGCTATCTGTTATTCGAAGAAATACGACTGGCGTGGGAGAACGCTTGAACTAGAATCGATAAGACGAGAGGCGAAGGAGAAAGGGAGGATGAAAATAAGACGGTTTCATGTGTGGTGCGCTGGGTAATTTCTGGAATTCGTGACAGATGATCTTAAGATACGACGAATACGAGAGAAAGAAATATTAATGTTTCGAAGGAATATGAAAGTTATACGAGTTGATTGTCATTGTTTTCTTAGCCATAAAAATCTTTCTGTATAATAAGATCTTTTCCCTTGTTCTAGGAAATGTACGAATTTCGAATCGCTGACCCTGGATCGTATCATTCATCATCTTTATGCATGTACAGTTTTTATAGCTGTTACGATTTTCATGATCGATTCGAATTAAAAATGTTCAAATCGAAGGAAACCTCGAGTAAACCACTCTGCTGTGGACGCCCTTTTGAGACAATCTCGGTTTAATTTAGTCACGAGATGGAACGCATCTAAAGAAACTTTATTAACTTCGTTTAAGTTTCCCTTCGTGAAAAAGTAAATTGATATAGGAGAAAGTCTGGACAGTTGAAATTCTGAATTCTGGTCTCATGGTTTAATCAAATGTTAATGATAACTTTTATAATTAGCATTCCTTTGACTAAATAATTTTGTTCCGTTAGATCGACGAAACACCGCCACGGTACAATGGTACGGAACTTTCTCCGCGGACTTTCGACAAATTTCAAGATCCAAGATCTTCCAAGACCACGCAAACAGACCCGTAGCTCCTCAACGTCGTTAGAACTGCAGTTCTACGCAAAACTGACCGAAACCAAACCCATTACGTTTCACACGCCAGGAACTTCAGTTCGGGGAACACGAGACCGTGTTCTCTACGGGTCACCACATTCCACAGTCGCCAAGTTCCATCTACGTTCTACAACCGGGCGGCCAGCGCACGTGACGTAAATTCGGTTCAAGGGTCGGCGAACGAAGAGCGGAAGGCTCGTCCAACGTAAAGAAAACGGGATTGCTCGCCAACACTACTATCGAACTCCACCGCTTCGAGAACGCGCGTACTTACGAAAAGCGATACGTATCGAGTGCAATTTCGAGCGGTCGTATTTCTCCGCGTGCACGTGTGCACCACGGAAATCCGAGCGATGCCTCGACTTGTCACGCTTGTAACGTTAGCTCGTAATGTCCACGATTTAATAACGCGTACAGGACGGTATTGATCCCCGCGGGAACGCCGGTCACCGACGCTCGACCATGTTCTACTCTAACTCGCTTCCTGACGCGATAATTAGATAGGTTGTCTCGATAAGAACAGTTTCAGCCGGTTCTTTCGTGCCGACGATGTTAAAGGACGACACGGAGTCCCTTTAACGAGGATAGCACCGTAGCTTCGACGACCAGAGAATGGCTTTTAGAGTTAAGGACGTCCTTCGAGAACCATCGAGATATCTAGAATTTCAGTTGTTTGAGAAAGAAACTAGAAATTAGAGGAATAGGAGAGTTTTCGATCCGGGGTAAGGCATCTGAAACCTCCTACTTTCACCTTCTATTTTATCACTCAATCATAGGGAAATCGAATCTAACGTAATTCTATCAAATCGATCTATCGTAGTTGTGAAAAGTTGTAGGTTATCGGATATTCGGTGTATGGTGTTAAGAATTACGATACCGTATAAGTTAAACAATTAAAAAAGGCAGTAAGACAAAAGTTAATTTTGAATGGAAACTGCATTTTATTAAAACCGAAACTCCATTGTGCTTTCGACAAGCAATAAACTAGGTTCAACTAAAACGTTTCGAAAATCGTGGGATCGTGACTGTGAAGTGACTTCCCCCAAAGCTTTTTCAAACGTCGATTTGCGCCCGATTCACGCGGAGTCCACAACTGAACAGCGGTCTCTGGAAAATCGGCAATACAACGAAATGGAACGCAGTGTATTTGCAACAAATATGATGGATTGCCTGAATGATACAGAATGTGGATCCTTTCGCTGAAAACGCATTGTGCGATATTTTCTCTCGAACGTCCGCCCTCGGCAAATTGTTCAGCGCGTATGGAAGTTTCCATGCCTGTATCGGACGCTTAAGCGAAATCTATTTCGCAATTATGTCATAGCAACAACTTGGAAAGTGAAAAGAAAGAGGCGTAGGTGAGAAACGAAGTTATAAATCGCGAGCAACTTGAAATTGTTCGAAGAAGCGAGAAAAGTGGGAGGAAAGTTCGCGTAACAGATGATTTTCTGCTTTGTGCTTCGTTTCAGAAAAGTTGCCGAAACACATTTTCGTTCATGCTTTCGCTTCGTCGTTAAAAAAGACGCTGAAATAGGTTTTTCCACAGGCGAGGAAAGTTTGATGTAACGTTGAAAGTAAGATGCAACCAAGCAAATACGCGAGAGTCATGTTTCTCGTAAAACTTTTACCGCCAATCGAGACAAAGATCGACGAAGCGTTGATATACGCGAAAGACTCGTCGTAAAATCGAAAAAATTTCAGCTGCTAGGAAAATCGATTTATCGAAGGCAATAACTTTTCGAAACTCATCGGGGAATCGGTGGATGGGAAAAGAAAAATCGACCAAATGCCGATGTAGAATCTCTGGTTGGACATATATACGTAGAAGTATGCGTCGCGTAATGCTGTTAGTTGAATGCCAGTTAAAATTGAACTCTCGTTAGCGTTGAAAGTCGTACGATTCAATTTAAAATGTACACGTAAGGGAAGTCGTTATAGAAAAATCTAATTAAAAACGGAAAAATACGAAGCTAGATAATATATGGAAATATCGATATGAGCAAAATTTTTGGAAGACAAATTTCAGTTTATTAGCAAAGTTCCCCGAATATAAATCCGTATAAATTTTATCAACGATCGAATTATCAGTGATTATAATCATCACTTGACTAATTTTCATTTCTGTTTGTAGCATAGATTTTTTATCAGAGAATGATAAAAATCACTAGTATGAAGATAGATTAAACTACTTTATCGATAAAACTCAAGGTTAAACGCAATATTGAACTTAAAATTCATATCCCAATAATTCTGACTTTTCATTTGCGTAATCACTCAGCTCTATAGATGGTCGTACGATTGGAACTCCATTTCCTGAAAAGTAGGATTTCTAATCTAAAGATCACTACCTCGAGAGGGCTCGCAAATAATCGAGCGTTCGTAGACCGTCTGCGTGCTGTAATTATTTTTCCAAAATTCGGAAAATTCAATTATCCAGAAACGTACTGACTTGCCCGAAGCTAATCTAAATATCGATTTCAATTTAGCTGTTACATAGCTGCCTTAAACGACCACTCCAGCATTCAATACTCGGTCAAAGCGATCGTCACGAAACAGAGCGTATACCTAATATTCGACAAGCATCACAGCTATTCACGGGTATTAGAATGGCGGATCGTCCGAGTCGAAAACAAATGGTACTAGTCGTAACAATGATTAATTGTAAAGGGTGGCATAGGACGTGGTTAAGCGTGGTTAATCATCCACCGCGGGACCAGAGGATTCCCTCCGTGAACCATGTGACAGAAGTACGGCGAACCACGATTGTTTGACAGATAGCCGCGTCAAAACAACCACCGCGTGGTCCTTGTATCTGCAGTCGCGTGTGCATAGGCTACTGACACCTGTCGTGGCTCCTCGAGTCTCTGTCAGTTGGACTAACCGTTCGAACAATAGGATACCCAACCCCCTACCTGCGGACTCTCATACATCAAGAACTGACTAAGCTCGCTGCAAGACTCGTACGCCGTGAAATAGGACGCTCGAACGAGAATTCTTGTTAAATACACTGTCAGGCGCAAGGTTCGTCCAATTCACCGCCGAATACCGATGGATGAGCAAGGTGAACTGTTTTAAGAAGATATACGATCCTCTGCGAGGCAAAGGTCTCAGCAACGTGCACCGACTGGAATTATCGTGGTTCGAAGAATATCGGTATTGTCTCAATTTCGTCTTTGTTTTTGCGCCAGTATTTAATTCGTTTTAATTTCATTTTAAACTAGCTAGATGCGGTCAAACGATTTTTTAATGAACTCTACCAACGACGATTGCACGCATTTAACTTTCGCCATACGATTCCATCACCTTACAGCACTTTGTAAAAACGTGTAATTGTTTGCAATTATTTTATAGTTTATAAGCGAATTGATAGGCAGACGGACAAGGATCAACGAACTACCAAGCGATGGGATGCAACGGGGATGAACGCGATAGTATCCTCTCTAACGCGTTGGATCTACACCAGATTCGACCCAGTCTTAACCGAGGTCTAACCTGACTATCTAAGCTAGAGCCTAACAGGGGTCACGCACTCTGGGGCCGCTGACACCTGTCGCAAGCTCTAGAGAATCTGCCAGCCTGAATAACCGAACAATAGGATCGTGAGCTTGCACCTGCACACCTGGATCTAGATTAAACGTCGGTTAGCCAGCAAATTGGCCCATCAATATTCATTATCGCACGGTCTGGACGACGGTCAAGAATTCGATCTAACCGCTCCAGTAGTTTCATTGAAATAATACTCTTTACGCAGTGTTTTAAGCTAATTGCGAAATTTTGAGAATAAAAGAGCTATAATACGAATATAACGTACAATACAATAGGAATCCAGTAGCGAATAATTCTTATATTTCGGTGTGCTCCAAATCATGAAATTCCTAGAGAAATATTTATTCGTTAAATATACTTTGGGTAAAACGAAACTCCGATCTTATCGAAAAATTATATGACAAATAAAATAGAAAAATGGTAA
Source organism: Bombus terrestris (assembly GCF_910591885.1). NCBI lineage: Eukaryota > Metazoa > Arthropoda > Insecta > Hymenoptera > Apidae > Bombus > Bombus terrestris. The sequence continues at coordinate 12,328,130 of NC_063281.1, read as the reverse complement.
TCCAAATTCCACCAGTCTCCAGAAATTTAGCAACGACATTGGCGTATCAACAACGATACAAACGAGCCTGGTCTATGTTTGCTGGACAACGTACACACTAAGAGTATCCAAACGTTGACCGTGTTGAATAATTTCCGTCGAATCAATTCGCGTATCGAAACATCGATCGTTGTATCGTCGACCAAGCTTCGTTCCGCCATAAATTTCTCCGACGAGAAAATATAATAAGTGAGAAAAGTGTGTGCACGGCTTCAACGATAAAATTATCGAGTACGAAAATTAATAGGTGAAAATTATTAGCAAGATAAGTGAGAGATTTGTATCAATTCCAGTATTGATAAAGGAATTATTGATTCTGAAAAGTTAATCAATTTTCTATGATATTGTTAATAGAATGTCGCTAGTATGGATTATTCGAGCGTGATTAAATGGTGCGAGAAACGATAAATACATTGAATAATTCCCGTTGGATTAAACCGTGCGATTCGATCGATCGTTAGTTTAGAATGTACATTACTTAACATAGAAAAGCTATTGTGAAAGTTTCAACATATAAATATTAAAAGAAAAAACATGAAAGGCTGGAATCTGTATAGTGCTCGTGACTAATTAATTTAGACGGAAGCGACTTAACCGATGTAAATTGGTGAGTACAATCAATCCTGATTCTCAGTTGCAAACTGCATTAGATACATCCGCCCTAAATTTGATATAGGTTTCGCCCTACGATCACAAGGTACACCGCAAACGATCATTACCAACGACAGATCCTAATTAATGAACACATCCCAATCGAACGACCAAATAATCGAAACGCCCAGGACAGAGCACGTTAAACTTGTTTCAGATGAAATTGTGTGACACAAATCTCTTCTACGTGAATCTATTCCACTGCTGCCGCGCGTCTCTCTTCCGGGGAATCGGTAAATTTTATTTATTATAATCGATCGTATACTTCGACTCTTTTGCTCGTATCGATGCAATGATAAACCAAGGAAAAATCAATAGTAGCGTTACGGGAATTTAATAAACTGTATATTTCTGTAATGAACAAATCAAGTAATTTATTTTTTACGTCAAAACTCGAAATTTCAAACAGAAGCGGCGATGAAACTCAGAGGAATTAACGGCAGAAAAACACTAAAAAAATTTAATTAAACTTTCGGCAAAAATGAAACTGCTCGCGGAGATCAACCGAAACGAATCGCTTCCGATTACAAAGCATTGGTAAACGAATTTTTTTTGTGAACGACACGATCAATTAACGCAGCTACAAATCCGATATGCGCATTTCGTACAACTAGCAGCATCACCGTTGGCTATGAATAAATACGCTCGCAAATACCGATCCTTTAGCCGAGCAACTGCGGATAAACGATAAAATTACTCGATAAACCGTCAACATACAAGGAAGATATCGATGAGGGAGGAGTGGGCAAACCGATTACAATGAAACGATTTTTCGATGAGGCTATCCAGCGATGTTCACTCTAGAAAACAATCCATTCGTTTCGAGGCGAACACCTCTGTGAGCAGCGATCGTTTTCAATCGAAGAAATCGTATCGAAAACGTTGGTAACTTTCAAACACGACTCGGTCAAATATGCAAATTAAATCCTTAAGATATTTCTCAAAGTAACTTACTTCAAAAGTAAAATGTCCAATTTCACGTAGATTTAGAAACTTTTTAAACGAACATTATGCTTAAGTATAAAAAATGCATTAACAACTTATGTCCTTTTATACATAATTTTCTAACGAAAAGAAGCGTGTAAGTACTTCGGTCATAAGTCATAAGTCTCAGTCGTAAAATCTCAGAAAGAATACTTGAAAAAATTAAAGAGAATCGCAAACGAATCCCTATGAAATTAGCGGAAAGACAAACGAAATGTTGCTGTTTTCCAAAGTAAAACACGGTAAAGGCAGGAAAACGATACAATCTGTGCGAAAGTGTCCGGAAACATACGACTGCGCACTCCAAAGACACGCAATTTGCGAAACAACCCAATCTGGGAAATTTTTCTGGCTGCATAACGGTTGAATATTTTCAGACTGCTTCAATTTCCTGGCAAACAAAGGTGGAAAACATCAAAAGATGGAAAAACACGCAACTACTGTTTGCAACGAAACTGTTCCACTTGATGAATCGCGCATAAAGAAAACTAAACTGCAAAAGGTATTTGTACGTTTTGTGAATAAAGAATATTATATACATAAATTTGAATACATGCATATAAGTCTGGAAAAAGCACATAAACGTATAGAAGCTGTGTATCCTCGAAACAATTTAACCATGGAATAACTTTATTAAAATGCTACGACCAAACTAAATTGTCCGGGTTATAACGCCATAATACTACCAAAGAAACGTTGGGAATCGAATAGAGAGTTTGAAATTTTCCATTTGCAAGTTATGAAGCTACGAAAATTTACGTGCTATGTATCTTTTGCGAACAAAATTCCAAAGTAAAGGAAAGACCATGTAAAACAAACTTATAAGAGAATAGTATAATTAGTTGTAACTTTTTTAACAATTATACGACCTATGTTCAGCAAAGACATTATTGACGGACGATACTATTAACAACGAAGCCATTAATGACCACGAAAAGCGCATAATTCTTGGTTGCATGTTTACAAGTTTAAATGATATTCAGTTACATGAAATGGAGTAGATTTATCCGAAATTCGAATCTTGTCTAAGCAGAAAGGAAAGGATAACGAGAAGCTTATCGAGAAAAGTGAGCAGCCGGTAGAATCGATATTATCGAAAAGAAAGCAGCGAAGGATAAGTAACATATAGATAGACTATAACAGCACGTAGATTGCCGTCTAGCAAGCATCTAATACGAATAGGGCCCGCTGCAAACTTGAATTTATGCACGCGTTGCAGCGCATAAAGTTCCCTGTCCTTGCATACTCTCTGCACCATGACAAATTTCTCACCGTTCCAGCAATATTCCTGCTGACGGGTTAACGCCAAATATATTTTGAACGACGAAGGATCAATTTTCCTGCGAGACATCCAGTCGATCCGAGTTTAATGCGGGACAGGATCAAGTTCGAGAAGAACGTCTGGTGCCTCTGCGCACTTTTACAAGTCACACGGTGTAAGTAACTCTCGCGTAACAAATAAATAAAATTCTACAAACGTTTGCGCGACAAAGGTCTATAACCAACGATTCATTTAACAGTTTTCAGAGAGCAGTGTCTCTACAATCTCGACACGTTTTAACTACGTTTGCACGCAAAAAGTAACCTTAGACAAAGCAGAGTAAAAACAAAGAATTTTTCAATCATAGGTCGATAGCGAGAGTTAAAGAAGAACATTTTACAACTTTTCTAGACCAACAGCCCCACTTGTTACGTCGAAGCTGTGCAATACAATTCTATAAGGTTCGACATCGGTAACGTTGATCTGTTACATCAATCTTTAAAAAAAAAAAACTGAAGGTGATCGCATAAATCACTCGAAGACTCGTTTCCCTCTCAAAGGGGATTCGTCCAGCGTATTCAATACTCCTGAGACGAGGAAGATGATTACCATGACACGGTTGCATAAGAGAACGCCAAAAAGAGTATCGTTCTGCTCATCTTATCGCTAAAAGATGCTCTCGGTAAGCCACCAAGCGAATCGTTCACATAGTTTTCGTCTATTAGTGGTCCCTGACGAACGTTGTAACATGGGAAAGAGCAAAGTGGCAGCGACTAATCGCAGCCAAGCGTGCAACGTTTATCTTTATACGGAATCGCAATTAACCGCGATAAAAAGAAGATGTTCAAGCGAAGGTAGATAAATTATGTCGACCGACGCTATCGGCTAAGTAAATGACTCGAAATATCCGCTGAGTCAAACGTAACCTTCCACCTCCAGCGCGTGAAAGGATCGTGGACGTTGAGAAGCTGCATGTTTCCCGATCGCCTTGGGGGATGACCTTGGATGCGCATCGTTTTCAACGCGAGCCAGGTCAGACGTTCACTGGCCGAGAAAAGAAATAGAATCGTCCCCATCCGAGGCACCCTGATCTCTCTACCCTTTTCATCCGATTTTCTTCGATGAGCATTTTCGTCTCCAGCGTCCAGCTACCCTTATCCTCGAAAGAAATGCAAAGTCAGAAGGGTAGAAGAAAATTCAGAAGGGTCGCTCCGGCTTTTATCGTTTACGGAAACGAGCAGACACCGATTTCCTTCGCTGTGATTTCTGAGAAAATTGATTCCTATTTCTTTGCTGCCTGACGAATGAATTTTAATTTTGAGGTTCGAGCAAGGGGGTTGGTATCAGATTTATTTTCATCGTTGATTTTCCCGACATTTTATATCGTGTTACATTTACATGGAAAAGATTATATTCAGATGTCACAAATAATACTTTTTTTGGAATTCTCCAGTTTTTAATTCCTGTAAAATAATATTATTAAATATCAAATGAAAAAACTGAATGATCTTATCAATATATTTCTGCTTCCTTGATACTATCTCTTGTTTCGTTTCTTTTTCTCTCGCTTTATATTCCAATCACACTACGTTAATGATTTCTTATTGAGAAATGATAGATAGAAGAATTCAAAGAACACACGTTTCGACGTAAAAATGCAAAGAATAGATAAGATCTTTGGAATGTACGTACGTGACTTTATTAGACACCGAAGGCAAACGCGATTCTTCGATAGATATATTTCAAAAAATCGTGATTCACTGGCATCCTATTATCGAGCTTTCTGCTTTCTTATCTTCTTCACGAGCAAGAGACAGGTTCCCTCCGTCGAACAAATAAATCTCGCAATGATCAAGAAGCAAACAGATTTCCGTGTCATAATAGATTCGCGCGTAATGCGCCTCGACAATGTATACGATACGAAATATGTGTCTATTGAATTATTATTTCTTAAAATAGGCTCGAACGAGGATGCAGGATCATTCTTCCTGGAAGATCGTTAAGAATCAAATTTCCCATTCTGACAACTACGATGTACAGGATGATTCAGAGTATCCTGTCACACTGGACATCTTTTTCTATCTTTGAAGAAGTACGATTTGCGTTTTTAAGATTAAACAGCACCTGAAATTCCACATTTCACGTTTATTAGAAAAATATTTCTCGAATTACAAGGGAGTCGCAGTAAAATTCGTCCCTTAAAATGAGATTCAAGCACTTTGAACGCTGTAAGGCTACAAACGCACAAACGATCGAAGAACAGCAATAAAACTCTCTAGGAACAAACAGCAACAGAACGTAAAAGGAAGAATATAAACAAGCAAGAAAGGAGAGAAAAGGGATTTTGAAATCTCCATCTTTCGCTTAATCGGAACTGGGAACTCTTCGATCCCAGCCGAACTTCTTTGCCGCTCGACCCTTAAACCAATCGAACTCGCCAACTTCCGAATTCAGATTTCCTCGAATCTTAAATTCCATCTCCGTCTTATGAAAATTTCCAACGCGAAAAATCACGGCCAACCATCGAAAAAACTTCAGTCCTATTTTATCCGAAGAGAAAGATTCCCGAGGTGACAAGAAAGGGAACCCTTCCATCGTCGGATCCGAAGGAATGCCGGCATCGAAAATAGTGTACGATTCCCAGCCTGCAACCCTCGTCAGGCAAAGGATTGAACCTCCACCCTTATCCCCCTTAGCCTTGGCGCGATCTCCGCGTTTTACGACCAGCGATTTATCGGGTCGGCCCTCCCTGTCCTCTCTATCTCGCCGCCTTCCTGAAGCAGTCCATAAATTGCAGCGATGTGCCGGAAGAAAAGGAATGAAAAGGGGTTGAAAGGAAGAAAAGAGGACGCAGGATGAGCCCCGGTTGCTCGGCGAACGAGAGGAAGGACGGTGGAAAGTTGCACACCGCGAAGAAGCAGCGGCAACTTGAATAGAGGCCACACGGTATACCGATTCCTCGGCGTTCCTTCGCCGACCGACGGATCCAACGACCGAAATGCATCGAACGTATATGGCCGTTCATCCCTCTTCTGTCATTCGCACCGTGGGACTCGCAAGCAAACGACCGCGCGCACATTCATACGGTGCAACGCGTAAAGAACGGACTATGAACGCGTTAACCAGAGAGCCAGCCGACTGTATGAGTACACCTCCGTTTATAAATATGGGAACGTTGCAACGAAATGAAAAGATGCGTCTGGAAAGTTTTTGAAAAATTAGCGACAACTTGAAGGATCACTGTCGCGATTGGAACCTCCGAGAATTGGATCGAGTACATTTGAAAGTTCTAAAGAACTGATATTTTCGACATTGTTATTGAATAATGCGTATGCTTATGCATTTCTGACCAGTGTAAATATGCAAAGATACAAGCGCAATAAAAGAGAGTTTAAAAGAGAACTTTTGTAAATTCCAAAATTTGACCGATTGTCCGCTTTCCCGGCAAACTATGTCAAGTAGCTAAATTTTCTATAAGATCAGAACGACTCCGCAAACTTCAGAGAAAATGTCCTACTTCCATTTCGTTCGATCCGATCTACCCTACCGTGGCTATTCCCTACGGGTATTGATAACGTATCCAACTCGAATATGTTTCACGTTTCGTTTAATTTACGCTAGCAGTCTATTTATGAATGTACGAGGATTAACAGGATGAAGAACAAATCACGGAACCGGACGATTGCTATTTCGTGATTTTTCGCGTTGTTGTTTGTTAAAAATACGCGCAAACATTCTCTTTCCATCCCTTTCGCTCTTTTTAATCGGGTGAATTGTTTACGTGGTGCATCGGATGTTGCCGAATGTTACGAAGGATCGATGTACAAAAATTGAATCCAAGCATTGTTGGGTAAATATTTGTTGGATTTTATACATTTATGAATACCGACTGCATTAATACAGATAAACAAGGAACGAAGACGAAGAAAAGGCTAGATACGGTAAAATTAATGCACGGACATGCGGGTGTATTGGCTATTTGGATTAATTAATTCAAGAAAATAAATTAATATTCCATACGAGTATCTATCATTGATCGATGTTGTGTAGATATCTGAATGAACGTTTGCCAAGAAACTGTGTAGTAGACTTCTTCGAGGACAAAAGTATTACTAAAATTTGCAATAAATATTTGCAAACGAAGGCCAACGATGATACCTATCTGTTAAAAATCATCGTCGATCGAGGAACAAATTACTATCTACCAAAAAGCATGAAATTCAAAATCGAAGAAGCTGGAAATACAACTGTGCAGGTTCTCGTAGCTCGTGTTGCTTGAATTACACAAATTGCGCAAATTACGCCGATCGAATACGACAAGACGCAATTTTTCACGAAGATAACCGCGGCCACGAAACCTTGGCCAGAATACGGTGGTCTCATTAAACGTTTGCCCATTACTTTTCTACGACTTGAATTCGACTTGAAATACGGTAAGTATTAAAGCTTAGGTTGGCTGTGTCTATAGAACGATGCGAATTCGTTCGAGTGCTACTCGAAACTCGTCACTTTTTCTTCGCCGTAGAGAAATACCGATGAAATAATCGCAAACCGGAATTAATATCCGCCGATTGAAAGCAACCCTGCCGTGATCTCTTAAATTCATCGTTCAAGAATCATGGGAGTCGTTGTAATAAATATTCATAAGAGTCTCGAGAGCACGCGTTTACTTGCCCGCAGGGAAATACGAAGTTCGATGAAAAGGAAGGCCAACCGAACCGGTTACGCTCTTTCATAAACCGAGATGCGACGTGAAATGAACGAACGAAAATTCGAGGTGACTTCAGATTTGAAACGCTGCGGAGATACTTCATCAACGATGTAATAAGTGATCTATTTCACTGGGCTGTAATTAGATTTCATTCACAGAGCGAACTTTGGAAACTTGGTTTGAGAGTTTTAACGAGGATTTGAGATGAACAATTTAAAGAGGCGCTGGCAGTTTACATTGGTAGATATTAGTGGTGCACGCCATATGGCCATTTTTAATTTCATACGAATACCTTCGAGATAAGATAAAACGTGAATTTTTTATTGCCCCTAAGCGCTCATTTTTTACGTTGGTAAAACAAATAAAATTTGGGGGCCAAACTTATGAAATGAAATTTTAAACTTTGCTGCATAATTTATTGTCCCCTGCTGTTCTTGAGAAGATTCAAGTTTGCAAGAGTATAAAATTTCAAATATTTTATATCTCTCTTTACTGGCATATTCATCGGCCCTCAAAATGAAGGAGAACACGAGTTTTAATAGCTCGCGAATTAAAACCGTGTTCTATAAGAAAGATATACGATCATAAAGTGAAACATTCGGTTTAGAAAGAATTAAGTGAAATGTTTGTTTGCAAAAGAAATGTATGTTTTGCAAAAGATAATTTGAAGTATCGTTACCGACGTAAAGCCATAGTACATCTTATACCTCGAACATTCTTCGTTACGATCTAAAAATCTGTCAAACGATTCGCGACATTGTCTAAATCACGTCAAACGCGATTAACGCTATGCACCGAGCACGCAAGCGTAACTTATCAGCAAAGTCTTCCGGAAATAGGTCGTTCGCCGCAAGAGGAACCGCCGAAAATAATCTCATCGTCTCTGGAACAGCTTCGCAGAGCTGGGAATCGTGACAACGCGATTCGTCTTCCGTAGCGATATTGCCATGAGATTTTTCTGCACACGCGTCCTCCTCGTTTCGACGAGACCCGCTCAATATCCAGCAGGATATCAGATCCCGCGTCCAGGAACGCTTTATCATCGGAATAAGTGTAGCGAGCGGTAAACTCGAGCGGATAACGCGTATCGTCTTCGAGAAAATACAACGAGACTGATCGACTGGTGAGCGAGTGACTACCGGAAGGGACGTGGAACGAGGGTGAAACTGCCGGAAGAAAAGGGAGAAAAGTACGGTAGATATGTGTGGTATGGGAGACTTTATTTCCGTCTCGGAATCGTTCCATTTTATTTCGTCCCTTGACTTTCTCTATTACGCCTCGACAGTCGCCTCGAATACATATATCGCAGAACGAGCAAAGTTAATTTCAACGCTTATTCGCGGCCTTCTTATTGCGTCCGTTATATATGGTACAGTGCGTGGTCCGCATATCTCCCGCCGGACTTTCATATCGGCAATTCCGATAACGAAATATTCTCCACTACGATTTAAACTTCTAACATATGTCACCTTGGAATTGCAAAATATCCTGCAGATTCTAAGCTCGTTTTTATTCAAAGATATCTTGGAATGCGTGTGTTTGTACATTCACCTTTGTATTTTTCTCGTGGGCTGATTACTATTTCTCCCTTCTTTCTATCGTCTTCCTTATTGTTCTCTTCAGCTGCCACTCCTTGCTAGAATTCGTTTTTATATACTCGTGCTATCTTTTTATTTCCGAGAATCCTTCCTTTTCATATCTATACACCGCATCTTCTCTTTTTCCCTACTTCTTTTTTATGCGGTTATGCTATTTTGCTATTGCCGCGCACCTATTGTTGGTTTCCTACGTTACCGCTTACTGCCATTGCTAGAATACACCTTACACCTTTCTCGGCGTACCTTCGTTTCTTTTTTACTCTTTGTAAATCTTTTTCCTTTTTTATCTTTTTTTTATCATATCGAACTGCGTTAATAAACAGTAACACCTCCGTAATAGATGCAAAAGTAATAAATTACTTTCCATCACTGGTTCAGGATTCATGACAAACACCTAGTTGTTGATAACAAGAAGAAACTCAGAAATGTTCACGATAGTCAGAGTTATTAGGCATGATTTTGGAGAAAGTGAGCCCAGTTGCAACCACCGACTAACCACAGGGTGGACGCGCCGTCCGTGGCAGGTACTCACCAGAGGATAGTTGATAACCGCAGGATATACGTTCGGATAGTCGAGTATCTCTAATGAATCGACTAAGAACTCGTCGATTAAATTATATCTGCCTTCAATGTATTAAAACTTTGGTCTATACGGTGGTTTCACATTTTACAGGGTATAAAAAAATTGGATTTCATCAAGCTTGCTGATAATTAATCTGGGCACGTTCTCGAGCATTTTTCCAGCGCGAGGAGCTGGCGGGGTTAATTAAAAAGTGACTCGTAGCTTCCACGTTGTCGCTGCCAATTTACAGAAACCAACTGCCGTGAAACGAGTCAATCCTGTCCTCTATATCCTTTATCTCCGTTGAGATTTTGATTTCAGATCTTTGTACTTAATCGCCATACATACGAGAGAAGATACGAAATAACGACCAAATATGACGTTTAAAAAATAAATTCAGCTATGCATGAAATGAAAGAAATGAAACGTATTGACGATTAGATATCAGTCAGAGGAATTAAAGGTGTGCGTCTGTCAATGAAGAATTTGAGAAAACGAAACGAGTACTCGATACGAGAGAAACGTCAAAACAGGAAGATGCACGTACGTAATTTCTATATTGTGTTTCCCTAACTTTATTACGTTATTTAATTTTTACAACAATTTCAATATGCTCCGTCTCGCAGTATTTCTATCCTTACGGGATGAAACTATTACGTATTCCATGCTTACGAAAGTAAAATATGGAAAATGTAACGATTACGAAAATTGAAACGTTGCAAGCGGATAGCAATCGCCACTTTTCAAATTTTAATACTTGCAAATCCATTAAAGCCAACAATAAAGGGAAATTTAATGACGCGATTCCATCCAGACGTCATTAGAATTCTCATGCTTTGGAACGTCAGAGAAATGCAATCCTTAATGCGCCAAAGAGATCGAAATAGATAAAGCATGGGAATGGAGGAAGAGGTATTAAGCGATTTCGCGATGCTGAACGCATTTGACCAACGCAATGCTTGTTCGACGTAGGATTTGCTCTGAAACATTAACACAGTCCGATTAAATCGACCAATGTACTGTAGAAGCGAATGCTGCGCTGGTTATGTGAACTTGAAATTTGCATAACACCAGATAGTTCACTTACTTGATACGATTAACCGACCTAGATACAGAGATCATCTTTCTCCCTGAAACTCTGTTTTCATGTCTTAAGCTGAAACTATTTATAATTATAAATAAAAGTCGCGTCGCCGATGACGATAAACTAGCTACTATTGTAAATTATAACTATAATTATAATTATAAATAGTTCATCGTTATCGCTAACGTGACCTAACACTAGCGTAATCTATATAATTTGAAAAAACAAAGTTTCTGAACAACGCGACGCGCCTCTCTGAATATTAAAAAAATTCCTCCGCTTATTTTATAAATAAACGATTATAATCGGACTTTCATACGTATACGGTTCAAATGTGAAAGATTGGTGTGACTTTATCGAAGCTACGAGAGAACCTGTCACGAGTTATGCGCATTCTTTATCAAGCTCGCGTGATTTACTGGAAGCGCCGGTTCACCAGGGTAATTTGTAAGTGTATGCGAATTAATGGCGCGAATGGCATTTTACGAGCCGCTCTATTTACGGCTACGTTGCACTTAATGCTCTGGAAACGATGACTTAGGTGTCATTAAACGCTATTGGCATGCAACAAGTGAATATGTTAGGATTCGCGTGTATTACAATTTCTTTCTAAAGATTTTTTCCCTCCTTTTAATAGACGTTCGAGGAACCTACACTAAAATCTCGATTAATACGCCTTTTCCTTTATGGCGTCTCGGGTGTGCCATAAATTAACCTTTCTGCGTTCAAGTCGTACCTAATCTACATTTCGGTTTTATTATTACCGCTGTTAATGCAATGTTTGTTTGGAACAATCGGATCTCTTTTCTTTAACTGTTTGTTTTTCACGTCTCGTTCAGATTTCAATTTTACGTATTCTTGCAGACAATTCCTTTATTTATGGTACGGTATTATCTTAAATGGTAAATAGTGATAATATAGAACAGAGTCAACGATTCCGGAGTAAATAATACCATATAAAACGCTCAACAACACGTGCAAAATAAAACTTACTGGAGTTTAATAAACGCGACTACTACAATTATAATTACGAATCGACAAAAAATCTCCGATACGATCCAGGATGCGTTCGTGCAAAGTCTTACAAAAATTAAAACACTCCTCCGACATTCACCGTGCTATTTCAAACAACAGAGTGAGCAACGAAACGCGGCCAAATATTGTAGTAACTCCAAACTACACTCTATAGTTACTCGTAGCTTCTTTCGCGAGACAAGTGGCTGTTCGAAAATTTCGATGCTCCAGAGCAAGAGGAATGCTATAGAAGTGTACGACGCAGAAAGGGAAGAGGGTGTACCCTTTGCACCGAGGATTAAAAAACGGTAAGTACGTGCGAACGCGACACGCGTCAAGGGGTTTTCTCCGTCAGAAGCTGGCCAAAAGAGAAGACATATAGAAGTCTCTGGCAGAAGGATTGCAGAAAGGAAGGGCAGAAAGCGTGGTTACGAATTCACAATGGCATTGTGTAACTGTTCCACTCCTCACCCCTGGCTGCTGCACGATTTTCTCCTACGGTCACCCTCCCTTGCCGCCACACTCTCTTCTTCTCTCGTTTTAAGTCCTGCGACTCGCTCATTTTCTCTTTGTACACGTATATATATATATTGCACCCTTTCTTCCCCTCTTTCCTCGTCTATCTAGTTTCATCCACTTCACGGTACTTGCCGTGAACGCCATTAATGGTTTCCGTTTCCGGTGTCTCAATCTCGCATTCTCCGCGCTTTGCCTCCAAGCCGCACACCTATTTCTATCTACCTCTGTACTCAGACTGTACTTTTCTATCTTTCTCTCTCTCTCTCTCCCTTTTTATCCCTTTCTCTCCTTATATTTTTCAACGAAACAAACGAAGAACGTAGCCCGACTTTGAGAGCGAATCATCGCGAGGACGCGCCAACGTGTATCGTGCGTGGGTGCACGTTAGAAGGGTGCAGCGAGTAGACCAGGCTAAACGAATACGCCAGGTTTATAAGGGTGAATACAAGGAATGATGTTTCGTAAGCAGGCCATCGGAAATTTCTTGTATCCATGAGGACGGTAATCCCATTGGTAATCTCGCAAGAGAAAATTCAGAAGGTTATGAAGCTTTGTATACAAATTGAGCAATTTATTCGTAATGTACCTGCTAGTTTCTATTAGTGTGACAGGACAATATGATTTTTAACGCGTGGAATCACTCCATGGGGAATACAAAATTGTCTTCATTACATGACAAATTACGAATATTTAATTCAAAGCAACTGAATCCGTAAAATTACAACATAAATCCTCACTGTTGAGCAATTTCATCGCGTAGGATTAAAAGACGATCGCCGATCGAACGAAGTGGCGCTAGAAATTCCCATCGATATTTCTCTTCCATACATTAATGTGAATGCGACCGAGAAACAGAATTATTTTTTCAAGACTATCAATTATTTGTCCTCGATATCGGTACATTCGACCCGAATATTTCACACGAAAGTGTTTACGAACAGTGGAACGATTTCTATGGCGATTGTTCGCAAACTCATTAATCGAGGGCGTGAGGAGAGGGGGGTCTTGATAGCTTTAAACGATTCGATCATGGATTCCTTCTTCGTGTTGGCAATCGGCCAACGCGTTTTCAAGAAAGTATCTGAAAAGCCGGGCAGCTATTTGAATCACATCGTCACGTTCTACCTTGTCGATCGGTGACATCGGTAATAGAAAGGATCGATTTGAGTTAATGGATTTATAGTTGGACTGAGAATTTCATTTGACTTTCCAGGCAATTTCTTTCATCTTGTTAAATCTGGCTACATTTGATGATGATAGAAAATCCATCCTAAAGTACGTTCTTTTAATAAAAATTAATTTACAAATATCGAAAAGATAAATTCTCTGAAAGATATTTAATAGATGTTCGTTTATCTTTCTCTCTTCGGTGTGATTAATGTTTTTATAGATACGATTAAAACACATTTAAGAGAAGTAAGAGAGAGAGAGAGGGAGGGAGGAAATTATAATACTAATGAGATTTCTTCCGAGTAATCGATGATCTCATACTCAATTGCAGGATTTTCCAAAGAATAAATACGAGCCGCGCTTACCTCTATAAATATATATTTGATATGGCAAAACACGTTTAACGAAAGGGGTACAGCTAGGATATTCTACTTTTCATTAGCTTGTATCAAATTCTGACAAATAACTTTCCCAGAACATTTATTTCTATACCGCAAAACTTTACACGAATTTTGGCCAAGTTTGTTCAAATCGCCATGATGTTTGATCCGTATTCTCAATGGCTCTAAACTCGAAAGAAAAATCGAAACCATCGTCCGTATGAGTCATTGCATTCGCAAAATTCGGCGGCTGATTCTCATTCGGCAGAACCTTTGGTCTCTGTTCCTGAATAGAGATCCTTCGTCAAAGAATCCTCGCCTATAAATTTCTCCGAGAAGCATCGCATAAATTGGTACGAAGTAATGGACATCGAGTCTATCGAATCAACCCTTTGAGAGGGTTCCGTGAAAAAAAGCGGATGAGTGGCAAAGAAAGGAGAGGAAAGGGACAGGGGGGAAAAAGGCAGATCCGACTAACTAAATCTTTGATAGCTCGGCTCGATGGTGTTTCCACGCCAGCGATTCTTCCAACGATCGTTCCCATTTCGGCGGAGTCGTAAAGTCGGATTCGAAATTCAGCGACGTGACCCGCACCAGCCAGCGGCATAAATTCTTCGTCGTCTAGGGCTTCACCCGATGGAAGTCGCGTGATCGTTAAACCATCGAAATCCCCCTCGATTTATTATCCCCGCTCTCATCGTCGATAGCATAAACTCCCATCCCATTTCTCCTCCGCAACGATCAGGATTAATTTTTCGAGATCGTGGCTCGTACCACGTCGTGTCGAGCTTCTATCCGACCGAACGTGCCAAAACTTGTTGAATTCTTGACCAGAAGACGATTATCCGATATCTGACGTGATATGATACGCCGTAGAATTTTTATCGTACGATTGTGTTTAATGCGTGCATAAAGTTCATTTTTACGTCGAAGAAATACACATATGTGCCTATTTCCGAACCTCGAAATACGATAAGATGGTACAGCAAAGGATGTATTATGATAAGAAATAAATTGCACTTTTACGTCGAAACAAAGAGCGGACGGAATATCGAATAAACGAATGGCTTTTATATCGCTAAAAGCCAATCTCCATAACTTTTGCAGCCAACTTTTTCAGAAACTGCATTTTAACAAAATTTAGCCTGCTTATTAAAAAGCTTTCAGCAACATTAAATTTTTATAATGCGAACTTTGATTTCCTACCTGTTCTGCTCACACGAAAGTTTATTAAACCGTCAAGTAATGCTTTCAGCGACTATGTTTCGTTTCCGCGTATGTATAGATGTACGTGTAGGCGCGAAATTTAAATTACCCTTAGCGAAATATTGCTCGTAATTGGTGCTTCGTTTACATTTTTTGATCGACAGTGCCACCCATATACGTATATTTCGATATTTCGATATTTCGATGGAAAAAACGATTCCAGTAGAAACTACACGTTTGTTTTCCAATTATAAACCAACTCGACGAAGAGATACGCTTTTACGATTAATTAAAAATTGGAACAATGGCTGATAAAAACGAGGAGAAATATTTCACTTGTATTTCCGCAGAAATTAGCTACGGCAGAAAAATTCTTCAGGCTTTCCATTTATTCTCTGCCTAGCTTCATTTGCCTGGCAATTACCTCGAAAACTTGTAATTATCCTCGTCAGTTCCGCGATGGCTTTGGATTTAGGGGATGCACTTCGAATTTAACGATCGTCGACAGCGCAGAACTTTATCGCTTCGCAACTCGGGCACGGTTTTCAATCTTTTCTCTCTTCTTTCTACCTTTTTCTACGTGATGTAACCTCGAAGCGGCAATCGAACGACGATTTTCACTTTTTCTACGTTATAGTACACACGATATGTCATGTAATTACTTCCGTTTTAAAAGTGACATGAACTTCGAGCGATATTCCTAAATGTTTAAACTAACGTTCGATAAATTCCTTTTCAATCCCTTTATGACTAACCGAACAGGAGCATCGTCTTTTAAAAGGGTACTTTTCGCGACTGGACGTACTATGCTTTTTTCGCCTTACGGGGAGAACGCGAATCGAACGGTGAATCTATGTATTTAAAAAGCCGGATTTGTAAAAGCGGAAAACAACGGATTGTAGACAAGCGGAAAGTAACGGATTGTAGACAAGCGAAAAGAGGTAAGAGAACGCGTGCTTTGGTTTTCAAACAAAAATTGTTTCGTTCTCTTAGTAAAAAAGTTCCATACATTGCGATGCAATCGTTGCTTTAGCAGATATCATATCGAAGAGAAGTATCGGAGAAGAGAACATAGTCAGCATAATTAATTTTAATAGGAGTGCACGCACGAAACAGTAATCATAATAATATTATAATAGACACGTTGAAGAACAGAAAATAAAGAAGAAACATCGTTTCAAAAACATACTTTTTCTTTCCTTTACGTAATGTCAGCCATTCGCGACAAACGAGTCTTAAAAAGCGCGAACATTTAATAAGCACCCTGCTACGTGACGACATGACAAAGGCCACGAAGCCAACTAGGAATTACCAATAGTCGCTCTTTCGACTAACCTTTCGCCGTACAATTAGCACACGGAATAAAATGCAATTCGAGAATAATATCGAAGCTAATAACCGTTATTAGCCGTCTAATGTTTCGTCCCCCTTCGTTCGAATGCATCTTATTGGTCTTAGTTAGACGTTAGGTATCTGGGAACAACGCCGTTCTCAGACATCCATTCGAGAGTCCACGAACGCGTCTAGAGGATCGGCCAAACATCGTCCTACCTATACACTCGCAACGTATACCGATGGAATTCCGAGGAAGACCTTAAATCTCCCTTCGAACACAAAGCGTGGTTCATTCACGAGAATAAGAAGAGCAGGAGCTGACCCTCGACAGGGCCGCACTTACACACTCTATCAGCCTAATAACCTTGAAATTAAGTTTCTGCCGGTCGCACGGCGATCCTTGCGGATCGGTTACGCTCTCGTTCTAACAACCAAACTTTCCGTGCTTCCGCCAAGAGGTAATAGATGTGAATTGAATAAGAAAGAAGGGAAATGATATTCGAAATGGTTAATTTATCCGGAGGAGAAAATTCTTTTTAAATAAGAAGAACGATAATTCGAAGAACTACGTGCACGTTCTCGATTATCGATCCCCGATGTCGAATGAAATTACGAACTTGAAATATCGTGATTCTTTGAAGATTTAAACTAGACGGAATAGCGTTAACGTTTTTACATTGAAGCGAATCATTTTTAATTATCTGCTGATTGTGATGAATAATAAGGGTGAAAAACAGCGTAATATCAATGTAATCTATCACGCCAATTCGATCAATTTAATCAATTTAATACATCAGACCAAGATCCGTATCAATATCGATAAATAAACAGTAAATTCCATCAAACGTCGGTGTCTTAAGCTGATCCTATTAGATATTCTCTTCCGTTGATCTGAACTTTCCATTATATCTGACTCGTTCGAGCGGAATTTCAAACTCTTCTTGAAATCCATTTTTCATTTATATTCAACGACATGATTCGCGGTAGTATTCGGTGAAAGAAGGGGCTATAAATCAATTGTTGGAGCACCATCCGTTAAAAATAAACTTTATACTTGACATGGAGCGTCTTCTTCTCGAAGCGAATAAAAGATCTTAAGCCAATTCCGAAAAACTCGTCACCAAAGGAATCAAGATGGTCGTAACTCGGGGATCGACCAGATCGTATATATCCGACCCAAAGGAGTTTCTAGTCATTCTACTTACACGTTCCTTTCGTTGCTTCGCGTTCATCCTGAATTCTCGACCAGTTTACGTTCAATGTCTACTCGTTTGGAATTTCGAGAATTTCCACCAAGCAGTTCCTTGATTAACTAGCGTACACTAGCGAAGCAAATCGTGTTCGAAGAATTTGTTTCATACTAATCCGTAAGCCTCACTCGCAACGAACTTTATTATCAATGTACCTTTGTATGGACAGTCGTACGTTGGTAGATAATAGGATCGCTCCGTAGATATACGAAGGAAAAGAAAAGAAAAATGACAACATGTACGACAAATATATATGATCAGAGAAATACACTACAAAGTACGAGTAATAAAAGTAAAGTAAAATCCGATGAAGGAATATTTTAGAAGGCGCGTGTTGATCGACTAAATAAATAAAATGATAAATGAACGTCGTTGCCGTTGCTGAACAATATGGGGACTGTAAAAAAAAAGCCATAAGTAGAACGACATAGTTCGACATAAATTATTATGGATAGTAATCTTTGCAAGTTAAATTCTTCACGATCGAAATTTGTCTTTCTCTGGAAAGAACCCGTTATACCTGATTACCTATAAGCAATAACCATCGAATGAAATTTCTACGCATTGTAATTCACGTTCGAGTCGTTTGCCGAAACGATATTTCGATTTCCACGATTTCCACTCGAAAATCACATTTGCCATGAAACAAAGTATCGACTATAACACTTGCACGTTGCGCCAGTTGCGCTTAAGGATCGCGTAAAGGTAGAGAAAATCCGCGTTCTAAAGGCGTGCGTGACTTCATTATAGGTCGAGTCGGTGGCGTCCCTTCGTTCCGCAGCCTTTAATCGACACGACCTCTCCTTCTGCTTACTGGCAACCCGCTTTTTCCCCTCGTCGAATCGCTTCGAGTGGCCTGTCAGCCGAGAATCTGCACGTCCATGGAGCAAATTATACGAGAAAATGCACGGTTTCGCCGAGCACGTAATCGGTTTGCCTGGTAAAGAATCAAAAGGTAAGTAGGCGGCCTTCGTAGGCCATCGACCAGCAGACCTTTCTCGGCCGTTCATTCGATGTCGCGTGAACTTACACGCTCTTTATCTCTCCTCCGATGCATATGAATGAAGTAACTTTGTATGCACGGCTCGGAAAAAATAATTGATACGAAGATTCCGGCAGAGTTTAGTAGAACGATATTTTTAACTGGCACTGGGAACGATTAGGCTATAATTAAAGGCGCTGGTAGATCGTACATCGGCGATCGATGAAAATAAGACTCCCATTTTGGAGGAGCTATCTTTTTTACGTGTCACAGCGATCGTTCCTTGATTTGAAATTTCGTTACATCGATTTCCATCATCGAGATGGCCGCGAAACGATTCTATTAAAAACTTCGCTCCATAAGGCTCTGACTACCTCGGTGAAAGCTTTTAAACAAAAAATCAAACGAGAAAATTCGGTCAAACAAGATGTTGGGAGATAAATGTGATAACGGTAAATTGAAGCACGATATAAGATTGTGAGTATGAGATAGGTAGATATTTCGAGCTGTCCGTAGAGATACAAGACGATTAAGAAACTCCAGTTCACTGATGTATCGATAATTAGACACCGTGGTATCGATACTGGACGTTGCAACAGCCACGTTCGTTAAACCTTTGTATTACTCGTACTGTTTAGTACGTCTTCCATAAATACTAAATATTTTTTATCGACGATTCGTAAAACACTGTAGAGAAAAAGTTTACAATGAAAAAAGTTTGTACGATCCAATTACCACAAGTTTATACTTTTACGTTTCTCGTTTACTCGTGTTATTAAAGTTTCTCGTACCTGAATGATTAAATCTTCCTATTAATTCGGATAATAGTCTACGCCATAATCATTCGCGTAATTTTGTAAATTTTCGAAGAGTGAAAGTTTCTCGCGGAGAACAACACGCGTGTAATTGCAACCAGCTTTCCCAATAACTCTCGTGTCCTTGCGTCAACAACGCACGGAAAAAGATGAGATCTAACGGTAAAAAAATTCTCTGCAAGATTCTATATGGTATATCAAGACGACACAACAGTTTTGCTGTTCGATGTGACTTTTGAATTAACCTTTTATCCGTTCTTATATTATTAAATGTCAGAAGTTCATTCTAATGCCATATCGCGGTAGTGGTTGACACCTTTGTACCAGGTATAGTCGAGCAAAGAATCACGAGCGATGCTGGGATCAAAAGCGCGCCGAATGAAATGTTATCGTCGTTCCAATTTATCGTCATTTGAATTCGCCGTCATGTGAAAAGAAAAGACATTTTTTCCGTATTTTCAGTTTTATTCTCGTCGACGCTTAAGGTAACGAGATGAAGTATTAAACTAGAACTACAGCACCTTTCTCTACGCTTGATACCAAGACGGAATTTAAAGTAAAAAGATCAAAGTGTAACAAACGTCGTAACTTCGATAATAAACGGACAAATTGCATGAATAACGCAGAAAGCTGGCTGTCATCTCAGAAAATACTTTCCGTTATTAATAAACGTTCAAACGCGAAACCTACTTCTTCATCCCGGGTGATGAACTAATAATTCAGAACGTTAATTTCCAACTGGTACGTTTGAAGAATGTTCGCGAGAATCGCAAAGTCATTAGCAAACTGCTAACTACATGGGGCGCATGGAAATGAACATGCTGAATATAGGTACCTGGTGTGTAGCTATACTTTAGTGAGCGTCTGTGCCTCGGTTTTCGATAATGAACCGATGAACACCGTTGTTACGATTTTTAAATAAACGAAAAATAAACAACGCGCGGAGCTACCTCGAATGCTGTTGGGATCAAAGTTAATAATTAGTTTCCTGCGCGATCATTACTAATAATAAATATTACGGAATATTTCGAATAGCTTTCTTTAAACAGAAGAAATATCAAAAACCTTAGTGATCTGAAAAATGAAGGGACAACGAGATTCTTGGTAAAACTCTAAACCACCAAGAATCATATTCGGTGTTATGATAATCGTATTCGACGTTATAACTTCCAACGCTGTATTTTATCACGGTATTGTACGCATATCGAAAATTGAATATTTGAAAAGGTGCAAGAATATTTCGATTTTTCGAACCCGTCTTGGTTGTATACTCCCTTAATATCCCGAAATGGAATTATCAAATATTCTAGAGAAAAGAGGGAGGAGGATGGAGATCACCGGATGGGAACAGCAGAAAGCGATAACGACCGCTTAAAGTTGCACACTACGTCAAACGAGGCTCCTCGACATGGCTCAATTAACTTCGCTCGTGATTACGCTCACGAGTCAAAACTCGATCGAACTTGTCAGAACAAAATGACCATCGATCATCGTCACATTAGACAGGAAATATAGCGAGCAAGAGGGAACGAGAACGGGTAATATTAACGCGCAATATGACGTTCGTCACGTAACAATGGCTCCGTACAATGCACTGGCTACAAAGGGAACACGCGACGATCGACGAACACGTTCATCTCTACGTTTCGATCGAGTGAAACTCGATAGTTACGTGTGACTGATCAATATTAACGTTCCTAATATCGAGTAAAATCTTCGCACGTTAGAACTTCGAAATTCATCAAATTTCTTCCTTTGGAATTGTTGCTCCTTTTTTTAGTAGATACGGTGATTAGATTATTTCTTTGATATCCCCAAGAAACCATCGATCGTGCCTGAATATGTTTAATGAAATTGTTTTTATAAAGGATAAATTGAACACTGTGGGATATCAGGACATGTTACGCGACGCATATTTTTCCGCTTGATAATTGCATTTTATAATTGAAATGAAATACAAAAAGACATAAGGTCTATTTATCTAACATAAGAACATATTCCGAATGGTATTGTTACCATGCGTTATACTCGACATCGAGAGCCGATCAGGACCCGATCCTGAGAACTTGTGGGGAATTGTAGCAAGAAAAGTTTAGCATCAGGAGAAGCTACCTATAGAAAATATCGTTAAATATGAAAAGAGAATAAAATTTGCGTGGGTGGGTATTCAAAACGAAACTCGATACAAGTTAAAATCGTGGAATCAAGAAAATCGTGCTTGTCACGATTCTTTCCTGTAATCTTCGGTTACAATACGAATGTAAAAATAGAGTAATAAAAAGACCTAATAAAGATTAAGATCAGTTCGAGTATTAGAGCGTTATCATGCAAAAATGTAAAGTTAATGCTACACCAGCTATCACGGACGATCTTCGTAATCATTAGAATTGTCTTTCGTCGACGATTCTTCGATGACAAACGCTCGCGTTCTCGACCAGAACCCAGCAATCCGGTAGTCACGTATCGCGGTCATTATCTCCGAGAAAAAAAACAAACGGAACTGCTGATAATAACGTTACATTATCTCCTAGCACAGAATGGAGCACGCGACCAAGCGATGTACATACAAAACGACGACGATACAAAATTTATACTTCCGGCAGCGTAAGAGGAAAGAGGAAGAGAAGCGGAAGAGGTGTTAGGAGAGCAGAGAGAGGAGTGAATTCACATTCCATCTACGTCCCTCGTTTCCTCTCTCTATCCGAACTCTGAAAGTTTTCCCGTTGTAACAGCTGCGACTCGGCAGAGAAGCGGTTTTAATTGGGTCCGCAGCTTTCGCACGTAGAAATCGTACCTTAAGGTACACGTCTGTAATTTCACGAATGGACCAACCAACCTTCGACCCTTCCTAGTCTAAAACTCTGCAGACAGCTATTTCGTTTCGTGCCAGTTTCATAATTAAAAATCGTTCGTCTACTTAGCTACTACCGATCGTGATACCGATTAAAGGATTATCGTGCGATAAGCGTATATAAATAAATTGCGTATCATCTTTTTATGACGAATTTGTGTACGTTCTTCCATTGCCTTTTTGTACATAGGTATTTAACAGAGTCTCAGTAACGTTAACAATTTTTTTTTTAGTAAAAAACGACAAAGATTTGCACCAGTGTAAATCTCCAAATGCATTTGCTTAAAGGAAGTCCTCTTGTGATTTTTTCGATAAAAATAAAATGCTTTTTCTCTAATATAAATACGATTCTAATTAATAATTATATTACAGTTTCTCGATATTACGATGTACTGTTCCTATTCAAATTTGAAGTACAATACTATTGTATCGTGACTGTCGTCAAAGTACGCGGAAAGCGTTGGCACATGGAAGCACAACGATATGAACTACGTACTTTCAAGAGGTGACAAGAAACTTCTTCCATTTCTGACAAAATGAGCTCGTTACTCGACGATCGAGACGAAGAGACACGAACGTTATCGCAACTTCCAACGAAAGGCAGTGGAACACGATCGAAATTCTAATGTAAAACCGGGTTGCGCGAACCAGGTTAATCGATCTTCGCCGTGTTTCTTACAAGTGCTGTTCCAAACGCACGCATACTTGCTCGACCGCGACGACAATAAATGTCAGCGCCTTTATATCACAATCGCGCCTCATTATACAGACGGAGCGTCGTTTTACCGCAGAAACCTACGTTTCAGTGGAATCCCAGCGTGGTACTCGAGGAAGATTATGTTTCTGGAAATGCTCGTTGCAACTTTCCCTGATATAAATCATCGCCCGTTGCACATATGTCCGCACAACACCGCCAAGAACTTTCTAACGTTAATTATCCCTACCCTATTAACATTTGTACAGTCACAAATATCCCGTTACGCGAGTACCAACATCGAATGTAAATCTACCTGAAATTTACTCCAGATACGAGAGGCCATGATATCTTCGACTCGATCTTCGTGATTATTACGATTTTGTTCGCTGAAACTATCAACGCAATAAATATCACACGTCATATTAAAAACGATTTAATACGCGTAAGACGTATTAAAAACATGGCAATTAAAGCTTTACTTATGTTATGTCGAGTCACTTTGACGGACGCAGCGATTAATCTAGTCATTTGAAAAAACAGCTGTCAAACATTCGCAGTCTAACGATCTTTTCTCCAAGTCTATTACGATAAACTTTAGATGACACAACCTCGATGACCGCTCGTGGCCTTCGACGACTCTCAATGGCACGGTGATCTTGATAACCTCTCATGATCTTCAAACAATGCAATCATCGAGATTCGATCGATGCAATCAACTTCCCGTGATGTTTAAATGATCGTACGCGCGCGTTCACACGATTTCTCACCTTAATTTAATTATTATCGGATCGCTCGGAAAGTTTGGTGCGACTTTTAAGGAATTTGATCGACATAAAAATTCATATCGAAAAGTTTCTCGCCGAAAAACCTGAAAGTTTGCGGAAGGATGGAATTTATTTCGTCCTAATAACAAATGTTATAGACATGTTACAAGTAGCCACTTTTTCGCATATCTTTTACATCGTGATTGATTTAACGTTGTTAATCTTATCAGAGGAGCATTCTTTCTGAGATAAACGGTTCAGAACTTCGGGGAACGAAAAATTTGCCACAAATATAACCATTACGTATACAATTCAAAAGATCCGCAAAGCATCGGAGATAAAAGCTACAATACTTTCCACTGACTAAACATTCCGCGTATCGATCGTCTATTTTGCCATAAGCGCGCTTCAAAGCTAGATCGGATTCGTTACTTTCAATGTTCGAACGACCAAACCGCTGCCCTTATGGTAATCGGTCTAGCAGCTTCCTGTCCCGGATTTCGTATTTCGCTTATCGCCTTAATAGCAGCCACTTGTACCAACTGGCGACATACGTTCGAATTAAGAGCATCTATTAACCTGATTAATTACCATAATCGTATGGCACCGGATTGCATCGTATCAACGCGAAAGCTGAAACATGTTGGTACCATACATAGCTCGAGTCTCGGTTAAATAGAAACTCTGCTTCTCCGTGGAATGAGCCGCGCATTCAAAGAATCTACGATTCTTCTCACGAGATAAAACAACACGACGAACTCGAAAACAAAGTGGGAGGCCAGACAATAATGGAGCGACGTGAGACGAAGAAAGAAAGGGAAAACGTTGATTATAACGTCAATCATAAACGTGACCCGCAACCCGCAACCTTCAGTGCGTATCTCGAATGTCGTTCCGTCTCACTCGATACTATCGACCGATGCTTCGCGAAACATCGCAAACAGGAATTTCCGATGTTTTCTCGCGTGTGCAAGGAGAAATCTAATTGTAGGGAAAAAGTCGAAAAAAGAAAACAATCGTGTCAAGAAAGGATCGAAGTATCCAGTGGAGACGAGAAGCGCGATCTATTTGCTCTTGTCGAGTGTGAAATATTACGACGGTGATTCGGTTATCGGGACGTATGTTTGAACAATTTCGAGCACACCTATTAAACTCTTCCTACCTGTTACGAACTCGTGTAACTCAACGTCAAACGTCGTTCGAGTGGAAAACAATCGTGCGTCAAGTTAGAATAAACATATCGCCGCGCGTATTAAACCAATACAAATTGACTTATCATGGAAATTTTCGAAAATGTGTAAATTTGGCAGCTTTGACAAATAGATGTGCTAAAAAACGACTCGCGTTATCTAAATTACGAATGTGCGTTGATATGTCGCTGATATCGTTATCAGTCTTGTCGTACTATTATTCTTAAGCCTCTTAACTTTGATAACTGACTTCTTGTCGTGTAAAAACTTTCAATTTGGCTACCGAGAGCAACAAAAATGACTGAATAAAATTGTTTCTCACAATTGACGAATTGAAACTAATAACGCAACTGACGTATCATTGAATCGAAAGAGTGAAAGAATAAGGCGATTAGATGTTGGATTTTTTCGAAAGAGACGACCCATAAACGAGATGGCTCTCGTAGAAATAGCGACAACTCGAGGTGTTGGGATCACTCGCGAAACTGATCGCTTTCGAAACGGTTAACGCACGCCTTTTCGCAATGACAAAAGTTTAACGGACCGGAATTGTATTCGACCGAGAAAGCACCCTTCAAGAAGAACGATAGCGAGGGTAAAACGAAAAGTTAAAGAACGTCGAGACTCCGGCTGTCCAGAGAGAGAAAATTGGATTTCGCGTGTTAACAACAACCACGTCTGCACGGAACAAACCTCTGCCGTTCGATTATGCCCCTTGCGAGAACGATCTACGTTTCGTTGATTTCGCGCAATTCCACTGTGAACGTTAATTTGTGTTCAATGGTGCGCGAGATAAAGGAATTTTTTGACGATATGTCTTTAAAGACACATTGCTGACACGTTACGATATACACTGTGCATTTTTTTATCGTAATTATTTAAATTTGCTCAAATATCTCTATTGGAAGTATTTTTAATGATTTTATTATTATCAAGCAAAAACCGAATATTTTTAATTAAAGCAATTTTCACAATGTTGGGTATGTTCCAAAATATAAAAATCTGGATTTTTAAGGAGAAGGAAAATTTTTAATCCAAACCAATACCAACTCGCGGTTAACATTCATAAAAATGACACGTAATACAAAGAACAAGAAGTACGCACTTACTTTCTGCAATTCCTAGCGATGTTCACAAGGAAATACATAGTCGAGTATTCAAAGCACACATCCAATTATTTTCAGTGCCAGTCTCCAGAAGTTCCAGAAACGAAGAGTACGAGTTGTGCCGACGTACAAAAAAAAAAGAAGACGGAACGAAAAAGAAAAGAACGAGAGGGAGGAAAAAAAGGAAAGATAAGGGGAAAATATTACTTCTCTGAATTAAGGAAGAACTCGGTCTACTTCCATTAAATTACGAGGAGAATCGAAAAAGTTCCCCCGTTAAGAAGAGAATAAGCGTCGGTTTCGCTTAGCGTACGCGCCTCCAACTTCAAATTAATTACACGTCAATTAGGAATACGGCTGCAGAAAATCGAGGCTCGGTCATTAAAGCTAACTACTAAGTTCACCGTACAAAGTATGTTGCAACGCACAGCAACGAGCTAATTTTCACCAAACCACCCCCTTTCTGCGCCAACCATCTCTTCGCTTCGCTCCGCTCCGCTCGTCCGCCTGAATACACCTACGGCAGCTCCTAGTTTTGAGCCAATCGTTTCTTAAGAAAGTCGACGTTTCATCCGGCCACCGGTTTATTTAAGGCGGAATTTCCTACGTGCGTCTAACGCGCACGACCGCGTTAAAAGCAGTTTTAAACCCGAATCACGCGATACGACATCGCAGGCGGCATCTGACGTATGTATGTACTGTTACAAATGTTACAACGAAGAAATATGCCTGTTTGTTTTCGCGGTGGCGTCGTGTGATTCGGGCCTAAGGCCCGATGCGGACAAGGCGACTTTTGACGTTGCGATATCGCTACGATCGTACGTCTTTCTTTGTTTTCCCAGTTAGACAATGAAGACAGACGTATAATCGCAGCGAGATCTTTTAACGCGGACACGCGCATTGCATTCGACGCGCATAAGAAATCCCACCTTTACTCTGAATGCACACGAGCGACATTTTACCGTACGACACCATTGCGCTGCCCGTTCGAAAAACAGAGAAACAAACTTCTTCTGTCTCGGTAAAGAAGAATACGCGCACATGTATTTCTTTGTTTCCCCGATCTGGTGCCGCTTTGCAGCGATCTGCCTTTCGCCCGCATCGAGTCTTAATCGGTCGTGTAGCTTCTCTCTTCCTTAACGTAGTCCCTTTCGCCGATTGTTTCATTGAATCGTAATAGATCGAGCAATTATTCAGAGATCACAAACATAAGAGAAACAGCCAAAAAAAGAGCGTTTAACACGACATCACTTTCTTAACAGATATTTGCTCCGCATCCGCATGGACTTTGCAAGTTCATTTTTTCGATACAGCATCCGTGGTCTACGCTTCTTACGTTTATTAACGTTCTTTCGAACTTTCGGCGTAAACATTTCGTCGATACCATTTGAATAGTTACATGTGGACTAGATTCATATAAACTCGTTCGCGGTAAAGGAAGGAAAAAAATAAAAGGAGAAACACGATTTCGTCGCAAATGTGATTTTCGTATGAAACGAGGTTGAATATTTAACATTCATGAAAGTTGTTTCCAACAGTGCCGATTCTAGACCTGAATGCTAAAATTTTGATAAATCTAGGTTAAAATTTCAAATTTCTCGGCGAGTTTCTAAAAGAAGAAGTATCGCGATTTGAAATTTGAGCCTGAGAACCGAAGGAAACTTCTCGTCTTCTATGATGGTTCACGATTTTAATTCCTTTCAATCAAAGCGCAAAACGTCCATGAACGATGATTCTATGAAGATAAACGCGATATTAATAGCTGCGACGTTAAAAGCAAAGAAGATTCATGCGATCGCAATCGAGGAGATAAACGATGTTATTCGAGTCCCCTGCCTCGCAATTAAAGTCGGTTGCGGGCAAACACATCGGTAATTATAATGGGATTCGATATGACCGCATACAGAACACGCGTCGCGAACAGAGAAGCGGTTGACCGATAATAAGGATATTGGTAACGGGAAGTGGACAATGATCATTAAAGAGCGAGAGAGCGGTGGGTGAAGAGGTATAGCGAAGTTCTACGTAACACAGGTCACCGACCTTTCGACCAAATCATTCTTTTTCTCGTCAGAGGGAACCGCAGAAAAATATTCAATTGCTCTTTAATCGCGAACGAGTAAAGTTTGGTTATGAACAAATCGTTGATACGATTGGTCATGAATTTTCGTGAATTTATACGTGACTGAAGGGATACGATCGTTTAACGAGTCCCTTTGATTCTATTTCGAGATTGTGACTGCCCGTTAATTAATCAGTAACTTCTGTGCGTGTAATTTTGTATCGAAAGAATCGATCTCTGGATTTTCTATGTGTGGATCGTTCAACCAGAAGATACAGTAGAGAGAATTATAGAAAGAAAAAAGGATATATTAAGAGATTAATTCAGTATCGTGAAATGATAAAAAATTAGAAGAAGTTTCATTAAGCTTATACTATAAATTGTTTCTTAATGGGGTAAGAAATAAAGCGGAAGGAGTGTTTCATAAATGTGAACTTTGAAATGAAAAACAACAAAGATTCGTTTAATTAAAAGTAATAAAATTATTTGCCATGTTTCTACTAAGAAACTCGATAGATTTTTATCAATATCTTTCTAATCTGTCGCAGTGAACCTTCCGATCTAACGGATCGCTCCGTACACTACGTAATGTGCGTAGAACCTGCTTCGAAATCAATTAAACATACCAAGAAGGAAACACCAAAGGCTGGAAGAGCAGTCGCTCGAAATCCCCAAGACAGCTCTAATAAGTACCTCGTCAAAGGTTTCTCTGCCTTGTTTGGATCTCTCTACCATTACCATTGCAACCGTTAAATCCTCGTGAACCAGAGTACCTCTATTCCGTTTGGTTCAAGTAAACTTATATGGATACTTGTAGTTGGACAGATGCTGTTGCGAAGATCGTACAAACACACCAGGTCGAACTACACGGAACCTGACGTACGACATACTTACTCCAGTTCGTGGAATACGGCTCTTTGCGTGAAATTTGCCATCTTTGCTAATGCCGCGATTACAACTTGGTTTTTACGTTGGCGAAAAATCGATTTAACCTCTATCAGAACTACCGACGATTAGATCATAGAATGTAACTTGAGTCAAGGAAATCAAAATGGAAAGATCTACTTGTTTTCGACAAATTACATTTTTTAATACACCCGTTACGTATAGAACGATTACGTTATCTCCCTTTCAAACAATAACTTTAAGGTTTCAATGTCTTTTAGCTTCAGGTTGGATACGCGCGATAGTCTTAGATATATGGTTTCGACTCACGCGTGATTTCCACCGTAACAAATTTCCACCGCAGCTTGCAAAACGAACGCTATTTAACGTATGGAAAAGTTGGAAACCAGCCCCATAATCTCGATAAAACCTTTTCACTGGGTCGCTCGACCGCTTGTTAATAGCCGGAATTACGACTGTTCGAAATTCGTGTGTCTATGGAAATATTAACAGCATTGGTAACACCAAAGTGGTTTACCTCTTGTTTGTCCGTAAATACGCAATTTATAACGAACGAACTGGTTACCTACGTTGAACTATTTCATTTTCTGTAAATTGAGTTTATAATAACGTCCCGTTAAGAGGATTAAGAAATATATACTTTAACAGAGGTACTCTTTGCGTTGATTTACGAGTTTCGACGAATACCATGGAAGTCTTGTATGAGTTCGATAACAGTTGAAACGACTCGGTACGCTTAAACAAAGATTCGCATGCAGCCAAGTTAAAGCACGTTGAAAACAGTATCTTTATAGACGATACGGTCGATAACCCACTTAGGGAAGCGTGACGCCGACACATGAAATAGGTTTGAATCATGCCACATAAAAAGTTGAGCAATATGCTCGTCATAGTGGTACTCCGCGTGCTTTCGTTATTATTACTACTTGTAGCAATCTGACATGTAGTTTTATTTATCACGGTTTACTTTATTCCTTAGAGAAAATTTTAAGTACGAAAGAAATAATTGATTTTACTATTAAACGTCTACGTTATTTCTTCATTCAGAACGTTCTTCATTAGAATACGTAACTCCGAACGATCATAAACATTGAACGAAATCATTGAAAATCTTCTTATTTTGCATTTTACGATTGAATTATATCTCGTCGGATGTCTAGATAATAGCAGCAAAAAGTGGGACATTCCTTCGATTTAGTAGGACGTGGGCGTGTCAAGAACTTGAGCACGACGCTTTAACAAAAATTATCCTGAAACGCGATATCGATTTCGTCTCAGCAGTAAAAAAGCGCGTCGTTAAAAAAATCTAAAAAACGTGAGCCTCGTCATGTATCGCGCGTGAGTTTCGTCGAGGCAGCGCGATATTGTTTAACGAGGCACGCGTGCATGCGACGAGACTATTATATTATCGACATCGAAAATCTCGATGATAAATCCCGCGGGCCGGTCTTTATTCGCGAGCCTCGCAACCAAATTCATACACAGCCATCTCGCGCCGAACGCGCCGCGGCTCTGCCGTTCGGTACAACTCGGCGAAACGACCGGTTACAATTACAAACGGAGTTCCAACGCGTGTAATCATGACATACGCACTTGCAAACACGCTCGTTACAACGCCGCTCGCACATGCACACATTGAAAGGGGAAACGACGCGAGCCAGACAATTTATTCCCCGCTATCTGAGCTAACGTTTACATTAACCAACGCGAAATCGTACGTCGAACGGTAACAATGCAGTGACCGACGTGCTGCTGATCATTTTATCGTTTCACAATCCGCCCGACAATCTGTCATTCCGCGAACACGTTCGTTTCTGAATTTTTCAAGTCGCTTTCTGGGCCAATTTCGCCACAAGCGCAGATTGCGCTGCGATTACCGTCAAAGTCGATATTATTGCTACTCGAGGGGAAATCGCTGATTTTATTAGAGACTTTGGGAGATGATGGAAACAAGATGGACGTTAAATTTGAAGGGAAGATAAAGAGACGGCAATTTCGAAGTTTCCAAAGAGTTAGATCGAACGATCGTACGATTAAAGAAATTGGCTGGATTAAATTATATTAAATTTGATGTTCTCTTGTTCTGTTGAGAAACAACGCCTCTCGCAATTTGCACGAAATGTAAATTCGAAAAACATTTCACGATAAGAAAATTATGCCTATTACGGGAGTCTCTTACCATTGGACTAATCTTAATGATTATTATTATCTAGTAAGCCTGACAATTTCTGTGACAGTAAAGTTTCGATAAGAAAAACAAGCATCTTGGTTATTTCATGAAAATCATCGCCGTCAACACGGAATATGTTAATAGGAATACTACACACTCTGTAAGCAAGCTGCGGCGAGATTACGTGACTGGTTTTACTTTTATCCCGGTGGCTTTATTTCTTTCGTGCCGGAGATTGCGTTTATATGTGACCACAGTCGGTATTTACTTCTTTCCACGCACCCGTTTTACACACCAAGCCACGGAATGAATTTCAACGCGATGTGAAATTATCCGTGGCTTCACGCGACGTTTTACAGCAAATTTCTCACCGATAATTATTCCTTTCCCTTTTCTATGGATCCAGTTCTCCCCTAATGCAATTTTTACCCGCCGCGTATCGCGGTATATCTATGCTTGGGATACAAGATTATTACTGTGTCGGATGCAATAACGCGGAAGTACGCAATAACATCCATTGCGAGCCTAATGCAAATGAGTGCTACGCTTCCTTTCGCTGCGTCATTTCAAACGCTTCGAACGTTTTGTTTCGCGATTACGCGTTATTTTTATTATATGAATATTAAAGCAGAAAAATATGACAAGCACGATTTTGTTTATTTTCTGACATTGATTTTATTTAGCCTTCTCTCTATATTTAAAAACCAATATATTTTTTAATTCGAATATGTATAGTATATTTGGAACTAAATATACTCAATATGCGGTTTAAAATAATTCAGCTACCTTTTATCCGCAAGAACGACACTTGAGAAAACACCAGACAATCCTACGACATCCGAATAATAGTAAAATCGATGTGAAAAAGGAAGAGACGTATACGAAGACGCGGTAACTTGGCAAAGCTCTCGGAAACCTTCGCCGCGTTTCGAGCGATTCCCGCCTCAATTATTAAACCCATGGCCGGAGGCTGACGATCACAGAAATAATCCCAAGCGACGCAACGACGAAGAACGTGAGTGGTCGAACCTGCTGGTCTCTGACTTCTCGATTTCGTCTCGATCGTATTCGACAAGCACGCATTTCCATAAGCCGAGAAAGCTGTGCGGACGTGTGGATCACCTGCGACGCGACGTTTCTCCCTGGAGCACCCTGTCGCGTCGGTTTTCTCGGGAGCCGCAACGGAAATCCCGATCGAAGTCAGAATCCTCGAGAGACGTTCTGTGGTCTCTCGATACACGGGTTATAGCCGGCGCAGCGATGTATGCGCTCGGAGCATCTTGAGCATCCTCATAGCGAACACTTATATACCGCAAGCGTTATGTCGAGATGCTCACGGGCTCGATAGATTCAAACCGGCAAGAGAGGATCTGGTTGGGGGGGGGGGGGGGGAAAGGAAGAAAAAAGAAAGACAAGAGAAGAGAAAAATGTAGAAGAAAAGGAAAGAGAAAAGAAAAGAGAATAAAATAAGAAAAGAGGTAAGGAGGAAATAAGAGAAGGAAAGGAATGAAAGTAAGAGAAGAAAAGACCAGTTGTAAGCAGAAAGAGAGACGGTCGAATAGAAAAGTGGAGGAAGAAATCAAAAGAAGAGGGAAAAGAAAAGACGCCCAAGTGAAAGACAGAAAAAACCAACGAGGAGAGAAAGACAGCAGTTGGAAACGGAGAAAGAGGCGACCAAGCGTGCGAGAGAAGAGACCGATGAAGAGAAGCGAACCGACCTGCCTGAGTCAACCGGTCTAACCACATGTTTGCCTGCAAGTCGCTATGCAACAGGATGGGGTTCGCTCAGAACCGTAAGCAACCTCCGTTAAGCCGCATTTACACCGAAGAACAAATCGATCGGCGCGACATTTCTCCGTGGAAAGCGACGTTTATCCTGTAGATCGATCGCGAGCGTCGCGGCCAGAAACCGCGAACAAAGAGAGACGCCGTGCCGCGCCGGTAGCTGTGTAGCTGTGTAAGCTGTGTAGCTGTTGTCTCGCATTTAGGTTAATTAATGGAAAGGGCTGCTAGAAACTGGAGTTGTTGGCTTTACGCTGCGATACACATGGTGGTAGCGATTACACCAGCATTCACGATGAATCGAGATAATCGAGATTGAAATTTTTCCAACGCTATCCGCTGCTACCGTCTACGTTTCGTTCGACGCGCGCGCAAACATCCGGATAGCTATCGTGATATATCCGTAATTAGGATCTGTCGTTTGATCGATGCGCCCTATTAAACCAATTTAAATACAATGCCTGGGACGCTCAGCTTCGCTTGGTGTAGATACCTTTCTAACCAGATTGCCGTGGGTAGATCGAGTGGTGGGTGCGTTCGACGTTAAGTTCGATTATTTCTTCGGAGTTTAATTATTGGTTTGGAGTGATTCTTTTCTGGAGAAAAAAATGAGAAGGTAGAATACAAGTTCGTTTTGTTTTACTTGTTAACGGAAGACGCTCTGTGGTGGAACGAGGCTGCTTGCTTCTTGAAAGAAAGTTACAAGTTTTGCTTGTTTAATTACGACGTTAGACTTTTTATCGTCGAAGCTACCGACTCAGAGTTTTGTAATATAATGTACACGTACACTGAAGTAAAAGTAGTAACATTCAGTTTACTACCATAATATTCTAAGATACACCGTGATACCTTGCCAATTCTTGACCAAACATGTTCGAACTCTGTTTTCTCTATCCCTTCAATAACACGATAATTAAACCACACTTTGTGGAAAAATAGCCAAATGTCCGAACGTTTTTCGTCTGGAGCGTATATCCGGACGAAACAGCGCCAGATATCCGATATAGGGAAAAATATACAGCCATTTTGGGATTCGATCGCGCGATAAAAAGGACTGTTCGATCAGGTGGTGTGGGGAAACAGCGAATTACAGCTATCCGACCCGAAGCGGCCCCAACGTGCATAACACGCGTGCGTACACGCGTACAACGGTATACCGGCCGGTCATTTAAAATTTAAATGTTCCGCATCCCAACGCACTTTATGTCGGTATCACCGATGCTCTTTCCCAAGCTGGACGATGCCCATATTTTACAAACCACACACGAAAATCATTTCGCAGGAAAATCATGATATTCCTGTAAATATCGTTGCGTAAAAATAGCCGATAGTTTTTGAGAGTACGTTTTCCGTTTGAAATGGCACCGTGTTATTCAACAACGCGAACAAATTGCTTTATCGTGGTACGATTAGTTCCGCTACTGTTCGAATTCGAATTTTCCCCAGAATTTTGGAATTGGGAGTTATACAACAGCGAGATCTGCTTTTTTACTATTTTTCTACGGCTGTGAAATTTCGAATCTTTCGTGTTATCGTCTTTTTTCCGTAAACAATGGCTATAGATAGATCGTAGATAGTTTGAATTTACAACAGGCAGATCTGGATTGGTATATCTTTGTAAAGAAGTAGAATTTTAAACGTTAACTGTAAATGTTAAGCTATATCGTAAAAGTACGGTATTTATTATATAATAATCGCAAATGAAGAATTATCGAGTCGTTCGAGAAAGTCTGACTTGTCATAAGATCGATGACGCTTAAATACATCGAAGCAGACGAAAATCAATGAGAATATACAGGTACGTGAAATTCGCATGCAGGTTAAAACTTTTATGAAAAAGATATTTCTTTTAGATCTTATTTGAATAAGATAGAATTTGATAGATTTTAAAAACGGTTATATTGTACAATGTATTGGACTGTATTATACGTTATAGAAGGACGTGGTAAAATTTTATGGTATACTATTACTCTGAGTCATCTGTTTTTGATACATCAGATAATGGAGGTCTCGAATAATAGGAGCTGGGATAATCGGGGAACCATAAAGTTGCAGCCCAGTTAAGTTAGACCTCGGCGTGCTTAAAGCCATGAACATTTCCCAACAAGACTATGAAATAATATCGGGCGGTGGAGCTTCTCTATAGATTACATAAATTAATCCACTCGACCGAATCGAAATTACTCGCTCCTATTCGCTACCTCTTCGACTCCTGTACAGAAACAAACTCTGAAAAGGGAGCGAAGTCAAAGATACTAAAAGCCACTAACAGAAAAAAGATTTATGGATAATTGAACCGCGTCTAAAATAACAATGTATTTAGGACTACATAAATAAATTCATTGGTCCGAATCGGAATTACTCGTTATTAACTATTTCCTGACTAACTATTTGCAATAAAAAATAACTCAAAAAAAAAAAAAAAAAGAAATAAAAGGAAAAGAAAAGAAAGAAATCGGGAAAAATATTAAACCGTGCTGAAGCGAAATTGATCGATACATCTAACTGCGTCTAAAGATCACCTGATCTTGATTTCCTCGGTCAATAATACGGAATTATGCAAACGAATAACATATATACACGGATTGAACCGGTCGTCAAGGTAAACCGGAACAAAATGAGGTCCAAGATAGAAGCAAGATTGCCACGACGAGAATCCTCAAGCCGCGCTATCAGAACAAACTGCTACGAGCAGGTGGACACGTACCACGGTTAAGCTATATCGCGGGCGAAAATAGGGGGAAACGAGGTTGTTACACCTCGTACGAGGGAATCCGCTTTGAAATCTCGGCCGGTGTTCGTGGTACCCGGACGCGTCGCTTAGAATTTTCGGCACGAGCTGGAAAAAATCCAAAGACGGAAACGACGTACGCCGTGGACGTACAAAAGGAAAGATCGGTCGTCTAGAACGACGAAGAAAGAAGAACAAGGAGAAAACGAGGAATGGAGGGGAAGAAGGCTAACGGGGAGATTGAAATGCACGGAATAAATTTCAGGCACCGAACGCGAACGTTGCAAAGAGATTTAATTAAAGATGCATTGCGCTTCATTTCTGAAGTTGAATGGAGCCCGTCGTCAGCTCGAACCTGTCCTCCTCTCCTTGATTACATCCACCCATCGACCTCCGCATCGTGTTCACTTTTTATCCGGCCAAACAAACCCACCAAATTCGCACATTCCTGCTCAAACGTTAATTGAACTTTTCCTGATGCCTCGTTTACCGCTAACCTCTCCGCGAAATTATTTTATCGTGTATCATTACCTGTAATTATTACCTGAATTTTTCGTTGCCAAGGTCGAGAAATATTTTTTCGGAGAGCATATTGTATAAACGAATGGTTCGATCGAAAAGCTGAGAATTTTGCTGTCCGTTATTGACGTAAATTTGTCCGTGGATGATTTATAGAGTTATGTAAGAAATCTCATATTGCAGTTTAATATAGTCTTGACACATATGGAATTCGTACAAAATCTACAAATATTAACTGTACTGCGTGTAAACAGGACAAGTTGCTGGAGTTACTGCAGGTACTTTCCAAGGGTTGAGAGCAAAATTACTCGATGTTTGTGTGACTCTTTCGTACAAATTTACCGAGCGACGTAACTCCTTGAAAATATCACAGGGATGATGAGAAAAGTAGGTTTAACTTTCGTCTGGTTAAAACGTATCTCTGGTTCAGAAGCAAATGGATCCCTACGCGTCGTTAAATAGACATTAATCTACGAATTCGAAGGGTGAATCCTTCGGCGTACTCTTAAACTTGCCATCTTTAAATTTAACAGCATTTAACTACACCGATCTGATAACACGAATGAACAAACGAGCCGATAATAATCGTATATTCAAATGGAATAAAGATCGCGCGAAATAATCAAAGTTCAGCGGCGTTAAATAGAAATCGCATCACGAATTAAGCTATCGGGCAATCCATCAACGAGCAATACGGTTTAAAAATACA
Source organism: Bombus terrestris (assembly GCF_910591885.1). NCBI lineage: Eukaryota > Metazoa > Arthropoda > Insecta > Hymenoptera > Apidae > Bombus > Bombus terrestris. Next base: position 12,291,082 of record NC_063281.1, on the reverse strand, counting down.
TACATAATTCGATAAACGTGGTTGAGCGCATCTATCATCGCGTTAAATGCGCCAGCTTTCAACGCGAATATTCGCGATTCTTTTAACCCCGCGAGCATCAGCCAAGTCCACTTGAATTAATTAAACGGTCGCACGATCCATTTCAGTGTACCAAAGAAAGAAAGCGCATGCTGCGGTGGGCGGAAATTATTCGATCGTGTTATTTTTTATCGCGAACCAAATATATCCATCGTCGATATATTTTTTTATTTTGCGAAACGCATAACGAATGTTTGTTCTCCGCGTACGGCGCGCAACATGCAACGCGGTGAAAAAATATTTCGCCGAGCCAGGAGGAATCGCTATCGTTGGTGCGGATCATACCCACTCGGCGCTGTTCGATAAAATCATCGCCCAATTTAAATTGTATATTTATCGAAAATATACGTACGCACCGTCAATTAAAACAATTCGCGTATTGATAAAAACTCGAGCCGCTGTCTCAAAAGGACGAATTAAATTAAAAATACGGATAGTTTGAACGATAAGGGAGAGATCGATGTTTAATATATACCGTTTATGCTATATGTTTAATATATACCGACATAAAAACTTTTAATACACCGGATCGGATTAGGTATTACTCATAACTTACTCGCAACACGTTCATCCCCCAAAGAGATATTTATACGAATTCATAAAAAGCGTGTACACACTCTACATTGGATATTTGATACATTTTGTATTACAAAGTACAATACGTATGTACCTATACAAAGAATTATAACCTGTCTCGTATAGATTTAAATCTATTTAAAATTATATTTTTTCCAAATGCTTCTACAAGATATTCGAAACTTTTGGGTAAAATTTCAACCTACAATTTACAATGCACTTGATTACACCGCTATCGAACAATTTTCACTGCTTTATCCCTCGATTTGTAAATAAAAAAAGCATCCTTTACAATATAGAAACAACGAAAAATCACGTTCGAGAGATTCGCATGCAGGACCCTTTGCGATTTGAATTTAAAATTCTCGTCTCTACCATGCAAAACATGGTGAAACGGACGTATGATTTCGCACAGTGGCCGTCCTATCGGCCACTCTGAAAAAGTTTCAGCTAAAAAGGGAAGATTTTGTATGCCGACGGGAAGCTTGATTTTCGATATTGCACGACACAGTGACTGGCTGGAACCAACCGATAAACCCGGTAGGCAGATTTATTGCCATCTAAATACGCTCAGTCGGATAAGAAATAAGTGCCGCAATAACGCACGTTACGTCTGCTCGCCATTAATGCGCCGGGAACGCCGGCAGCATTCCAAACGACTGCGGTCAACGAGTATCTGTTCTTTCTTGCTCCTCTGATATTGCGGTATACAGGCATTCCGTGTGTGCTTCGACGTTCGTAGGTCATGAACACGTTGCAAGAGCAAAGTGTTGGAAAGAAGATCTCCGTGCACGTGCTTAGAGTTCGTGATCGCTTTAGAAAATCTTGACGTTTCATTTTTTGGTTCGATAACACCCCAAGAGTAAACTAATATTCCATGACTGACGTTATAACTCTTTCACGGTTTAATATAACGAGGAATGCGGAACATACGAATTAACCTGTCACTGGTAAAAGAGGAATTCACCAAACCATAGATATTTTCACTTCTGTAGTAATTTAGAAAATCTAACATCGATAACTGCTAATCAATGTGTATGTATATATAGGTTAACTAATTTTTAAACAAACGATCAGCATAACCCATGATATTATCAATTTTTATTTCTCTTTATCGCTTGTATCGGACACGAATGCTGTTACTGCAAAAAATATAGTTTTATATTATCCGCGTGTAAACCGCTGCGTTTCGAACATTTATCTACGACTCCAACATATTAATCCGAATACACTTTCTGTAACCGATCTGTTTCAGCTCGAAAATATATACGGCGATCCATTTCGTATCAGCTTTCGAAACTGAACACACAATACATGATTGTGGATGATTTACTGATCAAAGACCACAGATTTTACATTGGCTAAACACTTGTTGCTAAAATCACAAGCCTGAAAAACGTCGACCCGCGTTTGCGAGTACATGTGTCGATTTCAGATTTTGCAATTAAAAATGACGAATGCTAGCGGGAAATAAATGTTACTTTGCCTTTATCGGTATCAAAAAAGACGAGACGATAACTACATCGACCGAAGATAATAGAAAAAAATAATCTACACAACAATAAAAAATAATCACAACAAAGAATTAATGCTCCCGACGATAATTTTTGTCCGATACGCTTGAAATTGAAAATGAAACGTTGCACGAATTTCGTATGTACACTGTATCGTGTGCGCAACACAACTATACGGTGTACGTAGTAATTATCCAAGTTACGCTTGTTATTTCTTGTGTATCTCGTGGTAAACAACGAGGACCATCAATCACAAACTATGAATTAATAATCGTCTAAATGGAGTGGAAGCAATCTGCGGCTTTCGCCTCGTTACGACTTTAATAAAATATAGAACGCACTAACGAATCAATCTTATCGCCACGTTATGTCTCATATCGTCCAATTACGTGTTTTTTCGCGGATAAGTCACCACAATTGCGCTAGTCTATGCGCCATGATAACGATTAATAGATACCAGACGATAAACAAAGTACAAGGCTACAAAGTAGCTTTGCATTTCTCTATGCAAAATTAACTATTCGTCATACGGTACAAGTTTAGATTAGACGCGCGTATCCGTACTATAAAGTCGAAATCTTCGTTTAATGAAAGTCGCGTGTGATTTGATAAGTCCTGCGATTTATCAAACGTTTACTCTGCCATATTAAGGCCAATTTGCAATTCTTTTCGGTCAGTTTACAGCCCGAAATTGTTTTTTAACATCGTGTTGATGAAAGAAAATTTAAATATAATTAATATCCTTTCATCATTTCTTTCTTCAACTAGAACCTGCAATTTTATGTATGAAGTACGTACATTATACGAAGACTCGCGCTATAAAACACGCGGAATAAATGTAAGAAAGAAAGAAAGTGTAGAACATATGTAATTACTATGTCACACATATAATTACAATCTAGTTGCCTGCTGTGACACGAGAAGTATGACCGATTAACAGGCGATGTTCTCTAATTGTAGGATACATGGATCAAGCGAACTATAATATTGATAACAATATGTATACGTGCATGAACGTCGTGTACACGTATACGCACCGATACGAATTTCACGTGCACGTAATCGCGACTACGATCGGTACGTTGCGTAGTATGGACGGTTCGTTCATAATTTTCCGTTGAAATGGAGCAGCCAAGTACTAGGAAACGTAATACCACGCTTGTGCTTTCTGGCACGAGTTACTATCTTTTAGTGGATTAGCGTTTAATCATTGAATCGAACGTACCTAAAGTTTTATACGGAGGAACCTTCATTACGGCAACTCGTATTACTCGGGCTGTACTTGCCGGTAGGAGCATTCTGTTATCCAAACATTCCATTATTCGAGCATTTCTTTATCCACGATGCCCCCGATGGCCCGACTCTTTCTCTCCGCTTTTGCTTTTTCAGCCAGAAGCACTTTATGCATGGTTGATCGTAATACGATGATAGTAAAATATAATGAAGCTTATGTGCATAATTTGGTATATAGAATTAACGTAATACTCGTGTTACGAAAAGGCTGCACGTTAATTAAAGAGATGTTAAACGTGAAATAATCGAGAAATTTTAATGTAACGCAATAGGTATTTAAAATATCGATACCTCGTAGATTCGAATATTTCGCGCTGATTCTCGTATTTCAATCGCAATAAAATTCCCAAATTTCTTATAGCTGATCCCAGCTTGAAATGATATTTGGTGGGTGATTTCTGCGATTACTATTTATGAAAAAATGATTAAAAGCACACTGATTAGCTCCAAATCAACAGCAGGATTTTTTCCGTCGACTGCGAATAAAACGTCGTTCCGGATTACCTTTAAATGTTTTCACCGACACCAAGTTCGTCGACAATGTTCATTTACCAACAACCGCTTCACCGACATAGCCTTTGTACGATAATTATTATGCTGATCGCCATACGTTATCGTTGATCGTGTAGCTTTATGCAAATGTTTATTTGCGTGCATAGAAAAATAAAGAAGTATAACAATTATCGGCGAAGGACGGAATCGGTAAAATGATCGTCGGTAATTCGAAGATTAAAGGTAACCGCAGAATTCCGTCGTAAATACCAAAAATCATTTGATATCATAGTTACGAGCTATAAAACCGAACCAACGGGGAACATCTCGGAAGAGAAAGAAATAGTCGCGCAAACACGGGTTCGACAATTCGCAGACACGAAGGGAGCACACGCGTCTCGTACGTTTTCCGATCACGTTTGCGACTTGACGCGAAATGAATTCAAATCGTCGCGCAAATAACACGGGCGGACGCGCTGGAATAGCGTTATATCGATAGACGAGGAGGAGTCGATAGACAGCCGATGGTGGACGCGTCATAAAGCGGCTACGAAATCGCGATTACCTCGGGAGAAACGTAGTCGTTTTTAACCCCCCCCCCCTCTGCCCTTATCCGAATCGCGTATTAGCAAGTCAGAAATCTCGAAACGCTTGGAACGCGTGATCTCGTGGAAATTTTGCGAAACGAGAAGGATCGATCGAATATATTTAAAATGCTAAGCGAATCTGCCTACGCGGATATCAATAGCGGAGAGCGAGGAGTGGCCACGACTCCGAATACTCGTTACCGGAAACGAGTGGCCGTGTAATCACCGGCTGTTCGGACGATACCCCGCCATCCTTTATTTCCAGATAGCCAGGGCAATGTTTTCGTTCGCGTTTCGCGACCAATTGGAATTTCCACAGCCGTTATCCACCTAATAATCACGATCAACGCCAATGACGCCACGCGCTCTTGCCGGGTCAGGGATCAAAGCGAAATCCACTATAAATCGATTTTTCGCCAAACTACTTCCCACCGGTATTTCAACGCTGAATTCAAAAGAATGCCGATGCATAATGCGGACAGGCGCGCGTCAAACCCTAAGTGCACGTTCGCTTATGTAGATGTAGGTCATGCGTAGCGTGTGCCTTCTTATCCGAGTGGTAACTGGGTTATTCGGTACTATGAACAACAGGGTAGTTCGTTCGCGAACTGCCGAAGCGGGTGGATTTTAATCGAACGAAATCGAGAACCGTGTTGCTCGTCCGGTTTCGGAGGAAACTTCAATTCAGTCGATTAAACCATAACCTTGGTTGAAGAATACCGTGTTGCGCGTCTCTCCGATACGCCACCAGCGTGTTTCTATTTTCTTTTTTCAACCGCGTCCTTTTTTCTGACAGCGTTCCCGCTACGCAAACAAATACTTGATCGAACTTTTGTCCACTACTCGCGAATGAATAAACAAGCTCCGTTACGATTACACATCGACATGTACTTACACATGTACGCTTATAAACAGTACGTCGCATATACGCAGGCATGTACAATGCACGTAGGCGAAGAGTTCATGACACTTTTCAAGGCGGGAATTTAAAGCGAAACACGTTTTCAACACGCGAGCTGCTAACGAGAAACGTCGCAACACGCGACAATAACGAGAATAATCGACTTACCTAGGAGTTAACCGGCCAGGGGGGAACGTCCTCGCGGCAATCTCGGCGGCTATGGTTCCGCCGTCGCATCCACACACTTCTGCACACTGGACACACGCGAGCGGAAACGCAGTTGCCGAACGGGCACGACACGAATCAACGCACAACGGGGGGATCTCGAGAACTCGATGGTTCGTCAGCGCGACACACGCGGCAAAATTCGAGGGAAGAAACGCGATGTTAAGACTCTCGACTGACTTGAAATTCCGATATGTTATGTTACTTTGTGCGGCGAGCGTGACTTGACAGGTGACAAGTTCGCGTCGCGAGGCAAGAACGAACGTACGGCGGAACCTCGCGATACTCTCGATACTCGCACGCCGAGAGACCGGCTTCGACTGTCGAGCGACGCTTCACTGGCCTCACCGAGGCCTCCTAGCCGCCGCTGCTGTCAACGACACGCGGACTCCGCACCCTCTCGTCCCTCCGCGCGGCTCTTCCATCGGGCCACAACTACGCTATCTCTCTACTTCGACCGGCATATCCCCACTCGGCGTCGCGACGCCACCGACCACGTACGAACCCTCACGAGCGTCGCCGAGCAATGCAGCGCGCAAACGCCCGCCGATTATTGGCGCGCCGAATGAATTCGTACGCGATTTAAACTTTGCACTTTATTGCTTATCATCTGGTTTCGATACAGGTTGTTATGTTTGGAAGATGATAAAGATTAGAAAAGGTATGGACGGTCTGAAAACAGAAACGATGATATTCAAGATGTGTTTGAAAAAACAATGTGGTTAGAGAGGTTGTTCGTTTGCACAGCGTTACAGATTTTGAAAGTTTTCAGTGAGAATCGATGAGGCTTGAAAGGAATGGAGGCTTGAAGTAGATTTGTTATGTGTTTTGATAAATATGGTGGCTACAAAGCGGTAATTAGCAATTTCTTTACTAAAAAAAATGTATTCCAAATGTTTAGTTTATGACAAAAGACACCCTATCTCAAAGTCTGTAAATATTTATCAAGACTGAATTTGTCGATATAAAATTCTACTTACAAACATTTGTCACTTTCGCACAACTGCAAAAATTTGATACCATGAAAACGAAACATACAGAACCTGATAAAGCGGGGCTATATTAGAAAATGTGAGTCTGTGTATATATTCTTCGTAGAGATATTTTCGAGATATCTTCGAGATATTTTAATCTAGAGCTCATAAACTTATAAAATCAATGTTACACTCCAATGCCACATGATATCTAAAAGCGGAAAATCTGCAAATACCTCAATCCCTCTGCGTGTGTCTCCAATCTCGGGTCTAGCAGATCAGATTTAATCATCAAAATCTCGCTGACAGTTTGCTCCCCTCCAGCGTGCATGCGAAATGAGTAGGATTACGTAATGCCTGACCTTGTTTCTTCGACCAGAAGCTCTTCCGCGCTGCCATGGCTGCTATTAATCTTCCCGATAAACCAATTACCGTCGCGAAAACCGGTTCAACTGTAAGCCGCTTAAATATGTACACGTTCATACGTGGCGTTCGCCCCCGGAAGAGCTTTCGAAATTTTATTAACGCTGCCTACTCCACAGAACGAGATTAACGCGATTTTCGTCGAATGAAAACCGTATTCAACCACTTCACATCGCTAGATCGATCGTACGACGTTATTTACAATAAAATTTGATTTCACGCGATTACTCCATATTTGAGACGCCGCATATAGTAAAAGGTTCGATAGTGAAGGGATTAATGTAAAAACACGCGAGATGTGTTGCTCATATCTGACGATGTTGCGTCGCGAAATATAGTCTCGCCCAGTACACGGGCGCGAAACGGTTAGTCTTGCGATTTCCCGATAGTTGCACGTTGGTACCGCGCAACGATGGAAAAAGGTGAAAAAGGAAACGAAGAATAAGAAGAAGATGGGCTGTCGAGTGTCCCGGGGCGGTTAGCCAGCCGCGTAACCGTGACGAAAGAAATCGAGCCATTACGAGCGAGCCGTTCCGCAGATTTAAATTCTAATTCGAGGTCGGTAATGGTAGGGCTCGGTTAAGTTTGCCAGGCGAGGTGAACTAATGCCTCCGCCAGCGCGAAGCCCCCGAAGGAATTTGTAAATTCGACGCTGGAAGTTTTAATCGTCCATCAGGGAAGAAACGAGGAGCACGAACTTTTCGCATAATAATTCTTTCCTACCCTTCCCGTGGTAGGTACCTTTCCCGCTTCCGTCAACTCTTGCACTGGGGCCCTTATAACCTAAGGAAAACGAACAGGAACGACCTGCGTACGCGAATGAATATTCCTTCGTCCAATTCTGCGGGCCTCGATGAAATAATCTTGGAAAGTATTCTCATTCTTTTTCTCTTTTTCGTTTCTTTTTTTTCAGAATTCTTTGCTCAATCGCGACTGAAACGCATTACCGCAATTTTCGGGTTTACCCGAAGAAAAACGACGATGGTGTGAATATTAACTCGGTTATCGTAACGACAACGATGAATTCCATTGTTCGTTAAGGAATCACACATTTGTGATTTTCTCTTTGCGAAAAGAAGAGAACGAGCCATAAAGAGGTTCAATTTCTTAAAAGAGAAATATTGAATTCAGTATTTGAGATAAGATTCGTCCGATTTCTCTTCGTCGGTGAGAAGGAATGTCCGCGACTCTCTGAAGGGTCTACGATAAAATTTTCAACCGATTCGTGAGTTGTATAATTCTACGGACTAAATATTTAAAGGCCGTGTGATGCAATTAATAAGTTATGTAACGATTCCGTATGCAGGATCTTTCGAAAAGCGGTAAAAGATTTTGTAGGGCAACCCCAAGGGTCCGAAACAACTCTCGAAGTGCTGCAGGCGTGGTTAGGTATATTCCTAGGAGATATGAGGTGATTTTAATTCTAAAATATGGCCGAGAAGGTACCATTACGTTCTATTACAGACAACAACTTCATCGTTTAATATTCTTCTATCAAAAACTGCATATCTCTTCTAACATCTTCATACTTTCTGAGCACTTTTTCAATTTTTACATAATTTATCATCTACAATCCTTTATTTATTATTTGTACAAAGGGGAAATTTGTCCTGAAACTACCAAACTTTACTACCAAGCTATACTCCACTCGCTATAGTGATGGAAAAGAAAAATCGAGTCACTTCCAGTTCTGCATTTTTTATTCTAATAAAACGGAGAAGGTATATACATAAGCTATATAAAAAGTATGGATAAACTATCACGTTCTGGATTCTAACAGGTCGGCAAAAATCCAATGGAATTATACTGGCAAAGAAGCGTAAAACGAGGAATAAATAACTACGCAACAGTGATATCGACCGTCTTTCGAACCAGGTAAATTCTGCAAGCTATAGATACATAGCTGCATGCTCCCAGGTACTCTAAGCACACCTGGGAAATCAGACGTTTCTCGCTGGCCACTTGATAAACGTTAGGAAAGGTCTACGGAATAATTACGTTACATCGACGGCTCGGGGAAAAAGTTGCCGCTATTGCAAAACCAGAATAAGATTCTTCGAATTGCTTGTATCTTAATCACCGGTGACTTACTATCCTCATTTTCCAATCTATCTCGCACGATTATTGCAAGAATAAAAATTAGGAAAAAGAAACAATCGATATGGATAAATGCTTTCTTCGTAAGTTTATCTTTAAGAAGTAACGCAATTTCAAACTCAACTCGAAATAATCGAGAAAAGTGGCGTAGAATATTTCCAAACCTAAATAAACAGAAATAAAACGAGACTGGGGAAATAAATCCTGCCAACTTGGATCAGTTTTTAATTGATCGAACGATATTGAAACGAATCTTCAATAATTTGAAAATAATGTAAAAATTATATCTAAAGATAATGAATAACAACCACGATCGTGGTTTAAACTTGGAAAGAGATCCGCGATTCCGTACGGCTACGCAAGTCTACGTTGTACCTAGAAAGGCTGCTACGGGGTCTAGTTTTTACGAGGAGGATACATCTTCGCGACTTGTATTGCATCTTCGTGAAGTATTTGACTCCCGAGGTCGTGGGTTCAGTGGCCGGTTGCAGGATTCTCTTGGCCAGAACTATTTCTCTCAAGATCGAGCGGTTTACTTTTTACGAGTGGCTTAGCTACAACCTGCGATGTACAACCTGTGATACAGTTGTCCAGGTACTGCTTACTCCTGACCCTGGATCTCTGTCTTGTTCGACTTGTTACTTTATGGGTCGCTGTCTCGTTGCACTCTAATCGCGAAAATTTGCATCGTTGTTCGAGCTGATTTCACGTACCACAAGTTTGTTCACACTTTCAAGATTGTTTACCTATCTACTTGTGCGCATATCGATTTTTCAACCTGCGTTAAACGCTGCGTTAAATTCTCTTTATCCGTCTTTCCAAAACTGGAATGTTTCAACTTTCTACGTTTCGCTGCAGTTGCTATATCGACATTATTAATATAAAAATTGTTTTTTGTATTATCCCTACAGATAAAAAATGAATATGGAAAAAACCCTACTACATATATATGACTAAATTTTTCAAACATCGACAATCTTTTTAATTTTAGAATGTTTCGTTAAAAGCGCGTTTACTGGAGTTACCGGTCGGTCGTATCATAAAAATGTTCGCATGCAAAGTATTAAAAAGCTAGTCATAAAATTTCCATATTTTGAATTTTGGCTAAAAGCAGAGCAGAAAATTAAATTACGGCAGCAACTTTTATTTGAACAATTTTTAGGAATGAGATTAGCAATCTTATCGTAAGATAATATCAGAGAAGTAGAATATTCTTCAAACACCTGAGCTTAAACTCGTATGTACACGGAATCGTTTCTAAATTTTAAATTGTTCGCGAGAACTATGCCTTAAAGGATAGTAAAAGCAAATTGAATTCATTTGCGATTCCTAAAAAGCAGACAAACTATTCGTAAGCACGTTATAGAAACTGGAGACCATTACGCACGTCTACAATTAACGTTGATTATTATTCGAGCGTCGCGCTGTCCTATCGAAATTCGTTCTGTGCAGCTTCTTAACCGATAGCTACCGCTTAAAATGCATAGCGTCTCCTGACCGAACGACACTGAAAGTGTTTCGGCAATGTACATTACCGATACATCGAAAATTCAGTGTTATCGAAATGCAAATAGAAATTTCCTGCTGCGTTTCTTCCGTAAGCAAATTTCTATCGTTCGCGTATCTCGCGTTTCTATCTGTTCCAATGAAATAAAAAGTCTTGCGACCGAAATAATTTCAAAAGTTCCACCGATTAATATAAATTATGAATATTTTCCGTGTAAATCGTAAGAGATATGTATTTGAAGAATTTCTCGTGGATTAAGAGAGTCATCGCAAAGATTGACGAGGATTATCGTAAAAAGATCAACAACGATCCAAACTGTTTTTGCTACTATTTCAGTTAGCTTGGTAACAAAAAACTGTCGATAATTTTAGATTGGTCCAAGACGAAACAAACCACGAGGAACAGAGGGGAAGAGAGGAGAGAGATACCGCCTTTTGACCGTGAGTTCGGCATCGATACTGTCAAACGATCCTTCCCTTTGAACTTTCTTAGCACCGCTTCAGTTCGTCATTGGCACGTTCGCGAAGAGCATCGTTTGGATTTCGAGTGGCAATAGTACAACACATTTCCGTGACTTCACTGTGTCTTTTTCAAGTTTTTACAATGAAAATATACAGAGAGATCGACAACGTGTAAGAATTGTTATCACCCTCTTTTTATTTTATGTTAATTCATGATCATTTCGCGGATTTGATCGAAACCACCGTTTGCTTATTCGAATAGAGTTCGCGTTATCGAGTCGATTGATAGAAATCTGCTTGCAGAGTAGCTTTTGCTACATTTGGTGTTTGTTGCTGCGAGTGTTACGATCCGTGAACAATCGGTTACGTGTTTCGATTGTACATATATTTTTCGTCGTGTGATTTAAAATAACGGAGTCGATGAATTTTAATGAAAAGGAAAGTTTCCACAATTTGTAAGAGATATTGGCACACGTGTTCGTATAATTTACGGTGGTCTGTTCGAAAATAAAGATAATTCTACGTGTCCTCGATTTTACCCGAATTCGCAAATTCGGTTATTATTCCAATTATATTGATCTTTCCCACTTTACATAATTTCCGTATCACGAAATTACATTACTGTGAAGTTCTCGCACTTTCTATCTGGAAATATTACACGTGATAACTAATATACGATTGTAGTTACCAGAACGGGGACAAAGCTCCTGCACTAAGAGAACGAAAAACACGAAAAAGGGAAAAACAGCGGACGATATATACTTGCAACTGTTGCAAATACGAGAGTAGTCGATACTATAACATGCAACGTCACAAAGAAAGGATCCATTCAAGGGAAAAGTTAAACGTTTGTTGCGGTAACTATACACTCTCCAAAAAAATTTCCTAATCTAACAAAAACTAATCTCAAACAAAAACTTTGGTTCGACGAGTGTACGTGTTAAACAAAACCTTTGTTTCACTGCGTTTGACGTCTATACTCGTCGTCTTTTGTATTTATTTACATGACCTAAGTTCATGAAAGATTTCTAAAACTAAACTCCGCAGTTAACTGGTTAATACGTATGAATAGAAAACAGTCGCTAACATCTTAAAAGATGATTAAGCGTTTCTTTAGTTTCTGCTATACGTATCGTCGGATATCAACATCGGTGATGTCACTGTATTCTTCTATAAGAACGTTTTATTTATTTAATACTTTGGTTTACATACATTGTTATTAGACAAAATAGCAAAAGTATCAAGGAGAAGATACACAATAAGCACGCTGGAAGATCGGCAGAACAGATCGTTTAATAAATACGTGGGCTCCGTCTAATATGTCCGAGATCGACTCGATTATACGCAACGCTCTAAATAAACCGAACGATCCTCCGTATCAGAGATAGCGTTACGACGCGTTCTTGGTTGTTTGTCCGATAAAACCGCCATCCTTTAACTTCTGCTTCTGGGGCACTCGCCAATAAGAATATCAATGTGTTCTGGTGTCAATTTCTGCATATAATTTCACTGCGGTAGACCAATTCGTTGCGACCTCGCACAACGTGCTCCAAGAAGTTATCTTCCAAAATGAAACTCTTTAATTTAATTTTTAGATTTTAAGACTTTACTTCGTGACATGTAAAATCTGTTTTCGTATCTGTTTCGCCTCTATGCGTTAATCCTTAGCACTCATTGTCAGGAAACGTTTTAACATTCGTTTCTATCTATCCACGGTATTGTTAACTAGATGAAAGTCATTAGCGAAACTAGACAAATCACGAGTTAAAAGCTACCAGTATTAGTAAATTCTCTTGAAAATTGTAAAAGCAACAAGTTAGGTAATAAACCAGCCATAGCTTCATAAATAATCGATTCGTCGAGTCATTAATCATCATTGATATTATTAATCGGTAAATTATTGCGTAAGAGATCCGAGATGATCGAACTCTGCTCGTATATCATATCAACTTATCAACTCTAGCCGTCCGAAACATGATCGTTTGAAACTAAAGAAAATTAAAGAAAATCGTTCTTCTCGCAGGTAAGAATTTCTTTACCAAAGGTGATTATTATGTTCATTGCGAGCAATCTCATCCTTCGAAGAGGCCCTACGCGATCATCTCGAGAACCAAGTACAAAATCGTCAACGAACTGCTACCGATCAATTATAGAAAAGATTCTGCATCGAAGCATAAAAAGCAAGTTGACAACTCGTGCGACAGGCAATTGAGATCGAGCACAATTTGCCTGAAGGATCGGATGCAAACGAAAGTCAGTTTGGAGTATTCAGTGAGCTGCGGCGAGTTCGACATAGAGAACATACCTTTGATAAGTTTTCTCACCGATCATCGATTGAAATCTCTTTCGAAGAAATTGTCCTCCTCTTCGAAACAGCCAGACAAAGTAAACGAGAAAGCAAATGAGATACCAAAGGAGCAGGACAAGAAGCAAACTGTGAAGATCGCCATCTCGTCGCAGCAAAATATCGAAAAAACGGAGTGCACGAACGGTGTGGACAATGTTCGAACGAAAGTTTCCGGTTCGTCTGTTTCCTCGCTTTCGCTCGAGTTGCCGACGAAGAAGCTTATTTTACACCGGTTCAGATCGAGCGTGAGCGAATTCGATGCTCCTTTGTGGGATCAAAACGATAATACCGACCACAACCAAATGAATTTAACGAAGGAGATTGTTCCAGGCAAAGTTAAGCGACAAAGGCGAACGAAGAAATGTAAACACGTCACGGACAACATGAATAAAGAGAATATATCAGAGTTTGCGTTCAGTATGGAGCAAAAGTTAAATATAAAATTAGACAGTGGAATCACGGTGCCTATGACAACACAAACGCATCGAAATTTTTTGGAAGCCATCGATTTTGATAAATTTAAAATATTTGGAAATTTTTGAATACAAAAATCCTCGGAGTAAGAATTATTTATTTCTTGATACCAAAGATAATTGGATAGAGCTAATACTCAAGTAAGTGTGATATAGTTACATTTAATAACTTACAACGAAGAAAGAAAGAAATAATACAAATTTTTATATTTGTAATTAAGAATAACACGCATGTTCTTGCGATAAACGTGTGTCTTTCGAATCGATCCTATTCCGACTGTCGCAATTTTGTGATTGTTATTTTAATAAAGTGCACTCTAAGACTGAAATTATGCAGCGGAATGCTTGTCTTGCATAAACCCACACCTGGTTCTCCCTCGTCTTCGAACATTTTACCACCAGGAGAGTACGTCACTTTCTCAACGCGTCAGCATTTTGTTTAATACCACCCATTTTAAACTCTTTATACCTAGCGAGCAAACGAAGCTTCGAAACTCCCCTTTGAACGCGCTGCCGGAAAAATGTTTCATCGTCGAGCTCGTAATTCAGATTCATTTGCATGGTGCGTTTCATTCCTGCGGTGTAATTTAGGAATTCAGTACACGCAGTGACCTAGAATTTCCTGCCTAAGGACGTGCATTCGATGGAAAAAATTAAACACGGAGGGTGACGATGTCGAGTATCAAAATATTTCGGAAGGATTTTATGAGAAATATGAAACACGCGAATAAACGTAAAACAAAAGACCATTTTACAGAAAATGCGAAACTAAGATAATAAAATGTGGATTTGATAATAAAATAACGGTAATATAGCAGTAACTTTTTAACCCTCTATGTCTTTTATTAATTATCGTTTTTCATTTTTCAAATCGAAAATATAACTTTTTTCTTTAGAAACAAACAAAACTCCAATTAAAAGAGACTAACGATATTATAACTCTCACTCGAATCGATTTTCGATCCTCTCAGAAACTGTTTCTCTTAACTCTCACATCTTTTCGCAACTCCTACAGTATCCTCTCTATCTTGAATCATTCTGCACTCTCAAAAATCTCACACGTGAAACATACGTTCGTGTCATGTTCTCCATATATCCTCAGATGGTACGATGCATGTCAAATCTACATTCTCCAAATCATCCCTCCTGCATAACTCACGCGAAACTACAGAGAGACGCGAGGTTCCTCGCACATAAGTTATTACTTAACTATTCGAATACGAAATATTTTA
Organism: Bombus terrestris; assembly: GCF_910591885.1. Lineage (NCBI taxonomy): Eukaryota > Metazoa > Arthropoda > Insecta > Hymenoptera > Apidae > Bombus > Bombus terrestris. The sequence goes on along the minus strand of NC_063281.1, from coordinate 12,275,902 downwards.
TAGGAGTACATATATTTATTTATTTATTTATTTATATTAAATCTCTTCTCTTTAAATTTGAAGGCTCTTACTGTGCAATTAGTGAGTGTTTTAAATACAGTACGTCCACGCGCTATTACTAAGCAGCATATTCCTCGTAAACAACGAGTATGAGGTGAGAATGAAAAAGGAAAAAGACGAATGCTTTAAAGTGAAGTACATATTCACGATAATATTTTTTCGTAAATGTAAAAATTCATGCGCATTCTGCAATGCAAAATGCAAAGAATACCATATGATGTGAAAAATATGGAAAGATGCAACTCTTGTAGTTATGTTTTCTCCGTTTTACGTCTCATAAATTCCACGAAATTAAAGTTAAAATATCTTTATCGCGACTATGTAGTTCGCTTTGAGCGAATTATTTCTTTTCTCTCTCAATCTTTCCTCATACTCGTCGTTTACGACAAAACCACTGACTAGTAAGAGCATGAATACCCTGTATAAATATTTGAGGCTTTCCAGATTTAAATACTCGAACAGCGATGTTCGAATCCGTGCGTTCGATCGCTACTCAAGACGTAGCACGTGCCACGTATTTACGCTCCTTCGTAGCTCGACCTTATCCGTTGTTTGTTTACGTTAGAACGATACCAAAGCGAGTGTAACTTGTATACGAAATATATTTCTAATTGATATCCACATGACATTTAATCGAAGGTTTCGTCGTGTTTCAAAGATTGTATACGTAATTTCGAATGTTATGCACGCGATGTACAAATTCAGAATATTGTTTATCTATGTTCGTTCATTGCTCTCCTATTGTTGATCATTAATATCGATAATATTATTACTAGAAAAACATAATCTTATGTAAGTTTAGGTACGCGAACCGAGACAGACTTAGGGCGTGGTCTAGTGTTAAGGTTTGAATTAGTTTCTTTGAAACAAGAAGAAATTATTAAAGGGTATCCGTGGTAAACAAAACTAATATAAATATCTCATCAGTCTATCACTTGTCGTTCTTACGAATTCTATCACTATTTCACAATAAGATTACATAGAAGAGAGCTGTTACGATTATATTTGAGATATTGTCTGAACAGTAATAAAATTTCAAATAATTCTGAAACGAAATTAAATAAATGTAATTCTAAAATATAACTCTCAATAAAGTTAAAGTTCGTCCGCTTGATTAAAACGTTATAATAGCGAAATGAACGAGGAAGTAATCCGTTGTCGGAACATTGGCGACATGACGTGCTTTCGAATTTTCCGAAGTTCTGGAAATACATGTCCACAGGACTGGAGATAGTTTCATAAACAACATTTTCCAATGCTCTCGGATGCTGGTACCCAGAACGGAACAAGCGTTTCGCGAATGTCAGTCAGATTTTCATTAGACTTTCTAGAGGAATTTCGTGAGAAATCGGATTAACCAGCTTTAATTTCAACGACAATACAAGAGATTTTAATTAATAGTATTGATAGATACGACAGATTGAAAATTCGCTACCATCACATATTCAATTGTTCGTCCTCAATCCCGTGGGGAGCCCGAACCTCGTTAATGATTTAAAATAACGAGAGGGAAAAAGATTAACATCGAAAAATTCGAATCTATCTGGAGCAAGCGTAAATAATTTCCTATATCTCAGAGTTTCACGCAAAAATCCAATTTATCCGATTACATGATCCTTGATGCTCTTATTTATTTGTTTTCTTACTTTTTTCATCACCATAGTTGAAGAAAGATGGATGTGGCTACTATGTTGCGTAAAATTATTATATGAAAGTGTCGACAAGACAAAGAAACGAGATGAGATCAGGGGTGAATTGGCAATCGGAGAGTTTGGCAAAATTCCCGATGGACCGGAAGAAATTTGGGACCGCTCTACGTAGAATGTAATTTAATGAACTAAAAATGGAGGGCCGATTATGGCGGTGATCTGCCGGTAAAAATTGAAGTCCCAGTCTGACCCTGAGCGAGTTTACTATGTAAAATGAAATTTGACAAAGATACGACGCAATATACGAAATCTAGGCACATGGGAATCCGAATGAACTTGCTAATTATTTGGTTGTTGAGTATCTAACGAACCGTGACTACTCATTGTCCGGTTCGTTAACACCCCGACCTCACATACACCCTTGCTGTTGCTGGTACACGAATGGAACGAGATAATTGCTCGGTCCAATTGCAACCTGAACGATACTCTATCTATACTCTGTTTGGAAAATAATGTCCTCGATAACCCGAATGTAATAACGCTTCCTTATTGGTTACAGAGTATATTAGCAAATGATTAAAATCTGTCTGTAATTTACTAACGTAATAATTAATTTGCATCCTATCCACTTTTTAAATCCATTTTGTTGGAATAATATATCGTCGGTGTCAGTTTTTGAAGCGGCTTTCGGCGCTACGTTCATTACATAGTCTATTCTTCAAGTATAAAAATTGTTACACGACGAGTAGAAAAATCGACCATCTGTTTCTATCAATTCACGTACATTTATCCGGAAAAAGTTTTATCATCACACGATAAAAGCACAGGTGGGAGTCTTTTGTTCGGCAAAAAGATGAGTTTGGGCCGGCGCGGAAATTCCAAAAAATTGTTTCATCGAAGAGGATACTCTAATTTTAATGAAGCGGACGATCACGGTCGAAAAACGAGATAGTACTTGTGCGAAAGCGCGGCCGTTGCGACTTGATGTGGATATCCAAAGGGATATTACGAGCAAGGGAGCAACGTCGAGGAACCTAAACGAGTCTAAAGTACCCACTTCTCTCCTACTCACGCTCGTTTCACAACGCGAGCGTAACCGAGTGTTTTCCTCGATGCTTCTTGACCGAGTTTCTGATGGTTCGTTGTGGACACAGAGACACGTATACTCGTAGGTCCCCCAAATACGACATGCTTTCACTGACAGAACTATCCCCCGGTGAAGCTAGTGTGTATTCGGCAACTTTGTGTTTCGTTTTGCTACTCGGCACGAAATTTATTTGCCGACTGGCGAGTTCCACTCGCGAGGATTCCAACCAGCTGAATAGTACGAATAGCTTGTAAATTTTTCATCGCTCTCTATCTCAGCACGCGAACGCTTGGTCGCGAGTCTCGTAATAGAAGTGATGAAAATACGATGCATCGATCAAAATTGATCGATGTCAGAAAAAATTAACTTTCCATTGATAGTTATTTATAGAAGATATTGGTACAACATCGGGTATACGTAGCATCAAGTTGAAGAGGTTACAACACATCGCCAATCGATTAAAATTGTTATTGAACGAACATTTCCAAGTAGATTCCTAGAAGATCCTAGAAAAATGAAGAAAATTTGAGTTCTCTCTTCTTAATGCTATGCAATTCACAAATATCGCTGATCTAATTCTATTTTAGGGGAATAAGCGCGCATAGGTAGTACTGTATTGTAGGAAAATTCGTGCACCACCGGCGCAACGCGGTTGAACGACGTATTCATCTCTAACGTAATTGTTACGGGACTCGTACTCCGATCTTTAGTTTAATCAGGTAATGCAGTTTACCGGATACCGAGGCAACCGATGCACCGTGGAATATTACTGACAGCCACCACCCAGCACGCTCTGGCGTGGGTGATGTATTATTAATTATGCCAACATGGAGCTATTAGACCAAGACAATAGCCCATAATCTCCATGTACTGAGGTAATAGCACATTCAGAAACGTACGAGGCGTTCTTCACCGAACAATGATACGTACCGTGCTCTATTCATCGAGTTCATCGAACAATCTTGGCTAAAGAATCTGTGGAATGTTCCTCTGTTACCTCTGTCGATCTTTTCAATACTTTTTCGACGTTTTAAATAAATAAGAATTTATCATTGATCAAATTTATCGATTAATTAATTAACCTGGCGGAACGAACGTTTCGTTGTCTACGATATATTACGTATTACTACGTATACAGAAATATTCAGTAGATTGGTATGTTTTATGCTGGTGCGTGAAATGCAACGCAACTTTAAGCTGACGTTCACTGTATATTCATTCGGTAAAAATTACATGTTACATCGCAGACCGTGCTGTGTTGAAATACATTACCACGCAACATTGTTCTACTACGCACACTGATCTTTGTTCTTCGCTCGTGTCTAGTTAATCTTTCTTGAACCGACTACCCACATTTCTCTTGCAAATTACGTGGCTCTCTAATCGACTTTGATTGTCAGTTGAAACATTACGAATTAATTCTAAGAATCTTCCGAATTATTTTCCGGGTATTTACAAAGACCGAAATTTTATATTTTCGTAATTTGCTGTTTCTATTTAGTTTCCTAAAAAAATAGTTTACCGTTAGTTTACCTAAAGAATTCGACACACATGGTCGATACGTCTGGTCGCGAATTATCAAGACGGCGTAATTTCTGACGGACTCTGAAGTGGCACTTAGCTACAATTTCCAGACGATCGTTGCAGTCGACTGCTGTAACGCTTTATCTCTTACCGTCTAACGAAGCTGCGGTCCGAGATTGCGGCACGTGGAACATCAGGAACTCGTTAGTGCGTGAAGCATCCAGGTATTCCGGAAACTAACTCCATTTACCAGCGGTACCACGAACCTCGGTGCAGATCAGAGAGGCCTGACCGAATTAGAACGTTTCGTCCCTTCGAAACGTAATTTACGTTTCCACTAGGACGGATTGATTTGCGGCGATTCCTACCGGTTGGTCGGTGAACCCGAGTCGAAAATAATCGCGACAACTCGACGAATCCTCACCGGTACTCGACGCTCTCTTCTTTTTATTCGTTTTCGTTTCGAGAGCATCGATCGATCGACGACGACGAGGGGGACAAAAGTTTTCTTTCGAATTAGTTTGCATCGATTTAAATTGGCTTTTCGTCGATGAACGTAAAACGCGCAGTTCTCCGTTTGTTTTCTACAGATGTGCGAGTAAATATCGCCGTTATTTGTACGGAACTTTCGTTACAATCGTCCGAATTTAGTCGTGTGCGAAAAAAATAACTGGGCGCCCCTTCGTTTGCCAATTTTTAAATAAAATTCCGTTCGATTGTTCGTCATACGCGGAACGTTTTTTAAAATAAAACATAAATAGTAATAATCCCTCTCGATTCCGTTTAAACTCATCGTATTTAAGTTGTCCATTTTTAGATCGAACTGGGTCATTTTATATCACTGCCTTTGTACTTTCACGCTGTTACGAATAAAAAAATTCTTTAGAAAACGGATTTTGTATCAACTCGTCGCATTTTACCAATCTCACTGGTATTATTTCGTGTCCCGATATTCCACCAACTCTTTGTTCCTTCCCTCTCACTTACAATTAGTCCGTGAATTCAGCAGAAACTTTCTTTCGTTCAACGATTCCAATGAAATGGCTGCACTCTGTTTCGAAGCACATTGTTGCACGCGGGCAAAAATTATGCAATGTGGTAGCGTCGGAAGCGCACTCGGAAGGGTCGCCGTAGAAAGAGGTGGGTAAAGAGGTGTGGTAATTATTATCATTGGAATTTATGGTGACATCGGGATTACCCTTTCTCCGTGTTCAACGCCATGGAACTGCAAGAAACTATTATTACCCTCGCTCGTGTTTCTTGTTTTGCCGTACCCCTATCCCGAAGGACCTCGTCCTAGGTGAAAGTCATAAATCTCAGCCACCGCCCCGGCTACACCCACCCACTCATATCCGAGAAGCATTCTGTCCCGATAAAAAACCAGGAATCGAACGATACAAGTGCGCTCACCGCACGCTAAGAAAATTGAAATACATATTCGACGATGGCTCTAGATACGAATTCGCATCCGGTTGTCACCAAGGAAAAATGATACATCGGCGGACGTGGATAGCCATAAAGCGATCCAAGTTATAGCTTGATCGTAAGGTGAGAAACTCGGGACGCGTATATACTTACGACCCAATAAACTGCTTACTCATTGCTGACGAAATTGACCGGTGACTGTGAGTAATGGAATGCGGTATAACGGTTGTTGGAACTTTATAAAATAAAATATTTAAGGAGAGGGTTGTTAATAGAATCGATGTTCAATCAGCTAACCGAAGATAGTATAGATGTGGCTTAATTATAAGTGGCCTATATCGTACGAGAAGAGGAAAATTGATACGCGCAACTCGTTGAACAAAACTGTAGTTAAAGTTGGGTTTAAACATTGAAATTTCTTTTTATACGTATGTATCTATAAAAGCTGGGAAATTCAGAAGAATATTCTGCAGGTAAATAGGGATATTATCGTACCTTGTATGTTTCGTTCTTGGAAAACATATATTTCTCCACTGAGCTCCTTGTATATAATATTTTTCATTCTTAAATTGCGCATTTGAGCAATATATTTTCAACGTTCATTATTTTATTACTCTACAACGTTATTAACAGAGTAGTACAGACAAGCAAAAGTATAAGCTAGTAAAGACAAAATCCAATTCCTCTAGATCAACGTTAATAGTAGCTAGCATGTATTTTTAAAAATTAAAAGTTAAAAATAAATTTTACACACAATTATTTCGACCCTTTTGTGGATAGGCTTGCTTGTTTATTGAAATGTTTCACATTCAATTCAAAGGGAATAAATAATTTTCCATTTTAATCCGATTAAGAAGTATCGTACGAGAAATTTGTACTGTCGGTGCTTTGACCGTCGTGTTAGTATTAATAATACGCGATAGGAGCTCTACCTTTAGACTAAAATATCTATTGCGACGAAGCTACGCATTATTAGCCAGGATTAACATCAGCTTTCTCTACAGCAGCTGATAAGGGATATTTGAGAGGATTCGTCGAATACAAAGCGAATATATAACGAACTCTAACATCAAAGAGAGTTTTGCCGTCAGAGAAAAATGCTACGATAACTTTTAGCGAATATTAGAATGAATAAAAGGTAGTCCTAAGATAATATGTACTTAATAGATCGTATTAATAGCTACAAATCATCGAACGATTTCATCGAAAACGAATCATTCGATCTTTCTATGAAAAGACTTTGTTCGATGCATTTTCATATGGAATCAATCAACCCTTTTCGATTATATCGCCAATTACAGAAATATCCTGTATCGTATATCCGCAAAATTCTATTTCCTTCGAGAAGATATCTCTTGCACCCGTATCCTTCAGAGTGATGGTAAAACTAACCACCCAGTACAGTGAATAACTGAAATTCGCGCTTGCATTAAATCAACGTAGAATATATACGTATACTGGTTGAAATTCGATATAGAATCCGAGGTTCTGATCGACGCAGTGCATTCGTTAGCCCGCAGTTTCTTTAACGCGGCGATAGACCGAGCGGAGCAGAAAGTGGAAGAATTATTGCCGTGTGTACAGATACGCCTAAGGGGCCTGGCTAACCCTTTACGATCCATTCAGACGATAGCCGAGGAACCGATAGCCGAGAATCGATAGCCGAGCGTTATTGTGAAATTTTCTTATTACGTGTAAGACGAGGAGCCGCGTGATTTACCGTCTTTGAAAAGAACCATCGAGAACGAGATCCCTAATTAAAGTCGTCTATATTACCGAGAGTTTACCAGTCGGGAGACCGTATGTAATTAATTCTCCGCAATATCTGGTTACCGTGCTCCATAGATACAACTGCAGATACCGCGTGCAAGAAAGAACGCGATGGAATTACTCGACTATTCGTGCGTAACGAAGCGAATTTACTCTGGAGCTGGTTCTTTTTTCGTGCCTTTCCTTTTCACCTTGTACGCCTCTGCCCACCCAGCTCCGTGTCGCGATCAACCTAAATTAACCCTTTCGACGCTGGTACGATATGTACAGCGATAAACAAAAGTATCGGAAGTACGTAACTCGTTGTTGGAAACGACGAAACGACTTTCGAAAGAACTTGTTTTCGCTGATCTACGATATCTTCGCTCTAAATTGCTCGTTGTATCATTTGTTCGCTGTGCTATCGTTTGTTCCGACATACTTCAAGAAGTGGTTTACCATGTTTTTATACATTTATTTCTTTTTAAGTTAAACGTTCTTTGGCCCACGGCTAGTTTGCTTCAGGAAGTTGTTTCTAAAGAAAGTGACAGTAAAAAATTTCGTTTGAACTAGAGATATACCGACTAAGGTTTGGCCGGATAACTCACTACCCGACTAACCGATTAATCGGCTCCCAAGAAGCAGATCAATCGGTCGATTAGTCGTTTTTGCCGATTATTTTCAAATATCGCTACAAAAGAGAAGAAAGAGAAAATTTCTTAATATTGTCTGTTATATTCATCTTCTTGTTTCAAAGAATTGTTTCTTATGATAAAATTAAGTGATAATAACCAAAGTATTTGTTTCATTTATTTCAGTAAATAACTTGTGAATATCTACCTGTAAGTAAGAATACTACGTATTAAGAAATAGTAAAATTATACTAATAGTAGTAAAGGAAGAACATTGTATTTTTATTTCTATACTTTATAAAGTTATCAGTAATACTAAAAATTTGAAGTCGATCGACAAAATATGGTAGTTGGCTTAACCGACTAGTCGGTACGTAAGCCACACGCGTGACAGTAAATCGAAATTTTACATATACTCAATCGATAAATCACTAGCATCAATTTCTATAAGAAAGAAAGATAAAAATCGAGCCGGAGGAGATAGAATCGTTATTGCGCGAAGCACGATTCGTTTCGCCTAACAGGCGGCAGGTGACGTGATTCGTTTCTACAAAAAAGAAAATTTCGAAGAATCACGTGAACACTGGTGGTTTACCAATTGCTGCAAGTACAAACCGATAATTATGCAGTGCATACGGTGGATTCGTGCGTGTCCCAGCGTCACGTCTTGAACTCGCCACTTAATTTCCTGTTTAAAATACACGATCAATTATGTAAACGTTGCTCCCGTTACTTTCCCGACGAAAGTGAATGCTGTGGCATCCGTCGCGTGTGTGTTTCGTCGAACCTCGTTCATCTAGCGCAACGAATGACCATGGACGCTTATTAGGGAGATTGTATTGCGAAGATAGGTATCATGGGCGTAGTATGGTACAATTGTGTGAAATCGATATTAGTAACCGGTCAAAGCTAGTAGACCTGGTCGTATTAGTAACTGTTTCCTCGCTTTTTTGTTTCTACTTTGCAAGAAGCAAAGAATTGTAGACTTATTACCTGTTTTTAGCTGACATTCATCCCCTATATCAATTTGAAACGTTATAATAATTTATCAAATATACAGAAATTTCATTTTTTTATTTTCACTGAAAGAATTTTGCCGGAAGAAGTTTACTTATCTTTTCGACCACTGCGTCAATTTGGAATCGGAGGCGAATTGAATTAGGAAGATGGGCGTTAATTTGCTTGCAAACGTTCCAACAATAGACAATATAGAAGTTTCAGAGACTGAAGAGATACAGTACCAATATTAAATTCATGATATTAAGTTAATATTGTTCAATATTAATGTCGACTAATATCAAAGTTGGTTGAGAAATTCGGTCAATTCAAATTTAGATCCGCCAAAACCAAATGTTAAAACTTCGTTTAATGTGTCATCGAACCTGTTCTTGGAAGATTGTAAATGAAGGTACAGGCGGGAGAACGCTAATGAAGATCTTTTGGCCGGTTTCATGAATTTTGAATACGTTACGGTCCAAATTCGCTGCATTCGGCATGCAGGTGTGCAATGCAGAGAAATTCCATATGTCCTTAGTATGGAAAACTATTCCGCAATTCTGTAGTTCCTACGTGAAACCACTTTCGTGAATTTCTAATAGAGTAATTACTATCGTAGAAAGGAAGAAAGTGGAGAGAACCGCACGAAATTATTTTCTGAATTTTGCCGAAACCCGAACCAAGAATAAAACGGAAGAGGAAACTAAGAAATTCGAGACCAAGTAGGAAAAAAGCATATGTAAATTTTTTACCTAGAAAATAACTAAAAGATCACGCATCGTTGCATCATAAATTCAGATCACGTAGTAACCTCCTGACTTTTTCAACGAGACAATTCTTAATAAGGTCTTTGAATTTATCTTGATATCGATTTTAATATTCGCAAAATGTATATGTAAGACCTCAACTTCTGTGTAAAATTTCCTAACATTTATTCACTTTTCGACCTTAACTTAACGAAAAAAGAAAAAGCGTTCGTCGCACGGTTGATACTTGCAACAAAGGGAAAACAGAGGAAAAATATATGACCCATTTCGTGAAATCTTTTCGTGTGACCGCTTCAACCGGATACAACACGACGAGAGTATCGCAAACGAAAAAGGGCACAGTCCATTAAGCACACGTTCCAGAAATTCGTCAAAAGACCGACCCGGAGCGCAAAAGAATTAGCTGTCTTGTCCGATCTTTTTCGCGTGATATCTTCGCTGCGAGAGGAACGAGAGTGGTGTATCACGGGCGACGACAGAAAAGTGGCAGCGATGCGGCAGAATTTAAACGCTGCAAGTAGTCACTTGCTGGCCAGGTGATCCTCGAATGGTCGATACGGGTGCCCTTATTACCGCTGTCTGTCCTTAATTCAGAGTTACGCCACTGCGGCGTGCATTCTACCTGCGAGGAATGGCTTTCACAGCTCAATGAGAATCCTCCGATTACCCGAATCGGAGGAAGTGAAAGAGCAAAGGTTGTTCTCCAGTACGTGACAGAATGTCGCCACGATATTGGCGAACCGATTGACGCATGCGTCGCCGACGATTCGCCGCAATTTTGGAATCTTGTCAACAAACATCTCACTGTGCGCCCTTAACCCGTAAGTCGAACTAGCCTTTCGCACGCTCGCAACTCTGTTTTTTTCCACGTCGTGGCGTGATCGTCTACCGTCTACGATATTCATCTGGTTGAAACGTTTAGTCGACAGGAATCTAGTGGAAAGATAATATCGATGGAGTATACGTACGTCTGCGCGAAGGGGATGAACGTCGTTTTCAAAGTGTGATCGTGTGCAGTGAATAATATCTTATTAAAAGTGATTTTCTCGTATGTATTTATTCGTGTAAAGTGCGAGAGAATCTGTAACTCTAATTTATATAATTTAGATTAAAAGTGTTTATATTGATTTAGAGAAAGTTTGAATCGCTGATGAGTTGAAAATAATTTAAACAGCTGCGTATACACGTGCTACAAGATGGATGAGATAGAAACTGAAACCGATCGGTCGATTGCTGCCACGCTCTCCAAAAGGTAGAAAACGAAGATAATTAAGTATGGTGAAATGAATCGTTTTACAAATTACTGTTTTTTTTTTTATATACGTTTCACTGCGGTTAGTATTGGCTTCCAACGTATCGAGGTCATTCTCGACCATCCTCAGAAGGTCTGTTACAGCGGAAATCAGATTTCAGGGAACGTACGCTTAGATCTGGATGAACCAACAAGTGCTTTAGGTAAGCTACCGCCAAGACTATCTAAAAACGACATTTCATTTAATTCCGAAGAAAACTGAATCTCTATGACTTTAACTGTTGCGAAGCGCAAACTCTTTCGACCGAAGAAAATATTTCGAACCACGCTTTCTCCAAAGAAAGTTGTTCTCGTCAAAAATGGCAGAGTGTACTTTGAAATTTATCAGATATTCGTGAACAAACAGAAAGAAAGAGAGAGAGCAGATCGTCACTGATATCGTTTGCAATGCGGCATCGAAATTAATCTCAACGGAACCGACCGTCAGATAACTTGGCCAGAGAACGAGACAACTATAGTTTTAAGTTTCGCTGGTTGATCGTGTCTGTCACGTTATCTCCTCTACTGCCTCCGATGTATCGAAAGCCGACCCTGCCGTGCTATAGATAGAGGGAACGCACCTCGCAACAAGATATTCGATTGGCTCATTGTAACGAGCCACGACTAACTTCGTATTTATTTTCGCGATATTTACCTTTGTTGTCGCTTCGCAATCACAAAAATTTCTTCTCTGTTCGAGTCGAACGTGTGCCAAATGTGTCATCGATCGTGTTGCATAACGGGTGACCTAAAAGACTCTACCACCGCTCTGTATACGTCACCCCAGACGATGTTACCACGTGATTCTGGTATTGCAGGAACGCTCGCAGAGTGGATAGATAGAACGCAGGAAGAGTCTCTCGTACGTTCACGACTGACTTTTCTTGTACCGAAGAAATCGTTAAGCCGTGTCTAATACACTGTTCCTAGTAAAATACGAACATGTTTCTTGCACGTTTTCCACCTTTTCAATGTTTGCTAATTCTAGCTGTTACTTCATTACGTCTAACGAGTATTTAAATAATTTCTTACTTGAATCTAGGAATACGTAGCAAATAGAGAAACGTATCTGGTAACCATAGAATTTGTATTGGAAAGTATTTGGCTTCTCATTATATTAAAATACATGTATTATAATTAGTAGCTTCCATTACTATCTTCCAACAAGGATTTTAGTTAATTTGCATATGAAATATCGTTTCTCTGAAATTTGAATTTAATCCATTTTGTCCTGTCGTTAATTACTCCATAATGAAGAAGAAGAAGAAGAAGTAGAGAAAGGAGAAGAAATTTATTTCAAGACGCGTATATTAAACGTTAAGCGTTTCAGAAAATTTTCATTTCGTTTCTTATCGGTTGTAATATTTAGAAGATTAAAGAGACAACGTTTCATATGCGCCAATCAAAATAGTACAAGTACATTTAATGATGAACTTTTTGTCATAGTATCGTTGTAAGTTGATCCTTCCCGCATACAGGAATTAGACTTAAATGCAAGGGAGAAGCTCAGGTGTATTTTACCGATCGATCGGCTGGAATTCGACGTAAGTTCTCGGCGTTCGAGAATTATCTTCACGTGGAGACGTATCTTGCTGGCGGTAAGTACACGAGATGGTAGTGATTGGAACACGAGTACCAGGATGTTGGATTAACAGATTCTCGTCACGAGTAGATGGCAAAGAAAAGATTATGATAACTGGAGGCGTCTACCCGTTCAGCCTAACGCTACCAGAGAACTTGCCGTGCAGCTTCGAGGGCCGATACGGACGAGTACGGTACTCGATTAGGGCATTGTTGGACGTAACGACCATTTATCGGTTTTCCACCAATATTATTCCATTCACGGTGGCACCCATTCTTGACCTTAATCGCGATCCTCTCGCTCCCGTGAGTAGAAATCTAACAGCCAACGATATTGCTTTTGCGATGTGATTTCGTTTCTCAGGCGCAACCAGACAGTGCGCTCTCGAATTAACGACTCGCTCTTGCGCTTCGTTAATGCCAGAGAACGTTCAGCCCAAGACCGACGCCGTTTAAAAATTTCAACGATATGAACGATCGTTTCAGTTGCCAATAAGTATCAAACAATCCAAGATGTATATTGGCCAAACGGAACCGATCAGCATGTCCATGACTGTTCCAGTTCGTGGTTACGTGCCTGGCCAGACTATACCGATTAAGATTGTCGTGACGAATCCCACCACCGTCGTCGTTACGAAAATCAGAGTCGTTTTTAAAAAAGTATACTCTTTCTGTATAACTGTAACGTAATTGGGATATTCTACCGTAGTTCTTTAACATTTCTTTATATTCCTTCGAAGAATACAGCTTTAAAAGTACGTAGTATGCAAAGCACCGTCTTCAAAATTGCCAACATCAATTTCAATTTTCTTTTTTCCTCTAAACAAATTTGTAAATGTTACCAAGACATGAGTAAAGATAAGATCCTATGAGTTTTTTATAAGGAGAAATTGCCAGAGGAGAGAAATGCCAAAGAAACCGTATAAGAGTACGTGTTACAAGAACAGTAGAATATCCTCTTAAACGTATCTCTTCTTTTTATGGCATGCTGCAAGTTATTTCCTTATTTTTGTAGTAAATATCGTAGTTAATAGTTTTATTTTAGATTAGTACCAATTGCACCGTGAAAAAGTTTTTTCATCGAATTTTATTTGAAAGCAGCACCTTTTCACGCAGCGTATTGCGGTAAAAGTATGTGGGTCATGCTCGAGATGTGTTTCTTTTATTACATTTTTATTCTCCCATCGGTTGTTTTAAATGATGCATATTTTCTTAGGTGGTGTCTTATCGTTCGACGGAAAAGTCGCGTAAGCACAAAGAAATCGTAGTAGAAGTAGAACAGCCCGTTAATAAAGACTCCGATACGTACGATGTCACGTTTGACGTTCCTGCAGTACCACCCACCGGGATGATCCACTGCAACATCATCGACGTTCTATACACGCTTAAAGTGAGACTGTCTCAAATTTAGTACTGTCTGCGTTCGACCGTAAAATCAAAATGAGCTAAGTTTACAATTATCGAAAGAACCTAATTTCCATACAAATTTATCTTGGTATTTTGTACCATCAGAGAAACTATACGTAGTGTTCATTCCTACTTTTCGCAAACCAATTCGTCCTGTCATTACGTAATCGTTGTTTCTAGTATCCAAACAAATAGTCGATCATGATTTAATTGGAGAATAGTAAAATTCTTATAATACCCTACATTTTACTATCTTCCATGTTTCATTGTTAATTCTGCTATTCTTCTTTCAAGTTGTTCAAATTTTTTATCGTGAAAAAGTTGTTCGAGTACGAGGAAAGTATAACAGAATCGTTCTCATAACGCGGTTTATTTCTCTTTTCAATTTTTTACCAAAGTTTCTCTTAAAATATAAAAATTCGATGCAGCAAGGTTTCCAATTCGTCGTTAACTTTCACAAATACAAGATTCTCTTCGGTCAGTGGACACAATAAAAGAATTCTCATTAAAATTAATCAGATCGTTAAAAACGTAGCTTCAATACGTGTTTGCCAATGGTACGTGCAAACCAAGTACATACTACTTTTTCTTTACGCTCTTTATTCGAAAGGTCGAGGCCTGCGTAGACGTGAGCGAGTGGTACTACAGAATGTTTCAGAAGAACTTGAAACTGCGAACAAATATAGTAGTCGGCACTGTGCCACTTCAAAATTACGAAATTCCACAAAAAACAGCCGACGTGACGGAAGCTTTTTCATTTCATCCCCCGTGCACTATGGCTACGGAAGAATACGCCAACGACACGCCGCCGTTGAAAAACATCGAGAGAGAGGAAACTGCGAAACCAAGTTTGTCTTGTACGTACTGCTCCGTTACACAATATACAGCTGCTACATGTTAATTACCGGTATTTGCGGAAACTACCAGTTGGTTTACATTATTCTCCTGCTCAAGAGTGTAAATATCTCTGGTCAGTTGGAAGCCACGGTAGCCACCTTGTCTTTCGCAATTAAAAGTTTCACTGAAATTCCGGCCAAACCTGTTGTCGCTCGTCCAGCCACTGATCTTTGTATTTTAAATAATCGGTGACATTTTGAAATCTCGATCGTAATAAGAATAAACGAACGATCCTAATCTCAATTTCGTCAATTTTTGAAGGAAGAATTCTCGATAATTCCTTAAAGGTAGAATTCGAAAAGAATAGAACGAAGAAATCTCTTCCATCTTCGTTACGATCTAAAGAGAATATTTGCAATCGAGAATTACAATAGAGAATTCTATTCGACAAACACTTACTTGCATCACAACCTCATCCATTATCCACTAAAACCAACTCATTGCCAAGTTTCTCTATCCATTTATTTACCAAGTAGTTCTAGCGGGACTAGCAAAACTAAACTGTATGTTTCTTCCAACAGTGCCGCTGTACGAGAAAAGTCAAATATATCGATCCTCGAAACCGGACAGAGACGATCCCACGGGAGACGATGGTGACAGCGACGGAGAGGTCAAGCCATACTCGCCTATGTATCGCGTGTACACGTTCGAATCATCGCAGAAGAAGGACCGTTAGATAAGTGCTTGACTTCGTAACTAGAAAAAGAGAGGAAGAGGGAGAAGCTTGCTTAATTATTCGTCCAAGGATTCGCCGTTTGTTAGCGGTGTCCGCAACGGATCGCTGAAGAAGAAGAAGAAAATTGTGATGCATCGTTGAAAGTAAAAAATAATTGTTCTTTCCAGAAATTGTATACATTTTAACCGAGGCGTGCACAAAAGTGTACGCGTGAATTTTACGTCCATTTTCGTGCTTTATCGATCGACCGATTGCCTTCGATTCTTGCCTTTGATTTTTTATTTCCTACATACGAAAGAAAAGAAGGGAAAAATAGTAAAAAAAAAAAAAGCATCATTAGAAACATCGAGTGAGATATGAAAATCCGTTGGGACCAACCTACGCAGCTAATTAAATTCCTTAATCATGCGAGATAACTTGCGGGCAAAGTAATTCTATAATAATTGTCAGGCCGTGCAACATCGGATATCGTCGAAACGAAGTTTGCGAAACAACTAAACACGTATTGCTTTAATGTTCAATGAAAACATTCTCGATGAGTTTCGTTGAAAAATTAATTCCCCGTCCTATGTTCTTTCCCTCTCCCGATGGAAAAACATCAAATACATTAATACGAATTAATTTCATATAATGTATTTTTTGATAATTCAAAATTGTATCGTGTTTGTTCCACGAACGTTTTAAATTAAATGGGTTGATAGAAGCGTTGAGGAGGTAGCGTTTCTGAAGAGTGGCATAAGCGAAAAGAATACTATATATGAAATGAAAATTACTTATTAATTGTGCAACGATATTAATAAGCGTATTTTAAATAGTGAAAATTTAATCGAGTGCTTTAAATATAAATCAACCATAAATGGTAATATGAATATTCATAATAACGAAATACTCGGTGGAATCAATTTCAATATTAGCAAATACGGAAAGACTAACGACTGATAATAAAACGCAAATTTGCTGATATTCTTATACACGTCGAAAATCATCTTTAAAAACTTCTATCAGCTTTAATACGATTGAAAAACCTGCGAGTTTTCTCGCTCTTTTCTCTCATCAAATAAATACGCGCCTGTATACTTTTTCCTTTCATTAAAATGATATACGTGTGCTTTAAATAAACCGAGACGAATGCGTGAGAGATTGCTGAAAATCGAAAAATGTATTTGACGCATCGCGCGGCATTCATACGAATCATTAAACGGTACCAGCTTACCGTTTCGTAATCTTCTCAACGTATGTACGGGCGAACGGTCTCGTTCACGTCGCACGCTTGAATTAATGACGTTGTTAATGCGTGATTCAACAATAACGTGCATCGATCGTCGTGGAAATGCAATTACAGAGAGTGGCGGTTGGTACAGGTGGCGAATAAACGGTGTACAAGACCCGACGAGTAGAGAAAAAAAAAACGCAAATGAAAAATCGTATCTATTCGTTGTACCGTGGGATTTACTCTGATCGTAGCTCGTATTCAACGGAATAAATAAAAATGCCGCGTTCGATGCTGCGACTATAACTTGCCACCGAATTTGACAAATACCGAAGGTTACGAATGCTCTTTGTTACGCCTCTCTTTGCTCTATATTTTTTATTCGAGCTTCCTTCTTTCACGAAATCGTAGAAAATTTATTAGTTTGTAATTTAATCGATACTTTATCGTTTACGCGACAGAATAGAAAATATTTGGACGAGAAGATACTATAGGAGACAAGGCGATGATCGCAACGAGATTAACAATTTAAGTTTTATTTAAATACTCGGAATACTTACAAAAGTGACGTTTTACAATCTATGTTGTTATTAAAAAATAGTGAAAATTTTTACTCCACTGGAGAGATTTGTGAAAAAATCAACAAGAGAGACACGTGAAATTGTGTCGGACATAACCAAATATTTCACTCGCGTGAAAACGTTTGTTCTTTCTAAAAATGGGAAACATTTCAAGGTTTCAAACGATAAAATTTGATTAGAGTTTCAAGATGGCAACAAACGTTCGTTTTAAGTAACGGTTAATTATTAATATAAAATTGAAGCGTTCGTTCCGTGGAAAACAGTTTCTAAAGAAATCTGTCACTAATTGCATCGAACTTGCATTGAGCTCCATATATTATCAAGATACGTTACATGCAATTCGATGTCGTGAAATTGCTATACTCTAGGCCGGATTCGACAGGGTGTATAACCCTATCAGCTTCTTGATTTTGCGGTTGGCAACAGATGATGACGAAATTGGCAGGGAAGCTCCAACTTTGTGAGCTTTCGATATGGCAATGGTGGCTCTTTGATTACGGACGCGCTGTCTAGCAAATGCTCCTCGTCTTCCTCTGTTCTCCTTCGTTTGTGTTGCATCTTCCTCCACCACGGTGTGTATATCTACTTTGAAAGACCACATCATAGGTGGCCAAGTCTGGAGGTTCGGCTTAATCACGACACTGCAGCACGAGGTTATCCTAATTTCGTAGTGATTAAACGTTCCTGGCTTGTAACATCGACCAAGCGACGTGAAATTCACGAAAATTGAAGTTCCTTGTAAACCAGCTCGGTCTTTCCTTTTAATTTTTCCGATCTAACTCGCAATCACGTTACCGTTACCTGTCCTCGTGAAATAATTCACGAAACCGCATGCTTCAGCTTAAAAATCTCTGTGCTTGCTCTATTCGTGCAATTATATTCGTAATAATATGTGTATTTTTTACGATAACCAATTGAAAATACATCTTTTCTCTATCTATAGATATCCTCAGGAAATTGTCCATCATAATTTCCGAACGATTATTAAATAATTAATGTACGTGAAGCTCGTATTACGATGGAGTTGTTATATTTAACGGCAAGTCCGTTGATTATAATTAATTTTGCAATCAGAAGGAGTATTACAAGGCGGTCTAGAAAATTAATTTCTAATCAGTCATTACACTTCCAACCCTATTCAGGCAAACGAAGAAACGAAAGCTCGTCGTACAGCGGCTAATCGATCTTTAGCGAGGTCAGGTCGCCTCGATATACCCTTATGTTCAAGTCACAGCGTCAGAGTGTGCACCTAATTAAAAGTTCGTACTACTTTTGTAGAACCCGGTGTTACAACCATCGGCTGTCGCAAGAACGAGCTTCCGCAAAGGACTGGCGCTCGCCCAGCATTTGAAATTTCTCGTGTCTAACTAGAAAAATTCTTTCAGAAAATTCGACTTTGTCTCACCGCTGAAACCAAATTATAGGTAGACCAGACTCTGTAGTTCCGCGTTTGCTGGAAATCAACGAAAAGATACGACGAGAGCTAAATGAAAGATAAAAGCATTGCCAGGTCTAGTAATTCTTCGTCGATCAAAGGTTTATTCATCGAATATATAGCGAAGCTTCCAATTTTGTTCGCACGAAATTCTCGTAAAACGCTATAAATGTATAGAACAGTAATTCAATTTCCATGCGAAAATATAGAAGAATTATGTAGAAGTTTCGGTTTCGATTTTATGGAAGATTTACAATGAGAATAAAATAATGTATGAGTAACCTTCAAAAGGTAACGAGTCGATTGAACCGAAAACGCGGGAGTTGCGCTCTTTGGAAAAATTGAAGGGTAATCCTTCATGAGGTAAGCAGGCAATGCACTCACTCCTACCCGGCTGCTTACTTTTTTCTTCGAGCCTGTAGACTCTGAAAATCGGGTTTGCAATACAATGAAGGCTTTCAAGGTAGCGTGCAATGTTGGCACTTGCCAACCGAACGATAAAGTTTCCTCTGAATTTCCCGCAGCGCCCCTGGCAGGAGACGAGTTTACGTGGATTTGCTCCAATCAGAGTTTGTTACGTATACACACACGGCGGATAGTTACCAATGAAAACACTCACGACGATGACATTCTCCTTGATGCAGCTATATCTATACATCATACAGCGAATCGATGCTTCACTTTTTCTTCGTTTCATTAGTTAACTTATAATAAACTCCACGTGGATAATCGTGACGACGATCTATCCCACGTCGAATTTCACATTATTATTTCGCATTCATTTCATATTCATAAATATTTCATTTTATGAAATTTTAACGCGAAGAGCAAAGTGTAGATGGTCAGATGTTTCGAAAGCATTCAATCAAACTTTCACCGGGTTAAATAATTAATTAAACCTAAATTTAAACATTATCAAAATGTTTTCTATGATTTTATTATGCGATTATGCGATTTCCATATTATCCGGGTTTTTCGATTATCCGAAAAAGGCCCGATACGGATCAACTCGGCTGATCGAGATTCTACTGTATCCACCTTTACAAATGAAACTGATAAAGTGCCTGTATCAACAATTAATGACTTTGCACTCGTGTATTCAACGACAAACATGTCCTAATTCCTCCAAAGATTCCAGAAATCGAACGTTATAGGCCTATCAAGTGTCTGCGATCGATCCTACACCTGACTAAACTTACTGCATAATTTCCCAATAAACTTTCAACTGAATAAACATTCTCGAACGAACAAATTCTCGAACGAACAAATTCTCGAACAGTATCTATGGTACTTAGTTTATCCGCGACGGTTTAAGTCAAGTTACTTAATTTTAAAGCGTATCGCTTTAACTTATACCATTCTGTATTTTACGTGATAAGCAACATCAATTTCAAATAGAATTTATTTATCGCCATCGCCCGACTTTAATCCAACGCAACTGCTGTGTTTACCTACGATCCGGAGATATCCAGTATTGACTAGAATTAATTCACGATCGCTAGATTTTTCCGATTATATGGCTTGGATACGGTTAGAGTTGAAAGTCGAAAGACCGAAAAAAGATAAGAAGAAAGATGGTTCGTCGCGTGATACTAGCCAAGAGCGCTGCGGAAACTTGTACACCCTCAGCCAATGGGTTTCCTTTGAATTTCAATGGTCGACCCTCAGAGAATCACAAACGTTTCCACGAAGACTAAGTACCGCGACCCACGTTCTCATTTACCCCCGGGAAAACCGTCTGTTCAGCGGCGAATTTAAATCTTGTCCATCCTTCCCTTGCCCCCTGAAAGCGTCTTTTTGTGCATAATTCTCTAAAGACGCATGAAAACGTTACACAACGAAAGGAACTAGTCGGAGTTTACGGGCGCATGATTAAAACGTCTGTACAGGTCTTACCGGCACGAATTACCAAGGTAAATCACTTTTGACCTTATTACCCTCGCACTTTCCATCCTGAAAAAGGAAGACGTTTCTATCGTTGGTTCGCGCTTATTCAATTACTCGATCCCCTTACAGACGTAGCACCGCTTTGAGAAAACCGTAAGATCGATGCCTCTTTGCTCTACTCTTCAAGGTATCTTTACTTTTAAAGCCCCTCTAATGAACGCTAAATGCTGGTAAGACTTCCGCTTCCTGGACAACTTAAAAGATATTTTGATATTTCAAGTTACCAACTATCTTTGTAAATTTATTCCTCGTCCAGTAAACGTTCTTTCCATCTGTTATACTTATCAACGTCGCGAGTTCACCTACTCAGATTTCAAAACGCGAAGATTCAATGACACTCGCTTCGGAATTGCAAGTTATTAAATGGTCGAGTCGTTGAATCGTTAAATCGGAGAATCGTCGAATTATTTGTCACACGCTATGTTCATTTATCGTACCTTCGGATATCTTGGACATTTTGCAATCTTTATTCGCGGGATTGTCGAGTATTATCGTTGGTCGCTTCGTTAAAACAGTCATTGTACCATGGCCCTCGTAGGTGGCTACATAAATCCGGGACTTATTGAGCCGCATAGTTAAGTACGGGCGGTTAAAACAATTAGCTGCGCTCGGCGCGGCTGCACTAGCCCCGGTGTAAACAGCCCTCAGCAGTAATTCTGTTATCGGCGCTCGACGAGCATTCATAGGCTTAACGGGGCTTATTTCCCTCTCTCCCCATTCTGACCATTTACTCCTCTCTCTCTCTCTCTCTCTCTCTCTCTCCCCTCTCTCTCTCTTTGCAACCCTTCCCCGCTGTCGATCTCTACTTTGCTACCTACCGGCTGAATTAGGAGTCAGCTTTATCATATCCAGAGTGCATCAACTTGAGCGACATCGGCGATGAAGTCAACTTTTGCATACTCGAAGCTCACGCATCACGGATGAAGAGGATTTATAACTTCTCCATGTTCCGCCGAAAATTGTGATGGATGCCTCGGTGGTGTGCCATCGCACACTTTCCTTTCTTCGTCCCTTCGTGTCCAACTGTTGGATAATCTCATTTTTTGAAACTGATGACAGTAAATACCAGCCAAGTACATATATACATACATGCTTTTGTCTGTCTATATGTTTTATAGAACAGCGATTATATAAATAATAAAGTTATTCCATATTATAGTAAAACAGGAGGTAAAATTAAATTAAATATGTAGTAAGTATCGTAAATATTAATAGCAATAATAATTTCAATCGCAATTGCAATTTCTCAAAATAACGAAGTCTGAGGGTGTCAGACTTCTTCACTACAAAATACTTAAGTCAGTCTGATGTTATTTATTTCAATATTCATTTATCCATTACATACGTATGCTTGTATGGATATTTTATCTTTATATTGAATGCATGCACTCTGGTTTTATAAGCAAATATATATGTATAATGAATACAAATTGTCATTTTCACTCGTGCATACATAAACTAGTTATCAATATTAATACCACACTTGTGTCAATGATTAATGCATCATCACTAATATTAAAAAACGCGATGTGCAAGAAGACCTATCCTGAACTAATAAATAAGACACAGAAAAGAAAATGTTATTACTCACGAGTATAATAAATACCCGCGGTTACTATGCTCGTTAAGAAATCTACGTAATACAACCAGTCACCCGTGCCGATTCGGACCTCTCATCCTACGACATGATTGAGTGACCAGAGGAACAAAAATGCATGCGACTCACGATAAGATGGGAGGAACATGGTCGGTGACTACCGATGCTGTGAAGACCGTCATCAAAGAGGAGCCATGCAGTCCCATCATGGAAAGAACTATAGCAATACATAGAATATTATAATTTGCTGTTAAATATGACATTTGCTCTTAAATTAGAATACAATATACAGAGATACTTACATTCTTGAGTCTGCTTTGTTATAATAAGTTAATCATTGCGAAATCTGCATGGAAAACCAACGAATTGTTTATTAATCATCTGTGTCGTCCATTTCGTATTAGTTCGAATTATCGATTCTGCCTCAAAAACCAATAATATGATCTATCGATGATTGTAACTTGTCAAGTACACAATCAGCGATGGAAATAAAAGAAAATTTCTTAATTTTACTGAGATTATAATTAATAAATAATTAAATACGAACATACTATTTAAATGAAGCGGATAGAAGTGTAGAAGTGCTGATGAATTCGAAATGAAAATACTAATAACAACATACAATGATAGAGCACGATTCTCCGCGAAACTATGACTTTCGAATATTTCACACCAATAGCAAAGCTCCATTTGACGTGACAATATATTACGCCAATAGGAACAACGATCAGTTTCATTTGAGAATATTCTGCACCAATAGGCACGCTTGATTTGACTTTGACAATATATTGAGCCAATAAGAGCGTTCGAGTTTTGTATACACAAGCGCGCGCAAATTTAGCGTATTCAAACAGTCAAATTGATGAAATTGAGGAATAGAAAACATATTTAAGACAATATTCAGTAGCGAGTACGAATAAGATTATATTCGTAATGAAAAGCTTTTATCTTTCATCATAATTTTATGTTTATCATCAAGCATAAAGGATAAAAATAGAGATTGAGAAAAGTCTATCATAAAATAAAGAATATTATAATTTGTTTTTAAATACATAATGTTGATTATTCAAATTATTTAAGATAATTAAAGATTGTTGTTTATTAGACTTGTATATTAATAATTGTTAATATGTTAAATGTTAATAGAGGTTGATATCTTGATAACAACAAATATCATGGAAAGCAAACTGTGAAGAATACAATTGCAAAGATACTTACATGCTTGACTTTTGAAGTTCTTGCTAGAAAATATAAAGAAATGCAGTTTATAAGAAATCTGTAACAAAACATGAAATATCACAATTCGTTATTAAACACATAGCATTAATTATGCAAGAAGATAGTAGAAGATAAAACATTACTAAATTTAAAATTCTAATAAATACAAAAATTCTATTTCAACTCTAATATAATAGTTTCATATTCAGAAATCTAGCAGTTTAATAATTTCTGATGTATGTTAAACATTTTTATTTTATAATCCAATATTAAAACTTAAAGATTTTATTTCAATAGAAAAAGATAGAACTTTTGAAATTATCAATCATCTTTACTTTTTACTTAATAATGATTTAGACAAAATATCAAGAATAAGATAAATTAGAATACAATATACAAAAATACTTATTTATAAAAGTACTTATTATTCTTGAGCTCCAGAAGAAGCTATTGAGAGAAATTATTGAAACGAAATCGAAATGACAACTACGATTTATTATTACCTACCGTAATTGATATTATAATCAATTACGATAGGTAATAATAATATATTGGTTCTCGATTCTTTCTCAATGTAGGTATGACCTTGATTGAATACTAATAATCGTCTATTCGCAACCAAAAACAACAAATCGCTCTAAATTTTATTAGATTATGAATATAAAATGAACCAAATTAAGATTCTCACCATTTTGAAGCAATAACTTGATGTGGTATATTAAATTTTTCACTTTTATAACAAGCTCTTAGAAGCTGCTTCCTCCTTTCAATATAACACCGCGCGAAATGATATAATTTTAAATTTTAATTCCTATTTCTGCCACCAGGACGAAGATTACTCAGATACGTATCATCAGAGAGGAAACTCTCTACCACTCTCTGGTATCATGTATACTGTTAAAGAGAAAATTTCCTCTCTGACATTGTATACGTAGTATTGCACGCTAATGTCACTCGTTAATGGTTGTTAAACTTGCATATTTACTACTTGCATATTTATGTATGTTATTAGACAATGCGTTATTAGACAAGGACACAAGGAGTGCAGCGTTCTCTTTCTATTCCTATATCGTTTGTTCAGTGCGATCACTCACTCCATTTTCATATGCCTATGATCCTGTACCTTTATCCTGTACCATGTTAGTGATATAAAAATATAGATAATCTGACTGTTTATGCTCTGTCGATAAAATCTGAATGTAAACACAATTATCAAGTTCGCCACTACGTGGCGCATATGTTTGAGAATTCTATGTAAGATAGGAAATCTTCTGACACGCCATTTTAAAGTGCAGTGTCATCAGCGCGCCGTGAAAAGTAAATTAACCGCGTGTAGAGTTTTTAATATATTTATCAAAACAAGGTGTTTGAAATATCAACTATGTCAGGAGGAGCCTTATTTGGAAATAATGCTTCACGCGGAACCCCTAAAAATTTGGTGGAATTTAAAGCAGGGAAAATGACTATGAAGGGAAAGATGGTTTATCCAGATATTCGAAAAGGACAGCTTTACGTTTATCAATCTGATGATTCATTAATGCATTTTTGTTGGAAAGATCGTGTGTCAGGATATGTTGAGGATGTAAAGATATTTTTTATTATCTTTAAAATTCATTATAATTCAAAAATATTTATTATTTGTAAAATTGATATACTTCTTTCAAACTTTGTTTAGATTTCTCTATAATCATCTTATCGATATTCTTTATTTATTTATAGGACCTGATTATTTTTCCTGATGATTGTGAATTTAAACATGTTCCCCAATGTAAAACTGGAAGAGTATACCTCTTACGATTTAAATCATCGAACAAAAAATTCTTTGTTTGGCTTCAGGTAAGATGGGTTTTAATGTTAAATATTAAATTTCATACATTTGTTTATATTTTGTACAAATTATATTATAGAAAGTTAGTATTTATGAAGAGAATAAAAAAGGTGTAATTTTTAAAATAACAAAGACAAAATGATTATTTTTTCAATATTTATAAATTACTTGTTAGGTAAATTTTTTAGTTAATAAGGAACTTGTTAAGAAACTTTACATGTTATATATGAAACTTTTATATAAAATATTTTTATTTGTTCATTGATTTACAGTAATACCTTTCTAATAGCATATATGAAGATTAATATTTATTTACAATTAAAAGTAACCTATCTATAATTGTTATATATGTTCTTATAACTAATATATTTTAAACATGTATTATATTATACAGGGTATTTTGTATACTGGATATGATAGAATATCTCACAAAGAATTAAAATTATCAAAAAAAACGTTTCAATGAAAGTTGTATAGCCAATTATCTTTTTGCAGGTTGAGTAGTAGAATAATTCTGTGGTTTTTTAAATGAGACCATATATGTGCTAATGCACTAATCAATCCACCGTGGCATTTTCTATAAAACGATATTAACCTATCTATGTCAAAAAACTATTTGTTTAGTAGATATTTAAAATTTAATTTATCATATGAAAGACAAGGAAAGACGCAAGACAATATTCTTGTTTATGTTATTTTTATTTTTCATATGTTACAATGTAAACAAAAGATAACCGTTTCGCGTCTTTCTTTGTCTTTCATATGACAAATTAAATTTTAAATATCTGCTAAACTGACATATATAGATTTGATATATTAGATATATAGTTTTTTGACATATATAGATCAACACCTTTTTATAGGGAACACCAAGGTGGATCGATTAGAATATTACAAAATATATGATTCCATTCAAAAAAATGAAGTTGTACCTAAAATCTCCTCCACTATACGATCCGCAAAAAAATAATTTGCACCATATGATGCCCCTTTCCAACCCAAACAACTTTTGTTAAAATATTTTTTTGATAATTTTAATCTCTCGTGAGATATACTACCATTTCCAATTAAACGAAACACTCTATGTACATATAATAGGTTATGTACAATAACATATGCATGACACGTGTAAAATCATTTCATCCAAAATTATTAAATCGATAATTAATTAAATTAAAAATTATATAAAGTGTATTATCTTTTGTTTATTTATTTATTTATCATTATTCTTACCTTAGACTTTCGCTCATTACCACTAGAAGTAGTATTAGATTTCAAATATAAATAAGAATGTAATAATATTTTTATACAAAATATATATATTTATATATATTATAGATTGTAATAAAATATAACATTAATTACAAAATATTGTAGAATGTGTTATGAAGTAACTAAAATATATAGGTATATCATAAAAAATATATGTATGTACTTTGTGTAGTTTAGGAAAAGATATAGTAATTCCACAAAAGTTGATAAGATATTTTAGTAAGTAGGTAATGTTACATGCCTCATTTTTATACAGGATCTTAAAACAGACAAAGATGAAGAATATTGTAGAAAAATTAATGAAGTTCTTAACAATCCACCAACTCCTGGATCACAAAGAAGTGGTAGTACAAATCCAGAAGGAGATCTGCAAAATTTATTAAATAATATGTCACAACAGCAGTTAATGCAATTATTTGGTGGTGTAGGCCAAATTGGTTTAGGTAGTTTATTGGGTACAATGAATAGACCTCAAGGTGTGCAAAGTACTAGAACATCTACAACAACTGCATCGACTCGAGTTACTACAAGTACTGTAAGACCTGCTACGCAAATAATATCTTCAGCATCATCTGCTAATGATTCCCCTAAACCTAATAGTAAGCATATTTATTGTATAGTTTGTTATATAATTTGTATAAGTGATTCACATAAATCTCTGATTAGGTGATAATAAATCATCATCACGAACATCAGGTACATCAACACCTGCTTCAACAACAACGACGACGACAACAACAACAACAAATACAAATAACAAAATTCAACTTAGTGATCTACAAAACTTTTTATCAGAGATTCCAACACCTACAGGAACAGAATCCGCTGTTCAGGTAATATCTTTTCTCCATACATAGCTTTATATAACATATTTTTTCTAAATTTTCAGCTTTTCAACAATATTATTATTATAAAACTACCTCGTTTTCGAAATATTAATATAAATCTAATGTTTAGGTTTTAACAGCTAACAATTTATACCCAGAAATAATAATAATCTAAATTAAATGATGTATGACAATATACATTGGCACTCAATAATATCTTATGTAGAATATCTTGTATATCTTTTTTATTTATTATAGCTTTTTTATTCAATCAACTCAAAGACAACAATCATTGAAACCACAACTTTAGAATAATCTTATACTTAAGAAATACACATATATTAGAATTAGAACAAAGAACACGATAGGACAGAAGGCAACAACAAGAAAGAATCTTTATATTCTTTCAAAAATAATAAAAATAATAAATGTGCATTTATAAAGGTAGTCAATATTATATTATATTGCTCTGAGACTTACGTAGTTCTATTACTGTCTATATAAGTTTTTATCTTTATTATTTTTTATACTCTTCGTTTTAACGAAAATTGAAATACTCTAATTGGTGACAGTTATAACAGATAGAAGAAAAATAGATATAATAAAGATATAAAATACTAGGGCAACAAAAAGGAGATATGAAAATCTTAAATGCTATATGACTATACAAATTTTTTCTACAAAAATAATTGCTGAATAAAATAATATATATTTGTTTCATTTTCTTTTTCTCTCTCATTTTTTATTTCGATTATTTAAAATCGAATCAATCACTTGTATGGCTTATTAACGACTCGAGAGCGAAATCATTTTCTGTGTAAATAAGAACATATACATTGCTTCAGTACAAATGTTTAATAAAGCCAAATAGATAAATTATCATAACATACTAGTACAACATACTAGTATTTTTAACAGCTTTTTTTCTAACATGCTATATGTTGTTTTCTGTCATACTACATAATGTTATATAGAAGACATTAGAAATATGTCTTGTATCCATCTTATTTTGCATGTCCTGGAATGAATTTTAATCATATAAAAAAATTTCATTTTTTTTCTTTTAATACAGAAATTTCCCACGTGTAGAGTATGGTTTCATAATAATTTTATATTTGATTTTTGTATCATTATTTTACTTTACATTTATACATACAGATTAGATAACTTCCACGCAAACAAGCGCACGTGTCTGCACACACACATTGATGTTATATATCACACAATTTATCAAATATGTATTTCGCATTTTATATTGTATAATTAAATATTTCAATATTGTTCAATTACATTTTGTTCAGTCACAACAATTATTAAACAGTAGTTCACTGTAATATATTATCTGCTTTTTTTATTAATTATATCTTTTCTTTCAGCTGTTATCATTATCAGGAACAGAATGGTATTCTTGATAACATACTTGAAATGATATTTCATTGTTTAATGACTTGAAATTATTTCCTTTCTAACCAGCTCTTCAACATATATTCTGTTATGTGTCATTTTTTGATATTACAAGGTTGATTTAATGTAAATTTTTTCGTGGTATAAATTATTAAATTTCAAGGCCAGGTATTAATGAATGTTTTATACACTTATTTATCAGAACTAACACATGTGTCAAATAATTACAAATATGATAATTTTTAATTTGTAAAAACCAGTATTTATTTTTTCAACACTGATAAATCTTTTGTTATTATAAATTATGACTATGAAATTTTCAGTGTACTAATTAAATTATTGATATTGATATTATTTATAAATCTTAAAAGATAGCATTTAATGTATAATATATAATTGTATATTGTGTGTCTTTCTTCTTGAACTAATATGATTCTAATTCAAATGAAGAATTTATTAAACTATATGTGGTATACTAATTGCATACACAGTTTTTGTCTACTTAATATGTTTATTTTATTATTTGTATGCTTTGCATTAATTTACTTAATACCATTATAAGATATGCAAAAGAGAAGATACAATAAACAAACGAATAATATATATTAAATATTATGTATTTTTAATTTTAGCTGTGTAACATATTAATTTTTATCATTTCATAGAATCAGTGGTACCACCAATAGTTGAAACGCAGTATAGAGCCAATAAAACTATTACTATAAAATCAAAGGGCAGAAGCATGGTTGTTTCGTTATTTAATATTCTTTTCCACATGAACTTTTCCTGGCTGTCGGAGACTCTCGCTCTGTTGAGTAGTTGGGGAAGTTTCTCTGGGATTATTTGTTGTTTTCGGCCACCTACAGCACAGCTTATTGTCCGGCAGAGGGGAGTAGCAACTGAGCTGACCAATGTCATCCCTGCGGCAATTTCTGCAACGGAAAGCTTGGAGCGTGCAATGAGCCCGCACTTACCACCAGGGGATCACCTGTGTACCACGCTAGTGTCTCCCCAGTTCTCCCAGGCGCTATCAATGTTCTGGTCTGCTTTGCAGTCAGGCCAGGCGGGACCTGTCATCCGTCAATTTGGCTTGGGTCCAGATGCTGTCAATGCTGCAGCCAGTGGAAACATTGAAGAATTCGTCACTGCTCTCGAGTCTGAAGCTAAGAGTGGCCAAGAACAAACGCAGCAAGGACAGGAGGACAAAAATACTAAACAAGCTCCACCAGCATCTAGTCCTGATAAGAAAGGTGATGATGATGAAGGATTGGATTTAGATTAAAAATAGAATTTAACAATATTTTCATTTAGAAGATATACAATGTGTATTACATTATAATCATTTATGTGTAATAAATAATTCCTTAATGAATGATATACTTTGTTACAATATAATGATATTTACATATATCTCTCCTTCTTATTGTAAATATATCAGGTTTTTTAAATTTCAAGTCCAATAAAATTTGTATAATAAAACATTAATGAATAAATCAAAATTAAAAATGATCTTCAAATTAAATTTGTTAATTTTGTAATATATTGTATTTAGTTAATATTATTAATATAATGATATATTATTTATACATATTACTAATACATGTAGTTATACTTTTTATGTATATAATTGTTAGCCTTTACAGATTTTATATAATCTATTAATATTAATTTATATAATCATCCTGTAAATTCAAATTTTAGCAAATAATTCTTGTCTTTCCAAATTTAATTGGTTATAATAAAATACTATTTTTATATTTGTAATTAATTAATGATACATTGTTTTTCAATTAAGTGTTTTTGAACGAATTAAAAGTAAAAAATATAAAATTTCCAAATTATGTACATATTTGTATATAATTTCATATTCTTCAATATTTAATAGCGGGAATATAATTGACCAATAGAAGAACATTGTTTACGACGCACAAACACGTTATTGGCCAACACGGATAATCGATATAGAGGATTAAACATAGTCATTCTATCATGTTTTGCGTAAAATTGCACAATTTGTGTCAAGAAACAATTGTTATGTAAATTCAGTATTTCTACTCGGTTCTTCGAGTATTTAATATAATTCTCTCTTATTAATATTATATATTAACATGTTTGTCTTTTATAGTATAAACACTGGCAGAACGCATATAACCTACGTTGCCAGACAGTTGTATAGTTAATTCACAGAATTTCTCATTGGTCTGCCGATTATGACATCATCCAGGAACGGCTCAAAACAAGAAATCATATATTTGAAAGTACTTCTCTATATTTTATTTAAAAATAGCTGTAATTTAAGAAATGGTAAAGTACAAATATTTCTAGTTACACAAAAATCGTAATTATATAATTTTTAATGTGTACAATTTTATAATAAAGTTAAGTTAAAATAAAATTCATTTTAACGATATTATAATTAAATTAAATATTTTATTGATAGTCTCTTAATTATCCAAGTTATATAAAATTTAATGGTCTTTTTTTATTATTTTTCTTATAAAGAATTATATGTTGTTTAATAATGTATAACTAGTTGATAGTTAAAAAATTCTGTATTTATCTAATATGTCGTATTAAATCAAAGATAAAAAGGATTTAACATTAAATCCTTGTTGCATAGACTGTTATTATACATAATACTATATACAGTTTAATTATATGTAACAAGTAAATAGACTTAAATGCCATCATATGTACATCATTGTTTGTAAACAAGTCCATGAGACAATGATACCTCATTCTATTTACTTGTTACAATCCTGACCACATGAGCATTCGCAATAACTGGTGAATCGAACAAGTAGTGGGGTCTTTCTCGCGGATGTTGATTACTGTTTCGGTGAATGTTGCCGAAAGTTTCCCGGTAAATTAATGAAAAACATACGGCGTTCGTTATGCATAAAATATAAAAGTGCATTGAAATACTTTATAACAAAGATTACTGTACATCAGTATCGGTGTCATTGTAAAATAAGTGCGAGCATTACGATAAAATACTATTGTTTTATGTCTCTACTAACATAACAGAAATGAAGAGAGTGTAGAGTGTATGCGAGTGCATTCAACATACTCACACAATCGGTATATTCGACATGTTCGTGTACAATGGCAACCTTGACACTTGGTGATCGTTTTTGGCGGCTTCGTTCCGTTCTTACTGAAATCGTGTTTGGTAGGATCGCGTCGTGAGTGAAAGCGGCGGTGGCCATTCTGTAAAATCTTGCAGAGTTTGGCAGTATCGAATCAGTAAAATATTTCGTGCTTCGTATTAACGATATTCCGTTATTGTGTTTATTTTCGTGACTGCAATTTCGTTCGTTTTATAATTCTCGTGTAAACTTTTGTTCTATAAAGAAATACATCATATTACAAACCACGCCAAACATTTTGTGCATACATTGGAAGTTGAGAAAAATAAACAATTAAGGTTAGACAACAGTAAAATTCTAACTAAATAAATTATACTATATTTAAGTGAAATACATGCTTAAAGAAAATTTTATTTGTTTGAAAATTTATATTTATTCATTTTTTCTTATAATATTTTTGTTTGATTGGTTCAACGACCTAATTTTTTTGTTGGACTACCAGCAATGAAAACAAACTATGCTGTGTAACTGTATATCAACACGTTGTGTATATGCGATCATGAATTGTATATACGCGTAAACATATGTGAAGGTTGAATGATTCTTATTTTCAAGTGAACTTAAAGAAAACAATGCATTTTAATCTTATGAAAGAAAAGAAAATGTAATCGATTTACTAAATTACGCAGAAATTGTTCGAAACAACGGTAAAGTCTTTTTCTTCAAATTTCAGAATTTCAGAATTTTCCTTCAATGTTAACAAAAGTTTTGAACTATTCCACGTACGAAAATATTTCTATAAAATAGTTACTTATCTATTCCTTAATTGCGTATTAAATACCAAATGTAGTTTATGCGTACATTCTTCGTATATTTTTTTTATAAATATGTTCGTATATAGCTGCATGCATACAAAACATTAATGTTTAAAAGCTACTTATTGTAGCGTATAAACCATAGTTATTAAAATTTGCTGTAGATTTCAAGCACGATATAGTTTTACGGCACAATTTCTGTATATGTACATGTTTTCTTGTTTTGAAAATGTGCATTTATCGAAAATAATACAAAAAATTAATTTTATATAACATGTATTTTTCACGTAGATAATTAATTATTGTCATGCATAATAAATTATTATTATATTATATTTCATCACGGAAGATGTGTCTTCTATAGTGCTATATATAAAACTGTTACACAGTGCATAGACACTACCGTGAAGTTTCTATATAAAAAAATAATGTTTATGTGAATCCGATAATAGTGTTTATCTATTCTGCATATTATAAATTGAATACTACTTCTATAAAACAGGTGAGTTTTTAAATTGCTTATACGTACATTTAATCGCATACATATTTAAACATACGCGTGCGACGTAGTAACGTTTTTATAACTATAAACATTCATGAAAAACTTTAATTTGTAAATAAATTTGTAAAGTTTTATATTAAATAGTTTAAGAATTAAAATCATTCTTAGTATTACAAAATAATACAATATCATGAATTAAAATGATAAATTATCAATAAATATAAAAATAATTTCTTTTTATTTATAATATAATCCCAGTTACAACTAAAACTATATGATCATTAAAATATTAAATTTTTAAATTTAGTAATTCGTCAATTATAAGCAATTACAAAATAAAACCAATAATACAGCGTGTCCATAGTAAATCATAATGATTTATGAAATTGTTTATAACTTATATTAAACATTCCAATGATATTTTGTCCATTTTTTTATTATTAAATATTAGATAACTTTTATTACATTGGAGATACAGATTATTTAATGTTCACTAAAATTACAAAAATACAATTATGAAAGCTTTGTATAAGCATCAATCTGATAGGTTGCATGATCAAAGCACAAAAGATTACATACATAAAAGTAATTAATTAATGCTTTATAATAAAAAATAATATAACTACTAAATAAATGTTTCAAGTAATTAAAAGTACTTTAATATAACATTATATATTTTAATTTATTGTAATATAATGTTATATTGTTTCACATTTACATGTTATATAGAACATGTAGAAAATTCTATTATTATAATATAATGTTAATAAAATTTGGTGAATGTATTTGATGCCTTCTTTATGAATATAAATTACGATATTTGAAACAACACTGTAAATTTATTCTACAGGTTTCAGAGTAATAAATCTAGAAAGAATGAATGCAACTAAAAATGTTCCTGCTACAAAGCAGGCAACAAAAATGTACCATGTTTCTTCATCAAATACATCTGTAAAAGCTGGAACCTGATTATAGAGAGTATCAATAAGTTTCATATTATAATTCTTGCTATTTGAAGTATGACTTGCCATTTTAAAAATGAATTATCGTGTAAAACTCAAAAATTCTGACAACTGTAGAATTCAAATACCTTTCTTAAAGTATTTTCAGGAGGAAAAAAGTTAAGCAATTAAATTGTATTGTTAAGAATTCCTTATGTGCTTTTTTGCAGACTTTTACATAAATGATTGTTTTATATTTAAATGCTCAACAAAAATACCAAAGTATAATTTTTAATAAATATATTATGATTAAAACTTTTATGAATTGACAATGTAGGTTTAATTTTCACCGTTATCCCACAAATAAAGTGAAATATGAAAACTGGACTGTTTTAAATAAATGGTAAAATTGATTCTGACATTTATTCTTTAAAGATTTTATTTTTTAACTTATATTTATATTCAATTTTTTCTTTAATGCCTCATAATCAAATTAAATTGCCAATAAATTTATAAGAATAGTCCTCTACGTTTGCTTCCTGGCTTAATTTTAAATGCTCTCTTCTTTTTCTTTTTCTTTTTTAACTGTGCGTCCTCAACTTCAGCTTCAGATTCACGTGGAGCCAAAGGTGTGATATGTTTGTTGTAAAGTTCCAAAATATTTAAAGATGTCAAGTTTGCACCTTTGCATACTATTTTATCACCAGATACTAAAAGATACAGATGCAAGGATATAAAATCAAATTTGTTTTAAACAGATTTTATAAAATTTAATTGTAATTTTAGTTACTGTAATTTAACATTAGTGAATTTACTCCACTTTTAGATAAACTTGTAAATTTTTGAATCCACATCTTTATTTTAAAAACAAAAGCGATATAAACTATTAATCTTATTTTTCTTAAGTAAAAAAATATTGTGATACTCACATAAATTGAATGTAATTATGGGTTCAGATAAATTAGAGACAACGCATGGTTTCACCGTACAACGTGGATTTGTTGCAATAATCTTTGGAGTTGTAATTTGAAATAAAAAATCTCTGCAAATACAATATATGTTTGTTATAATATGTAATATTAGATCACTAAATGTATATTCTCTTTTAAGTCTATCTTTATATTTATAATTATGTTCATGCAATAGTTTAATAAGATAGCTTTTATCATTTATCATTTTAGTTTTGATAATTCTTGCATTATTTTTTAATTTACTTGTTTATAAT
The DNA here is from genome assembly GCF_910591885.1 of Bombus terrestris. Lineage (NCBI taxonomy): Eukaryota > Metazoa > Arthropoda > Insecta > Hymenoptera > Apidae > Bombus > Bombus terrestris. The sequence continues at coordinate 12,240,270 of NC_063281.1, read as the reverse complement.
ATTTTCAGGAAAAATGGCACAAATGAAACAACAACTACCACTTCAAATGCCAGATTTAAGTAGTCTTCGCATAACTACAGCTGTTTCCATGCTTGGTAAAGCATATGGATGTGGACAGTGTAGTGGTGAGTTCTTATTTTTGTAATTATAGAAGTAAAAACTTTTTAAAATAAAAGTAAGCATATATTTTGCGATAAATTTACATTTCAACAAGACTATTAAAATAAATTTTTATTAAAAATTGTAGTTATCGAGAATCTCATACAGCAAAAAATTAATTATACAAAGTAGAACAATATTTTAAGTAGGTATATTAGAGTTAAATGGGGGGAGCATAAATATGTATATATTATTCGATTATTTAAAAAATGAAATTCTGTCCTCCAATAGTTAATATTCAAATATTCAATAGTCTATCAATAATATAAAAAAGTATAACAATTAATAATAAATAAAATAAGTTTTATCGTCACCTTTAATAGTTCCGTAATATCTTAGCTGGAACACCCTATATAACGCGTATGAAAATCAACTGTACCTTTTCAAATGTGTATAATAAGAAATTACATCACACGTTTGTTAATATTCAATTCCAATATTTTACAGGCTACTTAATTTTCATACTATGCTTTTATTATATTATTGTAGCAACTTAATCATCAACGTTTTCTAAAAATACTGACATCGTCTGCTAGTTACTAGAAACTTCACGTTACACATGCGCAGGATATTGACGTCATTAAACTAACCAAACCTCTTATGAAGAGAAATGAAACATAATCGTTATTGAGGCAATATTTCTAATCTCGAAAAAAATATTTTATTATGATAATAATATTCAAAACTTTCGCTGCATCTTTTAAATAAAAAAAGGGAATTAAATACTATGTATTAACAAGCCATACTATAAAAAATATAGTATAGTAGATAAAATATTATAGATAAAAAGAATTCATAACAAACTACAGATTGTATACTGTTTATTGTAAATTCAAGATAAGGATGCTACATACTATGATCAAATTCCAGTGAAAGATATATAAGATACAAAATTTTACTGAACTAACCTTGCCTCCAAACCTTTATCATGAAAGGGATCAAACTTTATGTCGATTGATTTAACTGGTTTTAAAGTTAAATTTCTCAAGTGCTTCGCAATTGCAGAAATTAATCCGGCAGAACGTGTACGAGTTCCATTGAAAGGAATCGACATTTCGGAGATCAAGCACGCAATCGCGTGTATTATCACCAATAGTTACAATTCTAGGGGAAATAGTTTTGAACGCAGTGCGGCCAATATAATCAAAATTTATTTATCATTAGATTATAAGACAATTATAAAGTAAAATAATATGTTAAAATAAGTCAAGATATAGAAAACAAATTTTATACTGTTTTATATTATTCGAGGTATTGTATCTTTTAGCATTTTCGAAACACTGAAATGAAAGTATCAGGATAGGAATGTTACTAACATCCTATCTATTATTGATGTTGCATAAATTTCTTATATACTATATGTATATAGTTTTATAATATCTGTTAACATGTTTCTATTCAGACGTGAAAAATTTAAATAATTTAAAAAAGAATGATGACGCCAAGAACTGTTAACTATCGTTTTATTATCTATGCGCTGATTGGTTGAGATAAGATCAATCGGAATCAAGTTGGTGGCAGCCATTGCAAGAGGCAGTCTTGTTCGCAGTGTGTATTTTGGAGAAGTGTGTTGTGTGGTCAGTGGGTTTTGTGTTGAATTTTTTACTTATTTATTAGTGGTTATCTCGTATTTTTCATCATCAGCATAAAAAATGTATCCCGTAGGGCAACGTGAGTATTATAACGTTTTATTTTTTTTATAACATTTCAAAATATTCTAAAATAGCCTTTTCTGCATTTCTAAGCAAGAACAGAATTTCATTACTTGACTAAATCTGATCCTTTGTTCCTGTTTGATTACCTCAAAGCGATGAGAATTCTTTTAATTCAAGCACGTGCTAACAAAATTCACCGTAGTGATAAGTTAAAGTTTAAGGAATCGAGGAAAATTTAAAATATGACCTCGAATGAACCTCGTTCAACAGGCACAATGTGTCGTCACTCTGATCCGTCAATGCACGGATAACGTATGAGCGCATATGTATATGCATCTAATACTGATGGTTTTTTTGTTATTTATCGTATTTTTAATGTATTATTTTAAGTATAATAATCCCGATGAAAAACGAAGGCTTTCCAATTTTTTGTATTGGTATAGACATGCTTTTAAACTTAACTATTATTGTGTTATTGATATCTTCGATTTTATTATTTTATAAAACATTCATAAATAATTTCTATGTGCATATTTGTAGTTTCTGTTATGTTATTTTCTCTTTGATTAACATTATATTTTTAGCTTATAGTATAACTTGTTTAATTCAACTAATCTATTCAACTAAATAGTGTAACAAGAAAGAAGTCAATAAAATAATATTGAACTAAAATATTCTATATTGATATTCAAAAATAAATAAAATTCATTCTAATTTTTTCTTAAATTATTACTTTTTATTGATATATATATATTTTTTTTTAATATATTAATTACAAGTCTCTATATATATTACATTATTATGATGACTTGACTATGCGTTATATAAAATATCACTTGTAATTATCATTTGCTTATGATTATTATGTAAAAAATATAAGTATATATGTAATAAATAACTAAAACAGGAAATTGAGGGAAGATCTTGAAGATGGTGTTAACCGAATTGTTTTATTAATTGTTTGTTAAATCAATTTTTATAATTTAATTATAATTCAGTAATATAGTTATAACAGATATTGCTATAGCAAAATATTTATTGTAGTATATGTATATATCATATTATACTTAACTATTATTTTTTATATTTTAATAACTGTGTAGTGTATTAATCTGTATGTTTTTCAATTATTTTGTTACATGTATTTGTAACTGTTAGGATAAATATATAGAAATAATTATTTATATATTCATTTACATGCATTAGATATGTATGAAAAATATATTAGTTTACTACATTATTTCAGCTCCTCCACCTGGACCCACAACAAGTTCTTCTGTTGGTGCATCTGGAGCAACTGGCAGTAATGTTGTAGCTCCAGGTTCTTTAGGACTTGTTTCCACACAACAAACACACACTCCTCCTCAACCTCCTGAACTGCCAAGTAAGTTTTTAAAAACTATTTCATATACAATGAAAAAGTATATTTGGCACTGGCATGATAGTATACATATTTTATAATAATTTTGCTTTTAATTATTCAATAATATATGAATTTAGTTTTCTGTTATTAATTTTCCATTCTTTTTGTTATAAAATTAAAATCATTCACTAAATTTTTATGTAAAATTTTTTTTAAATGCAATATTTTTATTAAATACATGATATTATAAAAATTGGTAACAATATATTTTTGGAAAAAAGAAATAAAGCTATATAATTGTGAGAAAATTTATAACATGTGTATATTAAAACCTGTATAGATAATAATCTAAAAAATATTCAAATAAATCCTTCAGCTAAGAAATTTTATATAAAAAATATTTTCATATTTTCAATGGAAATGAAAATAATATATTTAGGTCATATATACTACATGTTATGGATTAACAAGTTAATAACAGTTATGTATTTTGGTGTGTAAATAATTTAAAATATATATTTGCAGTGTTTTCATGTCCTCGAAGACCAAACATAGGACGTGAAGGCAGACAAATTACCTTAAGAGCTAATCACTTCCAAATAACAATGCCACGTGGTTATGTGCACCATTATGATATTAATATCCAACCTGATAAATGTCCTCGTAAAGTTAATAGGGAAATAATAGAAACAATGGTTCATGCATATAGTAAAATATTTGGAACTCTTAAACCCGTATTCGATGGCAGAAATAATTTATATACAAGGGACCCCTTGCCTATCGGTACTGACAAAATAGAATTAGAAGTAAGTACAATGCATAATAAAATATATATACAGACTTCTTTTTTAAGATTTATTTTCTAATAATACATACACATTTTAGGTAACACTGCCTGGTGAAGGTAAAGATAGAGTTTTTAGAGTGGTGATAAAGTGGCTGGCTCAAGTTTCACTGTTTGCTTTAGAAGAAGCTTTAGAAGGACGTACAAGACAAATCCCATATGATGCTATACTTGCTTTAGATGTTGTAATGAGGCATTTACCATCTATGACATATACTCCAGTAGGTAGATCATTCTTTAGTACACCAGATGGATATTACCATCCATTAGGTGGTGGTAGAGAAGTTTGGTTTGGTTTTCATCAATCTGTTAGGCCATCCCAATGGAAAATGATGCTAAACATTGATGGTAAATATATAAATTATAATAAAATATAAAATAAATGTTGTATTCATTTCTTATGTGTATGTTACTTACTTTACAGTTTCTGCAACTGCATTTTATAAAGCACAACCTGTCATAGAATTTATGTGTGAAGTATTAGATATTCGAGACATAGGTGATCAAAAGAGACCGTTAACAGATTCTCAACGAGTTAAATTTACCAAAGAAATTAAAGGACTTAAAATTGAAATCACACACTGTGGGACAATGAGGCGAAAATATAGAGTGTGTAATGTTACACGTAAACCTGCTCAAATGCAATCGTAAGTATACATAAAAACAATTTGTAATGTTATTTTAAACACATATAACATTTATGAAAATTTTAGATTCCCATTACAATTAGAAAATGGACAAACAGTCGAGTGCACAGTTGCAAAATATTTCTTAGACAAATATAAAATGAAATTGCGACACCCATATCTTCCATGCCTTCAAGTTGGACAAGAACATAAACATACATATTTGCCACTTGAGGTTTGTTGATTCTAGTATTTAGATCACTTTTTGATCCTTGAAGTTATGTCATTTTTTCCAAGCAATATAGTGTAATATAATATAATTTTGAAGTATCATTTATATGTATTGTTAGGTCTGTAATATTGTTGCTGGGCAACGTTGTATCAAGAAATTGACTGATATGCAGACCTCTACTATGATAAAAGCTACAGCCCGGTCTGCTCCAGATCGTGAACGAGAAATAAACAACTTAGTTAGAAGAGCTGACTTTAATAATGATTCATATGTTCAAGAATTTGGTCTAACAATATCGAATAATATGATGGAAGTTAGGGGTCGTGTTTTGCCTCCACCCAAGCTACAGTATGGAGGGCGCGTAAGTTCCCTCAGTGGACAGGTGAGAAACTTCCAACTCAATCAGTCAGGTCTAGCCAAATCACACATTTGCAGAAGCTCTTGTATTATTTTTGGTAGAAATATATTTTTTGCAGTGCTGTATACTATAGTGTTATTAATTATAATGTATTTTTCCCATTTGAAGATACATGAATAATATTCTTGTAATCATGATTTAGTTTGAAATTTTTGTTTTAGAATAGCTTAAGTTTTTTTTCTGAGATTTATACATTTTTTTTTATTAAAACAAAAATCTTATTAAATACGACTTTATATGAAAGAATAAGATTTTTTCTAAGATAATAATACATTTGGCCTTAAACTTTTTTATTTCAAATACATTTAAAAAATTAATTAAATGAAAAGTTGCCAAATGAATGCATCGGTACTAGACCTGGTTGATTTTGATATATGGACTGTCACTGTAATGGAAATAAATTATTTTTATAAAATCAACAAAAATAGTCCAGTAATAATTTCAAATATTATTTCATTCTACAAAGGAAAAATTCATTCCTTTATATATAATTTGCATTACATTTACAGTTCATTATCATTATATACTGTCTGATGCTATCAGTTTTGTTCCATGCAGTAGTGAAATGAAGTGGATTGTTATTTATATTGATTTTTTGTTGTAATTCTCCAAAGTTTTTATTTGTGTTATTTTATAATTACTGTTTATATGATTTTTGTGGTAAGAAAAGATAAATATAGAAGAGTAATGATTGCATGGATTGTATAGAAATACTGATGCATCTTGTTTATTTATTATGATTCAAAGTATTCATCGTGATATTTAATGATATATTTCATCTTGTTTTTTTCCTTTTTAAAGACGAAGCAGCAGGCTATACCTAATGGTGGTGTTTGGGATATGCGAGGCAAGCAATTTTTCACAGGTGTGGAAATTAGAGTTTGGGCAATTGCTTGTTTCGCTCCACAAAGAACTGTACGCGATGATGCAATACGTAATTTTATAGCACAATTACAAAGAATAAGCAATGATGCTGGGATGCCAATTATTGGGCAACCATGTTTTTGTAAATATGCTACTGGGCCAGATCAAGTAGAGCCCATGTTTAGATATCTAAAAGCGACATTTCCATCATTACAACTTGTTTGTGTTATATTACCTGGAAAAACACCTGTATATGGTAAGTATATATATATATATAATATTTTGTTAGTAGCTAGTATAATGTGATAAAAAGTTTATATAATTTTATAATGTAGTAAATTAATCATATATAGTACAATAAATAACATTGGAGGTTGTTACAATGTAAAATGTATGTTTTGCATTATGTGAGATTCTACAGTATTGATAACATATTAGTCTACAAATGTTGCATACTCTGCTTACAGCTGAAGTCAAAAGAGTAGGAGATACATTATTGGGTATGGCAACACAGTGTGTACAGGCAAAAAATGTTAATAAAACGTCACCACAGACGTTGTCGAATTTATGTTTGAAAATTAATGTAAAATTAGGTGGTATTAATAGTATTCTAGTACCCACTATCAGACCAAAAGTGTTTGATGAACCTGTTATATTTTTTGGAGCTGATGTGACTCATCCTCCTGCTGGAGATAATAAAAAGCCTAGCATAGCGGCAGTAGTTGCTAGTATGGATGCTCATCCATCTCGGTATGCAGCTACTGTTAGAGTTCAACAACATAGACAAGAAATTATTCAGGAACTTAGTTCAATGGTGAGGTAAGTAAATTGCTATAATTTTTAAATAATACAAGTTTATTTACTTTTTAAGCTTTTATAAAATGTTCATATAAAAAATATTATATTAAGTAAACAAATATTTTGAGCAAATTGAATTTTTACTTTTTTCCATATACATATAAATACAAAACATATTTTGTAAATACGTTTTGCCATATATTATTTTCAATTAATAACAGCGAAATATTATTTCTTTTTAAGGGAACTCCTTCTTATGTTCTATAAAAGCACTGGTGGATATAAACCACTTAGGATAATTCTTTATCGCGATGGTGTCTCAGAAGGTCAATTTCTTCATGTTTTACAACACGAGTTAACTGCCATTCGAGAAGCTTGTATTAAACTTGAAGCTGAGTATAGACCTGGAATAACATTTGTTGTAGTCCAGAAGAGACATCACACTCGCCTATTTTGTTCGGAAAAAAGAGATCAAAGTGGTAAAAGCGGGAATATACCAGCCGGTACAACAGTTGATGTCTGTATAACGCATCCAACTGAATTTGACTTCTATTTATGTAGCCACCAAGGCATCCAGGTAAACTTTAAGACTCTTGATCAACTCTGTTTCTTTGTTTGTTTCAATTGACCTAGATATTACATTTATTTATATTTATTGTAGGGCACGTCTCGACCATCACATTATCACGTTTTATGGGATGATAATCGTTTTGAAAGTGATGAATTACAATCTCTAACGTATCAATTATGTCACACGTATGTCAGATGTACGAGATCTGTTAGTATACCTGCACCAGCATATTATGCTCATCTCGTAGCATTCCGAGCCAGATATCATTTGGTAGAAAAAGAGCATGATAGGTACATAAAATTTTATATTGATATTATATAAAATTTTCTTTTTAAGCTAAAGCAAAGTACTAATTTGCTGCATTAAAAAATGATAATATGAAATTAAACATGCCAACTGTTATAAGACGTAGTATATAGTTAAAGATTCTGAAAATAATAAATTAATCACATATGTGTTACCATTCGTTACCAACATGAATCTTCATCTTTGAATTTCAGTGGAGAAGGATCTCATCAATCTGGCTGTAGCGAAGACAGAACACCAGGTGCAATGGCAAGAGCTATCACAGTTCATGCAAACACAAAGCGGGTTATGTACTTTGCATAATTCTTCTTTGAATTTTTCTTAGACACATAAGCAAAATAGTAAAAATAATAAAAATGATACCGTAAAATGATAATGATCATCATATCTTGCACGTTGATATTTTTAGACTGCTTGAAATGCTAGACAATCTTCTTGAGTGGTCAACTTTTTTGCTTACTTTTGTAATCAAATAAATCTGTCTAATACCTAAAAATATGTTGAACAATTTTATATTAAGCTTTTTTTTTCTTGTTTTTTTTTTTTAATTTAATATATTGTCGACTAGGTTTTGGGCAGATTTTTTAACACGTTAGGAAGTAGGTATTAAACGAGGTGCTTTTAGTTAATCATGTTTTAGATTGATGCAGTTTGACTGTCGGATAGTTTCGCGATGAAAACCACATGAACGAATAATTTAAGAATTCGTGCTGCCGTGGATATTACGCTTATTTCTTTTTTTTTTTTTCTTTTTTTTCGTAGAGGTTGAATTTCCTCTAGCATTTGTATGATGCAAAAGGATCATATTACAATATAAATTCACGATTGTATAAATCGCTTCTGCAAGACTGTTATCTTGTTGTTTATATATAGTTGTCATTTGTATCAGTCATTTTTTGTAAAAAGGAAAAATATAAAATATTGGCATGTAAAATCTATTTTGCTTCAGCATATTCGTTATTATGCTTATGAGACTATGTTCTTTACAAATAACATACTTATCATATCTATCATATTTATCATAAGCATTAAAAAATTTGGCCACATCAAGCAATGATTTGTCAATAGGGAGATACAAATAAATAAAATTTGTAAATGTTAATTGTGAAGGTCTCCAAGTCAATGGCCAAAATATGTTAAGAATCTTTAATAAAATCCAAAGTTGTGGCAAGTTGATAAAACATAGTGTTATGTAATATGTTTAGTCTCATAAAGAACATCGTGCCACATTTGCTAAATAATATCTTTTGTATGACTTAAACTTGAATGAAACTATATCTAATGTCATTTTTGGGATTGTTTAGAATATCTTAAAGATCGACCTTTATACAAACACAGATCAAGAATTTCTCATGTGACTAAGAAAAACTTCAAATGAATGATATGTAATTAAGAGTTGTTCTTCATAATAATAAGTAGAATGAAATATGGTTTGATCATTGAATTATAATTATGTAAAAGAATAGTATGTTACGCGTACAAACAATTTATCGAACCGAAAATCCAGAGATACATATTTTATTCTTCTTTTTTTTTAGTTGCACAGATATTATTCTTTGTATATGGAGCGAGAATTATTGCGTAGCTTGAACTGTGGTAGTACTTTATTCATATCGACGAAGGTAAATGAATACCTTCTATCTGTATGTTTGAAATATGAAACATCTCTTCAAGCAAGGCAAGTACTTTTAAATGAAATGTATATGGCATTAGATCCTGGCTGATGATGATTCTCTATTGACACAGAAAATGACTTGATTAAGAATAGAATAAGGTAATTTAATAAATGCAAGATTATTCAAAATATAATGTGAAATTATTAGGATAAGCTTTATTTTATTTATCGTGTAATGCAAGTTTTAAGGTCCTCAAGTTTTTATTTCAAAAAATTCATCATTCATGATTCATATGCAAATGGAACTATGTAAATGGAACAATAATCTTAATCGAAACAATAATTGTGTTAAGAGCCTTGCAAGTAACTACAATGTAGAGGCAATAGATAGGATAATGAAGCGTATAAGTATGTATTGACGTGCCCCACAAATCATTTATTATATACCGTTAGAATCATTAATACACTAGTAAAATTTTTGATAATTTTCGTTGTTTTAAATATAATAACACAGGTAATTCTTTAAAATGATAATTTAATTTTATTTAACACAGAGCAGTATTAATAACATTTAAACATCATATCATTGCACGATGAAGAAAATTATAAAATTGTGAAACTTGTTAAAGATTTTTAACAAATATCCGTGATAGAGTTCTACAAATTTTATTTAATGTAGGAGTCAATTTATAAATAGACAATAAATGCAAAAATTCTACTCTAACGTTTGGTATTTTAATAGAGATCTCAAAACACAACAGGAAAAAGATCATTCCGAAAATATTAATTATTGAAATTGCAATTTGGATAATAGAGTAGATTAGCACCTGAAATTTGTAGAACTTTGTGCATTAATGATTCTAATTTTAGATTTACAAGCGATACAAGGTTAATATTATCTCGGAAAGTATGAAAAGGACCGTAATCTATCAATAATATTTATTCTAATTATAAATTTAAGTCTATATCGTAGGTTATCACTTGTAACCATAACGTTTAATGCCTAGTTTTGACTTTATGACAGATTAGGTAACTTGTTAAATATGATTTGATTATGAGTAAGGGTCTGAATATAATCTTTGAACGTTCACAACGATAGTTCAGTGGTTGAATCAGTTCCAAGCAATTAAAGGCAGCAGATGAACAGAAGCAAACAATATAATCAGTATAGAAAGTAAAAGAGAAGTTGCAAGTTCTGACTAATGGAAAGAAAATAAATTTATTATTCTCAAGGGTGTGAAAATACCAAAATATAGAATGTGAAAAGCTTAAATATTAATGAATTACGAATCGATTTGAATCGTAATAAGGCCATATGGATGTAGATTACATTTAAGTCAATTTAAGTGCTGCAAAATGTCACAGTGTAAATATAATCGGTGCGCGAGTAAATACCAAAATTGGCATCGATGAGGTAAAAGATCAAAAGTAAAGCATTCATCAATTATGTAGTTCAAAGTAAAGTATTCGTCATTTTATTATTCACATTTCGTATCTCGATCTAAGCAATCCTTTTTAACGAGATTCATTTCTTATGGGCTTGCGTCGACATTTGATATTTTCCTGCGCCCGATCAAGAACTAGCCTCCATTTGTAAATATACCTCAGTAATTTATCAATACATCACTATCCCATTTAGTAAATAATGCTCGGTGGGCGACAGGTGGAACGTTAAGAACGATTTTTGTAATTTTTATTTTAACAAGATGAATTCAGATATTAGTTATACATCGTTTATCGATCTTTTAAATCTGATATAAAAAGAATGTTACATTAAAATAAATAATATGTCGATCAAAATCCAATTTTGATAACGTGCATAAATTTATGCAACGTGTTGTAAACTTGCACTTAGAAGGAATCACGAGGCAATTTAGAAAAGACAGACAGGTTTATTAAATGATATTTACTTAGTATATAATAAAATAACCGAGTCTATTCACAAAACAAGAATTTACTTCCTATCACGAGTCCCAAACATTTTAAGATAAGGCAAATAATTTATATTTGTATACCTACAATATATATATGTGTACATATATAATATATATATATATATATATATATGCCTATATATGTATATACATCTACGTATACATATATATATATGCATATGCGAAGATTAACTGTACTGCATTTGTTAACAAATGCCACGTGCAAAGAATAGATTTGAATTATACAGCACCAGAAGTAAGATGACGATAAATATCCTTGTATTTCGAAGAGCTTTACAGGTTACATCGTAATCAATTGTATTTGCAAGTGATCGATTTTCCTGATCTGTTAAGATCATCGTAATCGTCAGTGTTTTTAAGTGGCGTTCAACGATAAACTTAATAAAAATTAAGCAAGTTCGATTTCGATAAATTATGAATTATTGATACCATTGAATGTTTATCAAATCATTTTACAGTATAAATATTAATTCTCTGCACAAAATCATGCGGGTAAATTGTGATTCTTTCTTTTAGCCTTTGTAACTCGCAAAGCGCCACCAAAGACCTTGACGTTGTAACATTATGATTTTCAACAAATATTACGTAGGTTTGCGATAAAGGGAAAAAATTGTATTAACGAGATTAGTTCGATGTTAAACGGGTATTGGTCAACTTCCAGGAAATGCAAATAATTCAACTTGTAATACGATCTTAAGGAAATAGAAATTAGGCTATATAGCGACGAACAGAGATATTAGTACGGACAATACAGAACTGTGTATAAATAATGAAAAACTATTATCTCGTTTTTAGAACGTTTCTAAATGAAATATTTTACCAACTTCTTATCTTACTTGAATGTCTTGAGTAATAATACGGTTATTAGAAACAGTAGAATGTACATTGGTAACTATTTGTACCGAAGAAAGAATGTATATTAGTACTTTTATGGTTTTAAATCGTAAATTGTTCAATTAGTTTGCTTTTATATTTTGTGTTATATATGTAACTTTTTAAATTATTTCTTAAATCGTCAAACATCGGATGTATTTTATAAATAATTATTTACCGTATGTATGTATTATATACTGCATGTATTATAAGATCATTCTTGAAACTACATGTCATTTTTCTAAACGTAATTGTACTAGTCTTTTGTCTTAGTCTTTTTCTCTAATTTAAATCAAAGATGTTTGGCAATGGTTAGATTCGTAACATTGAAAATAAGAATTCTCTTTTAAATCTCATTCTTTTATGTTTCTATATACGATATATTTCCAACATTGACAGTCCAAGGAGTGGTCTGTTCATCGCTATATACTTACATAAAGAAAGAAACGAGAGAATCGATAGCTTCGTATAATACACAAAGAAGTTGTATAATATTTTTCCAATACTTTTTGTTTGCTTTTCCTACGAGGTTCCAACCATTAGCCGTTATCCATTTCTTTGTGAAAATGTTAAAACATTATCATAGCATAAGTTTACTTCGCTTAAGCACTCGAAAAACATACACGTGTGAAGGTGCTTAGGGGTATAAGTGACAAAAAAAATATTAGCTTTAAGAATGTCAGCACCCCGAACAAATTCAGTGATGACGTTCCCAATGAATTATGATTCATCATAATATAGTATCGTAGTTTTAGGGTTGTCTAATTAAATCCGTTTTAAAATGCGAGTATGAGTATCGCATGAATAACCATATTGAAATAAGGGGGTAACCGAGTAACAATGATGATTAATGACAATGATAATAATTAGCCGACTGTAAAATTAACGCTTTATAGGCTAAGCTAATTTGTATAATTTCTTGTTGAGCGTGTTCTGATTTCTTGTCTACACGCGCTTCTTCATCAGTGATCTCAGAGGATGTTTGCGCACCTTCTATTACGTTGCTATGTGTTTAAGCGCGAGCTCTCTTTAACCCTTTCGTACCAGTGAGCTCGAGCACCTTAATTACTGTAAGGAAAGGTTTATGCAAATTTGTGATTTCAAAATAATGTAAATTACGATTAAATACGTTCGCCGTTTGTAGGAAGCTTCTCGGACGACTTTAATTCTATCGTTACAAGAATATCGATAGTTTGCAGATTCCTTTAATTGCATCAGCGATCAATGTTTCATATCCACGCTTAATATTATCATCGATCGTATCGCCGGGGAACTGATTTCTGGAAATTTCATGAGATTTGTTAATTTTTTAACTTCGATGAAAGTGAATTCAACCATTTTAATTAAAAGTCCGTTTCGTTAGCAAATTTTCTTTTACGAATTTCGATTATCGAAAAAGGATTGTTCTTTTTTGATGATATTTCAAAAAATCGATATTTACCTATCATGTTGACGATTTACAAACATTTGCACATTCGCATAAACATATAACAAGTACAAGAGTTTCTTTCTTGCAAGCTTTATATATAATGTGATCTATCGACTAAAATGAAAATGGCATTTATTATCGTGTCAATCCAGTCTAGTGATTTGTTGTAATATGAATGTTTTATACATATAATTTTCGATGAATTATTAATTTTGTAAGCTGACTAGAGGCAGCGTCTTTAACCAGTACCTACATCTATATAGCGGGTGAAAAATTGTGCGAGGTAACATTAAAATTACGAATGAATAAATAGGAAGAGTGTAAAAGTAGCGACATTGCGCGCATCTAAACTACAATTGGCTTTCTCGAAGGGTACCGTCGACCAGTAAACAATGTAAATAGAAGAAATAGAAAGATGGTAAAGGCGACGCGATGGTCGGAACTTTGAATCGTCAAAGTCCATGATAGATGCCAATTGTAGCGAAGAAGTGACATTAACCACTTATTTTCGAGGTTCTTATTTAAAATTTTTATCAGCTAACGTTTTATGCGAACTATTGTAGTTGTTGTTTTTTTTCTTTTTTGATATTGAGAGTGTGTAAGCGAAGAAAACGTTCGAATACTACTGTACCTGTTGGATTTTGAAAAAAAAAAAAAAAAGGATACAAATTCAAAAAGAAATAATCGAAATGTTTATTTGAAAAAAATTATGCTTCTTAAAGACTTTATTTATACGGAACATTTTTTTATAGAAGTAATTTTTGGGTTTTGTATCATTTTAAATATATGTTATGTACGTTTACTGGTATGTTTATTTTTTTCGTTCTAAACAATACGAACTTTCGCAAATTACAGATAGATAACTTTATTCCGTTGAAACGTGTAATAGCAGGTGCTTGTTTAGCTTTTTTAATCGAATGTAGAATTAAATAATGGGTTCTGGAACGATGGACATAATTGTTTTATCGTTTGAAATTTGTATTTATTTCGACTCAAGTTAACTCGTAAACTTTCCAGAATAAGATATGTTACACGATCAGAACGCTAAGCATATGGCTTATTTATACACGTTTTGAGGACGATTTAAGAAAAGTAGAAGAGAACATAGAATACGCGTCATCGAAATAATTGTGACATTATTAGAACAATGTCGTCCGTCCTACAAACTGCCTTGTTCAACTAAATTCGACGTCCCACCGGATAGAAAAAATTGTATAAATCTTCCTTATATCTACAAGTGCCTGGCGCTTTATCTGCGCGTGTTCGACGTGGCAAGTAATAAGTTTGAATTTATTAATGCGAATACAGATTTTTCAAATTTTAAAGAGCGTGAAAGAGCGCGGGAGAAAGATAGAGAACGTCGTAATAAAAAGTGTGAAAGGGAGAGAAAGAGAAAATGCGAGAACGAGTGAAACGTGTAATACCGAATATACATGTATATGAAAACAAAAAATCTAAGAAACCATGAGAGGTGACCATTTTCTGAGTTTCGTAGTTGGACATCCAACCTTCACGTACAATAAAAATTTACATTTTGCACAATACAACTATTACGTATTCCAATTTCTATATAATATGTATGTAACGTGTTGTGTGAGTTGCATATTATTATATAATATAATGACGCATCTCGTTAGCCCTCTACAATCCAGGTAAGGTTCGAGCAACGAACCTTAGGACAAAGTTTTTTCTTTCCGAGACTACTGTAAATATCGTTGTAACATATACCACTGTGCAATTATCGTTCTAAACATACATATTATAAAATAGGACGATTCTTTCGAATAAATGTTCGTACTATGGGTATTATTATAATTAAGAATAAGACGGTATGTAGAAGGTTTTAAAAATATTCAATTAGATTTTAAAGGTATGCGCAGTTTCGCTTCACGGCAGTGGAGATAGAAAAATTGATGTAATCTTTCCCGAATGCTTCCTCTTGTAGTTTTAAGTCTTTAAAGTTTTCTATAAGCGGAGTATACACGGAAGCGTTCAGAAATGACTTTGTACAAAAATTTCAAAACGTTGGCTCGTGAATCCCCAAATACGTGTATGCGTGTATAACAAATTCCTTAATGTATAATACAATGATCATCGTTAAAAGATAGTTCTCCGTTTGGTAAATTTTCGGAGATACATATTTCTAAGTAAAACAGAGAAGTTTAAAGAATAGAAACTCAAGGTCATTTCGGACATACCTTCCGTCGCATAATTTTTAAAGATGACGACTCAACGACGAAGCATTCGTGGTTTTACGATTTTACGTTCGTGCATATATGTACACTCTATATATTTTTATCATGCTGTACTTTTAGACTCGCTAGACGATTTTAGCAATCATTGTTCGGATCTATTTTGTCAGAAACACGAGTCGCACGAAATGTACGAAAGTTATAGAGAATTGTAGAGGGTTCGGATACGTGTAATATGAAATAGCTGTATTATGAAATGGATTCTAGCACTAATAAAACAATCTGAAATTAATTTTTTGCACTTGAACTTTCTTGTGTCTTTTTTCTTTTTTGTCATTTTACAGTAGAATAGTCACTGAAAATGGTTACATCTATTTCATTTCGCGGTCATTTTATTGGTTCCGATCAAGTTGTTGCTTCGTATTTAGATTTACAAAATCTGAATTTGGAATTTTCGGAGAAAAAATGAAAAATAAATATCTTCGTGGTCGTTCATAATTAGAAAGAGTAAGCGTTAAAAAGGTTGTAAATAAAATCAAAATTACGATAGAATGGTCACAAATTGTACATACTCTGCGATGGGGGATGGTCACCTTAAGGATAATGCGCTTGGGACACGAAAAGTTAATCGTGAAAACATGTCGAAATGCGACTGATAACAATAAGGCGCTTATATTTAGGTGAATAGATATTTGTTAAGAGGCGTGTTGCTAGTTTACTATCAGTTGCACACTGAAAGTATGTACTTAAGTATATCTGTTAAAAAGTTTTATCAAAATGCCGGGAAAAATGTTATTTATTAATTGTAAGATACAAATACGCCGACATCTATATCTATATACACATCTATATACATACGTATAGTATAAAATATATTTATAAGTGTTTAACAGTTAATTTTCAATAGGAATAATGTGCATTGATTTATTAATTATTGTTGTACGATATTACGAATGAAATATTGTGCATTGTTCAATTTCCAGTACATGTATAGTATATTTCTTTTCTTCTTATGGATATACATATATCGTTTATGTAAAAGATACAGTTTTACCTCATTTCATCGATTTACATTTCAATTACTAGATATAATATATATATAAACAATTTATAAATAAAAACAAAAAGCCTACGATTCTAAAATCATGTATATGTGAATAAACAAGTAAAAGTATTTAGTATAAAGTAATGATAATACTTTTGTGTTATTCTATTTTTATTATTAATTATTAACTACGAACACTGGATGTAAAAGTAAAATTTGTCAGATAAGGAAACGTTATGTAATAAATAAAATACAAAAAGAAGACAAAAAAACTACAACAATAAAGTTCTTCGACAAAAGAGATCTAATTGTTATGTCCCAGTCCCTCTGTACAACTACTGGAAGCGTCTGAAAAATTCTTCTCTGAAAATATCTAAAATTTTTGTTAATCAAATAAAAATTGAAAATGATGCTGATTCTATTTTTCAATTCATGGGGAATCCATCTCCTTATAAGAGATATTACGAATTGAATGCCGCTTTCAATTGAATGTTTAAAACTGCTATCTATCTGGTATGATGTACATTCATAACCACGTGTTGTGGCAGGACCGTGGTTGTAAGTAACTTGTGACTTTGTGACAGTGATAAATTCTATTTGAGAGTTTTTATGACAACAATAATATTAGCTAGGTGCTAAATTTGATTGGATTATAATCATAAAGTTCATGTAGATGTATACATTTCACGGTAATGTTAAAAAATAATATTGTATTATCATATTGATAAAACATTACAATATAACCTATAGTTCGCCGGTTACACTGTTTATTTATAGTTTATAAATTATTATTGTAGTATAAATTGCTTTGTTGCTTATAATATGTAAGTTAAACATATGTTATAGTTATTTATCATTATATTTATATTTCTTTATTGTTGTATATAGACGTGTAATAACAGTATCATACTGAGTTAATCTATTAACTAATCTATTAACATAAGCTAACATTAGGAAAATTCGCTTCTAAAAACAGACTGATTAAAATTTTATGTACTATTTACATAATATCATTTAATAATTATAGATGCTTAAATGTCAGGAACCAGCATCTGCATTTGCAATGTATGCTATGAAACGTAAAAATGCAGAATTATCATCGAATTCAAAGAGATTAAAGAGAAAACATAGTCTTCCAGAAAAACGAGGAGGTTTAAAAAATAATGCACATTTGAAAACACGAAGAAAGCCAAAACAAGTACCTATGCATAAAAGTGTTCAAGAGATAAACAAGACTCCAAGAACGTTAAATAAAATTCAAAATGTAAATGGAAAGGATAATCTAATATCTAAAAAGACTAATTCTTCTGTGCCTTCTAAGAAAAATAAATCAATTCAAAAACCCATACATAAAGAAGATAAAAAAATGGCTATAATTCCTAGTTCAAAGAAAGTTGAATCAAAAAAAAAATTAAGAAATCCTGTTTTAATGGTAAATAGCGGTGTTGCAAAAATGAAACAGATTAAACAGAAGCAACAGAAACAAATTAAAAGCAAAAGATTGATAAAAAAGAATACTCGAGAGACTGCTTATGTCAATTGTAACATAACTGAAGAAAATCATGAGAATCCACTAATAACAAGTCGCTCAATGTTTGAATGGTTAATACATCCTATGAAAGTAGAAGACTTTTTTGAGTAAGTTTAAAATAGTTACAAATTATATGTACTTATAATTAATAATAATTAATAAGTTAATGAGTGATATACCATTTCTCTTTCCAGAAATAATTGGGAAAAGACACCAGTCCATGTAAAGAGAAATTTTCATAAATATTATAAATTGCTTATGTCCACTCCAATGTTGGATAAAATATTAAGGGAATCTTATATTTTATTTACGAAAAATATTGATATTACCTCGTATGAAAATGGTATAAGAGAAACGCATAATCCTGTTGGCCGTGCAATTCCAAGCGTTGTTTGGGACTATTATATGAATGGATGTTCTGTTAGAATGTTAAATCCACAAACATACATACCAAAGTTACATTCCTTAAATGGTACTGTTTATGAAGAGAATATTTATAACATAAAAATTTTTTTATATAAAAATATGGAAAAACACAACTTCTTAGTTCTATAATGAAAGATATTTATTACTTTTCAGCCACGTTACAGGAATTTTTTGGCTGCTTTGTTGGTGCAAATTCCTATTTAACACCCCCTAATAGTCAAGGATTTGCTCCACATTATGATGATATCGAAGCCTTTATATTACAGATTGAAGGTAAAAAGAGATGGAGATTGTACAAACCACGGAATGAAAATGAATACTTGCCAAGGTATTCCTCGAAGAATTTCTCACAATCTGAGATTGGTGAACCTATATTAGATACAGTTGTAAATGCAGGAGATTTGTTATATTTTCCACGAGGAACAATTCATCAAGGTGAAACTATTGACAATACACATAGTCTCCATATTACATTAAGTGTTTACCAAAAAAACAGTTGGGGTGACTTTTTGGAGAAGTTACTTCCAAATGCATTAACAACTGCTATAGAATCAGATAGTGAATTTCGAAAGGGATTACCTATTGATTACCTGAGACAATGTGGATTTGCATATTCTGATATTCAGAACAGTGCCAAGGACGAATTCAAGGAAAGAATAAAACATTTATTTAATAAATTAATAGAATATATTGACATAGATAAAGCTGCAGATTTAATGGCAAAAAATCATATTCATGACTGTTTACCACCTGTTATTTCTGAAAATGAACAGGAATGCTCTGCTGTTCAAGATGGTGAAAAGATGATTGAAAATGGAATTGTTGAAAACAGGGTAGAGATAGAACCTGATACTAGAATTCGATTATTAAGGTCTCATTGTATAAGGTAATTTGAGATATTCCCTAATTTTTTAGAGTTATAACTTGCTAATTGTTTGTAAGTTTAATATTAGAAAATGTTGATTGATTTTGCACAATTTGTTATTTAAAAATCATACAATTATGACGTTAAATTTCGAAAATTTATACTGAAACAACTATTATTCAAAAGTTTTATTTCTTATTATTAGGTTAATTAAAGAGGATGAGACATTTAGGATATATTATACGAGTGAAAATTCTAAAGAATATCACGAGTATGAACCACAATTTTTAGAAGTTGGTGAAGAATTTGTACCTGCTATTCGTGATATGATATTGCGATATCCTGACTTTATACGCGTAGAAGATTTACCAATTGATAGTGAAGATAATAAGGTAAACAAAAAACTACAGAAATCATTTCAAAGTAGCATCATAATACAGTAGAATCTCTCGCATTTTAACTAGTAGAGACAATTATGTTCAAATTTGAAAGGCTCAATTGTACATAGAATGTTTTCTATTATTTCTATTCAACAAACAATTTAATATCTTAAATTATTTTTATTTAACAGATACAGATAGTTAAAGATCTTTGGGAAAAATGTCTTCTTGTAACAGAAAATCCATTATGTATTTTGGAATAATCACATATTTTAAATAATATGTATAAAAATCAATAAAAAAATAAATACTAAAACTCAGAGATTCATAAAAGTGTTAGTGCTATCTTAATTTTGACATATGTGTATAAAAAAGGTATGTTTATAGTACAATTTTTTAAATATTTGTGTATTTATACAATATTACAATCATATAACATAATAATTAAAGTAATCATAACTATTTTTAACGAAAATAGACTTAATATATTGAGTATTTCTTAATTAAAAGAATAACAATATTTGAAAAATTATTGCATGGTATCTAAGGAAAAAATTTGATTATTTATTATTGTAGTATACAGGATGATTTTTTAATTATCTGAAATAAATAATATACTGTTTTGCAGATTAAGATGGATTGTATTAAAAATTACAATTTTTGTACATTTCAGTTGAAGACAATTGTTACAAATCAATTAATTAGAAAGAAACAAAAGGTGTTGTTTCTCGTATGTTTTTGACATAAATTTATATGTTATACAGGATTCTATTAATTATTTCATCGGCCAAAGGCGTTGTACTAGATGTGCTTTTAATTCTCCAATTTGTTATTCCGTTTTGCTTGAGCAATGTGATCTCTTTGTCTTCCAAGTACATACTCAATATACCCAAGGTATCCATCATGATCTAAGTCATCTTCCCTCAGTACTCTGTCTACAAGTTCTTTATAACAGAAATAATTATTACATTTTCAGTATTTCATATCTTAATTTCTATATTTCTATTGCGAAATTTGTTCTAATTCGAATACATAATTGTGGATATACGTACCTACGATCCAAGGTAAATCATCTTCGTAATCCATAGTTCTGGTATTTTCTCTCGAACTTTCACGTTCAGCATTGGCAAGTCTGTTCTCGTGAAACGTATGTTGAATCGCGTAGAGAATTTCTAATCCGTCCAATTTAGCATTATTGTCGATATCATGAACTCTGAATGAAAATTTAGATATAAAAATAACTTTTGATACTTAAAAAAGAAAGAAAATACGAATAAATTTGCTAGTCAATAAAAATATTTAATTTACGAGAGATAACCGAGCATATTTCTTTCAAGAAATTCTTCACAATAATGACTGATAACGATATTACTAAGATGTGCAAATTATTTACTGTAGCATTGAAAATATAATATATTATTAGTATTACAGACGTACTTGAAGTAATGGAATTCGATTTCTTGTTCAGTCATGTTCGAAAAGTCCAATTGATCCGCCATTGATCCTATGTCTTCTTTTAAGTGGCTGAAATTTTATGCTTATATTTCGAGCTTTCGCAATGGTAAGAACTATATAAAAATTATACAAATATGGATAAGGTAAATAATACTGAAAATGCGCAAAATAATTGACGATAAAAATAATGTTTGTTGATTATTGCAATATTAAATTCTAAAAATGGAAAATTATTAAAAGTTTAAAACTAGAGTGAAGATAAAACAATAACAAAGTGAAACAACGAACACATACTTAAATAAAATTATGATACTCAAGTAAATGAGTTAAGTGTTAACTAACGTAGCATCCTGTAGTAGTTGTGCATCTTTCGTTATTTTAACATCTTTCTGGGGGACGTAATGATGATGAGAGACAGGACTTCGTGGGTGATGAGGTCCACGTAAACCATCACTAATTCCGACGACTAAACCGATCAGAATTGTAGGTATCATTTGTTTGTCTGTAACAGTATAATAAAGAGTTTTCATGATCATTATACACGTTATTTTTATTAAGGCGATTGAGATCCTTACGAGAGGATTATTATCAGTATGTTATACTTTATCAAACAGATTACAATTACAATTATGTACAATGCACTATTTCCTTAAATTGCTAGTATATATGTGTTATGTATTCGACAAAAATTTTAAACAACGTGCGAAAACCGAGGAAATATGTGACACTGCGTGATATTTTTTACAATGGTCGACAACAATAGGACCTGCTGAGACACTCTGATCGTCTATGTTGCCGTGACATTGCACACTGCCACTTGTAGGGGTTGAACACCCCTTGGCTAGCGACAGATGGGCGGTAGAGGGGGTTCTAGTAATTATTATGCGATTACCCACAAGCCCATTGATTTAGATTGGACCCCGGGGGGTACAGCGTACGATGCTCTGGGCCCGTCTTCAAATTTGCTACACATCACTCGTCAGGAACTTTGCGATCAGTTAAACCCCTATGAGACGTGTACACTAAAAGTCTATGCATTCCGCCTTTCTTCTTCTAGTTTAGTCTCCGACAAATAAAGTTTAATGCGGCTAAAATAATATCTCTCATAATATCTCAATAATATCTCTCTTAATATTAATATCTCTCTGTTATATTAAATTTATTGTTTCTTTAAGGATTGAATTTATCAAAATGCTCGTTTATAATACTTATGTGTGTTAAAATAATCAGGTTTTATATGAAGATTTATTACGAAAAGTTTTGAAGCGAATGAAATTAATTGAAATTTTTGAAACATCTAAAAATACAGGCGATATCATCGTACCAGTATTATAGTCATTTGTAAAGAGCATCAACAGGAAAGAAAGAGCAAACGAAAGTGTCGTTTTCAGTCATGTTTGCACTCAAACCGAACACTCGAAGATTTGTGTAGAGAACAAACGAAGATAGGTGTTAAAAGACACGCGAGATTGACAGGAAATCCAGGGTACTTAGGAATCAATTTTATATAGGCTTACGGTGGTCGAGTGAAAATGCATATGTTGAGGGGGCCTCAAGGGGCTTTTGATGCAAGTGGACCCCCCCGGGGTATACACCCCAGTTGGAACAGTACACCCTCGATTCCCTCCCCGCGCTTTGGTGTCGAAATCTATAAATAATTTATATCATTTGGTCCATTCACTGAAAGAGCCCATATGTACCTGTGTCGCCTTACAGGGGACCTGTGACCGCTCCAGATTTTTTCCGCAGAATATCGTTCAGATCAAGAACCTCAAATATTCAAATATATTATGTCGCTATACAATGTACTTCGATACAAGTAACATATGCACTATTGGAAAATTCTATTGCATTGTTCAAATATTAAATAAACCGCTCAGAAGTCATACTAATCAAGTCCATAAGCTGAAAAGTAAAGAAAAATGATGTCATTAACGTATATTATTTTTAAAACACGCTCTAAGATTTATGCTTATATACTAATATAATTTTCGTACGATTTTGTTACATCATAATGGTAGAATAATAATACAGAACGTAGTAATTACTTGTCAGTACATAATTTTTACTTGTCATTCATATATGTAATTAAATCGTAACATCTTGTTAAAGACGGATGTAAATGTTCGGATACTTTCGAGCGATAATGTATATTTTTAAAAACCCGCCCTCTAGCTTTTAAGATTCAGCATCCGCGACTATCGAAACGTAATCTCGAATCGAAGAAGTAAAAGTCAACCCCTATTTTAGCTCGGATCAGGTTATTCTAACCTAACCTTAATTTGAGACGAGACCAAACGAATATCCTCTTCAATTTAAATCGTATGAATTTAATTTTTAGAACGTGCTTTTTACCTGGATTTACCGTGGACTATCTATCAGCTATTGGCCTACGAATATAGGTCGATCTTTCGTTCGATTTTTCTCGGTCGATCGTTTCGACAATGTTTTCAACTGGGTTGTCACTTCCGTAAAGCGCGTGACATTTATCGACGTTCTTTATGGAGTTTGCGTATTTGAAGAGTTGCTCGTTACCGTTTTTCCTTAGAGCGGGTTATTTTACTTTTGAACTTTATAGAAAATATCTTTCGGAAACAAGGATCCAATGCATATTAAAAATTGAAGAGTCATTACCCCTGCATGTGCATAGTCCTAACCCTCAAATGGTATCGTTGGAATATGCGCGATTACAATAATGTGGGTTATAAGTTAAGTTTAGTCTACTTTTCTTTTATTTTATGAAGTTCGAATTAAAGTTTTTTTTACACTATGGTAAACTACCTTGTTTCAAAGTCATACAAATTTACACGTTCTATCATTACTCGGTCCTCAGTGGATCAATTCTTTAAGAACTCATTAAATTTTAAGAAAATATGTTTAACTGGAATGCAATAGTTTGTCCTATTTCATCACTTTATTGCACAAATTATTGTCTATAAAATACAATCAACCTTCATCTTGTAGGTAAAAAATTGTTTTGTAATTTTATTTTCCTATTCTTGCTTTTTTATGTATTTTAATATTTTGATTGTAAATCACGTAATTTATTGCTCTTTTATCGCATATTTTATATATTTAAGTAAAAATATATATATGTATATAGTATACATAAGTATGTTGTATTATGTATATAATATATGATACTTAAAATTTAAAAGCTCTTCTAATTTAGATTTCTAATTCAAATTTTTGTATTCGATTAATATATTTACTATACTTTAATTATTTTTCTTTTGTTAGAAGGAAATAATTATTATTTTCACTCCCGAGTTGAAAAAATGAAGCTCTCAGTTGATTTAAGCCGATATTCTTTACCACATAGTCAGTATTAAAAATAAAATACATTTTGAAAAATATTTTCCAACTGTTCATTGTCGATATATTTTACATTGTGTTAGATGCACTTTTGCTGTATAAATTACATTATACTTTGGTTTTCTATGATGGCTCATTTTTTCCTAAAATTGTGAGATGCGGCAAAATCCATCAAGATAAAAAATTGGCTGAAAATGAAGGTATAGACATCTCTTATTCGTTTTTTTTTCTTTTTTAACTAACCGATTATTTCATTAAGTACCTAATGATAAAATAGCAGAATGCTGATATTTCATTTTCAAACTATTGTCAAGCTAACCTTTAAATATTATGGTTTGTCAATTGTAACGAGTAATTGACTGTTCAGATACTTTCGTGATCCACTGTACGTATATTTGAAAATTTATGTTCAGGTGCAGCGATAGAAAGGTGACCGCGAAGTCAATTCTAAAGATAATTAAAAGTAAATGCCCATAGGATCGATACATAGAAACATGCTTTAACGAATTGCAAGTACAAAGAGACAATTAAAAACAGGAGAATCAAAAACGAGCTATAATATAGACACGTGTGTGTGTGTGTGTGTGTGTGTGTGTGTATACATATACATGTACATGTGTAGTTGAACGACAGTTCAGAAAATAAAGGACCGTGCGTTCGGTTTGCGCCGACGCGGACAAAATAGAGGCAGAAAAGGTGAGCGAAAAAAGGGAGAAAAATGAGAAGATGAACGGAATAGAGAATCGGTGGAATACAGTGGAGAGGATGGAAAAGCGAAAATATGGCTAACGTGTTCAAAGGAAAGGTGGAAGAGCGGGCGGAGGGTGAACGAGCAAAGGAAAATGGAGAGAGGGGAAAACACAGGGTGAGAAAAGTATGCGAAAACAGGGAATAGAGAGGAAAACAGAGAATTAGACGTTACGTGCGCAAGGATCAAAGTTAAAAAGATGAAAAAAGAAAATGGCAAAAAGGGAATGAAATAGAGAGAGAGAGAGAGAGTCGGGAGGAAAAAAGGAGAAAGGAAAGAGACGTTCACGAGTTAGGAACAGAGAACGAAGGAGAATAGGTATGGTATACATGTACGAAGAGAGGCAAGGAAAGAGAACGAGAGAGAAATTGCGAGAGGAATGAAGAGGAAAGGGTGCGTTTACGGGTGTGAGTGTATGTATGTTTGTATGTGTGTGAAGAGAGAAGACGAGGGAGAGAGAAGCAAGGTACACGGATGGGTCTCTGGTTGCCATGGTGACCACCGTCGCCTAAAGCTATGCTTTTATTGATTCCAAGCCGCAAACAATGTACAGGAGTGGATGTTTCGCTCTGTTCTCTCTCTATCCGTCTGGATAGTGAGGTATTAACGTACCCCGAAATACCGATACCCATGGGCACGTGCCCCAGAAAAGCAGGGTCACACGAAGAGTCCTTCGATTAATTTGCAGAGAACAGCAACTGCGTGTATCTTCTCGTTCGGCTTGTACGTTTTAAGTCCTATCTATACGCGTACGAATAATCACGACGTTTTTGTTAGAAAAACGCTACGAGAATATCGCTACGGAGGAACGGTTCTTTAAAACGAGGATCTACAATCTGTCGTGTAGGACTGTTTGCTGGTGGTACACCGAAAAACCAAATCTTTTCTCTTTATCCATCTCGTAACCACCTATTCAAAATCGAATCAATAACAACGAGTGGATCAACCGATGCGAAAGTCAGATCGCGATTCAGTTTTCTACCCGATTACAACGAACAGGACCTCCTATCGCGATATCTAGATGAACGGTATACCGCCTAGGGAATGCGTTCCGTCTGTGTGACGAGCCTCTGTCTCCTCTACAACTTGCAAAACATTGCGTAAAGGAATATCTATTTGTCAATATTTTATTCTTCATTTTCGTTATCACATTTTGCGTAATTAGATTATTTAAGGTAACACGTTTAAGATAAATTTTAATATAAAACGTGTACTAGTAGTTTATACTAATTTTACTTTTGTCATATAACGATAAAATTTCATTATTCAACGATCAAAACTAGTTTAATCAAGATTAAACTGATTCGATCGTTGTCGTCGAAGCGTAATTTCGCGTATTTTCAAAACACGATGTAAACGTAATTCCAAATTTCCTCGATAGAGTATCTTTAAGTATTTACGTCGCATTTTTTTAGAATTCACGTGCTAGAAATATTCGGTAGAAACTTAGGGATTAAGTTTCCATGTTTCTTCATAACTTTCCAGATTACTTCCGCGAATGATTTGAAAGCCGCTTGGAACGTGCTTGCTAGTTTAAACGTAATACTATTTAAAGCTTAATTAAATGTCAGGACGAAGTTAATTAAAGATTTAAAAAGTCGTTCAGAAGGTATCTACTCCCATTGACTACATAAATATTAAGTTGTACTTCAACTTCTAATGAATTTCCATTTTTTGCTTTGTTACGCATCAACACTTTATTTAAATTCAAACTGCTCGTTATCTGAAATTTCCTCTAGAGAATAACATTTTGTTTGTAATAATTGCATCAGTTTAAAATATATAAAACGCTTTGAAAATGGATATACTATAATTTCCTTGTAATTCGTCCAGCTGACTTTAATTATAAAGCTACGATTAATGGGAAAGTACTTACCGTACTATTTTATTCAGGTCGTTTGAAAGTAATTTCGTGACAAATTTAACGTGTCATTACTTTTCATTTCAGTTTTGCCCATTTTCGATCCATTAAGATTCGATTTGCAACATCATTTTTAATTTTATACATTATGTCATTAGTTAATTACAATTACGAAATAAAACGATAAAAAGCTATTAATTATCTGATTTAAAGAAGTCCTTTTTCTTTAAATATCAAATTTCGAGCGTCGTTCGAAATAGTCCTGATTTGACGTCTGATACTTACGAACCCCTGTTCTAATATTTATGAGAACGAATACACCTACTTAAATCAACCAAATTGAGTTAGAGAGGTCTCACAACTTTTCTACATTCTAAAAATATATCTTTCCTTTGTTTCTATAAATTATCTATTTTATTATAGAACGTATTCGTCCCGTTACTTTTCACGTCCGCGGTCAAATACTCGTTTTAATCTATTTCATCTTTCAGTTCACTGAGAACACAACGGAGGGCGGAAGAAGAGATAAAGAAAGAAAAAGGGGAAGAGTACGAGAGAAAAAGAGAGAGAGAGAGAGAGAGAAAGAGAGGTTCTCCTCTTCCCACCATAGAGGAAGAGAGAGAGGTAAGCTGTTCAGCCGTGTATTTTCGATAATTATTCGACAGTCGATTTGCGTGCGGATGCAGCGTTGGGTGATACGCGGAATAGAGGGTGGTTGCAGAGGGTGGCAGCGGCATGGGGTGCGGGCGGCGACGCGGGAGGGGGGCAGAGGATTTCGAGAGTCGCGTTCAACCATCCGGAAGCTATGAATATATTATTTGACGGGCAGTTTCGGTAGTCTCCGATCGGATGGAGCATCGATCATGGCTGGCGCATCCCTTTGGGCCATTTTCATGCGTCAGAATGCGACACACCTCGATCGAGCGGCTGCCGCGAAATGAAAAAAAAAATACTGCTGTTAACTGGCGAAATACTTGTATGAAAAGCGCGTGACCTGGATTTCTGTTCGGGAAAAAAAGACACGCAGAGTTATAGGATTTGCTTGTGGCGGCCGAGCAAAGTTTCGACGCCTGGGTCAACAGGTAGGGCCAATGCACCCTGCTTTTCAACCAGGTCCCCGTAAATAATTGCCCAACATATTATCGTACGAACAATACGCGAGACAATGGATCGTATCAAGTGGATCGTATATTACGGTTTACGAGAAAATCATTTTCTAAGGACGATGTTCTGTATTTATAAAACGCTCGATCTTCCTCTAAGCTTCAAATTCAATGTTAATCGAGACAGCTACGAGAATTTCTTTCTCGTCCTGCCAGTTCGATAGAGTGGTGTCATTAGACTCTGTCACCATTTTCGGTCGTTGTAAAATTATTTAAAGCGAAAGAGTATAAACAGATTAAGTTACTCTTTTCCAATTGGAATCAGTTTCGCCGTGGAAGATGCGACGGACAAGTATGCCACAGAATAGTGGGATAATCAGGAAGAACGATCGATTAAATAACAGCGTAAATTAATCTATTTTTATATGTACAGAACCGACGTTACTTTCTCGTCGATCCGATATTAAAATACAAATACTGGAGATATTCTGCCGTGTTAATTTTGTTTGTAAACGTACGATTTATTTTCATATCGCAAGTTCACTCAGCGTTCCATTTTTCTCGTCATTAAATGCACGTAAGAGGTGGAAGGCGGGGAAAGAGCGCAATATATTCTATGAAGGCCCGTTCTCTTCCTTTTTCTCTTTTCGTTCTTCTTCGACTCGATTCACGGGCCACTTCTTCGTCCAGCTTGTTGCATCGAGCTAAGTGCAAAATTATTTTAAAAACATTTTCTTAACCACGTTATCCTGAAAGCTGACCCCATCCACCCCGCGTGCGTACGTAAAAAGAGGGATGCGTGTTGGGCGAAAGGAATTGGTAATGCCGCATCGCGGTTTTTCGACTCGCCGCGGTTTCTGCGCTCCTTCCGTATTTTTTATCCTCACGAACGCAGACCTCTGGTTGTTGTATACGAACGACAAACCACCGGGTCTCAAAATAATCTTTCGAAGGATAACCACCAATCTTCGGGAAAGTTCAGCCGAACGACGTTTATAATCATCTAGTGAAGGGATAAGTAACCCTAGGGTAAAGCGTGTTAATCTTCTTGTGGCTTGGTGTTGTAAAGTTCGAAGACGCAAAAATATTGAAAAATTCCGTCGATACGAGAATCGCAAGAATTGTGAATTAAACAACCGAAAAGAACGTCCAAGTTTCCCATTATACGTTTAACAGTTTCTAATTAGCGAACTTTTACAGTATGATACGATTATAATATTATACAAAGCTAGCCCGGTGAACGTTCGAGCGAGAAAATTGATGCCCGGAAGTTACCAGTCTCCAACTTGCCCGATGAAGTAATATTTTTGAAAAAATTCGAGTTAACATATCGCGTTTCGTGTAATCCATCGATATTTTACGTTTCGTTTGCGTTTATATCGTTACGTTTCGAACGGTAGCGTATTATAAAAGAAGCAAGAAATGCTTTTTACGGTTTAGCGTCTGGAGGACGCGATAAATTTGTTTGACATTTTCCTTCCATATCTCTCGTCTTCTCTACGACTGCTTTTTCGAGAAAAAAGCTCTCGAACAAGTTCAACGTTTTCTACGTAACGCTGACTAGAAACTCTTGGCCGAAGCAACGAGAGGTTCAAAATAAAAGAAAAGAGCAACGTAAAAAGCATCGGAGTGGTAGGGGTTTCAGAGAGAGGATGGTTTAAAAGTACGTGGAATGGAAAAGGTGTGTAAAGGATGTACACGAGTACCGCTGGAAAATATAAAGCTGCGTAGACAAGAGCGTATCGAAATCAGTTTGTTGCTTAACGAAAAAAATTTCATTGTCCTACAAACAAACGATTAATACCTTGTTATTACCTGCGTGCGATGTAAATGGTAATGGGAAAACCAAATTGCCGACATCGATCAAAGTTTAGAAGATAGAAGGTAAGCTGTGTTTTTTCCAAGTTGGTCGCACGGTATCGTGCAAGAAGAACGTTTAAAAAATTTAACGAGATAGAAAAAAGTTGGAAAAATGGATTTCAAGATTATAGGAAAACAATATGATAAATCAAATATCGTGTTTTTAAATCGTCAAGAGTTTCTTTTACGCGTTTTAACGGATATGCTATCAGAACGAAAGTGTTTTATGCGTGTACATACATTACTTAATATCAGTTTCATCCATAAGGTCGATCAAAATATCTTCATCGAATACTTAATTACTTTGATATCGCTATCTTGTAGATGGCTTGCTCTAACAGCCATGTATATTATATACAAGGAAGACTTATGATGGGGTTCCAATTTGCCGCGGGGCGCCGTCAGGCTGCGTTTAACAACTTTTTAATGGAGGCTTGGCGACCATCTCCCCGCCGCCAACGTTGAAACATTAATTCTAACGGGTGTCGTCTTAAAAATAACTTACATCTTCCCCTATCTTTTTTGGCCATGGAATTTTTAATATTTCAGAACCTAATATTTCTTATAGAAATTTCAATCGTTACGCGTTGCTAATTCCCTTTAAACATTTCGTATATTTTTCCCTGTTACGCGTATTCTACGGAGATGTTACCTAAATTTCCCACAAATACACAAGCTTTCGCACAATTCGCCCTTACGTTAAACGAACTTACGGATGCGAATCACCCGTTTCTCGAGAATCGAACATCGATCATATTATCTGTATACGCAACGAGATAGAAAGATTTACGGAAAAACGTAGCCGATCGCTTTGTCTCTGGAGAGGCTCGATTATCGAAAGCAAAATATTTCAAGTCGATTAAAGATCGTCTCCTGCGGCCTTCGAATTGACTTTATTTTATTCGAAACTGAAAGAGCGTTTCTCGCCTAGACAACAGCTATTTCATTTACAATCCTAGGAATCATAGCTGGCCATGGTTCGCCGCTTCTAACGAACCAATCGATTTTTCACGCACGTACGCACGCACGCACGCACGCACGCACGCACGCATGTACAATGTACATACGTACTCACGCAAGCAACCAGCCAGGCAGGCAGGCAAGCTGGTAGGCACAGACACGCGGAGGCACACATTCGGGCCGAGCCATTGCTCCAAGCTCTCGCAGAGTCAAACCCCGAACCCACCCCCGCATCCACGACAATTCTCCACCCCTGATAAGCGTCCACCATCTCTCCTGCCTCGTCCCTATCGAGCCACCCCTTTGCTATCCAGCAAATCCAGACCTGGCTACCGGAGTTTCGGAGCCCTGGCCCTCGATCCTCTGCTTCCCTCCCTCCTTGGATCTTTAGCATATCGCCTGGTTTCCACGATGTAACTCGATGGAAGCGAACAAATTCTATTTTCAACGATATCCTCTCGGTATGTTGTGCACGAGTCGCGCGAGAGGAGAATTCGAATGCGGTTTTAATGATATGTGAATAAAATTATATATATTTTATGTATATATATATATATATATATATGTATAACACATGTGTCTATGCGTATGTATGCATGTATATATTTAAATATATGCATAGAATGTGTTGCGAATAATGCAGGTTATATAATAACATTTCGACAAATTGATTTACGTACTGCGTATTATATTTTATTGCATGCTTGTAAAATCGAATAACGAATATAATCAACGGGAAAGTTAAAGCATTCCCGTGCTGTCCTTTAAAGGTCTAATTGAAAGTTGGTTGTGAAACGGTTTTTGGAAGTCGTTATTAAGGGAATTATAAAACAATCGTAGGCGTTACTCGATACAGGATAATATTTGCAAACTAAGGACGAGAGTTACAAGAGTCGTAGTTTGAAATTGTACTAAGTAAATTAGGAAATAAATAAGCAAATTGTGTATATCTGTGACACTACAATTCTGCAAATTTAATTACGCGATTAATCTTATAAAAAGAATTCAGCGAGGAACGTGTTTTCCGAATCTGTATGTTTTTAGTCATAAAATGATATCAGAGGGAAAAAAGAAGATGCAAGATATGGTATACTCTAAGAATTTAAACTCGTCATCTTGGTGGGTCTGATGATGTCTCTCTGCTATTAATCGGATTCGAAGTAAACGAGGATAATACGGGCGCGTATGTGAATTTAACGCGCGCTATTTATACGATCTACGAAATTCCTTACAGTTTTGTATACGTTGTAACGGCGAACGTTTCATTTATCAAAGAATAATTAACTTATATTCTTTTCAAAGGATATCAAGCTTTAATGTGTTTCACAAATATCAAGAGATTCGAAATAAACGCGAAAACTCTTTAACAAAAAAAGAAGAAAGGAAAGGACGATTATTCTAACGCTATTAAAAACTTTCTTTTAACTCACGTTTCTAGTTAAAAGGTTAAGGAGAGTTTCATAGCATATTCAAGTATTACCAAGATACTTTTTTATCTTAAATCGAGCGACGAAACGGCCGAGAAACAACCGTAGCGGAAAAATTATTTCGTCGAATGGGAAAATTTCCACTAGCTCTGCAGTGGGATCGCGAAAGCAGTTGATCTCTTATAGGAGCCTCCTATGAATATTTTATGCGCGTTATACGAAGCATTCTGAATTAACACTGTAGTAGAGCACAGCCATTATCCTTGGATTCATAAAATTTGCCACTGAGAATGCACGTAGACGGTGCAATTATTTAAATAGTCATTAATACGTTACATTACAAATACAAATAAACGTCGATATTCGGTGCGACCATACTTAATGCTTATCATACTCTTAAGATGAATATTTATATCGCGCACTAACTTTCTACTAAATATATGTTTGCAATTGAAGATCCTGCAATTTCTATATACATTTTGCGGCTGTTTTCAAATCTGACCAATATAATCACGACATCCGCGTCTTATTACAGAGATAGCGAAATTTAAAAATGTTTTATATAACACATACAATATGGACATAAAAAGTTTTCCATGGTAAGTGTTCAAATACTTTCGCGAGTCAGTGTACATATATAGATTCAGCCCTGAGCGAACTCTCTTTCCTTCGGTTTCTCTCTCTCTCTCTCTTTCTCTCTTTCCCGTATCGTTGCGCGCCCCTCGTTCTCCTGGTCCAACCTTTCTAGTCACCCTCTACCCACCCTTCGCCGCGTTCTCCACCTAACCTAGCGCAGCATCCGCGTTCTGGAGCTGCTCTCGCAGCTCTCGTAATCGCATTTGACGTCGCTACGTTTTTGTTTCAGAGCTGTACGTGACGCTTCCGCCCATGAGGGCTCTTGGCAAAACACGCGAGCGAGGAAAAAAGAAAATGGGGAAGAGAGAAAGGGGAACCGAAGGCGGAGAACGACGATGGCGAAGAGGGTTGCAGGGAAGAAAACTAGAAGCGGGAACGGTGTTGAGGATCGAGAGATCGAATCGCTGTTTCCTTGGGAGATCGGCTTCCACGGGATGTGACCTCTCTTCGACTCGTTCGAGAATTCTTTCCGACGCTCCTCCAAGATTTTTTTCCCATATTCTTTCCTTTTTCTTCTCGGAATACGCTTCGACCTCCGTTTTTCCGTTAGATCGCGCATCGCTTCATCGAATTCCTGCTTCTTGCCTCGTGTTTTTCAGTAAAATGACTTTAGAGTAAAACGTAGAACAGAACTAAACGGGAATAAGAATCGAATGTTATTTACTTTTGCTGCATGGGCCAGAAAGTTCAACCTTCGTTTATTTCAGATAAAGTACGAACACAGACCCTGGGAAACTATGGCAAGTCTATTTTTCTTGATTTCCTGATTTCTATGTTATTTCATGTAAGCTGCAACCAAGAGAACGTCGATTATTCGACGCGACGCGGATCGGCTCTATCACGGATAATCGAAAATTCGGATAATATGGAAAGGTCTAATTAAGATTTATAAATCGTATGGTAAAATCGTAAGGAAGAGTTTAATAATGCAATGTCGTACACGCATTTAGGTTTAATTCGCTATTTAATCGGTTGAAAGTTTGATTAACTGCTTTCACAATACTCTTCGTATTAAAATTTCGAAAAAATTAAGTTACGGTGAAGTTTAAAGCACCTCGGATAATACGGAACTTCGGTTGAACGGGACTCGAAAAACCGAGACTCCAGCGTATTTTAATACGAAATAGTTAACCGATATTGCTATTGCCAGATATCCTTTTTATCCGTTAAAATAGGAGCCAACAAAAAGAAGACGAGAAAAATGCATAATCGTCCAGAGATTTATTATTTTTTATTTATCTTTCTATAACAAAACGCAATCTGCATTTCACTCGAATCTGTTTTAATGTATTGACATTGTTTGGTGCAAACTTGACAATCTAATGCTATATGTAACTAATGCGTAATTTGGAATTACCGTGTTCCTCTTTGTGCAGAACGTACTTTGATTGGACAATATTTTGTGTTGATCAATGGGAACCAAAATATCGATAATACACTGATTATATTTTTGGCAATGGTACGTGCGGCACTTTAACACTTAAGGGAACGTTTAAATTGAACAAAAGTGCCTATTATTATCGAAAAGTCAGAGAGATATGGAGAGAGAGAGAGAGAGAGAGAGAGAGAGAGTTAAGCGGCACGTGCTTGTTAATTTGTTCCCCGCACGTGTCACCGATAAAACCGCGTCAAAATATTGCTGGCAATTTGAATAGGCCAATTATGAAGATAGAGCCGAAAATACGCCCATCTTTTTAAAAAGAGAAAGATTATTCGCACAGACATCGCTTTAGTTTTAATTCACAGTATTACGCGGCTGCGTTATAAATAAAAGAAGGTCTGTATACTGTGTGAAAAATCCTTGATTTAATCATCTATTAACTAGTTACTTATTTGTATAAATTATTGGAATCTATTACTTTTAGGCACAAGATACCAGAAAGAGGAAGAAAAGAAGTAGAAATGAAAAGAGAAGTTCGGTGAAGAAGCAAAGAAATGTATTTAGAAGCTTATAGATATCGATGTTGATTCTTTTAATATTCTCAAAGACGTTTCTTGTAAATTCGCGATATTCGGCAATGCCGATGTTTTTAGCACTTGGGTTACGGATCACTTCAAGTGCAAATGAGTCGCTCCATCGAACGAAGCAAAAAGCGAAAGTTTATGCACGATGTTTGAGCGCCTTTGACGAACATTCGTCTAAACGGAGACGACACGTACGATCCCAGAAGAGGTACTGCGTGTAGATCAAAGCCAGTGAATTTTCGATGCACCGACCGAGGGTGCAGGGGCATTCTGAAAAGGGGGTGCACACCATATCGACAGGGCGTGGTCGAAATCTGTCACACTAGCCGCGAACAAACCTGATGCCTTGTCAGCAATAGTATAGAATTTCTTCCGATTACTACGCTTTTCTCCCAGTGTAAATTCGAAATTTCTCGAACGATCGTCGAACACGGTGTAACGAAAGGTAATCACGCCTTAAGATATAATAATAATCCACGAAAATTGACGAGAAGGATAAAACTGTTTTATTTCTTTTTCATTAAGAGAAAATTCCAATGAGGTTTCTAGTAATTAATTTTAGAAGAGATTATGCTATCGTAGCAGTGGTAGTTCGTTCGTTTCAACTTATTAGTCTAGAAAGTGGACTTGATTACGTAAATTACGATATATTACATCGTCTTATACGTTATCCTTATCCCGTATTGTCGTCGAATCTGCCTCTTACATGATTATCTCTTTGATCTCTATTCTGGAGCCATCGAGATTATTCTATTGTTTAATCAAATACATTAGAAATGTTAGTATTTAAATATCAAGCAGCTCTCATCCAGCGATGAACATATTTTCGATGCAATAAACGACATAGACTTTTAAAACGAACATATTTACGAACTCGTGTTTATGCGTCATATGAGAAAATGAGTGGGTGGTTCTCCCATATGGGCAACGGATGATTATCGCTCGAATCGAGACACAATTTTTATCAACGATCGATGATACATTATAACGTCAAAAGAATGTCGTATTTTTGAACTGTGACCGTTCTTACTCTCTTTTTTAAATGCAGTTCTTCTTTCATTTAAGGTACGATAGAATTCCAATTTTGGAATGTTACGCGTGTCTCTTTAATACGAGCACTCATACTAATTAATAATTAATATATCATAGCATTGCGTTAAACTAGCTCGTAAAATATGAACACCCACTAAAATCGCATAAATATGCGGACGTTTCAGTTTGGATTATTAGTCTTTCTTTTTCTTCTTTTTTTTGGTCAAAAACAAGTAAGTGGTCATGTATTTTTAAGCATAACACGATGGTCTACGTAGAAATAGTTGGCATACTATTTATGAAATTGTATTCGAATTCCAGGTGGACTTCTATGTAACTTCAAACCACTGTTTGTACATAGTCGCCGTTTCACCGATTTAATTTGCAAGGGGTAGACCGCTTAGATTAGATCAGATCTTACGGATTGGAAAGCCGACTTTACGGTCTACATGGACCATATGCAGTTTCTGCTTCATAAGGGTGATCCGACTACCCTACTTAATCGATAAGATGCGAAAGCAACGATAAACTCGCTTGTCTTTCCATGATACTGTTCTGCAAGGGAATTATCATTTTCTATCGAATATTATAGGAAATAAGAAACCAGTGGTGCTATGCGAGTGATAAAAAGATGTTTATCATCGTTTAATCAATTATAATATCCGAATAACAAGATTAAAAAAAAAGAAATTTCTTTAAATAGAATTAATCGATGCGGCTAAATCACACTCTTGCGTGAAAAACAGAAAATACGTTTTTCTCTTACGTTGTTCGTGCTGTACGCGTGGTTATTTTACTCGTTCGGCAGAAACGAAAAACGTGAAATATCGTCAACATAAAAACGTAAGACAGCGGTTATTGAAACAAACTTTGTTCGACTCATGGGAACGTTAACGGAGATCATAAGCGTGGCAAGCAGGTCTGAATGAATAATTATCGATAGAATAAGCGAAACCTCAATGGGGACAATTCTGGTCTCGAATTGGCCGACTTTTCACTCTGTCCACCCGTAAGTTTTTGCGACTATTGTCGACGAAATTGCAGCCTTGAAAAACGGCGACACGCGCGATGGGCGTTCTGTTTTCAAAGTGCGATTCAAAGAGACGAAATTGCCGGCCTTCAGCGTGATACTTCGTCTTTTGTACGACGTTGACAAAACGTACGCTTTTATCGACGTTGCACATTTCAGACATTCGATGCATGTCGACGAGTTTTCCTGAAAATTTTCCATCGTCGAACGGAATTGTAGGCGGTAAAACAAAGCATGGGAAGTTGCGGCCAAAATATTCAATATAACTATGTAACTGAATTATGTTACGCTGATGCGATACACGGTTAGTGTACACAGCAGCTCTATTAAATAGAACGAAACATTATTGTACCGTGAATGTATAGGAATGCTTTTTTCCTCCCGCGATAATTTTCCGTCGTTAGATATTTATTTTAATCGATATACCCCGACCGTGACGAATCGACACGTTTTATTCGCAAATTATCGAAAAGGTGGATACCGTTTGAAAATCATACGAGAGAAACGTAGCAAGTCTATATTTGTTAGTAATTCTCTGATTTTTCCAGTATCCACGTTACGCTTATTAAGGTTGGGCAAAGTTTCTTAATATATTGAAACATTTGCCACAGTTAGTAGAAATAAAAATATTATTTATTTAGCGCATACAGCTACAGCGTCAATGAAATTTCACCATGTTTTATATAATACGATATATACGATAAATGTTTTCTACAGCCAGTACGTTCAAGTACTTTG
Source organism: Bombus terrestris (assembly GCF_910591885.1). NCBI lineage: Eukaryota > Metazoa > Arthropoda > Insecta > Hymenoptera > Apidae > Bombus > Bombus terrestris. Next base: position 12,201,993 of record NC_063281.1, on the reverse strand, counting down.
GCGTGGTACTGTACGTTTACCGAAACTTCCGTTCAAAATTATAATTAAATTATTGACGAAGCATAACTTTTCAGATAAACAGATATTTGTCCTGTATCTCTCGCCTCTCTTTTTTCGAAGACAGCAAGGATGATCGTGAAAGGAAGGATGACCTAAATATGGGCAACACGAGTAACGAACTGATTCTTGCTATCGCGACGAAAACGATGACCAACTTTTTTCCGTGAGTTCGAGCAACTTTGAAGACGCTGAAGCTCTCGAAACTTTACGTTCCTCCTTTATAGCAACCCTCCTCATACTCTCTGGTTACATGCTTCTTCGAACTCACCCTTGGACGAGAGAATCCTGGCGCCTCGTTTTGAGGGAGGGTCGAACGAAGAGGGCGTCAAGGAGACGAGTCTAAGGGTTCCGCGAGGATTCGTCGAAAAAGGAGAATCTACTTCCGACGTAGATGCGTCTGAGAACGTGGATCGTTCCGGATTACGCCGAAGGTATCGGTGTTTGGTAATGAGTAAAAATCTACCGCGTGTCTACGTTCGAAAATAAGAGAACCTCGCGGAGAAGCAACTCCTTATACGCGTGCCGGAAAGCAAGAACACGAAGTGTAAGTTTCGAACGAAAGAAACGAAATCATCGACGCGAGCAAATATCGATATTCAAAGAGGAAACCATAGAAAGAGTATAAAGGATAAATAAAGAAATCGCTCGGAAGAAATTTGATATTCGGCGAAAGAACGATATTAAAACATCGGACATGGATTTAACGTTACAACGAAATAATGAAAATTGAGGTTGAAAAAATTTATTTGACGACGTAGGAAGAAGGGAAAAAAATTGAACGAGAGAGAGAGCAGACGAAAAGAAACGAAGTAAAACTTCGCATGTACGGTACGCGGGTTTCGAGAGAGGATGGAGACTCGTTCATGGAATTACAAATCATCGAAAAGCTGTGCGCAAAACACAAAGACAGGGATGGAAATTCGTTGAAAAACCTATTCTATTCGTTACAAGCTCGTGTCGAACTCAGCTCGTAGGCAAACGACTCACGCGGCCGTGAAACGAAGAGTTTCTCGACTCGCACACGTACTAGTTGGGTCAGCCGTATGCGTGTACGTTACGATCAAATACCGAAAACGGGGGGGCGGGGGCTTGGGGGGGGGAGGAAAGAATTAAAAAAGCTATCTGCCACGGGATAATAAAAAGGAAGACGGGTCTGCGAATGCAAAGAAGGAAAAAGGAGGTAGGGTGAAAGAGAGTGGCAAAGGGAGGCTAAGGGTTGGTAAGAGGGTGTGGAGAAAGAGGCAAGAGAAAAAAGGAGAAGCAGAGAAGACGACGAAGTCGAGGAGGAGGCAGAGAACGATGAGAACGATGAGGAGGACTAGGACGAGGACGAGGACGAGGCGGAGAGAGAAACGCGAATGCGAACGCGAACGGTCTACTGGTAGAAAGGGACGTCCCACGCGGACAGGCAGTAGTGGTAACGCACATATTGGCCAGACGTTTGTGTGAGTCGTTGGAAAAGCTAGATGGCGAGGTGGAAAGAAAATCGCTCGCAGGCTATTTTCCGGAGGAATTTTTATTGGTAGATCCGCCATGTTGAGGGTGAAGTAGGGGTAGACGAAGCAGCGGAGAACATGCCAGGATTGGTGGTTGTCCGGGTAACGCATCGTTCGAGCATCCAATAGGGTAAAGCGAGGAGAACCTCGTGCTTTCGTTGCCCGACCGAGCACGGGGGTGAAAGGGAGCGCTGGTTACAGGCAACAACCCCCTACCATGGAAGCAGCCCCTCTAAACGTTCTCTGTCCCCCCGCAGAGTCACCGGGATAACTGCATTTCGTGGACAGAATCCCACAAGAACTCACGGCGAGCGGTCGCCCCTCTAACACGGCCGACTCTCCTATCGTTTCGGCTTTTTCCTCCACGTAACGCGTTACGTACCACGGTACGAAGGAAGGGCGCGAGTCATCCTGGACGCTTCCACCTCGTCCTCGTCCTCGTGCTCGTATCCGTACTCGTTTTCGTCTTCATCTTCGTCCTTACCTTCGTCTTTGCCCGCGTCCACTCTTCGTCCGTATCCTCGCGACGCTCCGCGAATCTCGTTCCCCGCGCGGTTTCGATCGGGCGCGCGCCATTTCTCCGCAATTATTTCGATATTTCAATTTTCAAGGGCATACCCTGCTGCCTTCGTGATACTTACCCCTCCCCCTTCTTCTGCCCTCCAATTCTAACCCACCTAATTGCATCGACGAGATAATAAGATTTGAATTTCGAATCGAGGCCACGGTAGCGGTAACGTCCGCTTCTCGTTAAACAGCCGCGCTCTCCTCTCTCTCTCTTACTCTCTCTCTCTCTCTCTCTCTCTCTCCTTCGCCTTCTTCCTTCTTCTTCCTCTTCTTTTTCCTAGCTCGACATCCAACATCCACGTGCGTCTCTCGGCCAAACGAAACGTTTCTTTTCTCCTTTCTCCTCGCTTTCTTTCCCTTTTGTCTCTCGTTCGTCGGGTCGACCGCAACGTCGCTGGATTCTCCGAGAACATCGTTGGGATTCAACGCTACGACGCTTCTCCGTGAACATTGGCGCACCCGGACCCAAACTTGGATCAATCGGATCGTCAAAAGCAGCCTACCAGGATTTAAGATCGATAAGAGTACGCTGTCGCTCGCGATCGCGAAAGGACAATATCGCCATCTCTACAGCTATCGCAAGTTACTAACTGGCAGGAAGACTACGGAGGATAGTGATCTTGTATTTGCAAGACCAACGCTCCGACGAATACGTAAATATCAGGATAGAGTTTCAAACGTGAAATTAGTGTACTTCTGGATGATTTCGCAAACCGAGCGAGGATCCCAATTACTCTTACACGCTACAACCTTGAGGATAAAAAACTGTGAAAATCGTTGGGCAAACGATTGCTGGAATTGGAAGGATTCACGATCGAAACGAGATTAGTTTCTGAAAAGTGTCGCCGATATTGTGTTAAAGAAGTGAAACTCTGGAATATGTGTGAACGGAAATAACTGTTTCTAAAATTACCAAAATTACCAAGATTACCAAGTTACCTCTTACGTCCACCAGAGACTACGTGTACTTTAAAGTCATAGAGAACGTACCTCTGAATTCTTGCTCGCAAGTAAACATCGCGATCGTTGCTTCGAGTCACCAACGAGTCGCCGCGTTGTCACGTAAATATGTGATTTCGCGAATCGAATCGAACGCTGGAAACGTCATAAACACATGTCAGTAGATGTTTGAAAATTCCCATTCGAACATCGATATACAAAATCGTATCGCTTAAAGACGTAACGACTGACGTCTGAACGAAAGATCGTCCCTAAAAGCAACGACGAACGATCGCTCTGGAAGGGATCGAGCAAAGTCGAAAGGACCGATCTCTCGGCGCGTCCAAGCGAGAAGCTTCGAAGCACGTAATAAACTCGAAAGCTGCAAAGACAAACCTTCCTCGTCGGATGTACTCTCGTCTATATCCAAGAACGTAAAATTTATACGCGGTAGATCTGTCGAGAGAATTTCCTAATTCCCTTAGCGCAGGATTCGTCACTGCAAAGAATCGAAGAATCTGGTATTCAAAATCATGATCAATCTGCGTTAAGAGACTTAGAAGGCGAGACTCGTACGTCGAAGGAGTCGACGAGTAAGATACGCGCACGACGCGCCTGTTCTAGAACATTTATATAACAGGATCGACCCTTGGAAGGGATCGAGGAATCGGGAAAATTTAGGATTTCGTGGAAACAGAGAAGAGAAGAGTGCGAAAGATCGGAAAAAATCGATCGTGGTTCCGCCTCTAGAAGGGGAACGACGGAGGATGTCTTGGTAGGTTGTGAAAGAACAACAGGAGCACTTGGTACGAGAGACCTCAACAAGGTCAACCCGGCATCACCCTGGCTAACGACCTGTCTGGAGGTACCGGGGGTCCCGGTGCAGGCGGCGTCGGTTCCGTCGGGGGCACCTCCGTCGGCGGCGGCGGCGGTGGCGGTTCATCGCTCCCGACGACCGCCCTGAGCCTCGATCATCAGCAGTTCAACATCTTCCCTGCGATCTTTAGCAGGCAGTTGAACTTTTCCGCGGCGGCAGCTGCGAACTGCGGTCAAAACAAGCTGATGGACGAACTGAGGCCGAATCTCGGTTTGCTCGGCGTCGGACTCGTCGAGAACGAGAGCTTCCACTTGAATCACAATCAAGAGAAGAGGAAGTGTAGCAGCACGAGCTCGAACGAACAAGATTTCAGCCTTTACGGGGTTCACCAGGGTCTCGAAGCAAGCCCGCCGACACCAGCCGCGACGCCTGGAAGGAGCAGCGTCGGGGCTACTTCTTCCGTTGGTGAGTATCGCTCTGAATTCACTCGTCTTTCCATTCTGTATGTTTCGAGTCGCCCACTTGTTTCACGATCGATTCGGACGTTTAAGTAAAATATTTGGAGAACGATCTTCCAAGCGATACGCACCGATGCTTAGAAGACGCCACGTATTTGCGCACTTGCTTATGTTAGAAGGTTTAATCAAAATTTCTATGGGAAACGATAGATACATGGATGAATTTTATATGCAACGAGGATAAATGTTTAATCTTCTATAAATAGTTAGCCACTAGTTTCTTACCAATTTATGTATCTTACCAGCATCCATTCGCTGTTACTACAAATCGGCTAAAGTATCCGGATGCTTATATAAACGATAGCCACGATCTTATTTGGCTTGACGTTATTTTAGAACGATCGCGCGTCGGTCTGTTTCCTCTAATCACGAACGAAAGAGATACAGACGTTGAGGATGATTTGGAGGTAAAAATGGGCAACGTGTCATCTCGATATAGATGAATTTTCCGCTTGTTGAGCCTCGAGTACACACGTACGTCGACGATAAGATCGGTTATAGTGTTGACAATGGGGTGCAGGACTAGACCATATGGTGGTACCTGTTCTATAGGCTATTATTATGTGCTCGTGGGGTTTCAGAGAGCTTAGCACCAAGGGTGTGCTAATGGGGTTCACTCGAATCGTTGGATGTAGACGCGTGTCGAGTCTTGTCATCGAAGCGAAATGCTGAACAGAACTCTGTCTTCCTCCCTCTTGCTATAAATTGACAGTAACTTGTATTTAATGCCAGAATTCAACGCAGTCCAGCTGTTGGCCATCATTAACGAGTTTAACGTTTTTCCATCGCGAAGTAAAAGATTTTGCGACAAACCGGTCGTTTCGAGTTTCGTCTTTACCAGATAGATGTTTAAAACAAACATGCAACGTGCGTAATTTGCAACTCGATCTCTGTCGGAGGACTCTGAAGATCAAATCAATTAGACTCGAACGACGATTCTGCGGAAAGCCAAAATTTTCGTGCTACGAAAATACGACCGATCTATGTATAGAATATATATAGAAAACATCGACACGAGTCATTTTCAATTTTCCGTTTAAATAATTAGTATCGTCGCGCGTTCAAAACGCCGACGCGAATTGAAAATCCCGCCGATGACGCCGTTACGCTTCTCGAATGCCGAAGACATTCTTCCAAATTGGAATTCGCCGCCGAATTACGCCAGTTTACGGTAATAAAGTTATGGATGAATCATTGGCAAGACGATGAGTGCGGGAATTCGATAAGGGTAGAGACACTGTATGCGATCGTAAGCGTTGGTGTCGCCCGTCTCTCGTTACAGTGGAACGCAAGAACGTGTTTGCGACTTTATCGCAAACGATAGACGCGTCCAACGAGCCAGATTACCATCTTTCTTGCAAAACTTGAAAAGTTTTTGCCTTTATAACGCTTCACAAGGAACGATAATTTAGAGGATTGCGTAGGCCGATGGTTGTGTGAACTGTGACGGTCTATGACGAAGGTATACAAAAGCTCGTATAACATTACGACTAGCGTTCGAATAAAGCTGGCGGTCGTGTTGAAAAATAACTTGGCATATATACCAAAGTTACAAATAAAGAGAACTTTTCGAGATGCGTTTGTATCGTTGTTACTTGGAAACTGGCATCACATTTTGGACGATGTTGATGTACGTGGAACGTAGAATTCTCTGGCAAACCATGAGAGCGATCGGATGCGCCTGTAAATATTGGAAGGGTGGAAAATATTAAAAATAAGATAGGAGGTTCAACAGGTCGCACGGTAAAATTTTATTACATTTCTGCGGATCTTATTATTCGGTAATGACTTTGGCGCGATGGGTCCAATTTAAGTGGAGAACGTCCAGCGTTTTGTTTTTTCCCTTGAAGGTCAGACTTTTCAGGAACGAGATGAAACTGCCGTAGTATTCTAATGCAAATGAAAACTCTGCAACGTTCAGCTAAGCGAAAGAAGGGAGGAAAAAGAAAGATGGAAGAAGAGAAACGGAGAAAGAGAGAGAAACGGGGAGGGAAAAATTAATGTCGTTAACCCTCTGCGTCCTCCGTGGCATTAAAAGTACTCAAGCGATGGTCTTTCGCGCGATTCCCTAGCCCCTTTTAATACGCGAACCCGCGAAATTTCTCTACTACAAACGACGGTTTCCGTTTCTGTTTTCAAAAAAGACGATTTAATATTACTACCTGAACGAACTTACCGAAAGTCAGCTTCTCGTACGGACGATAGAGTTTCTATGCTATTTACTAGACATTTTATACGGCAAACGCATTTAACGCGATCGTTGTATAGGTATCGGAACGTGTTAAAACACATAAATTGTCCCTTTTAGTTGAGACGTCGTAACTAACGTTTTTATCGTTCTTTGAGATAAATTTCGTTGAAATTCGTTTGATGTATTTCGTTTCGTCACATTCGTTAATACGTTCGTAAAAATAAGATCAGACAGTCGTAAGTTGTAAAAATTGCGTAGCATCGAGGAACAGAGATTTGTAATTGGAGGAAGAATCGATCGAAAAAGTTGCCAGCGACGGGATAGCTTTTCGTGTTAACTGGAATTTGGTGGCAGATGCCGATGGAAGACAGCTGCGAAAGCTGCACGGGTCTGCCTTATTAATAATCCCATAGATCGTGTCATTTGCCAGCTCGTTTACCTTGTTAAAATCGCTGGTAATTATTTCGAATATAGCATTCTGGACGGATAATAGTCGTAGAGCTCCTTTTCCAATTATTTTAATCCGCGATAAAGGTAGCCATTTACTTTAGAAAATGGAAAATAAACGAGGGTTTGATTTTCAACAATAAACGAATTCAATTATTTTCTTGGAAGAAAAAGTAAATATAAGAACGTAAATGTAAGGTTTTCAGTCATATTTTTCGCTTCATATTCGAGACGCGACGTGCAAAGAAATTTTGAATAATATCGAGCATGTTTCGTTATTTGTTGTTATTTCAACAACTTCTTTCGACGTATTATACACTTTTTACATTTATGCCGTAACATGTTACATCTCGCACACGCGAGAACCTTAGTATCTTTCCTTAGTCTACCGCTTCTGTCGCACCTGGTCGAAAATTTGTTGCCATGGCTAGCATCGTTAATGTCTATGGTAATATCGAAGTAGACGGAAAATCGACGTAATCGCGACACCTGTTGTTGCCATAAACGAGTCATTGTTACGCGTTGTTCCGTAATCGCCAAAGGTCGTCGTTCCAACTCTCGGCTTTTCTTTCTTCTTACCTCGATCGCCGACCGTTTCTAACTAGTATCATTATACCAGCGTAAAGTTTCGTGAAACGTACAACGATGAAAATCCGTAGCAAGTATTCTTTGTTAATTTACGACAAATAAGTATATGAAATAGGCGCTGCCATCGTGTCAATGGTTTCGCTAAGAAACAGATCATAACGCGCAGATTTGCCTCGTCTTCTGGCTGAACTTGACCGAGTTTCACTGTTCACCGGGTAACGGGGCAAGGTATGTAAAGTGGACAGCATTCATCCTTGAACATTGAATCAGCATGTAACATGATTAGGTCATTAACGCCCTAACCAAGTTAGCATAGTGCGAGGGACTTCGCTCGCCACCGTTACCCCGACCGTACGTTCGTATGTTCGTTCATAAAGCCGATACCGTGAAACAACCAAGACGAACGCAGACTTCTACATCGAGACTGTAACCTCGTGTCAGTCGTTCTCTCGATTCGTACGCGGTTCCTTAGCCATCGATGGTTACCGCGTACATTATCGAAAATATTCCGACAGTTTTCTCCTTTTTCACGGGATATAATTTGGCAGAAAGTTACGGATAAAAAGGTTTTATTTCGTTGTCTATCGTCGCAACAGCTACGCAACGAAATATTACGACAGGATAAAGTTGATTTTTACGTGAGCCAAGATGCGATAACGAAATCGATGTTTTTATTAACTGCAACTTATGGGACTATTCTTCCGTTGTTGGAGCGAGTCTTTGTCTTCGAACGGTTCAATTTTCGGAAATGAATTTTGATAGGTCGACTAAATGAAAACTAATTTAATTGATTTTTTCAATTTCAGGCGCGGAAGGAGCTTTTAAAAAGTTAAAACCCGACCCTTGTGCTTCGAGTCCTCACATCGGCCATACACCTACCACCGCCAGTTGTCCAACACCCGCTCGACGACGGCACAGGACCACTTTTACGCAGGTTTGCTCTTAACTTTACATTAACTTGACGTTCACGCGCATAAGAGAAAAACGTATATATTTTCGAAGCTTCCAATTTTTTCTCGCGTGCAAAAGTTTCTAATTAATTACCGTTGCTATCGCGCGCATAGAAAGGGCCGTTTTCTCAACTAGATCTTTGCCTGTGTGCAGTTTCTTCAAGATATCGATACATTTAATCGAAGTAATTTCCAGTATCATGCCACGTATCTTTTCAATGATCGTTCAGTTGTTTATTCCAAATACCCGAATGGATCAACGCATGATTATTTTAAAATAACATCTAAAATAAAATCGGAAAAATATGTATTTTCAAATAATGTTACATATTTAAAAATTATTTGCTAAAGTCGTTTGAGAAGTGATTAATTTTTAAAGCGGCGTTAGTATTTCACGCGGTATTTTACACACAGAAAATCTAATTAATTCGTTTGAAATGAAATAATTTATTTGTCACATTATGGAATAAATTATTCCTTATTTACTACTATGTTTATTTGTTATTTGATTTTGATCGTGATAATAGATTTTGCGGTAATATTAAAATAAATTTGACAAAATTTTAGTTCAGATCCGAGCCAAATCGGATGACATATCGTTTAAACACGTAATCATTTCCAAAATATTTTCTCGAAACAATGCCCAAGCCTGATACGATTTTCTACTTAAGGTTTCCCCTAATTGAAAAGAATCGATTCGTTCGTTGCATCGTTTTTCGCGACTGTCTGCACCCATTGTTACGATTCTCGGTAGCTGGATTATTTACGGATAAACTCGTTACACATATTTCGATAACGAAATTTCGATTACCTCGATCCCCGAGATCTTTCGTGTAGCGTTCAAATTTCCTGTCGGTAGTTCAGATCGGCTTCACTACGGCCTTCCAATTGTTTCGCAGGAGCAGCTGGCAGAATTGGAATCGGCATTCGCAAAATCTCATTATCCAGACATATACTGCAGAGAGGAATTGGCGAGGTCCACGAAATTGAACGAGGCTAGAATTCAGGTGAGTATCGTAGCTTTGTAACGAAGAAGAAACATAAGAAACTACTCGATTCACTTTCTCCCAAGCATTGAATTTTTCGAACGATTGATCTGAAATTAAAGAAAGGTCAGCCTTGTGAAATCGACTGGAATATTTTGTAGCGTTTTTGTAAAATCCAATGGACCATTAGCGTAAAATCATTTTCACCTTTAATTCACACGAACGCCTACAATTGCCATTTCGAGAATTTATTTTACCGATAGAGATTAACAAAAAAAAAAAAAAGAAAAAATATTGGAAACTCGAAGGTTAATCAAGCGAATTGCATCTTCTGGCGAAAATTTGTTGCTCGATAATAAAATTCGACGATGTATCCCACGAAATTTTCTCCCCATTTAGCTGCCGATGGTCTTCAAACAGATTTGACGTGCTGTTTCTCGCGAAACGTTACACATATATTCGTATATATATTTTCTGTGCGTCCATCTTTTTGGCCATGAGTCATGCAATAATCGAATCAAAGACGCATGTAGGGTGGCAAAATGAAATTACGCGCGCAAATGTCGATCCAAGATACCCTCGAGTCTTTCGGGGGGTTGCAGAGTCAATCAGTGGAAACGGAGGCGTTTCGGACAAACTTTCTGATATCCACTGTAAAATAGGGAAATAGCAGACACGGAATTATCGATATCGACGAACGTTGGGTTCGTTGCTTATTCCAGATTAGGGTAAATTTTGTTTGAGACGAAGATGAGAAAAAGACGACTCTAAACGACCAACTTTTCAAGTATTATGATATTTTTATCTTAGAGATAACACAGAGAAAGCATCTTTATTCCGAATATTAAACGGATAGAGAAAAAGAGGATTAGAGACTGATGCGATGTCAACGAAATTTCAAAATATTTAGCGCATAATACAGTTTCAAATTTATTTTTCTCGAGAGCGAAACATCGTATGGAAAAATTGTATTCTACATTTTTTATCTCCTTTCAAACGTTAGTTGGTTCAAACTCCTCGAAATTAGCCAGATCGAAGTACACTTTGCCAAATCTTCAAAGTCGATTTTTTCGAAAACACAGCCTGGGCTGAAAAACTGTTATACCAAATCCTTTTCTTATTTTTTCGTACCCTTTGTTTTAGAATCATCCACTGACAGGTTGTACTGCGATTATTTCCCAGCTCCGCGCTTCTCGTATCGCGGTTAACATATCCAAGTATGATCAACGATTTCTTGAAAATATCGAGAAAGTAACGCGGAAAATATGTTTCAGTTTATAGTTGAGTTATTCGGAGCATCGTGCTTTCGCGTGTCACTGTATTTCGTAATGCAGTGGCCGAAATTTCCATAAAGCCACTGATGCTTTTTGATAAAATTGCATAATTATTTCGTTCTAACGAGCTTCGTAACCATTTTCGGGAAACCAGTAAAGAAACAGGTACATGTACACGGATCGTAGCGATAGAAGTAGCGTTGATTTAAAAAACACGTAGAAATATAATTGAAGAGAAAACAAAAACGCGAGATTTCTATAGGGCCACGCGCTTTTTCGATAAATAAAATAAAAACTGACGATAATTTCTTCGCTGTATCCATATTAATAGTTCGTACAATTGGCATTTTTTCAAATTACATCAAAAATGCAACTCGGTGTTGACAAAATCAGATTTTGTAACGTTTCTTTACCGATAGACGCCTACGGTTCGTTTACCACCTTTGATAATTCACCGATGCGATTACATCGCCCGCTATTGATGCGATAACTTTTCTCCCAAATATTCGCCGAAGATTTTCTATGGGATTCAAAACCGAGGAACAAGCTGGCCATGTTAAAACCTTGTACATCTTTTTGATTCATCCGCTGTTTCGTGCGAAGCATTGTCGTGCCGGTAAATGAAACTGTTATCTGCGATTCTTTCCGTGAACGATACCGTAAACCACATCTCTCTACATATACGTTCTTTTTTCTAGTTCTATCGAAATGCCATCGTACACGAACTTTTCACTGCAACGAAACGATTATAAGATTTCAACGGAAAAGAAAAAATATATCGACCGTATGGAAATAGTCGACGCATAAAATATCAGCCACCGTACCCTTACGTATCCACGTGAACGTACTTAATCGCTTTATCAAGGAACGCTAACGATCTACGATTTAATCGACAAGTTGCGAAAGAAGGAAAGGTAAACATTCGATACGAGCGAACGCGTCAGCTGGAAGATGAAACGCGACAGATTCGAGGGTAGTGGTGCGGTTTTTGACAACGTTAAAGAATGGACAGGATGGAGAGGACTCCGGCGACCGTAGCTGGGCAAAGGATTCGCGTTAGCCGGTGCAGAGCCGCCGCTGGCCCCTCCGAATCCTGGAGCGGTACATATTAAAACAGTCGCCAGTGCGTTTCGCTCTTTTGATATATAATGCAGGACGGTGTTGTTTGAGTTAAAAGCCCAGGAACCGCGGTGACTTAACCCTGTTAAACTGCGATGCCAAGTAAAACGCGGTTTGCTTTGCTTTTACTCGTTGGTTATAATCCATGCACAAAGTGTCCACCAGGCAGGAAGTGGCTTCACCAATGCGGCGGAGACTTTCGAACGCGTTCATTTGCCGGCCTCAAATGTAAAAGTATCCAAGCCGGTCTTGAAACGTCGTTTCTAGTCATTAACTTTTGAAACATCGATGCACCGACCGTTTCCGCTAATTTCTCCGTTCGGTGTTTTTTCCAATCGCTCGCAGCTTTTCCCGTCACCAGCATCCCTTCGCGACGGTTAACGTCGAACAGATCGTAACGGAGATCGTAATAGAGACGACGGATGGAAAAACACGATAAGCAAATTGCCGATGCTTTTGGATTCGACGGATTATTCTCGTTTTTTAACTGAGTTACGCTAAGTGTCATCTTTTTCTTTTTTTCTTTTCTTTTTCGAACATCGAACGGCGTTAAAAATAGAAAATTCAAATCGCGTTCGCGAACGTAAGAATTAGTATAAACGTCCACACAGACTACCCGTCGTGCTCTGTACGTTATCGTTTCTATCCGATATTTTCAGCGAAAACGACCGACGAGGTTGCTCCTAGATTTAATCCTCTTTTCCGTTTAAACGCGTTACTGCAAATTTATAGATAACATTCACGATTCATTGATCGTTCCTTCGCGAATATTATACGTAGGTATTTTTAGGAACAGATAGAACACGATAAGCCATTATACGCTATTTCTTTTGGGATTAAGGAAAATAAGAGCATAAAGTTAAATGGTAGAGTTACAACTTTACAGTGGAGTTTCAACTTGGATTAAAAGTTCGCTAATCGAATTTCACAGTCGAATGAAAGTACACGTTACGTTCTGTATGTATATCTAGCGACGAATTTCTCGTCTACAGCGTCTACGATATTTCAAATTGCTGCGAATACCGTTCGAGCGTACATTAGAACCGACTAAACCATCGGTTTCGAAGACTCGGACATGTCTGAAATTACTCGACGTCCTGTGGCTCGATCGAGAAGGAAACGTAGGAAGAATATCTCCAGCCAAACGAATAACAATGAAACAAATAAACGAGTTTCAGGTTGGTCGAATTAATTCGAACGAGCCTTTGTTCTACGCTGTTAAACCATCGAAAAAGGAGAACGTTGCGCGCTTCGTTAAACAATTGGGAAAAGAAGTTGGAAATTATCAGGGAACGCGCGTTTCTATTTCATTGAAATATTCGATGCCACGGAATTCTTTGAAGGCTGCCGTGGTAGCTACGGCATTTTGTATTTTGGAAGATGGCGACACGCGAACAGGGTGCTCTTGGATGAAAGAGAAATAGGTAGGGAACGGCGGTGGCAAAGTTGAGATGAGTTGGGAAGGAAGGGTGGTTGGGTGGCGCTGTACCGGAGGCTGCCATTATATCTGAGCCGCCATTTTAAATTGAATTTTCTCCACCCTAGATAGATCTGAAACGTCTCGGCCTTGCCGAGGTTCTTCCTTCGTTGCGAGACGAGGAGTAAGAAGATGAGGAAAAGTAGAGGGAAACCGTACGAAGGGTACCAAACTCCCTATGGCTCGGCTCCCTATCTTTCTCTTCTCTTCTCTTCTCTTCTCTTCTCTTTTCTTCTCTTCTCTTCTCTTCTCTTTTCTTCTCTTTTCTTCTCTTTTCTTCTCTTCTCTTCTCTTCTCTTTTCTTCTCTTCTCTTCTCTTCTCTTCTCTTCTCTTCTCTTCTCTTCTCTTCTCTTCTCTTCTCTTCTCTTCTCTTGTCTTTCCAACCCCTGTTTCGCGATGGATACTCTACGTCTTCGCTATCCTGTCCAAATGCTAACGGTAGAATTTTGTCTAACGAGGAACGGGGTAAAACACGCGAGAATGTAGAAAGCTGATTGCAATTTAATCGACATTTTCATACTGGCGAAAGAAAATCAGCTGGACCTTTTATACGTGGTATTTACTTTGGACGATGAATTCTTATATTTATGTTTATATAAGTAGATCAGAGATATTTATGGAAATGCGCGTTATCGTGGACATAATTAAAAGAAACTAGAAACTGCGCTGAGATTTCTGTCACGTGTTGTACGTTATAACGAGTACACCTTATTTTAGATACTTTATACACACGTTACGCGCATTTTACGCACTTTCGCGTGATTGATTCTCTTATTTTCCATAGGAGAGCGATTTTAAGATGCGATACCTGGTCGACCAATCACGCGTTACCAAGAAACTGTCTTTTTATTGATAATGGTAATACGGTATAATGATAACGGTTAAGAAAAAGGATAGCATCGTGGTAAGAGAATAATTCTCGAATCACCGCACAAGAAATCCCATTACCTCGAGGAAAAAGAAAGGTGAATCCGAGACCCAATATTAAGTTAGCTAAGTTTTCATTCGACCTTTTTACTTCGATTCGACTTCCGATCGAAGCCTACCTAGTGGGCGTTTTACGAGAAAATTGACTTCCTATCTGAGAGGAAATAAGAAAAACTGGCGAGCGAAATAAAAAATTACCAACGTACATTCCTCGCTTTATCATCGGACGGAATATACTTTTTTAGATCGCTGCACTCCGAATGAAACTCGCGTTTACATTTATTATTTTACGGTTTCTTGTCAAATCTTCCACTGCTCGCGAAATATTCTCCCTTTCTCTTTCCAACCAATGATTTTTACATCTCCCACGCGGAATTGCGAATCCATCAGTTTTAACATACTTTTATATGTTGCAAGAACACCGCGAATGTTCCGATTAAAAAGAAATCTCAATCTCGACAAGTATACAGAACAAGGTAAACTTCTCCTTTTAATATTTAACGAACAAGACAAATCTCTACGTTATATCGGCACTTTTTAAATCCAGAAGCGCCCAGAAAAATATATCGCAATGAGCCGCGATCTAGTTATCGAGACGCGCTGTAGTTTCTGCATGATCCAACGAAGAGATATAAAATTCGAAAGATAGAAGACACGCAGCCTACGATCCACGAACGTTCGTTCGACAAAGTGTACGTGTACGCGTGTTCTGGTAGGAGGGAAGAAAAGTAGGCGATGAGGCAAAAAGAAAGTAGTAGTAGGTATATTTTCTTGAAGAAAGTAATCCATTATCTCGGGATCCATTTTCTGTCTCTATACGTGGGTTAGCTATCAGAGTACGGAGTGTATTCTCTTAGGTATACAGAGGGATAGTTTTCTTGGTCGTGGTTCTCAAAGTAGCAGACATTTTGAGCTGTTCTCTACCCTTGAGGGAGAGAGAACTGCACTTTCGCTATCCCATCTTCTGGCGCTATCTTTCTCTACGGCAGAACATAGCTGGGCGGAGAAAGGGAGGATTGGAGAGCACGGTTATTGAATTACCAACTCTTAGCTTTCCAGTTCTTGTAGGGTGCGCGCCTTAAGGGACGCGCGCAAGTATGTTCGCAAAAAGCTCTTTCAGAGGAGTTGTAAATAAAAGGAGCGATCCGCGTTTACGAGACCTAGTCGCTTAAACGCATCCGTATATTTATTTACGGATAAACATACACGAATTACCTTTCTTCCGACCGATTTGTTCGATGCCTTTCACGGATCAGCTTTCAGCGACGAGTCGAATGGTTTTCAGGCAGACATAATCCGGCGTAATTAGATTTTTCGTAGATGCTTACGCAGAGATTATACAAAGTTCGCGATACGTTTGTTTAAATCGTACAATTCGTACATCGTATAATTTTCAGCGCATCGATCGATGCAATTTCTTGTTTCTTGTATAAACGTATCGGGCTATTCGCGTTGGAAAACGATCGATTTAGTAGATATTTTGATCGTGATACAATTTATCACGTAAGAGACTCGATTAAAAGATACCTGCGAACGTATTAAAGAAGCAGCAGCAAGATAATCCAATTTCGCGCTTTTAGCATTTCGAATTACTTCATCTTCTCGATTAAGCCAATATTTTTACAAATATGACGCGAAAAATAACAATGGGAACGATAGACCGGGTTTCATTATCGATCGTTTTCATTTTTTTTTTTTTTTTTTTTTTTATTCAAGATATTCTCAAACGCTTTTCGGCGATACGTTTGATAAATACATCCTGCAGTATTAATAACGTTTAGAGCCACCATTTTTATGGATTCGAAGCCTGTTCTATTCGCAAGCACGTATTAACGTGCGTGTGTGTGTGTGTGCAAAGTGAAATGTCGTTATATTTGCTGGGTAATATAATTTGCAGCGATGCATACTCGAATACTTTGAACTTTGACTTTTAGATCGGAGCTCTATCATAGAGTAGTACATCGCCATAATCAAAAATAAAGGCCTTAAAAAGGAATAAACGAATCGCAGTACTTTTTGACGCGCGGTGTTCTCGAACAGAATGCTTCGAAAATCTACGTTTCGATAGAATATTTCGATAGAAGGTATCGTATCGGTAACGTATACAGTACGAATAAAACTATCGGCACGGATTCTGTAAAATTCTGCATTTTCCCCAAAAAAAAAAAATACTATTCTTTGTTTCATCTTCTCGTGAGATATATAACATTTGTGGCTTGGAGATATACGTATGCGTATCGTCTACGTATGTGTAAACGTACATCGCGCAAAGTCTTATTAAAAATTGATGGAATACGAAACCGATAGAAGACTCGCAGTAACAAGAAAGTCAAATTTGTTGCTCTGGAAATTCATATATATTTCGTGTATAAATATATTACTGGAAACAAGATATTTATAAACCAACTCTTAAATCGACAGAGTCACAGATCGATCGGTAGACTATTATTTTAATAGTACACGATCGTAGTTGGTTAAAATCGTGTACATTATTATAGATGGGACGTAAAGTAAAATTATTCTTTGTTACGGCATTATTATTTTTGACGAAAGTTTCTCTTCCTTCCCTCGACGACTACGACAACTTCGATGCGAAACTAATGACTCAGGGTGACACGTAAATTCAAATTATTTGGGATGCAAGTATCTTTTGTGCAAGTGCAAATCGGCTCATGTGCCATGAATTCAAATGCGGGTCGCAATTGGTTATGCGTGGTGCTTCGCTTGTTCCGTGATTTCCGTATGTGCAGTTTAAAATGATGTAGGTATAGCCAGATATACGCGTACGTATACACGCGCGTCCCTTTTTGAAATTATCGATACAATCTCTTTGCCTAACAGCCGATACATTGTGTTCCAGATTTAATTCACAAAAGAATTTATATCAATCCAATACACGATGGTAATGACATTTTACGAATAGTTCGTCGACTGTCTTTTTAATAATAGAAAGAGAAAGAAAAGGATGTCGATACTGGCGCAGCGACGGTCCCTCGCTTTCATTTTTCCATCGCTACGTCTGACGCCTCATTTCGAACAGTCGTGTTTTATTTTTTATTTTGTACGCGTAAAAATGCAATCAATGCAGCGTGGAAAAATATACAAAAATATATAAGGCTTGTGTTTCAGCGTAATTTTTGTACTACGATGCTTAAATACGTTTCGTTTAACGATTGCTGAAATACTTCGAGTCAAAATTCGGCTCCGTAAACTCGCACAGCTAAATGACCATCTGTATTTGACTTCTTTCGTTCAGCTCTCACTCGTCGTCAATTCCCTCGTTCTGACAACTATAATTTTCCTTCTTCTTTATCTCTACCGACAGTACTCTCAATTTACACTCACAACGGTACAAAATCCACGGTATTCAAATTGCCCAACAATTTTTCATCGGGCAATTCTTTCCCTTCCATTCTATCGTCGTACGTTCTCCTTTGACCCACCTCTTACGGACACCGGAACATCATCGGCGCGGATGTTTTGCGAGCTACGCTTCGAAAACTACGTATCGTACTTCCATCGAGAGACAGAGAGAGAGAGAGAGAGAGAGAGACAAGAAATACGCGAAGAGAGAAACGGACTAAAAAGAGACGTGATACGGGGAACGGCAAATCAGAAGGAAATAGAGAAAAATAACGGAAGAAAAAAGATACGGAACAAGTAGAGAAAACCAGGCTTGATCGAGCCACCCTCGTGTGTCACTCGTTTCGCCATGCGATAGCGTGCAAGAACGAGAGAGAAACCGAGAATGAGAGACTATGCCTGTGTGTGTGCGTGCGTGTGTATGTACGTGTGTGTGTGTCTAGGTGCGTGTATACGAGTGTACGAGGGAGACAGTGAGAAGAGGAGGAGAGACGGTGCACAGTAGAAATGTCGATAAAACATGTTGGCCAATGAGGAAGCTTGGAGTGACGTCACAGTCGTGGCATTGGCCAATCAGGAGGCACTGGTAACATCACCACGAGGGTGGAAACAAGTCAACCCCAACCAGGGGAGAGGCTTTTCTCTTTCTGGGGGTTGCTTGGAAAAGGGTCGGTTGGCAGGGAATCGCGAGAACCCGGAAGAAGAGAAGAGAGGGGAAACGAAGAAGGAGACCATAGGGTGGATGGGGGAGGGGGTGGTAGGGGGTTGTAGGCGTGATGGAGGGTTGAGAGGGCGATAGAGGGTTCGAGGGTGGCGGTTGGAGGTTCGGGGATTCGGTGTGCATGCCGGGGAGTCGCTGGTGGCGGTTCAGGCAACCCCCAATATGGGTTTACTAATCCCGCGAAACAATGGAAATTGCCCGATGCAAAATGGCGATAGATAAACTACTCTACCTCGGGGAGAGTCCGAGAAAAGCGGGAATAGCTCAGCGACCGACGATGGAGAAGAGAAATGCCCCCCCCCCCGTCCCCGCCACCCCCTCGTTTACAGTCTGATTAACGCGTTCTCATAGATTCGATTCGAGAACACGAGTTCGAACGTACATATTTTCGAAACTTCGAGTCGACTCGTCTAACGAGCTCGTTCGCCTCTCGCTGTTGCACCTTTCGCGAACATTAGGAAAACGTTATTACGATACTTTACGTTTTACTTGGCTTTCCGATGAATTTTCCTAAATTCTATCGCACTTTCTTCGCACCGGTAGGTCTGGTTTCAAAATAGAAGAGCGAAGTATCGGAAGCAAGAGAAGCAACTTCAGAAGGCCCTGACTCCGATTCCTGCTTGCCAAGGTGCCATGATGAGGAATATTTATCCAGGTGCCAGCAGAGGTTATCAACCGTATCCTCATCCTCACAATAGCATAAATGGAATAAACCGCTACCCTCAGGCAAGTCATTCGTCTTTAAAATATTCATCCGTAATTTCTTTTCAGATCTCTTGCAACGATCGATGGTTTCATCTTCTTACAAGTTGTACGAGGTGTTGCAGGCCTTTTTCCGCAAAACAGTGCCATAAAATATGCTACGACTAAAAATAAGAAATCACGAAGATCGACAGCACAGATGCTCTGTTAAAAGATTAGAACAAAATTATTATGCTGACATTGCTTTGCGAAAAGAAACCTGAAACACCCTTCGTATAGATCATCCATCGAAATTCTTCGTTACCGTTGAAGATTTTCTCAAAATAGTCGTACGTAGTTTCACGTACGCCGAAAACCGAGATATTAGGTATCGATACGAACGTGATAAAATATGAGTGACGTTTCAAGGTGTGTAAATCTATTGTCACGTTTCAGTCGCGATATGATTCATTATATTTTTATCGTATTTACATATATCAAAAAAAAAAAAGGAAAAAAACGAAAATCGTTAACGCTGACAATGAATGCGTCACGCCTACCAAGCAACGTATCGTATCCCTACGAATGAATTCGATGCGTTTCTCGTTAATGATTTTAACCGAGGTATTAAATTGAAGTGCACCTGAGCGTGCGTCCGGCGCATCGCTATCGGTCGATGTAGCTAAATTGCATTTCGACTGATTAGTTGGGTCGGACGGATTACCGAATGCCTACCGGTTTAATTAAGCCAATAATTCGTCGAGCGTATCGGTTTGCCGATAAAAAAGCTTCGAGATCCTCTTAATCGATCTTTGAAGTCATGTTTGACGTACCACGATAAAATTTACCGATACTTGCTATGATCTTTTTTCATCCGTTACCATTTCTAGCTGTAATTCCTCTTCTCTATATTAATCCAAACTACCATTCCACGATAACAAGTTTCCACTATTTCTTGTCCTGTATGTCGATTTAAATTTTTGATCGATCTTTCGAACAACAAAGTTTGATTTTATTTATTTCGAGGAAGAACCAATAAATCCCCTTTAAACGATACGACGAAATAATACTATCGTATTTTCCTTGCGTAACGAGTAGTTAATTTATATATGAATTTATGTTTACATGTAGATGAGTACGACGTCCTATCCAAGTATGACACAACCATTTTCTATGTCACATTCAGCGTCGAATATGTCTGCAGTTACTGGTATGAGACAAGATGCGATGGGTGAGTGATCTCTAACTATGCGCTATTCGAATAATAGCCTGTTAATCGATTTACGATTTCATTAACTTGCGAGTTAATTTATAATTAGAAATATTTTATTTCGTAGCTTAAGCGAACCAACGTTATATCCGAACGTTGCACGTTCTATCCAAATACGAACAATAATCGTTGTAGAATTAATTGGTATAATCGGAAAATGTATTTGTCGGCATTTGGTTAATTCGAAATTTGATTTGCTGTCGTAACATTACCATCGATGCTATAGATTTATCGTTGTTACGTGTCCAATTACAAAGTGTAGAATTTGCAGAAATATAAAAGAGGCAAAGGCTGAAACATATTAGAATCCATCGAATCCTATAGAAATGAAAACATCCGCTTGTTTTTCTTTTTTCTTTTCGTAATTATCATAGGCGTTGGTCTAAAGTTATTAAATGACTTGGTAAAACGTTGGACCGGAAATGACAGGAATCGGACATCCGTACAAACGTTCGTTCGTTCGTTCAGTCCAAGACGTTCTCTCTATTTCCGCTCGAATGCCGTCTTACATCATTTCCGGCGCAAGATGGAATATCGCTTTAAAATCGAATCAAGACTATTCGCGAATTGGCTGTCTATGCCGGTGTTCGTGTTCGAGTTTTCGCTCGGTATAGAGCGTAGGTCTTCGGCGAATATCTCTGGCTCTTATAACGATTTAACGTCTTAATGCGATAACAAATCGGCCGATTAACGATTACGACGAACCTCCTGGAAAAGTCATTAAATCGATTCACCGGATTGCTTTCTTAAGAGAAAAGAAATTTACTTTCGTTCGTCGAGCTGTTTCCGATGGGAAAGGATGGATGGATATCTCATTGTCAGTCTTCCTTTTTCGCGTTAAATCGAATAGCTATTTAACTTATTATAACTGATCAATAAATTCTCCGTATTAAAAAGATAATATTCCGCGTATATCGTTATCTTACGTTCGCGACAATTATTATCGCAATAATTATTGCCATTGGCGACGTATAAAGACTATGGAAAGGAAAAGAAGGAGATTTCCTATTTTTTTATAAGCAAACGATTTTAACGTTCAATCTCGTTAATCGATCAACGAAAATTACCTTTTTTTTTTTTATTTCGGAGCTAAAGATAAGAGTCTACGGGATGGATCGATTTATCTACTAATTTATTACTTCATTTCAGGCATGTCAGCCGAGGACGAGTGGTACAACAAGAGTATTTCCGCTCTAAGAATGAATACGGCTCATCATCCCAACCTCGCTGCGCCAATGTTGCAATATCAAACATAATTGTAAACATTATATGAGTGGATCAGACGAAATCGTTACGATATATATATATTTGACTGCATATCTTCATTCAGGCAACTTAGCACCGCTAAAACGTGTTGTCAAGAGGAGACGAGATTACTTCTCGATACTATGAAGTACGTTTAAGAGAACAGTGAAACGAAATCGAATTAACGCGAATCTCGTGACATTTTGCACAAAAAGAGACGAAAAGTCGAATTTACGATAGACACGAAACAATATCGTGTTAAACGGTTTAAACGTCTTACCATGATTATTCGTTCATTAACGTTATGATAGAAAAATCAGCTCTGACTATTGCGTTTCAGTTAACGAGATATGATCTCTAACATTTCGTCGTAATGTTAATGATATTTCGACAAAAGTAACTTTGTTAATATCATTTGGTATTATTGGTAAAAAGAAGTAACAAATATTATTCATGTGCGGCGTTATGCATACACACGGATGATATGTATAATTTCATTAAACACACATATTCGCACATAACATTATAATTATTAGTGAAAATGATTATGTATGTACACAATTTTCTATTATTCTGTACAAAGCGTGATATACATATTTCGATCGAACTTTCAATTCTTAAATTAAGCGATACATGTCTGTAGGATCGGAAGGATTTCATTTTTCGTAACGATAGTAGAAATGCATATTGCCGTGTAAAGCAGTTTTGCATTTGAATTTATCCAGATTATTTCTAAAATAACGATAAAAACAGTGTTCCTTTGTTGTTCGTTCGTCTTATTTTTATGATATACAGTTTCTTTCCAACGCTGATAAAGGCAAAGTCAGTGACTAAATGAAACGAACTTGTATTTCGTCTTTTCTTCCTTCTCTATCTTTTTATTCTCCTTTTTTTTCTTTTTTGACACAGCACGCGCTACGCATAACTAACAATTAGAATAATCAATATGCACGCAGAGTGGAACTCGATACGCGCACGGTCCACGTAATCTTTTTGTTAGTTTCTTAACAACGATCCAAAACAGTTTCGTTAACAGAGGAGATTGTAAATAAGGAAGAGATACGTATACAGTGTAATCAACAGATATTCTAGCATATGCGATTTTTCAATGTCCTTTTAAAGATATAAGCATACCTAAACTTAGTGGAATATTAGGTATTGATTTGTGTGCTTATGTTGGCCAGAGTTTTAAATAATCAGGATGAGAGACGAGGATAACTGACAATGTCTTGCGTTTGAAATTTGAGAGACGCCAGGGGTCTAAATAGATAATTACGTGAATTTCTATACGCAGTTCCTTTTTTATCTTAAGTAATTTTGCACCAAATCTTATATCTGTCTTGCAAAATTAATAATATTATACATATTATATTATACATATAAGGTATAATATATTATACCTTTAAGACTTAATTCGCCAACAATGTTGTAAAATTATTTTAGTTATTAGATGCAATGGTTTCAAAATATCAAAAGTAAATCGGTATTTGATTTTAATCTTAATCGAATTCTTAAAGCATCGAAATAAAGTTACTTTATCTCGAAGAAAATACACAATTATGTATCTATCTATATCTACATCTTGTATACATGATGTAGAAGTTGTATGCTAAATTACAGATAAAATCTTATTTCAAATGTAAATATATCTCTTAGCAGTTTCATATTTAATGCCTTTCTGGCTTAAAATGAATAATTAAATGAAACATCATATTGATTTACTTTCAATTAAAAAATTTTTTATTTCTCTTATCGGACATGATCGACATAATAATGTGCAAGATATCTGTTTAAACGAAATTTTATTCTATTTGATCGTTATCGAATAATTGTTATTCTCCCTGGCGTCTTTCAGTGGTGATATTTGGATCTGTCCAATCAACAATCGTCTATATTGGTGTCATTTTTCGATAATTGTCTAATTAATATATTGATCGAGAATGAAGCTGCAGACGACTGCATTGTTTTCGTGTAGTTTTGCTGCAACCTTATTACTAATATCGCTCGCGGTGTTCCACGCGAAATGTTCCTAAAAATTTGTAACATATCACACGAATATACGAACACATTTGCACTTGCATACATACAGAAAGAAACACAACATATATGTGTGTCTATTACGACGACGCATGCATGAGAGCACACATTCACACACACTAACAAGTATGTCAAAGAGAAAAGATTAAAAGTGGAAATGCATACCGGGCGAGCGTAATATAGTTTTAAGCAAGGGTCACGTATTGTACGTATGTGTTGTACATAGCCTAAATAAAAATTACATTTAAAACTAAACGCACTGTTCTCAAATATTCCACTTAAAATAACCAAATTGAGAAACGTAAAGGAAATATGAGATAAAGAAAGCACAAACAAACTTTAACGAATAGACCGCGGATTTTTATGCATTTATGTTACTTTTGTTGCTTTTTTGATCATTGTAGTGTATTTTTTTCAGATGATAATCCCTTATTCCGAATTAACCTAGCTTTCTTCACCTAGATTCCAAAAGCTTCCTCAATTTCCTTCGAGCTCTCTCGTTGACACTAAAACTTGTATCGTTCATCGTTGAATATCCATTTCTTACAAGAGCATGTAAATTGTAAAAAAATTTTTATTCAATTTTACAATTAAATCCTATATGTGAAACATCAATTATGCTAATGAAGTTAAATGTAATAATCGCTAATTGTAAGTACAATTTTTGTATTTCCATTCATAAAAATGTTAATACGTTTATAATAATTATGTTTGTGACAACGAATTCAAGAGTAACTATACAATACAAATACGATTATGTACAAAATATTTCTAAAACTAATCAACAGTGTTTGTCGATTTTACCTAGATTTGATTTTATATCTGATTGATTGTGTATCTTATTATTCAAACTAGTTGCATTTGCCTGATCTTTTAATTGTATTGCATGTAACAAACTTATAAATGCAATTACTTTTATGTAAATTCACTCTATATTTTTTTTTCAAAAATGTATTCTCTATGTTGAGATCATAGGGTAGTTACGATTTCAACTTGTATAGAATTGATATAAACTAAACATGGAATTTAAAATGATAACATGCTTCTCTGTCTGTCATTTTTGTACATTCTATTAAGTATTTTTATAGTATTTTTGATACGACAGTAACACACATTCGATGTGTATGTTTATCACATTCAAAGGAAAAATAATTCATGTTTGAAAGTGAAACTTTACGCTATATAATCTCTCTATTGCTAGTTAAATAAATTCTTTTAACTATAACATAACACGGATCTCACGAATATATGTATCTGCATCTGACAATTCCATCATACTTTTGCGTGTAATAATGCATATTACAGCTTTCAAAATAACAATGTCACCATTGTAAATATTTAATAATTTAATAACAAAATCACATCAGTTTTCCATTTAATGTTATCTTCATTTATCCCAGGCCTAATACATACTTAGGTAAATTATATGCAAATCGAGGAATTGCCATGAAAACAGACAATCTGCAAAGAAAATATAATATACAATTATTTTTGAGGTAGGAAATCTGATAACAGCTTAAGAATTGAATATATATATACATTTCAGCAGTTTCAATCTCTTAAAAAGAAATTTTAATCTATTAATTGTAGTATCTAGTAATTGTAGTAATTGTAGGAGTAGTAATTTAACCTAACCCCAATCTGTTTGTAACTTTCAATCAGTAGAAAAATATTAAAACTCTGGAATGCTATCTAATGATATCGAAATAACTAGAATTATATATATGTAAATGCGAAAACGCAATGAATACATTAAATATTTTAATGAATTGACTTTGATAAGTTCGCTCGTTAAGAGGTTAAATCTTTTGATCTTTTTCCTCTACCATTTTTTCTTTTTATAAACAAAACAGAGATACGATTTATCCAGAGTTATGTCTATAAATTGTTTTGCAGAATTACGTCAAAAATATACAGTGGTTTTGTATAACTTTAAAAGAAACGAATAACATTTTGTTTGTAACATTATCTTGCACGTTACACATGCAAAATACATACAGCAATTTCAAAATTATTTCAATTATAAATACATTGTTGCACAAATATTTTTGTGAATCTGTATAAGTTAATGAGTCATACTAGTGATGCTCATATAAATATCTATTGGTTTTAGTTTGAAAACTAATATCTCTCTTTTATGATGAAATAAACATTAATTATTTGTGCAAGTAATATTCAATAACATGTTAAAAGAGAAGTTATATATAGTTTCAAAATTATTGGCAATTTATATTATATAGTGGAGGCTTTCATAACTACTAAATACTAATTTATGCGGCATTGAGCATAATTTAAGCGTATAGGTAAAATCTATGTACATACTTACACTATAAGCAATGTAGATTAGTGTTGGAAATTTCAACCACCATTATATGTGTTCCATCACCAGAAGGTACTGTCTGTTATTTAATTACTAGGTGCCATTTGCTAATAAATGTGTATATCGCATGAAATAGCTTTTTGACCTTAATAATGGTCAATAAACTGTAAATTTGAGTACTTATTATACAATATTAATATACAATAGAAAATAAAAAATATTAATTTCTTTTATATAGTGTAAAAACAATAAAAGTTCTTCTGATTTTTGTTTCTATATCATTTCAGTAGAAAATTTTTGCAAAATAGTAAAAAGATTAGTTAGAATATATTACAAACTTCAAAACACCATCTTTTATAGTAATTTTTTGCTGAAACCACAAAAGCATTAATATATATACAAGCATTACAGATTTACTAAATATTGCAAAACTGATATTTTATTTAATAACATATATACAGTATTTATATATTGTAGCAGAATTTTTTAATAATATTGTTTCCCTCTATAATATTTGATATAACAATTATGTCACTTCTTTAGTAATTCATATCACTTTAAAGAATAACTAATAACTATAAAATGTACTAATGCTGTGCGCTGTTTATTTTGAAAAATTATGTTGCTACGTTTCTTGCAAGGAAAATGCTGAAACATACGAACAATGTATGCAACTTATACAGTGATTTAATTCTTTATGCAGCATATACATGCACTAAATATGATTTGCAGAAACCTATATTGAATATTAAAATAAAAATTAATTTAATCCTTTGAGTGTTTAATCCATAAATTAAATAGACAATTTAAAATGATTAAAATAAAAAATTTATTTTGTGATAAATTGAGAGAATAATACACCATAACAAATAAAAAATTAAATGCCAAAAAAATAAATATATTAATTTAGTACATACTGTGTTTAACAAAAAGAAACGCAGGAAAGGAACACATTTCTTATTGCTTTTTTTCATTGCATCTGTATTAAAAATTAGATTCAAAAGAATTAGAATGTATCTTTCCATATTATTTACAACAAGTACAAGTAGTTAAAGTCATAAAAATGTGATCACACTTTTAACACATTTATGTTATGTTAACAAGCACTCAAAGAGCTAAATGAAAGAAAATCAGGAACAGAAGACAGTTGAGTTGAAAATAATTAAAGTGCATTAATATTTCGGAAATAGCAGCATTTAAATATTAGTATATGTTCACTACTTCTTGCAAAAATGTTTTGTGGTTAGTAGATTACGAATGTTTATGCATTTATGAAAAATTTAAAGACAAGAAAAAAATACACAGAATGTAAATATGTAATATGTAAAAATATACAAAATGTTAAAAAAATAGTCATCAATAATTAATAATATTTAGTAGATAGAACAATTTTCTGTTTTAATTTTATATCTTCAATTGCATCCACAAAAATATGAACTTGTATAAACATTCGCTAATAATCTTTCATAAAATCAGTATTATTTTGCTTAATATAAACAAAAAGTGGTAATACAGGCAATTGCAGCGTGCAGATTAGTAAAATATATTGTACATATCAGATCTTTATATAACTATATACATTTGTAGTACTTATTACTTAGAGCTAATTGTTAACATTTGTTACAAAATTTCTTAATAATATTATTAATATGATTAATATAATATCATTAATGTCATTAATCACAATTCAATTATTTGCCTATCTCTAAAAATTTGTATTACTTATTTATAGTATTACTTTCATTGCTTTCACTGAATTCTTTAAATTCTTAATTTTATTGCTTATGAGAATATTTTCCAAATTTTTTGTAAAGAAATGATTCTTTAAAAGTCGAATTTTTTAAAATTTGAAATCTGAAATTTAAAATTAATATTGAAAGAAATGAAATCTTACAAACAAAAAGTTTGAATATTTTGTACATTAAAAATCTGTAAATATTGGCAATTACCTTTCACAAAGGAAGTGCACATTATTATAATTAGAAATTAGACTAATGAAATAGGGAAAAATTATCTGAAGAACACAAGAAATATCAGTAACAGTCATGTACGAATAATAATTAAATGACAAAAATATTTGCAGAATTATACGTCAACTCGGTTGGTATTAACATCACCAGAATAAGATTGGAACCACCAATTAGGTACGTACGAGAAAGCGAGTCCATTGTAAATCCAAGCTCGCCAACCTGTCCTTGTTTCGTTATCTATTCTAGATTCGAGACTTTGACACAGAGCTTTGCGATCGTGACTTCTTCCACTTCGCAAATCACAAAGTAATCTTTTTCGACATTCATCGTTACATTGCGGTCTTACGGGAGAATTCTTATAATAATGTCTGAAACGTAACAATATACAACGAATTACGGGTATTTTAACTAAATCGTATCAAGAACTGATGTTGTTTAAAAGATATCACATCTCAACTTCAATGCCTGGCCAATTTTATGACCTCGCTATATCTCTTACTTACTTATAATACAGATCGAAAAGCGAAGGTTCATTGCTCATCTTATCTATCAGGGTATCCCAGTCCCGTGGTAAAAGCGATGGCATTTGATACGCTTGTCGGGCACTGTACATTTTGTGCCAAATAGGATAATCGTAAAGATTCGCTTCTTTTAGATTCATTACCCAGCTTTCGTGATCTACGACCATCTGTAACAAAATTACGACACATTTTAATCACGTAATCATATGATAAAAAGTAGTTTAGGATAACTTACCCTCGTGGTTTTTGGATGATCACCATCGACGTAGTATATTCTGTATCCTGGATTGAGTTCATAATAAGGTGTAACCGATGGTCCGACGTAAGCTATGCTAACAGCTCTTCCAAGATCAGCAATATCGTAAAATAATTGGAATTCATCGTAGTGGGTATGTCCAAAAAATTGTGCCGTGATTGTAGATTCGTACCTGTAAACATTGAATTTACAGATAAAACTTTAGGTTTACTTGAAAGTATGTACTTCTTTTTTTTTTAAATACTTATAGAGGATTCGAATCTAGTCGGTCAATATTCGAATCGATTTGCGACTTGCTTGACCCCATTGCTATTGAATATCGATATATTTTTCATTTTTTAGTATCTATTACTTTTTTGCTACACCGTGTATTACCACGACATAAGACTGGAAGCATGAAAACCGATAAAACACTTGGATAAACTTATTGCATGTGCATCTGGACATAAATGTTACAGCAGATGAATCATAGTCATTTGGAAACTCGTTACTGCTATACTAGCCTGTTAATGATTTGATAATAGTTCCTAGACCACACTTTCAAACAGTCCGAATGACCAGGTGGAATATGCCCAATGATGTGAACTTTCTCGCCATTCATTTCAGCTCCTTGCAACTCATAAACTAGCCATTGCAGTTCGCTCACTGGATCCGTACTATTTATTAGCAGCCACCAGTTTTTGTTATTGCAGTAATTCATATTGACAGAAAGGATTCTGAATCCTGGACGCACTAAAACCGAATAAAAAGCGCCACGGCGAACAGTGTGTGAAACACCTGCTGGTAACCAATGTCTCCAGTGTTTATCGAGCGAGTCGTACAACCACGATATGTCGTTTTCTTTTGGCACAAATGGTGGTGGAAAACTGAAACATTTTTTTACATTAATCTCTTTCTTCTTACTATTTTTATATACTTTACTACTAAGCCAAATGAGTACAAAATCAAGGATTACACGTTATTAATAACAGGGTAGTATTAATAACAAGGTTTGTCAATGAAACAATCGAAATTTTGTCTACAAAGAAGAAAGTCGAGGAAGTAAATAGAAGAATTTTAGTTACCTATTAACAGGAGCACTTTCATGATTTCCAAGAGCAGGAAAGATCGGTATTCCGGGAAACATCTCAATGAGCTGTGTCACCGTTTCATGCAAAACTTTCAGATTTTCCTCTCGCGTTTGATTCCACACGTCATGAGGTGGTAAATCTCCTGTCCACAAAATGTAGTCGATATCCTGGATTAACACGAGAAATTCTCCAAATTATACTGTACGAATTTTTGTAAAAACATCTTTTCTTATAAACATTTCTGACTAAAGTAAATCAACTACTTTTCCACATTCCTCGTTTACTTAAATGTCACAGACAATCACCGCTCGTTGTTTTAAATATAATTACAAATTTATTTCAAATAAATTATCTTTATTTCAAATAAAATTTGTCTGAATGTAAATCTAGTTACTTACAGAATGCGTATCCACGATGTGCTTAAGCATATGTTCAACCGTTCTTTTTGGCGTGTCACATTTTCGGTAGTCACCCCATCGTCCAGCACGTGCGGCTGGTGTCTGGGGTGCCCCATTGGTTAATCTGCAGCACAAGGGTTCATTACAATCTGCGTTCGCACCCTCTTGGTAGTAAGGATCGTAGTGCGTATCAGAGATATGAAGAACCTTGAAGGTAGGCGCACCTTCTTGAGGCGGCACGGGTGGTTTCACAGGTGGTTTATTCACTGGCGGGAATGCAACTTCCCACTCGTGCAGAGGATTATACGCGTCGTCGCATGCGTCGCCGATAACAAAGCTGCAGATTTGCGATGGTCCCATATTTACTTGTTTCAACACGTAAATGACTTCGCCCTGAAGAAAACCATCGTTCAACGTGCAATTAATTCCATAGAAAACGGTCTACAACGATATTTAATATTTCAAATAAACTGAAAATTTTTATGCAAAACTTATTCATCTATGCATCTATAAAACGTTTGAAGATTTTGCTGACAAAGTAACGCTAAAATCAGAAGATCAATAAGAATGTACTTATCATGGTTTTCTCCTGTGGTTTTCATACACGAATAATTAAAAATAATAAGAAGAAATAGTTTTAAACAGATAGAGTTTCATTTCAGAAGAGCTGTTTTTCAAAATCAACCAGTTGAAATGATAGGAAATTGTAGAATGGTTTGATAGAAGGGAAATTAATATCGCAAAACTTACCCCAAAGAGCAATGTAACTCCGTGACAAACTCGAGGGCTTTGAATATTAAGAGATGTACAAAATTGGTAAATGCTGTTCATAATTTCTTCATCGTTTTTGCCAACCTTTATGTAATGTAGAAGAAGACCCGCGCCAACTTTGCACGCTGAACAAGACACTTTCGACATCACCGATGTCTCCACCTCCATCATCACTTGTTTTAGATCCAGTAATTTTAAAGCTTTATCCACAAATCCTGACAAGTGTCCATTTGGTTGCGCGTTCTCCATCTCCCACAACATTCTAGAATAATTGTGCTGAAAAGAAACACGCGAATTTTTACCACGATCGATGATAGAATATTAAAACGATAAATATAATTATATAAAATTTATCGGCAATTAGATTGCAAAGTTTCTACTTAAATTCGTTTTTAATAAAATAATGGTATTGATAACTCAAGACTAGTTCTCTTTTATACAAATTTAGAAATATTTCCTAGGAAGTTGCGATAGGCGATTAGATCCCTCAACGCAGGAAACGCATCTTCTTTTTTCTTTCTTCATTCGGAGAATAATAAATTTTCTATCGAAACGAAGAATCGTATCATCGCAAAAACTTTCGCGGGGAAAGTCATTGACATTGGATTAGAGTCTAAACCTAAGTAGGAAGGATACAGTACAGGTATATATATACTTATCCTTGTTGATCAAGTTGGTGAAAGTATTTTGGCACTGAAAGTGAGAGTTGGCGACATCGTGGAACGTGAAAAAAGGCGGGGAAATACGGAAGAACCAAAAGACAAGGTAACACCTTGTGAAAATAAATCGATATACAGAGTGTTTCCGAAATCATAGCACAATCGGAGAGAAAATGATTCCTCGTATAAAAATATAGATGAACATTTTATTCGCATACAGCTCTCGCTCAATTTCAGTTCTCAAATCTTATATTCTCTACCTCGTATTTAATATGCATAATTCAACATTTCAAAGTTCCAAGTTCGGTATTTCTTACTCGATACCATTGCTCTATTCCTTTTACATAGACCACGTGTTATCCCGTGTCCCACATCCCGTGAACTTGACTTCGGATGCACAGATATAGGATATTGACACGTTGGATATAGAGTATGTGAATGGTATGGAAAGTGGGATAGAGATCGCGGGGTCTAATATGCACCTTTTCACTCAGAAACGCACTTTCGCAGCACATATGTAACTTTTTTGTATTAGTAATGGAATATTGGCTGTGGGATATGCGCATGACACAGAGATATGAGATATTCCGAGTGGATCGCGTAAAGTTAACGTTTTCGAAAATGAGTCTCGGTCTATAAAAGTTTGGAAAGCCCCGAACTTACAGACGTAGCATAGAGACGTTACCAATTTTCTTACCCGTGAAAGTTGATCGAGGTTAGTACCATTAATGCGGATAGTTTCCGCGGTTGGTGGTAAATCTCTGAGCGTCTCAGTAAATGGTAAAACGGTAACGTCCAACCCTCTTGCGGCACTTGCTTTGGCGAGCCATTCGTCTGCAAGTTGCGTCCAGTTGCTCATAGGCATTTCCTCTTCCTCCTTTGACCTGTCCCTGACGGGATTTCCTGCAAGAACAAAATAATAAACATTTTTCTTTTTTTTTTTTTTAAGGAAATGTGGTATTTAACCGTTTCAGGGATACGACCGTGGATGAACCTGTATAGCATGAACCTGTAAACCAAGGTCGATATGTACTTATGAATCTGAAAAAGATCCGTCATCCAAAGGTTCTTCCTATTTCCCTTCCTAAAGTTTGAAGTTTACTTTCAGGATTTTATTCTTTGGTATTTTGATGTTCGTTTAAGCAAATTCGCAAAGTATGCCAATGTCAGGAACGTATAGCTATCTAAAAGTACGCGTTCATGCAGAGTATCTTAAATTATATAATTTCTCCGATACGCTAGAAACATTCTATAATAAGCGTGTCTCAGGAAATCCCATAATTCGTAATCAAATCGATATCATCAGACAGCATATAAATTTCAAGTACTTTCTCTATAAAACGAGGTTATGGTATTGCAAACGTTTCGCTCCATTTTCGACGTGGGTAATAAACTATCATATAGTTTATGTAAAAGTAGTAATGTGCTTGAACCTCCCTCTCCCTCGCCCTGTGTTTTATCTTTCTTTTTTATCGGTATACAATACTGTATACTATTTGTTCAATTAATCGAATGATCTAAAATGCAATTTACATACCAACAGCGCTTTTCAACATTCCAACGAGGAAAAAGCAAATAAGAATACTCGTGATGATCCATCTTTGATTTGGCATGCTACGATTTGGCTCTTTGGTATCGTCAACTGAAACGAAAAAACAGCGCTATTTTACATCAGATATTCATAACAAGCAGAAAATTATAAATAAATAGATCATAAATAAAAATTTCTTTACGCAATCTTTAATAGCGTATAACAGTGTTTGCCGATGTGAAACGTACGCATTACTTGGAGGAAATCTCGAATACATATTTTGGAGACAATTAAAAAATTATGTTGTATTCGTCATCTTCATCATCGGTATAGCCAAGAAATCACTATTACTTTTTATACTAGCAGGCGTTCCTTCTTACGTAACATTCGTACGTGTTGTTGGTCTCCTGATTGCCCATTTTCCCATAATTAACTAAATCGAGTAGTCTAATTAAAAACACCTCCACTATTCCTTTTTGTCTTAATCGAATTACCTATTTATATTATATATATATATATTTTTTTTTTTCAAAACTTGATTTATTATGCTAGACAGTGCATCAAAATCTTTTTCGGACATTGAGCTGAGACACGATCGAAAAAATGTTGGAATGACAAAGGTTGAGATTTGGGATACGCTAATGTGTAGGGAATATTAATAACGATAAATTTAAATCGACGATCGACCAACCTATTAATCGAGGATCGTGTGTCGTAGTCTGTGAAATTGCACGCGCAATGGATGTTCTTTCGATCGTAACGTGACTACCGGTTGCAGTGGGTCAGTGAGATCTGTTTTGGCGAAAGTTCGATGTGCGATCGTATCTAACTGATGCGCTATTTCCGTATATCTCTTTCCTTTCCTTTCACGAGATTCTCACAACGTTTACAATTAGTCGCAGCAAACTATGACCGATCGAAACCTCCGATACACTCGATCGTCAGAAATCGCTATGGAAAGCTCGGTGATTGATCGCTATTCACCATTGTTTCAAGCAGTATCAATGACTCGTACTGTTCTTAAATTAACAACTTCTTTGCTGAATTTGTTTAACGCGGAGAAGAAGAGAAAAGAGGAGAGAGTGGCATGAATACTCTACTTGTGATTTCTGCGATTAATACCATATCCTAGCTGTACCGATAACGTGGAATCAGGGTTCCATATTATTCGCGGGCAAATTATCCGAAAAGCTGATTGCTCAATTTAATAATCGTTTTTCGAATATTTTATCGACGTGTGTGCTGAAAACCTGGACTCTCTCTTGCGTAATTAGACTAATATTATTAGTGAAAGTTTGCAATTGGCACGTTACAACTAGCCACAGTTAATACATTCTTTCTTAGCAGAATAAAAATTAAGTTTTACAAATGAACTTTAGAAATCGTCAGCCGCTCCATTATTATGCATTCTTGCATAAAATTGCAAAATTGTAAAAAAATAGTCCGTGTAACTCGCAATTTCTAACTTGTCGATTTATCAATATCGCTGATTAGTTTTCTAGAAAATTACTGTGCGTCTCGTTGTGTGTTTATTATTAGCAAATTACCGTCAAAGAGAGCTCCGGTATATACACAACGTAAAATAAACCTACTCTGTTGTGAAACTCTTGCACTTTCGATAACAATGAGCGGAAGGAGGTTAAGCGAACTCAAACACAAAAGAAAAAAGGAATAAACGCATTCCATTCGATTTTCAAGCGAACCTACCCATTCGCCACGGAGTTGATCGATAATTTTATGTTCCATTTATTTGTCTGAGAAACGAGCGCCATTCGATCGCGTCCTGCCAATAAAAATAACGGTGCACCGAAACTACTTCGAATTTCCTAGCACGGAGGAATTCCAAAGGTTCGGTTGATGAATCAAACGGCGAGAGAACGAGTAAAACAGCCAAGTGGAATAAGCGGTTAACCGTTATTCGACCCACCAAGGGACCTTGCTTGCTGAAACAAGCCACACTTCGGCTATGCTCCGTATTTCACTCATTCAAAATGAAATCGTCGCAGAGCGATCTTTCAGACTCTCAGCTTCCGCGCTCGCTCCCCACTCTCCGGCTGCGTGACTAGTGTTTCACCGCGAGAACCAATTTTACATTGAACCAAACGAATCGAGCTTCGAAAATTCTATGCAACGAATCGTAACGATTATAACTAAGATATTTATGCACATAATTGAAAAAATGTAATTTCTCGTTACCATCGGGGTAAATCACGATACGAAATTATATAAATTATAAATAGGATATTACAGAGTATTTCTGTTTATAGTCGTGCTTCGATGGCAGCGTGTACAGACGCATAGCTATAGCCAAAATTCATTGTAGATGTACCAGTATTGTTTTACGAATATCTTGGAAACTAAGGCCGACCAAGGTTATATGTAGAGGAGAAAGTTCTTCAAAGTTGTTGAACTTTACGACATATTCGACAAATATTAGCGAAATCGAAGGGTTCTACGGAAAGATTCAATGAGATCATCTCTTTGAAAGATACGATAAATGAGAAACAAGATAAAAGTAACAAATAAGATAAAAAGCAGCAAGGGCAAGATTTTAAACAATCAAGATGAACGATATAGCTTACGAGCAATTAAGATAAGCACCAGAAAAAATAAACTCGAGACGTGTAAAGATTGTTGAAAAATATTTCAATGAAAAGATTTGCGATTACAAAAAATATATACGATAATAATTACAACAAAACGAGAATTGTTCGATTTCAGGAACAATAAGAGTATTATCATACATCAGCGGAGTATATGTATTAGTATTGACCTCGGCAATAAAATTTACCATTTCCTGTTTAAACGTCATTGAGTTGTATTACTGAATGATTCGTTGGTCAGCTTGAAAAGAGAATCTCTCATTGTCCAGCATCAAACAGTCCTTCATCATGCTCAATAAGTTTCCACAATTACCGCGGCACTTGTAACTTTAAATCGCTGGTGTTCTTTAAGTTTCAATCATCCAATATACGTATAATATCTCTTTGAAACTTTGCCAAGTTCTCGATTCTCTCGTTTTAAAATTCACATTTTTCACGACAATTATCAAACATAATTATTTTCTATTATTTCCAGACACCAATATTTATGCGATATTAAATTTCGTCATAATTATCGATATCTCTTCCACCTCGCCTCTTTCGATGATTTGTTAATACGTTGTCGAGGTTATGATCTCCGACAACTTTTTCTTTCTACGTGTAACGACCGCTCGATTTGGTTTCCTATATATTCGCAAAAAATTGTCAGTGCCACCGCAGTGAATTCTATCCATAACTGTACGTCTGTGATAGAGCGTATACGTCAACATTGCTGGCCGACGATCGTCAGGCACGACCGCATAAAATGACACTTAAACCCAAGCCTGTATGAACTATACATAAAAAACAAGAATTAAGTTTGGGTTAGGCGGCTATGTTATCCGGCTGCTCCACAGCATGGCGTCCGACAAACAATAGTGTCACATAACTATAGAGAGAATTTACTGTGGGAATACTGGCAGTTTTTTGCGAATAATTCAAAGCTAAGGAAAAAGTTATTCAAAATATTGGTTTCTACAACATATCCAAAAAACGATCGAGGTCGATGACACGACTGAGGTATCTATAATTACCAATTTCGTCATTACTTCTAGTTTATTATTCATCGTGCAAAAAGTCGTGTGCATTAAATAAATGAAATTTATGTTTCTGCTAGTTGGAACAAATGTTTTAATACATAAAATACCAACTAGCTCAATAACACTATTATCCAATAAACAAATGTATGAAACAATAGTCCTCTCGAACGAATAAGAGTTACGGTATGAAAGTATTCTCAATTATCATAAGGAAACTATCACTTAACCTGTAAACCTGTAGTTACCAGGAGAGACGAGTCAACTCGTCACTCGAATTACTAATCTCTTGGAAATAATATCTTTATTTAGCAATCTTCTATTTATTATGCGTTGACTTTTGCTGAATATAAATTATATCGTGTTTACATTTCGAAAAATTTAATATTCGTTATTATCGGCTAAAGAACGCTTAATAGTTAAAATTATGTTCTACGTAATATTATTATCTAACGTCGATACTATTACATAGAAAAAACAAACTGCGTGACCGATAGGAGGGAATAGTGTTTCAGTTCAACGAGAGGAGTAGATATCTTCATGGCATGATAATACCAGTAATTCAATCATCAGTTTAATATAATCACAACCACATTACATGATAAGAAAGTTTGTACCATCTGTATCGTAATTCATACTGTAGAATCTAAGAGCTTTGATATCACGATTTCATTGCACAAAAGGCTTTGTACCATTGGTTCTCAACTAGTACTAACTGATTCACACTTGTTACTAATAATAATCTATCTAAATTTCTATCAAGCACTGTATGTATAGACAAATCTAAACTTCATCTACGCGCAACTAATTTTTTTCTAATCCTAAATGTATGTTCGCAGTAAATATCTGCTTCTATATACATTTTCCGATTGATTTCAAATACCAATACAATCATGATAATCGTGTCTCGTTACAGCGTTAATGGGACCCATTCAAAATGTCAAAGTGTTTTGTATAATACATGATAAACGTTCAAATACCTCCGTGAATTAGTGTACATATGTATCTGATGTATTAGCGGAATTTTCTAAATTACCCTGCAAATGATTTACGTACATTCTTATCTAACTACGTTTACACGTAAAATAGATTTAAGTTTCTGTAGATCAAAACTAGGGTTACTCGAATTAAATCGTATGAACAGGAAGCCGTCACGGATACTACAGTTAATCGTATGCGAAGTTGAAAGTTATCAAACCAACGAGGAATACCTTGTATAGTATCTAGCAAGAAAGGGGTCATTAACTGTCATCGATTAACGAGAGTAGACATACATATTAGTTTGGCACTCTCGGCGAATGATAATATATTATTAAACATTTTGCTTTAATAGAGTTTGACAGTCTCATAGAGACAAGAATAGAAAGACGTCTGGGACAAAATAATCACTGTGTGAACATCGGTCGAATTCAATTAACTTTTAGCCGTGGTTACTTGACTCTACCTACTCGCATTAACTTAAATACTACTGTATGTACAGGTAATGATATTTAAATATGACAACATAGGAAATGACTTCGTTGTATCTGACTATTCTATAAAAAATAATTTCAAAAATTTTAACTGAACAGTACTTCTGCTAAAATCCTCAAAACAATCAAATGTTTCTCAAGAATAATAAAATTCAACTTGTAATTAAAAGAGATGGAAAAATTTTATCTTGAATTTCAATCCTGTATCGCTTTTGGCAACATTCTCTTTCTGTAACATTTTCTTTATTATAAATGCCCACTGATCCAAGGGCAATTGCAATTGTATATGACAGTGTAAGATAATATTGTATAAAATACAAAATTTGATTTTCAGTTCAACTTTGGAGTGTATACTACTATAGGAATGTTATATTATTAGTTTGTAGGTAACAGTATGATTAATACAATATCGTTTGCACTCACACGAAATCGAATATAATACCCCGTTTCACCTATTCGTTACTCACTACTTCTACGACACAACAACACGATGATCTTCACAGGACAATGATAAATTCAACTCTGACTCGTTACAACGTATTCCATAACGTATTCCTCACTTTTTCCCGTAAAATCCCTTGGTAACGCTCATAACACTCCTTGACAACGTTAACATATCTTGGCAATGCTAATAAACAATTACCCCTCGCACCACGTCCTTCCCTGATGTCGCACTATCCCACGCTACATACATTACATGATCGTTAATAGCATAAAATAAAAATTCTCAGGAATGTAAGAACACTTAAAAAGATACGAACAAGTTACGAAATCGTAGCACAAAGCACGAAGGAAGTGTTATTGTTCTCGATAGAATCTGTTTTCATCAATTTGGGAAAATACTCACGTAAATGAGACATTACGCAAGAAAAATACTTGAAACGATCTTACGAAATAGTAACTGTCACTAATTCTTTCCTGTTCGCTGTTCTAGTCTTCCAACAATTATAATCCAATAATTAATTGCTGCTCGAAATGTACGAATTCTTCTTTGTTTTGATAAGAAGTAATTCAAGGAATGAAAATTTTCAGCTTAAAATTTTTCTGTTCGATTCAAAGCTGATTCTTAAAAAGCGATAGAATTTGCAAAGAATTCTTAAAACAAAAAATAGATTTCTATTTTATTCTATTAAAAGCAGAATATTAATTTAAATTTGGTATCTGGCACGCGTTGAGCGTAGAGTAATGCAATGCCGTACAGTAATAAACTCAAAATAGCATATTCTCTGCATTACACTCTGTATGTGGTAGTTTTTATTAGTTTTAAACTTCGAAATAATACGTATAAAAATAATATGACTTTTTCGACATACATAAACAGATAGATAGTATAAAACGGTACGAAAATTACATAAAGAATTATAAATAACGCTAGCATTCGAACTATGAACTGAAGTAAACGTAAAAGAATCATGTCTGCCACTTATAAGTTATGTTCTATACTACTCTGAATGCTTAACATTTTTTTATTATTTCTCGTATACACAGAGTACTTGCCATTAAATCTATTAAACATTTAAACGTCAATTCCATTGAACGTTTCATTAAATATTAGCTCGATTGAATATACGGGTGTTTCGTTTATCTGCAAACGGTAGAATATCTCACGAGAGATTAAAATTACTAAAAAAAATGTTTTGACAAAAGTTATTTGACTCGATATGA
This sequence comes from Bombus terrestris, assembly GCF_910591885.1. Classification (NCBI taxonomy): domain Eukaryota; kingdom Metazoa; phylum Arthropoda; class Insecta; order Hymenoptera; family Apidae; genus Bombus; species Bombus terrestris. Next base: position 12,162,067 of record NC_063281.1, on the reverse strand, counting down.
TTCATAAAATTGATCAAATTTCATATTATCCAGATCCAATCAGTTTTTGTGAAATTTTCATACTTTCTTATATTCATAATATTAATATTACAATGTATTTTTAAATATTGTTTCACTTTTATAATATTGTTAATATTTGCATATTAAATCGTATTATCAATGGTTTTAAATTTGCATTCTAGTCACTTGATTATTAGAACAATGTATGTTAGGATATTAAATACATTATTAAATACGTATCACAACAAATAATAGAAATACATAAAAAAATATTTTTAAAATATTTTATTATAAAATGTATCGGCAAGATAATGCTAATCTCAAGTTACCATATGTAGATATGTGAAACGGGTCGATAATTTGCAATGCACGTATATTCCATAAATGAGAGAAGCTGCAAAATAATTTAGGAACATGAAGCACGTGATACCATATATATTTACCTATTCGAATAAAATAATTAGAGAATCTCTAAATGCATAATCTAAATATGTACTCGTATTGTACAAACTTGAGCATGGATGTTTCATATAACATTTTTAAAGTCGCGGAAGGATCAAGAAAAGGCTGTTGAAAGCAAAGAACAGGAAATCATTAAGATAGTTAAGAAAATAGCACATACTTTCAAGGAAATGTTAGCAAGGACAAGAGAAGAAGTTATTACTTCTGTTTCACTTTTCTATTTAGAAGTTGTTTCAAAGAGATACTTTTTACTTTTGCCTCGAATAAAGTTTATCCAAGCCTCTAAGAAACTTGTATCTTGTGATTCGCAATAAACACTAATAATATTAATTTAATCATGCAAGGAATCCTAGACACGAGATGAACAGTTCTGTTGCCCTAATTACCGCTAACAAAATGTGCTACACCGTAATATTTACCGGTTTCCCCCTTCGTTTGATATGGAAGATTTATGTAAAAAATAGTATTATATTTTTATCTTCAAAAGTGAAGTATAATTTTTTAGAGCAATCAAAAAAGTCTACGCAAAGATTTGTTTCATCCATTAAATCTTTGGTGGGCATGAAGCATTGCGCTTTAAACGTCATAAATACTTCTCTATTATACGTCTCTGACCTATACTATTTTTCCCGCCCAGCAAAGAAATGCCATAACGAGTTACTATACTTCGGGAATTTTATTTATTTTTGAGCGTGATACGCATCCTGTACAGTTTTGCATCTTTCGATTCCCCATAAGTGAATAAACGTTCGTATACACGTATGGAACTATACATCAGGCATCCATTCAACGAATCGTTCATGACCAACGGCCGATCGTCCTATGTCTGAAGCATCTAACCTACTTAATCCTCGCTCTCTCTCACCGTGACGTCACTCACTACCATCGTAACTTTGTCAAGCCCCCCAGATTTACTTTAGATGTGCAATCGTAACTTGTGTCAAGAACTTTTATACAAAGAGGTCATAATCATAGCTAATTTTATGAATTAATAGCATTTGCACTCACGACTGATCACATTTCGATTACCCTTGAATAATAAGAATATGAGCTTGTGTGCATGCGAAGCACAGTGAAGATCTGACGTAGTCGACATAATAGGATTGGAAAATATTTAAGAAGTTATTTCGAGAAATGTTTACGTATACAAATAATTGTATTCATGAAAAGACTAAATTGCATAAACATTCACAGTCTAATAATAATATATAAATAATGTTCTATACGAAAAGGTCAATATAAATGAAATCTTAATAATAATTGAGTTTACATATAATAATGGTATGAATCATATCGTATTATGTGAATTGATTTCCTTTTCCCATTCTAACGAATCGTTTATATATCATCACCAAGACCCCCCGATTGATTTTCTCATAAGCCTTGTTCAGATTAACCAAGTTACTTAAATTCAAACGACTTGATATCAACTGATTTGACAGATAAATAGAAATTTGGAAGAATATTTCAAGTTGATTAAATAACAGATTCACAGTGAGTGAAGTAATTTCAAGCTTCTTGAATCTACATAGGTAGCTTGACTAATGTAAATGAGGCTTCATGCATTCTAATCAATACGAAGTGTCATTGAAACTATACCAGATGTATAGCGTAACTATCAAGTTCAATGCAATAAGTTCAAAGAATAAAAAACGTCGCTATCATCCGCTACTGTTATGAATACGAATTGATATAGTGTCTCGATATAATACGTATGTACAGTACTATAACTAATCAATTTAATAAATTACATTGAAATCAAGGAAAACAATTTAGATAATTCGTAGAAAAATATCTGGATACTTTTTATTATTTTTGACTTATGACTTCTGATTATAGTCAAATGAAACTGCAATGATTTTATTCTTCGTAGTTATCATAGCTGTTTCTACAGTATATTGTAACACGATTAAATTAATTTCTAAAAGATAATATGCAATATTAAAACTAACGCTTGAAACTACAATATCTTGTTATATCTATATATGTGAAGTCTTAACGCAATTTAGTTATTCCATATCTTTGTTTTATTTTCATCGTGAAATCTCCTTAACTTCACCTGTAATATGAATTTAGGACAACGATGTATATCGATAAATAAACTGTTAAAATAAATAAATAAATAAAAGGTGATCGATACATACGAAGTCGTGATGAAACAATGCAAAGACAGAACGTATTGCTTAATCGTTTTTGATGGCGTAAGAATACACTTGATTTGCAAAAACAAAAAGGCCTTATGAAATTCCTGGCCATGGGATTTTCATCACGCGCATCGAGCTCTCCGCATAGCAGCACCGTATTTAATTGAAATGCGTGTCTTGAAAGTCATTCGTATTGTTCGAGTGAACACGCGTCAAAAAATGCCCCAACGCGAAACCTTTCGTGTAAGACGTGCGTTCCATTCCTACTAATCTTAAGGTTTCGTTGTGACTTATCTGCTTCGATATTCTTTTAACATTCGGTTTGGCTTGTGCCTAAAATTCTTATTTTTGTCTATATGAAATTTGTATTTTTCAAAAAGTGTAATATGCCAATGTTGTGTAAATAAAAATAAGGACAGGACATAGGAAAAATGTTTTTGCGTTTTTAACTTGATTGTTTTCGATGAATATAGATTTTAAAAATATGTTTCTAGCTGTCAAATTAACTTAATACAATTGTGGTAAAGGTTTATTTTATTTAAATTAATAATAGGGCAACTTTTGATGATGATTGATGGCTTTTTAATGAGCATTGATGAGTTTTTAATTATATCGTTAATACAGGCGACTAATGTACTATAATCTTCCAATTGCCCCAAAGATATTAAAAATTGTCATTCTCTGGGACGTACTTATATATTACATTAGGAAACGCTCCTCTTTATGTTACCTTTATCGTTATCTTTATACATGTATAATATATTTATATTTATTATACTAGATAGTATAAGACAATATAACAAAATTATTGTTTTATAGCAAAAGGAATTTAATTTCATAGAAAAATAAAGAACAGGTTATGCGTTCAACGACATTTTGGACAACTTTTAAATGAATATGTATATAACTAAACATATAGATCGTTTAACGTTTCAATACAATTAGCAATTTCAAGAGTAATGAAATACGTTAAAGCGGTAATAATAGTCTGCCTACTTATCAGCTGATTACAACGATAATGATATAAACTAAAGTGTAAGAAAACTCACGAATTTTGAAGTACGTAGGGTGTCACGTGGTACATAAAGAAACGTTGGGAAGTGCAAGGATTGAAGAAATCGACAATTTGAAAAATGTCTAACGTATTCTCCGAGATAAATCAGTTTTGTAACATTTCAAGATTCAGCCGGACGTTCCGCACGTTTTCTAGATCACCAGGGACAAAACGCGCACGCACACGTGTTCACTACACTCCACGATATTTACCGAAAGGATTCTTCTTCTCTTTTTCTTTCTCCCCCCCAATCGGTTGTTGGTATTCCACGCGCGTGCGTATTAACCCGCAACACAAACACGTGTGCCAACCTGGCCGCAGTGACGACTCGGCGTACACTGAGCAATACTCGGCGAATGCACAGAAATATCCCACTTACTATTTCATCCTTCACTCCCACTCTTGTCTCCACCATTTGCATATAGCTTTTTGTAACTTCATCTGGCTTCGTTAATTCTTCCTATAATGACTTACGAAATTAAATAATTATCTAATTAAACGATAAATATATTCGTCTTTGTTCAAAGGAAGTTAAAGCTTAAAACTGATTCTTATATTAGTATCTTACATCTACTTTGCAAGAAATATTTAAGAAAGGATGGTTTTATTATTAATAGTAAAAATTGTAGTTCTTAACATAAGTTAACCCGTGAAAAAGCATTAGAACTTTAGCAAAAGAAAAATTAAATATTAATTATTATCTCATTTGAAACATTCGACTGCAGATGATCCATATAGTGGAACCCCAAATTCTGTGTTATATGGAACCCATACTTATAATACTGCTTTATCATTTAAGATCTTATTTAATTTATTTACGAATTGTTTGAATTAGATAATGAAAATCTTTCTAGACATGTGGAAAGACGATCGCAATTGATTCAAATAGCGATATTTAGAACCGATAAAACAGCAAGAGGTAAAGCAATAATAGATATAATTTTTACTAAGACAATACGCATTTATATTTTTTAAGCGCATTATTGCATTCTTGGAAATAAGCTTTTTATTGTGACATTTCTTTCTTGACTCCAATTAGAAAAGAAATACGATGTATTCTGATTGCGTGAATTATCCTGTGTACTTGTACACATGTAAAAAAGTTATAGTATAATAAATTATTAATCTGTCTCTTATTATAGATCGTTATATGAGGAAATAAAAGTAACGTTATCAAAGATAAAGGTGATTATTGCACCATGATGTATATACTCAGCGACAAAGGTATATTCGTTTCCTAAGAAAAGAAATTATCTATAGAAATGGCAATTACAGATTTGTATTACTCATCGATGCATGATATAAATTACATACAAATCGTACAATGATTTATAATAACAAAATCTGAATTTAATAAAATTGTATAAATTAATTATAAAATAATAATTAGAAGTAGCACACAGCAATGAATATTGCTGCATTCACGGTAATTTCCTCGCGTTTTCAAGGAAATTGATATTTTCTAGATGATATTACTTTGTTTTTTTCATTTTCTACGAAGCGATAAAAATATTAGGTATAAATGAATGGTGTTAAGGTTTTACTGAGATAATCATTGAAAGTAGGCACGTGTTTGATAGTGATGGTCCAAGAGATTTTGTTGATCATTTATATTTCTGCATATTGATTTATTATACTTACAGATAAGATAACTATCGTAGAAAAAGGTGTTTGCTTCTAGGTTTATATAGGCGTTATTACTCTGATTTATTCTTGTCAGTTCGTTTTAAGATACGTATCAATACGTTATAGTTTCTAATCCTTGTAGAATTTTATATTGACATTTACATCGATTTCAACAACTTATAAACTTTAACTTTATTCGTCATCAGCCAGTATTGTACAAAATGTTATTACTAACATCATTACTGATACCGACGATCTTTACTAATTTAATTAGCTATAACGATGTCAATGCTGCTACTACTGCTGTATTAACGACACCATCCAGTCGGGCTTACAATTGTTTCGTGAAAATTAATTACGGTTGTGACGTATTCAAATCTAATGTCAATGTTGGCGCGATTATTGGTTCGGCAGATTTCATAAAAGATGGGCCAAAGGATGGAGAACTCGCTAGTGCTGGAAACTCGTTGTATGATGTATTAGACGAACATCGATCTGGACGTTGGAGCCAGTCTTATTTAAAAATAAAGGAGCATAACGCCACTCATTTCGTCACGGACATTGCTTGGATATTTAGCAATAAAACGGTAGTAGTTGACAAGGTTCAAGTATTTTTATCCAATGGCAATTACACAGAGGATCAACCGATTCGGAGATCCTCATTGAATTTAGCGTGCTCGTATCAAACCAATGATCATCTGATTGTTGAAAATTACGTTCTCCGATTCAACTGCTACATTTCCAGTGAATTCATCGAAGATCTTTTCTACCTCTCTAAAGGATCAGGAATTCTTTTATCGACCTTGAAAATAGCTGGAACAAATTATGCTTTCTATCAAGTCGCTGACGTTTCCATTCACGAAACTGTTAATCAGATCGCCAATTACCATGGATTTGTTTCCAAGCCACCTAGTCGTGCAGCGTTGTGTCAATCGAGGGTAAACAAAGATTGCGGACGGATCAAATACGAGCCGCAGAGCGTGGAAGCATTCAAAGGGTTCCCTTATAAGGAACACAGTCCACCAGATGGAAAAATTGCTAGCGGCAACAAAAAAGAATTTTTCGAATTGGATGAATATGGTGCAGATCGATGGACACGAGTCAATTTCCCTGACGTGAATTGTTACAATCAGACGCACGTGTCTTTCGACATTATTTGGTACCTCACTATGCCTCACCGTACCGACGATATTCAGATATACGTGAGTAACGAAAATTACACATCAAAGGAACCGCTATCCAGGCGTCATTTAGATCTTGATCCACTTTGCACGGTACAATATTATGGAGCAGTCCCGCCTCAGCAAATGATCATATCATGTCCAATTTCATTGGAAAAATATCGTCGATTAAACAAACTGAAAGAATTATTGCTGTTAAGTATATGGAATATATACGACACTGCGTTTGGATTTTATCAAGTTATAGATATTAAAGAACTGTCAAAGGAACAGTCATACGAAAATATATTGCGTAAATGTCAATTAATAAATTAAGATAAAACTTTTATTCATTTAAGCATTGTATTGTTTTTTTTTAATATCAAGTATTTATGTAATTGCAATAATGTTGGCTGTATTTTACTATACCATGTATTTTACACTAATATTTTATACTAGTTTACTCATTAAATATAACAGATAAAAAGTGGTAATAAAAAATATAATCTTGTTATAAGTACCAAGATTCATTCGATAATAGCGAATAGTTGAGTAGTATGACCTTAAATTTTCAAACGTCTTATCGATAAATCATTCTATCACGAACTATTCCTATCTATCGGGAAACGTAGATAATTAATTTGATATCTTAAAAAATGCGATACTGATTGTATCACAAATCAAACGTGACATTTTCATTGCACTCTATTAAAAAACAATATAAATATAATCAATAATATACAACATTAATATGATTATCAAGGAGAAATATGTAATTTTCGTTAAATTACAATGTTTGTATTAGAAATGTTAAATATATTTCATAAAAGATATATTTTCATGAAAATGTTCTCATTTAGATATTTATTTTCTTCCGGCGAGGGTACATTGTAAATATGATTAACAAATATACGAACACACCTGGCGCGAAGTCATCAGGTGGCACCACGTATCTTACAAAGAATACTTCGGACATGGTCCTCGCCGACTTGAATGAAAAGTGTGGTTAGTTTTGTACGTGAAATAAACATAATTGTAATTTTAGCTGTACATATTATTTATTATTGATAACTATTTATAATCATTCATTAATCTGTATATATAATTTTCCTGCCATGAATTATATTTAGTTATAAACAATCTCCTCAATTGGATATTAGGTAAGTTGACAGCACTTTGTCATTTAAAATCGAAAGCATACTTATCGAACAACGAAGATGAAAAATTAGAGTTTTCGCTGCACTTGAAGAATCCGGACTTTTCCAACTTCAAAGTTAATCCGTTCATTGCTCAATCGAAGTATCTTATCCAATTAATTCAATTAAGATATTGAAGAGTTCAAATTTTAATGAGTCGAGCTTCATGCTTGTTTTTAAATTATCAATTGTATATCGTGACCAAAATGTTTTAGCGCTCTACGGTCAACAAACAAAACCTAAATTCCCCAAACGTATTTGAAATAAAATAAAGGGATTTAAATATTTAAGTTTCTATTTTCTTACAGGTTATTGACAATCAACCAATCGCAAACCGTGGTAGATGGTAACATCTTAGTTACAGTCAGATAGGTGGATGGCGTTGTTGTAGGATACGAATTCAAACGAACAACGGTCAGTCGTGTTATAACGTGTAAAATTCGTTTTTCCGTAGTATTAGTACACAGTATACCTATCGTATTTATTCGGGGAACAAATAAATTCACGGGAGTTTTTATTTTACGTGTTAAATTTTAATGTTTGATTGAAATATTTGAAAGAGAAAGAAATAAAAGAATGGCCGATTCGTCCGAATGGGAACCGCTTATGCAGAAGATTACTGCAAAACTAAGTAGTACATTGACTCAATTGCACGAAATATGGAAAGAAATAGGATATAATCACGAAGTACGTTCGATATATTCCAAGCAAGTATTTGATCATATAGAAGATTTATTAGGCGATATGGTTTCAGAGTCGAAACTGAAAAAAGAAACGATATTAGTCAATGTTAAAGATTTGATGGACCAAATAGGTGTTCTAACGAAAGAATTAGGAACAAATATTACAAATGCTGGATATGAAAATCTATCATTAAAGGAAGTAGAAGAGGCGCTGCGCGCTGACCTACAAAATTTACAATATTGCAAAACACAACGTGTGACTCATTTAAAAAAATTGCTTGCAAAGGAAAAAACCCTTTGTAAGGTATTAGGCACTCAGCCAATTAATATAGAAGAAAAATTGCCTTCGGATGAAGAACTTAAGAGTTTTGAGCTCTACCTTGAAAAACAAGAAGGTGAGAAATGTCGTTTAGAAGCCATTTTTAACGAACAACGTAGAGCAATTGTTAGAATGATGGATGATTTAGGCACATCTCCATCATCTAGTTTTCAACATATAGTATATGAAGATGATGAAAATTATGTCTTTAGTAATAGCAATATGAATAAACTAAGAGAACTTAGAGAAGAATTAGAACATAAAGTGAATAGTGCAAAGGAACATGTTGAAGATATTAGACAAAAATTAATTGCATTATGGAAATATCTTAACGAACCTGAACATATTTGTCAGTCATTTCTTAGCAGTTACGAAGGATATAGTGTAGCAACTATAAATGCACTAACCACAGAATTGGAGCGATGTAAAGAAAAACGGAAGCAGAACATTGCTAAATATGTGTCACAAGTAAGATCTGAGTTGGTCAATCTATGGGATTTATGTAAATTCAGTGAACAACAAAGAAGAGAGTTTATATATTTTTATTCCCATACATATACAGAAGATTTATTAACATTGCATGAACTGGAAGTAAAAAGGATCCAAGAGTTCTATAATTCAAATAAGTCTATATATGAACTCTTACAGGAACGTGATGATTTATGGACAAAAATGAAAGAATTGTTACAACGTGCAAATAATCCAGATCGTTTTTATAATCGTGGTGGTCAGCTATTAATGGAAGAAAAGGAACGTAAAACCATCCAGAAAAAGCTGCCAAAAATCGAAGAGCAATTAAGGAATTTAATAAAGGAATATGAAAATATACATGAAGAAATATTTACTATAAATGGAATGTCAGTAGAGGAATTATTGAAAGAGTCATGGGAACATTTAAACGAAGAAAAGGAGTCTATAAAGAAGGCTAGAAAAGAAGGAAAAGATAAATCAGCAAAAAAGGCAACACCAACTGTTTCTAAAATTCCTTCTAAAGTTGCTTTAAGCTCATCCAAAAAAGGTATATTCAGTATTCGTCGTCATACACCACTTAATTGCTCAAAGAGAAAACTTTTCTGTAGTCCTTCTCCGAATACTTCAGCAAAACGTAGAAATAGGAGCACAGGAACAAGTGGATCTAAAAGTAAAGGAAACAGTGCAGTTTCTAAAAAAGCATTGAAATCAAAAAATAGTCATAAAAACGAGAATTCCATATTACAAAGTTCAACAGCTACTGACACAACATATAGTAAATTTGAAGAACACTTAGAGGATAAGAAAGAACTACGAAGTTCTTTATTGCCAGAAAAGGTATTAGCAAATGCAAGTAAATCTAAAAGGAGAAGATCAATACGAACACCTGCTAAGCCACTAAGGAAAAATTTACGATTACCAAAAACACCAACAACTTCAGAATCATCACAATTGCAATTACATAAATCACCACGTAGTCCTAGGATAGCACAATCATCAAGGCTTGCCACTATGTCAACACCATTACCTATAATTTTTTGAAAAATGTTTTGTATAGTTATATCAATATGAATTATAAGCTAAAATATTAAACATTTTGTAAATATTTTTATTTTCTTACATATTTTAGTATTAATATAACATATTTTCTATTTCATATCATGTTATGAATATACTATACTTTATTAATATTTATTAATTAATGTGACATAAATGTATAAATTAAATTTTCTCACAGAATTTCATTACTATTCAATAAAAAAAAAAATGATAGGATATTTCATGTTATTTTCTCGTACATGTACATACATGTTATTATTTCGAAACTAAACAGTCTTCCAACTGAGGCAGATGGCAGAATCAACTTGATATTTTAAAAATAATTTAATAAATAAAACTTCGAGTTCACGAATCACTATTTCCTAACAATAATCCTAATTCTGCATATTGCTGTTATTGTTAGCGATATCACCAGTGAGATTTTTTATGAAAGAAAAGTGATTATATATATTTTTTTATAAGATCAAGAGATTAAGAAACTATTTTCTCTAATGGGGATATTGAGCAAACATAATCTTCGGAAATAATATTTGATTGTTGCGAATAAAGAGAAGATAAATTAAAACAAAATATTTCAAAATATATATTCAAATACAGCTTCAATATTTTTAATATTCTTGGTATTTTAAAAATATTTTTAATCAAATAAAATATATTTTCAAAATAACACATAATCTAAAAGAAAATAATCTATATATTTACTATTTGAAATAATATTTTATCCAAATAATCATTTAAGTAATCGCTTTTTAAATATTCTATTTGCGGATGACCAAACCAGTTTGCTTATAGTCGTTTAAACTTCATACTTATCGATTTTATAGCCTTAGTAGACATGCGTTGACATATTATCGTTGTAGAATGCTTTGTACGCAGAACTTGATGTTTTATGAGTTTCGTTTCTTACCTGAAAGAGACAGCATGTGATACATTACCGAAATAAATCTTCTTTAGCAAGTATGCAACATATTATGATCGAATCTATCGTTCCAATAAATCTTAGTATTTGATTTCAAATTGCATCGATTCATTTATTAACGTAAGTAATTTCTTATCGTATTTCTTTATGTATTATTTCTTTCAAAGTAATATTTTCACAGTGAGAGATTGAAAACTTGTACAATTTGTATGACACGACGATTACGGTATAAAATTATTCCCAATAATCTTTTATATATGTTTTCTTTTTACTTCATCCGATTCCTTTTTTATTTCAATTACGGTACTACATATATCCTATCCAGTGAATCCACGTACATACACGCGTACTTATATATATATAATATATTGAACAATGTCAAGGTCACGGTTATTCCACGTTTCTTTACACCGCGTATTCTTCATATTTTGCTTATGACATTATGTCCACAACTACTTGTGTCGCGAAACGATTTGCACTGTAGCTTACAATAAAAAAGTTAAGGTAATTTGCACAAAAATATTTCAAGTGCTTTTAATGTTGCAGACGAAAACGAATAAGATGATGTGTTGCATACTATGTAAGTAAAATATTTTGTTAATAGCATATCAATAATATGTATAAATATAAGAACGAAATAGTTATATTTGATTCTACTTCGTACTTATCTTGCTTTTTACGGTATATCGTACGTTGCTCCAGGCTAATATTATAGGTATATGAAAGAAATTAATAACAAAATCATATATGAAGATGACCACCACGATAGGAGACGTACAAACTCTGCAAACTTTAACGTCACACACCAGTGACGTTACGAGTATTGATTTTGCGAGCGATTGCGTACTTGTAACTGGATCTGGGTAAGAAAGTTATCAAAGTTGAGGGGTTTATATGTAAATGAATTTTTTGTCAAATAAACAATTGTAGTTGTACGGGTTTATCTCGAATTGCTTTTCTCGAATTGGTTTTTGTAAAATTACATAATTTTCATTTTTAACGCTAAATCACAATATAGATTATCTTTCATAATATCGATCAATCCATCCCCTATATTGTGTTATATTACCGTTTAATATGATTGATATATACTCCTCGTTAAATTATATAATATATATTATATAATAAGTTAAATAAGTTATATAATAGAACATTAAGTTGTACTTTTCGTTGCTGAAGTCCAATTATATAGGTATACTTATTTCCAGTTACAGTAATTAAGCTGATATGGGCTTGTATATGCTCTTTTCAGAGATAAACGTGTCAGAGTTTGGCAATGGCGATCAGGCGAAGGGTACGTAGAGGCATATTTTTCGCCGTTGCAGGGGCACAAATACGGAGTTACATCTGTCAAAGTGAGCCCACAATCGACGATGCTAGCTTCGGCTAGTATAGATGGGACAACGTTGCTATGGAATTTACGAGTAAGTTAATTACGAGTTAGTAAGATCGAAATGAAATTTGATATCATGGGGAAAAAGTGGTGAATCTCAAATATGAAATCCCAGTTTTGGCAATTCATACGTCTGTAAGATACAGATTCCTATATACACGTATGTACATATGCACTAAATCTTCACGCTGCCATTAGCAATTATTATAAAGATGTACGAAAGAGGTATCGTGATATCCTTTGCAGACAGGAACAAAAATTCATACGATGGTTCAAGTAGGCGGAGAAACTGTAAGAGTTTGCAGATTTTCACCCGATTCAACGTTGCTTGCAACTGCCGGAGATAATGGACAGGTTTGTCTTTGGGATTTGATTCGACGCAATCTAGTTAGGTGAGATTCATTTTATTCTCCTGATACCTTCTATATATCCGAGTATTCGACGAATCGGGCAGTAACAATTCGAATTCGCATACAGATATTTTCAAAAACATGAAGGTGCTGTGCAGAGCGTATGCTTTTCACCGGATACCAGTTGGTTAGTAACTACTTGTACGTTTGGTGTCATGAAATTATTCGCCACCAGCGATATCATCGACTCGTGCTTTACCGACAACCAAGCGATTACTGCCCTCGCCTCAATTGATGATGCTCATGATTTAGGTGTCGTATCTTGCGACTTTTCAATCTGCCAAAAGATTATAGGTACATAAAAAGTTATAAAACTTACTATCGTCTTTCAAAAACGATCTAAGCCACGAATTCGATCGACTTCGATCGCTACAAATTTTATGTTTACTGTTAAAATTACCAGTGTATGAACTGTTTCGTGTTTAGCTAACGAACCATTCACAAAAGTGTACCAACTAGTTACTTGCGGTAATGATCATTACGTAAAATTATGGGAGGTTACTGTGATACAGTCGAAATGCGAAACATCCACCGTGAAAATAAGCCTGTGCAGAATCATGGAAAAACACAGTAGTGCCTTAACTTGTGTTTGTTTCAATGCAAACGGATTATTCATCGCTAGTAGCGGCCTCGACAAAACAGCGGTAATCTGGGAAACGGTATGAAACAAAAAAGATAAGAGATAACTATCGCACAATAAGTAAAGTCCCCCTTATCGCACAAAGTAAATGCATTACTATGATATTTACGCTGCATATATGCATCTATATGTACAGTGGTAACCATATAATTATGCTCTTTAGAACGGAAGTTTGAATAACTTATTTGTAGATTGACCTATGTACATAATTTCTTAACTTGATTATTGTATCATTTCGTGAAACTTCTATAGACATTTACATATACAGGGTGTTTCATTTATATTGGATTCGTTAACATTATATAAGTTATTTATGCTGATTTGTGAATTAATCGTATTCGAGACAAACAAAACATTCCGTATATTGATAACGCTTATGATCATTAGCTTTTTTATTTCATCCCCCAACCTTTCGATATTCCGATATTTTTCAGGATACCGGAAAAGTGATGGCGATAACAACAGGACACAACAGATATGTAGCATGCTGTGCGTTCTCGAGAGATGGAAATTTATTAGCTACAGGTTCCAACGATAAATCCGTAATTGTTTGGGATCTTAAAGGAAACTTATGCTTCGACTCGGAACTCGCACGACGATTTACACCTGCCTTATTTTTAGATAATCACGAAGAGGTGAGATATAAATATATGTAACAAGTACGAGCAATAAACGGAGCTCTAGATCTTCTTTATGATTCCCAATAAATCTCTAATTTTTTGTTGCGGACATGGAAAGTTGCAAACTTTAACCACTGATCGATTTCACGGTCGCACTATATCGCTTCTATTACACCAATTACCACATCTACTAGGCTAATTATACCCTTCCATCGTTTGAATCGTACACGTAAATAATTACACGTCTATAGAGTTTGGTAAAATGAAACTTCCTCACCTTACCCCTAGAGCGTCGAATATGAACAAACTGTAATGAAAAACGCGGAAACATCTGTTAATGACGTTCAACTAATTCAAAGATTAGAAGAGCACGGTGGAGTAATAAACAGCGTAGCTTTCTACGGAAATCATCTTATCGCTTCTGGATCTGGGTTAGTCATATCTAACATAGTTAAATAATTCAGTATACGAGATATCATTTTTTTAATATTTTATATAAATAACGCCCAAACCTGTAAGATATTACTAGGTTAGAAATATACAGGGTGTATTATGCAACCGGACTAAGCAGCAACTCTAAGACGGTAGAAGGCATGAATGACAAAAATGTCATTCGGCAAAACAAAATGATGCATAATGATGCATATTGTTTGGTCCAGTTGTGTAGAATATTCTGTATTGCATTATTTCTTTCACTGCTTAATTATGATAAATACTCAGGGACAAGTTAATACGAGTTTGGAGCATTGAGACCGAAGAGGGAACCAATGCCGAAATTATTACGAAATTTCAAGAGAAATCTTATAGCCCGTTGGATGGTCATAAATATAGTATAAACCATGTGGAATTCAGTCCTTGTGGTCGTATGCTTGCCTCCTGCTCCTTAGATGGAACTGTTATCATCTGGAATACCGAGGTATTAACCAATAGTACGATTATAAAACGTGGGAGATTATCAACGTTGTTACGTCGCGTGATATAAACCGCGCGGCCATAAACCGAAAACATTTAAGGATTTGCACGTTAAAGATGAATAGGAGCATCTAAAATTACTTAAATTAAAGCCTAAGTTTATGGTGGGTCAGCGGACCCTTAGCGACCCAATAACGAGGGACGTCGCACGGTTTATATCACGCGACGTGACAAACATTTTGATAGTTATATAGAAAAAAGCCTCATCTATAAGAGGCACTCGTTAAACTGCAAATTAAGCTCATTGCATATTATCGATTCTCCGTTATTAATTTCACGTAGAACGGTTCTCAAGCAAAATCTTCCTTCGTGAATTCGGGATCCGGTATCCGTGTTTGTCGATGGTCACCGGATGGTACTAAAATTGCTACAGCTGGAGATGATGAAAGGACGACGTTATGGGATGTGAATAATATGGAGGAACTTTGGTACATGCTTCAAACTTTTTATATATGTAAATCGAATCTCGATTTCAATTGGCTTGTTATTCTTTATATGCATATAATGTCGTACATATAATATGTATGAGATTACAGGGCGGCCTCCTTCGAACTATTCAACATTCATCTGAATCAATTTTCCCAAAAAGTTAGTATTTAATTATTCGAGTTATTATCCAAGTGAGTCCAACTATGTGCATCACCCTGTATATACATACAAATACACGTATATGTATGTAAAATAGTGTATATGTAATATATATGTATTGTATATATTATATGTTATATAAAAGTATTTAAAAGATTACACAAAAGTGTATACAATATAATGAATCTATGAAAATATTGTTTTTGCTTTATATAAATTGCAAAATATTATTAAGTTGTTGCAAACGTATGTCACAGCATTTTCAGTGGTCATGCCGATGCAATAAACGCGATTGCCTTTACACATGACTCCTGTTACTTGATTACGGCATGCAACGAAGGTACTTGGAGGCTGTTTCAAATCAGTGATAATACAAATTGTGAGGCGCTGATTATTTGTGGCGAAGCTCATGACTTAGGCGTCCAAGGGTGTGATTTTTGTCCAACATCTAACTTTATAACTAATGGTAAGCATGAATAGTAGAATAATAGGGTAGAATCCTATTCATGAATTATTGTTAGTAAGTCTAGTAAGTATGTGACTATGTACATGACTATTCTGCTATGTTGTATTACAGGAAGAAGTGAGAATACAATTAGCAACAAACATTCTTATCTATTAGCAACTGGTGGCAATGATTCCTTGGTTAAGTTATGGGAAATAACAATTGACAAAGTTAACGTAATCTCATCAGGTAGTAGTGGAAGCAGTAGCGGTGATGTACGATATAAAGAAAGGAGATCTTTCGCCGGACATGGTGGCAATGTGACTTGTGTTCGATTTCCTCCGATTCAAAGCGAAATCTTAGGAAGCGTAGCTACTGATAGAACGGCGCGTATATGGAATGTAGTGAGTAAACATCCTATCCTTTCCTTTTTCTTCACGAAAAACAGACTTTTAGCTAAATGGTAATATATTGGGCTAACTTTCTACCTAACGAATATCAATAATAATCAAAAAAGTTCATTAAAAATTAATTTACGCAATAATTTATAACACGAAGTAACGAAAAATGTGGTTTTAGTACTCTGGGACGTGTTTATACGTGCTAGAAGAGCATGAAAGTCTTGTAACTGGCTGCGCTTTTTCGCAAGACACTTCTCTTTTTATTACAGGTTTTGATCAATTAATATATTATATTATCCAATGCATATTTTCTTGATTGATTCTTTACTGCATCAACAATTATTTTGAATCATTCGTAGGTGCTCTAGATAAAACTGTCTTAATCTGGAAAATACCTCAACAGTTGATTTCGCAAAATATATTAATAAATAACTTAAAAAATAACAGAAAAAGGGTATGTTTTTAAAACATGATGATATAATATTTCGTGTCATCGCATCAGTTATAGAGGTACGTTTAATTTTTAACATAAAAGGTTGCTGACTGGAAAATCGATGATACGTTGAGATGGTTAGACGAAATAGGCTTATCGATATTAATTAAGAAAGCTAATACGATTTCTTTAACGGGACGACATTTACTTTCCCTATCGGAGAATGAATTAACAAACAGACTGGACATAGAACAAGATGAAGAGGTATATCGTCAAAGAATCAAAAATAATCTAAGTTACTTTTTTAATTAACTCGTTTTCTACTGTGCTTGTTTCGTAATTATTTACAAAGAAGTACACTTCACCGATTTGCAATTGATTTTAGACAGCGGAAGCATTTAAAACACAACTATACTGGTTAAAACGTGAAGACAATAATTCTTCAGAGATCCCTATAGACGATAGCGAAATATCTCACGAATTTTTATGCCCTATCACGCATGAAATAATGAAAGAACCCGTCCAATGTTCTGGTAAGCAATACAAACAGAGATCATAATAAAAAGTATTTGATATTCTAGTAAGTATCTTATTTTCAGATGGATTTACATATGAAAAAGCTGCTATAAATGAATGGTTTTTATGTGGGAAATATACAAGTCCAATGACGAACAAACCTCTTCGAGATACTTCATTTACCCCAAACATTATACTCAGGAATGCGATATACACTTTTCTTCATGGAAATCGACCAACTGATGACAATTAAGAGTTGCATTTAATGGTGTGTAAACTAGGATATAAAATGTAACTTTAAAGAAGCTTTTTTTTTTTTTCTTTTTATATATCTACATATTATATTATACATCCACCTGACACGAATTTTTCTTACACTTGAGGTTATGCACTCTCATGAACGGGTATATGAAGTTTTAAAAGGAACAAATAATAAATACGCACAAAAAGTTGTTAACAGACTAATCAACAAAATCGATATAACATAGCAAATATGTACGTACATTTGTGAGAATTTTGTAAACATCTGTTAATAAATATATTAATTGTATAAACACACTGTTCTTTTTTTAAATAGAAATTATATCTGTCTTTATTAGAAATTGCTATCGATATTTTTACCTTATTATACTTTGTATCATACCGCCAAGTCTATTCTATACTTCATCTGTGTGTAAGGCCAAGGACTACTGATGATAGAAGACGTGTAGTATATAGCAGAGATATATACGTATGTACTTATTTACACAAGCAAAAACATAGCGACCTCTTGAAAAAAAAATCAAAACTATGTATGCTTAGATACAATATGATTCATTGTACATATATTTACTGAGGTTAGAAATCACAATCTATAATGTAAGAATAGAATATTGAGTATTTGAATCTTATGTTCTCGAAGACCAATACTATAAAAATAAATACACCATTAAGCAAACTGTTGATAATTTTTCAATTGAGGTTACTCTTTATTATATGACTATCACAGTCACAATTTCCATGTAGAACAATATAATTCTTTGAATTTCATTTCTGTTTCCCTATTTTATTTTAACCATTATATTTACTAAACATTCGATCGAGTTGTAAATGTCAGAAATTTGTACACAATTTTTAAAAAATCCAGCTTCGTGTTGATTAGTTTTATCGTTTTATATGCGTCACATTCCAATAAAACCGATGACTACATAAATTCTCTGAATACAACTGGCTTGAAAAACTTGGTACGATCGAGGCGCTCGTTGTCCAACGTACATATATACACGTTCGCGGTAAAAAGATACGTACTGTGTGTGTCACTAACGATAGTCAAGCAAAATGGTTTGTATTTTTATGCACTGTCTTTTATTTGTTTCGTGATATTTTGTTGAAATACATAAAAATATGTTTAAACAGATGTGTCGGTGAGAAAAAGATATACTTATATATTATACATATTTTTAGGCATCTTACTCGGAGGATCAGTTAGCAGGTACGTAAATGCGAATGAGATCATTGACACCAAACAGAATAAAATTAAAGAAGGGCGGACAGATGGTTCTCGATGTTCAATTTAGGTCAAGAATATCCTTTACCTTATTAGACTCACCCTGGTGACATCGAATTACGTGTCGGTGATTTCCTTTTATGGTTAGGTATCTGAAAGAAATAGCAGCAGAAAAGAAGAAACGAAGACAGAACACGAATAGCATTGCGTCGTAACAACCGTGGAACCTTTATATTCGGTTTTAACTCGTTTCTGGATGTAGTTTTGTTGGTATATTTGTGATAGGCAATATATATACATATATATATATATATATATACATATACATATTGTGCTACAAACTTCAAGATTTATTGATATTCTGTATTGTTATCTTTGTTTGGAAAAAATACAATACAATATTTAATATATATTTTTTGGATTTCTACGCGTATTTGTTCTAATTATCATTATTCGTTTCATCTTTTAAAAGGTGGAACCTTATCATTTAATATATACTTAAATATATGCATATATATATTTAAAATACACAATGTATGGTTGTAGTTATCAAGAATTAGCTAACAGAATGATGTCATCAATTGAGGGTAAATAAATTTATTATTCATAGAAACTATCATCTTTTAAATCAAATTCTGACTTACTTAGGCATATTTATGTAAAGTATAATTTTATGTATCCATTGTTTATAATTATGAAATTCTTTTTACTATATAGAATTTCAAGAGGCATTTCAACTGTTTGACAGTCGAGGAGATGGGAAAATTCACGTAGCCCAAATTGGTGATGCATTGCGTGCTCTAGGACAAAATCCAACTGAGTCAGATGTTAAAAAATTTACTCATCAACACAAACCTGATGAGCGTATTAGTTTTGAAGTGTTTCTACCAATTTATCAAGCTATAAGCAAAGCTCGCACATCTGATACAGCTGATGATTTTATAGAAGGATTACGTCACTTTGATAAAGATGGAAATGGTTTCATTTCTTCTGCTGAACTAAGACATCTTTTAACCACACTAGGTATGTATGACAATATTTTTGACAATATTTTTTTAGTAATTATCATTACATGATCATATCATATATAATTCATTTTCTAATTCACAGACTAATTAATTACTTCTACTTTTTGGTAGGTGAGAAACTGAGTGATGAAGAAGTTGAAACCCTATTGGCTGGTCATGAAGATTCGCAGGGTAACATTAATTATGAAGATTTTGTTCGACAAGTGATGTGTGGTTAAATTCCCATCTTACTAGATACAAGTAATTATCAATCAGAGAAATTTGTATCTGCCATAAAGTATTTTTCAAGCATTTAATTCCTTTTATTTACTTGTATTTTATTACTATTGAATACTACATAAGATTATACATAATAGACATCCCAATATAATGCTTTATTAGAAGGATAGAATAACCCCAATCTCCTTTTGTTTGTTTATATAACATAATATATTATGCCTTGATGTGAAGGATTCATACGAGAGAATATTCAAAATTGAAACTAATGTGAAATTTAAAGAAAGAAAAGGATTTAATTATCCCATAAATCTTTTAATATATGTATTAATTTGAGTAATTGTTTTTAATATTTGTCATTAATTTTATATATCAGTATACATTTAGAAGTTGTATGTAAATGGAAATATCCTTTCTTGTTATTTATAAATATGAAGAATTATGCACTGACGAAAATAAAATTTATTAAAGTGAAACCTAAATACAAAATTTAAATATTCTTTATGCATTTAGTTATCTGAAATAAAAAACGGGACATGTACTTTTTTTAAATATATCTATAAACACCTCATTCCCGAAAAATATTAATTCACATATAAAAATGTTAATATTGTTCTAAATACACATTAATAGTTATTAATTGTGTAAATGGAATGTTGTGAATGAAAAAATCTAATCGATTTGAATCAATTCGATATAACTCGAATCGAATCGAATTAAGTCGACATTTAAGGAGGAGCGCTTTAGTATCGTTTCATTCGCCTGAGTAGCACGGTTACCTTGGTGTGTTAGTAGTTCTACGATACTCTTATCGGATAGTGATCGCTGGTCTAGCGAATATTTCATTGTGGAAAAGTAAAAATTACGGCCGCCAAAATTTTACGAAGAAAGAAGTATGAGTATTAACTCCGGTTTACCATTAAGTAATTGTGGAAGTACTAAAAAAGGCATAATAATGCCAAGTTTAATATCCAGCAATTGGTAAGTACCGTGCGATTACTGCGCCATTTCTGCCTTTGCTTGATCACCGCCATTTTATATTCTATTTATTGGAATTTATGTTATCCTTACAATTTTTCTTCAACCAAAACTTCTTATAAAAGCTATATTAATAGCAAATGTCGAAAATCATTATTTTCTTTCATGAATAAAGATTTCATCAGAGATACTTCAGAAATATGCAAACAACGCATTAATAATTCACATTACCTTTCGATTCTATCATTTACCTTGATAATAGTAAAAATCTTCGGATTTATAATATATTTTATAATCACTGTTATATTCTCTTGTATGCTAGGAATACTTATAAACAAAATTATACATTAAAGAGATATAATATTTTGGAGTAAAATGATTCGATAGAATAAATAGAAACTAATTAAAATTAATAGTGCGAAAATAAAATGATAATGAAATTTTAACGCGACCTATAATTTTTTGAAAGTATTATTTCCATAATATAATACGCTGCCACGTGAATCGTGAACATCCATCGCGTGACGTAGAATCGGCGCGTATGCGTCGACACATTGTACGTGTCAGCTGTTCCTTCTATACATGTAAAGCACAAAAATCTAATAAACAAATTTTGTTACAATTTTATTTCAACCGAATAAATTCCTTTTCATAAGAATAAAAATCGAGGTTGCATTAATATTACAGCAGTTTTTACTAATTGGCAATATCGTATATATTTAATATAAACTGTTATACCGAAACGGAAATAATCGTACATTAGATGTATATGTGTAATATATAGACAAAGCATAGAGATTTCTTACATAATTCTTATTGTAGTCTAGAAGTTGGCATGTGTGGAATAAAATCATGATATAATCATACTTTCAATATTAAATCATAGTTAGGAGAAAATAGTTGTCAAAACAAACTAATTTTACTGTAACGATATAAATAAAATATATAGTAATTAATTACATCTTTCAAGCATTAAATAACAAATGTGAAATCATCAATTTTCCACGGTGACAATTGCGTTAGTTTTATTACGGTGCGAACGATAACCAATCGTATAAAACCGAACGGAAAGACGAAATGAGTCACTACAAATCTTTATGAAAATGCATATTCAGTTTTTATATAATTAGCAGTCTGAACAAAAATATCCGCAATACAATTTTAATCTCTTCTTTTTCCTCGTTTCACAATCGTGCAAAGATAAATTTGAATGTACTTAGTAGAAACTCGTTGATAACGAATGTACTTACAATAAACAGTGATATCTAAATTTACAAGCGTATCTAAGCATACAAAGTCTTAATCATAATTATCTTCCTCAATAAGTTCACTTCATTATCAAGAAATGCTATATATATATATATATATATATGAAGAAATGCTATATATATATATGTTGAAAAATATTCTCTATCGCTAACATTAATCATGTGTTTGTTAGCTTCTTTGAACTATTCTATAATTAATTTCAATTTATGATATATTTGTCAATTTCACATCTACCGGTTTTATTAATATGTTTGAGTTCGAAATTTTATGATTTTCCATGAATACCTTATCTAATACATTACGCGCCACATACGCGCGGCAAGTACAAGATTCCAAGAAACGAAAAAAGAATATAATTTTTATCTTTTTAAAACATTGTGAAATGAAATGTAAATATATACAAAGAAAGTTAAAATACTTAAAAATATAAATAACCTGATAGATAACTAAAAAAAGGAAATTAATTACTCAGACATTATTGTAATAAAAGTATATCAGACAATAGTGATAACATAACTAATCGTGAGCACAATAAAATTTAATTGACAAATAAAATTTTATAACTGATATATACTTTAAGCATATAAAATATGAATTGACGGAATATATGGAATTACAGTGACATGTCAAGTAAATATATGGACGAAAGTTTAGAAGAAGGCTCTAGATTCCAACAACATTATTGTATAACGTTGGGTGTGGGGCCTCTGTGGTGGTCCTGATGTGCCCCATGCCGCATTGTCTGTATCTACAGTCAACACAGAGAGCCGCGGCGTGGGGATCAAGCAGAGTCAGCTCTCTGTGAGCTCCCACATTGTTCAAGTACGTATTTACAATTATTATATTAGATGAAAATATTTTTCTACATCATTATACTATTTAAAGTATTATTATATTTTCTATATTTAAATTTTCTCTATATTTGTTTATAAGGTTTATATGTATAATTCCAATCATGTTACTAGGAGGATGAATTATTAAAAGCTGTGCGAAATAGCGAATCATTACGCTTGACATTTACTTTACATTTGACGGAAAGCACATCCGTTGAATGGGAAACTGTAGTATGGCGTCATTGTCTTTACATCCGTGTGCCAAGCTGCCTTTTACCCGAAGGTTCGAAAGAAGGTTTCGTGTCTCTCCTGGAATACGCTGAAGAAACATTACGATGTACAAGTATCATCATTTGTCTGCGTAAAGACAGAGCGGATCGAGGTACTTGTCGTCAACCGTTCTTTGACTCCAATGAAAATGATTATGAGGAGAAAAGCTTCTCGTCTAAAACACTTTGTTGTTATGGTTTAGCAATGCTGGTTCGTACCTTCATGTTTTTGGGCTTCACTGTACTACCGCCGACTCACTCCTTGGTACCACCAGGCAGTGATGCTGGCAATCTCTACATGCTCTATGCCATCGAGTAGTCAACCAGAAGCTCGACTTTCTCTTTCAAATTTAACGCACAGGTATTTTTTTTTGTTTTTGTTTTTGCGTAAATATTATCACTTTAATCAGTCCTTTTTTTGTCGATCTAAGCTTTTAAGCTTTACTATTTTCAAGTAACTCTTATCGTTTTTCTATACTTTTTTTTCTTTTTTGCCTTTTTCTTAATTACAGGGGCTAACAAGTACATAAACGGAAACATATACGTTCTACAACCATCGGGACGAAAAATAAATTACAATCCAAAGGTTATATACAAATAGTAAACGGAATTTCTTTCTTTTCTATTTTCTTTGCTAGTTTATGTTATTTACTACTAAGAAAAATCGCCAGTTTAGGATTTCACGAAAAAATATATAAAAATTCAAAATTCTCATTTCGCAATTCGCTATGAACATAAAGTAAATTATTGTATTAGAAATTAATGACTTCGAAAGATGTAAAGTATGTAAAATATGTCAAAAATAACATTTTCAGCACTATACAACCTTGGCGTTAAATTTAAAAGATATCTTTATATGTATACGTACGTACATATATATATATGTAGAGAGAGAGAGAGAGAGAGAGAAAGAGAGAGAGAATGAGTGTGAGAGCGAGAGAGACATGAAGATGTATGGAGAAAAACGAAAAAATACAGAACAAACCGAAACTGATAGTCGGGTATATGTAGTTCGCCAACATAACAGGTTGCGGGCGGAAATGTCGATTCATTCTCTTGAATACAATGTTAAGATCATATGAACAGCTGACGAAGCTTCCCACGTAAAAAATTTGACGGTATCAAGGCTTAAAAGTTACATAAACCTATGAAACGTCAAATTATAAAAGAAATTTACTACTAATAAATCTCAATGTTAATTGTATCAAATTGGATTTTACCGCGTTTTATTCTGTATTATTATACATTTTTAAAATCATTTGTAAGTATTATTCTATATACACATATACAGATATTTTATATATGTAACGATGCGCAACTAGTGTTTGGTTTGTCTTAAATAATTAATTTTTGTTTAACTTGTATTTTTTACATGATGTATACAAATTCATTACTTTCCCAATAAAGATTAGTTTAAATAAAGCATCAACTTGTGATACGATTTATGAAACTTTGATATCATTCTGTATCTATAATGAGATGTGCAAACATAATTCTAAACATAATCCCAATTAAAAGATATATTTATAATATTTAAAATATTTCGTTAAAATGTTTACTAAAACAATCAATTACACACTGGTAGCGATCGTTGTAATCGTAACTAGGTCAATATTTTCTTTTTGCTTTATTATGTTTAGGTATTTAAATAATATTTCTAATGGCAATGATTGTAATTATAATTATAATCTTTGGTAATCTGAATCAATTAACATTGTGGAGTTTGTTTTAGTAAATGCGTTCTTTAGTGTTGACTTGATAATAGATGACGTTAAATGACGTAAAACAAGTGTTAATAACTTGCTAGAAATATAGATAAGTACAGAATAATGAATTAGTATACGTTAACGCAAATAGTTTACGATTTTTCTTGAGTTTTCAATTGAAAATAAAACTCTCTGCGTTCTATTAACTAGTATTGTATACTGTATTGATATAGTTGATTACGTGGAGATACATGTATGTTACATTTATTATTGTGGAATTACCGAAAACACTCTTGCTAAATAAAACTTTAGAAAAATGCATAAATTTTGTACTTCGTTCTATATCAGAAGAATTAAAGAAAAAAATTAACTTTTATATGTATACCTTTGTATATACAATGTCCACACACGCACATAAAAGTAGTGCTCGAGTTCCCACTTAACAGAAGCTCCATATCCTCACTAACCCGTTCCTGTAACTAGTTTCATTGTGATAGATGACGTCGAAACTCTGCATTACGTATATTAAACAAACTTTTCTCTGTATCTTACTTGTACTCAACGCTTTTCACTTTAACTCGAAATTTGAAACGTATTGAAAGTCTAGAAAATCAAAGAAATAAATTCCTGGAATATATTTTTCTGAATAGCTACAACGATAAAATATCGAGTTTTTGTAGCTACGCAACATTACTATATAAAGAATTATATACTTAGATACACGCTTTAAACTTGTAATATCTTCTCATGTAATAATAATTTATTATTTCATATAAAGGTACAACTCAGCAATATAATCGTATTAATAATATTGATACAACATAATTCAATGATTGTGTTATTGTATTATTATTGTAGTATTATTAGCAATGTTTCTAAACAATACAGATTGCATGTCGTATATAAAGTGTTGGTGACATAAATTATGTTCATTGAACAATTTTTAGTCTCTAGTTTCTTTAATGGAAATAACAGAATACGAAAATAAGCAATAAAAATGAAAACGAATGTATTGATACATGATACAATATCGATACTATTTATAAGGTTCACTTCCATTTTATTATATTTTATAACATTCTTATTCAAGTAACTTGTTATCTCGTACTAATTACACAGATGTAACTTAGAACGATTTGAAATATTGGATAATTCTCTAAACAGTTATACAACTTATCATCTACGACGCCTAATTAATTCAAAAACTTGTACTTCACTTCGTTTTATTTTATAGTAAATTAGTCCTTTTGATGTCAATATCAATTTCATCTGAGTTATTTTTTGGTACCAAACCTAAACTGTTTAACATTCCGGATGGTGCTGTATCCTCAACCGGGTAGCCAGACACTTTGTTACATTTAATCAAATGGGTGGCTAATTGATTTCCATCGGTTGTTGCATAACCGCATGAACATTGCATCTTTTTATTTAATGGAATATTAATAAGAGGAGAAGGAACTACCAAACTGGTCATCGGTCGTTCGTTATGAATTTGTTGTTGATGTTCCTTAAACGCACGCCAACAACAAGTTACGTAGCGACACAATTGGCATATTTGTTCGCCTGGATAATGATCTTGTTCATCTATATCCTCTTCGCATTCTTTACAGGATAGATGTTCAATTGGAACGTTCACCGTAATTGGACCAGTGATCCATTTTTTAACTCTTTCATCGTGTGGTAATTCCGTAACTGGACTATCGATTTCAAATCGTCTATTTTGAAATCGTTGTTTTGAAATCATTATTCCGTTATTACCAACTGAATACGGAACAACCTTTGTACTAGACACAGAGTCATGCAATTGCCTTTGATGACTTTTTAATGAACTTTTCTGATTAAACCAAAGACAACATCTGGAACATTTATTTCCACGTCCTTGTTCCCTTCTGATAACATGTCTTTGCATATGTAATAAGAATGCGTGAACGCTGGTAACATTGGGGTTGCCTTCTTTTGCAAAATCTATTATTTTTAAACAATAAGGACACTGTAACCCTTCGCCCTTTTCATGAACACGATAGAAATGATCAATAGCGTCTTTATGACTGGAAGTACGATAACCGCAAATTTCGCATCGGTAAGGCATCTCCGAAGGACAATGCATCGACGATAAGTGATTAATTAGGAGACCAGTGTTCCCGAATTTTTGTTCACAAATGGCGCAAACAACCATGTCACTGTCAGAATGACCAAAAGTGCTGTGTGATTCCGTAACGTGTGTGATCATCTGATGTTGAGATGAAAATGCAGTGCAACAATACCGGCATACAGGAGAATTTGATTGTCCGGGTACTTGTGGTGGCACATGGCCAATAGTGTGTTCCATTACATCTGTATTTGAACGCAATATTGCAGCGCAAAGAAAGCATTTAAAATATAGGGAACTTTTATGTTCTTTTAAAAGAAGAGTTTTATCACCTTCCATAGTAGCATAGTAAAATTCTTGCAACTGTATCTGATCGTTTTTACATTCCTTATCTGTTTCTCTGATACCTTTCGAATCGTAGATGGCTTTTTTCACCTCGGGTTCTGGGCTAATGGCTGTTGTTGGATTTCTCTTTCGTCCCCTCTTCGGACCAGGTTTCGCTGTTTGAACGGAAGGCAATGTTTCTTGTTGTTTCATGTTGCTACTACTTGGAATCAAAACTTCGCAGCCCGAAAAAAAATCTTCTTTATTTATCGTCATAAGCGGTGTCAATGGTGGTGAATTCGTATTTGAGTAAGACCAGTTATGAAACGGATTAGCACCTATCTTATTCAAACGATCTATGAGACTTTCGTTTGATTCGATTCCAGTTTGCTCTGCGATATGTTCGATAATGTTGTCAAATGCTCGGGCAGCAGTCGTTCCGTACATTTCTCTCCATACTAATTCGTCCAAAAATTGTTGTATCATTTGTCTACTAAGCAAACTAAGAGTATTTTGAAACATTCTCGGGACAATTTTTCTTAAATATTCCATAATGTGATAATTGCTCATAAAATTTCGGGGACTCTGATCAGAAAATGCTGACTGTGTAACATGATTAAAACCCATTTCTTCAAGAGTGCTTTTATCAACGGTGAAGTCGGTCATAATTTTCGTATCCGGGTGTACCCACTCCTTCAATGGGTGTAAAATATTATTGAACCGTCGTTTATACGACCTATCACCATCTTGCACCGGATCACATGCTCTTAATCTTAAATCAAGTGTGGCATAATGCAATACACCAAGCACTTCGACTTTAACTTGTCGTAAATTTCCGTCCTGCGATGTTGTACCTAAGCTAATTACACCAACTTGTATCACGGAATTTTTACCTCCCATTTTACGAAATTTATCGCAAATTGCGGCAGTACAAACACTACGTAAATGTGTATAAAAATTTTTCACATATACATTTGATACCTTCACCCACGAAATAACATTTTGAACATTTGTTTGACATGCCCAATGATAAATTAATTTTAAAAGAATGGTAGGTGTATATGTAGCACCCTGAAAAATTGAACCGGAAAAGAGGGAAACAAAACGATCTGCACAACATTCTGAAATCCAAACGTATCCTCCCGAATATGGAAATGTACCGGGATCACTATACATTCCTAATTTCAATTTCCTCTGATAATTATTATTATGTTGCGTACAAAATTGTTCAGACTTTACCAACCCTTGCTGTATCAACCATTCAGCAAACTTTGTGGCCGAGTACATGAGTACACTCTTGACTTTCAAATCTGAAACGTACATTAATAATTTATATAAAGAAAAGGGTGGCAACCGATAATCACACCCATGTTAATAGGTACCTAACTCCGATCTTTCTTTCTGAGCTACTATTGGCGCGATATCCTTTGTACGAAGATTCGGTCTGGCTACGATGACCAACGAAGGAAATGTCCTGCCTCCGTTTATTTTGTTGAAAGTTACTTCCTTTCCATCTGGAAGATTCTTCTTCGCTTCGTCAATTTGGTCGCAAGCTAAAGTGAAAGATTATTGGAATTAAAGCAGAAAAATTCTATTTATCTACTACATTGACTGCAAATAAATTATCTCTAACGTCAATTCGATTTCCCAGTCAATACAGAGCAATCAACGTGACAATCATAAAGAGATTAATTCCACATAAATTCTTCCTCTAACCTGCACTTTTTCCAACTGATATTCCACCAATACTTGTATGCTCAGTTGGTTTTGCAATAGCCAGTTTTGTTGTTGTTGCCGACACCGTTATCGTTGGTGATACCGTTCCTGTAGTTGTATTTATCGTAGCCGATGTTGATGACACTGTCGGTGTAACCTGTTGTTTACTTACAGTTTTTATTCTGAGATTAGTAACACCTTGTGGGCTGGTTGTAGCTAAAACATTGAATTTAATTTGCAGAAGCTATGTGTCTAGCGTACGTAATTAGCATATAACTAATTTGTAGATGCTTTATATCTTACTGAAGGTATATTTCAAAGTGATCAAATGGTACTTACTTGGTGTAACAACATGTGTCGAGCATCCTAATTTCTGTTTTCCACGAGGTACTAGCGTGGGCTACATGATTAGAGTAAGATGGGATCAGTTCAACAAAAAAAAAAGTAAAAAAAACTGGTAGTGAAACGATATTTACGCATAACATACTTCCTCTATTATATCGGATTGCTGCACTTCGAGCACTTTTGTTCTGCGTCCGGAACGAGTATACTTATACTGCAAAAAAAGTAAAAAAGAAAAAATAAGTTTTCTTTAAAATAGAACTTGTTAGAGCTTAATAAAGTAATGAGAAACTTTTATACATTTTCCGTTTGAGAATGTGCAATGGTAGATATAGTTGTAGCTGTAGATGTGGATGTTGAATTTGGTGTTAATGTTGAAGTAGGGACTGAACCTGATGAAACATTGGTCATAGAAGTTCCTAAAATTTATTATTTGTTACTATTGGTTTATTGTATATGCAAAATAAACAATCATAAACAATTATTTACCTTGAGGTTGAGCAACGGATCCAAGAATAACTCCCATTCGTGAATCCACAACCAATTGTATGTTACCCTGAGATCCATTTGCATTATTTAATACATTCAATTTAATAGATTGGTTTTTATTTTGATTCTGTAATCAATATCACTTTTTAAAGACATAATGATAATTGTATAATACATATATATATATTGTTTATAATATCCATAACACTTACTACATTGACAATAGGTTGTGAATTATTTTTAACCGTTGCTTGAGCAGGATTTGAAGGCCTGGTATACGAGAAGATACAAACACTGAGTTTGCTAAAAGAGCAGCAATTGCAAAAAGATAACATCTATGTAGAAAATGATACCTACAATGTATATTGATAACCGTTGACATTGCCTGCTTGGCATACCAATTTACCTCCATGATCTTTAACCAATTCCTCCAAGGTGGCAGCAACCTACAGGTATATAAGTGAATAAATTAGAGGAAAATTGAATCTACCATATAAAATTACAAAAAAAAGAGAATTGTTTAAAGAAAACAAATAAAACATACTCTGTCATAATTTTCTTTGAGTTCTAATCGTAACACTAACTGTGCTTCACTGAGGGGCTCTTCTGAACATTCCAAATTTAAAGTCATGTGAGGTGGTCGACTGTTCGTTATTGAACGCGTAATCAGTCGTGTTTTCGGCATTTTTGTGGTATGAACAATTTTTTGACAATGTGCAGAACTGCCTACAGGGAGTAACATACATTTAACTTCAGTAAAATTTTACTGTATGTTTTTGCCTGCTTTTCCGCAAGGAACGTTAACAATATCTTCACACTTTTCAGACTAAAATGGGTTTCATACTAAAATAATGAGTGAACTGTTGCTGGGTTTTCTATACATGTAACTTCGTTTATGTGATACCATCCGATCGACTCAAAAATGAACTATGATGGCGGCGTCACCGGCGTCGCCATAATGAAACCAGTGACAATGATGAACAGCACTGCACAACACGTTCAATGCTGTTGTATTAACGAAAGTGATAACGATAACATAATAATGATTAAAGCAGCGACTATCCGAAGATAACCAGATAATGGATAGAATCACAATGGCGAAAATATAAGTTACGAGCAACACCGGCGACCTCTGTGATGGATAGGAAACTTAATGGAGGCGTGGCTTAGATTTCAGTGCACCAATCATATAGACAAGTGTTGACACTCGTATATCAAAAGCATAAAAGAAATCGTCCAAAAATTGAGTCGTGAAAAATCAACATGGAAGACATGAAGGTTTATGCTCTGTGTTGATGCATAACATGCTATAAGTGTCTCAAATAGAAACAGGACACTCTATTCACTTCTATCTGTCTCGCAAGAACGAGAACTCTGTTGTTTTCCATGTTGATTTTTCATAACTCAATTTTCGGACGGTTTTCCCTAGCGAGTGTCGAGATCTATTTATTATATGACCATGCTCTGGTGGTAAGATGGCAAACTACTGAACGTAGGTCCTTTGGTCTTTCTGTTCATTTATTTAAATCAGCTGATTTATCTATATTCCAAATAATCGCCAGCTTCTAATAATTAAGAATTTTTTTAATTAAAAAAATGTTCTCTATGATCTGTTCTATTTAATCTTTTCTCTCGTTCAGAAGCTTGCACGGCTGTTGATGTACTTACTAAGCTGTGTTTTAATTAAAGAACTCGGGAGATTGACTGATGGGATTGCTGTGTTTTTTAAACGACGTATGCGACTATCTAGAAGAAAAAATGTTGGTAAATTCCTGACACGACTTTTAAAAAATTGTGAATTTTATCTCCAACTCTATAAATAATTACAATAATACTTACTTGATGGGATAAAATCTTCCTTTGTAAAGTGTAATGAGCATACTCTCATAGACGATGATACACTCTTGCCCATTTTTAGAACTTTCACCCATGCACTGTAGCGGTCAATAATTTCCTCCTCATTTAATTTGTTTTTTAATTTAACTAAATTTTCATTTTCACGGGGAAAATGATAAAAACGGACAGTGTCATGTTTACATGCACGACTGTTACAACCGTACACACAGCAATATACTTTACTTTTATTTTTTCTGGCAGAAAATTCCATTTTAATTTTTATAACTGCTTAAATAACTATCTGTCTCTTATTACAATAATCAATTTAATCAATTTAAAATCATTAAATAAATTTAAAAGCACTCGTTTTTCACAACGTGTCCATTCAAACATTGATGATCATATGAAATAATATGGATACTGGATACTCGACCTACTCTCAGTAGTTTAGTTTTGCTGTCACTAGTTGGCGTATCAAATTTTCAGTTTCCTATGGTTATGCAGAGTACATACGTATTTACATAAGTAAGTAAATGCATACATATGTACTTGTTAAATTAAAACCAAATTTTTAGCATAAATTATTCAGATAAATTTATTACTTAGATACTACTACGACTCATAATAAATTGTAATTATCTTTTCGACATTTTGTCATTAAATCTTATACACATGACTATATCAGGATATGTATACAATATACATACATATACATAATAAGGAACTGTTTGCCCAAGTCACGGAACATTTTAGTTATTTTCTTTGAAATTAATTAGGATTATTTATCTGGGTAGATTCCGTGTACTACTCTGTATTTTTCTATAAGTCTACTAGTATCATCTTAACAAAGATATGTTATGTACTTCGTAATTATACATTTATTAATTCAACGGAATTGCGATGGAAATATATAATGTTCATAAAGTATATTTCTATCTCGAATTTGTTATTTGAAAAAAAAATAATTGTTACTGTTATTATCACCTAAAGGAAATTCTGATAATGGCTAAAATCATGTAATATAAGAAAGAAAACACTATAAATGTTGTATGCGAAAACGGCAATGAGGATAGGTTTCTTTTTTTATTGAAAGATTCTATCACTGTAGTTTCCATGACTCCTTAACGTTAGGATTATTGGTAGAACAGTTTGGTGGTGATGTTTCGTGGAAGTAAATTACTGGCCAATGACGAGCGGTATATAATGGTGATTGGCGATAACTTGTATGATCCACTGCAAAATGATATGGATAATATGTTTCGCTACAAGGTCTCCATTGATCTTCGTTGGGACCCACATAACACCTATAAGATTGTTTAATTAGTTATTTATTTATTACTAGACTATGAATCTCTGCAATTTCATATTTTTATTAGAGAACTTTTGTACTATAACTTTTAAAATTTGGATTATGTTTGTATGGTTTACAATTAATGATAGAAAACGAAGAAAAATGGAAATAAAATGTAATTAACTCAATCGATATTAATCGTACCAAGGATGATGATATCCTTGTGAAAATCCACATTGATGACTAGGTTCGCAGCAGTAATCCCAATTACCATATTCATTTTCAATTTCACAAGACCAGAATCCAGTGATCTCATTTCGTTGACAGACGGTGCCGTTTTTGCAAGGAGAACCGTTTACCGTATAACGTCGAGATGGGGGAAGCTGGTTTGTTGCTATTCAAATAAAATTAATAGATAGCTATGTTAATGTAGTTCAACCTATAACTCATTGGCTTTCCTTTTTCATCTATACTAAGAATAATTATCATTAATGATTTATGTCGGTCGAGGTTTAGCTATATACAAACGCGTGCGCTTAAGCCTAAATATAGTGTAATTTTAACGTAAAAGTAACTGAAATTTTTTTCGAATACTTGAAAGCGAGGGCCAACGATTATGTACAAGAAAAAATTATTCAGAATGTCGACTTTGACAACATAAGGTCATCGAAATACTTACAATGGAAAAAGTTAAGTCCATATTCGAAAGTACCAGGTTCAGGAGGGGATGTGTTGTCACCACTAGCTAACTTATGTTTGTAATCGTGTTCATCAGGTCGAAATTTATTTCTCCATCGAGTGGGATGATAGGAAGCTGGCTCATGAGGGTGATGTATTTCGCTCTCGGGTGTTCTTTGAGCATTCGGATAACCGAACTCAGGAGGATGTGACTGATCGTGATTTTCAAACGTTGGTGCATTTGTCGTATTGAAAGCATTCGCGATTAAACCACAATATGGATCAAAATCTTTCCATGTATATAATGTGTGATCATTATCGTGAACATAGTCCAGATTTGGCCTTAGATCTCGTATCGATATGTCGCTTAAAAAACAGTTACTCCGTGTATTATCGATAGTAATGCTACGAATGAAATTAATCATTATTGTACGATACTTTTTCAACACTATACATACTTATACTAATAGACTGCGGATGTTTATGCAAATTATTATGTGTACCTGGTTTTATGGGCACGACTCAAGAAATGGAATCCAAGCAAAGATTTATTTCACCTACTAAATGTTATCATGATTACTATACTTTGGATATTTTATAGCGGATGTCACTGTAATCGTGCTACAACCGGACAAAGAGTGATTTCTCATTCTTTGCATTCTGGCATTTTTCAATTTCCCCTAAATGCATAAGTATTCGCAGACTACATATTAATACTCACCGAAAGTGAGGTACTCACATGTAATTAAACGACATACAAGGTACCACACCGGCGTTTCTCATCGTCGAACACCTCCGACGGCAATCCTGTTTTGTAACAGCTCGCATCGAGGAAATCACTGCGTGAGACATTAATTTGCATGGTCTATGATATTCAGAATAACAAAGTTCGTCCATGTGCGATTGAGAGGATCCCTTGTCGTAGGAAGTAACTGCATTCGAATTTGATAGGGACGAAGGATGCGTTTCGCAACCATAAGATAATGTATTTCTTTCATACAACTCAGCACCATCCATATCTGGCATATCGATAGGATTTATTTCTTCTGCCGGCCAATCGCTTAAGAAACAGTTAGGCGATACGCGTTCATGACTGTACACTTTGTGATTGTCCATCGCATATTTGAAAACGAAACTTCTACAAACAAATTCTTGCGACGTGGTGCATGCAAATTGACATTCTCCAAAATCACTAACAAATATCGATTTCTTCATCACATCCATCGGCATGGTAAATCCACTTCGGATCCTCGAGAAACATTCTTCCAAAGGATATCGATTTGTTGACTTTTTTAAGTAGCAGTTCTTAGCATCTGACGTTAATACGTAGGTATCGTAATCGCGATTTGGTTCAAGATCCGTATAAAAATTTAGATCCTGATAGGAACGATCGCTTAGTAAACAGTTATCAGTAGGATTCGTGGTTGCCACGTTGCATCTATATAGATACATAGAATAAAATTAATAACATAACATAATTCGAAAGGTGACCTCGACGTTCTCTAGTGAGAACGAGGTCACTGATGTTCAACTACGACGGAGTTGTTGAATTTTAACGTTTGATGCGACAAGAGCAGCTAAACATGCAGTGATTTGCGAAAGTATTTGATCAATTACCGTATTTACAAGTTTCTCGTGTTATTCAATATTTATTAAATTATTTATTATTTGATTTATTTAATCGTTATTTGGCGTTATATTTATTTCAAATAAAAAATGCCCAACCCTTGGGTACCAGTATAAATTCTTCTATTCTTTCGCTTACCTATAAGCAAAGCTTTCGCAAGAGAAACTTGTTTCATTGGTACAAAACTCTTCGCATTGTTCAAAATCGTGTGCCGCGCAAGTCTTTCGTAAGACGCTTCTGCTTAATTTTGAACCTGAAGCAGCTTTCACTGAACATTTTCGTGTCATTTGTGATGTCTCGTGTTTTTCATAATATGGTTCCTTTGGAACGGACACGTAATTATCATTATAGCCGAATGCACTGCCGTAATTGTACAATTTCCCATAAAATTGCTCGTTCTCGTTAGGAATGGAATATTCCTGCGTCAGAGGATGGTCTAATCGTGAATTGGGGAAACGTGGCGATTTTGCATCAAAGTATCCTTTATCGTAATCAATGCGAGAGTTGACAAAGGTATTGTCGTTAATGATGTGGGGATTGCGAGACTCCGATTCTTTCCAGTTGCGATTCCAATTCAAATCATGATAACGAGACGTAAAACCTATTTCGTTCGAAATAAAAATAGTATTTTCATTAATAACGAGAAAAATATGATAGATTATTGTCTCGTTTGTGTACTTTGTCTTATATTACTACTCTCCTCCAATTACATCGTAATCGTATCGTATCATAATCTAAATAGAATTATTTACCATGAGGCTGTTCGTAATGAAATGGTTTGCCAGATCGTGCGAGACCATTTGAAAAATCATAAGCTGATTCGCGATATAGCGGATAATTCTCTTTATAGATCGAATGATCTGTGTGCACGAAATCTTTATTCGCATTTTCACGATCCAACCATGTGTTTTGACTATTTTCTCGAGAACTTTTTACATAGCTTTTCCAACGTGGTATACCGTTATCATGCCATGCTGAGGAAGGGCAATTGTCAACCTTCTCGTAATAATCGTAATAAGAATCAATCGAAAAATGTTCATCGGTATCCATGCGAAAATATGGTGTCGATGTCAATTCGCATGTGCACTTTGAATCATCGGTCCTACGTCTTCAAATTACAGGAAAATGGTATTATAATCCATAGTTGAATTTTGTTATCGCATATAGTTTTTTTAAAAACCAATTCAATAACACTACGATATTCTATTGCACGCAGCTACGATGATTATAAAAAGATAAAATCATTGTACCTCGATTTATCCCTAATTTTGTAATTAAACTGCATCTTGTCAAAAATAAGCAATTGTATATAGAGACATTTTCACATACCTATGATTAAAACCTTTACACACAAAAGTCTTTTCGTAATCACATGCTCGACAACAATCCTGTAGATTTTCACAATTGACGATACGCTCGATGAATAATCCCATCAT
Source organism: Bombus terrestris (assembly GCF_910591885.1). Taxonomy (NCBI): domain Eukaryota; kingdom Metazoa; phylum Arthropoda; class Insecta; order Hymenoptera; family Apidae; genus Bombus; species Bombus terrestris. Next base: position 12,124,943 of record NC_063281.1, on the reverse strand, counting down.
TTTCTTGCCAGGTTGCAGCTTTCGATGACAAATTATAACTAAATTTTTGAAACATATTTATTTAATTGTAAGCTATACATACACCTATATCACATGTAACATTAACAGATCGTAATACGAGAACATTTGCGTAACGTTTACTAATAAACAAATATGTAAAATCCTAGCATTAGGATTTGGATAATCCAATGTCGTATCATTGTAAACTTACGTGGAAAATCATCGTTATTACTTCTCTTCGAGATCGTTGAACTATGAATCGTACGAAGAAGAAGCAGTGAGATAAAGAGACTCCAAAACCACGATTTTGTAAACATATCTGCTTCTGTTTCTTTAATTATTAAAACCGACACAGCCAATTTAGAAAGCCTCCCTTTTCTTAGTCGAAATAATTAAAGTCGTTGTACTTTTTGCCACGATGATTTTCGTAACAAACACAAAAATATTAATTTTCGTGATCATACTTCCTTCATAAATCTTCTTCAACTTCTTCTAACTATATCGAGCTACATTTATTACGTATTAACGGTATTATTGAGTATCAACGGAGAACACTACACCCTTCAAGAGATACCGAACATGTGTAAAATTGTATACGATGGAAACAGCAAAACGTGTAAAAAGTAATGATGAAATTGAAGTCCAGCATGGTTTTATAGAAAAGTGAGTGCTTCGGATGTAATAGTGGGAGGAAATATTCGCACGTTGGAGGAGGGACATCACGATGATTTCTAAAGGTTGTTTGGAAGAATTGGTTTCTTAATATGCAAATACAACGATTGTCTTCACAAATACAGCGAGGACCGTAAGTATCGAGGCATCTATTGATATTTATTACAAATTGAATGCTTCTCACTGCTTCTATCTTCTAGTTGTTTTATTATTGCACTGCCAATATTTATATAAATTCATATATTCATGTCTCGTTCATTAAACGGAGGAAGTTAGTCTTATGCTATGATATTGAATTTCTTCGATATTATTTATCGAATTTTAAAATTGTATTATAATTTTTGATAGAGTCTGTGCACAATTCTATATGGAATTCTATATGGAAGATACTTTTTACTTGCCATTTTGTTTCATTATCAATTTACTATTAATTTTTCATACATTAAAATTATGTCACTTTAAAACTAAGCAAGCTCTATTATTTACGTCCTTCGAGATTCGTCAAGGATACAAGATGCTATTATTTCAGCTAGCTCGATCATTCTAATTGTAGTATGATTCGAAAAAATTGGTCATTTACATATACATTCAGTACTTTTTTGTCGATGAGCCATCGCTTCTAAGAAAATAGAACCTTATAGCACGTTTATTTATATTGAGCAATTATTATCACGTAAAATAGAAATGTTTAGAAATCATAGTAACGATAGTTGCTTAATTACACTATCAAAAATGTATTTATTAGTAATGTATTTATGCAGCGTATATATATATATATAGTGGGGCATAAAATATTGCAACTTACCGAAAGGTGTTGGCGATGTTTCTTTATTTTTGTTTCCAATAATATCCAGAACACTACGGTTATTGTCCTCGGAAAGAAATCGTTGATCGTGATTAATAAGCAAACCATAGCTACCAATGCGTCCATGATTCGTCATGCCATTTTTGTTTCTTGAAATTTCAGAAATATATCATTTTACATAATTTCTTTAAATTGTTACGTTCGATGCACTGTAGATTACTGATCACTAAACTGTGGATATTTTCTTTGCCGATGGTAAATATGATTTTCTATCGTTGAAAGTAAAGATAGAAATGAAAAGGGGAATTACCTCGAAGATGTTAGCGTATTATGTGGTACTAATACCGAAATTGGTTCTGGTATTAATTTTGAGAAAGGATTATCATTATTTACAATGGATCCCTTGCTAATAAGCTTATTTGCTTTCGTTGAACGATTTTCATCTTCGCGTACGAAACTTTTATAGAAACGGTCAAAATCGCACCATATCGAATCCCGTCGTTTTTTCGCGTAAACATCGTACTCCTGATCGGTTTCTAAATTTTCTAATGCCGGTATCTGTCGGCTGATTAGACAGGTACTGTTACCCTTTACACCAACGCTAGAAAGAAAAAGAAAGTGAAAGAAAGGGAAGATAATATCGATTGGTAAAATGCCACGGTGGCTCGATAAAATGTTGCGTTGATTTAAACAATTTTTTCGCCATATCGACGATATCCCGTACCCAAATGAAAACGCATTGCAATCGTGCTTCTTTCCTAAGCAATCTTTTTCACATTCCGTTAAACTCATGGCATTAGTTCGTGACGCGATGTCCATTTCGGGTAACTTAGAACCAATGGATATCCTTGTAAAACAATCTAAATCAAAAGATCTATTTTTATCGTTACAATATTTATAACAGAAACACATTTTCTACGAATACGTTTTACTATACGAATTACCATTCCCGGTAGGTGTTAAACGATTATCAATCGTAAGACACAGAGTATGTGAACATTGTCGAAGAATACTGAAAATTTGGAACACGAGTGGCAAAGATATATAAACCGGTCTAAACATTTTAGCATCGGTCTAACGAATGATTATAATTTGCTTGTATTTTTGGTCGAAGGATTAATCAAATAAACATTCGATCGGTTAGAACGGCAAATAACCGGATTCACTATTGTTATAAAACGTAATGACATTATCGATAACGCGGCCATACATCTTACACTAGATACTTTAATCGAAATGAGATAGTTTTCTAGTTAGGTTTCTGTAACATTCAACGATCTAAACTTGACTGAGAATACTAACGAACAGTAATGCTCTCTTATACAAAATGTAAAGAGTGTTCTCCAAAGCCGCTATTACGTTAGAAACGTTTCTCTGCCCGTTGCTTCTCCTTCTTCTGTTGCGGATCTCTACTCATAGACACGAAGAAACTCTTTCAATGTGCACTTGCGGCACATTGTTCTCCTGGTTACATGTACATCACGATGTTCAAATAACGCGCTCCTTTCTTCTCGCGTTTATTCACGCGACTTGGTCGCGCAGAATGAACGCCGCTAATTGGGTTACTCGCACAATACAACTTTACGCTGCAGGTACATACCTGAAATGAAATTAAGGATGCAGGATTTATGTAATTGATTAAATTTATCCTCTGATATACAGCGGCTCGCAAAAGTATTTCAACGCTTATAGAAACTTTTTATAAATATATTATGTATCTTATACAAAACGCTTTCGGATTTCATTAACACTGTAACGAATATAGAGCTTTGGAAAAGACGAAATTTACTTATTTATGATAAAAATAATTTCTTGTAAGATTTGTTTTCAAGTTCACATTTGTTTTTCCAAAAATCAATATTCTTAAGTCACGGCATCGTTGCATCAAATGAGCCATACAATTTCAATCGCTTTAAACGATTATCACGTTAAACGGAATCTCTCAAACGAATTCCTTATGCAGTGAATCATCATTACTATGAACTATCTGAGGCATAACGGCATAACCGAAGGTACTGTACTAAAGAAATGCTTATGTAACGGAAGTGAGACGAGTTAAACATAAACAAAGCTGGGATGCGTTACGCTTCGCGAAGCCTGGCCCAAAGAGGGAATGACTCACCTTACCACTATCATTCTGTGCTTATGAGCACAAAATTCCTTTATTTGTTTCATTATGAACATTAACTAGTTACCATGATTAGTACTGAATTACATTAATAAATTTTATACCCACAACTCGTTGAACAAAGAAAAAAATAATTACATTTCTAATTTCATTTCAAATATCATAATCATTTGATGTCGTTATGAGTATGATCACATATATCGTATCAGAAGTACTCAATGTGTCATAAAGAGCATCAAATACTTTTTATTTTTATTAAAAATGTATTAAAAATATTAGATATATAAGAAAGACAGACATAGTTATAGAAAAATGTACAAATGACATATATTTTCTTAAATCAAATAAGAATCTGCGCATTGATTCGTGTTCGTATTTATGCACAACAGGAAGGTTGTGATCTTATCTTAAATCGTTATCGAGAAATAATTACAAAGAACATATCATTCCATATTCATAAAATCATTGAAATAAGGTATCGGAAGAAGGCTAGCAACAGGCATAAGGTTTCTCTTGCATTCCGTGAGCGATACTAAGGCGTTGAGCACTTTCCTCGATAATCGGTGTACATAATATGTCTATATCGTTAGGATCTAAGTTTGTCGATTCGTATACTCTTATTGGTGTAGAGTTACGATCGGTTGAAGATAATCCAAGGAGACCTCTAGCAACGGTTAAGAATACGTTCTCAATGCCTTCGCCTTGAAGAACCGACGTTTCATGATAGCTTGCACCAATTTTCGTAGCGTAAAGTCTACCCTCCTCCGCATTGACTTGCCGCTTTTCTATTAAATCCGATTTGTTTCCGATTACTACTAATACCAGAGTTTCTTCCACGTTTCTTCGAAGTTCTGTCACCCATCGTTTCATTGCTGCAAACGTATTGTACTGAGTTAAATCAAATACCAACATAGCTGCATTAGCATTTCGATAGTACATTGGTGCCATTGATCTGAATCTTTCTTGTCCTGCTGTGTCCCAAACCTATATCCCATAAAACAAATAAAGCCATGCAGTATTCAGCTCTAATAATTTAATAAAGATATCTTTGAAAATTCAGTATATTATATTCTATTTTGTCTCGAAAGTGTTTATACAAATTCTTAAGCAACATAATTTATAATAATTTAATAAAGATATCTTTGAAAATTCAGTATATTATATTCTATTTTGTCTTGAAAGTGTTTATACAAATTCTTAAGCAACATAGGAAGCTATTTAACGTGTTCTAACAAATAGAAACATAGAGAACAAAGAGAAATAATTTTATATTTATCGTTGTACCCGTAGCATTATTCCTGTATCTTGTATATTTAACTTGCAATTAAAAAACGATGCTCCAATTGTAGGATTCACCTGACTGTTGTACGTTTTCCCAATATAACGCATGATCATGCTTGTCTTACCGACACCTGAAAAATTACAAATTAGAATTAGGTGGTATTACAAAGTAGTTTGAGCATATCAACGTAAACAATAGACTAACCTAAATATTCTTTAATAAAGCTATACAAGGTTATACACGGCTTCGAGGAATAAGCGTATATAGGTATAGACACGAAATGTAGAACGAAAGAAAATGAAAAATGTAAAATGTTTATTATTACGCAGAATTTACCTTGTGAACCCAAAACGACTATCTTCGCCTCTATCTTCATTTTCTATGTTAAAGAGCAATACATAATGACACAGCTACCTTCCATTTTCACTTATCCTAGAAGTAATTAATTCAACAACAAAGTGACTTTTGTCATATAACGTATAATCTGGCAAGACAATTACTAAAAACGCTTTTTGGAAACTGTAACAAAGTTTCAAATACATAATAACAATCAGCGAATAATGTTAAAATGTGGTGTATACGCTATATAAAATCCAGATACTACATTACCTGCTTTTATAAGATGACAATATTTCTATCCAGATACCGAAGTACACACTTGAGAAGTGAGAAACACGTTGAATTACGAATCATATTTCAATTGCACAAATAGATTTATCTATTGAACAAAACACAGTATTACGGCGACATCTATTATCACTGGTAACAACTAGCACTTTGCCTATTCCTATATCTTTAATTTTCTATTTAACTACTTAAATGATAATATACCGACCAACGCGTAGAAAAAGCAATAAAACTTAGTTGTTATCGATGAAGGATAAAATAGAGAATATCTGTAATACCGACTTTGTAAAGAATTGGAGTGTTATTCGCGCCCTCTGTGATTTACTGCGCCGAATATAGGAAACTATATTTAACTCAATTGTCAAGAGCGATAAAATCAATATGTGCATACATACACAATTTCACGGAAAGATCTTTATTAAACTTTTGAAAAGAAAATCTATCGATGTCGATAACTTCGTTTTACGGCACACCGAATTTTTAATATCGTTTTTTATAATATACGATAGTTTTTGGCAAGTAAAGTCCAAAAACCTTACGCCCTTAAGGAACGCGGCTGATTCATCCAAAAGTTATTATTTATTTCGGTAAACCGTGTAAATTTTCTATACGTAACTTTTAAATAAATTATACGTACATATATCATGTTCTTCCCCTGTAGTCTCCGTACGATACGAAGTACCAGTTAACGTAAAATCTGTTTCTTAAAATACTCGAGCAAACGATGCTTCGTTGATTTGGACAGTTTTTTGGTATTTCCTGTACAAGATCAACGATAATCTAATAAACAGCGGTGCTATTTCAGAAGGCGGTTCTCGTTCCTCCTTCTATGTTTCCGACGCCATTTTACATTGATTACGATGCGGTTAGCTCCTTCCAATTTCCCACTGTACTATACGTAAAGCGAGTACTTGTTCGGTTCCTTTAGTGCTATCCCTTCTCGGTGTTTGTTCGCTTTATACACAATATACAACCTTCGTACTCATTACTTGCCTCTCCTTTTTATCTTCCTCTCGTTTCTCGTTATGTTCTCGTTTTCGTTGTACGAATTGAAAATCAGAAACGCGCGAGTCAAGATTTCGCCAATTTGAATTCAATCGCACTTATTTTAACTTTTATTTTATTTCAACCTTATCGACACTTCGGTTCGACGATTCGATTAATCTCGCGTTCGGTAAAAATGTGGCTCGTACGGCGCTCACTTTTGTTCTCGACACCTCGATTGATCGATAAATAGCCGGTTCACGGTAAAGTGAAATGTGAATATCACGTGACAAGTATCAGCTCGCAGCTCATCCAATAGGTCGCATCTCGTGATGCTCTCACTCTGTTTCTCTCGTCCCTGGCATCGTCGTTCTTGAGTTGATTGTCGTAGATCTTATTATCCCCTCTTGTCTCAAAGAGGGACCAAGCTACAACTCGGGGGTGTGTATGCTCTCATATACTCTCTCTCTATTCGTGTTCATCTCTACACGTGTTTGTACGCGTGTGTATGTATACATAGAGGTTAGTCCGACGAAGGGTGAAGTCCCCTTTGTAGCCTTGGGCCAACCTTGTTAGCGCTAATGATGGAATCCGTCGCGAGATCCGCGAACGAGACGAGTCGGATCTTCGATTTCCCGTCATCGCTCGCGCGATTATTCCTTCGTCAGTCGTACAATCGTTTTACGCCACGATCTTTATTCATCAACGAGAATACATAGATCTGCTGCATTGAAATTTCCAATATATAATTTTTAGTAATCCTGTTATGTTTCGATCTCTCTCTTTCTCTCTATCGGATTTTTAATACTTTACGAATCTGTTTTCTCATATATTTAGCGGATAGGTTGAGTTATACGCGAAGGCTACAGGTGGAAGCGTAAGTCGCGTTTCGTTTGATTTTTCGATTAAATATGCGTTCTCTCATCTGTCGGAGTATTCGAAGGACGTTGGTAACATTACCCGCGCGGTTTAATTAACGTAGCGACTAAATTGCGCGATACTATTCGTTTCTTTTACGAAACATTATGGACTCAGGGATAGAGAGTAAGGCGCAAGGGCGAATGTAAGAAAGAAGAGGAAATAAAAGATAAATAGAAATAGGAACGAGAGTTGCCGAGCGACCTTATCCACCGTTAGTCACGGAAAGCCATTAGACCGGAAAACGAGGTAGAATCGCAAAACGCAATGGCGTCTAGAAACAAACGACGGCCGATAGGAGCGAACAAGCAGTGAATCACCTAAGCACTTGTTTACCAAGAGAATCAAGAATTCAGGGATGCCGTTCCAAGTCTCGGAATCCTGCCCCATTGGTTTTCCAACCCCACCACGGCTTCCTACTACACCGGAGCTAGCGCAATGTCGTCGTCGTCGTCGTCGTCGTCGTCGTCGTCGTCATTCGTCCTCTTTGTCGTGCGAACGAAAAGGACAGAAATAGAGAGTCGAAGGTTGGGAGTTGAGAGTGAAAAGCGCATGAGGGGTGACGACGGCCACTGGCAGACTCGGGGTAGGAGAGAGTAAGAGAAAGAGAAAGAGAGAGGGAGTGAGAGAAAGAGAGAGAGAGAGAGAGAGAGAGAGAGCCGGGAAAGCGGCACTAGAATCGCTAAATGTAATTCGGTTAAAAGGGTTTTAGCAATACAATGCATATAAACATGAGTGCCCCGCCTCCGTTCTCGTCTGCGCGCTCCACACTCTTGCGCCACCCTCTAGTTAGTCCCGCGAAACACCCCGCGACCGTCGTAATCCTTAACTTGGCCGAAGCAAGATTTTCATCGTCTGCGTTCTAACGTGCGATCGACTCTGATAATAATAAAACGTACACTACACACGCTCCCCCGGTCAGATGTTACTCCGTAAATTATTCGGATTAAGGAAATCGAAGTTACGAGGTTCGACGCGAGTCCACTTTTCGATACCGCATCGCTGCTTCGATGAAACTAGACGATACAATCGGAAATTTGCGAAATTTCGAATTAGGTCACCGAAATACCCGAAACACTCAAGAAATTCCTGGCCGATAGAGATAGAGATAGAGATAGATAGATAGATAGATAGATAGAGAAAGAGAGAGAGAGAGAGAGATTGAGAGAGAGAGAGCAAGAGGTTTTACGTTATCATTGAAATATTAGGCGTTGTACTGTCGCTCTCTATTGATAATTTAGAAATTGATTCTACTTTCTTAGTACGAAAGCGATGTAACTGTTGAATTTGCGTGAAATTAAAGAGAGAGAGAAAGAGAGAGAGAAAGAGAGAGAGAGAGAGAGAGAGAGAAGAGGAAAGGAAATGGCACGAAAAAGTAGTTCTCTCGCTGATTTTTAAACGAGCTTTAAAACATCGCTATCTCTGTATTGGAAAAACTGGTTAGCAAATTTACAAACATCATGGCACAAAGCCATCCTTTTCCCTTTTTTCACATTTCTCGGGATGTTTAGACGCGCGGCTTCACGATTAGCGAATCCCTTCATTTAATGCCGCATGGAAGAATAAGAAAATAGGAGCAGCGTTGCTCGACGTTTTTGTTGAAATGTTTCCAAAAACCTTTCTTTGCTTTCTAGATATGTTTCTGCATTTTCATCGTTGTTTTTTATCGTAGTATCTTTAGTTACCCGAAGTTAACCTTCAGAAGAAAGAAAAATGATAGTACACGTGCTACGGTTGAAAAATACCAACCGAATGTCTTGATAGATTCGTCGCGACGCTGTGCGAATTTTATTAAGACGTACAAATTAATGGCAAATTGACGATTAAAGGTAACGCTCTCTTATGAATTCGACGAACCGTAAATTTAAATCATTTATTAAAAACTTGGCGGCGGCACGTATCTTTCTTCTTACGAATAAATACACCAGTCGTAAAAGAAACCTACCGATGTTTGTCCTCGATTTTCCTCGATGTTCAATTAATCGTAAGAGTCGGCGTTCGTTCGAACGTTTCGTTGTTCGATTGAAATTTATAAAAAGAGACGCTATGAACTTCCCGAGCAATCTAACATTATCGAGCCTTATCGATTTCAATTAACGATGTCAAACATAGAAAATATGGTTTCTAAATGTTCTTAAAAGTACGATGGAGACCGATCCCCTTTTTTAGAAGAACGATATACGACGGTATCTGTTATACCGTATAGTTTTTCTTCTCCAGTTCCTTCCCATTCCTTCGTTGACGACTGGTTTTCCAAACGGCTGGTTTCCACTGGCTGTAGCCGGTAAGAGCAGTCGTCCGCGAAACATCGCGGAATTTGTAACGGGAAATTAGCATATCATAAATACTGATGATTCTTCGCTTGCGTATGGGGATAACTGCGTGGTGGGAAACATATGATCGTGTCTCCTTTGAATATCATCCAGCTTTTTTTACAAGAAAAATCGGTATGGAAGCAACATAAACTTAAGACGGATCAGCGATCTTTACGTTAGCAGCGTTCGAACCGTTGAAACGCAAAAATTATATTCGTTTACGTTGCGAATATCTCGTTGATTTCCCGTAATTTTAGTTAAACGCGTGACAAATTCGTCGCATCGATTCCTGTCGTTTGTCGATCCTCATCGCGCGAACTTTCCTTTTTCCAAGCTCCGTGCAAACCTGCAACGCTTTGAATAAAATTTGTAAAACGAAGAGGAGTAAATATAGGAGTCGTACTGTTGTCTTCGATATTTGTGATTTATTTTAGGAACTTGTTGCGACATAATATGACGTTTTCCTTCGCATCGCACTTTCTACCCTAGACGTATACGAATATTATTTACAATTATGTAATTTATCATAAATAGATACGTGTTTTCAATTCATGTAGATCTAGAGCAACAGTTGGAGAAGAGTTACAGTCAAGAATGTTCAATCTTTTCACAAGGCGCTTAGCCGTTGCGTTCTAATCGATGGTTTTATACAACTATTGCTGCGAATCGTCGCGTATATATATAATTCCTCCCACTTTATACTCATTAATATAAGCCATATTTTCTTTTCTTCCCTTTGATACGAGCCTTCGTTATGTAAACATTTCAAAACGACTCGGGGGAACACCGTAAAGAGGATTCGATTAATTTTCTAGGCATATCGCTGCTGATAACAGCAATCGTGCGCATGCACCGGTCTGACATGGGCTCGAACTTGTGTACACTGCGTCTCATAACTACAAAACCATCCAGAAACTTTCAATTTTTATCTACAGTGTTATGTATTAGTCACTGAGAATGTCGCATCAATGAACTTGATAAATCTGAGAAGTAAGCGACGATGATGTTACGAACACCGTTTTTTAAATCCACTTTACGAAACCGCCCAGAGATTTTCAATTTTTATCTCTATCGCGTTACGCGTTAGTCACTCAGAAGTCACACGAATGAACTTGATAAATCGAGAGGTAAGCGACGATGTTGTCAAACGATATTTTTTAAGTTTACCTCACAATCTATCGTTATTCGTGTAATTTTCTCGCGATACGCTTTTACGCGATAACGTATGCCAGTTGCAAATAAACCTATGGAACTTATGAACTTAATTGATTCTTCAGAATTGAAATGAGAAATGAAATTAGAAAGTTAATTAAAGAAGGCGGAATCGTATCGGTGTGATTTCTGAGAGGTTCGCGTAAGAATCACTTTGTACCTCGTACCTCCTGTAGGAATTGAAAATTTGAAGATACTTCTATAGCTACCAGCCGCTGTGTATTTATGCGTGTGTGCGTATATGCGTGTATTATCCATCGTATTGTTCCCTATATTTACATACGAGTTTTGCCATGTTACACCAGCATGCGTACAGTATAAGTCGATACTTACATCATACATGCACGCGACTCTATTTGCGATTTGTTTGTGAAATCTAATCGATCGCTTTGCCATTGAATCCTTTTTGCACGTACATCTCTCCGTTTTCCGATCGACTAACGATGTTGTTGTTGTTGTTGTTATTGCGTAGTATTAAAAATTCACTCGAGAAACGATCGAACATATCACACCAAGTATCAAAGGTATCAACAAGAGATTTAATCGACAAAATGACGCCAAGCAGCAACTTACATCGGTTGGTTCACATTTGGCGCACCACTGGGTCGATCATTTTGGTCAGAGTTTTATACCACGTAAGGTCGATAAAGCGGCTCCTGAAGTTCGGTCGCGTTCCTCTGCGTTTCTTGTAGAGTACCTTTGCTATCCTCCTGCGGACTCGGCGAATTTGGATTCGGATCACCGCCGGTTTCCCTCTCGCTGCTTCTCACGTTTCCTCCGTCCTCGACCTTATTATTCGCCCGCGCCTCCTGTTGTGCCTTTTTACTCCTTTTCCATTTCATTCGTCGATTTTGAAACCAGATTTTCACCTGAATTTTAATACACATTGCTCATACACAAATTTTAATGGCAATTATCCATGGGATGCATAGTGACGTTCGAGTAAATGGACATGGAGAAGAAAAAGGAAGGTCGCCTATAAAAACGTTAAAGTAACGAAGAAGTTTGCTTCTTACTATGGTACACGGAGCACAGAAACACGACATTGAATCGCGCTCGAATGCGAAAAAATTGTAGTCGCGTATAGGATACAATACGACCCCTTAAATCGCTGCAAATATACCTAAGTACATGGACTCGATATTTCCTTGCCGAATCCCACAAGAGAACGATGTGTAAATCCTTTGGACAACATATCACGTGCTTGAACCTCCCCGATGTCTCGTTCCCAGCCCTAGTATGTCTTCACCCTTCGAGGAAAGAAACGTGCTTTCTTCTCGCGATAATAGCTACAGTCACTCACGAAAGTATTCGAAAATTTTTATGAATATATGCGACGTATATGGTAGGAATTTTTTTAAATTTTACTATCTGTACTGTAACTGTACTGTAACCAGACACGACTCTCGTGATCATAGAAATTGGGTTATAGAGTTGGTAACATTTGAAAGCGATCGAATATTAGATGTTTATCGCTTATAATTGATAAGAATTTTATTGTCAAACAAATTTATTAATTAGAATCGATGAGATTTTTTATCAGAGATCGAAATAAACAGTTATCTTTCGCTGCTAAAAAAAAACTCTGTTCGAGCTGTGAAATTTTGATGGAAAAAGATGTTACCCTTAGGAATTTCCTTAAAATTCTCATAACACTGATACTTTAGAGCGTGTATTAAAAAATGTTCCATAAAGTGAATAAAAGTTGCGAATTATCAAATATTACCTTTATTTAACAATACAATATCGAATTATTCATATGTTTATCGAGTAAAAGGTACGAAAGTCGTAACATAAGAGGAAGACAAGTATTCTTGTCAAGAATAATACCTAAGCAACATTTCTTAATGATTTAAATAGACCGAAATGCATATAAATTTCATGTATAAGAAACACAGCAGGCTATGAAACGTGAATTATCTGCATGAATATTACAAACGAATAACATATTCAGAATATCGATAACAGTAATAATTATTCGATATTATTGTGATACTATTGAGAACATTTTTAATATCGACGAACAAAATATCTTTCCTGTTATAGAAAGATTGCTATTCTCATATTTCACAAGTTCTGTCGAAACTAACACTTTTATTTTCAACAACTATCTTTCATCTGTCCTCGTCGGAACTTGTAATGCGAGAACGTTTTCTAAAAAAGTTCCACGGTACACGTTTTAAATGGGGTCTATGAAAAAGTTTCATAATTCTTTCGATCTCTGATTTTTATTATCTTGATTCCAAGTGAAATACCTAATAATCCCCGATGTTTTAATAAGTTACTAAAGATTTTTCCAGCTTATCTTGTTTCTCATAATTGTCCTGATACTTGTGATCGATAGCGTGTATCGAATATATCACGATTAATTAGATTTAGTATTAACGAGTATTAATATACTTGGATATGCATTTCCTTCCTTTCGTCGATACCATAAGGGGAAGATGAAGGAACGATGCGACGAGGAAACGCAACGACCGGACAATTCGGAAGCTAAATGCTTCAACTTGAATCAGTTGAATATCGAAACAAATCAGGGACTCAGTCTCCCATAATTCAGACTTTCGTTGCTATTTGCCGAGCGATCCGTCAGAACACGTAAGCTTCAAAGTTATGTTTAAGTTGTTGAACTATGCAAGAGATTCGCTCGTTCACGTTCGCCCCGGCAAAGGAGAAGGGTCCTGGATTATTTCACCGATTTCTCTGGAGGCTTTTTCCCTTTCTTCATTCTCTCTTCCATTTCCTTTTTTTTCACCTACGTTTTTTTTTTACTATACCGACGACTCGAATCGTCGCGTCTTTCCTTAAGTGAAACAAACAAAAAAGGAAAAAGAAGGAGAAAGCAAGAAAAAGAAGAAGAGAAACGACGAAGGAAACTAGAAGGAAAAAGAAGAAATTAAAAGAGAGAATGAATTTGAAGCGATTAAGGAAGCTATTAACCCTCGAACAGCAAAGGCTGGGTCAATTCTGGCTCATGCACATACCATATACAGATACTTCACCCTTGTTACTTTCAAAATCGTCATATTTTTTTCGCGTGCATTTAAGTTACATTTACGTATTATTATTCTGTCAAATTATACGAACGATTTTATTTTCTAAGTAAATTTGGTTATCACGCGGGAGCGAAGGGCCTTTGTCTCGTCCCTTTCACACTGTACGGCTATCGAATAAAATATTCGACTCTCATGATAACAATGAATCAGCTTCCGCTGGACGAGGGTTGGTCTATTATGCATGTATTCGATTTAATTCGGTTTAGCGATTCGGTGTTGCGATTCATAAAGGTACAGATGAAGCAGCGTTTACCTGTGTTTCCGTGAGCATTAACGAAGTGGCCACTTCGAATCTCTTCGGTCTGCTAAGGTACTTGTTCTGTCTAAATTGTTTTTCCAATTCGAGTAGCTGTTGCGACGTGAAAGCGGTTCTCGGCCTTCTCGTTTTTCCAAGGAGGGCATGCTGGGCCGCGCAACCTGTCGATGATAAGTATATTTGGATATATTTAACATACTTGGCTCATTTACATGAAAGAATTCTTCTTTTTTTTTTAAAAAGAAACATTGTCCCGACGATATACGCTTTATTTTATGATACGAGAAGCATCCTATTATCAAATATTTTAATTTGCAAAAATATACGCTTTGTCATTCTCAGGCTCTGCGTTTATAGAAACACGAATTTGCATGAATATTCCGCAGTCTGTTATTCCGAGTTTTCTTGTTCGACGCTCACGATTGAATACAATAGAAGAAAATCAGTATTGCCTGTTATTGATAATGTTGGCTCGAATTAATACTAATCGCAAGGAGAGACCAATAAAAATCATCGAATGCTAATGCAATTACCGCCAGTGTAAATCCCCCTGGGCTGCAATACTATGATTTGGGGTTGAAAATAGGAAGGGGGAAAGGTAGAAAGGGAAGGACAGAAGACGAGGGTGACCGCCCTAACGATTAGCCCTATGAACGGGTCTTGGCCAGACCCGATTTTCTCTCCTTTATGACTTTATACGCGCAATAAATCAAAACGAAATTCGACTTTCTTCGTGAAGGAAACAACAACGATAGATCGATGATTGTCAATGTCAAGTCGTACAATGTATTCTTCAAGACGCGTTGCATTTTGTCTATATAAACGTAGACTATACACCCTCTATCGTTCACGATTTCTCGTCTCTTAGAATTTCGATAAACCAAATTTGTACGACATTTGACTGGAATGTTATCGATAGCTATAAGATTCTGTGTTAAAACGAAAATTTTGATTTAAACCGTACGCAACGTTAGCTCTAGTAACTTATATCTAATGAAAGAAGAAAGACCAGAGATGTCGCCTATCCGCGAAAAGATGTTTGTTGCGTGAGCGCATCGTCGTCGTAGCGATTTGTCAACATCCTAAAGCGGAAAAATGAAACAGGCCCATGGTGTTGAATGTTTGACTAAGCGGCTGATTAAGAGCGACATAAGGGTATCGCACGTTCCAGATTAATCTGGGTGTACGCGCGACTAAACATTGCCATGTGTACAAACATTGACAGCCGGTCACACACTTGCTATGTAGGTAAATTGGTGGGTCGCATCGTAAGCTGAAAGCGTTTGGAGAAAAAAGTATGGTGAACCGCGTTGTAAGATCTCGATGCGGTTACACCGTACTTTTCACCGCACCTGCATCTCCTACAAGTACTTAACACGTAGCATAATGGTGACTTACGAAAACGTGTGAACATTTGTCATACAACATCACCGTAGCTCGTTCAAAATTTGTTCGTGATCGAATATGGAGAATTACAAGAAAATTGCTATAATTTGACGTAAATATACCTTATTCTACGTCTAGAAAAATTACTACGATCGAACGTAACGAATATCGTACATAATAACATATTGCTATCGACATTACTTCCAAATACAAACCGTTTATGGTTTGGTTTCGTTATTTATGTCGGTCGTAGATATATTAATCGTCCCTCGGAAAGATGGTTTGCCACCCGCTGAGCACATATGGTTCCATGATTTTCCTTCTTTTTCTCCGTTCCCGTCGCAATTGCTATCTCGGCGGTCGCTTCTGTTCACCTCTATCGATTCTCTGCTATTCGTATTATTACATATTTCCGTTAAATTTGATCGAAACCAATAATCGTGCGATTGCACAGACTTCGATGCAGAAGACCTTGCAAAATCGCGCGAGATAAATGCATAAACGTTCGTACTCTAATTAAAAAACTTTCATTTATTTCATAAATACGAAAAGAACGATGTTTTTTAAACACTATTACGGTCTGGTCAATTTAATTCAGACGTAGCCAATGTTACAAAATGATCGAGTTATTATCAGTTTCGTTTTATGGGCTCCTTTCTTAGAAAGCTGAATCGTCTTCGAGAAACAATTTCGTTCCTCTCTCTCTCGTTACCTTCGATGTTTCCTCGGTAAATTTTGATTAAATCAAGCGAAGTCGAATGAAAAAGCGAAAGCATCGATACATAGTGTTGGGAAGCCACTGGAATTGCACGAGTGCGAAGGTGCCAGGGAGAAATGGTGCAAGTTATGACAGATGTCGGTAAACAAGAAGGGCGGCGCACCATCGAGTGGACAATCACCATTTTCGTGCTCCTCTGTGCAGGGTGAAGCAATGGGGTGCTGTTAAGGTTAACGTCGTTCTCACCCCGCTACACTTTTATCATGATAATTTAATTTATTTGGGGTCCTATTAGCCGCTTCACGCCAGGCTGCTCTTAAATCATGCTGATCACCATACCGGTAAACACCAGCCATTATCTGTACTTAACGCTATTCTACCCCACTATTGCTCATATTTCCCGCCCCCCACCCGGCTCAACCTCTTACTGTACCAAATACACACTTCTCCAATTTGCGATTCCACTTGGTATCGTTACTATCGTCTTTTGGTTTTCTCTTTGTCGCATCTATTTATCATTTCAAAACTGAACACAATGTCGTGTTAATGAAATAACATGTTCTATAGATCTGCATTTATTTTGGAAGGAAATTGCTGATACGTAATACGATCGTTAGTGAAAAGGACAAACGACGCGAGCCGTAAAAATATTCTGTCACGGATTACGAACGTATAATTTCGATAGAACGTACGATCAGTTTCAAGAGACTAATTAACAATGGACGCGCTGAGAGCAAAAATAGACTAAGCCATAATTTTTCTAAATGGAAGTTTACGTTTTAAATAGGTGGAGTTAATGCGCAGAAGTTCGTTCAATTGGGCAGTAGTCAGATTTTTACATGTCAATTGTCGCAGTGAATCTTCCCTATATAGTCTGTACATATACGGTTCATTTCCCTGTTACTTTTGCTTCCATTCTACTGCAATTTTCTGATCCTGCTCGTTCATCTTATCGATCTTTTCTAGTTTCCTATCCTTATTCGTATCTTTATCCCTGCTTCTTTCCTCCCTGTTTTCGTATTTATAAAATGAAACATACTAAAAACGATCAAACATATAAACTCTTAAAAAGAGTAGTTACATCGTTCTTGAAATATCAGTGGTCGTAACACGCACCCACTGGAACCATAGTCTTACTCGTATCTTTATTTTTCTTTTTCTTCTCATTTCTCTATTCTACTTATAAGGTGAAACTCGTCGTCATCCACCGTTCGATTTCTACGTTGCAATCATCGCGGTAAATCCTACTACACAGTGGGTACATGCACGGCTCCCTTCTCTGTTACTTTTCTTCCCATTCTACTGCAATTTTCTGATCCTCCTGATTCCTCCGGTTGTCGATGCGTCCCGTAGTTTCGTATTCTTACTCGTAACTCCATTCCCGTTCTCCTCGTTTTCCTGCTCCCTGGTCCCTCCTCGGTTTCCCTTGATGGGTGTGAACGGGCGTGTGTGCTCGCGTGCGTGAGTGCGTGCGTGCGTTCCGGGCGCGTGTTCGCGCGCGCGCGCTCGCACCAGATCTTGCTCCCTCTCCTTGTCTCGTATAGCGGCGGAAGCTCCGCCTGCAGCCCCTGAGTGCTCGATACGACCCGCCCCCAAATTCTCAACCCCTCGTATCAGAGGTGAACGAAGACGAGGCGAGGGTAACGTCGGTGGGTATCCACCATCCCTCTACAGCCTTGATCGCGAGACGTCATCGACTCCCGCTTCCACTTGCGCCATACGATTGGAGATCCGCGGAAGCCAGTGGCGAGGGCAGATGAATACCGAGCGAGGAAAAAGTTGGCCAACTTTTGTCAGAGATTATTTTCTCTACCCAAAATGGTTGGATTTAATTTGAAACTGCGCTCCGTGAAACTCGCCGCGAATCACGTCATAAACATCCAGAACGTTACCATTTACTTTTATCATCGGGCTACTACTAACTGGACGAGCTCCGCGTCTGCTTCCCCTACCAGCTATACCAGGCGTTGCGGTAATCATCCGCAGAATCGACGATTTTATCCGTTACCATTCTCGCTGTATATGTACTTGGTTATCTATCGTACGATTATCTATCGTAGAATACCTATTTGGTAATAAAATTCCAATTGTTTTCCGGCTTCTTGCTTTAATTTTTCTCGGGCATCTTAATTATCTTGATCAAGGAGTGCGGACCGTGTACAGACATTTCGATTTCCTGATGTTTCACTTGGAACGTGTTGCCACGAAATTAAAACAATCACGACATCCGCAGCGATTAGGATGTAACAAGTTAAAAACTACAAGATACTTGATACAAGCGTATATTTCATATAGCAGTATCATTCGTTTGATTAATAAATCTCGATATTCGTTAGAATCTTATTTAACGCGTATTGTACGCTTAAGACGAGTGTCTATGCTGTGTACCGAGTTTTTATCAAACGAACATCTTGTAATCTTTACGTACGCTTCCGGTTTAGTTTCTGATTCGGCCAGTACAATCCAGACAAACGTGTGTCTCGTTGTAGCGCTAATGAAACTTCCAATTGTTTCGTACAACGCATACGATACGAACGTAAAAGCTTCTATGCTTTCAAATACTTTCATCAACCGATGGTGTACATCGAACACGGTCATATTTATACACGACGTGTACATGGAAAGCTGTGCTCTCGTGTCATCGTTTGCACGAGACCATGTGGCTACGGCGCGATCAGACCAGATCATAGAGATATAGGATGGTTTGGGCGAACGTGGAACGTTACACATCGGGTAACCAAGATCTGTTTGCTTGCGGGCGGCCAAACTAGCTGGCAGCTAATTCAGAAACACCATTACCGCCTACATGCCTATAGACAGGTAGACTGACGCGACCGCTACTGCAACGCCACTAGACGTTTTCAACGTGTTTCCATGTATCCATCTACTAACGTTCCTACACACTCTGCATACGCGTTTCCGATTTCTATGTACGCGTATATAGCGTGTCTGTGCGCGCTCACGTTTATGTACATCACCATCTTTCCCATATGTGTACGTCGGTGTGCAATTAATTGCTGGTTTCTCATTTCTCAACCATCATCGACGATATCGTATACAATATCGCGAAAAGCTTCGTCGAGATTAATTCAAACAGCTCGAGACTGCTTTATCAAGGGACGACGTGTTATTCGCTTGACGCGAACGTCCGTATACTTTGATAGAATAATAGTAGTAGAAAGTAAAGAAGCGTACGACGTACTAAGTCGGAATCGACACGATTTTCGTCGAGGTTCGAACGCTCGGTAGCACGACAATGATCTTTTACACGTTCAGGAAGAGACCAAATCGTACGTTTAACTCGAAGATGTAGGGAAAAGATAGTTTCCATAATACGTAAACCGCGAATATTTATGTGAATTCAGAATTTTGTTTGTTCGTTCATCTATTTATCCGCATCTACTGTCCATCTTTAAATTTCCCAATGCGAGGATCTTAAAACTCCTCTTTGAAAAACAGGAAATATACTTATAAATTATGATAACCTTCGCTCGTGGTCTTCGATTTCTATCGAAATTCAAGCCATGAACGATTCAAAAACAATTTGTACTGCGATATAATCGTTATTAGGCGTTTCCTTTTATCTTTTCGATCTGCTCGTAACGAAGAAAGGAAAAACATCGATACTGGTTAAAGTAGCGAGACGTTTCATAGAGATAGCTAAAAAGCGATTTGCGTTCTTGGATTGTTTCAAAGATGAGCGAAATTAGCTGTTGGAACGGTCTATGTAAGTCCGTGGAGTTTCCATGGCAACCTTAGAACGTCTGCGTCGGCGTTATGCTATCGTGGAGAGAAGGGCGAAGGGGATGAATAGACGGATGAATGACGCACAATTAACTAATTAAATCATCCGCCAACCCTTCGCGTGCTTCATCTCTCGGGTATCATCCCCTTTTGTTGGCAGACCTCCTACCATCTCTTCGACATCTTCCGCCATTATTTTTTCACCGTAACTTGTAAAGCGAATCTCGTTCCACGTTCTTGGTGAATTCGGAGAACGGAAAATCGACGAGACCAAAGAACTGCTGAAAAATTCAATCCGGTACGACGACGTATAATATCATATAAATTATTATCATCTTTCTCTTTTACAGTGCTTCGCTATTAATTGAAGTATCTCATAGTCTTGTCCTATTCTTCTATTTACATTGTAAATTTTATCTCTCGTTTCTTCCTCGTGCTACTCGTCGTCTAATTTACCCTGTCCTTTCTCGTTACACGTATTGCTTTATACGTACACGTTGTGGGACAATCAATAGGATCGTTGGAAAATCGAGAGAATCGGCTTACGTTTCGTGGTACGTTTCGCTCGTATATTTTTAATATTAGTTACGCGCGAATCGATAATCAAAGACAAGATCCATGTATTTTGCATAGATCCGTGGGCGTTTTTCTTTTTTTCAGAAAGCTGTTCGATCGTTATTAACGGCATGGTGAAAGGAAGATGCCAGGCTTAAAAACCTTCGCACGTTAAACACTGGCGTGGATATCGTGCAAGTTGAAAAGTCGTTTCGGTCGATTTCGATTAATCCGAATGCAAACTGGTATCGGCCGGATGGACACGCGGGGACACGGGAAACCGTTTTTAGTGTACACGAGGCAGAGAATCGGGATTTGGGATACGCCGAGGATGGAAGATCGCGAGTTAGCCGGCAGCCACCGGTATCGCACTAGTTAAATTTCGATACTGCAAAGCTCGACTCAAAATAGATGAAACACGGTGTTGTTGGAATATCGTCGTTGGTATAACGCGCGACAAATATTCCACAAATAAAAGCTCGCGTCTACCTGTTTTCCACCCTGCCTCTCCCTTCCCGTGTCAGCTCACCGTGCCGAGCCGCTGAGTCGCGTACTCATCGTTATTTACATAACGTCGAGAGCATACGAGAATGCGAGACTACAGGTGAAAGAGAGAAACGGCAGACAGAGACGGTGGACATAGGAGGAGGAGGAGGCGGAAGAGGAGGAGGAGGAGGACGGAGGGGAGGAGAAAGGGCTGAACGGGACGATACTCCCATCCAGCAATTTTTTAACAAGTCGTGTTCGTGTTCCCTGCCGACGCGATAACGGCCGCTTCAGGTGGGGCTGAATGCAACCGTTTTATTTTATTCCGCGAGACCGCTTTTTTTGTACCCGTTGCTCGTTTTACGCTATCGGGTTTTCGCCTTTTTCGTCGACGTTGGATTGCTCGGCAACTACCAATCAGGATCATCTGACAGAAAGTACCCCGCACTTCGCTCCGAACACCTCTCACTCTCTTTCTCTCTCTTTCTCTCTCTCTCTCTCTCTCTCTCTCCCTCTTTTCCACCCTCTCGCTCTAAAACACACACACCCACACACACATACACACTCATATACACGTACAATCGCGTTCCGTTTACTCCCGCTCTTCCCCCATTTTTCTCTCTTTCCCTCTCTTTCTATTCTCGTTTATTCGGATTCGGTCCATCTCGGCATCCTGGTTCGCTACGTTCACTGACCAATTTGTTCGATAAAAGCTTTCGACTGATTGGCTGGACAACGCGACCACTCTCTTTTTTCTAAGCGTGAAATTTACCGTAGTAGTAACCGGAATCATCTTCCTTTCTCTCGTGATCCTCTCTATTCGCCGGATACTCTTCCTCATCTTTCTTTCGAACCTCGTTGTTATTTATTCCGGCATTCTCGTGACGTTTCTGCGTTATCAGGACCCTCTCGCGCGATAATTTGCTAATTGCGTACCAAACAATATCAGCGAACAGACGAGTGACAAGTTACGGGTAACAGATAATTCTAAGATCATCAAAGTCTGTCCGATAATTCTACGATTCTAGAATTTTCTACGAAACCACCCTTCCGTGTTTATTTCGATCGTGTACAGATAATTTATAATTGGCGATTCGTAAAATTTCGCCAATGACGTTAACTCGGTCGTGTAAAAGGGTTTCCTTCGGTGTTTGTGTCTTACGGTCCTGCAAACATTTATACAGAGTTCGGTGATGTTTGTTATTTGCTGTTTGAACACTGCTGCAGGTAGAAGCGAGCGTAAGATATCAGTGCTGTAACAATTTCTCGATATCTTGAAATAAGGGATGTTATATTTCGAAATGAACGGTACAGATACGTATTTTCAACAGTATGCTGCGAAACTGTCCCTCTGTGTTATCATTTGACAACCAACCTAAAAACTGGAGTAGCCAGTCAATATAGTATGGTAAAGAGTTACATTAAGCATGTAAACATTCGTTATCTACCTATCGTACGAGCAGTCTGTCGATCTATTTTATGACGTTGTTCGTACGTCAGGGTAACGTTGAACATTAGTGTTCCAAACAAATTTTGTCCCATCGATATATATCAATTTTAGACGAGAGATATTACCACGATCGTTTGGTCGATCGTTTTAAAAACACGAAATGATATTGTTTCGGCTTCTAATAGCGTAACGAAATGACGAGAGAATTCGTAACGAATAATTCGAACGATAACAGATTTTCTATCTTTGAAACTTTTCGCTGCCTTGCTATCGCGCGTCATTTATAATTTAGAAACGATTTGCGAAACGATTACAGTATTAATTAGTCTTCTCTGGGTTGTATTATTTTCAGATAACGAGGAAGACAGAATGTTTATAAGACCGTTACGGGTAGTGGTTAATCTACCTACTCACGTTTAAATATATGAAAATCCTAGTTTAATTTACGGTTAAGACGATCGATATCGTAATGAAAACGAGGAAAGGCGATAGAAGCACGTTAAACCGAGAAGGAGAGAGTTTTCAATTTCGAGGTGAAGAGATTAGATCGGTTATCACCGATTATCGTGTTTTACAAATGTTCCATATCTGCTCTCAAGACGTATTTTTATTATTAATTACGACTAAGTTGCGTCTTTTTATGCAAATTCGTATTCCTACGCGTACAACCACGGAATCGAAACCCGAGCGAAAATCCGGATCTTCGTCCTCGAAACGTTAAAACGAGGAGTTTGGCGGAAAGTAGGTGAGAGAAATTTGGAAATTTGACGTATCTTTGCGTATTATCGTGATCGCGAACATCGGTTTTATTATTCGTTCATCATATCGTCTATCGTAAAAATCGATTTAATCGAGTCGGGCAATTACCTACAAAGTATAAAATAACTGCGACTCGACTTGCTCGTAATTTTCAAATTAAACGTCGTATCTCGACGATAGCGCGCGTACAAGAAAATTTGCTGCGTGAAACGTGGAAGGTCGTAATCTGAAGTGTAAAATGTGAAATTCGTGTTCGATGAACGAAAGATCGATACGAAACGACTGGAAGAATTAGAGACGAAGTAGGGCATTTGGTAAGATTACCAACTCACCAGCTAAATCGGCGGGTAACCTCGGATACAACATTCCAGTCCTGGCCAACCACTCGAGTTGGAGTGGATGGATGTGATGCTGCTGAGGATGAGCACCGGCACTCTGCGAATGTCCGACGGGTTGACCTTCCTTGTGTATCGAATGAAACGCGCTACCACCGGCAGGATGATAATATAATCCTCCGGGATGTATGAGGGGACCACTTGGATGTAAGAGAAGCGCTTGATTTTGTCGTGCTACTCCCGCGTTGCTACCGAGCGCGCTATAATGGCCACTCGGTAAATTCGGATTACCAGGGATAGCGTTGCCACTGGGTTCCTCCGATCCAGGGGAAATCGGAGGGCTGGAGATGGGACTATGGCTCGCGTTGCTTCCGGAGCTGGCGCTTCCTGTTCTCGTAGGATCAACCTCGATCGAACCGTCGTCCTCGATATTTTCCAACCGATCCACTCGAAATCCTCCGTTACCGATGCCAGCGTTTTCCCCTTTGAAAGGCGTTTTCGTCGTTTCTTCCACCGATTCCACGCGAATACCGGACAAATGAGCGTCGCGTACGGATCGGTCACGAATATCTTGTCTGTCACTTGGATCGCGAATAACTTGTAAGTTCGACGGCGAAGCGAGTCCGTGTTGGACGACGGTTCTGTCGAACGGATGCAAAAGGCCTCCGAGGGAAGAAGATGTTCTTTGCTCGTCCGTTCTAGCAGCGCCGATAAGCGCAGTCCCATTACCAACGCCGACCGCAACTCCGATTCCAACTGCGCTCGCAGTTTCGGTTTCGCCTGCACCGGTGCAAGCGCGAGTACCGAGGTTAGTACCGGTAACGATGCCGGTTCCAGCGGCTCCGCTCACACCTCCTAGAGTGCAAGAGGATTCTCGATCGTGGCCACGAACCAACGAGTTCGTCAAACAGGGGTTCGCGTCGATGACAGAATTTCGCGTTGCGAACAGCGATCTTTGGTTCGATCTATCGGATCGTTCGTGATCCAAGCTCTCCGGTTTCCCGGTTGCCCGACCGAGCAACGCGTCGATGCAGAACGACGTTTTCCCAAAGGAACTGTGACGTCTGTCGGTCGAGTGAACCGCGTATTCCTGCGGCGAGATTCTTCCCGGCGAGTTATTCGACTCTCTGTAGTGACTCGCCACCGCCGATACCATTTCCTCGGTGAAACACTTTACACCGGTGTCTTCCGGGTCTCGGAAGAAACTCGCCGCCGACTCGTTCTCCTGCTTCGAGAAGGAAGGTCTCTTCGACTCGTTCTCTTCGCGATACCTCGACATTCGCGATTCCTCACCGAGCTCCGAAGGAGAGCCGTTTTCCACGAAGCGTATGTTTTCCGGAGATCCGATAGCAGTCTCTCCTCTCACCTCGGAACCGGGCGACCGCGCTTCATCCGATCTCGGTGAACACGAACGATCGCGGACCTTCTGCCGTACGGAGTAGCCGGTATGTTGACCCGTCTGTTGTTGTCGTTGCTGTTGATGTTCCTGTTGCCTCTGTCGCAGGTACGAGTCCTCCGTGATCCCTTGGGCGTTGTAATGCATACCTGGTTCGTGGTTTAGCGAGCGTGGAAAATTCCTCAAATCGATCGGTTAGTACATACTTGGTATCGGTAGCGGGTCCCTTCGCGAACACTACTTTTCGATCGATCGTCTACCACTTGCAATTTCGACCGCGTTTTCTTTCCGCGAGACTCGATCATACGCGAATAAATGTTCTCGAGCGTGGATAGAAATATGTCAAGTCCAACCGATTCAACTGGAACGGTAATCGATCGATGGTCGATCGCTGTGGCCGATCGACTTCTGATCGGCGTACGGGACTCGATCGATCGATCGAACGACCGCACAACCGACCGACCGACCGGCCAATTCAACCAACCTCACCCTTTAATACGAAATCGCGGATGTTGCGCGCGATGTGCGATCACGTTACGCGACTCTGTCCGTCTTCCGGGTTATCGTCCTCGAAACGAAACGCAAACGGTACGACCACCGATCACCGATCGTTCACCGACGCGAAACGCGTGCGTTTTTCAGTGACAAACGAATCAACGACCGGTTTTGATTTCGACCGGCGATACGAGCGATTAGCTCGACGCCGCACCACAAAGTGACGTCGCGAGGAACCGCGTGTCCGTAACGGGAAAATCGCTCCCCTCTGCTACTGCGTATCCGCGGTCAGTCGATTCTGCCACGCCTATCGCGGCAAAGCTCGCGGTTCTGCCACGCCTACACCATCCCCTTTGTTCCCCTCTGCTTCGCCATCTGTTTCTCTATCTCTGTCATCGGTTCTCTAACCTCGGATGTCGAGTATCGGAGTTCTCCGAGTTCCTGCCGACTCGTGATTTCTAATTCTTCGCTGCGAGTTCCTCGATTCGCGATCGCTCGCACCCACGACGATTCTCCATTCGCGAGCGTTCGACGCAGACATCGCCAAGCCACTGCGAATACCGGCCAGCTTCCAGGCTCGGGCATTCGCAGCCTGAATCCCCGGGCGTCGCATTTCCAGCGCGAAACCAGCATCCAGTTCTGCCCTCTTTAGGTAAAACGTTCCATCTGGTAGCCGAGTTGTCGAAATTCTTCTCGTTCGAGACCCGACTGAACGATAATTCGAACCACTCACGAGGCAATCTCGATGACGCGCGAATTCGTATTCGCCTCGTGCTCAGACTTTACGCTCGTTTTTTAATTGTCCGATAGGATTCCGCTCGATCGTAGCGGTAGCGTAGTCGGTTACGTGGCAACAAAACAGACGCAACGATTCATCCTACGAACAACGTTCGTCGTAACGAATTTCAGCTACTGAAAGTGTTCCTTCTCGCCGATTTTCCCCTGTCTAGACGAAACGGGTGTTTCGTTCGAACGACAGATAGAGAAAAGGGAAAAGACTTTGGATCCTAATAGTTTCGAGAGCCGAAGAAAACGTCGAGTTTCGCGAATCCGGAAATCGGATTTCGAGCCATCTCTGCGCTTTAATTAAAGAGGGTAGAGTTGCACGCTGAAGCAGACGTATGAAGCGGCAAGATCTGTATGTCGTTCGATCCATCTCTCACGAAAGTACGCGAGGACACGCGGGCAAGGAAGAACCGGGCTTGGAAATAAGAGGCAAAGTTACGAATAGTAGGGAGAAATAGAATTGCGAGTGCGAGTGACGAGAGACGGAGTAAGAGAAAAAGGCGGTACTGGAAGCGGCGGCGAGAGGACTGCAGGAGAGGAAGATGGGAAACGAGAGCAAGAAGAGGCGGAGAGTGAATTCTCTCTTATGAAACGAGATTTTCGTTCGATCCAACAACGACGAGCACGGAATACGCCAAGAATAACCGATACGTGCAGTTGCTGCTACGTGATCGGTCGAGAGAAAACGGAGCTGGATGAACGATCTCTCGATTTTCGTTACATTCGTATATACGCGTATATAGAATAAGATAATCTAAAAATAATTGGATAACGTTTGCTAAGAACGCGAAAGTACCAACGACGCGTTTACGCGCGAGGGCCACGAGCGAGAAACACGACGGGTACCAACGATTTTAATCGTTTGGAATTTGGGAAAAGTTGATCGAGTCGAGTCGATAGAGTGAACGATAAATGAAAGTTCCGCCGGTGTTCAAACCCATCTACGTTTCGTTCGATCGTATAAAATTCGTGACTCTTTCCAAGGAAATATCGGTGTGATATCTGTCGCCTTATCGAGCAGCTAATAGCCGCCTAATAGGTATCACACCCAGTTTTCAAGTAATCGGTCTGTTATCGGTTGTCCCGCGATATTTTACGTGGGTCCTACAACGCATTTGCTTATCCTGCTGATAAAAAATCTATTCGTTTTTAACCGCGTTTAGTTCAACGTATCTAAGCCCTCTCAAATATCGTTCCCTTATCGAGGCATTGATTTTGATTTCTGGTATACTTATAAAAACTAGAAGGAGGGGAGGAAAGTCCGAGGGGAAACGAGGGTGGGCATACCAAAAAAAAAAAAAAAAAAGAAAAGAATGATCCGTTCGATGAAATTTTCTTGCCATTTCCCTAAAAAGGAATCCGTGGAACCGGCGAAGGAACGTCGTTTTTCGCAGCGTTAATATCTTGCCAATTGTCGTCTTATTTACTCGCCTCGATGATACGCGCGTTTTATCGCCCGTGTTTCGTTAGCCGATCAAGAATAAAATCACTTTTTTACTCTTTTTCCTAGTAAGTCGATTTGTTTTCGTTTCGACAATTTATACGGATAAACTAGTTGCGCGTAAAAGAATGACAGATCGCCGTATCTTTCACGCTTGTTATGATTCCTTGTATACTCTTGACAAATCGCAGCATAACCGAATACGAGTCGAAGGCAAACGGTACTAGTTCACCGGTGACCGCTTTTTAACCAAATAACACAGAGGGAAGAATATTTACTTAAGGATCGGAGCACGTTCAACGTACGTATACGAAATAAAAATTTTAAACGTTCCTCCTAATACACCAACCCGTGTCTACCGAACGTAGATCGATGGGCTACGTTCATATTTTGTTTGCTCTTCGGCCAACGTTCTTATCCATTTCTATTAAAATATCTCCATCCATCGAATCTGGTAGCCGATAAGTATCGGGTTTGCATCGTTCCGTTGTAATCGCCGTTGAAAATAGTTGCCAAGTGTTTCTCGCCAATCTTCGATCCTTCGTCCTGCTGCACTTTTAGCTAGCCTGTTCTCGGACAAACTGGAAATTCGACAAATTATCCAAGTGGTTGAGAAATGGGCGCGAGTGGCAACGATCTGTTTGCGATGCAACGTGCGTTTAATATGCGCCGGCGCGTGCACGTATATGCAGGTAGCACCTTTCAACCTCGGTCGTCGAGCAAACAGAAAAATTTTCAACCCATGATTATGCTCCGTCACGATAAACCAAGCTTATTTTTCCTCTTTTACCGTGTTTCGAGAAAATCCAAGGTTTTCAGAAGACGCTGGTCCCGACGATCGTTATACGCATCGACTCGCGTCGTTGTATCGTGTCGCTCGATTATTATCTAGAAAAGATCAGATCGTAATTTGAAATAATTATTTTTAACTTAACGACGTAAGCACGCGTTGGATACTTTTGGCTATTAGCGTGTCGTTAATTTATATCAATCGTCTTACCGACGTTCGTGTACCTTAGCTAAAAATCGGCCAATGCGTCCGCAAACGTTGATGCGTACACGCGCGTAACTACCATTCACGTGAAACGTATTTGTGTATTTTCGTCGAATACAAAGTTCAATTTGGCAAAGTTAAACAGTTGATAATCGTAATTGGCCGGATCATTGTAAATTTCGAAATTATATTTGACGATAACAATTTAGGATAAGTATCGTTCTAAAGTCTCGTGGTGCCAAACTGAAAAGTAATTAACGATTTGATGGTTAATTCATCTGTTCTTATCACCGGGATAAGATTGCCCGATTAACGCTTTGATTAGGTATCGCTGGCGATAGATAAATCTTAATTGGTGTCATGTATCGATTTGCCACGGCTTTTATGTATATGTAAATCCTCTTAATCGTACTTTATCCCCTTCGCTAGATTCTGTTTAATTCGAACGGTTCAAAGTATTGGAGGGAACGCGTGAAACGTGTAACACGAAGCACGAAATCTGAAACGCGAAAACCGAAAGGTGTGATAATCGTTCGATAATGCGTTACGTATTGGCGTGATACAATATAAGCGTTTACAGAGATTTATCTAAAAGGAATTCTAAACCGCGCGTGTAATATTCGTACGTGTTTCATTTTTACCTTTAGTCACGTATGTATTCTTTATATTCGATTTCTCAATTGCATACGCATATGGTGCGTATTATACATGCAGGAAAGGTCTCGTACCACACGATACGAGTATTATCGTGACTATATTGGTAAACTATCGAGAAATGACGATAGATTCGAAACGATGGTCGTATCAAGCTTTTATACTCGTTGGTAAAAACGGAACATTTCTCAACGTTTGGTAGAGGGCCCGATATTTTTCCAGGTTACCGTTGATCGCGTCTTTATTTCATCGACAATATTCCATTACGAACGAATCCATCGATCGACTATCGTTAGACAACGAATCGTTGCAAATATCGTATTTAATATCTATTTACCATTTACCTATCTACTTAGACGATTCAGCGTTTCTTCTCGATAATATCTGTTTTCCCTGTGCTTTCCTTTCTTTTCCCTCTCTTCCTTTTCCTTCCCTTTTATTTTCCTAACGCTATCTATTCGATTCTCCGACTCTCGCTGCGCTACGGTTCGAGGTCTATCTCCTAATTAGAATCTTCCGGCCCCCATGTGGCCGCATCGTCAAGTTCGGCCCTCACCGCCCATTACTTTTAATGGCGTTGTTAATGAAACTAGGTGTCGCCAAATTAACCTCTCGTTTCAGCAACGCTCAACCGAAATAATCGAAAACTGCGTTATCTCGACGCGCAACGAACGCAATTAATTCCCTTTCGAGTTCACGATTTATAATACGTGCATGTACACGCGTAGAACTCGTCGAACGAAAACCGCGAAAACCACGGGAGCCGCGCAACCCACCAAGGCCTTGGAACCAGCTTGCTGCCGTTACTTTCGGCCAGACCTCTTAAAAATCAATTTCGTCTAATCGAATATCGTATCGATCAAACTTATTTACGCTATACGCGCGTTAGACGATGATCGGATCGTTAATAACGAATATACTTATGTACGTTGTTACTAACGCGAAATTGAAGAAGAAATGGGATTGGCGCGACTAAAGCGTAGAAATCAAATTGGAGGAATGATAAGGACGAAAAGAATGGCGAAAGATGTACGAAATTGTAAAGAAAATACGATGTAACGCGAAACAAGTACGCTACGTTTGAAAACCACTGGCACTGGCTGATTACCGCGGTAACCATCCCCCGAGCGCCAATTAATCTTAACTTTTACGGGGCAAACACTTTTCATTAAGCTCGGTCCTGCCTCCAACCGGAGTCGAGTTATCCCCTCCATGTTGCAACCTTAGCCACCCTTGCCTACTTTCCTCTTTTTTCCACCCCTACTCTTCTGGAGCACGGCAAGCTCCTCTTCGCACTCGTCCTCTACCGAGCATGCCGAGGAACTGCGAGGTACGGGCGAGGTACGGCGAGCAACGGCAAGGAAAATGGTTCCCCAGACAAGCGTTTAATCTGGCTCTAATTAGCAACTTACCCTCCGCCCACGTCTCGACGTTTCACTCGCTCTATCTTTCTCCTTCTCCTCCCTTTTACTCGATACTCCTCGTACTCCGTTCCTCTCCTCTTTTACCCCTTCTTCTGCCGTACCCTTATCCACTCCGCCATACCCTTCTCTATGCGTAGGACACTTCCTTCGTGGTTTATCCAGTTGTTGCCAAGCTTTTAGCCAGGCCAAAAATACGAAACGCTTTCCACGGTTGCTGGATGTAAGCACCGCTCCACCGACAGATACGGCAACTATTTAATCGCTCGTTCGAAATAAAAACATTACTATGGGTCAAATTTTCCTTCCATATCTCGTACGACGAACGATTCTTTATTTAACCCTTATGTAAGCAACTGATAAACGTACTACGATTATCTAACAAGTATTTAAACGGGTTTGAAGTTTACCGTTTACCGAGAGCTTTTACATTTTCCACGTAAAAATATCGGAAACATGCGAGACACATTTTCACATACGAAAGTTGTTAAAAGAAGTATAGGAATGGGTACTTAGGTATCCAATTACCAGCGTCGAGGTTAAGTAATTTGTAAAATAAGAAAAAGAGATATAGTTCGTTATCGACGTCGTTGTATCGGACCATTGACCAGATACGTATGTATATACATGTACGTATGTAAGGGAAAGGCTTGACCACGATCGTATGCACGGGTCTGGAAACTCCAATGGAAGAGATAAGGCTGTTAAAGTCGGGAACTGTGCTTTACAAATTGACCACCGTAGGAAGCGGCGATCGAGAAATTAGGATTTCGTATTTAACGCCATCCTACGGTGAGAGCATCAAACGTGAAGAATATAAACTAAACCATCGAGCTCGCTCGATGATTAAGCTACTTTTCGTAATTTTTTTAGCTCTAATTTTAAGTAATTATACAAATGATATTTCGTCTATTACAGAAAAATGTTATTTAAATGAATGTTAATTAGGAACCATTATTAAATATACGTTATTGTTTCGAACAAAGAAGTTTAGCAAAATTATAACTTCCAAATCAAATATGGACACATATATTTAATGCTTTTATATTTGACAAGTATATTGGAAAGTAAATTTGTCGTCAGCTTCTTTTAATTCATTAAAAATTTGTGTAACTATCGACGTTATCCATAATACGTCGAATACGTGAAAGAGACGGAGACAACCAAGTTCGAGTTATTTTCATACGATGGCGCTACACGGTAAATCTTAACTTCTCGATCGAAGCGCCTTATCGACTAGTCACTGAAAAGTACGAGCATGGAACTTACCATACGAAACTTCGTGTCACGTTCTGAAATATCGACCTCGGAAAGGATCGGAATGTTTCTTACGCGAAGACGAATATAGGAATTACATGTGTATCGTTTACAAGCAATAAGGACCTAACACGTAATATAAATTTGCGTTCCACGATCCGGGGGCTACGTCGCTCTCGTTACCATTTTCATGTTCATTTATCATGTTCTACGATACCGACCATTCAACGATTTTATCACGCCATCTACGACTTATAACAAGGCGCGAATGTAATCAGTCCGAACGCGTTTATTCAAACAAAACTTTAGTTATTGCTCGATTAAATGAACTTCTCGTGATTGAATTCATTTATCTGAACATGAACTACTATTATACGAACAAGGAAAAGCCTGATGCATGCTTACCTTCAGTTTTCGAAGGATTTACTAGATCTAATAAACTGAATAAAACGTAACAATTTCCTTCAACGGCACAGAGATCGTATTTCAATTGTTCGTACAATAGTTAAGTAGTTTATAGCGATATAAATCATCGCTATTAATATCGATTCACAAATGTAAAAATTAAACTGTTCGGCATTGAATATTACAATGAATTATATTACATTGAATATTATAATACCGTAACTATACAGCATATAAAATTATATTGTAAACGATCGATCGTTATAAACTAGTATCTTCTCGTATAGCTTTTGCATGTACTGTTATCTCATCGCATTTGTCGAGCTACATCTTTCAATTTCATTTATGTATCTCCTACGTCCTTATAAATTACAAAACCTAACTCATGACCTTGTCGATCCAAGGTACGAATTTCTGGATATTCGTATATACACCTGGCAGATGTTCCCGGCCGCATCCTATACCCCATGATACGAGGCCGATTAATACGTGTCTTCCTTCGACGGACATGGTTAAAGGACCACCCGAGTCCCCCTGTAATCGTATTTGTATTTATATCATTCGATAAATTAGATAGAACGAAATGTAATAGACGCTATTGGTCTGTCAAATATTTCATATGCATCAACTTAATGCAAATTCTGTATAAGCCAAGTTTAGTTTACCTGACAGGAATCTCGTCCGCCTTCCTTATATCCGGCGCATAAAAAGACGTCGTGAATGGTTTCGCGTCTTCCAGCCGCTCTAAACCAACGCTGACATCTTTCATTGGGGATTACCTGAAAGGCGTCGCTTCGTTTGTGATTTAACTCCGCTATTCGAATCTTAAGAAGAGCTTTAACGTATGCGTATTTAAGATAGAAAATTACGCGTATAGGAAACTCGTTAGAAATGAAAATACACGATTGGCTTCAGATTATGATCTACAGAACGCGAGAGAATTGAAGTAAAATTGCGCTGGTGCACGTACTTCCACATCAACCTCTTGAAGAACCGACGGCGCCGAACTTTGCCCGTGTCTGGTTCTACCCCAACCGGCAACCGTCGCTGTGCGTCCAGAAATTTTAAGATTCTTGGCTGGTAAACAGACAGGTACGATATGTTGTTTGAACGCCACTGTTCTCGAAAGCTTCACCAACGCCACGTCGTTTCGGAAATCGGTTGGCGAGTATTGCGGATGAACCTACGGGACAATTTCCGATAATAAAATCTCTACGACCGTTTCGCAGAGCAACTCGCGTACAAAAATGAAACAACGTAGAGCTCATCGCCTACCTCTTTCCTTTCGACGTTGAATTCTTCGTGTAGCAATCGTTCGGACGCGTCTCTGACGTCCCATTCGCCAAGACGAACTTTCAGGTTACTATTCGGTGTTCTGTACGAAAAAGAAACATTAACAATCAGCATTCAAGTTGGTAATGACGAATTGTAAAATGTTCATGCTACTGTCTTTTTGCATACTAACGTTGCGACACAGTGAGCCGCGGTAACGACCCATCT
Source organism: Bombus terrestris (assembly GCF_910591885.1). Classification (NCBI taxonomy): domain Eukaryota; kingdom Metazoa; phylum Arthropoda; class Insecta; order Hymenoptera; family Apidae; genus Bombus; species Bombus terrestris. The sequence goes on along the minus strand of NC_063281.1, from coordinate 12,090,906 downwards.
GTTGTTCAATAAGGCACCGCCGCATGACAACTTCTTTGTTAAGAATCCAGATTTGATAATGGCAGCCTAAATTTCAAGGGAAATACGTAAAACGATCGACTCTCTCGACTCTCAAATTTTACGATAAATTTACCTGCCATGGATGACTACCGAAACTGGAACTGTGCCCACCTACGATTCTATTGCTTCTCGTGTAAAGTTCACCGCAACCTGCAAAGCAATGCAAAACAAAATCTGTATCATATACAAGGCGAAAGCTTTGCTTTGGTTTGAAGCAATCGAATACATATTTGATGTCACGATCGCGTTAACACATTTTTTTTCAAATTGAACTTTTCCAAGATCTCATGCTTCTTGTCCGTAAATTTCTTTCTGCGAATAGCACGCGGTTACGTTTCCCTATATTTCTCCCATTTTTCTTTCGTTTTTCGTCTGCTTACTATCCTTCACCTAGTTTATCGTTGATATCTATTTATCGTTGTCGTGTATGATAGCGATAAAGCCACATGTATAAAAACGTGCAAAGCGAGAAGTGACAGAGAAAGACATTAAGCGAGGAAAAGTGCTTTCTTCTGTTCTGGTATTCGTTTATTCGCGGCGATGACTATCGTCGGAAAAATACGATAAATATTCTTTGATCCACTAATGTTCCATTATAATTATTCTTTGACCCACTAATATTCCATTATAAACATTCTTCGATCAATTAAGTCGTCGACTTACAAATTTCGAAGAATAACGCGAACTTTCTGAAAGATAATTTGCGAGGCAACAAAACACGATTTGTAAATTTCTGTCAAGGAAAGCAAAATCACTCGATAAATTGCTATAATATTAATAGTTCACGCATGATGACGCTTATATTCTCCATAACATCGCTAACAACTTTGTAAATAATTCCAATTTAAAAAAAAAATAAGTAATATAAAATATTTGACCGACTTCTTTACGTGACGATCAGAAGTAGGAGAGTACGATATTGGTGCAAAACTTTTGATTGGTGCGACTTCATGCGGATTACCACGATATTTGGAATAATCCACGGAGTTTGAGACGTCCTCGCTTGGTGTGTGAATTCCCGAAACATCGGGATAAGCGACGTCATATTCATCCTGAGGATAATCAAGCTGCAGCGGATGATAAACCGATGGACGATTTGTATGCACAGGCCGATCGTAATTCCATGTCTGTGAAGACTCATAAATGGTTGTTGGTTTGTTTGCGATGTCTGCGTACAGGTAGCTCGTCCCGTGCTCGTTCTGACCGCTATACGTCGGTTTGCTCGGCCTTGCCGCGTTGTCGTAGATTTGCACGTCATCGTCCACATAGGGATGTTGATTTCCCAAGTTTAACGAAAGTGCTATGTTTAAACAACCTTCATTTTACCTTTTCTACCATATTAATCGCAATTTCCATTTAACTGTACTTATCACCGGGTCCATTCGACATATCGCTGAGCAAACCGTGTTTTCATACGTATCAGAAACAGAATCAGAGTTAATGGTCCCCACCATTATCAGTATCGTTATGTTGCATTGTTTCCTTTTTCCTCGACATTAAACGACATAAAGAATTAACTTTTTCGCAAAGATCTTTTACAATTTGCATCGTACGTAATACGATCGAGGCTTAACGAGTAAGTAACTTTTAACAACGAAATATTTCGAACTGGATATCAAGGAGAAAAGGACTCGATAAAAATTCTAGAGATTTTATGACAACTCACTAGCATTTTGCAGTAGCCCGATCGTCGGTCGTGGTACTTTGTCGGGGATGTCATCGTCGTCGACGCAACAGCTCCATATCAATCCTCCGGAACAGAGATCGACCGGACGACCACCTCCGAGAACGCAACTAATACTAAGGCCACAATCGAATGTCGTTCCTTTGTACGTACACGTTTGCGGTATCACTAAAACAGAACAGTTATCGACAATCATTCACCATTTCTTCGCACTCGAAGGTAATAAAACCGCACCGCGTAAAGTAAACCGCGTATAAGGGAAAAATATCCCGAATTTCATCCCCTTAACGTTACAGTGACTCGCAAAAGCGTTCGAACACCTTTTACGGATATATCATGCGTATATTATACGAAATATTTAGAAATTTCACGAGGACTGTGATCAGACACGATTATCGTGATTATATTGGGCAAATTTGAAACTGATCCGAAAAAAATGTTCAAGCGATAGAACGGTTTACAAGGTAATCATTTAATGGTTTTATGCTAATCACTCGCATTCGATCTTTTAGAGATTATTATATTTCTTTATGGGTAGTGTCTTGTCATGTCTTGTATCTGGCATTGTTGTTCGAGTGGCATACGGCATCGCGTTGCTTTTCTTTCGGTCTGTTTCTTCGGATAAACACATGGCTGCTTTCGTTTCGAATAACGATTTCATAAGTGAAATCGTGAATTCAACTCATAGTGACGAGATCGAGCAGGAAAGTCGGACGACTAGCGGCTCGATTATTATATTTCGAGTTATCGTACCAGTAGTGTATCAAATGAACGTCTTTGAGCGTTTATTCGATCATTACCGATCGGTAAATTGTCCATAGTCCGTCGTTATACATATTTTGTCTGTTGTACACCGCATTTCTCGTCTCTTTTTTGTTTCGATTTACTCTACAAAGAAGGATATTCGATCTTTATAATATATCTTTTCTCAAACTGGAGACTTTATATTTTAACAAGTCAGTCACGATTATATTCCTCAATCTCGATTTTTATTGTACGAAACGTACTTCTACCCAACATGTCCATTAAGCCATTCTGCAGATCGTTATTATGACCTCGATGATCTCCCGTGTAATTTCGTTTTTTCCTCAGAGCCTCGACAAGGAGGGAGCCTTGCTGTTGACTGGTTAATTTACGTCTTCTTCCTTGCCTGTGACTTGTCGACGTTAGCTGTTCCAATTCCTCGCCGTTCATCTTTTTCTTCAATCGATCAAGAAAACCTGTAAAATCATTTTCTTCACTGGTATCGTTCGAATATCCGTTATCGATGATACGTTCATTCGTTAGCTGTCGTTGTTGAACGTTAACGTTATCCAATGTCGAAATATAACTTTCACTATCGCTGTCACTATCATCAACTGTACGTATATCGTGTCTCCCTGCTATTTGTCTTCTCCAATCGCCATTTCCGACCGTGTCAGCCTCCGACGAGTCTTTTCTATTGGAATAATCCAACCTACCTTCCGATAGACCTTTATTTCTAACGAACACTCTGCGAACGATAGCGTTTCGAGGCTTGTCAAAATGATCGTAATCTGCATCGTTCCACGAGTTTTCTCTTCTCGGATCGAAACATGTTTTCACGCCAATTTCACGTACAGGGTTATCAAATTTCTGACCCCCAACTACCGTCAAACTATCGTCCAGTTTATTCGTTTCCCTCGGGCTTCTTTTATCCGACAGTTGCTTCTTAATCCATAAATTCAGAGGATCTTGTTCTACGAACTGTCCGTTGGATAGCAACGTAAATTTCTCTGTTCTTTCATTTTTCTTGGATTTCTGCAATTTCGAAAACCAATTGTGTAAATGTGACAAAGACGGTGTAGTGGAAGAGGCCAAAGGACGATCGTAAGTCACCGCATCGTAGTTACCGTACTTGAGTGCAGTAGCGGTTACTATTAGGAACACGTGTACAGTCGCAGTGACACTCATGGTCTGATATCTTTCTAATTTATTTCGTAAATAAATTAGAACTCGTATTAACGAATCGTCACAATTCGTACCATAGTTACGCGTAATTTACTTGTTACCGATAAAACTCTCGATTTCATCGAGAATCGAATTCCTTTGTTACCGTTGAAGAGCGCGCAGGTTGCCAATGATCCATGGAAGATATCCGACACCGTCGTGCCTTCGACATTTTACCTTAGTTCCATCGATTTAATCGAACTTTATATATGTCACCTGATAAATTTCAGTAATTTTCTGTGCACGGTAACCACCTTTCGGATCTGTCCTTTTTTTTTTTTTTTTTAAATGACTCGATAAAAGACAAGCGTCGATTAACCAACAACGTTCACCTATTGTACGTGTAATTTTGATCACCGTTTACGCTCATGCCATGAATATCGTTTCCGTTGCGACACTTAAAAAAATTAATTCTTGCTTAGCCTATTACGAATTGATGCGTTCCACCGACTAACGAGACTCTACCGGCATCTAAAGAAGCGTTCCCGGCTTTCACCAACGTCAGCTTTCTCATTGCTACGATAGCGTGTCTTCCCTGACATTGGTTCCCCACTCGTCCTCTTCTTCACTCTCTTTTGCTTTCTTCCCCCTACCTTGTTGTCCTCGCGTCCTTTCTTTCCGTTGTTCTTTGCCTTTCTTCCTTTCTTTTCCCACGTATAATGTACATATTTGCATGTTATATATGCACAGTAGCAACAGTAGCGACAGTAGCTCACCAAACAATTCGATCACTTCTAAAAACGTTTTACGTTTAATAAACCTTAAGACTAATTACTAAGACTATTTGATAAACCTTAACCCTTATAAGCTGTCATGGGTGAAAGTTCATTGCGAAACATCGGTAAAATTAAAGAAGCTGATTCACAAATGATTTATTATTACGCAATATAGACGAGGAGCAGAAGAATTATTGTTTCCAATAAATAATTAACTATATAGCATTGTAACGATATTATCACAGGCCGATAATATCGAAAGAAAATTCGCATCGAGTGAAATTTCATTTGTGATATCTTCTAAGAGTTAATGTTGGTTATTAGACTGCCTAACTGTAGTTCCGAGATGAAACATTCAAGTCTTTTTATTACATCTATTAACGATTCGAATCGTTTAATTTTTGGGTCGCGGTGTAGATTCGCATAAAACTTACGTCCGAGTTCGTCGAAAAATCGTGTCTGTCCTTCTGTATCGATTACATTTTCCATCGCAGTTTCCTTCTTTGTATCTAGATCTAGAATCGAAATGCGTAATTTATATTATATATTATATATTATATTATATTAGCACAAACGTTATGTTTACAAGAAGAAACACGACCGACGTTCTGTAAAAATGTTTTCATCCATGTGAATTTATATCTTCGTGAAAATTAAGAGCAACGATACGAATAGACTGTATGTAAATATGCTATTCGCTTGCTTTTATTAACTCAGACTCACCGAAATTCTCTAAATACCGGTCATTTTTCCTGATATCGGCTTGACAATAGAATCCAACAAGGAGCCGAGTGAAAAGTAAACTTGCAAGCCAATTCATTTCTCTTTTCTACCGGCGATCTAAAACAAGATCGATCGACAAAGATTTGACTCGTTGCCGACTCGTTGTAGCTCCTCTAGTCGTTCACCAATGCGAAGGAACACCCTAAATCTTTACGCTTCACGAATCGAAAATTCGCAGTTTCCGTGCAGTGTCTTTTCCTTCGAAACAGTTTTATTCCCCGATCTTTTTCAAACGTTAACTCGCCGATATTACCGATCGATACTTGCATAGCTCCTGTGATTTATTTGAACAGAATCGCAATAAAAAAGTTCAATCGATAATCTAGCATCCTTGCTAGAACCTCTCTCTCTCTCTCTCTCTCTCTATCTATCTATCTATCTATCTATCTATTTATGTTTAAATATAATCCGCTCGAATCAGGTTCAGAAAGATACTAAATTCTGAAGAATACCGTTGATCGATCACATTTCTATTTTTATTGTTTTTCGACGGTAATTGCAACTCGAACAAACTTACGACTTGTCTAAATATATAGTCGTAATCTTACGATGAAATATAATCCTACCCCTAAATGGGGTTCTCTATCTTTCTTCACAAAGTATACATTAATGAGAAAATTTGTATCGATGGGAACGCCTGAAAAGTTCTGCAAATGTTTCATTTCATTTCTGAACTTTGTGTGTCTTTTTCCTGGATACCGTTCGTGTACCGTAAGAATACGCGAAGCGTGGCGAAGGCATTCACACGTAGTGTGGTCCGGTAGAAAAGTGGGTCGTGAAACCAGGTCACCGAAACAAGTGGAACGACGTCTCTTCGTGTGGTTGTTGCTTCGTAACACGTTCTCAGTACCCTACGACGTCCCGTGAACGTGCGGTACACGCGTGAAACCGTAGCATTACACCGTTTGGTTATTAGTGAAAGTTAGACTCAGTAACTTTCGACTTTGACAATGCCGATTTGAATCGCAGGTATGAATCGGCTCGTCGAAATACTCTTGGTAGGACAATTCCCATCTTTGCACGCCTGCCACGCGTTCTCTTCCCTTCCTCTTGCCACGTGACGTTCAAAAGGGGCTGCTTAACGATAAACATGAGCATTCGTCAGACCGTTTCTTTTCACACCGCGTGCTGAAACCGGCGAACATTGTCTGGATCACGAGTTCCTCCAAATATTCCACGCGGACCATTGCGTTTATGATATCCAACAATACATTTGCCTTCGATTATTAATTATTTAATCGTAGATTATTACTCGATCGATCGGTGCTTTATGCTAGCGCACACATACCCACGCACGCACACTGGCATACGCACACGCCAACCTACGACTGACGATGGCCGAAATGAATGAAAAATACCGATCCTTAGAACGATAAGAGGAACAAGTGTTTGATTTCAATTACATTTCCATCACGATCGGAATCACTTTGACGTCTTTCCTTCGCCGATTACCCGATGGCACTGCGAAGAAAGGAGGAGATCCTCGGCATAAGGTTGACTACTGATGAGGAACGGAAATACAGCATCCAGAGACCACTCTCTCTCTCTCCTGATAGTTCCTTTCATACGGCTCTTCTCACTACCCCTCCACCTTTCTTTCTTCCCTTTCCAGATCGTTATCTTCCTCATTCGGATGCACCGGACGATTCCTTCGCTTACTTTCAACTCGTATCCTGTATTTATACAGACTATCGAATTAGGTCCACATGCAGAAATTCCACTCTTCGAACTGTGACATCCTATATACATAGAAGTATATCAAAATGGCAATTGTTTAATTTATTTAACTTTTTGTTATTGTACATCATATTGAAAGTGTCCGAAGCTTAGTCAAAGACATCTGTGTACTCACCACCGTCGATCATTATGGTAAACCTGTACTAAACTCGTAAAAATCCAAATTTCCTAAAATCATATTCAATTAGTTTTTATGTACAACATTTTTAGTACCAAAGGTGAAATTATCTTCTAATGTCAAACCATTTTTTTTATTAGTTACTAGAAACTAGCTTTGCCAGAAATCATATAAAAAATTATAGTGAAAGTAGAAGAGTGAGAGTACCGTCAAGAACGATTTCGAATGTAGGAGAAAGTGCCAAAAATAATGGTTTTTAAAAACTGCTCCGATTTCGGCCCCTCTCTTTCTCGTAAACAGCTAAATTAACGGCATTCTCACTTTTTTAAATCCTTTCCTATTGCTCGTTCTTCCTTGTCGTCCTACCTTTGACTATCGGCCGCACATAGTTTTCTAATTGTAAATTGGTCTCTTAGAAGAAGGCCATTAGACTTCTAAGCATTCTTTCCTTGGGGGTACCAGTTAATTTTCTGACATTATTTCTTACACTCTCTACATTTTCTTGAGTCTTCTTTTCTAGGCTAATCCTTTCTTTATACTTAGAATAGCAGCATTTCCATAATGCGTGATCATAATCAAATTCTTTTAACAATACTCTTTTATTTGTGATACTATGTTTTCCAATGGAATCTACAATCGATTGTATTTTTAATTAAATAATCTTATTCTGTACTGTATCGGTAAAGTCGCATGTGACACAAAAATTAACGCGATCAATATCAACGATCATCTATCCCCAAATTCCTCCGACAATCAAAAGTGGGATACGAAAAAATATTACATGTTACTTACTTGTCTGTTGTATTTGATTTCTTCTAGCGGTTGCCATATCGATATTGAAATTATTCATATTCGATTAATCGATTAATTGAAGTAAATTGCTCGATCTATCAATCTCTAAATTCGAGATATGTTGATCGAATATTATTCTTCGTTTATCGATATCTACCGACACTCATTTCGATTTTTCTCTCTAAATTCCTTTTTTGAATAAAACTTGTTTATAGAACAACAAACCGTGAAAAATTAATCTGTCAAAATAAAATTATAAGTTAAATAATTAAACATAAGTGGCAATATCATTCGTGACAAGATTTTACCAATACAAACGATACCTATCGAAATTTTCGAGTCAGGCTGAGTCACTTTGTGAACTTTATCGTATTAAGATATCACATTAGGATGGTGAATTGAGGAAGAACATCGTTTCGATACGAACGATAAGCTTGTAACAATTAATTGAGCAATTTTACTAAAGGATATGGATGTCCTCTATTATTACTTAACATGGATCGAAAGCATCGAGAAATATTAGACTCGTGTTACGAGGATATTGTACCTAGAATAAATATAATCAAATTATGGCCAAAACTGTTTGAAAATAAAGTTTTTAATAGAGATGACGTGAATATTTCACGCTGGATAGTAAGAAACTTTTTAAAATTTCCTGAACATTTTACGACTGTTAGTTATATAGAGTGACTTGTGAATTTTGTAATATTTTATATAGAAAGACATCACAAATAAAACAACAGTGCATGAAATATATTTGACGATAAAAACACGAGGACCACTTGCGTTTGTTCGTTTTCTTGCAAGCCTAAGACAAAGTAACCATGAAGATTTAGCAGATATCTTGGAAGGAACAAGAACTCCATTACCTATTACTAACACACAAAGTTATGGTAATCATAATGAATGCACGGAAGAAAGCAATGTAGAGGAAACTACTTTTATTCCAATCACGGAAGGGTAAAGTTTAAAATCCCACTAATTAGCTTTAATTTATTTTATATGTATATCTTATTCTGCATTTACTGTATCAATTGTATTTCCATTTTTAAAAAGACCACAAGGCGACTTTTTTCGTAATATACAAGTATTAGAGGAACCACTACAAATTTTAGTAGAGAAAGCTACAAAATTCTTAGATGGACCTGAATATGAAAATGTTCAAACATATCCAATGCGTAGCAAACCTCGTGGACTGGTTTTAATAATAACAAATATTGATTACAAACATCCAGATAAAGAAGATAGAAATTCGGCTATATATGATGAATCAAACTTGAAACAACTTTTTAGACAAATGGGTTTTGAAGTTTCTTCCTATTGCAATCTAACAGCACAGGTAAATATGGATACATTTACATATTAAAAAACAAATGAAAACTTTATATCACATAGGCTACTTCTTTCCAAGAAAATATTAGAGACAATTAAAGAATTTTCTCAACGTAAAGAGTTACGCAAGGTTGATTCTTGCTTTGTCATAATAAGTAGTCATGGTAATATTAATACACAGTATGAAGTCACAGAAATAGAAGGTGTAGAAGAGCATATGCCAGACAAAGTGCAAAATCAAAAAACTGTTTTATGTACTGATATTTTGAGTTATTTCACTGCAGAAGCTTGTCCCAACCTTGCAGGGAAACCAAAGATTTTCATTTTTCAATTATGTAGGTAAGTGCTAAACCTACTATAAAAATATCATAGATACATATACTGATAATATTTTATTATTATACAATGATCTTTTAGAGGAAAGAAAAAACAAAAATCAGTAAAAGAACCTAGATATACAACAGATACATCTAACTTTCAACATTCCTCTGATGAAACTAGTAATATTGAAAGAAATGGTAGGGAGACACTGAGATGTTATGAAGATATGTTACTTTCGTATGCTACCCTTCCAGGATATGTTGCCTTCCGAGACAAAATAACTGGTAGTTGGTTCATACAAATTTTGTGTGAAGTATTTATGAAATATGCTCATAAAACTCATCTTCAGGATTTATTAAACATGGTGAATAAATCTTATGAGAGTATATTAATACCATTTTATACATTAGTTACAATTAGTTAATGCTTCACAGGTTGATGAGAGATTAAAAATACAAAGAACTAATGGAGGAGACTGTCAGACATTAACGATAACACTGATTGGATTCAATAAACATTGTTATCTTAATCCTGGTCTTTTTGAACAGATATGATCTTAGAAACTTGCCATTGAACAGAATGCATAATCTATATGTATATATATGTTAATCTATACATATATATATATATAAATTAACATTTTTTGAACAAATTTTATATATCGAGTGTATTTATTTATATATAAATATATATTTGAATGCAAATTAATATTAAACTGGGCAAATGTTATATATTGGATGTATTTGAATCATATTACATTTTTATTATATTTTACAAAATATACCAAGAAATGTGTAAACTTTTACGTTCTTCTCTTTCATTTTTGCGTATAGTCTATCTACATCACACAAAATTTTTTAGAAATGGTCAAGTACTATAGTCGATATAGTAGTAATATACGTGACAAAGAAAAGAATAATGATATGAACAACTGAAGCGTTTGCAAAAGGAAGAACAATACATTTCATATTAAAAGGAGCAATGATAACGATGACGAAAACAGACTGACATCCAACTGTTTCTGCACAATAATAAGATTTCAACATTTACATCAACCGCATATACTGAAATTTACTCTAAATGCAGTATAGCATGAATAACGATCTGTAGTTTTAAAGAAATAATTATACGCTTATGCCATTTGATACTGTGATAAAGAAAAGAAGAAAATAATTTCAAGCAATATAATTTATGATTAAAACTCTTAACATTACAATATTTGTGTCATGTTTTCGTATCGTATAATATCCCGGTTGAGAAAGAAAGAGGTGTTTTGAAGTTAATACGATATACCAAAAACATATGTCATATCTCGATTTATGTTCTAACGATATTACAGCTGTAAATTACAAATTACATGCTTAACTATGTTCTAAATTCAAATAGGTGAAAAGATAAACGTTCCAATACTCTCGGATCTGTATTCGATAAGTACATCACACCGTGCAATTAAATAGCAGAATTTGAAAAATTAAAGAGATGATAATAAGAAAAATCCACGTTATGAGAGCAAAGAAAATAGAAAAATTAAACTTCTGACAGATTTTGTAATAATTATGTATTTTATAATAAATGAAATGTTAAATAATTAATAAGTAGATTAATTTTGTAATAATTTTTGTAAAATTCAAAATGAATTTTGTAATCAACAGTAGTTGAACTTATTTCCGTGAATGATGCCAAATATATCTTCTTATATATTTATTTATTTATTGTTTTGGATATGGCTCAAGTGAATGTCAATGAGTCAACGTCAAGGCGATTTAATTTAAAAAAAAAAAAAAAAAAAAAAAAAGGAAATTCAAATTTTCTATCGAAAAGTCGAGAATGACACTCTCTCCATCACGTAGCTTTTTTCCTTTTCCGTTTCGTTTCTTTTTCCCCATACAATCCTGTACACCATCCGATAGAAATAGCATATGAGGCTAATGTTTAATACAAAGATTGCGCGTTGGAAGAACGTGGCTTTTTGATCTTCTCCAAATTCTTGATTACCAAATCGTGCAGGGAACAATAACGATTACGGACTTCGCACATAACTAGCCATAGGCTTACATATTCTTTTTCATCTAATTCTTGAACTGCTCTTCTGTAATCGCTAATGTGTGGATACTTTGCAACTTTACTAACAATCTTTCCTCTAGAGATAAAATACCTAAAAAAAAATATCATTGTATGAATATAATGTATCCCCTATGAGAAGAAATCTTTTAATATCATTACTATTCACATTACCTAGATATCTGATCGAAAAATGCAGCAGCCTCACTTTCCACTGATTGTATTTCTGCAAGTGTATCTTCTTGGATGGACACACCAAAGTTATTACCATCTTCGATTTTTGGAATCAAAAATGAAATCCACATTTTCAACTGGAAATTCAAAAATTAAAATAAGTGATAAGGATATTAAAGTTTATATAATGTATATATACTACTCATATACTTTATAGAATATATACCAAATTAGAATCTTCTAATAGTTGTCGAATATAAGGCTTAACTATATGAATAAGATCACATAGGGGCTTGTTACAAGGTACAGGTCCATTTGGTAACACCATCACTTTGGTTCCACTGGTATCATCTATGCTATTGTCTATCTTTCGTTTCTTTGTAGTAGACTCATTTTCGGAATGATTAAGAATAATAGGATCTGGAATGGGCACATTTAAGTCTTGATGAACATTTGACAATTTCCTGTTGCGGAAACCAGGGGTTTCTAATAATTCATTCAACTTAACAATCTTCTCTGGAAATCCTTTCAGCAATAGTTGTTCAGCCTAAATAAAGTTTATGTATGTGATATTATGATGTACTTTGCAACAAACTGAGTATACAAATTATAGGATAATAATATTCAATTAATTACCTTTGTTTTTAAAGAATCTTTGTATTCCTGAACCTGCAAAATAAATTTAAGAGATAAATGCATTAAACAGGATGGTTATATTCAATTGAAAATTGATATTTTGCTTTGATTACATTTACAAACATATACATGTCTTAAATATGAGCAAAATGAGATCACATGTAATAGCAGTTATAAGTAATACATTTATTTCATAGTACTGAGTTGTCGAATAAATGTTTATAAATTATCCGTAAAATTACAATCAAAACAAACATTAAATATTACTGATCAAAACGATGAACTAATGGAAAAAAGATTGTATAAGAAAACGGGGAAAAGAATTGTACTGTCGATATAACAATACAGGTATAGTTTTGTATAAGTATTGAGATAAGATGACTGACCAAGGCCAATTACTAGAATTGTAAATAGATTAAAGAATTGATGTGTATAAGCGATAGGAGAATTATGTTAAGATTCTTGAAAATATTGATGATGAAACAGCAAATATTATTTGGAACATAGCGATGCCGGTGAGTTAAACGCTACCATTAACCTAAACATTCTTACTTGCAATATATTAAACGTGTAATACAGACTACTTAATTTCATATCTTTCTGTTTTGCAGCTTCAATTATAATATAAAATATTTTACCTTCTGTGCTGTAGTATCCGCCATTATACACTCCATGAAAAAAAAAAGTTTATAAAATATAACCACACTATCCCTTTGTTGTAACGTACAACTTCAAACAGGAAGTTGCGGTGAGTATTCTTACTACGCCATCAAATCAGAATCTGTAACATTAATGCAGCTATATTAGTCTTCTCAGAATTTAAATTTCTATTTATTCGTACAGAGTTATTTTTTCTTCGTCAAAATCGAGACACCATAGAGCTGATTGAGAGAATTATAATCATAGCATGTGCTAAGGTGCACGATGATACACAAAATGTCAATCTTTATTCTTTTACTTTTTACATGTTTTATTTCGTATTCTGTAGAAGTTGTTTCTACTATAATCTATACAATTTGAATTCGCTTCTTTGATAGAAATGAAAATTTAGGAAAACATTATGTGATAAATTATAATTGTATTCGTTATAATTGATATGAGTAGAATACTAATAATACAAAATGATATTTTGATTTCAATTAACTGTCAGAGAATTAAGTCAATATAATAATCTATGAAAATGTCAAATAAATAGGTATCAGAAGTAGGTGGGAGATAAAAGGATAATATTTCATTAAATTGAATGTCATGGATATATTTAAAAAAAACTGTAATTTTTAAAAAATAAACAGCATACAGTTTTGCGAATATTGGACATATTTTTTAATCAGATTAGAACAATATTTTGAATCAGATAAGTAAAACGGTAAAATGTATCGTTTCATTGTATTACCATTGTATTTCGTATTTTGTACATCAATATCCATCTTTTGAAATCAGCAAATTAAATCTGCTATACATGATTGTATAACACATGTTTGTATAAACACTGTGTAGAAATATATATTAAATACGGCTAAGTGAGTTTCTTTGCTTTTTGGTAAAGTGTATCAACAACTTTCCCCATACTGTGTATAGTATCTAATGCAATCTCGTAAGTCTTATCGCGCGGAGTATCTTCGAAAACGATTAAAACACCTTCACCCTGATCAAGGACACCCCTTAGTTTTTTATCCAATATCATTTGTGAAAGCTTCTTCTCCACTTGAGCAAGTGGTAGTGATATAGAGGTTGCGATATGACTGACCTAAATAAAAGAATGAAATTACAAACGATGAATATTTATATTTAAATAATCAACCGATTTAAAGTAAATAATCGTACCTGTACGCGAGAATAAGGTTCAACTAAACGACATAAGTTTTGTTCAAGCATCGCATCGTAGAGAGAGCCGAGATGAGCACGCACAATTACGTCATCCTCAAGTTCTTGGCGATATTTTTTCACAGCTGTCTGAAAATCTGCTAATGAACGTCGGTGGCTCGCTTCGGCAACTGCCCGCATTGCATCTAAATCCCTTCCTGCATATTTAACAGCTAATTTTCCTGACATAATTGATTGAACATCTTCAGGTGTACGTAACATAATTTTTGAAAGTAACATATATTTTAAAGCTGTTAAGGCCTTTGGGCTTTCTACGCTATCATATCTACAGAACAGTAGTAAAGCAATTAAAATATACAAACATAACAATTATTCTGAAGTACAATATATTTATTTAAGGAAACAACCTACCCCTCAAATGCTTCATAAAAATATGAATAAGCAGTTTTAAAATCTCTTTCATCTGCAGCATGTAATATTCCTGACTGTAAATCTAAAGCAGCTTGCATTTTAGGTGGACAATAAATTGCATTAGCAGTTGTTCTAGCACTGGTAAGAGCTGCCCTTGCTTTTGCTAAATTACTCAGTGCATGATAGGTTTTACTTTCCAATAATTGTACCTCCACCAAAAGTTGTTTATCATCCAGTTTCTTAAGTTCTTTAAGTAAAGCCGATCCCAACTGTAATGCTTCACTGTACATACCAGTATCGAAATATAATGCTATTAAACGTGCTTCTAATGACTGCCTTAAAAATGTCCTACGTTCTTCTTTTGCCCATTCTATACATTCTTTGCATAGCTGAACCTATTGAAAAAAGAAGCATTGTACTAAACTGTCTATGAAAATACAATCAAAATTATTTGTGAAGATACCTCAATGCCGATACCAGCTTCCAGATCCAAGAAAAAGTCTACTAAAGACCGTACGAGTTTAGCAGCTTTTGCTTTGCTAATCAAACTAAGAAACGGTCTGGTAGCTTTAATCAACTCTGCCAACTCTTTTGCCTTGCCTTCTTTTTTGTAAAGTTCACCAAGGTGTAAAATACCTTGCTCCTTCACTCGAATATTATCTTCGTCATCCTCCGTCACACCGATACTTGGGTCGGAGACGATTTCACTTAAAAGTGAAATACCCTCGCTACGATTAGTCATTGAAACTGCTTGTGCACGTTCGAACAGCATTGCACCGGCCATCTCAAAATTTTCACCGCTTTATAAGGATGAAAACGGGATCAGATAACCTTTATCCTAAATGATGAATATTATTCTTCAAATAATTGATTAAATTCGTGAAATAATTCCTACGTTTTACAAGAAATCAAAGTTAATTTTCTTCAATACGTTGAATACCGCATGCGCTTCTACGCACAACTACACAAATTTTATAAACGTCTTCTGTTTGTCACTTTATTCGCAATCCGTTTCAACCTCAGAACTACAAAACACATGTCACGCTACTACGTAAATCAAATCAATTGCAGTAAGCCTGGAAACGTTCAGACTGATGCAGATTTTTCTAAATAGGTTATTGTTATTCGTTTTTAATAGATGTGATTACATTCCTGTAATTAATTACGTAGTTGATTTTTCGTTGTATTTAAAACTTGTGTACTTTTGTACTTTTCTTTCTTAAACAATTTTGCAAAAGGGATGGAAGGTATAAAGAAAGCGGAAAGAAAGAGATAGAGTAAAAAATGTACTATACGGAAGATTCCAGATCGAGATTGTATGTATATGTATGTTGTGTTAAGCGACATGTAAAATAAGAATGTGTAAGATATAAATATACGAATGCTGAATGGATGTAAATCTTAGATTGTATAAACGTTTAGAGCTGTTTGAAGATAAAAGTGTAACAATTATAAATATTTCCTTAAAATATTGGATGGAAATTGTTATTGTTACAATTAATTTTAATAATGTTATGATCATGTCGCAGAATTTGTTTTGAAAATGTCACAATTTACTACAACAAATGTTATTAATGAAACATCTTCCAAGTTAATGTATCATGATTGTAAGTTACAACTTGTGTAAATGTAATTCCTTTAATTAGAAAAGAATAACATCTCATTTGAAATAGAATATATTTTACAGATAACAAAACAAGGTCTAATTTACCATTTCAAATAGCCCTGTATGTGAATCTATGGCTTTTCCCAGTTTGGCTGTTGATTACTGTTGTAAACTTGGATGCAAAAGTAAATATCATCTGTGTGATGAAGTTATAAAATGATGTTATAAAATCAACATCTAATCTATATTAACTTATATGTATTAATTTTATTTATTATTTGTTCACAGTACAATAATTTGACAAATGTTTATAAATTGCTAACTATAGCAATATTTCTAATACTTTCAATTTTTGAAAGTTTAAAGTTATATTTAGGGTACCTTGGAAATCTTACCGGAAAGGTAATCATACTTTATTTGTAATAGACTTTTTTTAGTTGATTTGTAGATTTTTGTCATGCAAGAAAGTTAATATTAGATTCCAGAATTAACTACTTGCTGGTTAATCTCGATATTAATACAACTTCCCCTAGAGGCATTTCTCCTTTTTGATCGTGGAATACCATCTCATTATAGTGAAACATTTATCAATTCTTTTATGGTTTGCCTTCTTCTTATTGAAATTATTACAGGTACGATAGCTTTAATGAATTTAGCAGATCATCGTGCTAAAGTGTTTTATTTAATGCATTTATACAATACATGTACATAAAATGGATGTTAAACTGTTCTAAAATACCTTTATAGCTAATCTCATTTTTTAATTATATATAGAATTTTGAGCAAATACTGGCTAAGTGTAATTACTGTATAGTATACTAGTACATTATATTAAAATACCGCAAAATATTGCAGATCTTTCCTTTAACAAATATTCTCAATTAACACAATACCTAATGAACACAATTCTCAGACTAATAAAATGTCTTATCTCAGAGGTTATTAGTTTTATAAAATAACTGTATCGCTAATACGTTTTCTCGTAAACGCATTAAATAAATTTCTATGCTCTTTATAATGATGCTAATCTCGGTAGTTTGTTCATTAGTAAATGTTTGTAAAAGTTGCGAACGTGTAGGAACCATGAGCGAAAGAAGCTGTTAACAAAAAGTCGAAAATTATAGTAAATAATAGTATGTAAATAAATAGAAAAATTGTAGAAAGTATTAATTTATTTGAAAAATATAAACTCATATTTCGTCAAACTCAACACGTGTATTATATGAATGTTTTTATGCTTTGACATCAATTGATTGGAAATGTAATTAAATAGTATAATTAAGAATGTACATATGCATTTCGTATAATATAAGAAAAGAAGAACAATTTTTCGCATGTATGCGAATACGTTTTTAGTAAATACTGACTTACGTCAAAAAGTTGTTGCGCCATCCAACCGTGATATGGCTGTAGAGCTTCTTTATAAGCTTTTTTTAAAAATGCTACTAAATCCTCTGTTGGTGTTGCCGTTTTCGAGTCCTCGACAATTTGTTCGAAAAATAACAGAATCATATGCAAAGCTCTGTAATTTATAGATTGGAGTTTCGATTTAACTAATGAACAGAATAAGTGATGGAGAAGTATTAATACACACGAATCGAATTAAGCAGAAACCAAGTAAGAAAGTGGAAAGAATAGAAATGCATAAGAAAAAATGCTACACGCACCTGGTTAACCACGTTAGAGCATCTGTAGCGATTAATTTAGTTTCAGTATTTTTTTCAATTAGAATCATATTTTGTAGAATCGCGTTTTTTTCTTTATCCTTTGCATGCCGGGACGTGAGTTTCTAGAATTATTTTTAGGTATATATATGATTATCCTTGTGAATGATCGCATTTTAAGGTATGTACTTACATCAATGTTGCCCTGGATATCATATTTAACTGGAGCAAACACTTTGCCAAGTTTTTCTGAAACATTCGTGTTCGTCTTTATAGATTTCGTTTTCGTGTAGGTTATGTGATATTTACTGGATATCAAATGCGTACCAATAATTCGCACAAGACCTCGAGCTGCATCTAAGAATTCAACGGTTCTTATTTTGTCTTCTGTGATATTTGGAAATAAAACTTCTATTTGATAAGTAAAGACATCCTCGTTATCGTTTGCACTCGACGAAGGTGACAACATAATTCTGTATTAGGATAACGTAATTTCAGTTATAACTACAAAAAACGTATAACGAAAGTGTTTATTTTTAAAAGTTTTTAAGAAATATTAATAATGTTCTTGCAGTCTTTTTCAATATATTATCGATCGATTTATGATAAGTAAATACTTAGGATTATAGCTGTTAGCTGCAATATATAAGCTGCAATAGCAATTTTATCCTAGAGTTACCTGTAACAAACTGAAAAAACTGATGAACATTCTGATAAAATTTAATTAAACGATTACGTGGCATGGTCGTGTAATATATATTTTATTACATCGTTAACTGGATTGGTTTTACGGACACTTTTGAATTATTTTTTTCAAAATTATTTTTACAAGTTTATTAGTCGTTTCGCAATTTCATATTAGCTATGTCTACAAATTATTATCGTCCATAAGGCATCCTAGTTACTATCATGTAAGTAACCCAATGTTTGTAGAATATGTCGGATATTAATGTTATTTCTTGATTGTAAATATATCAAACTAAATTCGTAGTTATTAAACTATACATACCTATACGTGGCAATTTCACAATTTTATCGTATTTTCGGCAATAAGAAATAGAGATTCTGGTTTTATAGCATTCGTTCCTTCTGTAGTGTTATTGTATACATTCGTTCACACATTCGTACATAGAAATGTCAATGCACAATATATGTATTTCTTTATCAAATACAATGTATCAATAGTTGCTACAAAACTCTATAGTATTTACAAAATATGTTAGAATTTAATGAAATGAAGTATGTAGTTAATAACATTGTATGACGTATGAAATTCTCATTTTCTCCTTCCATGTTTAAACACATGCACGCACACACGCTCTCTTTCTCTATCTATCTATCTATCTATCTATCTATCTATCTTTCTCTTTGTGTCTCTCTATGATTTTATTTTGTTATAAATAGCGTACACAGGGCAATAAGGTTTTTCGAGTCCAATACGGAAAGCTTTACTGTTACAGTTTTCACAAAAACCGATAAAACTGGGAAAAATTTCTCTTCAAATATAGCGCATTAGAGAAACAAGCTCGTAGGAAATATCAAT
This sequence comes from Bombus terrestris, assembly GCF_910591885.1. Lineage (NCBI taxonomy): Eukaryota > Metazoa > Arthropoda > Insecta > Hymenoptera > Apidae > Bombus > Bombus terrestris. Next base: position 12,071,476 of record NC_063281.1, on the reverse strand, counting down.
AATTAATTAGTAAGCAAATACATATTGAGCTTGAAGTTATCTTCGTTCGAATTAGCATTAGCGACGAAGCATTATTATTAATATTAATCGTGCTTACTCGCTATGCGAAGATTATAAAAACATAGGACGTTGATTCAACGGCGTCGATTTTTATCGTTCGACATTGGCTATATTCCCGCTTTCAAGATATAAAATCGTGGCAAAATGACAATAACCTTGGAAAGTTTAAAACGCCGTTGGAAGTGGATATTTGAGAACATTGCCAGTCGAATCTTCAGCGACGAGAGTCAGTGCGGTAAGACAATGAGATGGAGCTGGTGGAACTAACGCCTCCAGAGGTGGTCGAGAGCCTGGAAACTGTTTAGAACCAACTACCATTCCACCAGATGTTTTTCTGAGCTCTATTACTCGTACTCCGAAGCGTGATCTTACGACGTTTCTATGATAAAAAAAAAAGAAACGTATATACATACATATATAAACAATAACCGTTTTAAAACTATAATAGCAACAACGGAAGAGGCTGAGTAAGTGAGTGTATGTGCAAGTTTTGTGTACGTGTATTGGGCGTATATGCGCCAGTGAATCAAAATTGGAAGAGAAACATTTTATTATACCTTTTCCCATCGTACTCGATGTCGTGGAAAGGTCGGTTGAAAACGTTGTCCATTTCGTTGTTGAACCATCGATGATAAGCAAGAAACGCTGCGCAGGATGGTGACCAAAATGTACGATCAGTTTGCAAATTGGAAGAGGTTTGTTCCGATGCAGGTTGCATCAGACTCTTGGAAAAGGATCTGTTTAATTCAGGACTAGCGGGTGCGGATAGCCTGCCAAGTAATTGGGAAGGGTTTTGAGAAGACGAAGGACGGGACGATTCGGAAAGTAAGCGATTTCTTCGAGGACTCCCTAACATAGCGTATGGTTCTTGTATCGTGACTGTCACGCTGAGCGGTCTACTCAGTGCGATCGTTGTGTGTTGAGGATCTCTTCGTAAAACGGGGTTGCGATTGAAATCGATCCCAGCCGCTCCAACAAAGACACGATCGACGTAATCGAATCCGCGGCCCATTATGCCTTCATGAGTATGTCCGAGATCAAAAGTGTGTCCTAATTCGTGGAGAACCGAGCCAAGAGTCGTGGCGAAGCAGCCACCGTGCGTACCGCGGTAATTACTGTCATCCATCAATTGTTCGGTATCGATGACCGTAGCGTCGAGGAATCTAGGCAATATTTGCGCCATGCAGGTAGGCCATGTATGAAGACATGCCGAACCGAATAACGCTAATCCACCTCCACCGAGCGCGGCGTGTCCTTGCGTCCTCGCGAGAATATCTTCGCGAGTGCGTGGATTTGGCGCGCCTCGATATCTGGTACAGGAAAGAAACGCAAGATATTTGCGATCTTCCGATGCCAAGGGACCGGTCATTAATTCTCGCGCAATGAATTTCCAAAGTTCGCGCTGATTCATTGCACGTGCCTGATCGACGTCGAGCATGCTGTGCATTATCAAGCATTCCATACCACCCAAGTCTCGTTCCAGTTGAAACGTTTTCCTTCCGTAACCCGCCTCCCTTAACTTCTCGGCGGTGAGAGTTTGTAAAAGTCGGGCACCGAGACCTATCCTTATCGTCGCACTTTCCGGCGACTGGTCTTCTCCTTGTGGACCTTGGAAATATCCATCGTGTCCAAAACAAACCACGTAGACAGGAGTTACACGCAGTCTCGTCGTTCTCGGCTCGTGAATTAGAACTAGTCCCTTTTTTTGGCCCGCCACTTCTAATTCCAACCTGTTCGGACCTCGTGTCAATTCTACTATTACACGAAATTCACCAGATACGATTGGCCACTCGGAACTTTGATTATTTTCATTTCGTACGGTGATGAAGCTATACGCCATCGACGTGCGACCTCGTATCAGAGCTAAACTATAACATAAGCTCTCTCCATCCGTAACGTTCGTTATCGATATCTCTTCTGAATTCTCATTTTCCGTGGATTTGCATTGTCGGTTCTCCCGTTCTAATGGAAATTGTCTATTACCTTCGTAATAACATTTATGCTGACACCGTTGTTGTTCTTGCTGCCGTTGCTGCTGATGTTGCTGCTCACGAAGAAGATTTGTCAGATTCGTGTCTGGAAGTACCTGTGAAGTTTTTTATGTACAATTTCAAGATATATTGCTAAACGTTAAAAAAAATTAGAAAGACGAGGGTAACGAGAGTTAGAAACGGCAACGATTATAATGGCAATGACGAGCAGAAGCACGATAATAGCGGTAATAACGACAATAAAAATAACGATGACGATGACGATGACGATGACGATAACGATGACGATAACAATGACGACGATGGCAATGACGGCAAAGACGACGACGAAGACGACGACGACGATGACGAGGACGACGACAACGACGACGACGATGACCACGTCGGCAAAGGCGAAAACGATGATGAAGACGAAGACGACGATGTTACCCCCTTTGATAAAAGTGTATCATTTACATAGAATTAGGGAAGCACAGAGATGTGGTTTTATTTTATTTTTATTTTTTACAACTTCAATGCTTCATTCGATGGATAAAAAGAATAATAGCAGTTTCACGAAAAAGTGACCATATCGATGTAAAGTGACAATTCCAAGAGAGGTGCTGCGATCTCGCGGTGATTTAGAAAAGCTTCTCTACGGAGTAGAATCCTCCAAGTTGTTTCCCACTTCAATTTCCGTTCTTCGGACCGCACTGACACGTACCGTCACATAGAATGTCGAAAGGAATAAAGGCAAGTCGATCGAGCGATTTATTGATTTCCCTTGAATAGCAATGAGAAAGTTTCGTTCAAATCGTATAAGATTGGCTTTTATTAAGAAAAAAAAGATATATACGTGCAATCACCGATAAGAGTGCGAGATAAGTAACGAAACGATGTGTCGATATAAATTAAAACGACCAAAGAGAGGGAACTTTGTAGTCGGTGTTAGAAGAAAGAGAACAAACTTTCGAGTTGGAGAGTAAACGAGGTGTGTCGATAAGGAATTATTCGAATTCGCGTTTGGTTGTCAAGGATGTAGGCGTGCAAGTCTGACAAATTGAATCGGAATTTTTAAGCGGCAGTACGATTTGCAGCTTTTCAAATGTCAGCTATTTCACTCACCATCGTAAAAGAAGTGTGTAGAAATAGAGTAGACGTACACGTTAAAAATGAAAGGGAAGAAGGTACGTGCTGAACGATCAGCTTCAGCCGGCTCCGTACATACGGAGAGAAAGACTGTGGCGCCGGGACGACGGCGGACGGCGGGTTGCGGTACTATGGCGTCCTCGCAGCGACGCATGCAGTCGCACAGGCGCACTCGCGTTTCTCTTCGTTCTGCGTTCCTCTCCTTTCTCTTTTTTCCCTTCTTCCACTTTGTGTTAACACCCCTTTTTTCGTACTCTTTCTTGTTTATTCGCTCTGAGAGATCTGTCTCGCTCTTTCCCTAAAAAACGTATATCCCTCTGCTGTATATCACAACGATCATGAAGATACATGGACGTGCAAATTTTCCTGTCTCCCCTCTTGTTTATTTATTTGTAGAAATTTGTTACGTTATTTCGATTACTTTCGTATTAATTGTATTTTTCTAGCGTCGAAAAGTATCTCTCATCGACCGTAGAATTTTTATCTAATGGAAAGTTTTGATTAACGTAAATAAAAATCGGTCGCGATGTTTTTAAACAAACAACGCTTTTACCTACCAGCAATGGTTGTATCTAACAATAATAGTATTATTATTGTAATAATACAAAATTTGATGCTTCTTCGTGGACAAACTTCGATCGATGCTACACTAGTCGCAGAATTGTATTAATTTGTACGATACCGTGCTTTATCTGTGAGATGATTTCAATTGCGACGGTACAACGTTCGATCGACTAATCGCATATGCGCGTGATCACGAGTAGGGTTGATTCGTAAACGGTGTCAAGGATGAGCAACAACAAACATCGTTTCAAGATGTTCACGATTTGAATTCGTTCTACTCTTAATGTTATGTAGTACTTATATTCGTAAAACTTGATTCAAATTAGTCAAGTTATCTGAATTCCTTCAATTTACATACATTCGAGTAACTTAAAACGTGTTTATCAGCGTAAAACTGTTATTTACTTGACTCGTTCTTATTAATCACGTCATTTGATTTCCACTCGTTTGAATTCAAGTAACTTGACTAATCCAAACGAGACTTAAAGAACAGCCAATAGTCGTGACAAGCTTTTCCTCCTTTCTCTTTCTTTCCCTATATATCCCTGTATGAAAATAATGTTCTACAGCGAAGCAAGTATTATAACGAGTACTCCGCTTCGGATATTTTACACGCTATTCCATATTATATCTATTATATCTAAGATGCATCAAATTCCGTATCATCTATCGATAAAAGGATACGAGTCTAACAGTTACATTTGCCAAGAAATTTATGCACATAAGTTAACACTAACATCGTATTAACACTCGCAAACAAAGTGACCACACTGCTATTTACGAGCTAAGACACCTGTTGTTATTTAATACAAATTGATTGCTCTTCTTTGCTCTTCTCTTCTATTATCTAGTTACTTTATTAATAAATCTGCTATTTCGTTCGCGCCACGCGCAGCTACCAGTGTAAAATGTCAAATAAAGTAAAATTTGTTTCAGTTCTCTAATAAACATAGCGAGTAGACGTCCTCCTAATACTTATAGCCAGCTATGTATATACGTACGTATAGGCAGTACGAGAGGATGCAAAATATATGGCAAGTGTCGTTGTCGTGGGGTTAGCGACCGTGAAAGTGCTCCCATGTAAAAGTAGAACGACAGTTTTTCAAAATCGTTGCGACGATTGCGTGCGCCCACAACCGACCTACTTGACGATCGGTCGTTGCACCGTACCTCAGTTTCCTTGGTTGTTGTGGACCTTTGCTTGTCCTCGAACGAAAGGTACTCCGGAACGCGTGTACACGGTAAAAGAAAGTGCGATTTCATTCAAATAAAAGTTTCCACGAACTACGATCTTGAGCGTGTCCGTTGTATCTCGAACGTACTTGCACATTTCATTTCGTAGCGTTAATCGAAGGGAGGATGCTGCGCAAATATGATCAATAGACGGTGAATGTTTATGCACTTATGGGAAATTTAAAGGTGCAAAAATACACAGAATGTATTTAAAATATGCAAAGTATGGCACTCGTCGTAAGATTTGACGAGGCTCAGCTCTCGCCTCTTTAAATTGCATTTATGAAAATATGAATTTATACAAATTTGCATAGATTAGGTTGCTTGGAGAATCTATCGCGAGAGTTAAAAAAGATTTAATCCGAATTAGACTGTCTATAGCTTCATGAGTCTTCTTGAAAAATTCGGTCTATTTACAGGCTCTAGAGGCTCTTTCATTTCTTGAATAAATTTTGTAAAGACCGTGATAAGTAACAATGAAACTATGTTATATTGGAACAGATAGAGGAAAATTCAAGATTCAAAATTTCTCGAATATATGGGATTCGATTTTTTTTCATTACTTGATAGAAATTAATTGATAGAAATTCATTAGAAAAAAGGAGAGAAAACTACCTTTTATCCAATCCAATAGGAGAATCAAATATAATTACGACAAGGATACAGTATGGAGATTGGGAGGAAGAAGAACTGGAATACGTGTACATTTCAGGTCGGAGTGTCGCGATTTCGCGTGCATCGTGCGTGTTTGCACGCGTTTCCAAACTGAAAGGGTTCGCAGACACTTATCCACTCGACACTTGTCCTATCCGGTTGGTCGATCGTGTAGTATGCTCACATACTGGATGGTTGTATTCACATGCGTCGATTTGTATTGCGTGGCACTTGACACGGGAATGAACGAGAAACGGATGACTTTTTTCACTGAAAACTAGGTCGTACCGAAAAAACGAGGCTTCTTTTCTTATCGTTATCATTATCATTATCGTGGTTGTTGTCATTATCGATCATTCGTAAGACAACAACCCTTTAATGAAGAAATACTCTTTTGTGCAACTATTATCTGTGTACATATATCTGTATCGTCACGATCGAATGATGTTTATAAATACCTATTCACTTATTTCCTTTCTCTCAGATAGAAAACGCAGTTCATCAGCTCTTTGTTTCTCTGTTACACGGCCTCCAGCATAGCATCGCATCCGTGATACGTGTTGCGAACGTTTATCAAGCTTAATTTATATATTCGAGTTTTCCGCGATCATAGAAACGGAGTGAGTTGCGTTCAACGATAAGACGAAAACATACGAAAGAAAGCGAGACTATGAAGGTAAGCAGGGGAGAACGAACTATACCGGAGAGAGTAGGCCAATGCCAGTGTCAGCGGCACGGCTAGTAAGTGTCTGACGGTAAACCTGATCGTGAAAACAGAGAAACGAGTTGCACCGATTACGTTTGTTTTTCCATGATTTGTTTCAATACGATCCTGTATATCACTTTACGATATATATGTATAAATCGTGGGTCTAAATCCGTAGTACGAGTGAAGTCAGGAAGATTCCATGGCTCGTAGTAAGACGAAGATCAAGAATAACAGAATTGTGTTGGAGGCTTCGCGTTTGAGAAAGCTGAGTTTGAAAAGCTTGCCAAGTATAGGTACGTGAATTTGCTTAATTCTTAACGAGACAGGAGTTGACAATCGACAGGAGGTTATTTCGCATGCAGAAATATATCGAAAATGTAAAATAATATTCGTTCGAATTTTGATTCACGATGAATATACTTGCCTCGAAAAAGTGATCTTGAAGTTCGTCGATTCCAAATTTCTTGCTTAATATGCAATTCATTGCGAAAGAGTTATCTGTTTTTTTCGTATCTTTCGATTCTCCTTCGTGTTTCTTTATAGACATAACGTCCAAAATATATGCGTATAAGATAGCACCGGAATACAGATGAAACGAAATGAAACGCGATGACACGATGAAAGAACACGTGTATCATTGTCATGCGTAGTTTACGATAAATATACAATGAAATCGTGGAGTGGTAGTATTCTGACAGCATCGAATAGAAATTAACTATGTTGTTATTCTGGAATTTTATACATCTCGATGTCACATTCGTTTCAACTGGGAGAAGGACTTTTAAAGTTCTAAGAAAATCATTAGCATACAATTGCCAGGAAATCCAGCCAGCAAAAGTAAACATAATTAGTCACGTGATAATCCAACTATTAGTAATAGCTATCTAATCGCTAGTGTAAGCGATGTATTATTAGCGTGACTGTATTATCGATAAAATTCAGAGTTCAGAGTTGACCTGATCATCGTTATACAAGGGTTGGGAGTTAAACATGCAATTTAATCTGTTAGTCAACCTCTAATCTTTCGAACCTAGGGTACATCGATTCTAGTACTATATTTTAGATATTTTATTATGTGTATATTGTGTATCATGTACACTCTTGTATCTTCAAATTTTTCACAAGCGTATATACTGTATTTTCATTAGAATCGTGTACGTATTATTAGTATGGTATAGGCGAAGAAGAGGCTCGGTACACTGGGTGCTTCGGCTCGGGCGAACAATAAACAAAGTATACTAATTGCAAGAGGAAGAAAATCAGCTCACATGCGACAACATCATGTGTAGAATTCAAGATCAAGTAGTTACGCGCATTACGACACTCGAACAAATGATTTTGAAACGATTTTGGCATTGAATCGCACGACACGTAGATACGATGAAGAAATAGCTTATTCATAAAGAGATTCGATGAGATCACGAACAAAGTTTTTTCAATGCGTACAGAAGGGAATTCGATCAAAAGGTTCATCGAACTTGTTGATTCGCACGATCTATGGTATGATTGTTTGGTTAGATAGACGAATACGTAATTTGCCTGAGAACTATTCGATTTCTATGAATTCGCTGTACAAGACTGATAAATGGGTAAACGAAAAGGAAGGAAAGGCAGTATCGAACGAACAGTGTTTTTATTCTGCTCTTTCCTTTTTTTTTTCTTATTTCCCTTTTATCAGATGATCGCGTTGATTTGAATTTTGCACGATGGTTCCCCACACAAGTTACATCAAAGGAAGACGGTATCTTAATCAAAAATACAGTTTATTAATGTAAAAGAGAAATGGCAAAAAAGGAATTTCAGCTTTGTTAAATCAAAACAATTGTTCAAACGGTGCCTAGGACGATTTACGTAATACTATCGGCTATCGTGAAAGCTACTATACCACTACGTTTTATTCTACATATTACGAACATTCTTTTTTTAAATTAGAAACGAACTCAATTGATTTCAGCGAGTTTTACGAATGGCGCGCTTCTATATTATGCAACTGTTTAACCTAACAACATAATGTTAACGGTTATCATTACTTACACGATCTTTTTCACACATTTTCTCAATGATGATTTCTCTTTTCGTACAATAAAGCAAGAAGACGTTGTCGCGTACAAGAGAGAAAGAAAGAAGGGTAAAAGGTACGAGAAACGAAATTGAAAGTACAAGCTACGGAAACAGGGGAAACGAAGGAACGATCAGAGAGAAAATTGTCCAAATATAATCATCCGTAGTCCGAGCAATAATTTATTCGATTAAAAATTTCCAGTCACGTTGCCTCTAAATAGCTTGGGTGTTTCACTTTCGACGCCTGAAGAGTAAAATTCATTCGAGTACTCGAGACGACGACGATGACGGCGTGTTCGCTCCGTGTCAAGGACAACGCGTCTATCGTCGCGTACTTTCCTGAGAGCCAAGAAAATCTCCACTTCTGACATACACGATACGAACGTTACACGAGACAACGACTACTACGACACGTAAACCATCAATACGTAGATATCTTTCTTCGTGGTAAATTGATAGTTTCTTCTTTGAATTAGCTTCCCGTTACTCTTTCAAAAGATTACGCAAACTTGTTAAAGTACAACGATCGAGGTTCGAATAGTTTTACCTGTTTGTATATGCGCGCGTATGTATACTTGTTCGGGCGTACATAGAAGCCGTGATTGTAGATCGTGATAGTCGGTATGATATCTGCCTGCGTATCGTATAGAGTCGGAAACGGAAAAAATGAAAGAGAGAGAGAGAAAATACGTTGGTGAGATTTTTTATGTCCGCACGTCCTGGCAACGATCTTACGGAATTAGGCCGACAGGGTCTGTCGCCGATGTCCTTGACACGCTGAAAGTAAGACCAAGCCCGCGCGCGCTAACTTTAATGTCTTACGCAATCGGTCGTAGGTGTATCATCGCGAGCGTCAAAACTCGCATCAGCAACAACATAGGCATTCTCCAGTGATTATCGATAAAAGAAAAAAGACTGTTATTCATCGACAGCCATTCTCGATATACGGATACCGATCCTGGATAGGATTCTGCATTTCCTGTCTACATTCTTGTAGGTAAAATATCTACAGTGGCTCACGAAAGTATTCGGACAATTTGCTGAAACCTTTTACGGATATATCATGTGTCAAACGTTTCGAAATTTCATTAGTACCGTAATGAAACCGGGCAATTTTCATTTAGCCGATACGTGGATGTGATCCGGTGTAAGTACTTAGAGAGAAACCAATTTGAATAGCTACTGTACTGCACACAATTACAGGAAAGTTTACAATTAGAAAAGTGATTCTCTACATTGAAAACTCGGATGACCAGGATACGATCGTATCTGGCTGCTTGCCCGTGTTTTTGAGGATACGAATGAGACCCATGGACGCGATACATGTATACTATACATACATACATAACAGTTCAGACGCTCGATACTTAGGCGCCAGGCGTCTCAGCGCTAGTGCTGCAGATATTGCCATCCTGACGTATTTTTTCGCGCAAAGTATTTTATGTAGGTTGGGTCATGCTTATCGTAGTTAGATAAGTGACGTACATTCTTGACGTCTGAATATATTCGATAATAATGTAAATGTCATATTTCCCAATTATTTCGTTACACAGAATGTCAATTTCACAGATGACCAAAGTTAGATCACGCTTAACCTTGATACGTTCTTTTGACCATTTTGCAATGCATGTTTTTTCGTTTCAATCGTTTTCTCGAAACGTTATAAATGTTCTTTGATTGCTAAAATTAGAACAGGATCGCGATATTATAAAGATTAGGTGATTACGTTTAGTTTAATCATAAATTTCATCGAACGAAAGATATTTACGATTAAAATATCGTGCCACTCGTTTTGTACTGCAATCTGAACGCGATAAAGCGGACTCCTCAAGGTTAAAAATGTATATGTAAAAGTGATTTTTGTTCGTTTTCCCATACACGTATTACGTGTGTCAAATGAAAGCGTTACGTCTCGGATTAGCAAGAGTTCTCGCAATATATGTATATATGTATATACATACCGCTTGAACAGGTTCGACTTACGTTTCCGAAATACGTGGTTTCTCAGTCCGTAGTTACGGATTACGACCGTTGAATTTGTCGCGTTAATGACGAAAAAACCCGGCGGGCGTGAAAGCGAGCTCTCTAGATGCAAAGCAGCTAAATAGTTAGATTTTTGGTAGAACTTTTGAATTTTCGCATATGAAAAAAGGGCGAACATCGAAACAAGAAAATAACCACTTGCAACGTTACATTACTGTTCGAAAGTATTCGAAGATCAGCATATTTTTAGCAAGCTGTATTTTAATTATAAAATTACGGATAAATCGAACTGCTATGTTTTTAATCTTTTATAATCATCGCGAATACTTAAAATAATATATTGTGAAGAGATTAAACTGGCTTCCAAAAAACAATAATAAAACCAATGTTTGTAATTGTCAAATATTTGTAGAACGATTTCGTTATTTGACTCTTTATCTATGGATCGCTTAATACTTGAACTACAAGTTAAACTTTAGAAAGAGTCTTCTAAACTGACAGAAAGATTGCGGATGTTAATAAATGCAGTGAAATTGAAATAGTAAGTTATGTATAGTACATTCTCGTATAAAATCTTTTGTATAATACGTATACTATATTCAGAAGAAGTTTCTATAACCGTTCAAACACTTTCATAAGCCACTGTAGACGAACAATGTAGGCGACAGAGCACGGCGTTAGCGAGTTAAACGAATCGATGAATCAATGCTGATCTGACAGCTGCAATCGTCTCTGCTCATGCTCGGTCTACCTGCGTACTTTCTTGCCGAATTACTTCCATTGTTTGTTGTCTCACACTGTGAAATGGAAAAGATGATAAATTACTACTGTGGAAGCTTCCGTACTTATATAGTAAGCAACGATTCGAAAATACGGTCGGGGAAAGGGAAAGTGGTTTGTCGAGGTTGATCGTCGAGAGTAACGTCTTGCCTTTCTTCTCCCATTGTCCATCAGGCACTATCTATCCTTCTCGGAAATCTGCCTCGAATAGATGGACAGGTCCGTTTCGAAACGATGAGAATGTGGTGTCGAGTAAAGAAGAACTGTTCTTTCATCGATTAATCGGTTAGTCATAGAAAAATATGTCGGCGAATGAAAATCGACGATAAGGAATAAATATGGCCCGTTTTGTTAAATTTTGTCAAATTGCACTTCACTCGTTTAACTCGTAAGGGAAATTTTGTTTTAGTATTATTGTCCCGTAATAATACCATTGCATTGATGTTATTTGCATAAGCATCGTAAAAGATGGTTTTTCTATCTTTAATTTAATACCGCGTAACAGTATGAACTATTTAATCGAAATGAGATAAAAAGAAACCGAAAAAAAGTACCGTGAGATTTTATCCATAATAATATAAACGTGATTTCTTTTGATGGCAACTTTTAAGGGTCAACGGATATGCTACCGATTTGATATCGCGACGAATAAACGCAAACGCGTAACAAACTTGTTATTTTATCGGTCGGTGCGTCTGACTGCGTAGCGTCGCATACTTTTGCGTCTATCAGTTTGCCACGAAAGAGGAAAGGACGTTTCGTATGTCGACTAAACTTGAGCTTTTTATATGATTTTCAAGATAACGTTCGCAGCTTGTCTTGCCATTTATGCAAAGATAGTGTTACGGTTTACGCACTAAAATGCTCCTTGTTCTTCTTTCCTTCCTCTATATTTTTTCTTTTCTTTCATTTAGCACGAGTCCAAGTTTTGTGCGCATCAGCCTGCGTTCATGTTACAGATAGAAAATGTAAAGGTAATAAATGCTGCTTCTAATTACCAATTCGCCATTAATTTGTACATTTTTGTAAAATTCGCATACAGTCGTTATACGTCAACCAAAATCTCTGGAAATTTGGAAACGTTGAACAGATTTTAACCATCTGGGATCCACATGATGATGTTTGGTTTAATGTTGGGACAGCAAGTCGAAATCGGTGAAACGTATTAGTCGGTAAGGTCTTGCGTGAGCTGGACAGGGATAATGATATTTACGTATGCAACAAGGTTTCCATTGGGTTCGTCGAGGAATAGGAGGCGCTAGAATAATCTGTCGTGGAGATCTTGGTGGACAGACAGACTGTTCGATGTCGCACCCGGCGCAGCAGCCACTTGCTTTGCACTGATTCGACATTAGCTTTTTCGATCGTTAATGAAAGACCATCGAATAGCGAGTTAGTTACGGTGTATCTAACGGTGCCCGTTCACGCTTTTCATGTCAACTAGAAAACACACTGTTAATGAAACGGTAAATTAACTGTCGCCTTGCTAGAGCTTTATGACACACTACCTTTACATCGAGATGAACGATGACTATAACGAGGTTAGCCGACGATTAAACGAACATATCTGTCAAATGTTGCAGCCGTAATATACTCGTAAATGGTAAATAATAGCCTGATAAATTATCGCTAAAAAATCGAAATCGCGAGTGCTTCTATTTTACGAACGCACTTAAGGCATGATTTAATCAAACCGTGTAATTTCTACCGCGGAATCGTTCGGCTCTTTGTATTTTAATGGGTACACGTCAATTTTCTTTCATCTTCACTTGTTTCTCACTTTTCTACTTTATTTCTTTCATTTTGATTGCTTAACGAAACATCAGCTGTAAAAAGTATTTTCTGAAGTCTCATCGACACGTGTGCATTAAAATTCCAAGCTTCGCGCTTCTTCGTATTTCGCTAAGGTACTTTTACCTTTTTAACGAAAGAGAGATTGAATCAACATTAGATCGAGGGAATATTACGTAAGGGCGAAGCAATGGATTTCGAAAGTACGAATAAGATTGTGTACGCGTAAGTTCCAATCCGTTAATCGTCGCAGAAGCAACGTTCAGGAAAGTACAGGCGCAAGATCGGTGAGTTTTCGATCGCGGACGACGATCAAAGGAGACGATAGAACAAGCTGGAACATCGAACCCCGAACCTCGGACGAATGCTATTCGTGATTCGTGGTTCGTGGTTCAACGGTCGACACCGTATGCCATACTCTCGAAACGAGGTTATAACCAAGGTTACCAAACGGAGACTACCCAAATACCCAGATACATACGATTATAGCGGTCCCCTTCTTTTTAATCGAATATTTTTATTTGACACTGTACTTGGTAAACCCTTGAAACGATCCCTCGAGAGTTCTCTTCCTTTCCACGCGACACGGAATGCGAATGGTAGGAATGGCAAAGGAGCGCGTAAACCACGACGCAACAGGTAAAACAACTGCGCTACTCGTGTGAAGTTTACACGAGGAAATTTTTTTTGAACTTCGTGCAACAATTTGTTTCGAATTTATCAATGCTTGGCATTCATGCGGATTTTATCGAAGTCGAGACGGTGGGAAGAGGACGCGAGGAACTAGAGGATTACGTAGCGGTTGGCCATAAGCACAATGGTCTCCTGTCCATTAACGGGATAGAAAATTTGCAAGAAGATTGACACGACATACACCCTGTGTAACGCGTTACGTAAATTTGACATTTTACCTTTCGTCTTTCCGCTTGGAAAAATATTTCTACTTTTATCCTATTTAAGGGGCTCTGATGATGACTCGGAGCAGATTGGATATTTTCTACTGCTTTCTACGCAATCCCGTAACAGCGAGAAGAGCTTATTTTTAGAATCCATAATCTTCTCAAATTGTTATGTATATTTAAAAGAAATATTTGCCCGCGACAATGAGAGAAGATAAATGTCTAAGAATGCTAAGAAAGTTGTATTATCGCGAGATAAAGGAAAAATTGGGAAAGATATCGAGTAGTTCGTGCGAGGAAGGAACAGGGTAGGGGTGAAGGGGAAAAATTAAGGGTAGGAGAGCATACAGAGAAACTTGAGAAAGAAATGATGAGGGACTATGACCTGCGTTTATATGTATTTACTGAAAGTGACAGTGATTCTATATCTGTCGCTACGATGACGTAATTACGATTGGCCGCCCAGGGTCGTCAGACGTGGTATTTCTCTCGCAAGGAATTCGATTCCGATTTATCGGGCGATCGTCTTGCTCTAAAGGAATGTCAAATCTTTCGTGATTTTTAGAAAGAAAGGACAATACAAAGTTCGATCTCTTGTCGATTGGATAGTTAAACGTATATCACGCACATGTGTACATACAGACCTTTGCTAGATCTTTTTTAGTGGAACTAACAAGATTCGACTCCGATTTAGATGAAACTTCGAACGTTTCGGGACAGCCAAGAATAATAGACACGTATTTTTTTCTAAATATATTATAAAGGAAGAAACAATTTTTCATACAGACGGTACGATCCTGAACAAAGTTTCCATCCCTTTATCCACCTCTCCCTATCGGCCTTAAATCATTTTCTTAACTTTTAAAAAGTAAATGATCGATTTCGTAATCTCACGATACCTCTTCGATTAACAATACGCAATAAATCATTGGTACAGGATTTTGCAGGTACGGTGAATTTCCTAACGAATTTATTTCGCCTTTACCGGTTACCGGTCGAAAAAAACGTTCTTTTACGCAAGACACGCAGGATACCCACGCAGCGTTGGTTTTCAGCTTGCTAATTCGAAGCGTTTAAGGATCTAACTAAACGACATGACCGAGACTCTCGTATTTAGCTGACGAGGAGCGCAGTGAGACGGCGACGACGCATCGATTGCGTGTTTTGGTGCGGGTGTTGGACAGCGCAGACAGACACCATATTTCTTCGTTTCCTATCTGTTTCGGATTTCGGTTCGCTTGCACTTTTCTATTGCCTATTTCGTTTCGGTCTTTGTCACAACCTATAAAAAGATATACGCGTGCCCGTTGCAAATATGTACAAGAGGAAACTCTACTTTCTCTCTCTTTGTCTCTTTCTCTTTTGTTAGAGAGTTTCTTTCCCCCTGCGAGTCGTAACTCGGCTCGCTGGTGTACACACGATGCACGCGACATACTCTTATGCCCAGCTGCATAAGCATTTGATACACTTGCTACACTCTTGGTACAACACCGGTCAACGTCCTTTCGAAGGTTTGGATCATGCGATCCGAAAGGTAAGAGCGAGTGTGCAGCACGTCGCATACCGATTGATCGTAGTAAACGACTGGTCACAGGAACGGATCGATAGAACTTCGACATCGATTAACTATAGCAAGTACTACCGTATTTAGGATGAAAGGATTATGTACGTATACGTGCGCGGTCGTGTCTATGTGCCGTGAAAAAAACAAAAAGGAAAAAAGAAAAAAAGAAAAAAATCATATATCATGGCCGGTAATCGTAATTGCACGTGCATTGTAAATACTCATTGTGTATAGATTCATCGCGTAATTAGAGAGTCGTTGGTAAGTACGATAGAAAGTACGATCGTTCGTACGTGCGTGAATAGAGGATTCGTCTTTCGTCGTCTTTCGCTGCGACGTACACGTGGATAAATCGGAATTCGCTTTAACGACCATTCTAATCATTGGAAAAATGATCTTTTTGTAATACCGACGCGTGATACGCCCCTGACTCGGAGAACACGAACGTTTCCTCGAGAGATACCAACCAGAGGTTTCCTGTTTAAAGCCCGCTCTACACGTTGAAACATGTTGCGATGCATGTATCGACACTTAGGTTCCATGAAATTTGCATCGGTTTCAGTTTACCTGCACATTACCGATTCTACACAGTTTATGGTGTGATAACGACGTTGAAACACGTGTTTCAAAATGTCTGATTATCTTCCAACTCCGGTATTATTATCATTAATAGGAGGTATATAGAACGAAAGATTAAAGAATAGGAACGAAACGAGCGAAAACACGGCTAATTGAGAGGAACGGATTTTCTAATTTCGCGTTATTAAAAGAACCAAGAACGAACGAACACTGTGATTGTAGAAAATATTTGCGTATGCCTTCGCTGGAAATAAATTAGGAACCTTCTCAAAGATTTCGTTTCGAAAGGAAATTGATTTCCTACAAGATTTATATTCGGTATCCTTATTACCAGATCGATACAAGTTGATTTTGATACCGATTCGCCGATACAGATGTACATACATTGTAACATGTATCATGCAACCTAGGTGTCGATGCATGCATCGCAACATGTTTCAACGTGTAGAGGCCCCTTAAGAGGCATGCGTTGATATTTCGATCTCGTTTCGCGCCAATCCCTACCAATCAGCCTGCGATCACATTTACAATTCTTCGTAGTCTTGCTGTGTATCGAGCGTGTGTACAACGAGCTAAGACTTTTCACAGTTTCGTACACCGACTTCGAACACCGGTTCCTGAATCTACGGGATTTTGGTCAGAGTTAAGAGAAGGAAGCGATCGAAATGGCTGAATGAATTACCTTTACTTAATAAAGGGAAAAACGAATATCGAATTGAGAAATATGCAGATCGTTCGAAGGCTAATTGAGCTTGGAGTAGATCATTTTGATAGGCTGTGGGGCAAGAATCGAGAAATCAAGTTCCGCGGCCGACTTGGACGAGAAGTCGAGCCGTTTGTCACTTTTACTGTTGTTGAGGTCAGTCGAGCATTGACCGCTTGTCGATTTAATTGCTGTGTACTTGTACAAGATACCAACAAAACTATTTCCTTTTTCTTTGCTTGTCCTCTTGTTTATCTCGTTTACCTTACATTTTCTTTTTTATCCTTTCCGTTTTGTCACGCGACGATGACCGACAAAATTGTCAAAGTAAAGAAAAAACTTGACAAGTAGAAAAATAAGCGCCATTCGATCGTTTAACTAAACTTTGATTTTCGTTGATTGTTTACTTCGACGGTGGCAGGATAATCTTTGACCCAAATCTTCTTTTCGTTCGTGTTTTTTCAACCCCGAAATTTTTTACCAAGTTTCTACCGTTTATTACGTTTTCCGTTTATTTCTTAGTATCAACGAATCTCGGTACAATATTACATAAAGAATCGTATGAAAAATTTATTATTTTCACGGTGAGAGCAGATTGCCTGGAATCGTCGATGGAGCCAGAGGACAAAGTTAGACGATCTGGTAATTCCGTTTGCAAAACCATATACATATTCTGTTAATAAAGTCAAAGAATCTAAGATCGTTGTTAGAATGTCGACTATGTGGACTATGAGAATGTAGACGTAGAAAACAGCTTCGTCGGAATATGATGCAGTTGTCCTAAATATAGGTTAACGCGATATCATAGAATACGTCGAGTATTCTTCGCTGTTGTTTGACGATATTCTTTGTTCGTCGTCGCCATGCTGCTACTATGGGACGTAAAATTTTCGACCAGACGATGATTATAAAGTTGGAGTGACTGGAGAAGGAAGGACCAAACGGATCGGTATAAGTTGGAACATGGTTTGTGTACGGCACTTATGCCACTTTACCGCGGTCGTTCACCTCGAGGTTCTCCTTCGAGCTCCAACTCGAAGGTGTTAGCGTCATTCGCCTCGTACGGTTTCGTCGTTGTGTTATCATTTTAATCGTAGACATAGAAGGACAGGAGGCTGTTAAATCCGCGATAGCCGGCGTTCGAAACTCTCGAATCTCGAGTCGAGGACAAAAAGCATGTAGAAAGAAGAGACGATTCGATTTCGTTACCCAGTTTCTTGGCCGCGTTACGAAATTCACGGCAGGGAATATTTTGACAAATTTTGCAACAAGGTTTCGACGATCGGGGTTTTGCAATTACATTGGCCCATTCGGTGGCGGGCATCGGTGGAGGGCGTTGAAACGACGATGTGCGAAGGAATGCGTGTAATGCGGGCAAATGCGAACCGAGAAATCCGTACACAGTCAGCGATCAAAGGAAGATCCGCATAACTTCGCGGCGCTCGTTCCCTGTCGTTTTCGTGACCGAGTATAGCCATCGTGCTACGACATCGTTTGTGCGAGCCACATATCCACCGGTTTCGCGCTTCTTACGTAACGCAAGGGGATCTATTACGTTGGAAAGTAGAATCGTTCGGTGTATGCAGACCGATGAAAAAAGAAAAGAGAATTAGCGCGACGACGATGCCACTCGAGCGATCGTGTCTTCGAATATTATCGTCGGCGTTTCTTTCGGCGCGACGTTTCACTCTAAAAAGGAAGGGAAGAAAAGAACGGAAAAGAAAGACGGAAAGGAATCGAGGTTGATACGGAATGCGCGCCAATTCGGCTGTAAATTGGGCACGCGGTGAACTGCCGCAGCCCCGCAGCTGGAAGGTGACAGAGAAGACGAAAGGCAAGGAGGAAAAGATGTTGTTACGTGGTCTGCGTGTTCCATGTTCCATATTCTGTGTTCCACGTCTCGTGTTCCGTGTTTCGTGTTCGATTCGACATGCTAGAACGAGCTTCGAAAATTTCGGCTGCGAAAGAGGTCTCAGGTTATCGACCCATTGGCAGTGGTCAGTGATGGTAACGGGCGAGCAAGCGAGCAAGCGAGCAAGCGAGCAATCGAGCAATCGAGCAACCGAGCACACGACCAACCGGACAACCAGTTCATCCATCCGATGCACGGTTCGGTCCTTCACCCGGCATTATCCCGAGTGTTACGTACTCGCACGTATATTACACGTGCTCGCAATATGTACGACGTCCTTTTTTGCGAATCGCAATTAGTCAAGACACGAGCTGTGCGCAGTGGCGATCGAATCTGTATCCGATCGATTAAAAAAATAGAAAGTTTCCTAGGGTAAATGGTTGTTGCCGTGTCAAAAGAAAACGGTGTTTACGAGATTGCTAACGAAATTTATAATGACTGAGAAATTGGACCAGATCAAAGTAAACGATTAAAAGGGTAAAAGCGTAAACAGGGTTACACGACGATCTTTATCGACAATATGCGGACGTAAAGGAATTGGAGGGGTCGGTGGAAGAGTCGAAAAGGGGGCGAGGAAGCAGCCGTAGCAGTGACATTCGACCGCCAAGAATTAAAATACGGCCGCGTGGCGAGACTCCACTATGGTTTCTAACGGATCGACCGAAGGTCCCACGGGGGGCTTCCACAGAAGATTCGGGAGAAGGTTCGAAGAAGGAATAACGGACGGTCAAAAACCGCGTTCTCGTACCCAACCGGAGTCCGGGGCCCGTTATTAGCCGTTAGAAAGGAAACCCGTTCGAAGGTGGATTGTGCGGGCGTAGGTATCGCTAAAAATTACCTGACACGACCCGTTTCCCGTCTCGTTCTCCCTTTTCATTCTGTATCTGTATTTATACATGCGTTATATTCGTACATCTATACAACGTTGCATTTCTCCGCTCTTGTTCGTAAATCGACCAGCCATAGAATTTTTCTTTTCACGCCAAACTTTGAGAAAAATAATCAACTCGATCGGTTGTTAATCGTTGCGTAGAAAATGAAATGTTTGCAACTTGTATTATCTATTCTCGCCTATCGCTCAAACATATTCACACGCTTACTCGTAACGCTTAATCGCTCTCATTAATTTCTACATGGTTAATCTTCGGTCAGTTACGAGTTAATAACTCGTGAATTTCGTCGAATGCCGAAAGTTTTCTCTTATCTTCGAAAGAGTTATCTCTCGCGTGATATCTGCCGTTGCAATTTCTCTGGTCGGTAATGAGCAGCTCGGTTTCGTTCTGTTTGAACAGAAGGCGAGGAGAAATCGTGGACACGACGAAAGAGGAATCGAATTGGAACGTCGAAACGCACGCGATAGTCGAAGAAAAGTGGTAGCGGGGATTAGATGGGTCAGCGTGCGAAATGGCTGTTCTACTCGACCGACGGTGGGCTCGTTCCGCTGTTATAATTCGAATTTTTTTCAGAATATTCATGCATCTCCTAGTCGAGTATCGGCTCGATCGCTAGTACCTGCAAGCGGGAACGACTGCGTGAGTGCGAATGGATCGTGTGCGGTTCGTGTACGCGTTGTAGGTTCCTTGGAAGGCGGTAGGAGGTTGGAATCGCGAGGTGACGAAGGAGGGAGTGGTAACACCTGGAATGTACGTAAGGTAAACGGCATCCGGGCAATGCCCTCGCATGTAAACAATCAGAAATCGCAAACTTGATTACGCGAGCAAGTTGTTTCTCGCGTATGCACACATTCGAAGAATCGATCACGTTTACGTGCACGCATGCTCACGATCCGTAACAGTTATACATATAGTAGTACGAGGACTTCGGTATATGGTAGCGTACTAGTTCTCCCCTTTTCACCTGTCTCCTTCTCCTATCGAAAAGTCTACAGTTTAATTCACCGATAGCTAGGTGCTACAGTGTGACGAGATCGGACACGTCGAATTAGGAATTACGATGTTTATCGAGCGAGGAGCAATCGATAAGAGAAAGGGGACAAGAAAGTTGAACCAGAACTGACGAAGCATCGGTAGCTGATAACGGTGGGAGATGACGTGTGAGATGAGATTATACTCTGGTTAAACTATAACTCGGTCAAACTATCAGTACGATATAGCGGCACATCATCTTCTTCCTCTCTTTTCCTTTATACGACCATGTTCTTCCGTTTTGGACCGACACCGAGAGAAAACCGAGTCGCATCGTTTCTTCCCACCTCTCCAAAAGTAAACTCTGTGAAATTCGAATCGTTAAAGAGCCAGAGTCAAATTTGTCCGTACGTTCGTGAGATCGTTCGATCGAGACAATCGCGCGACTAAAAATCGGAACAAAGTTACGAAACGATTCTTACGTCGTCGATAGGTTGGATTGGATTACGGACGGATCTTGGACGCGCAGAAAAAAGCAAGAAAGACGACTTTTCAAGAGATACGTAAAATTATCGTATAGATGTACGTGCAGGAGGAAACGAATAGTCATACAAACATACGATGCATGTTTAAAGTTTCTGAAGGTCGAATATTTATCTCGAGACACGCGTAGCACTTGGACGTATCAATATTCCGGCTAAGTCGATCGTAACTCTTTTTGGTTTCGGCGAATCAATATCTGTTATTGGCCTGCTGTATTAATCGGTGAATCATTTTCCTTTCGTCTCGCGATGGGGGTTCGATGTACGCGTCCGATAATAATTGAACTCTTCTGCTTCTATCGCTGTCGTCGCATCGCGCGTGTCTTCTCCCGCTAATTCTTATCAATCGAAATTCATACTCGCCTCTTTTGATCTCCGTTCTTATTCCCTTCCATTCGAAATTGTTCCGAGGAAAATCCTACGCTAATTATACTCGAATAACGTTCATCATCTTGTTTCGATGATTCGAATTTTACAGAGTGAAACGAACGGGCGACTCGTAATCGGATCGTCGAGTGACATCGCATCGGTTTTCGCAACCAATTTACACGACTTATGCTTCTTCTTGGACATACTTGGCAGAAAGCGAAGAAAAGTCGTGAAACCTGTTGCTAATCGTCTTACTATATCGTGCATGTATTACTATCGTAGAGAAGATGTTGCCATAAAGAAGGCGGAATTCGAACAATGAAAATATCACAGGGTGGTATCGAAACGATCGAAGCTGTAACTCGTGACACACATAGCGTAGATAATAGATAAGTGACAAAGATCGATTCGACGAGACAAGACGATCCGATCCATTTTTTCTTACGTTTCTCCCATTATCGTTTTTACATCGAGGATGTTACGTCAAGTTACATCTTGTTGCGAAGAAAGGCAAAAGTATGGGAAAATAAGCTATCGTTGCTGTTTCCAATGAAATCGAGGCCTTGAACTTTACGATTAACAGCGATAAATTGATTATTTTTGGTCGAATCGAGCAAACGTGGAGCCGAGACGCAGAGTGACAACACTCGGCGGAATACGTGTTGTTCGTGTGCAGTAAAACGAGCGTGCGTTCTTCCCGGTTTCGAACGAACATTACTACAGAGAACGCGTATGTGTTCGATGGCAAAAGGGATATTTCTGGTATCGTCCCTGGTGAAAACCGGACATGGCTATCGAGAAAGAATACGAACTGGGTCAATGACCCAACCGCCGAAGAACCGCGAGACTGTTCAGCGGTGGCCAGGTCTGTGTCAGTATACGTAGCTGTGTGAAAAATGAGATTCGTTTAAACGCTGAAGAAACAATCTTGCGGCTTAAACGATCGTTCGTCTTATCGCTTGTTTCACGCTCGTTTCTCGTAACGTGCTTTCATGTTCGCGATTACGACCTTGTATCTGCTGAAAAGGAAAAATGCGCTCTATCCTTTGAACGGAGAAATAATTCGCGGCTCGATCGAATCGGTTACGATTCGATTCACGATCGAATAAACTAGACTTTCAACGAAAAAATAGGAAAATCAAGAGAGAAGGAGACGTCTTCGCGTGTTAGAGCGCAAAGCGTATTTCGCCTTGTTCGCGTATCTATTATGCGACACTGTTCTAATTTTCTCTTGTTTGTCCCTTTTCCATTGTATGTGTATAACGCATGTCGAAGAAGAAGAGAAGGAGGAGGAGAAAGAGAAGGAGGAAAAATAAGAGGAGAAGGAGGAGGAGGAGGAGGAGGAGGAGGAGGTGGAGGTGGAGGAGGAGGAAGAGGAGTAGTAGTAGGAGGAGGAGGAGGAGAAGGGACGACAAAGCAAAGATCGAAAGAATAGCTGACCCGAAGCGGATCCTTTGCGTGTAAAACGGAGAGGCACCGTTGGGTTTGGTGATAGCGATCCCCACCATAGGTTGACGGTTTCGAATCCCTGCAGGGGGCCCGAATGCCCCCACTCTATGGTGGCGGTAGAAGAGACCTCGTGGTCTTCGACCAACGAGACTGTGGTACAAGGAGTCCGCCCTTGCACCCTCGACGGAAGTTGGTCCACTACCCTGAAGGCAAAGCTCGTGTCGTACCCCCACCGAGTTTCGTGTCACCGTAACTCGTTCAACGGACCACCGTCTTACCTGACTCCTTCCGCTCCTTTACGTCCGTCTCTGCTCCTCTTTGTACCGTTGCCCCACCATATTCAGGGACTGCCGGGGGCAATTGGGAGGCATCCGGGGGGCCATTTAAAGCCGCTGGGGGGCCGGTACTCGATGAGTCACTATATAAGCGGGCAAGGACAAGAAGGTGTATGTTAGTGTACACTCAATCTTCCCGTGGCTCGCACGATTCACGAAGTAGCGAGCGCCGGTGAATTCGGCTGCGGCTGTGACCGACTTTTTTTTTCCTTCCCTTTATTCTTTTTCTTTTCTCACTCTTATTTCCTTTACTTTTTTCTTTCTTCACTCTTATTCCACTCCGATGCGTTTTTCTTCTTTTACCTTCCACTATTCCATTAAATAATTGCCCAGCTCCTCCTCTCTCTTCTCTCTCTTACTCGCTCTTTCTTTCTCTCTTTCTCTCTCTCTCTCTCTCTCTGTCACTCGTTTCTCCCATACTTCCATTGACTCTCCCACCACGTTTCTTCCCCTAGTGCGTAAGAACAAGCGAGCGCGTTTATCACCTGTGCGTGCACGTTTTTCCTACTCATTGTCTCTGCTAGTTGATACGATTCGCGGTTTCTTTCTCTATCCGTTATAGCGGACACCGCGTCTCGCGATATTTCATTTTATCTGATTTTTCGGCGAGCCTTCTCGATCGTTGCGTAATCGTTACTAAATCGGCATCGACGATTTTTCTTCCATCGTTTCTGTTTTGTTTCTTTTTTTTTTTTTTTTTTTTTTTTTTGATAAATCGCTCCAATTATCCTCTCTCGCACACGTGCGCACGCGCACACGCATAAACGCATACGCATTACACAGAAGCGCGCGCGCGCGCACTCTCCTTCCCCCCTCTCCTCTCCTATTCCCCTATATTCCCCTCCAGATTATGCCCCACCAGCCTAGTCAGATTTGATACTTAAAGCCGCGAATTTCGGAAGCATCGTTTCGAGTAGGAAAATTGTGTCCGTGCCGATACGAAAGCAGCCAGAGGGAAGGTTGACCGGTGGTTTTTCGTCGGGACGTGCGAACGTGTCGTGACGAGAAGGGATCGAAGAAGTTCTGAGAGAAAGAAAGCGAGAAAGAGGGAAGGAAAGGAAGAAAGGGGCGTAGAAAGCGAAAGGAGACGGGAAAAGCGAAGATAGGAGACAGGGTTGAAAGGAAGAAAGAGGCGACGGAAGAAGGTGCTGCGCGGAGAAAGGAGAGAGGGAAGAAAGGAAAAAGAAGCAGAAAGAGAAAGAATAGGAAGTAACAACGAAGGTTGTGTATAATATTAGACGCCGAAGAGGTCGAAGTGATAACGAAAAGAGAAAGTAATCGAGAGAGGGGTAGAAATTCAATTTACGAAGCCGGGGGAAAGTTAAAACGATAAGAAAAGATAGAATACAGAGAGGAAGGAAGAAACGAATAAAAGTGTATCGGGATTAAGGGTTTGAGAGAAAAAAGCTTCCTATTTCGAATTGGAAAAATCGAAGGGAAATTTCGTTCCCGAAATATTTGGAGAAACGAACGCAAAACGTATTATTATAAAAGCGTAATTGAATATAGCGCGATGTTAGTGGAACACGCGACACAATGGGCTTGGCAAGCAATGGGTGGCACGAGAATCGAGGTCCTTTACACGTTTCTCGTGTTCTTAGGTGTATTATTGGTAGTAAGGTGCATGCAATGGCTTAGGTATGTGCGCTCTTTGCCTCCAGGGCCTTGGGGTGTACCCGTGTTTGGTTATTTGCCATTCTTGAAAGGCGACGTTCACCTCCGGTACGGAGAACTCGCAAAGAAGTATGGTCCAATGTTCAGTGCTCGACTAGGAACGCAACTGGTGGTTGTTCTTAGCGATCATCGTACGATTCGCGACACGTTTCGTCGGGAAGAGTTTACTGGCAGACCGCATACCGAGTTCATCAACATCCTCGGTGGATATGGTAAGTGTATAACACGTGACGCCTGTCATGCTCGTTTCCCGATAACTAACTCTATCTCGATTTCGTGTTCTCGCATATTTTTCACTCTACGCTTTCCCACTAGATTCTTATCTCTTCCCTTTTTTTTCTTCTCACATTTTTATCAACTATCTCGCCGCTGTATGCGTGCGTCCGATTTTATCGCCGAATCTTTCTTTTTTTTTTCCTGTTTTCCACTTTTAACCAACTGACTTCTACCTCTTTTTTTTTCGTTATTCGATACATTGCGTTCATCTTGCTCGTAGATTATTTTTTTCGCGTCACCGATTCTTTCGATTCCGTGATTACCGGCAGGAAAGCTTGTATAGTTTATAGATAATTTATTATATTATTACGCCGCGTACGAATTAAAACACGTAGAATCTGCGTTATTCGTTCGAAGTGGTTTCGTTCTACGAACTGGTCAGTTCCCTTGACTTTTGAAGCTCAAAAGTTTTTCTCTCGTAGGTATTATCAACACCGAAGGTGCTATGTGGAAAGACCAAAGAAAATTTCTTCACGATAAGCTCAGAGGCTTCGGCATGACCTATATGGGCGGTGGGAAGAAAATTATGGAATCGAGAATCATGGTGAGCGCTGCGTTTTACAAAATTTCGTCTTTCCTTTTTTTTTATAGCTTTTCTTTTCTTCCACGTACTACAGTAGAACCCGAGTAAAATTAATCAAACGATCGACTAATGAGAAGTTTAAGAATAGTCGGCCGTATAAGAAAGATTAAGAAATATAAATAGCAACTGAAACTGATAATACATCTTTGCTCGCAAATCTTTATTTCTGACTAATATTAATACTTAAACGTATCTCGAGATAAACGACGTTCTTATGAAAAAAAATCCAATATATCCGATTATCCGAACAGCGTGCGTCCCGATTGTATCCGAATAATCAAGGTTTTACTGTACATTCGTATAATACTCGCTTCGTTGCACTTGATATCAAGTAAATGAAAAAGAGACGAATAATTTCTAATTGGTTTTAGCGCGAGGTTAAGACGTTCCTTCGTGGATTGGTGACGAAACGAGGAACACCGACAGACGTTTCAGCTTCCCTTGGAATGTCGATCAGCAACGTTATATGTTCCATTATAATGGGAGTGCGTTTCCAACATGGCGACAAAAGGTTCAAAAGATTCATGGACTTGATCGAGGAAGGTTTCAAGCTGTTCGGCAGTATGGCCGCTGTCAACTTTATTCCTGTGATGCGTTACTTGCCTTGCCTGCAAAAGGTTCGCAACAAGATTGCGGAAAATCGCGCGGAAATGGCCGATTTCTTTCAAGAGGCGGTCGATCAACATCGAGCAACGTTCGACGAAAGCACTTTACGAGACCTTGTCGACGCTTATCTGCTCGAGATCGAGAAAGCGAAGGGAGAAGGTCGCGCGACTACGCTCTTTCAAGGGAAAAATCATGGTGAGAGTGCACCGATGATATATCTCGTACATAGACAGCGAATATTTATGAAAATTTGTATTTTCATTCGTATTTTCATGGACAAAGAAATGGAAATTTGTTTATTAAATGTCGCAACGATATTAAATATTTCGTATAATTTTGCGTGCTGTTTTCGTTTATCTTTGATTATTTCCTTTATTAACGAGCATGAGCTTTTTGATATAAATACGTATAGAGAAGCTAATATAAGATAGGAAGCGACGTACGTCGAATTTGTCTTCTGGGTTTAAACGAACGATGTCGATAAATTTTGGTTTCTTACGAAATTTAACAAAGAACTCCATAAACATTCGCAGTTCTCTCGTAAGAATCGCGTTTCGTTTTACGCTACTCACCTCTTTCTTTTTTTCGTACTATTCATAGATCGCCAGATGCAACAAATTCTCGGTGATCTGTTCTCTGCCGGTATGGAAACGGTGAAGACTACGCTCGAATGGGCAATAATCTTGATGCTACATCATCCGGATGCGGCAACTGCCGTACAGGAAGAATTGGACCAAGTGGTAGGAAAATCGAGGATGCCTGCTTTGGAGGATCTACCTTTTCTTCCGATAACCGAAGCGACGATACTCGAGGTTCTTAGGCGGTCGAGTATTGTCCCTTTGGGAACCACACACGCAACGACGAGGTAATTATATCGTCTACAGACCCCACTGTTAACACGATTCCTACGAGAATTCGTCGGTCGTATTTCCAACCTGGTTTTTTAATCGAATTATATCGAGCGAGATCATTCTCTCTTTCGTCTCATTGCTATAATTGGGTTTCTTCAATTGGGTTAATATCTATCGATATACCGCGATAAAAGCGAAAGTAAAATCGAACCAGTCGCTAATTAGGTTATTTGCTTTCGAAAAACGTTGCTATCTTGTAAAGCGGTGAGTGGACGAGCAAAAGAGAAAAGGACAAAGACGAGGCGCCGATATAGATATACAATTTTCGTAGTATTGGGCCGCCGCGATGAATGAATGGATGAATCACGATCTCGATGGAACGTGTGAGATAGTTAAGATTGAAAGGTGTAAAAATGTTTCAGAGATGTGACGTTGCACGGTTACACGATACCAGCTGGATCGCAAGTGGTACCGTTGTTGCATGCCGTGCATATGGATCCAGAACTTTGGGAGGAGCCCGAGGAGTTTCGACCGAGTCGGTTTCTCTCGGCCGAAGGTAAAGTCCAGAAACCGGAATACTTTATGCCTTTCGGTGTCGGCAGACGTATGTGCCTGGGCGATGTGTTGGCACGCATGGAGTTATTCTTGTTCTTTAGTTCGTTGATGCACACGTTCGAGTTGCGATCGCCGCAGGGCTCGTCCTTGCCGAGTTTGCGCGGCAACGCCGGTGTCACCGTCACGCCTGACCCCTTTGACGTTTGTTTGGTACCAAGAAATTTGGATCTCATCGAAGATGCGAGCAACGATGTGATCCCCTCCGGCGCTATTCTGCGGAATATCGGCAGTCACTGAGTTTCCTGCTTTTTCGAACGCTCCATAACGATCGACGGAGCACGGTAATCGTTCCTAACGAGACCGATCCGACCTGGACCGACTTGGCCCGACACGATCCAACCTGATCCAATTCGATCTAATACGATTCAATCCGATCCGTCGTACATTTGTCCATCCTTAATCAGCCCTACAAGATTTCACATCGTCGTCGAAAAGTTCATTCGAATGCGTTCCATTATCCCTCCTCTTATTCTTCTCTTCATCTACCTATCGCATAAATGTCGTTTCACTCTCGATTTCTATTATTTAATTTCCTTGCGTGTACTAGACAGCATTTATACATATTTAGGGTAACATTTCGCTCTTTATTTATTCGCATTTAGTCATTAGCGTTATTTGATAAAATGTATGTCGGTATAGAACGTGTGTATACGGTTGAATGATACGAGAAGTTTGCGTGTACATGTTCAAATTCGTTGCATACAATATACAAAAACGATTTCGATAACAATTCCGTCAACGATGATCCGTCACGTTCTAGAGATCGTTGTGTTGACGCAGTCTCGGACGTAAAAAGAGACAAAAGACTTTTAGATAGTAATGATAATAAGAGGAATCAATTATTAGTAACGGTATTAGAAATAAGTAGTGGTAGTGGTAGCGGTAGCTATAGAAATAGACAAAAGTAATAGCGGCAACAATAGTACAGGCGATAGTATTGGTAAAATGATAATTGATAACGACAATATCGACGATAGCGATAGTGGTAAATGCTAGATTAAGAATTTCGAGTTAATAATAAAAAAGAAAAAAAAAAAAAGGAAAAAGAAAAAACAAAAGAGCGTGTAACGAAGTACGCTGTGAGTGTGCGCACAGATATTCGTAGGTTACCATATTATGTACATATCTAGGTATTATCTTGATAATAGGCGGTGAACGAGAGCGCGAGATCGTCTTCGACTAAACGAGTTCTCTTTCCCTTATCGTTCGAAAGTTTCGACGCGACTAAATTCGAATGGATTAGATCGTAGGGCTGCGCGTCGGATGGACGCGGCTGTTGACCTAGAACAGTGATTTTCGTGAAAGTTAGAACGAGATTCTTGCGACACCACACACAGTGTAGTTACGTAGCGTTTCAGAATTCAAGACCAACATCGAACTCGATCCGTTGGGTGCGGGCAAAGATTAAGGCTGTGAATTTCGAATTTAGGACATGGGACCCTCGAGATTCCTGTGATAACGCGATCGTAAAATCATTTCCAAAGATATATTTTGTTGCGTGTCCGGCGAAAGCCGACGAACCATCGACGCGGATTCCCCCTGGTTTCTTTATATTCCGTCATCTTTTTTCCTCTTCATCGTTCCTCTTACGTTTTCCTTTTGCCGCGGTGAGCTTTAACGCCACGTACATATCACCGCGTCGATGCTTCGTTTGTATTCACCAGTAAGAAATTTATATGTTACATGCTCGAATTGCGGAGCACCGCATTGTGTTCACCCGCCGACCGCGAATCTGTGTTACTTAATGTTATTATCTATTTTTCTTTTTTTGTAACGATCATTGAACAATGCTAATGACCATATGACCAAGCTTGTAATTGTAATTGATAATACGTGTGTCTCCTCTTCGCACGAAATAAATCGATATTTTGTATTTCATGAAAATCAATCATTGCCTCGTATCGCATCGTGCGTACGTTGTTGCTCGACGAGTCGTGTTCACGAACGAAACGACCGTCACGATTATGTTCGTGACTTTTTCTGAGCTGAAAATTACATTCCCCGTTTTATTTCGATCCAGTAGTCGATGATCCTTTCTCTTTTTTGCTTTTCCTTCCCCACAATTTATTTCGTATTTATTTCATATTTCTCTCGGTTTGTATTACGCTTGAGACACCGTTTCGCTAGAAAGAGAAGAAGAAAAAGGGAAAAAAGTAGAAAAAGACTGTAATTACGAAGAAGATGAAGGGGATACCTTTTGTGTGTTACGGGGAATCGATTTTGTGTTTTCCGAATTCACGAATATACCTGTTGACGAAAAGATTAAGAGAGCCAGAGATGGAGGGACGGGAATGTGGGCGGAAGCTGAACTTTCGGGATGACAGGCGATATAGCTCGACCAAGACGAAAGAACAGGTATTTAAGAAAAAAGACAGATACAAAAAAGGAGCGAACAGCAACAAAGGGGGGAAGAGGGGAACGGGGAGGCGTGATTGAGAAAAGGAGAAACGAAAGAGTCGTTCGTTTATCCGCTGGACGAAAACTTTCTAAACGATCGATCGTTCGACCAGGTTAATTATGAAAAATGTATATTTTCGTAAAACACGCTTGTGATAGTTGTAACTTGTAACGATGATCGAGCGTATTACAATAGTCGATCTATTAGATCCATATCTTTTATCGATTATAATCGTTAATTATTGATGTCGCGGAACGAACATCAAGCGATGTGGTTTCGGGACTAACGTAATGCCGCAATCGCCTTCGAGATCGACGATCTCGTCCGGTGGTACGGATATAACGAATGCACGCAGTATCCTCCCGGCGAACAAAAATAGTACCATCTTAGCGAGTTCCTCTCCGACGCAAATGCGTTTTCCTTCGAACAAAATGAAATCAAACGAAATAAAATTAAAAGAGAATAGAATGAAATAAAAGGGGGAGAAAAGAAAAAACGCGTCGAGCAGGTATTTGTTATTCGAATAAATACGATGAAGCAGAAAGTACGTATCTATAATATCACGAAGAGAAGGTGAACGAGAGAAGAGAAGGAGCGGGAGAAAAGTCGAAGATAATTACCACTTTGAAATGGGAGAAACGATTCCGGTTTGAAGAAACTTCCATCATCGGATAGGAATCTGTCGGGTCGAAATTCGAGAGGATCTTGCCAGTAAGCAGGATCGGTGTGAATAGCCCACTGCATCGGCACGATCATGGTACCGCGTGGTACATCGTAATCACCTATCTGCATATCCTAAACAGACGAAATTTCCCGTCGAGAAGTGGCATTTGATTTGTGAACGGTACGGTACCTCTGATGTTCCATGAGGAATACCGAGTGGTGTAACAGTCCTTATCCTTTGCACTTCGGCTATAGCAGCTTCGAGACGAGGCATAGCGATTCTATCGTCTAGAGTCGGCTGCTCCCCTTCCTTCAAACATAGATCCATCTCCGATTGTATCTTTTCCTGTGAATAATAGAGTAAATAGAAGTGATAGACGGTCCAACTGCCTTTACGTGAATTTATCATCGGATAAATAGTTTGCTTTTCCGAGGAAAGACAAATATGGACAAAGGTTGTTTTTGCTATGAGATTATAGTAAGAGGAGTTGTAGGAGAGTGCGACATACCTGCTCCATAGGATGGGTAGCCATGAATAAAAGGAACCAACGAAAGGTGGTCAAAGTAGTATCAGTTCCAGCACCAAAGAGATCCGCCAATAAATGGTACAGTTGGGGTTCTGTGAAAAACTCGGATTTTGTGCCGTTTTCTTTCCTCATTTGTTCGTCGAATGCTGCTAAAAAGCTCTCGACTCTATCCGTATTCTCTGATGCTTGCGTGATTTTTGCACGGTGTTCTTCGAGTATTTGCCGATATACTTTATGCGTTTTCTCCTTTCCATCGACGATTGATTGTATCGTTCGGCCGTATCGTGGTAAGAATCTGAAGTGCAATTTTTACGCATAAATTTGTCATTCTTTTATTTTAATAATGTCGTTTAAAATTTAACACTTGGATGTACCTGAGAAAAGGTAAAAAGTTGAGCGGTCCAGCGACACCAATTTCTTTCACTCCTTCTTCTTGCAAATGTCTTAGCCATTTCCAAACTTCGTCTTCCTCTTTATAGGTTTTTCCAAATACGATGCTATTAACAAGATTACCCATACAATGATGAAGCGTATTTAATGGATCGATCGGTCCATTTGCCCCGCGATTTTTCAGTGCCTATCATACGCAGACGAAGAAAATTATATAAAAAATGAGTGATGTGTCATCGATTGATATATCGCGTCGACCTATTGAATTCAATTCATGCTATTAACAGGATTAGACATCAGAAAGCCAAATATTTTTGTTCTCAACATGTAATCTGTTTGGAACTGTTCTTCCTGGTATTTACTTTTTCACCAAGCAAATATTTTACTATTTTAAGTTATCCTAGTACTATTATGTTTAGTCGGAAATTTTATTATCAGGATTAGTATATATGTATCACGATTAGTTATCGAAAGAAACAACGAAGAAGTGACTAATAATACGACATACCGCTGCACATTCATTTGCTGCATCGGATATTCGTTTCTCCATTTTCTCTCGCTTTGGTCCTTCGTGCTTTATCATCCCAAAGTTTCGTAAGCAATTGCTAACGAATTTTCTCTGATCCTTCCACCGTTCTCCCTCCGCGCAAACTAAACCTGTACAAAGTCATTCGAAATTACGAAATAATATTTATAATATCGTTACTTTTTTCTATTTTTCGATTTATAGAATTAACGAGTATAATTTCTGAGTGATACACACGATTTTGTCAGATAATCTTACCATATCCTTTCATAATTCCGTGTGTAAGGTACAAAGGTGCCCTACCGGTGGACATATCTTTCGAGAAGGTCTGCTTTATTAATTGAGGATCCGACAATAAAACGGTATAAACGGAACCCATGCGAAAGCCACATATAGGACCATAAACTCTGGATAAATTCGTCAGAGTTTCGTGTGGTTTTTTTGCATCGATCCATGGAAGATAGCCGACGATCGGAAGTTGCCAAGGACCAGGTGGTAGACGACGTATCTTTCGATTTATATAGAAAACGTATACAAGAACGGATACGAATAAAACGAATATCGCGTAAATGAAGTTCATCGTGAATCAGTTTGTGAAGCACCGATGAAACATCGAGCGATTCGACTGAATCTTCCGAAACGATGTTTGCTGCGTTACCTGTAACAAAGAGCAAACAAATTACTTCTTGTTCGGTTGTATCGTAATTGTAAAGACATCCTGTATATTTGCAATAATTGAGAAGTATCCAAATACTCACGTAATTATTAACGTAAAAACGTAGCGAATATTTATCGACGATAACACTGAACTCAGATGTAATTGAAGTTGAGCGAGAATATGTGTATGAAAGCTGTGTATTTTAGAGGATATTAAACGATGGAACTACCCAGTTACAACGTAAACGATTGACTGGCAATCCCGAGTAGTCTGTTAAGTCGGACACAAGTAAGAATAGAAACAATTTAAATTTTTGACTTTCAAATAGTCGATCGACCGTTTTACAATCGAGATACGACTACACGATCGAGACGGCAAGAACGATCTGCTTATTCTGCTTTAATACGAATCGCTTTAGAATTTTGTATTTTATGCGAAAGTTATATATATTATATATATTATGTTCACTTTAACGTTGTAGTTGTAATTATTTATATATTGTATCCTCAAAAACACATTATTTGTTATTTTGATATAAAATACTACGATTAGAACAGTTACAAAGAACCACGTCGCACTCTGAAGCTATCAAAAGTATTACTGGCATAAACTACTGACGCTAATACTTTTGTCTCGTCGTTCCTTGCTATCTTGTTTGTCAGTCCATTTGTGATATTTCGTGGACGTGGCTAAATTTACAATTTCTTTTAGCCCTTCGATTATCTTTGGTAATTCCAAGAACTTGTCAACCGTTATCAATGTGTTAGAATATCGCTGCTCTAATCTACACCCTAGGACCCTAGGGTCCTAGGGCAAAAATAGCAAGTAAAAAAGATACTATTTGACAAGTTTCGCTTATCTGGTCCATCTAGGACAAGGAAAAACTATTTTTTAGTTTCGGCCTCTTTCTTCTTACCTGATTTGTTTCGTAGAACTTGATCGTGAGTGCTTTGGTTTTGACATTTTTTTTTTTTTTTTTTTGAAGAGATTTAGAAGGTCTCTAAAAGATTAGGAAGACAGCTATCTCGAGGTCCTAAGCTTAATCAGACTTACAACTTTCACTAATGTCATTTACAGGATAACATTGTAAGATATGCATACGTATACGTACTGTATTCTACATGTTACCTAGAAGTTAATCAGTCATTCTTCCACAATTCTAACCTAAGGTATAAATATATGAGATGAGATTTACTACTTCCATATTTACGCTACTTACAATTTACATGATTACATAGAGTTAAACACTATATCTGGAACTGTTTGTGTTTGCAAATGCCGTCACTGCAGTGACACCATCGTTTAGACGAACGCTAAGCTTGCTTCTTCTCTTTCTCTATGATCAGCAGAAATTGTATAAGCACAATATATTTTAGCGATCCAACGCGAGTCTACTCAACCACTTCTTTTTTGAGGCTGTGAACCGTCAGTAAATATTTTAATTACATCTTCCTTCGCCACTGGAAAATTTCAAAGGGACACGAAGGCGAAGGCGAAGGCGAAGGCGAAGGCGAAGGCGAAGGCGAAGGCGAAGGCGAAGGCGAAGGCGAAGGCGAAGGCGAAGGCGAAGGCGAAGGCGAAGGCGAAGGCGAAGGCGAAGGCGAAGGCGAAGGCGAAGGCGAAGGCGAAGGCGAAGGCGAAGGCGAAGGCGAAGGCGAAGGCGAAGGCGAAGGCGAAGGCGAAGGCGAAGGCGAAGGCGAAGGCGAAGGCGAAGGCGAAGGCGAAGGCGAAGGCGAAGGCGAAGGCGAAGGCGAAGGCGAAGGCGAAGGCAAAGGCGAAGGCGAAGGCGAAGGCGAAGGCGAAGGCGAAGGGTTGGTTTGAAAAGTAGAAGGAAAAGTAGAGGGAAAAGTGGAGTGGAGTGAAAAGGGTTCTATTACTACTACCCCTGGCAATAAGCTCTCGATCAAACACAATAAGCTAATTAAAACTATTGAAGTTCCTGAGATGTAACATGTTACGATATCCAGAATGTCCCAAGGTTTAGCAGTTATACTTTTTCAGTATATCCTATGGGTATAATCAGGCACAAAATGTTACGTAAACATTGGTCAGTTAAAAAGTTATATTAAAGATACAAAATATAATAATACTTTAACTTTCGATATCACCTTTAATTTCACCCCATTGAACTTTTATTTGCGGATAACTTTAAAGAGATTCAATTTTTTATCGCTAGCAGTTTCGAAGTGGGGTATTAACAGCTAATGAGAGTAGATATGTTAGGTTTTATTAACTGAATGTTTGGCGACAATCGTCCTTTCAATCATAAAGTGACGTAAAAATCAATAAAACAAGGCTTATATTCTTCCCGTGTAGTCTTCATAAGAAATTTATATCTTCTTTCCTATTCCAATAAGTACAATTTAAATATTGAAGCTATCCCTTTACTGCCGAAACTTTTCCATTTTTCTTAATTGTACCTATTCTGTTCTGTACATCCCTCTTTCTTTCAAAAGTTCAACATATTCGTTCCTTCGTGTGAGGTGAACTATTCGAATTGAATTCGCACCGGTGATAAATTGCTCAACCTTTTAATGTAATTTTATTATTTTTCATTTAACCTAAGGACAACTACTCCGAGCTCGATAAAATGATTTTTCTCCAAGGCTGGTTGATGACCGTAGACTTTTTGTCAACTCTCTTCGAAGGGTATAACGAACTTTATGCTGATCGCAATCCTCATGGACGAACCACGTAGCTTTTCTTCGTGATCCTTCCTGTCCTCCACGATTCACCTTTCCCTGCATTCATATACTCTATTTGTTCCTTCACTTTTTCGTTCAACCTATCGTACTACTTTGATAATTCGTCGACCCAAACTTCTATCCTTCCTTTTTACCTTCTCTCTTTTTCTGTTTTTCATATTTTTTTATTTTCTTGTATTCTTATTTTTCATCTTTATTTGTGCTATTCGGTGAACGTAGAATCATCATTGTTAAAACGAATATTATAGTAGGAGGTGGTCATATTTAAAGGAGGGTTAATGGTGGAACAAGATGCAGGATTGGCACATAGGTACCAGTCTATCTACCTCTTTTCTCTAATTCTTGTGGTAAGCAGGTAGAACCGGGGCAACGATCGACTGGGGTCATTGGCTGGATCCAGTTATCAAGGTTAGGGTCCTTTTCTTTGCTCGCGAGAGATCATCGTTTCTCCTCGATAAATTTCTCAAGTTTATTCACCCGTATGCGAGTCGCATCGTAATGCGATATGTCAAGATCAGCCAACAGCTCCTACCTTTCAATTTTAATTATTTATCAACTACCAGGTAAACGATGACTGACTAGTAAGTTTCACATGCTCTTTAAAATCCTTCCCATTTAATGGTTCGATGACTATTAATGCGTACCCGTGTAAATCGAGAATATAACGAAACTATTATCGCTAACACGTTGGTCTCGAAGGAAATCGAATAGGGTGGCTGATTCGAGTGATGAGAAAGACAAAAGGAATTGAAAAAGTCTTCATAACGGAAATGATCCTCGCCAAATTTGTGGACCTTCTTAGAGGCTAGAGGCTAGAAAATGATCTACGTCTTGATTTATCGTCGGATAGAAATTAAATGGTTCTACAAAAATAATGTCGAATGCGATTTCATTTTTCTAGAATATCACTACAGTTAGACTTACAGCAATTGTATAGTACATGCGTAACGTATTGAACAGGAATTAAAGATGCCAGACTGTTCTTTCGTTATTCTGGAGAAAGACAAACACGGGGACGAATCATTTTTGTTCAGATAAAAAAATTGATATTCGATTTATTCCCAGTGGATACTCGTCCCGTACCCGTTGTCTGCCTTCTTTTTCCTCAGACTGTGTGTGTGAGTACAGTTTCTTTTTGAATGTCCGATCGGTCGCACGTTGTCGCCATATCTCGATCTTTCTGTTGCGAGACCCGTTCACACGAGAATTCGCAGATTCGACAGTCGAACCAAACGTGGTCGTGCGGCCAACGACCGCGACTTTCTCCTTTTATGCTAATTTTGTTAATACGCTATTTTCACGACTTTCGTACTTCGCAAGCATGCCATTTTATCGTCCTGTATCTGATGCAGGACGGGCCGACGAACCAAACGAAATATTTTTGGCGAAAGGAGATAATTAAGAAACAGTTCGTTGCTCGCCCTATTACGTAAAACCATATCGAAGCATTTCAGAAAGTTCAACGAATTTGACGGTTACGATAATGGAACGAACCTAAAGTCGCATACACTGTCGACCATAAGTATCGGGACAATTTAATTGATTTATGGTAACGGTATATGAATTTTATTAGAGTACAAACTAACGATGAATTAATAATTCGAATCAACGTTTACTGCTTTCTGATGGAACCACCGGGATATAACCTTAAGCTATTAAAAAACATAACAATAATATATTTTAGTATTCATCGTATTCATACGCTATTACATACAGTTACTATATAAATATCATCGTATTAACATCAGTAGTATTTCTATCACTTTGGAAGATTAGTCCTCTTAATCTGATCTTCGTGATATATCGACGATCGGCTAGTGTCGACAAATAATTGCGGAATATTTTATCCATATGTAATCAGAAATAATTCGATTAAACAACCTGTTGGAACGAATTGAACGAAATCAGAGAACGAGCTTCCTGATTTGAATTACGAACGATTCATCAATGGATCGGTGGTGGTTCTCCAGACTTAATGTATGCGAATAAAGGATAGGTTGTGAGTGACACCGTGATTCGTGATACAGTACGATACAGAGAGTATATACAGAGTTCGTTGCCCCATAAAAGAAGGTGGGTGTATTGGCCCCGACAGGCGTTTCTGGGTTTATTACCTACGTCAGTTCGATCGCAAACTACCGTGCGTCTATACCCTGTAACACTGTATTATTTCGACTGGCGACTGATTGCCAGTAGAGAAGTACGGTAAAAAAAATTATGGAACGCACCTTTCGAAATTTCTCCTCGGAAGGTAATATACATCGGATACGACAAGGTAATACATCGATGAAAGCATTTTAATGTCTTTTAAACCCATCATGGTTTTACACGCTATACGAGTATTTCTAACAGGCAGCGCATACTTGCTGCCTTTACCGTCTTACTTTCTCTTTAATTCCCTTTAAACCCTCCAGTTTCTTTACGCACACTCGCTACCTGAAGTAGCGTTCCTTCTTTTCTTTAATTATTTCTCCTTGATACTTTCACGATGGAAATGCCCGATTTGGAGAAAAGTAAGGGCGGAAAGGAATCGATTACTCTTTCACGTTGCTGGTACCAACGTGTACTTAACGCTCGAAGTTATATCTTAGCAAAGAATTAAAATTCTTCGCGATATGCAATATGCGATCTGTAAAAAGAAGTGCAATTACACTCGCGAAGAAAGCGAAGACGTAGGAAAATCGACATTACCACGCCACTCAACTTTTTCTTCAACGATCGTTCGAATCAACGTGTCGCATATCTTTGACAATATGTTTCATCGGTACGAGATTTTGAAAAACGAAAACAAATCGAAATGAATCCAGACGACGATGAGTTAGACCCAGCAATAAAAATAAGTGAATGAAGTCGGAGATGATGGTTTTCTCACGATAAAAATATTCTTTTGTCGAGAACGATGACGATAGCGGTAGCAATAGGCGATGACGACGATAATAGCGGTAGCGACGTCGTTTCTGCTGTCTCTTCTAGCGTCGGGGCTGGTTGTTCGTCAGCGTGGCTATACGGTACAAAGCTTCTTAGTGGGGATGGAGGACACTTTCACTCTCACAGGTGTATGACCGAGTCGAGAGCTCGGAAATACTTGTTACCTGAACGAGTATCGTTGGGGAAAGAGAAGGGGGATAGAATATGGGAATGGAAGGGATAGAGGGGCGACGAGAAAGAGATCGAGAGCGGGAAAGAAAGAGGGAGGAAAAAGAAGGGAGGGAGGGAGGGAGGGACACAAAGAAACGTGACAAACAAATAAGAGAAATGACAGAACTGTCTAATTTTTGCAGCTATCTAATAATAGACTGGTACGTGTAAAATGTCGTCTTTTTTTCCAGAGAATCTTTTAGTCTCATCTTCGGTTATCGCAAAGACGTTATAGTCTGCGCAGTGCTTAATTTCCAATCGTCGTTAAACGTATCGATACTGTATGTAAATTAAAGTCATGGTGTGAAAAACGCAGAGAGAATAAGAAGGAAACGTATTAGAGATAGGAATGAATGGTTCGGAAAGCGGAGAATGTCGCGTGGTCCGCTGGATAACGACCCAGTGTCCACGTGGTATCGTCGTACGTATATTTTCAATTTTCTTTGAAATTTTACCAATATGATCGTAAAATTCCAAAATTTAATAAAATTTTAAAATTCCTATAACACACATAATATATTCGGAAAAGGTTTCTAGAAGTGTCCAAATACTTTCGGCAGCCACTGTAGAGGGGTAACGAGTAGCGAGGCAAAGACAAAAAGAAAAATAAGAAGATAGAGTGCGAAGAGGCTGGACGAGGTCAGTGAACCATGAAAGAGTATGGTTTTTTGGTCAGTGTACACACTACCGAAATACGTTCCCGACGCGGCGAGACGTTCCCGCCGATATTTCTCCGTGGGTCCCCAGTCGGCCCCAGTGGGTCAGTGGTTCACGAAGAACCTCTCGAGGATACACGCGAGAAAGATACGATCCTTTTGCAACACGCTCGATGTTTACTCGTATTTTTTTCAACATTACGTATTTAAACTAATTCTGTTTACGCATTATCATAAACATATTTATTATATTCACAACTAATATTTCATATGTGCGAGATATATTTTTGTTGTACATATTTGTTTATACCGTTGGCAAATTGATTGTTTCTCAACACATTGAAACAAATATTCTCTAGTTTTTAGAAGCATACACTCTATGTAACTTATTTTAAAGACTTCATATCCCAAAATATGAAAGATTAATGTGAGTTATTATCGCTATAAATATGGATATGTCCCATAAACATAGATAATGTTTACAATAAATACATTATAGTTTCTATATACATTTTTAGATTCGTTTCAAGTTATAGCACGTTGCACAGAGAATCGCAAGATGATTTGCACAACGCGTTTGACGTGCAAATAAAAGTAATCACGATTTTAGGCGAGGACAGAAACAGAGAAATGATTCGAAGTAAACGAGAGAGAAATAGAAAAAGAAACGAATGCGAATGTTCGGGCAACTCGATCGTTAGCCGTCGTATCTACTTGAAAAAGGTGTACCGATCGTAACAGACGCGAAAGAACCATTCTGCTTGCTTGCGGTTCCAAGAAATCCGGTTAGAATTTAGGCTATGTGGAGCTCCTACTCGAATCTGGAACAGGCTGGTCATTGACCTTGCTTCGATCGCTCTTTGAAAAGATTTTCAAGCGTGATTACAAGTTTACCAGTGATTGTCTTCGACACGCGACACGAGACATTGTCGTTCTCTCCACGCACTTTCCGCTATTCGAACATGATCGAGAACTGTTGCGAGCCAATTAAATATGAAAATAGTTTTTCAACTAGGAATCCGAATATCGTGCTCTCTGATGGCCGATCGTACGATGTCTTTGTTCGAAAGTCTTCCGTGGCCGATAGAACGTGCAGAGCAATATGAAATTCCTTTGATTTTTATCTTCGAATATAACGATGATTATAGTAGCTACGGCGATCGAGGCAGAGATCGAAAGCTGACAAGAATACACCAAGAGAGCACGAGAGCAGGGGAGAAAGGCCCGAAATGATTCCGAGATGACATGTCCATATACCGAATTACACGACTAACTACCGAATCATTTTGACCTACATATGTATATGATACCATGTTTTCCCGTATGCTCTTCAAATGGTTATAGAGATAATTTTTAATTACATGTATAAGTAACAAGATAAGAGAACAAATTGGTATTCTCTTTGCGATCTCGATATCGTCTATCATGAATATGCATTGATATGTTATTTTCGAAGAAAATGGCAAGCATTATTTTGAATAGACCGGAAACACATTTGATTTTGACATGAATTTTCATCGCTACCAGTAATATAAACTAGAAAAAAGAAAGTTGCGGATGAAGCGTTGGATTAACGCAATGTTAGCCCTTAATGGGTTAATCGACGGAAATGACGGTGCATATCGGTTACGAGCAGGTTTTACCAAGTAACGTTTGATAATGGAAGACACGAAGGGTGGGCAGCATACGTGTCTATTTATTTAAGTACGTATGTTCCTGTTCGCGTATAAAAGTACGGTTGTACCGTACGATATGTATTCTAGTTGATATTTTGTTGGATCGCAGCGACGGAAAAATTACGATCGAGCATACTATTTATGGCCTAAGGATGCTTCGGTTCAAAAATAGTGAAACGGCAATTATATTGTTCCTCGTAACGGTGGCAATTGGTGTCGATTCGAAAGCTACTGATTACGGTTCAAAGCGAAAGATTGTTCCACCAACGCCGAAATTCGAAGGAACGTTCAACGAAAGACACGAACATCAAACCATCGGTATACGATCGTAATTGAGAAGCTTTTTGAAAAAAGGATCTATAAGGTCTGTGGTAAACACCATTGGTCGAAAGTAGCCGGCACTTTAAGCGCCGTTATAACTATGAATTCAAACGTAATGAAGATTTAAACGAAAAGTTCGAGGCAATTTACTCAATGCGCTATTTTGTCTTATGAACCTTCTCTCAGAAAGCTGCCCAATTGATCGGCAGAAGTAGGAAAATTCATTTTAATTAAATCACGATTTGTTATTTGTTTCTATTCACTGCTGACAGCTGATCGCATAAAATCATGGACGAATGAGGACAAACAGAACGTTTGGGAATTAAGCGGTTTGTACGAAGGAGATATAATGCTTAATTCGGAGGAAGATGGGGGGAAAAATGGTCTGGTGAACAACGTGTTTCGTTGGCCAGGCGGAGTTGTACCCTATTACATAAAGGAAGAGGATTTCGGTAAATTATTTTGTTAAGGGAGTATGCTACCTTGAAATTTGAAGAAAATTAGAAGCCTTTGAGATTTGAAGTCAAATTTTAAGAAAATTAGAACAGAAGATTCGATTTTTTAAATTGTCAAGACGTTGTACCCCGTTAAGTAGATAATACCGATAACAAAGCTGGGATAAACGATGCCACCGCATTTATGTGTACTTTTATAGATGAAGAAGATATCGAGGTAATCGAAGGTGCTATAGAGGAATACCATAAGAACACCTGCATACGTTTTCGTCCTTATAAAAAGGCAGATACCGACTATATCACTATAAAGGGCAAAATGTCGGGATGTTGGTCCTTGGTTGGTAGGCACGATCGCGGACAAGTAGTGAATTTGCAGAATCCGGGATGCGTGCATCATGGTGTGGTCGTGCACGAGTTGATGCACGCATTAGGCTTTTACCATCAACAGAGTGCCGCGGATCGTGACGAGTGGGTGACGATAAATTGGGAAAATATAAAACCAGGTAACGCGTCGATTATTTCGATGATTGGCGGATCGGATCGAAATTCACGTTGGACAAACAAAATTTATTCGCGTTATTACGATTTATACAGGCAAGGAGCATAATTTTAATAAATACGACAATGGCACCGTCACAGATTATGGAATTGGTTACGATTATACGAGTGTAATGCATTATAGTTCTCACGCGTTTTCAAGAAATGGTGAACCGACCATTACACCGAAAGTAAGTAATCGGCGTAATTTCGCGAATTGAAAAGTTCGCGACAATACTTGTATTTATTGGAAAAGAACGGAAGATATAGGTTCCATATTCATAACTGCGAAAGATTATTATTATTACGTTGCCCCGAGAGTTGATAGGGAAATTTAGGAAAAATTTGAAATCCTTCCTTTTTGCTCAACGTTTGTATTCTGCAGAAGGAGGAAACAGAACTTGGTCAACGAAAAGGACTCAGCGGAAAGGATACACTGAAGTTACTAGAAATGTACAAAGAGGAATGTAACAAACGGCAAATGAATGAAACGACGGACAGCGATGATTCATCGGATGATATATCTATCGAGTGGCTACTCACTAGATCGTAATATCAAAATTAATAAATTGCTATAGTAGCATTTAGTTTGACGCTGTGTTGAATAATAAAATGAATAGTAACGTTGGGATCGTGTTTAATTTGATAAAAAAAGATAATATGCAAATTTGTTGCTGTCAAGTACAAACAAAAATAAATGTTAAAATATTCAAAGAAGGAAATGCATCAAGTAACAGGATTTTGTTGATTGTAGTACATCAATTCCTTTAATTCCTTGACTGCGTCTTCGGCGGCCTGAAAGTATATTTCGTATGT
Source organism: Bombus terrestris (assembly GCF_910591885.1). Lineage (NCBI taxonomy): Eukaryota > Metazoa > Arthropoda > Insecta > Hymenoptera > Apidae > Bombus > Bombus terrestris. The sequence goes on along the minus strand of NC_063281.1, from coordinate 12,028,234 downwards.
ACTCTCGAGCCTATATTTTAGACGACGACGACCCGAGTTCTTATTTGTTTCATTTAAATTGTAATTTTATTACTTACAAGCCTCACACACTGATCGTTGTCAAGGACTAAATTTTCTACTAGATTCTTCAGAGACTTACACCAGATTTGTTGCAAAGCTCTACAAGAAAATCTGGCTAAGAGTCTAATCAGCTGACATGTTCTCATTCGGAGTATCGTTTGTCGATGCGTGAGCAGTTTACCGAGCTGCTCTATGGAATTTCCTTTTTAACGAAAAAATATTTCGTTGATATTATGACGAAACGACGATCGACTTACAAACGATAAAAGAGAAATGGCGAAAAAATAAAAAACGATATAAAAGAAATAAAAAGAAAGTGAAATAATTAAAATGGGAGGAAAACTAAATCAAAGTCTTCCGCCGATTAGAAATAAAAACATGAGAATTTCGAGTCGACAAACTTACCCGATAAATGCGAATGCAATACAACTTTTTCCACAAGATGAGCATTTTCTGGTTGAGAACGTAATATGTTGCTTAAAATCGCAACGAGGTCTACGACCACGCGTGCTTTTCTTTTTTCCAAACTCAACAATTGTTGTAACAACGTCACTCCGTTTACGATGTAAACGGCGTCGCAGAATTGAGTGAGAAATTGCTGTCGATTGTAAACTAATCTGCAAAGTACAAGCATCATGTATTCTAGAGTTTGTAACTCGTCCGCGGATAGCGTAGATGCTGATCTGGTGTTTGCATTTGTCGGTTCAGACTTTTTGTCCAGTTCGAACTCGGAACGTTCGGACATTAAAAGTTTCAAAGAGTAAACGAGATTCGGTACGACTCTAACATCCAAGTATACTTGCGTGATCTTCTCGAGAGAATCTTTCGTTACCGATACAACGAATGGTAAAGACAAAAGACAAGCAACGTATTCGACAACGCGACAACTGGCTGCTGGATTTCTTAATGGTGATACAAATACCGACACGCAGTTTTGTTGAAGCAACGATCCTACTTCGCCCTCCATAATTTCCTCCATGGATCGTTGTAAAAACGCTATCCATTCTTCGTTTTCGATCGGCCTATCGACAGCCTTCGGATTCCAGTCAGGTATTCTGCTGTTACATGATAGTCCAGCATTAGCTGAATCGTATCTTCGGCAATGTAGCTGTTGATCATATGCGTATTCGTCGTTTTCATGGTCTCTTTCTGATTGAATCGTTTCGATTTCTCGAGGAGCGATCTGCTGCACAAGATTCAATTTATTACCACCGGTATTTTTTAGTTCAATGTTATTTTCCGATTTTTCTTCTTCCGAATGATGTTTCGAGTTTCGTTCATTTAAACGAATCGGTAATTTAACGTTTGATATCTGATCAAACGTTAAAACAGTTTGCTTATTTGTTGAATTCGTAGTGTTTGGACAATCACTTCGACACAATGCATGATCCGCTGAGAGTAAGTCGCTTTTCAACGATGCCCTTAAACTAAGATTTCCTAATAATACATCGACACTAGTACTAGAATCCGTTCCGCTTGGTTCGCTATGTCGTAAAGTATAACATTGGTTCATTTGATGTTGACAGTATCCGTGTGGTATCGGATAGCGCGTATTTGATGTAAATGTTTTCTGGCGACGTTCTTCGATTGTTCTTTCGTGCTCTTGTAACTTTTTAATAGCTTTCTCCAAAAATCTGCATTATATTCATATAAAATTCTTATTTACTTAAGAGATCTGTCTCTACTCGATTTCATCAATCAAAACTAAGTTTTATCAAAGGTTTCTTGTCTCAATGACAGTATTAACTAGTTAATTCTAGAAATTACAACTAGTTCTAATTAACGAAATACAATTAATTCTCGAATTAACTAATTAAAACCAGTATTTACAAAGAAGATCTGTTAGTCCAATATTCACTGAGAAGACTCAGTTTTGATAAAAGTTAGATTTTAACTGTAACGTATGTGTTATATATATATACTTTGATTGATGATTGGTAGGTTGCACTGCCAAGTTCTGTAGTTGCATTTGTTTCTCTCTAGCCTGACTTGCAGATAAAGGTGTAGTGAATGGTGTAGGCCCAATTTCACCTACTATTACTATTCTATTTTTGACAAAAGGATGATCTAAAAGAGCTGGCCAAGTTAACCTTTGCGAAGGATCCTTTTGTAGCAGACCCTACTAATAAAATTATTATTGATGGACAAGAAAAAAATAAAAACCTTCTAAAGCTTATCAATATGCTACAACCTGTAAAAATTGTTTGCAATTTTGAGAAATGTAATCAGGCCACTTTATCGCTTCAAATCTTATCAATCTGACTAAATGTAGAATAGAAGTTGTTTGAAAAGGTGGAGACCCTACAACTAGTTCATACACAATACAACCCAAGGACCTGGAAACAAAGTGCTATGCGTATTATATATACTGTGCTTTGCTAAACATTCTCATATCTAGTTATCTATAAAATTAACACACCACAAGTCTGCATTATGGTCATAAGGGCGTTCTTCTATAAGTTCTGGAGCCATATACAGTGGCGTTCCCTTTATAGAAGTTAATACATGCGTCCCTGTACTCATACTGCGAGCAAATCCAAAATCACACAACTTTGCAACTCCATTGCTTTCAAGAAGTACATTTTGTGGTTTAAGATCCCTAGAGCAGAAACAACTTATTATTATCAGAAAACATTTTAACAGGTAAAATATCGAACCTGTGTAATACTCTGTTGGAATGCAAGTAGTAGAGTGCAGACACAAGATCACAAGCTATTACTTGTGCCCTTTGTTCCGACAAACGACCTGCTTTACCTAATATCTCATACAATTCCTTGTCTGCATACTCAGTGACAACTACTATCTAAAGAAAAGATTAGCTGTATTCTACAGGAAATGCATAATTGCAAATGCTTCTCAAAAATTATATCAATACCTCATTTTCTGTTTCAAATGAATCAAGCATTTGTATTATATTTGGATGATGAAGATGACGTTGAATTTCACATTCTTGACGCAAACTCTTTAGTTCTTTGAATGATCTACCACGCTATATAATTTTATTTGTACGAAACAGAAATACATATAAAATTATGAATCCAAGCAGGTAACCATTACCATGAACTTGGTCGAATATTTATCGCTTTACCTTTCGGATTACTTTGAAAGCTACGATTTCACCGTCAGATCGTTTCTTTGCTTTGTATACTTGTCCAAAAGATCCCTCGCCCACTTGTTTTAAAACTTCATATTTTTCCATAATCTTATTGGATACACGTGCGAGCGTGCGCGTCTGTATATATATATACATATATATATATGTATGTACATACGAAACATGAATAATATAAATACGAAAAGACAGATTAATAGTTTTATAAATAAAAAGTATAAAACATAATATGATACCTATTATACGTACTTGGATATAACAAGGCACTCGTTTGGCAACGTGTAATGAACTATATCTATACCTACAGTCAAGTGTAACACATAATATATTACACGCCATATACTATGGAACAAAATACACCATGGCTGAACATAACCAACAATTGAAAATTCAGACATTTTCTAAGCACAAATAAAGCAATTTATTAGTGTAAGAAACATTCTGTCACTAAATAATAACTAGTTAGGTTAACAGATTAATAATCTTTTGTTAATGAAGTAATAATTAAAACGATAGGTTTTACTATATATATTCTTTTTCTAATTTCATGGAATAGGAAAAGATGTAACCCTTAGAGTTAGGGTTTGTATCATTATTTATACAGAAAATCCTTTAATATCAATAACGATACAAATTTAACAGTTATAATATTAATTTTTCTCGGCGATCGTTACTTCGTTTGGAGGTGTTGCTATCAAATGACTTATCACTCTTATGAGATTTCTTATGATGCGTTCGTGTAGAACCATGTTTGCTTTTTCTATCATGATCACGTTCCCTCGAATGAGATCTCTTATGTTTATGAAGCTTTTGCGCTTTCCTTGATTCAGTTGTAATTCGTGAACTTTCTCTTTGTTTTGAATCTTTTGGACAAGTAGTATATTGTTTCTCAAAGTATTCATATTTCTTATTATACTGAGAACTGGAATGTCCGCGATGATTCTGCGTATTTTCTATAAAGACGTCGTTGCATTTTAATGGAAATTCATCAATCGTATCGCTAAGACTATTACTGGAACTTTGAATTTCGGTAGTAGTATTCGTATCGCGATTAGTTGCATGTGCTTCTGTTATATAATCTATATATAACTCCATTTGCTGTTGTATAACTTCCCTGAGAACTTCTATGTGAGACTTTTTATTTGTATGCACACCTCTGTGCTTAGCCCGTCGTCTTTTTAAATTACGTTCTTGTATAAGCAACTCCAAAAAGGATAATTTCTTATCTTCTTTATCTTGGCTTTTCCTGAAACAATGTTAAAGGATATTACAAGATATTGCATATGTAAGGCCTAAAAAGTAAACTTTATTTGTACCAACTTACAATTTCTGAATATCTGTAATATCATGTCCAATGTCAGGCTTCACTGTATTTGATATAACATAATCATATAAAATTTTCCTTTCATCACAAGTAAAATCTGTGAAGATTCTGTTGGACGTTCTTGGAATTAATCGTTCACCCAAACCTATTATCAGTGTTAAGAATTCATGTTTTGAAAAAAGCTACATACTTAGAAAATAAACTAAATAAGGAAATATGAGGTAGATATTTAATATTATTTAAATATATGACAAAGAACATGAAAAAGGATATATAGAGCTTGTGCCAAGTAGAACATTCATAACTTGCTGCAAAAAATGGACCGATTTAAAACTTGTAGAAATTTCAGCATTGAAATTTTATGTGCATTATACTAACCAATTTTCAAAGTTGAATCCTTCTCCTTTGCTTTTTGTAAAATGCTGTTTTGCATTTGTGAATCTACAATTAAATCAAGGTTTACCATAAATCCTATTATCAAAATTGAAATTGAATTTTCAATGAAGCTTAATACATACCTAATTTTATTGAGGAATATGAGTTTAATGGTAAACATGATTCAGGCAGTGGAATATCAAATTCATCGTAACCTTCATGTTTCAACTGACAGCATTCCAGGTGTTGATATAACATCTTTTTACTAACTTGATGAGATGAATCGTACGGACAAACCAGCATATTATCATTCTAAAAGAATACATAATAAAGAGTTTTGTTTGTTTAATTGTTGATGAGATATTACCTCTAATATACTTACGTCGGTTTCTATACTTTCTATGGTCCAATTTAACGTAGAAATGGTTTCAACAATTTCTTGGTGTATTTTCTTAGTGAAGTCATCCAAACTTTGGCATTGACTTTCACGGTCATTCATAGAAGAATTTAGCATTTTTATTTATTGTTAAAAATAGCTTTGTACAACAGAAACAATATTTAATGATTTTCCAATGTTTTATTTCAGCGTGAGGTTATATTTTAGTTTGGGAAAACTCGTCCTCGCGAATACGATTATAGAGACATCTGTAAGAATCATAAAATTAGATGACGAACAATATATAAGATAAATCATCATAGACGAAGTATGAAATAGATATGGCACCTTATAGGATTTTGTGTCACAAGATTATGCTATCTACGATTTAGAGCGGTGAGTGTAGGAATTATCTGAAATATCGATTTTCAAAAAATTAAAATATTTCTTATTGTAATTTGCTGCGACCAACATAAGAAATATATTCAATTCAATCGTCGAAAGTTATAAAGCCAGTAACTATGAAAAAATCATTTATTAAGCACTCCTTATTTACATATAACTCTTACTATTCGTATGTCATCTTTGCAATCAACCAATAATGTGTAAAAACGGAAATTGAAAATAATAAAAAATGTATAAAATAAAAGCAAATATATTAAGATGAAACAATAATCAAGCTTAAATTCTATTACAGAAACTACAACACGAGCTACCGGTAATATTAACAATGAAACGGACGATTGAAGAAATATTAACGAGAAAGATTTTAGAGAACTACATACGTATTTAATTTCGTTATCTTAATGTTCATGAAATTTTAGATAAATACATATGTAATAACTATATAATGTTAATAATACAATATAAACGGTAGTAAGATTAATGCAAAGGCGATGTCATCGAAAAAACGTCACTGATAGGTTACAATACGTTACTGACCTGTCACAATTTATTACACACTACCGCCACGAAATTCAACAACTAAATGATTCCGATTCTCCGCATTTCGCGACCTCTATAGTACGTACTCACATGGTTTGACGTCACCCCTTTTTCCCTACCATTTGAAATTCACTGCTCAAGTTACGACGTTTAATTAATGTACGTTTCTATTCAATATTACGTTATAATCTATTATTTGATTATCTTCTTTTCTTTGATTGTCTTTTTGGTTACTCCATTTACCGGTAAATGATTTTTCGAGATGCAATTTAATCGATAATTGTTTCATTTTCAAATAATCTATTCTTTGTATACATTTATTTTAACGTTTTGATTTTTATTTGTGCAGATCATTGCTTCATTGCGAGGGAAACTTCGAAGCATTAGAGGCATATCACGAAATTCAAAAGGACACTGCGATGTTCGACGGTGAATCCGAAAACTTTTCATGCAGATTTGGTAACGTTTGATTTTCTTTAATTTTTCAGTAGTTTTTAATAGTTTTTGTTATATTCGAGAAGGATAGCTATCACAGACAGGTTTGAACACGTTCTGCGCATCGCATTTTTGTCGTATTGCGCACTTATGTTTAACGGACAAGAAAAGCGCGCCATGTTTTATTAACACAAAATAAATGGCGTATATTCAGTTAGGCAGATGATATTTACGAATCACTCATATGTCTGCGTTGTACGCGGATAGAACGAACCAATTTTTATTCCGACCGAAAAAAAAGAAAATCGTACACGATTATTGCATACTACATCCCTATACCGAGTTAGAATTTCCTTTTACCTTTACTTTTATGTTTTATACTTTGTATATTTATGCTTTATTTTCTATGTGGTTATTTACTTATATATTTCTACGTTTATTTTTTTTTTTACTCAGGAAATTCTGACTCTACTAGCAATAATATCTTTACGAAGCCATTAAACATTTTTTTCAGAAATGTTGAGATTTGCCTACAATAGTCAATGGCTTAGGATTTTCCTTTTTGTGTTTCATTATCAGTATGCATTGTTCGCTTCATCGTGTATCGTGTATGTCACTACATATTAACTACATATTCTATTTATATTATACGATATATCTTTTTCTCTGTGGTAAATGAATAATAATTAGTTTGTAATCTTGAAAAAGCAATATTTTCATAAATAACCGTTCGATAGTAAAGAGAAGAAAAATATGAAAAAGGATATGTTCCTTCTTTTCTTTACTTCGTTATCTTCTAATACAGTTTTCTCTTCAATGCGTTATTTTAATTTTTCTGACCGCGCGCGCTATGCTATCGGTAAGATCAGTATTTGGTGTGTTCACCTGTGTTATTATCATTTTATGTTGGTAACATAGGAAATAACAGTAAGCTTTTGTCTATGATAATATTGGTTGCCAATAATGGATAAAATTTCAAATGGTCGCGTTGGGTAAACCAATTCATCAGTGATTTTAGAACGAAGTCAGTATACTAAGAGTCGGTAACAACGGGAGCCGTAGAGCAAATTATCGACTATGGAATTATCCCTTATTGACATTAGATATTTTGCAATTTTGTTCTACCTGATCAGCATCTGGTTCAATAATTGAAATCACATACACTATAATTATCTATGTTTGTAACACAATTTCCATTTGTTATATAGAAATAGTTATACTTATATTTCGATAGAATTTTAAATATAACTTTAATTAATCGCTTATTTGTTACTTCAAGTTAGACTCATAGAAAAGGAATTGTACGGATATATTTAAAAAATACGGTCGGAAATGAGTAAGAAAGAAGGAAGATGGAATCATTTCTGAGCTATTACAATCCGTCGAATATATTACGCGCGATAAATGTCTACGTTAATAGTTAATGGTACAGTTTAATGGCGTACGCAGGTGCGGAGACGTCTTGTTGTTTACCTTCGAACTTGTACGTGCTCCCTAGTGGTTTGTTAACGACATCGTTTGAAAACGTAATTCTAAAGATTTATTTTTTCGACTAAATTTGTACATCCACGAATCTTCGATAAATATGAAAACGACATCATTCGACGCGTTCATATCATACGCGAGCACAATTTATCCGAAGATTTTTTACACGTAGATTTACTCGAAAGTCGTCGATACGATTGGTTCTCGACTCGTATTCGTGTTGAAAAAGTATGAGTCACGCATGGACGCGTGATGTGTGAATCTTTTCGGAGATTCGGGTGCATCGAATTCGTAACGTATAGACCGGGCGAAAATTGTATCCGTTTGATGGTTTAAGCGTGAGCGATGCACGCAACGGCGAAAGCTACGAGAACGTGACAGTTAATCGTAGGAAAATTCAAATACGTAATGATCCTTTCCCGGTCCTAAGGAGTAGACGTAATGTGCGTATATTTACTTTAGTACCCACCTGTTGCCGTAACCCAGTTTCTTACATATACCAAGCGGGAAGTTTTTCAACTTTCCAAGGATTCCTGAAATTCTCCACCTTTACGCGATGTTTGCGAAGGGACAATCGAATTGGAAGGCATTTACGATGCACGCTGATATCTCTGGAGCAAAGTAGTGAATATTAATCGGATCTGTAATGTGAGCTATCGCGCTACGAAACTCTAGCTTCTATTCTTCGCTATCGTGACGCTTTTAGACGACTTCTTTTTATGAAATTTCTACGTACAGAAAATGTATTTGTTCTTTGATTACTCAGAACTTTGTTTCATTTGACTGTATGAGATTCGCGAAGGAAGTATAGCGGCAGTTGTTTCGGACGATACTCGTATTTTATACGGAGGAAGCGTTTCGTTCGAAAGGTGTTTTAAAATCGATCGATTACGATCGATCGATCGTTGGATCGATACTTAAAGAAAATGGAAACTTGTAAATAATTAGGTAGGAATAAACAAGAGGATCGGATTTAAGATGGTACGTGTTTTAGAAAATACGTACTGCTGTACATATTTACGTATCGTACTAATAAGGAAATCGGTGAAAAGGTAATGGCGAAAGATGATATATTATAACAAGCTTATTAGATAGCTGTATAAATAAATAGTTTAACAAATAAATAAATGGGTGCGCAAACAGACGAATGAATAGATGAAAAGATGGATGAATAGATGGATAGGTAGATAGTGGGTAAAAGAGGAAGAAAGAGGGGCATGGCGCGACGCGTCATTGCACGTGCACGTGCATTGATACCGATATTTATGCCCGCCAGTTAATCATGTCAAAGTCGTTTGATTTGTCGTTGGCTTTTATGGAGGGGAATTAAAACGTTCATTTCGCCGCAGACACTCGGCAACAGTGTGCTCGTCCTGCTAGCGTTGCTGGTGGTACTGGTGCCGGTGTTGCTGCTGTTGCCGCGATTGCTCTATGAATTATTTTCTGGACAACCCTTGCCCGATGTAACAAAAGGGGAGGGAGAGCTTTTTGGAAAATTACAGTATCTCGTTTACGTCGAAAATTCGTATCTGTGACGTGTCTGTCGTGTTTCACATGGATCGGTATAACACGCGACTCGATAAACCATAAACGAACGAAAAGTACGTGCGGTGCGAAATGAAATTCGAAGCATTCGGCGAACTAATATCACAGGAATCTCGTAGTATCCCGTGAATTTTCGTAATTTTCGTAGGAATCGCAGCTTTGTCAATTGTAACGCTCGACACGCCGGTTATTAAGTTTCGTCGTGATTTAGACCGATCGAAGGTAATCGGATCGGTCAGAGACGAGCGTCTATCGTGGAACGTTAAGCGAGGAGGGGGAAAATTCTGAGGACGTGTGGACAAAGTTAGTAGGTGGATGGGCGAGAAGGATAGCGGTGGTCCCTTGCGTATCGACAGCCGTCCGTCAAGGTGGTCGGTGACACGCGAAACCGAACGAACTAGAGAAAAAGTCGGAAGAACCGACATTCTCAGTCTCTTTCTCAGTCACCCTGAGGATTGGTCTACCGAGAATACCGAGGCAAAGAGGAGAAAGAAGACGGTGAGAGCGAGAGAGGCAGAGACGGTGAAAGGGGTGGCGAGGAAGGAAAGAAGTACAGAGAAGGGGGTGGTAGAAAGATGGAAGGTGGAAAAGAGGAGGCAGTAGCAGTCGGCATCAGCTAGGTCCGCGCACTTCTATCACGTTGGGCGAACGGGCGGACAGCTCCGAGGCGATTTGTCTTTCATTTCGGGCTAATTTATTGCGCCCAAGCAGTTCCCCTTTCTCTTTCTCTTTCTCCTTCTCTCTCTCTTTCTTCCTCGCACACACTTACTCGCGGCGTTTCTTACTTGCCTGCGTTCCCACCACCCCTCTTGATCTCTGTTTCTTTCTCTCCTATTCTTTCTCCTCGTGTCTCCTCTCGTCTTTCCAGCGCTATTCTCGACTCCGCACCATTCAACCACGCCCCACCCAACTAATGTCCCACATAAAACTTGGTATCAGCGATCCTCAAACGGGGATTTACAATCCCTTCAAGCGCCGCTGTCACGATAAATCCTCCAGGGCGACGTCGATATATCTCGCGCGCGAATACTTCTGTCCCTAATGGATACCCCTCGGTACATACAATGCACGTCGAAGCTGAAACCAGTCTGGATCTTTCCTACGTCCGTTCTAGTCGATTCGTCCTGGCTCTTCTTCTTTTAGTCGTTGCATGTTTCGCGCAGTGTAACGACAGTGTGTTACCTTAGTTTTTTCGTCAACTCGCGCATCTTTCTATCCTTCCGCGTTTCTCCGCGTTTCCTTTTCCAGCCGAAGCGAAATGCCCCGGGAAAAAGATAAGAAACTATGAAAAAGACGTGCGTGAAAACGCATTATCCGGGTAATAACGCCATCCTATTAGGGTATAGTCGTCGACGACAGTTAATAAGAGTAAAAGCGCGCGTTCGCGCAATTAAGAGTAGTAATAAGCGCCTTAAGGCCAATAAGATGTTTCCTAATGGAACTAGCTAACAGCTTCCAGCCAATTATCTAGGCGCGCATTAAAACGAACGTAGAGGTTCGCCGATACGGCGGTATGCCCCGATACTTGCATCGAATATATATCCTAACGTATACTCGGCCAATTGTATCCAATTTCGATCGTAGATATCTTTGTTGCTCTTTTCTTTCTTCTTCGTCTTGTTGTTCCTCTTTCAACTTTAAGGTGGGCAACCGGCTACCTGGTTACCCACTTTCTATATTTCTTCTAACGATATATCCAACGTATATCTTATTTCCATATTCTTACATCGAAGTATATCTACGATTTTCCAGTATCGAAGCTTTCAACTTGCGTCTAAGTTTTACGGACAACTTGCAAAATTTTGCTTATCCCAGCGAACGTTAATTTCCGTCTGTTTCTGATTAATTCGCGAAAAATTCAAGTTCAACGGCGAAGAGAAGAAATTCTCGTTGACACGGGGGAATGTTTTCGTCGAGTGGCCGGCAGAGAGCGAAGGGAAAAGGTTAAAAGGTAAAAAGTTAACGAAGGAGACGCCGTAGAACGATCCGGGACCGTCCGAAACGATCCAGGACGATTCTGAAATGCCCGAGGTAGTCGGACGTGGCTCGAGGGTTGCTTCAGCGTTGGCATGAAATGGAAAAGCAAGGAACGCGAACAGAGACGGACGGTGAGACGCGTAGAAAATGGTAAGGAGGACGAGTTGACGAAGAAGAGACGGAGGAAGCTCCTTGGCTTTTGGTCGCAGGCTTTCGGTATAAGTCCTCGTTATGATTCAACGCGGCTTAAGCCGGTTGTTCGCGGATCCTTTGCCTTTCTCCCTACGCCGCTAATTCTCCCAACAAGCTTCTCTCGTCTTTCTCGCGTCTATTTTCAAAGCGAAACACCGCCTCGGTGGTATACGTGTTGCTATCAAAAAGAAACCAGACTGTATCAATTACTTGGAACCATGCAGCGAAAGATAAGGTCCGATGGTTTTCTAAATAATTTCTCTAGGCATTTACAGTCTGCGAAGCCACGTCGAGTCGCGTGAACATCGAACAATGATCGGGAAATATACGCAAATACGCAAAAATCTTGCTTGAAACGTTAGATCGTAAATTCGGTGCAACGAAATTAATTTCCCTTTTTATTTATATTTATCGAACTTCGTCGATCGAAAATTAACGAAAATTAACCACCAAATGGAAGTGGAAGTTTTACGTATTAGCTGCAGAGATAAGCACGATCCACGATTTTATCCTGCTAAATACGGTTTTGCACAGGTTTCCCTTACGTTCTACGTTCTGACCGCGATCGTTCCCCGAAGCTCCGTTCGCAGAGAGTGTAGCGCTTTCCGAAGATCGAACAGCGCGTCGCATCGTGTCGCATCGCGTCGAGTCGAATGGAAGCTGCAAACTTTTCGATCGATTTCGATGGATTACGGTATACCGGGTGTATTCCTGCAATGCGACCACGTTAATTGCAACGATTATTAACTTGCTCGTAATTGCACCTGATCGTGAACGCGATGTAACACATGAGATAGAATATGCGTGGCGTAGGGAAATGGGAAACGAGGTGGTTACTGGTACAGGACGCGTGAAATTTCGCAATTATAACTCGAAGGTAAAGGGCGGAAACGCGTTGCTGCGACAGAGACAGGAGAAGGGAGGGTTGGTGAACGCGTTGTGCCAATCGAAACGTTCGATCTTTACGATTTCTATTCCATTCTAATTCCGCTGCTTTACACCTTTTCGTCGTACACGAGATTTCAAGAATTCTTCGGATTTTTCCACGTTGCGTTTAGTCATGTATTATATCTCCACTCTTAAGAGTATCACCCCTTTAGTTTCGTAATTGAGCCACCAGTTCATGCTATGCCGCGATACATTTTCGTGACTGGGAAGATGTAACGATGCTTTTATGATACCGAACGCAGCACGCCGTTCTACTACGAAAAATAACTACGAGCCGACGTACATCGCTGTGGTTCTTGTACAGCGAGGCCTTCACACGCGAAAAGTATTTGCACGGCCCATTTTATTTACCGTAGCATTTACATACCAATTAACCAGGTCCAAGCGTGTTAAATTTCAAATTGCTTGCTGTCGCTTTGGTATTCGCGATACTTTTTTGCTACCGCCGCCACCGCCAGTCTTCTACCGTGAAATGCTAATCCAAGTAAGATTTGCTAGACTTTTCCAAGAAATATAACGACCGTCGTTATAGTGTTCGTAATATAATATCGACAAGCTGGCAATTTATTTCCCCTCGTTCGTTCAAGATTCACGCAAGATCTACTAAACTAAAAAGGATTACGTTTGAACTAACTTCTGCACACGGGCATCAGAGCAAAGGAGTATCCGTTGTATGTGCAGTGAAACCAATCGTGGTTACAATCACGATCGCATTCGTAGTTGCAGTTGCAGTGGTTGTACGAGGCGAAACTGGACAGTGCGGGGGACAAGAGAGAGGCGGAGGTAGATGAGGAGGGATGTTGGCAAACGTAGAGAGAAAGAGACCAAGTGATGGCGAGAGAGAGAATGGTGGACGGGGAAGGGACGAGGAAAATGGGGGGGGGGGTTAGCGTTGTTTTACCGTAAGGGGTTAATTGCATTGCCAATAACAGATAATGCAACAATCAATGATTTAAGGGAGGTGGGGTTGCGAATGGGGAAGGGCGGAGGGATCGGGGGCACGGAAAGGGGAACAGGGATGGAGATCGGGACGTGGTCGAGAATGGGAATGAGGTTGGGAATCTGGGAACAGGTAGAGGTCGGAGCGTGGAAGAGCGCGCATAGAAGAGAGATAACGAGGAGAGCGCGCGTGGTTTGTGCGTGCGTGCGTGCGTGCGTGCGTACGGTTAAGCAAGAGAGGGTGGATGGACTGATTGGCGCGAAGAGGGACAAAGTGCAAAGTACTTTGGAAGGAAAGGGAGATCAGAAGCGTTTCGCGACTCGTGCGTACGTACTAGTTGGTGGCAGCAACGAGCCAGAGAATGGAAGGTCGCGTGCGCGTTTCCCCTTTCCCCGGTGCCCTAGGCGATCGGTTAGGATACGTCCAGCTACAGTATGGCCTATATATGCGGAGATCGTACTTGTAGCGTTTCGCCCGAAACGAAAGCGACGAGTACGATGGCTTGCTTACTTGCTTACTCGAGGCAGACGTTGTACCAACACCGCGTAACACGGACTATAGATTTTTGAAAAGACAGGATGAAAATGTATATATACTTAGAAAGATACGGTTCGACTTGGATCAGCTGCGGTAGTTTGTTATTCTAGCAATGGTCGCAGAACGGTTCTCATCGAGAAACTTTTCGCAAGGTTTTGCCCCGCCAGCCAAGGGGGAAAGAGTAATGTCTGTCAGGAAATTAATATAGGCAAGATTTGTTGTTATTGCGGGACACGCACAGACGCGGCAATGGAGAGGGACGCAGAGCAACGGAGAAGAGATTGGCGCAGAATGGTGGCGCGCGAAGGCTTTCTCAGGGTAGAGAGCAAACCCATTACTTACTATAACTGCCGTCGGCGGGGTAGGAGGCTGACCGAGGTAGGAGTTGCTGTCAGGCATCCATCATCGCGACTAATGGCTCCACTCTCCTGCCAATAACATCCGGGTGTGCACCACCGGCCGGAAACCTCTACGGTTTAGTCGCTTTGCTCGATCTTACGTTCAACTGCTCTTCAACCATGCGAACCTCGTTCGTGAACGAATCCCGAATTTTCCTCGATTCCTAAGAAAACTTCTATTATCGTTTACTAAACGTCTATCCCTCGTTTCCCTCAACTAGGATATTCTCGGTCGAGGATTCCAGTCAAAGGATCGCGAAAGCAGTTGGATCGTTGTATCGTTCGAAACGTCGAATTATCGTTTCTTCGGTGCGCGCTATAGTTGGTCGACGATAAATTCCCGCGATTATTCTCGATCGTACGATACGACTAGACCAGAGAGACGTTTCGATTGCTAGTAAGCCGGGCCCGTGGCATGGGAGCTGGGTCGCTGCACGCTGTGTAACAGTAACGGTCAGATAGTTACTGCTGAGCGATTCGATAGGTGGATAATGACGAGTAATGACACACCGCGGTGGGAATCGAACCTCCACTCCCTCGCTTCGTTTGCCTTTGCTGTCGTTGCTCTTGATTTTGCGCCTGCTCTTGCTCTTGCTTTTGCTCACTGCGTTCGATGCTGCGGCCCGTTTACGCTATTCGCGCCGTTCACGTTGTTTGCTTTCCTCTCGCACCCCTTTGTCGCTTTCTCTTTCGCCTTCCTTCGCTCCTCCGTGCATTCACGTACACACGCTCTCGTTCTCTCTCTCTCTCTCTCTCTCTTTCGCTCTTCTCACCCCATTACTTTCCTCGTTGGACGCTGTTAACCCCTGTAGGGATGTCCTCTTCTCGCGATTCTCTATCGCGCATTGGCTTGCGAGTGTGGATAGTCGAGATTGCGTCATGCATATGCAGCTGCATTTGGCATCGGAGTATGCCAATCCAATCACCACAGTGAAACTTGATCGTCACCGATTATCCATCGCCGATCGACCTAATGAAACGCGAGTGTTTTTAACGTTACCACCGGCAGCTCTCCTTTCGGTTCAAACTTGACCCCTTGCAAAGAAATCGCGTTTGTGCGCTTACGACTTGTAATGCAGTCAGACGTGTGGAATTTTTTCACGTGGTCCTAATCCGACGACAGGAAACTGTCTGTACAGTCTCCACGTCACGCCAACAAATAGTAATCGTCGACGTCCAGAATGTTGGATCGAAAAGCTAAGAAAATGAAGTGGATATTCAAGGACACGAGAATATTCGTCGCATCCGGCTGAATCAGGCTTCCGAATAGCAAACTTGTTCAAGCCAAGAAGAGTTGGTCCGTTTATTTTATATACGCTGACTCGCTGCCTAGCCAGCAGCTATCGTACCAACAGTTACGTACACGGTGGATAAGACCCACGTACGCGGTCTACGGTGAACATGTAGCTACCTACAATGTGTGTAGTTTTAACGACAGCGGGTGGTAGTCGTATATTCTGTTCGGAAGACGAACGAATCGACGAAGAAGGAGAAATTAAAAAGCTTCACCTTCGAATGGCGAATGTTAGACCAATCGTTCACTTTTGGTCTCTTCGAGGAGAACAAAGAATACTCTAGCGTCTCTAATTTTTCTTCTACTTCTATGGAAAGGAACCAACGACATCAAAATGTCTCTCCTTCGAAATCTTTCAATCGAATCAAGATAATGATAGCAGATACCTCGTTCTGTATAAAACGCTCGTGACAGCAATGACCCGGCGCCCATTGGACGAGGGTCAAAAGTAACGTCGTGAGAGATTCGTGCAGATCTGCGTAGTCGGTAGATACAGAACGAGCTTGGAGAGCACGTCTTGGTTGTTTTCTTCTCTCCTTCCGTAGTCAGCAAATATAAAGCGACAAAGATCTGATCTTGTTTGCAGCTAACGTCGAACCAGTAATTTAAAAGGTGGCAACGATACAGAACTATATAACGATAGCCGGTAAAATCGCGAATCTTTCTCGACGATGGCACTCAGGGACGCGGCCTGAAGATTCAGCAGTTGTTATCGCTTTCAGAATGGAAGAGTGCAATACCTGTTGCATACGTCAGGGATTCTTTTCGCGCGACGAACGATTCTTATGGAAAGCGAGAATCCTCCTTTAGTCGACTACTGGGAGACTAAACTAGAAGAAATCCGTATGAAACCGTGCAACAGTCTAACTATAGGGGTTCACGATAATATTCAAACACTTATGCCAACTTTTTACGAATATACATGTTATATACTTTGTACGTAGTATGATATAAAGTATAATCTGTAAAAAAATATGTGCGATCCACTTCAATGAGAACAATGAGACATATGTTCGTACAAATATATGCTCTATCTGTATTCGTCTACGGGATGCAACGAATTTTCTGTATCGACTTTGTGTTATCTAATTACGTTTACGGAAGATGCTCAAAGTGATCGCCTTGCACTGACAGGAATCTTGCATTGTAACGTCTTGTCGTGGATTCGGTTACACCGTGAATGGTTTCTCGCGTTTCCGCCATTCACCGAGAAGCTCCTTTCATCTTGAATCTTCGTATTTTAATACATCGCATTTGTGAAATTGGTTGGGTCTCATAAACGAAAACGGGTAAATCATATGTTTATATGGACGTATTTATTGTGTTTAGATTGCTTTTTTATCGTAGTTCTCGAGATGGGTGCCACATATTCTGCTACTGCCTGTATACTATAAACGTTAGTGGACAAAAGCTTAAGACAATGATAACTTTAGGCATTAAATTTCAATTCATCCGGAAATAACGCTTGCGACGAAATCTTGTACCGTCCAGTGTTTGTGTAGGTTAGCGAAAGCAATTTTCAGCTGTCGACTTTTACGACCGAGTATTGGCTTGTTCCGAGACACGCGTCACTTGTCAGGCCAAAATCACGAAGGCGTCTCCGAACGCTTCTTACGCAAATGTTCAGATCAATCGTAGCGTGGATTGTGTTTTAAATATCAGTGGCGGTTCGAAAATGTTTGCCTTCCGCTAGTTATTAGTCCGATAGTTCATAGCTACCAATAATATTTATTACATTTCAGCAAATATCTTTTTCTTTTTGCGAGTAACAGTAATTAACAGTAAGTAACAGTAATTAACAGTAATTAACAGTAATTTTTCTATCTAAATTTAATACGTTTCGTTAAATAGTCCCATTATCGTTCAGTCGATTCGACTGTTGTTTGAACGTTCGTCTTAAACCAACGTCCGCAGCATCGGATCGTTTCATACCTATTCTCTCAAGAATAATGGTCGATATTTTAAAAGTCTCGTAGACGTTCGTAGATAGAGCGCGAGTGTACATGTAATTATAAGGACAATCTCGAACTGTTGGTTATTTAGTATCAAAGTCGTAAGTTCGGTATCTAAGGTAGTCGTCTTAAACGTTTGTCCGCTGCGGTATATAACGCGAGACATATTGATATTTCATTAACGCTGTAACGAGACTGTCGTGATTATCTATCACGATTATATGGGCGCGTTTGTCGATCGAAGAAATTTGACGATCGAAGCGAAGAAGGACCTGGTCCAGGACACAGGGGATCGAATAGCAGAAAATTCGGTCGCGGTGGTTGGTAAGGTGGACCAAGAGCACCGGTGGTGGGCGCCATCGAAGCACCGGTTATCTCGGCAATTAATATGATTGAGGAGACATCTCTCACGTCTCCGTAATATCCAGCAATGGCCCAAGTTCTGATTGCTTTCCCCGTTCCACCCACGCTTCGCTTCGCTATCTCGAATACCATAACCCTAGCGCGCTTCCTCGCCCCTCCCACCATGTTCCGAGTTAACGAAACTGAGTTACGATACCCGACGCGCGAACTGCGCGTTTCCGTTGCTTTTTAACCCACTTTTCCACGGTTCCACGTAAACTCGTGATCCGGCTAACAAACCGTAGAATGTGTGCCGCGCTAGATTTCTGTAGCAACATCGAGTTATACGCGTATCGTTCACATTTTTCTTCAGTTTCTTAAGCCGCGCTCGGATTGATCAAGTTTGCTGGAATCAAGCGCGACTTGGATTCAAGTAGCTTGAAACTACTTTAACCGCTTGAACCTGTTAGTTCTTTTTTCTGTTCGTAACGGGCGTTCGAGAAAAGCTTGCGAACTATCGTTGCAGGCCGATCTGACGTTAAACGGAATTTGCATAATGCCCGTGGTTCGCTATTTTTCGCGTTGTATCGTATAAAGAGAAGGAAAGCGGTAGAGGGAGGGGAAGAACGAACGGCGGCAGGGTAAGGCGTATGGAAGCAACGGAATGTTAGAGCAACGTGGAAGCGAGAAGGATCGCAAGCATCGTACTCAAAGCGGTACGTGACAAACCTCCACCGGTTCTTATCTGTCCGTGCCCGCGGTATAGCGAATCCTACGAGGTTCCTGTGATAATCGGAATGTTCCACGCCCGGCGAATCTCTCGCTTCTTTTTTTCTCTCTTACTCCTCGCTCTTATTCCCTTATTCTTTCTCATTTCTTCTCCTTCGTTCTTCCTTTCCTCTTGTCCCTGTAGGCGTAACGGGGGTAGTAACAGCAAGAACCATTACGACCTTATATCTTCTGTTAACAATCCTTCGCCTTCTTATATATCTCAGAGTCGATGCCCGACAAGGCAATCGCTATTTAAATCTCCGCTGGCTGTTTCCTTCCGTTTCGTTTGTTCGTCCCGTCTTGCTATAATTCTATATCCATTCGTCCAAATTCTTTTGGCTTTCCGTCGTCGTGCAGACGCTACAGCTGCCTTCTTTCGCTGATTAATCTTAACGAAAAAGAAAGAAAACGCGTCAAAGACGCGACGATCCTTTGTGCAGTTCTATCGAACGAACCGAAGAGGAGCGTTAGATTTCTACTCTTTTCTTCCGTACCTCGAATTGCAGATTTTGCCGCGGGTATGCAACGTAGAAGAAACAGAGGTAAAAGATATATACACGTCCGCTGTACGTTAAGAAGCTTTCTTTCGTCCGACAATATCCGATTGTATTTCTTTTTCTCCCTCTCTTTCGCTTCCTCTTGTACACGGCTTTTTTTCCGTTTATCGTGTCTCGCTCTTTCTCATCTGCCGTTTTCTTCGTTCACGGGGAAAATATACTTTGTCTAAATTAGAGCGCGAGGGGAAAAGTAAAACAGTGAAAGATTGACAAACGAAAATGGTTGTGAACGAGTCGCGTGCAACGATAGCGAAGTTTGCTAGTCGGGTGTATAAAACGATAAATAGTCGTGTCACGTGCGCGATAAAGAAAAAGAGAGACAGCTAGCAACTTTGTATTGGCGAGAAAACGAGGAAACGAGAGAATGAGAGAACGAGAGAATGAAACACATGTCCGTGTCACCGTCGCCTCTCTTGCCTGAATCCTGGAATTTATGCTGGACAGTGAATCATGTCAAAATTTGATTTGTCGATAGCTTTTATAGCGGCAAGTTATTGCGCGCGGGTTAGGTACAAATTCGGCATAGTATACGTCGACGGTGTTTAAAACGTTTCAACTTTGTCGGTTTTGTTATGCTTTCAAAATGTAGCAATGCACGGTAATATATATATACATACATACATACATACATATATATATATATATATATATATATATATATATATATATATATATATATATATATAATACTTTTACGCGCACGTAAGACCGTTTAGATTCTTGTAACCATTTTTCACAAATCTCAGTACGTAATGCAAAATGTATTCGTCAATATGCATTCGACGATTCTCATACCTCATACTTTTCGAATCTTGCTTCACATCGGCCAATTTTTCTCCCATCACGTTCTCAAAATACTAATTGCTACAATGAGATCGTTTGCTCTACCCAACGTTTTTTTATCGTCGTTCGTATTGCTCGCCATTTGTCTCGATCAAACAGTTAGCTGTTGCGACCTCTTTGAAAACTTGGAACAGTGTGTACCTAAAATATGTCGCAAAAAGTAAACGATGACGACGAGTGTACTCGTCGAACGCAGAGTATGCGTGACTGTTAATGATATAGAACTAAGTTGTAACTAAATGAACGTTTTATTCTTTTTTTTTTTTACTTTATTACTGACAAGGCTCGTCATAACGCGATATATCGCTGTTTCTTCATGACGAGTATACCCGTGAAAGACGGCTAACCGGTTGAGATCGTAACAAGCTTCGAATCTCTCTTAAACGTATTTTAAGAAATAGAACTAGAAGGAATTAGAAATCACAGCTAAATCGACTTGAGCAGGCGCGTAATTTTTTATTATATACGTGTAAAAGCGAATGTTTGTCGAGAAAGTACGGACGAATTTTCAAAACGTTACCACGACTGCAGTCAGGCGGTACCGACGGGAGATACGCATATATCAAGCGGGCACAACGAATATATCATTCATAATTTGTTCGGAACGGTTGATTTGTAGCCCGCGACGTGTGGCGTCGAGCTGTCCCCCTATACACGTGCAATCCACCCCCTCCCCACCCCTTATCTCTATTTATCCGACTATCCGTCTATCTTTATCTTATTCACACGCGTACACATATATTTTCTCTTTACCGCTCTATATTCTCTTTCTCTCGTATACCTTGAATTCTCCTCGTTTTGCACTTTCTCTGTCTCTAACGGTTGCGCTGTTACCCAACTTCCTCCCTCCCAACCTTTTGATATATCCACATCGAGTCACGTCACACGGCCTTCTATCCCCTGTGAGTGTAGATTGAAATTAATACCCAATAATGCTTGTAAATCATTAGGGAAATGCACGAGCCATGTTAAAATCGCGCTTCCATCTACCGGTGATAGTGGTTGTTCTATGTTTGTGACAGCATTGCTCTCGTTGATTGAGAAAGGGATGAAGGAGAGGAGAGAGCGGGAAAGAGAAAGAGAGAGAGAGAGAGAGAGAGAACCGGAGTGCGTACGTTTCTTGATTTTTTTCATATCGTTGGCATCGTATTTACGCGCTAAACACTAACTAAAAACTAACCTACCTGAAATTAATTTGTTTCCATGAGATTTTAACTCCACGATTGCAGAAATTTCTGCTCGAAAGACGACCCAGTTAAAATGCTGTATCTGGCATCTGTTTCTTTTTTCATTTTTCAAGAGATGTTAAAAAATTTGAAGCCGCTCGTATCTTTTACCTTCGAAATAAAGATGTATTATACAGTCTGTTACGTTAATAGCGACTGGATATTTTAAACCGGATGAAGAAAAAACCAGAGACAGCAAAGAAAGTAACAAAATATAGTCCTCCGCGACGCTTTAAAGCGATACCTTAATAGTCGTTGTATATTAAATATAATTTCCTAACCATCGTAACTTCGCGTTTCTTTCGTCAACGATACTACGAACAAATTTTTTTATTCGAAAGAATGACGTTTTTCTCTCTACGTCCGGTTCTATACGAGTTCCACTCTCCCCGGGATTGCTGAAAAAAAAAAAGAAAAAACAGAAGAAAGATAGGGGAGAATAAAGAGATTTCACGGAAACAGTTTGTTTCCTATCACTGTTGAAAATCACTGTTCACACCGATCGACGTGTTTTCGAACGAAACATCAGCACCACGTTCGAAAACGATCTCAACGACGATGTTTTCTTGCGGATTCGAATGCAAAGACTAAAAGTTCGACGAGGAGTCGCGCGTAGGTGCAACAGGTGGCCCATAAAGTGTGGACGTCCGTTTATCAAGAACGAACGAGTGCATTCACATTGACTGATGGATGTTCAGGTTCATTGTAACGGTGTGACACAAGATTCGGACGTATCGACCTTAAATACGAATCGTTTGAATTTCTATCGCGGACAAATTGTTTCCGCGTAGTAGATTCGTTTGCGATAAGGCTGGCAAGCAAACTTTAACGCGTTTTCAATTCCTCTTTTTCGAAAAGAATCGATCACACGGGAATCGTTTGTTTAATCGATTCGCTGTCTAGCGATTGTTTCGTCACGCGTTATATACAAAAAAGAAAGCATCAATAACGATAAAAAGAAAAATACTCGATTATGCACTAGAACGAGTTATAATGTAACGAACAGGTAATACGTATGTATAGTAACTCGTGCAAAGCATTTGAACACACGCAGAAGATTCTTACGAATAGATTGTAAATTACAAGAAAAGAACGTGACAAGTAATCTTTCGATTTATCGCGTTATCAATCGGTTCCGTGGTGTGGCACCGAAACAGTCCTTTTTAATTGGCTATAGGATAAAGTAAAACTAGTGGAAAAATTTACCGCACGACTCGAAAAGATCAAAAGGAGGAAGACTCAAATTTTAATTTCAATTCGAGCTTCGAAATTTGAGATTGACAAGAGCTACAATGAGACGCGAGGCGACGAATCGATGGGTAAGATAGAAGCCACGGTACACGCGGAGAAACCTTAAATTACGAAACTGTAAGTTACATCTTGGTGGATTTACAGACAAGGTGGGCCCATCGAGGCTTTGCATCATAGTTCCGAGCCCGGCTCGTCCCACGACGATAGTAAAAACTTTTACGCTCCTTATAATTATGGGTAATTCACGGTAATTAACGAGGCTGCTCGGAGTCACGCTGGCAATTTTCTGAGTAATATTTCTGCGACGATAATATCGCGATTTCCTACGCCACCGGTTTCTTACTGCTCGTACTTCCTTCGCTGCTAGCTTGTGTACTCTTTCACCACCCCGGTGTTCGTCAATTTCCTCCGTTCGAAGGAGTTTTAAAACGCGAAATCGTTCAACTCGAGGCAGTATCGTTTACGTCTGCTTTTAATCCTTCGATCGAATTGATTGGAGTTCTAGAATTTGCAGAATTCTAAGAATATCGAAGGACAATGCTCGATGCGATGCAAGGGGTTATAATAGAAACGAATCCTTCTTCGTATTTGTCTTTTTTCCCACGAAGGCGAAAGAACAGTCTACATCTTCGATTATCGACATCGATGCGTGTCAGTTTATTTTTAACGAAATATCCACCGTGTGACGAAATTGCCGCGAGCGTGTACATTTTACAACTGACAAATTCTCTTACTATGGCGAAAAATTAGGAAATTGTAAAAAAGAGACGTACGACTTACATCTCGTATCTCGTCGATTCACCGACGTAAGTTTGCAAATTATCGTGCCACGGTGCTCTCGCATTTCGATGCATGGACGAAACATCGTTTCCGTAGAGTGCGCGAACGTGCTACGGGCGGCGATTATCCAAATTGAAAGAAATTCTCTCTCCTTTTCCGGGCGTATTTCGACTACGCTGGCCGAAGTTACGAGGGATTCCTCTCAGGGCGAAGTCCGTGGACGCACGAACGGCAATCTGCGGAGATCTTCTGCTCGAATTTATTTTATAGTTTCTGCTGGAAATGACGTCCCGTAACGAGACATAAATTCGAAAAGCCGTGGTAAACACGGTCGTACGTAAGACGAGCGTACCGGTTCTTCCGCAGTTAGGCGGTCTATTCGAGTTTACAACATTGACGAGTAACGAATGCGAACGAGCATAACGTCACCATTGCGCCACTACTTTTTCATTTCGTTGTGCTTTCCGAAGCTTCTTCCGAGTATCGTACACTCCGTTAATTTACGAAACGATTGGCTATTCCGCCGAAGCGGTTCACCGTACGTCCACTTTGATCGCGTTCGCTTTGATCGCGTCTCATCTCCCATCGGGCGCGTACTAAAAGCGCGTATTGAGCTGAATTCAGTTCTCGTGGGATGCTGCTTCTCTCGTTCACTCTCCAGTACCGTTTGTATCACTGTTTCTTTCTCGCCGTAACACAGACCTTTTCCCTTAGCTTTTCGCCATGTGCTTTCCTTGGTTTTGTCACGATCGCGTCCGTGTTCGTACGTGCACGAATAAATACAGACGCTAAACGGCTACAGAAACGATATACAGGCGCAGTTACACAGAGACGAACCGACACAAAGCTAACGAATCGATGTGTAGTAGAGAGTTTACGTAGGAATGGTGCGGTGGTTGAGTCGAGTGTAGGGAGACAGCGGTCGAGGTGGGTTGGGAGCATGGCATGAAGGTACGAGGGTGTGGGGTTGCAGGGTTGTGGGACTGTGGGGGTGGCTGCCGGCGCTGCCGGTGCTGCTGGTGCTGCTCGGTATAAGCCAGTGCGCGTCAATAACCGTCCATCAGATGTAATAGCTCCCCGAGACACATCGGTTGCATTTAAATGGCTGCTTAGCCGACTCTGTCTCGACGCCGACGTGGATCTATGGAATTCCATCAAGCTCTACGGGATCCCTTATCGTCCTAACCGGGTCGCCGCGTCTCGGTCCAAGCGATCCCAGACCCACGTTATTTTCTTTACGCGTGCGCGCGCGCGCGCTTTCCGTCGTCTTCGTCGTCGTCTTCGTCGTCGTCTTCGTCGTCGTCTTCGTTGTCGTTGTCGCCCACGCCACGTCTATATAGCATGCACTTTCATGGTTACTTTCTTACTTCCCTCTTAGGGATGAACTAACTCCGCGAAACAAAAAATACCCTCCCTACGAATTCCTTGTAATAGTCTCTTTGCGATAGGAACAGTTTGTTTCCGAATGTGGTAGGACTTGGTCGATTCTCGCGAATTGTCGTTGCTTCGCCGAGATCGATTAAAAATTGTACGAGAAACGTTTGACGATTAATGCCTCGTCGCGCGAACGATATTTGTCAAAGTTTTGAAAGAGACGCAAGACGATGAAAACGATTACAAGATTCTCGAGCAGGTGAGCTTGGCTCGGCTCTTGATCGGAACTGTCACGAAGCGAGTCGTCGTAAGAGCGAGGGTAACAAGCACCGGTACGGTTGAATTCGCTGACTCGCAGCTTTCTCGATTGGTTCCATCCGCGAACCTACGTGCTCGTCACAACAGTTCGTTCTGGATTTTCACAGCTTCCATCGACTTTCTTCCGTTTTCCGTTTCTCCTCCCTCCGTCGCCACGGTTCTTTTTTCCTTACCTTTCTTATCCTTCCCGTTTCAATGTTCTCGGGCTGGATACTGTACTTTTCCAGCTTTTATTCGTTCTATCCCGTTACCGAGAGGAAAGAGCGCACGCTAGACGAGATTCGTACGACGACTGCGGCTGTTTGACGAAGAACGATTTCATCGTTTTGTCTGTACGGGTTTTCTTGCCTGTTACCTCTTCCCATATTTTCTCTCGTTCTCAAATTCAGCCTACGACTCGATTTCGCGCCCTCCTCTCGCTCTCTCTCTCTCTTTCTCTCTCTTTCTCTCTCTCTCTTCTTGGCTCTCTCTCAGAGCCGGTGACTTAATCCCTCGCGGGCGTCGCTCGTTTTGCCCGCGGCATCGGTGTAGAGTAGGCGAAGCTGACGGCGGTGGTGGTGGTGGTGTTAGTGGCAGTGGTGGTGGTGGTTTAGGCGACGGCGGGGTGCGAGAGGGCAGCTACAGGCAAAAGGATCTGCATGGCGGCTCTACCGCGTCGCAAATCACTTAAACTGCGGCTGGTGGAGCTACGCGAGGGCAAGCTCGACTCTCGGGAAGGAGCAGCGGGGGAGGGAGGGGGGGCGGTCTGGTGGATAGTCGAGGGTGCAGAGGATGGAGAAAGCGGACGAGGAACAGGGGCAGGAGGAGATGGAAGTAGAGGTGGAGGGTGATTATAAGACCGCTCGGGGTTGCTGGCTAGCGAGGTAGTACCATCCGTTATGACTATAAATCTAAGATAACAATAACGTCCCCCCTCACTCCTGAGCTTCGTTCTCTCTATCCCTTCCCTTCCCACCCGACAACGGGTCTCTCGTTCTCTATTTCCCCGCGGTGTTCCCTATTCTCTCTCCTTTCAAACTCGTCTCTCTTTCTGTCCGTCCTTGCGACTCCTCGTCTGTTCGCCTGCTCGCCACTCCGCTATTCGTTCACCCTATCTAACCGACGGTTTCTAAACCCTCCGCATCGTGGCGGCCGTTTGTCCGGCCAACATTAGCGCTTAGCGGTTGTTCGCGAGCCGCTTGTTCTACGCGCGGTCGTTCCACGCACGTGTTCCTCGAACGCCGGTTCGCGTTGCGTGCGCGTCGCCAGATCGAAGCAACCGTCCACCTAAACGCTATAAACGATATGTGCGTCTTCCGTTAATACGGTGACCGGTGGCATCTTCTGGGTTGTATCCGTTGTTTATTCCATTGTTAGGTTGCTGCGCAGGATCAAGAATTTGACGAGATGTACGCCGCGAAGGAAATTTCGAGGTAGACATTTTTCGGAAATGGCGGAGCGAGTCGCGTATGTTTTCGTTCGTGCGTTAAGCTCTTCGGAATTGATGCGCATTGTACGCTGTAGACGCGCACTTGTGCAGCACACCTGTGAATTTATCGATATTAGCTGGAACACGGCCGGTACAGCTGGCGCTAACCAAATGAAACCGAAGCTAGACCATTATTTCGCGCGACAGATTCGCAGAAAAGGAGAAACGAACGGTGGAAGACGATGGGTTCTCTGTTTTAACGAACACGGTCCGCCGGCGTTTCTCCTTAACGTTAGATACGGCTTACGGCGAGGCGATCGTTTGGCACGCGTCGTTTTCCACGCTAGAAATGCTCTCGTAGTAGGCGCAACGAGATAACGGTTTGGCTTTAACGTTTGTATCCGGTACGCTTTTAATTGGGCTTAATGCCGTAAACAGTGCGCGCGTTAATGAAAAGTACCTCGACGCGGCATTACTATTCGGTACATTAAGTCGCAAAATGAAATTCACAATCGATGACCACGCTGGACCATCGGCGAAAGAGTAATAATGCATCGCGATAAATATGTATACGAGTTTATCGTAATAATGAGTTCACCGATTCCTGCTACAGAGGAGCGTATAGGATGATGCGAGCGGACGCGGTGGCTTGTCTCCGCACCGATACTCGCAGAGAGCAACAGGGACGAAGGGAAACGACGAGAGGAGGAGGGGGGGGCAAAAGAAAGAAAGAAAGAGAAGGACGGTGAGCGGCAGAAGTGGAAGAGAGAAAGAAAACGATACCGTGGCGCGTATGTGCGTACAGGGAGTAGGTTGGTGGGTAGAAATAGAGGGGTAGGAGAATGGCACTGCCGGCAGAGGCAGCGGCAGCGACAGCAACTGTAGGGGGTGGCTAAAGTTGGTTATTTTATTGGAAATTTTGGCGAGTTCGCGTTCGAATTTGTGAATCGCGACTGTTCGATTGCTTTCAAAGGTAAATTAATATCGCGCCATGAACACGTGCCTATCCGATGCACTGATGAGCTTAATGAGAACGGAAGTAAAGAGCTGTGGATAAATGTTACTTTGATCAGCAACTAATTGGACTCCGGGGCAAAACACTAGTAATTGTCGATGAGCTCATAAAGCCAGCGACGAACATAATCCGTCGAACTGGTTTTGGTAGAAGCTATAATCGATAACTTTGAATCGAAAGTGTATCCCGATCGATACGTGTTAATCAATTTTGATGTGGTCGAGTTGACGATTACGTGGAATTTCGTTGATAGGCAACTTACAGAGTCGAAAGATCGACTCGTTTTCTTCGGGAAAATGTGAATACGTGCGACATTCACGCGAGAACAACGAGTGGACGTGGAAACAGCAGACGCTGCTCGCAACGTGTCCGTCGAGTAGCAATAAAGGAAATCGAGGAATGAAGAGCCGTTTTAGTACATCTGCCGCTGCGTCGTCCATCACTCCCGCAACGGGGAAACTAGCTAATACACGTATAATTACTCGCTTCTAAGATTTATTTTAACTATCCCCTATATCTTCCTTCTACTAACGAGCATGACTCTGATTTACCTTCGATCGCTTCGCCCTCTTCTCCTACCGAGGCGAGAAGATGTAACGAAGACTCGACATATACGGAAGAAAAAAGCTATGCCGAAAGTAAGGAGAAGCCGCGGAGAAACAAGAGAGAAGAGAAGAAAAGGAAAAAGAGGAAGGTCGTTCGTTAGAATAGTTGGTCTTTGGTCTTTAGCGTGGCGCAACCTACTCGGTCCATTAACTCGTTCATAGACGATCTAACGTCGTGGCGTTGTCTCACACCCCATAAGCCGGTAGTAAATCAGCTCTAGCACCCGCCTTACCACCTTCCTCTGCCCCGCGTGCTTTGCCGTTTTGGCTTCTCTAGGTTGGAAACGACGGCGGCAAACCCGAAACTCAAGCCAAACGTAGGAACGAGCAGCTAGCTAGCCTGCCCCTCGTAGGATGGTACGAACGATGCCGACAGTGTCGGTGTAAGATCGCACGCGAATCCATAATCGCTGTAAACCCAAGGACTTAGGCGGATGAAACCGCGGATCCTCTCTCTATCGCGAACGTAAGCACGCGCTCGTACACGTACACGTACACGTAAAGACCGAGCTGGTTGGGTTGCTTCATTCAGTGGCTGGCAATCTGTATTAGCTTTCTCGTGTAGCCGAGAGGACGTACGAGAAGGGAGTTGGTGGTCGCCTCTAGCCTAAATCTATATTTCTACCTCCCATAACCCGTATCTGTTCATCTGCTACCACCGAGTTAACGGTGGCAGAAGCGTTTCGCGCAACCTTCCACCACCCGTAACATCCCCTGTGTTTCCAAACCCTTCTCCTCTATCGCGTTCTGCTCTTCACCTTCGCCTCCCTTCGCCTCGTCTCGCGCATCTCGCATCTCGCATCTCTCCCATCTCGCATCTTGCTCTCGCTCGACCTCCGACGCTTCGAACTCGCTTCCCGCCGACGACAAATCCTCGCGCGGTACTCCTACAGACCAGCGCGGCGCGACGGTACGAGCACATTTTCCTGAAATACGACGTCCCCGGGAGCATAAACGCCGTTACTATTCCCACAAGTTGTAACTGGTGTTAATTATTGACTTGATACGCGTACATGTGTACGTGTGTTTACGCACGCTGGCCAATCTCTGTGTGCGTTTCTACGTTTACACACGCCGAACAAGGGGTGACACGGGGAATACGAGCGGTAGATACAGTAGGTGCTTCTGTGCGAGTGTGCCACGACGGTGTGCGACTGCGACAGAGGAGAACGAGAGAAGGAAAGGCGATAGCCTTTTCCAGCGACGCAACGTTATCTGCCGATATCCGATTAACGTTGCTTTTCGCCACGATAACGTACGAACTATCGAACGTCGTTGGCTTCGCTTATTTCGTCTTTCGTCTCCACTCGAGCATCGTGCATTTCCATTGAAGGGACTTTTTTTTTTTAAATGCCGAAGCGGTTGTTTTTAATCGAAGATTTCCAACGCTAGTTTAATTAGAATTATATTTTGGCTTACCAAATTCTAACGTGTTTTTTGCTAGCTTACCAAAAATATTCGAGTTTGTTTGAATTTCAATTTGTTTGCCTGTTATAAAACTGGTTACGCGACACGGAAAAAGTTGGGTAACGCTGAGTTCCGCAAAGGAGCGTACTCTTGACGTTTCTTCATCTTTGATAATTTGATAGACGTTTGTCAGATTTGTTTTATGTCGTTCATCGTAATTTAATCGCACTGCTTGATGATTTACTACGAATCTACGTTTTGTTTTGATAAATTTCGCTGTTCCTCTTACCGAGTACTCAGAAAACACTCGGAAATGATACGAGATTTGTTCCGCGGGGATCCAAACGGCGATCTTACAGGGTCGAGCGTAAAAAACAGCTCGTCCGTCGTTTCGATTTGTTTCCCGAAAGGAAAGTTCTAAGCAGGCGTATCGTGTATATGGAACAGCTTCGGCTACGCGTTTCATGCAATCGTAGGAAGCATCCGACTAAATTGAAAGTTCCGTCTGAGAGGGAAATACATTTGTAAATGAAACAGTCATGAACGTATGCCCTGGCAGCCTGCGGCTATTCAATCTAACCGGGGTACAAAGCTAATAGAAATTCTACGTCTCTCGCATAAAGGAAACCGTGAAATAAAATCGAATGTGTGCCCCCTTGCACGGATTACCAATAAGTTGAACGTCCGATGGTTTGGATGTTCAACAAAGATCGTGCCGGCATCTGCGAAATCAACTTTCGATTCTCGGCTCCTTTCAACACGGACTGGCTGCCTTCTCCGATCAAAAATTCAAAGTCGCGCGTCGATCGGTAGAGGAAGAATTGTTTTTTTAAAATGAAGACCATAGATATAGACACCTTGTACGAGTCTTCTCGTAACATAATGAAAGGCAATATGCTAACCGTAACTGCCAAATCTTCTTCGCGAAAGAGCAGAATCCTTAAGCCAGTAAAATATTAAATATATCCGTTAAAACCAGTAAAATATTAAATCCTGGACAAGCTAAAATGAAACATAAAAGATATAAAACAAAATGGTTTAGATATTCTTATTCTTTTTTTTTTTTTGGAGATGATTTATCGAGTACCGGTTAACTCGTATCGGGTTAGTCAACATGTTAAACTCGTTGCACTTGAAACGTGCTGTCGAAACATGTTTATTCTTGGTCGTGATAAAAAGGGAATCTTCGTTGGAGGATAACGTGCCTGGAGGACAAGTCGACGGGATAATTCATTGTTCGACCGTTAACCTGGAGTCAGTTCGTTGCGCCAATTCAAAATGTATCTAAAAGGATTCAAGGGGTGGGTTGTGTGAGGTGGAGCATACGAAAATACAAAAGGAACGAGTGACATGGGAAGAAAACAGAGAGAGAGGGTGAATCGGGAGTAGACGAAAGACGGTGCAACTAGGCTTGAGAAACGAGGGAGGAGAGACGAAAAGAGCGAGGAGAGTAACGTTTTCCTGGCCGTGACACTGCTACGACGACGCTTGGTTCCCGAGCATTTTACCCTCGCTGTCGGTGACATATTTCTTGATTTTCAGAACAATACGGCTATAAAGCAACGAAGGCGTGTAAGAGTGCGTGGCGAGCAGAGTATATTTACCTGTTGTACGGTAAATAGCGAAAAGTAGCAAGAGCAATCGGGTAATTCAAAATGCGTCCCGTGTAGACTACGCGTATCGTATCATTGACCAAGCGAATATGCTGATCTGACCCTGGCGTTTCTATAGCCAGACCTGCTGAATTTAACTTGGATTTCCTTCCGTACCACGCTGCATTCTTTCTTTCCATCTATCCGTACTTTTTCAATTTTAAAAAATGTCCAAAAATTCATACTTATTTTATTTGTTCTATTATACACCAGTTCACCCTTCTTTTATACACGAGCGAAATGTAGCAAAGCACAAAATTGATAATTGTCTAAGTATCTAATCCGCTTCAGAGAACTTTCTGTACGTTTAACTTGAAAGAAGACGTAAAGTCGTCAAAGAAGTTTACGCTGTTAGCGAATTGATTTGCAAATTATGACAATCTGGTGATGACGTCGGTATATTCGAAACGAGAAGCGTACAGCTGTGGCGTGAACGTATTAGAATGTCTCTAATAGACGCATTGGCGTTAATTCTACCAAGATGCTTTGGATAGCATGTGTATCTATCACGTATCTTGTAAGGTCGTAATGCTCAGTGAACGTATAATATCCGAGTAATTGTTAATAAGAATACCGGTATTGTTTAAACGATGGCGGACGTGAGAAGCGATAGGAAGAAAGATCATGGAGGTCAGAAGATATTGGCACGAGGGAAAACCAAGAAAGGGAGAACGACAGACGTTTATTCCTGACCAGACTGCGGACGATTCCAGCAATAAGAGGCTTCTGCTGGCGAAGGGATGAATCGCCGGGAGATGATTATTTCGTGGCTCACCGGGATTGAATCCGCGTTGAAGAGTGCTCGACGTGGCGCGGTCAGGCCAGTCTTGCGAGAACGGAAGATCGTCGATTCGGTCTTTCATCGGATGCGACTTTCCAATATCGTCTTCAACGACGTTTCGATCAACAACGTTACCGTCGCTGCCATTGCCACTCTTGTGCCAGTGGCATAATCTCGATCTGTTCTATTCGTTTCGGACACCGTTCAGCCTGTGATCGACGTCCTTGCACAATTTTTCGTATAATCTTGTAATTGTACGACCGTATCGCGTATTCGGTATTTACTTACCTTATCGATAATCGTAAATATCCGGATACTTTGGTCGAAAAACGTTTATATTTAGAATTAGATATCTTCTTCGTCTATAACATTATGAGCTTTTTCCTCGAGAAATCTCTCGCCTTTATCGTTAGCGAATTCCTTCGAATAATCTTCACAGGCTTCTAGAGTATTCTTTCTTGTACATAACTTTCGAATAAGTTTCGTCAAGATCTCGATAGATAATAAAAAACGCGTTAGATGACAGGAGGAGAGAAGGAAACATATTTTTAACGCGGACACGTTAGATTTCAGTTGTTGATTCTACGAGTTAAAGTATCGGCGTTATGGGATAATTTAATCGTAATGAGAAATCGTGTTTCCAGTTGGTGGCATGAAGCAGTCTGTAAGATCGAGAGACACGGTGCGATTCTATTTAGCGGTGCGTCGTTTGACGGGGTTTATTGGGGGTGCAACAGGTCGGGTTAGAGTAGAGTGTGTTCTCTCACCACCATCATTAGTCAACGTCACCACCCGAGTCTCTCTCTTCCTCTTCCACTCTCTCTCTCTCTCTCTCTCCTCCCCCCATGTTTCTCACGCGCGCTTGTTACCTATCTTCTTCTTCGTCCGTGCATCTACCTACCTACCTGGCTGGCTGGCTGGCTGGCTGGTTGGCTGACTGGTTGGTTGACTGCTTACCTACCCTATCCTGTACCTATTGCTAGCATATCGTCGATCACTAAATCGCTCAACGTATATACCGCGTGATTTCCGTAGGAAGAACGTACCATTAAGTACTCGAGGTTTGTGTGTACTATATTATTCGTTCCAACGTTCGGATTTTTGCTCGATTTGGCGTTCATCGCTGACTCCATCAATTCTTGAAAACGAGAATTAATAACAATTGACCAGAAGCAGCATAACACCTATATATCCGTGTCAAGGATTGGTATTTCACTCACAAACGTTCTTTCTTGTTCCCTGAGAAAAATTCTCAGAAGTGACGCGTTCAGATATGGTCCAAGACTGCGAACACGAAAGCCATAGTTATTGTAATTCTTAAAAAAAAAAAAAAAAAAAAAAAAAAAGAAAGAAGGAAAGAATATACATGATACACAGAGACAAAGAATTTTTGTCTCTCGAGTGTAATCAAGATCCGAAAAATGAATGCGCGATTGGCGAAAAAGGAAACGAGCATCGGAATGTCTGGTGAAAATGGTAGAATCGTTAAAGTGTATCGCAAGCATAGTCTCGCTTGAATGTCGGTAACAAAACGAAGCAGTCGGCCTCTTCTTCGTGTCGGATCGCGTAATCCGGCCGGATCATCCCATTGTTGTTAGCCCGCGTGTGGATAGGAGCTTTGTAGTTTCACGAGCAGAAGCCACGTTGCTGCACCTTTTCCCTACCTTCTATTTCCTGTTTCTGTTCTAGCGGAGGGGCATTCTCTCTGTCTCAGTAAGTATAAGCTCTTTCCAACAAATCCACCAGCTCGTTTAGTGCCGCACCGAGGATTAGCAGAAAAGCCTTCTTCTTGCGTCGCGTAACGCGCCTGACCGCGCTTACGGTGCACGGGGTGCAGCGCGCACGTGCTCTATACCATGCAAGTTTCCTCGCGCGTGCACGACCGTGTCTATTCGGTCAGCGGTGGTATAACGCGCAAGTTATACTTTGCCTCCTCTCGCCAGAAGCAAAAGGAACGTATGCGAACCGTGTACCAGACGGGTAACCGGAACACGTATGATACGCGCTGGGAAAAGTCAAGAGTAACTCGTAACGCATTTGAACTGACCACGGATCGGATCGAGGCAGCTGGAGCCGCGGGAAGGTTGAAAGCCGCTGTCAACGTCTCTCAGTGGGCAGCGCTGTCTAGTCTGTAAACCTTGTTATCAACCACCGGCCATTAGGGGTCCAAGGCGACAAAATGCCGAGCAAAGTGCCATCTTTCCCATACAATTACGGTTCACGTTGTCGATGATGCTAGCGCGCGCGTGTACCTTCCTTATCCCGCTTGCTTGAATTATCAACGCGGGGCGATTAACGACTTAAATCGCGCGTGTCACAGTAACGCTTTCTTCAGGCGGAGGGAATTAAAACGCGTTTAAAAGAACGCGTCGTTAAAAGCGCGAACGAACCGCGTGCTGATTTAATGGGCGGCGGGAAGCGGAAAGTAACGGCGAAAACGTAAGGGAGAAAAAGACGTAAGGGGTAGGGGACACGGAGAGAAAGGTCGTAATCGAAGGAAGAAAGTATTCGCACGAGAGACGACAAGATGCGTGTAATTTTTATCGATCTCCGTTCGATCGGGCCGAAGTATTCGTTTTAGGCGGATGCCACGGCACGACCTTTTATCATATTTAGAGTCGAATCGGTGGAGGACGGGGATGACGGGCGACTGTTGTTTTCGCATTAAAAAATTGGTAAAGTGGAAGTACAAATCATCGAACGAGTACCGGTTATTTGGAAATGTTGAACCAACCAAAAGAGAAGGGTATAAACGGGCGGCTGGTGGGATGGAGGGAGGGAATGGGGATGGAGGGAACGGCATTTGCCGTAACAAAATGCGAAGCGCTGCACGCGTTAATTCCCGTCCATAAAAGCCATCGACAAATCAAACCTTCGACGTGATTCACTGCTGGCATAAATACAACTAGATCAGCGTGTGTACGAGAAACGTGGTATGAGCGATGGGTCGACAGCCGTTTACCTCTTCCCCCGCTCTTTCGCCGCTTCCTCATCCTCCGTCTCCACCACCACCGCCGCCGCCACCGCCGCCGCCGCCGCCGCCGCCGCCGCTGCCGCCGCTACCACCACCGCTGTTTCATACCGCCACCGCTACCTCTACCGCTACCTCTACCGCTACTGCCGTCGCTACCGTCACCACCTCCTCTTTCCTGCCTCCTGCCAGCTGCCCGGTGCCCGCGGCCCGCTCTGTCCACTGCCCACTGCCCACTGCGCCCACTGCCCGCTGCTCATTGCCCGTTGTCCGCTGCTCGTTGCTCGTGCTTCCCCTTACCCTCTCCTCCACTCTCCCCTTCTATCCTTTTACTCTCTTTCTCTCGTGCCATCGCTGTTCCCTTTTTCCAAAGCGTACGCCACCGCCACTATTGCTACCAACCGCGAACGTGTTACGGCTGCCGCCAAACCGTTATGTCCCACTTTTGTATTTTCCTAGCCTCGTTATCGCTCCCAACGAAACTTTTTCCCCCATTGTATACCAACATTTTTTCTTCGAATCAATTCGTATCTTTCGATCCTCGTTTCCTCTCTCGTTTATCCCTCGTTTATTTTCAACCAACGAAAACATCTTCCACGTCCTTGAGACGTTTGCCTTAATTTGGCGTACGACGAGGAAGAATTTTGAACGTGGCGAGCATGTGCCACGCGTTCAAGTCGGTCAACAGTCGATCGCTCTCATCGCCAACCGGAAAGTTAAGCGTCGTCGATTTTTCGCTGACAGCGAACCCGTCGGAACACGATGTTTAAAATAACCAAATGGACGTCCATTGGACGATTCGGCGAATCAACGATTCGGCCGATGACGGCGGCTTTGCGAAGAGAAATAAAATAATCGATGTCGCGTCAGTTTCGATCGAACCGCGCAACCATTCTACTAGCCACTAGCCATCGGCCGACAGCCGACACCCGATACCGGACACCAGACACCCCTCGCCGCTCGGCACAGGGTAGTCGGCCACTCGCCACTGGTAGCCAGTATCCCAGAACCGTGCACAGGTCACCACCCCTACCTTTCGCGAATAGTTCGCTGGTATAATATGCGGTGTTCGGGATGATTTATAGGCGCGTGATATTTCTCGATACAATGGCAGCCGGCGGTGTTGGTAGCGGAGACAGTACGGAAAAGGTACGCAGAGGGTAGGAGAATGGGGGAAGGGCGTCGAGAATGGGAACGGAGAGGTCGTGATACATCGGGGGTGGGTGGTGGGTCGGGTAGAAGAGAGCGGAAAGAGAAAGGGTGGTTTCAAGCTGAGAAGTTAGCATTGTACGTCGTGCTCGTGGAACGAATGTCCGCGTTTCTTGCGGCATAGACTCTATCACGGTACTCCATACAGAGAGCTCGGGCTGCTTCGAATCGTCAGGGAAGCAGAAGCGCGCACGGACGGGGTGAGGGAAGCGGTAAAAGAGGGAGGTCTGTTCACTTATCTCGCAGCCCGTAAATAATAAAAATATAGACATTACGCGACCGTATATCAAGCGAGCGTGTTTGGTTCGTTTTACGTTTAAGATAAATTCGCGTACCGCGACGTCGTCCTCCCGAAGCTTGCCCGAGGGAACGAATTAGAAGAGAAAACGAATGGAAAAACGAGCAACCTCGTTTCTTTCCTATGCTATATTCCTTTCCAGGGGGGTAATCGCTCCGTGACGGGTGAACGTGTTGGATACGTGAAGCGACCGAACATAGAACAGCCGTCTAATCGTGTTTGTTGCTACGGTTCTTGGTCATCGAGTTGCTATTACACAAAGTTTTAATTATTTTTATCGTCGGTAAAGTTTGTCCTCCACGAAAAATTGAGAGGCGTGATTCAAAGCGTTTCTAATAGCAATGTTATTATCAACTACTAAAGCGTTTGAATGGGCGATTCGATCTCGGACTCTTAACTTCGTAAATGATTCGAATCAGTCGAAGAACGATATCGTCATATCGGTCAACTTATCGTCGAAATGTAAGATCTTGGCAAAGCGTTACGTAGGAATGTTCTTTCTCTCTTCATCATTCATGGATGAACGACCGGTACAAGTACGTTTTGACGTGTTACGCGAACACAGTCGCGTTTGTCTTTACGACACACGGTGAGAGTAGCTGAAAGATTCAGCGCGTTGCACCGTTAAAAGTCAAGATCGTCGAGACGTCCGCACAGGCAAAGGCAAAGGCATCGGCACTCCCCAGCCGCTTTATAAACTATTCCTGTTGTCTCCTTGGGTATTATTCCGAGTGCTGATTTATAGGCTCCATTAATTAACGGGAGCGCCTTTATTCGGACGAAAGGGATGGACCTATTGCTCACCGGTTAGACGCCAATTCAGTGCCATTGTTCTTGCGTCGTTTGCACACGTACGTACGCACACGAGCACAATCTCGGGAGCAGAGCGTACGACGAATACGACGATAATTTTTCGCTGGTGAAATAAAGTCGGGAAAAGCGCGAGCACTGGAGAAAAGGCCGGTTGAAGAGGGCAAAACGAAGAAAGGGGAAGAATAGAGGAAGTCCGAAGTGGGCGTGCTCGCAAACACCGTGAGAAATATTTTTCCACTAGCGAAACAGCATCACCTTGTCCCTTTTGTCCAGGCGGTACGATCGAGAGCCTCGCTTAGCGCTAGGCTTACCTTCTCTTCGAGCTTCGCACCCCTTCTGCTCTGTGTGTGTACCGCGTTATATTTAAACGGACTATTTTAATCGGATAATAACCGAAAGGAATCGTTTGACTGATGAAAGCGTGCGGATCGCGTGTTTATTCGTTCGTCATTTCCAGCGCGAGTCAACCATGTCCTCTTGCAAATTCGGGCTATGTATCGCGATATACCGACGATGGATACCGATGATAGTTTTATCGTTAATGGGAAGCCACCCAGAACTTTTCAATCCTTATATTTTCTGGTTAACATGATAAGGAACGAAGTATGGCACGTTTCAAGCTGTATTGAAAAATAATTTATCTTTTTCTTGCCTATAATATATTATAGATTAGTGAACGAACACGCTGTATTCACGCTGGCAAAAAAGAAAGTCAAGGAAAGAAGAGTATCTAAAAATTGAAGTAAAAATACAACGAAACAGATAGCAATAGATAGCAACAATAACTAACGATTAATAATTTAGCCAGCGATCTTTATGAATTTTAGCCACCGTATCTTACACTGCAATATATATTTATCTTACGAAAGATTTACATGCATATTCAATACGCTATATTTTATAATACCCTAATATTTTACCAACACTATGTTGTTGCTACAAATCAGCTAAATCGCGCACTAGCGCATCTCCACGTGCAATTAACAGCGCCCACGTTAGAAGTGGTTTCACGATCATGATCTCGCGTTATCGATCTGGATCGTAGCTGTTAGTTTCGCAAATAGCGGACACGCCTCGACGTTTCGCGTGCGAACGATCACGGTTGCCCTTAACGAGTCCGACCTGGACGCTATCGAGTATCGTCTCCGCAACTTGTCTATCATTTTTCTGTCAACGATACTCACGGCTTCCACGTATCCAGCCGATATAATGATGGTTCACTGAAATTTTCCGCGCATTATTCGAGACGTAACACGTGCTCGTTGTATCGCGTAATTCGTCCGGATCGGTGGTTGACAGGTGACAGGTGTGACGCGGGTCAGCGCGTGACATCTGTCAACTGTGAATGTTTCAAGCGACGACGGTGACGTCCGTGGCGCGCTGAATGCAGGCTGACGTTGTTATCGCGTCGACGCTACCGGTCGATCTAATGAGCTCGGACGCGTGGAAGCGCGAGAGAACGGCCGGAAGAAACGTTCCAAGTGAGGATCGATGGAAATTGAGCGTGTCAGAGATCTCGGCTTGGCTAGAAACGCGCGAAGGTGAAACGTCCTTGCGTCTAACTACTCGTCTTACCTCGTCTTACCTCGTTTTACTCGTCTTGCCTGTTGGAATCGATGGACAGGTTGCGAAGAACAGACCAGAGACTGACTCGAATCTCGCAGAAGCGTGGCACGGGACATTGTAAACGCTTCGAAGTAGACTGTGAATAGAGAGAAAGAGATAGGTAGAGACATCGAAGAGAGGAGAACAAGGACTAGGAGGGGAAAGAACGAGAGAGTCGTTATTTGTCACGGTAAGCGGCCTTTCTCGCAGTATTATTTCCCGCAAAGTGTTATTAACTGCTCTCATATTTCGCCTTTTTCTACCCGCTCGCTTGTTTCTCTTTTTTCCCTTTCGTCCTGTCGCTGCTCCCTTTTTGTTTTTAATCGTTAATAGCACCCGTTCATTTCGGCGCTTAACCACGGCTGTCACACGTAGTTATTTAGCTGAAATATCAGTGGTAGGAACATTATGGTTTTCAACGAATACGAAAACAGAAGGTTGTACGAGCACGGTAAAACGCGGGATAAAACGCAAGATAAAACGTAGGATAGCTCTATCCTGTATACGAGAATCGGTGGCTCATACGCGGATGTTCGAACTCGAGTTGATGTTTTCTACGCGGTGCGTCGTCTTCGTCTCCTCTTGTTTGTGTTTTCGTTGCTGGCGTTACGCTCGACCTTCGGAAGATGACCGATCGAAGGCGGCGCGAACGAAACCAATTCGAGCCGATGCTTTCTATAATCTGAGACGCAGAAGAGGGAAGTAAGTACGGGGAGAAAGCGGTTTTGTCTCTTGAAAAAGAGAAAGGGCAGCGAGCTAGAAGGGGGACGAGGAGCGAAGGCTTGGTAAGCTGATAAAGCGAAAAGAGAGGTGGTTTCTGGCTACGGATAGTCGCAAATCACTTTAACTGCCCGTGGAACAGTTTGGAGCCGCTAATGGCGTCAAGTGTCTCGGATACACCATGGCTTTGGGTTTGGGACGACAGTTTCTACCGAGAAGACGGCCCAGGGATACCAACGATGCTCTGAAAGTTAGCGCGGAATAATGGTACCAAGATCAAAAGCGAAAAAACAGAAGAAGAACTATTTCACCATTCTCCAAATTTCAACGATTTGAAATCGTTCCTCTCGAGGAAATACGTTCGACTGGAATTTGGGCTACCGTCGCTCGCAATATCCGCTATGACGTGTTGCGCATTGTTACGCATATTTTGTTGCTTCGATTTCTCGGAATTCTAATATTCTCGTTAATTGAGCTGCCCATTGGTATCTTACTCACGCTCGTTCATTCTCGTCCGCTCATTCAAATTCTCAGAAACCACCTGTCCAAAGAGAGAGCGAGAGAGAGAGAGAAGCTAAGCGTTCAAGTTTGCCTTAGTAAAAATTTCCTATGTAGCGTCTCTTCATCTTTCAAGATACGTTGAGATATTCGAAGATGCCAGGCGCCTTTTTACCTTCAACACAAAGTTACATCACACCGGTTAAGGCGACGATTAAATATTCCTAATTGAACGAAGAAAGACAAAGATGTCGCGCGGAAAAGGACGAAATTTGAGTTTTCTTCGATCTCGGAATGGCAAGTAGGATTTTCGAACTAAAAGGGACAAAGATATGGTCCCGGGCTACGGACGCTAAAGCGGGGTGTTTCGATGGTTGCGCAAGGGCGAAAATCGGAGAGATATTCGCTATATATCTCTGCGACTCGCGTATTCGTGTATTCGCGTATCTATGTAATCGGTACAAGGCTGGAGAATTGGCGTATCATTGTTGTAACACGTGAGCGTTTATGCCAGTAAAAAGGAAGCACGTATAAAAATATTCCGCTACCGTTGTGTGCTGGGGTAGGGTGGATAAGGGGGTGGCCAACGTAGCGAACTGAAATCGACATGACCGGTCGGCACAAAATTTATTTATTATTTTTGTCGTGCAATTTTGTATCGTGCCCAACTGCGGTGAAATTAAATTATTATTTTGCCGGTATAAATCATCGGTTCGTTGAGTAGGCGGGGTGAATGCGAGGTAGAAGGGAGGGGGAGGGGCAGAAAAGGAGGGGGATGGATTCGATGGAAGTGAGTGAATAAGAGAAGTATGGGTAAGTGTGCGAGAGAGAACATCCGTTCGCTTTAAATCCCCGCAAATGAATATTTATATTTTCCATTGAATTACTCTTTCGGGGCGGCATAATACGCGTGAAATTGAAATATATTCGATAAATTATTTTATCGAGTAGCGGCACGACTAATCGGTGGCTGTATACCGCGGAAAATTTTCATATTACTCGGTAAGAATCAAAGTTTGCGCAGGTCGAATCGAGGTTGAGTTACACGAACGATAAGGAGATTCTTTGTCGTAAGGCGATTACGAGAATGTATTAACAAAGACTTTCGAAATTCATTAGGTGTTGTCGTGGTCACGATGGTAGCGAAGATTTGCACGATGCGAATGTATACATATATCGAAAGTATAGTTGGACGTGTTGATTGCGTGACAGAGGAAAGGTTTGAAAGAATCGGACGTGCATAAATCGGCAGGATGATTTTGTTTTTTCGGCGGTGGTTAGCGCGCGACGAATCGCACTCGCTCTCTCTCGAAACAATCGCAATGCGGTTCGATCGACGTTTATACGCGCGAGAATGATTGCAGTTCGTAACTCCGTGTAAAAGCCCATTTCGCGATTTCGTAATTCGAAATAATTATTGGTGCGCATTGCGACGGCCATTATCGCGGACAAACAGTTTTATATCGTAAACAGACGCCATTAACAAAGAAGAATTGTTCGGTGGTTTCGATGTGCTCAGCAACAAAAGCACGGTCAGATTACACGTACCACCGATGTAACTGTCGTAATAACGAACTGCGTGGATTAATTTCG
This sequence comes from Bombus terrestris, assembly GCF_910591885.1. Taxonomy (NCBI): domain Eukaryota; kingdom Metazoa; phylum Arthropoda; class Insecta; order Hymenoptera; family Apidae; genus Bombus; species Bombus terrestris. Next base: position 11,986,302 of record NC_063281.1, on the reverse strand, counting down.
CAACAAGCATTGCGGTTCGCAAAATCCACAGTTTAATCTGTAGTCACCGTTACCGCGGTGAGACAATCGGGCGCGCTGCGATTCGTTCGCGAGCCATCACTGTTTCGTCGTTCGTCGTTCGTCGTTTGTCGTTTGTCGTTTGTCGTTTATCATTCGTCGTTCGTCGTTTGTCGGTTGTCGTTTGTCGGTCCAGAATAAATCGATTCATTCCTCGATCGTCGTCTTGCGATCCTACACCTTCTTCGATTCCTCCATTTTGATCTACGTATTTCCGTATAATAGCTGCTCGAAACATACACACGCTCGAAGAAACATTGCTAGAAGAACGATAATGGCTGAAATCATGGTGTTGAAGCTGCACGAGCAAAAGTAAACTCAGATAGAACGTTGAACGAACGAAGAATGGAACGAAACACAGCCGCACGTGTGACAAGAGGAGCAACGATAGAAGAGACGCGCGTATAGAAACCATTCGTATCTGCAGTTTGGTCACATTAACGCACACCTACGTATATCTATTTCGCGTAGAGGGGAAAAGCTGTGAATCGCGAGAAAGACGGTCTATGACGAGGGAGAGAGAGAGAGAGAGAGAGAGAGCATGGTGGGTGGAAGAGTGAAACGGAAGAGAAGGAGCAGAGTAAGATGAGTTAAGCGTTTAATAAGCTTAATCACGCGACAGATCTGTGAGATACAACTTGCTTCGCCTTCGTAGCGAAGCTGTAGCCAACCAGCAACCCTTCCAGCTTCCTCCCTTCTCTCGTTGTTTCTCCTCTATGCATGCCACCCTCGCTTCGGCTCACCTCCTCCCTGTTGTACCATCTGCTGTTACTATTTTACCGGCGGTTCTACGAATGTACGAGTCTCGCAGCACTCGCCACCCGTTCCACCGTACGATCCACCACCCGTTTCACCACCCAGTCCACCCAATCTACCCTGTCCACCCGGTTCACTCGGTCCACTCGGTCTACTCGGTCCACCTCGGTCCTATTAACGGAAAACTGTTTATTGCCAGCGAATAACGGATCCATGGGGATTACGCGTGGATCGCCACTCTTTATCATGCCTGACGATCACGCACGACAATTGCGTGCGATGAAAATTTCAAGCAGGCACGGATCTTTCTTTTCGATGCTCGTTATCTTCTGTAAGAAGTGGAATACTTTAGTTTGAAAGAACGACGCGAAGGTTTCTGAAAGCGGGAGAAAGTGGACGAACGAAGAAAATCGTCCCGAGTCGGCGTTCGATGACGAACGAATCGGCTTCACGATGTGCGGACTCTAACGAATAGTTTGCTAACGTGGAATATTGGGCGATAACCGGTGGTTCCCTTCGACATCGTTAACCGGAAACAATGAGCAGAATCGCGCAGGATTCCAGCCGGAATTGCATCCAAAAGCGACGAGCCTCCTCGAATAATGGCGATCGATGCGTCTCGCGAATTCGAAGATTATTCGAAGAACGCCGGTAGCGAATTCGCTGTCTAACACGGATGTGGTCTCGTTTAAGAATATCCACGAAAGATATCAGACAGAACGTATCAGGGAAATTAATTAGAAATTCTAAGTCGTGTATCTACTGTTCGTTGCGTTCCTCGGTCTCGTGAAAAAGAAAGAATGGGAAGCGGGAAGTGGAAAGCGAAAACCGGACAATGGATGAAACACGAGGCGGAGGAGCATTAAGGCGATGGTATTAAGCCAAAGGTAGATGTTTCAAAGGTTTTCCAAAGCTTTCGTTTTAGTCACGATGGTGCGGTATGCGCGATTAGATCGTCAACCATGAGATAATTGAGGAAGACTGTCCGATGAAAATCCCCTTCTCGTGGTTCTCCCCTGGTTTAGCTAGCCAGATCTGGCCCTCTTCTCGGAATATGCATATTTAACGAGTTATCAAGTCCGCGGGCGTGAAAGACGCCCTTCTTCCCACCATGACATTCCCAAGAGGCGGCTCGCTTATCCGGAAATTACCCAAGTTTCGTACACGGCAACCGGTTGCCACCTTAACGGAAAGGCAACTGACTCATGGTCCGAACCTTTCAGACCATACTTTGACAATAATCGCTGCCAAAATCAAACGTTTGTAGCGGCCGTACGACTGACCAACGAGAGTTGCAGAAAATTGGGTTCCGAATTTCTGTCACGTGTGCACATATTTGTTATTAGAAGCAACTAACAGAAGACAATTGATAGCCTTTGTAGACGAGGAGCTTTCAGTCGTCCACAGCTAATTACACATTTAGCTGAATCCGTGAGATGTACCTCTTTGGATCTACCGTATTTGGATCTACTTCTCGTCTATGATAAAACTGTGCAGTTATTTCGGCCAATGTAGACTACCGGAGCAAATACGAAAAATCATTCGACGTTCTTAAGTCGAAATGCGAATCGTACTTTGTAGCGTATATATAGTAAAGTTTATCGGTTGTCTGATTGCGCTAATATCTTTAACAAGAAATCTATTACGTCTGAATAAAGAAAACTGACAATTACACCTTGCCATATATATGCACTGCTGTCATTCGACAAGACCGCAGATTGTTCAGTGGCGTAAGGACAGGTCGAGGGCAGTCTACTCTATCTTGAAAAGAGACAAATAAGATATTTGGACGAAGTAGAGCAGTACGGTAAACTATGGCGAACAACAATGAACGACGACGAATGGTCATAATCGAAGTGTCGGTATATAGATGGAATATTTCTGCGATGGGCCACGACGGGTCAAGATAGACCGCGATGAGCCGCGATGAACCGCGATGGGACGGTGGATAGTTTGTGCACGCTGCCATAAGTGCAGTGGCCTCGCGTGGAAGGCAGCGAGGGTGGTGGTTCGCGTGCATAACGGGCGAGCAGCATTGATACGGCCGGATCACAGCTACCGGACCAATGTATTTTACTGCCCCGAGGCTTAGCGCTATCGAAGCACGCAGTCACCCGCCATCACTCCGCGCACGAGTATGTAGTGACGGTAATAGTCACTATATCATTGGCTCTTGGTAATACCCTGGCTGCTGGCGGTGCTGCTGATGCTTCCCTTCGCTTCTCCCCCCCTCTCGTGGTACTATACTCCCCTACCACTTTTCGTTCCCCTTCGATCGCCATCCTCGCCTCCTCACCCTTCTACGCTACTCGCACGTAATGTTCGAAATGAAAATGAATGTATTTCGGATAGCGATAAATACCGCAGCGATTCGGTTGCGTCGCGCGCGATTCTCGCCCACCTTTGCACCACTTTCCTCCAAACGATGCTTTGCCTGCAACGTATCATATACGTCGACTACCTACGAATACCTGGCTAGCCCCTGTCGAATCTTTCCTTTCAAGTACCAACTATCTTTTTCATTTTCTGCTTCGTCACGTTCGGTAAGAAATAGTAACAAGTAACAAATCGGAGAAAACTTTCTTTGGCCAGTCATCTTCGCATAGACAGTTGGTATACGACATTGATCCGCTTAACTTGGATCGTTTCGATAATGAAAACGAAGTGAAAGGTAAAAAATGCGGTAGGGGCGAAATAGCGGACGAGGTAAGAAGTTGCGGGAAGAAAATGAGCGATGCTGCGTTGTCAAAGATTGGCGTCGATGTCGATGTCGGTCCGGCGAATTTCGGTCTCGACCTCGTCTTCAGTCGCGGCTTTGGATTCTGGATGGGGGAGATTGATCCAAGGTAGCATTACTTCTGGTTAGCCTCCGAGCGACACGCTGTTAGTCTTCATTCCTCTCTCTCTCTCTCTTTCTCGTAACCAGCCACAAACTCCGGCTCCTCGCTTGATTGCGTCTAGTTAGAGCCATGCCAGACCCATCAGTCGTCTGCCGTGCTCGTTCTACCACGATTATTTGTCTTTCCATTTTAAGAGTCTGGAAAGGTGTGAGTCACGATCGTGAACAGGGGATTACCGTGTTCTTAATCGGCCAAGTTTAACAATCGATGCAAGAAGGTGTACGCCCAGTGAAAATAAGAATGAAGAGGTGTAAATGTAGAAAGGAAGCTCTGTATAGCTGGTTTCGCGACTCTTATTACAATTCATGAAGATCAAAACTGCGTTAAAGGACGAAAGAAAAAGAAACGAGTTTCGCTTTCGACGTCTTTCATCTTTTTAATAAAAGTAAGAGGCTTGAACGAATTCGCCGATCTTCGTACCGTAACAGGAGGTTATCCTGTTCTTGACCAGCCAGGTTTAACAGTCGATGGTGGAAAGACGTTGACTTTCGAAAAATAAGTCGAATCTCGTTAGGACAACAGGAACGATCATCCGCATGATTTGGCGATGCCGTTAAACGGTAGGCTCGGGACAGGGGAAGCTCGCGAAGGAAAGCGGGACGACTGGGTTTTCTCCGTGTCGGAAAGTGAATACGCTTGTACGGTGTAAACGCAGGCTTGAACGTACATACGTATACGTCTGGTCTGGGTGTACGGCACGTGAAATCCGATCGTAATTTTAGCCGCACCGCGCCTGCCGTACCTGCTAATCCATTCATACGCTCTCCGAATCCTCTCCTCTCTTTCCCTCTCCCATTCTCATTCTCATTCTCGCATTCGCTATCTAGCGTTCCTGCCTCTACTCTTTCCCTCGCCATTGGTGCGGCGATGTACACACCAGGTCGGATATATCGGCCGGTATTTCAGCCGCCATGCGGAGGTAATGGATTCAGAAACGCGGCGGACACCGCGCGCCCCGTGTTAATAACAATCCATACTTATTGCCCGCATATTTTACCGATCCCCCCGCACCCTGCCGCTTGCTACCGACTATATTACAACATATGGAGAGCATAAACTTTTATGGCTACCCTTCTACCGCCGCCCTTCCTCCTCCACCAACACCTCCTCTTCTCCACCTCCTCCTCCGCTACCTCCTCCTCCACCTCCTTTTCCACCGACCACCTTTCGCGCTACCCATCTAACGACCGGCTGCCTGTTTCTATTCCCCTCCCCCACCAGCCGTCTCTGCCCCACACCATACCCCTCTTCTAACCATCACCCTCTGATTCACTCTCCCTTTTCTGTTCGCTTTTGCCACGGTCTACTCAGTTTTTCTACATTCTAATTTCTTCTTCGTTTCGCATTTAGAAATGTACAGAGAAAGAGAGAGGCAGAGCGGAAGGGATAGGTTAACCCTCGTACGGTAAGTAAAATGTGGAGCACGTAAAAGAATTTGAAGATTCGATGCTCGAGACTTTTCTGTAAAGTTTGATGCGGAAATGTTCAAAGAATGAAATCAAGAGCAGCGTCGTAGTATTTTCACTAGGAAATAAAAATATTATTGGAAGAAATATGGAAAGTGTAACTGGCTCGGACACTAGGGTTAAACGTTACGCTCGCGAATGTCCAGCGTGTAAACGATTGACTATCGGGACTAATACTTACTGCACGTATGGTGAGTAGTGATATCAGGACTTGGTAATTGATAACATCCCGTCGTTATTGTTTCGCGAACCAAGAGACAGTCGCGTTAAATGTTCTTTTAAATGATGGCGGATATATTGTGCGAATCGAACAGCACGTGTCCATTATGTCTGACAAAAATAACACGAATCTACTCCTCAGCTATTACTTCGCTCGGACACGTATCTCTTGCGTCTGACCATATACGTACTTATATCACTTAACGCGTTCCATCATCCATCATTGCGTGTTTCTTCTAATCTGTTCTCTTTTACCGAGTCAAAAATTAAATATAAATGTCTATAATCATGAAATTAAATGTTAATAAAGACAAATGAATCGCAAATAGATCTATTTTAGCCTGCTAACCACTGTTGGCCAATCAATTCGTTAACTGGATCCTCGTTTACTTGGATATAACAATTTCTTTATTTGCGAATCTCTTATTTTTTAATGAGGCTTTTCGTTTTTGCTTGTATTTTCAATAATTAAAATTGATCTAACTACAATCGAAGAATATATATTTGAACTTTATCTTTGAAACGAGATAAGGTGTGTTATTACAAACGGACGTTCGCAACTGTAGGATAACCGGTACACCACTGGGTTCAAGCGTATCCAACATCAACGAGAACTACCGCGAGACCGCAGCGGTCGTTCCGAGGCGTAATAGTTTCGTTTGACTCGGTTCTCGTCGATCGACAAAAGACGAGGTTAACGTCGTCAACGCAGCGCGATATTTCAAGCATAAAGCAACGAACAGCGTCTAACTGGCGTACCAACGATCGTGATAACAAATGGAATGCACTCATTGGTCAGCGATTTATAATCCCTCGCATAGAGTACAGAAGCGCGCACGTGGTCGCGCGCGAACGTGCCAGCTAGCCGACCGACCAGGCGTCGGCCAACTATCGTGCAACGAACGAACAAACGAACGAACGAGCGAGCCTGTCCTCTCGTTCTCGCCAGCGCATTGTCTGCCCCAACCTATCGGGATGTAGAGACGCTTCCGCCAACATCGACATTACATTCCACATTAACCAAATTATGATTTAAGGTCTCGTATTGTCGGCGTGCCGATTGTTCACATCCAAATAGTCCTTGCACAGAGGCACAGTTATAAATTATAATATGCGAGCAATTGCGTTGATCCGCATCATAGTAGCGAACATGCGAGCTGTTCACAGGCCGCGACGTTCAAAAGACTGCCGAGCACGGTAGGAAACGTCGATAAAATATCCTACAGTTATCACTGTGCTCAGGGAGAATAGAATAGAAGAACCCCTTTACGACTTTGCGATCTTCTGTCTAATTCAAGCTTTTCAGGATTCAAGTTAGAAAACTGTCGAGGTCAATGCATACTTATACTAATTTACTATCTTACTGTAATTCTTTCAAGTAGTTTTAACAATCTTTTGCTTTGCATAAATACAGAATCTTGATCGTTTATTTACCATTGATCAGATAGCACTACGAATTAATTGTCACGTTTCGTATGAGACCGGCAGGTGTCCCAATACTTGCGAATGGCAGTGTACGTGTATGAGCGCGTGTATGATATTAGGCGTGTCGATGTCGACGATGATATCCTTTTTGCGTTGCGACGATGGTAAAGGAACCGTAATACGGAGCGGATCGTGTTGCCACAGCATCGGACGTTGTCATAGACGAGCTCGAGCGTATAGCCGGAGATGATAATTATAAGTTAGAAACTTGCCAGGATCGGTGTTTCGTTGGTCAGAAAAGGGCTGATGGGGTCGACTGCGATAGTCAAGGTGGCGGACCGAATGCTGCGAGCGGTGGTTGCGGCTCGGTGAGCGGACACTATCGCGTTACTACGTTGCATTAATCCCCGAGCTAGTATCGACAGAGGACGGTCTACAATGGGTTAGATTAGCGTTCCGCTTTCTTTCGGAGAGAGAATATTTCCGGTGCGTTCAATGTCGTAAAACGTCATACAAAGACAAGAGTTGACATTTACGATGTTTCACGAAAGTATTTGAACACCTACCATTACCATAAAAAATGTTTATATCTTTATTATATCTTTCTTATAATCTTTATCTCATAATCTTTATTAATACAGGTGATGATAAACAGGCTTAAGTACCATTATTGTAGATTAGTATGAACGCAGAATGTTTACATAAAACGCAAGGACATATATATGTATGCAACAAACAGATCGCCTAATTTACAAAGATTTTCGACATTTTGACATTTAATTAGCATTGCAATGAGACGCGACTGTCGCGAGTACTTTATTTTTGTTGTTTTCTATATATTTACATATTTACATTGTTACTTATATAAATTTCATAGAAACGCATAAACATCCGCAATATACTAACAATATTTTTCTCTGACTGTGTAGATCCCCGATTGGGTTCGCTTCGACTCTTGGAATAGTAGCTGATTGTCGACTATCGACGAGCGTGTGTCGCCCGTATGCAACGTATTGCGAACCAAAAAGCTGACGGCGGATCCTCCAAAGGCTGGTTCGTTTCGCTTTGTCGCAGTAAAGGCTTGACAAATAGGGAATCGGCGCGGAGGCTATCGAGTGCCGTAATTACTCGACGCAACGCGTACTCGCCTATGCGTAGAGATGATAAGAAGGGCGATACGACGCGACAAAAACGAGGAAACGATTTCTCGTCTTTCCAATTCTTTGGACGAAGCGTAAATTCAATTCGAGAAGGAACACGTATGAAAACAGTGTTAACGGGCTCGACGAAACGTACCGCGTTGTTCTTGTCTTGCTTGACCGCCTCTGTGCGTATACGGAACTTTTGAAATGGCGAAACGAGCGGACCTCGCCGCGCGGCGCATAGAGTTTCATCTCGGGAGATTACACGAATCGTGATCAAAGTAAACCGGTGAAGAAACGAAGCTTGCTAACGACGAGAGGATCAGGGCGAGGAAAAGTGAAGCGAACGGATAGGGGAAGAAAATAGAAGAATGTGAGAGAAACGGCCGAGATGGGTGGCAATGGGAGAAGGAGGAAGGAGACGAGAGGAAGGGTGAAACGATCCGCGGTGGCGGCGGCGGAGGCGGCGGCGGCGGCGGCGGCGACGGCAGCAGCAGTATTCCGGTTTTTTGATATCGGCTGGTTTTCGCGGTAGTAGCAGTATCGAGCTAACAATTAATTATTGGCGGCGCTTCAGAGGGCTGCCGGCAGCCGTAGTTAAACATTACGCGTTCCATATCTTACTGTGCTATCTAATCCCCACGGGGGCTCGAGCGCTACTGCAGTAATCTCGTTTAATTGCCGGCTGTAGACGCGAGAGTCCCGTTCAATTAGTTTTTCAAATAAACATTAGTTTCCTTAACACGCGGTGCCATAACGTGGCGGAGGATGAGGGCAAGGACGAGGACGAGAACGAGAACGAGAACGAGGGCGAGGATGAGGCTCTGCGGAGAGAGTAGAGAAACAGCCCGATAGCGGAAAGAAGATAGGAACGGTCAAATCGGTGGAGAAAGAGAGAACTGGTTGGTGAAAGGGACAGAAGAGAAGGAGAAGGAGGAGGTGGCAGCGATGGTAGTGGCAGTAGGGAACAAAGCGAGAAAGTAAGAGGGGCAAATCGAAGGTGGGAAAAGAGAAAGAGGCAAGCGCGGGGGGGTTTTGGGAGGAAGAGGAGGATAGCGTGGTACACTCGGAAGGCAGGTCGGTAGAGGTGACGGGTCTATGGAACAGAAGGGTGACGGTGGAGGAGGCGGCGGTAGCGGACGTAGTGGAGGTTGGCGGAGACGGTTAGAGGGAGGAGAAATACCAGTGGAAGAGAAGGGTGGTGTCGCGGCCGCGGGGTAAGTAATTAACGACACATTTATACGATATCGCCCACGGGTGCGGCGTAGCGCGGTGTAGCGCGGCGTGGCGCGGCACGGTGCAGCGCGGAACGGTGAAGAGACACAAACGTGGTGGTGAGAAGGACGAAGCGGGGAGCAGAAGCGAACCAAGCTAGAATCTCGTTCGTAGGAAATGCTTCGCTAATAGGAAGCTATGCGTTCGTCGATAGATATCTAACGTAGACCGACCAACCGATCGATTGACCGACCGACCGACCGATCCCCTCAACATCTGACCGTCTGGCCTTACGACTATCCCGATTCGTAAATGCGACTATCGTTTCGACGATCACCACCATTCAAACGATGGAAGATGCGGTTTTAGCGCTTGCGATCGAATTTAACGATCGCCTTTGTTCGTCAAACTCCTCGTATCCTTCTAATACAACGATCGATCGTTCGATTCTATTTTTGTCGAATATCTTCGCCGATTATTGCTTTGCATTATTGTCAATGGTATCTGTCGTTAGCACAGCCCTAGCTGTATCCGACGTGGCCGATACGGGAACCGGCTAGAAATCGAGAAAGATCGACAAATCATGGAACAAAGCGGAATACGAGTTGGCAAACAAGCGAAAGGGGATCGACGCGACTTTTGCCTTTGCGCGAAACGTACTCGTTGCTCGCGCGGCTGGTTATGGTGATGCGGATTATTCACTAATATGATTTACGACGTATTACCCCGACGTGCTAGCGCGCGCGACTCACAATGCGCACATAATGTGAGGCATAATTTATTAATTTTACTAATGGCTCCTGCCCATTATTATTGATTTCGGACCGCGCCTCGTTCGGACGGGCGCTGATTTATCCCGGTCGTTATCGGCCCCATGTTAAATCGTCCGCGAACCAGGAGCCGCGAGAATACAATTCGACGACTCGTGTACTTTTCCTTTCCCATTGCGCGCCTGTTCTATAGCTGTCGATATAGCTATCGATGCGAGTGGATATCGGTAGTGCAAGCCGTCCAGTCTCCTCCCGTATTCGTTCGCAGGCTCGCGGCCTGTAAGAGAAAAAAGGAAAACTCTTTCATTTCGTATGTTTCGAGTCCAACATGCCACAGATAGAAATCGTAAAGATAAAAATTGCTCGATCAAATCGTTGTACGAAATACTTGCTACTCGAGTGTCTCGACTTTACCCAATCCAATTCGAAACCTTTGCGACTGTGAATATTATTTAGCTGTTAGCCCATTTCGAAAATTTATCCCATTCGTGCTCAGTATACTTTAAACATCGAATATAAAAATGCAAAGAGATAAAAAATTTTCTGAAAACTTCGTTAATTTGGTATATTTAATAATTATTCTTCCTTTCCTTTTCTCTTTTCCATTATTACTTAATTGATTAATTTTGCAGATACGAAAGTTTGCGAGGGATTGTCCGAAAGGAGGATACGGGCAAACGGTGATCGACGAAGGAAAATACACGAGGGAAGTGCATCGAGAACGATCCAGACACCACGTTGCGCGAATGGCCGCGCCGACACGATATTAAAACATTAAAATAACGTACGACCGTGCAAAAACGAAAGGCTACGGTTGACGCGATCCTTTCATCGCAATTCCGACCGTCCGGTACTCTATTCAAACACGATCATTCGTTTCGTTATTACGCGGCATTTTTCACCGATGGACAAGCGCGTATGGCTTACGCATCGCGCATTCGTCATTCGTCCCGACGATCCCGCGAATTTATCAATTTATCAATTTTTAAATGTTACACGTTTCCCGGTAATGGACTAGGACACTGCAAACATGACGCAGCGTAATAGATGGAGGCGCGAGGAGCAAGACACCGGGGAAGGAGCGAGAAGAAAAGGGGACCGGATCAACGCCGTATCTTCTCGACGTTCCGCAGCTACTGCTGCCATCTGGAACCACGAATGTTCGAACAAGTTGCGGACACGGCAGATCGCAGCGCGTGGACCTCGTCGAAGAGAAACAAAATGAAGGAAAAGGAGAAAGTTTCCTTCTTGGAACAGGGGGAGAGGATGGACTCGATATCAGTTGTTTCTCCATCGTCTTCTCTCGGCCACCGTGTTTGGACGTATGCGTCAGTCTTCTCTTTTGGAAATGTTACTGGCCGAGACAAAGACGTAAACAAAACATTATATACAGTAGAACCTCATTTATCCGATCTAATCGAGAGACAAGGGCGTTCAGATGAGGGAATTTTCGGATAATAGAACAGTTACTTTTTCGATGTTTATCTTCGTGTATTTATTTGAAAAAAGAACGTAAATATTCGTAATAGCGATATAAATAACGTAAGCAGATACGATTCGATCGAAGATTTATGGATCTCAAGGCTTTTTAGCTGCTAAATCAGAAACCTTGTTTAGCGGATTCAATTCGGCGAAGTTACATTCATTTTGTGCCTTCTCCCATCTTAACTTTACTTCTAACGCCTCAAATGCTCTTAGTGTCATGGTCAATCGAGTAAATCCGTCACATTGAAACCATTCTATCGCGTTGTAGCGCTATCACAACCATCGAATCAGTGTAGTGTCGGTATTGAATCAGCGCAGGAAGAGTTTCTTCTACATCTGTCGTAATATTATCGTTCACTTTTTCCCGTATGGTTTCATCGATGTAATTCACTGGTTTATTCCACGCTCTTTTCCGTGTCACACATTTAACGCCCAACCAAGCATATGTCACCATGTAACAGCAATGCGTTAAATTTAATTGCTTGTGAAGTTGTTGTATCACCTTTTTGCTAGTAGCGTCGTTGATCGTTAACAAAAATTTTCGTGGAAGATTGAACATTTTATATGCGAAACGTGTTCGCATAATGGAACGTTGGGATGGCACGATGTTTGAATGATAGAGAATTCGAATAGCAGAGTTCGAATAATCGAGGTTCCAGCGTACTCTGTAAAAGCTATTTCAAATAATTTGTTACCGAAAAGGACGAAAAGATGTTTCAGAGACGACCGGTGAAGTTATAGATATCAAAAAGCCTGATTTTAGTTAAATTCTTCCTAATTTTCGTACAACCTAATAGTATCGCGCGACAGTAATAAACGAGAGGAGCATTTCCTTCGTCGTTGTGTCGTCTCATGTGAATTCTTCTTAGCTGTGCAGCGTACTCTGACCAGGAACACGCATCGTGACTAAAACGTAGTTAAAGTAGGCTGATTAAGAAAAAAACAACCACGATGTCACGCTTTCTTTGGAAAGGACAGGTCGTTTTTACGGTTGTCGTATCTTTCAGTTTCACGAACTCCAGTTGGAGCTGCGATACGGTCTAACGAGCTGTTCGAAAGCAAACAGTAGGCGATCTACCGAGATAGCGTGTTGTATAGATCAGATACACGGTAACGAAGGAATTATATTACTCTTAGCCGATGAACCTTTGATGATTCCGTTTGAAGTCGACGTTTCCAGGCACCGGAAGCAAAGCAGCAAGAGTGGAGGCAGAAGCAAAAGCAGAAGCGGCAGAAGCTGAAGCGTTAGCAAGCACGAGGTACGGCGCACAACGCGTTAGGAGCACTGTCACCCTCGACTTGGCCGGCAGAGAGAAGGGTGAGCTTTCACAGAGAGATTACACGAACCCCTCGAGTACGGAACTGCAGGTACGTTAACCGCAAGCCGGACGGTCATTATTAGCAGGTACCTTGTGCACGGACTTCTAGTAAGCCGTACATCGTTGAATAATTAGAGTGCCACACGACTACTGCCAACCACCGCGTCTAAACACGTTCGTAACGCGCTATCTTCTTTCATCTTCATCCAACGATGTACGCACAACGCGATTCTTCTACTCCTAATTTCAAGGGATCGTACAAATATTTATAAATCTTGCAAGAAGTTTCTATATTTACTTGAAGAAGACGATTAATGTTTGCACAATCGAGCCTCCACTTTTTATCGAGTTATCAATTGCACGTTATCCAGGTACATATCTGGTATCCAACGTCCGAGAAAGGAAATCTTATTTACATAAATTTGTTCGCCACAAGTTAATGGTCGTATTTAACGTTTTCGTCGAAAGTTGTACGCTCTAATCGCTGACCAGTTTTACCGACCTCGCAACATCGGTTCCTTCGGGTATATCCCTTCCCTTTCGACTAGGTTGCCTCGATCGTTCCTCGCCGACGACACTCAATCGATGGTATCAATTCGAAGCAACGATGAAAATAACGAGTCAATGACAGGAGTGGATAAAGCGGACAGAAACTGAATCATATCGTTGTCGGCGAACGCGATTACGTTATCTCAGCCGGAAGGCACGTTACTCCGATAGTTTGCTCATCTCTTTATTTCGTGATGGCGGCCCTCTTATTAATAGACGGCCGGGTATATCGAAACGCGGTATTCGAAAATCGGTTACGACTCGATATATAAATGGTCGCGCGCTCGGTTTTCTCTTTGATGTTACGAGGCGACAAAAAATGGCTGTTTCCTTGTGTCGGAGCGGTTCGCTTGCTTCCCTCTCTCTCGATGACCGATTCCTCTGCGGGGAAAAAATTCGATTAGACTGCCAATAACTAACGGCGTATGCCCTGTTACCAAGTTTGACGATTAATTATCGCGAACAACGCGTGTTTGATGTCGAAGGAAACGTTAACGTAGCCCGATTGATCGGTTAATTGAAAGGGACGGTAAGAAGGTGGCGAGGGGGTGTACGGGCTGGGAACGAGGGGGAACGACAGCCCGCGGGGCCCTCCGTTCGAGGGTAAAACGAGAATGGATGCTAGCAGAGCGGAGGCACGCTGCCGGGGAAGAACATGCTACGAACCAAAGCAGAGAGTAGTGGCTCTGTTTCGTGCCGTTCTCTTCTTTGCTCCCTTTCGTTCGCCTCGACGGACTCCGACAGCTCTTTCATCTACGGATGATTACCTACTACGCTGCGTCGCTCTAAACAGACCGGCGCTTCCTTTCCGTTTCCGATCCTTCCACCGCTACTCCCACCCCTTTTCCTCCAGCCCCGTCTCCACCCCTAACCTCGAGCCTTGAAATTAGCTAGACAAATGAAAAGCAATTAATGCTTGTATACGCTAAACGCGTCGAAACGAGACTAGAGCGATGGATCGGAGGGACGTTCGATTTCTGTTTGAAAGGTATTTTGTTCGAAATTTTCGCGTTTATATCCTTTATATTGACAATTGTTATAATTTACTGTATGCATTTGTAACTCTTACAAATTGTTTTAGCAAATCTTTACTGTGCGCATTGAATCACGCAATACGCGTGAAATTATGATTGATCGTTTCCTTAACACGTTCGAGACCGGTGACATTTGGAACAAATCTCTCCTGAACGACGGGAAACGTTTTTTGCATTTGTAATGAAAAATACGTGAAAGTAATCAGTGCAGGAATAAAAAAAGCACGTTTCAGAAAAATTTTATTTAAAAATACGTGATGACATACGCGGTATGTCATCGGACATTTGTAATAATTTTGATGTCGGATGACCAAGTGACATACCATGTACGTCATCCGAATAAAATAGCGTTTTAGTTAAAATTTCAGGAAAGATAAACACGTAAAAGGTAATAATATTTATTTCAAGAATGAGAAGGTTATATAACATGTATATACATAATTTTACCGAAATATAAAGGTATATTTATGTATATAATTAAATGCAAAAATTGTTTCAAGTAATATAAATAAATTATCCTTATGATAATTCTTGAAACAAGACATAAACCTCTCTGAAACATAAACCCGGATTATCTTTGCAACCACTGCAAAAATAATTAATACTTCGGACTTTTCCGATTGTTATCTGAGAATTGACTGAAAATTCCGATGACATACATGATGGTGCTGTCGTCGGTCATTGCGGTGAGATACTGCATAACACGCATGCTATGTCATCGATCTCGAACGTGTTAATGATTGAAATTAATTATCATGTTTCGCGTGGAACTAGTACGTGTCCTAATATTTATCAACGGAGGTGTAAATGTAGATTATTTTATGACCTCGCGCGTGTAGTTGTAGGGAATTTCACGTGTATTTAGATTTTGGCCCGAAGCAAGGAAACCAAGGCAACAGAAAAGAAAATGATTGCATGTCAACGTAACGAAAGATCGAGGATTCGCGTAACCAGCAAAGAGTGCTTTTGCTTGCCACCTGGGCCTCCCTTTAACCGTTTTGAACGTTTACGTCACGACATTTCTCGTTTCTCGTTTCTCGACCTAGTCACAATTATGCACCGGCGGAAATAACATTTACTTAGCAAAGTCGCGCTCGAGTATTGTGGACCTGACACATATCACTTGGTCGCGTGACTCGCTCCGTTCTTGGCTGCGTCGTCCCGCGACGGCGGCAGCTTAAACTCAACTCGAACTTTCCGTCGCGTAGCTGAGACGGCTGCAACGTGTTGCGCGACGTATCGAGCTTCTCGGCAAGGAACCGTCGTTCTCGGAGCAGCGCGCCTAAAACACGTACGAGACGCCGAAATTTCGCCCTCCTAAGCTTTTTTCGTTCTTGTTCGAAAATTAATCCGCGTTAGACTCTGACAAGGTTTGTGTAATCACTTGGAAATCTTAGTTACGAACTCCTGTAGATACTTTTTCATAAAAGTTGGTACGTATAGTACGGGTTATTTGGGTCAGCGAGGAAATATTATACAGGCCATTTTGAAAATAATATTTCACTATATGTACTCGGTGTTTTCCATGAAAATCGTCATGATGAGTCTCTCGAGATTCGCGATCAGTCGTAGTATGTATTCACAACGAAAGAGATACAAGAACAAGCAATATGTAATCTCGAGTTTGCAAACGAGACGATAACCCCACAATTTTTAAAAAGTCCTTAATGATTTTTTTGTACCATCTTGTTTTTTATAAATGTACTGATATTTACGAACGGAGATGATATACTGAAATTGATGGCCGCTTCTGTTTATCCTGTCAGCTTATTAGAACCATATTAAGCGTAAGTTTACACAGTTGCCACCAGACTGCTATATGTAACATGATAAATAGAGCGGACCCTACCTTATCATCCTGAATAACTCGTTCCTTGCTACACAATCGAACTGTATCGTCATCGAGCGACCTTTTACCTTGCGACTGTACAAGAAATCAAAAGAATCGAAGAAATCAGAGAAACGTAAGAAGTGGAAGGAACCGAAGAAAGCGACGAAAACGACAGCTAAACGACTGGAAGGAGCGCGGGTGAATCGAACGAGCAGGACCTCGCAACGTTTCGCTGTAATTTACGATCGTCCGAGAGTATGGAATCCTCCGGGCACCGTGCGGAACACGGCCTCCTTACATAAAAATCGGGAAACCGCTCGCGGCCGAGACCGACCACAAATCATCGTCTGTCATCCGGTGAAACGAACGTTCCTGTGGAACGGCGATGTGTTCTTCTCCGTCGGGACATGTGCCGAGCACACGAAACGAGTCTACATCATGCCGTCTGGCCAATGGACCGAAAGATGCCCTTCTAACCTTCTAACCGAAGCTTTTGCAGGTATTTGTCGATCTACCGTGTCTCGACTCGGCAAGTCAGTGGTTCCAATGACCGAAATCAAACGAAATTTGCTTCTGATCGTTTATTTATTCGTTTATATATTTATTTATTTCGCGAGATAAATCCTTTGACACGTAAAAGATAGCACGTAGTAGCAAAAGATATATTGTCATACGTAAATAAGTTTCTCGTCTATCCTGAAGACGCGAACAGAAACTTCGTACTAATTAAAGCGCAACGTACTATCAAAATCACGATTGAACCGCGAGGAACATATACGTCATCCGGTAGATATCGTGAAAGTGGGAAATCTAAAACAGTTGAGAACATATTTTCGTTAGCTTTAAATGCGACGACTTATATAATATATAAGAACCGATGTCATCCGAACGCATCAATCGCGAAAACTGATATATCATTGTTCAGATCAGCTATCTTTCTCCGCGAAATGTACGAAATTTCATCTTGATCAGGTGTCTTACGGAAGTATAGCCCGAGAATTTAGACAGAGATCGGGTATTTGGTAGGCTAGAAGAGATCACGATGGAACGGGAGCCACGGGATTCACGAATCCTACGGTCGGCGCAAGTTTCCTCCTCAAATTAACCGGCTTGAGAGACGCTACGTAAACCGAGATTATTATAATCTCTCCGAGACTCGACTGCGGTAACATTAAACGAAGAGACGTGCCCTTTGTTTCGTAGTGTATATACCTATGTAGGTTTGCTGCTTGGTACGCGGGCCAAGAAGCGAACGAGGGAAAGAGTCGTTCAGGAAGATGGAAACGGAGCGTGAGTTCACCACCGACTTTCCGATGCATCTCCTCCATTAACGAAGCCTGAATGTGGATTAACTCGAACGTTTGCGATGCTGCCGCATAGAAAGAGCACAAAAAAGAAAAAAAAGGGGAAGATCGGCTGCCAAGAAGCGGCGAGAATTTACTTGGACGCAAAAGTGGAATTTTCTATAAGCGTCTGATCGTCTAGACGTATGTGTACACTACTTTTAATTAGACGCAACGTTTTTATCCAGACGGACGTTCATTTTTATCAGATATTGGAATTACAATCGCCATATCTCATTATTTTAGCGACGATTAACGAAGTTTGGCTGAATAATAAATGTCACGCGTGGTATGTGCGATTACGATTTGCTTATTCAATTATAGATGGCTTCGCGTCATATCGGACGATGTAGGTGGATCATCAGGTGACGTGATAATAACGTATCGCCTGCGCGACTTCAAAGTCCAAACGCAAATTCACCGTGAACGGATTAAATGTAATTGCTTTCCGAATTGGTAATAGTGAAACGGCTTGCTGGTCTATCGCGTCTCATCAAACTTTTCGCGGCGTAAACTCGCGTAAATACACTGTCAGTTCTAAGTATTAGATCGCGTACTCGTCACATTTATTGGAAAACTCTACGAATGTTATTTTGTTCGAGATTTTACGTTTCGAGGCATACGCGAGGCAAATGAAACGACAGACTCATAGGTAGGAATAACTAGGAAATAAAAGCGATCAATTTGCATTAAATATCGTGGAAAGTATCGTTATACTTAAGACTAGCGATGTGTATAAATACAAGGGTTGATCTCGATACTGATTTTCCACGTTTTTCTTTCATTTTTTAATCGCACTTTGTGCTTGCTACGTTTCGTGGTATATTATTTTCATGTGGGTATATATATGGAATATATAAAACACATAGGTAGAAGAAAATTCGTCATATCTCATAAACGATGATAGATAGAACATACGTTTGTACGAACCTTTTTCATTGTTTTTAGGTGTACAATCAGCTGCCGAAGTGGGTCATACGTGTTCTGCTACACCCTGTATATATACACAACATTGAAACATGCGCTTTAAACGAGACGGTTCACTCTATTCACCACTGACCGGTACATGACGTTGCTGTTACACGATGGTGTCTGCCATATAATATAAATCGACCTTAAGTTAAATCGAAAGAGGCGTTGCGTGGCCCGTCGTTACGATCGGTAGTTAGAAAGGAAAAATCGCGGAACGTCGACGGCCAGTGCGTTTGTTTCCGTAAAATGCACCGTTCGCGAGTACACCTCGCCTTGCCCCGTCTTGCTTAATCCCGGGGTATTTATTCGCATGATAATAATAGTAACGCCGTTGGAACGTTTTCAAGAATTATTGCTGTCCTTGCCGCCGACGATAAATGAGTCCGGAGGATTAGCTAAACAGTGGCTCAAAAATGTTATTATATAGCTGCATGAATATTCATCAACTCACGTGAGTACGCCGAGTTGCTTTTAAAAGGTTTTGCCTGTGGTTCTTCCGTTATTCCACGACCATGTCGTTTCGACGACGATACCGTAGATCGCGGAGACCACGGGATTTCGCCTTCTCCCCGTCTCTAAACATTCCATCTCGGATGTGTCCCGTACATCGATCGCGCATCGAGGGATATTTTCACGGATAAATTCGCAGGAACGCGAAGATTGCTTAGGACCGGTTTTGCTGGTTGGGAAACAGCGTCGCGCTAATTGGTAGACGAAATTTGGAACTGTCGTCGCGTCAGGAAGAATGGCCAATAAGGAAGAGCACGTAGAAGGCGTGGCCAATGTTCTTAGATCCGTCGTTACGGATTGATGCTTTACTACGGCCGCGTAATCCAGCGTTCCACTATATAGTCAGATAACTAGAAACGGGGAAAATAGCAAGGGGGCAACGATTCATCAAAGAGATTGAGCTTTTGTGCGTCGAGATCCCAAAGATGAGCTAATATTCGATGCTGACGTTTTGATAGATTTGTATGAACAATATGCGAATTTTACTAGACAGAAAGTATCTATGGAATCAACGGATGTATGTGTATATAGGATCTTTATAACACTCGTGCTCGTGTATACAACCCCTTCACAAGTCAACTTGTGAAAAATCAAGCGTTTCCGGATAACGGTAGAACATCGATTAATTAAAAGGCACACTCGTTAACCGGTATTATACCTGCACGTGCGATTGATATTTTTGCCAGAACGTTTGGTAATCGCGTTGACGCGGCAACCAAATTTAATTTGCTCTCCGTTCGATGTACTCGTTGCTCGTCAGCGTGCGAATCGATTCGAACCAACGAATAACGAGCGGTCGGAATTTCGGGGACGCGACGCTAGGCTAATTAACGTCTAGATTGGCTACACGTCCAACCTTCTAGCTAGATAACATTGCGTTCGGCCTTCCCACCACTTTCCGAACTTTTCATGTTTTCCAATTTTTTGTTCTCCCATTTTCTCTCTTTCCATTTTTCACGCAGTTTGCCATTCGTAGGCAACTAACGGGTAGAGATAGCCGCTAACTGATACCTGGGATTTACAAAAAGATCTTCAGAGTGTGTTTGCTCGGAGATATGGTAAGAACGCAACGTGACGAAAAATGCAAAGGACGAGGGGGGAACCTTTGGACGAGGCTGAGGCGGCAAAGGTGGCAAAGGCGGTCCAAGCAGTTCGATAACGCGATAAGGCGAGGTTAAACCCATGTTTGGCGGGCAGGTTATAGGTTAAACGGTGAGCTAGGGGGTGCAACAGGTCGCGTGAACTTGGGTGAATTTTCTGTTCCAGGGCGCGCTGTCTGGCCCTCCTGCATTCCCCTCCCCCTGTTATTCCCTCTGACCCCTTCGCTCCTCTGTTCCCTCCCGCCATGGTCACAGCCACCCCTAACGTCGTTGTTCTCTTTCTCTCTTCCTCCTCTCACCCCCACATCCGTAGTATGCACCCCACGCCACCCCCTGTCTGTCTCTCTGTCTTTCTCCTCTTCCCTTCTATCTAGCCGTTACGCCGTCATTAGTCAACGTCGACGCCTATACCACGTGGAGTCCCGCAGAATGCACCAGCTGCTTGATATCCCTCTGTATCCGTAGCTACAAATTCGAGTTACGGATTCCCCGTCTTCGAGCCACGGCCGTGTCCCGTGTTCTTTGCGCGCGCGGATTACTCCGTCACTTCTGCACTCTGCAGAGTTGGAATGACAGACGAAAGGTCTACGGGATCGATTGGTCGCGATACATTAGATTCATCTTAATCTCGCGTGCAACGTATCATTGGCTGTTACTAGAATTAGAAACAGAGACGCGAACAACATTACCGATCTAGACAGGATCAAGATGAAGAAAGATCGATGTATATCAAGGTGTCATCTACGCCCTTCGTCCAGTCCTCTTGCAGTGGAAATACTGTGTCGTAACGTAAGACGAAACGCAAAGCGTTTCCGCATTTTTGACTGCCTTCTACGATATATTAACATCAGCACATACGGTCACACATGCTACTTGTCGCTTGGTCGGTAGAATGAGCGGTATATCCTACCTGTTTCTCTATCGTCTCGTTCATCTTCTTTTCAGCTTTGTATTATATCGACGAATAGGAGCTGTGGATACTCGGAGAATGCGTAAAATCAGTGACCTGGCTGCGCTAAAGTGGAAATCGGAGAGGGAAGGATGGCGCGAGCGAGCGCGGAATTTAACCAAACATTGCTCGCTCGAAGAACAAAGCTTGATTTATTGTAATGAGTTTGCAGGAGTTAAGAGGTACGCGCGTCTCCCCTGGCCGTTCGTCGTTCCCCGGCCGCTTAACTAGATATTGAGACCGGTGCGGTTTGACGGGGATCCTCGGATCAACCCCCGTCATAAACCCTTCTTAGCACCGGCCACCCTTGCGGCCCCCTCTGAAATATGCATGAAGTTTCTGCATACTGATTGCGTTATTTGTATCATCTACGAGAAGACAATAGGACAGGGTGCTCGTGTTCGCGACGAATACTTAAATCCTCTCTATCGACTTCGTTTCTTCCGCTATAGCTTCGACGCTTGCGTCGCGTCGAGTTTCACGTCACTTTCACATACAAGTCGCCATTCGACTGTGTCTACTTTACTCTCTAAATTCCGAAAGAACGTTAATCCTTGAAAAGTGGATGGTTTTACCCCCCCCCCCCCCCCCCCCTCCTGGTAAGATGGATCTTAGGTTCAAGCGAAACCTTAGCGAAATTTCGTTCCTTACGTAACGTCGAGTCAGAAATTTGATGTTTCGAAGAAGACAAGGCGTTTGATTTCGAACGAATGTTCACGACTGAAGTAATTGGTACGCGACTAGGCCCGAATGAACTCGATACGAATGAACTCGCGCGAGGATTAAAAATATCGGAGAGCAAAAGACAATATCGGTGATCGGACGTTTTGTTGCTCGCACGAGCGAGCAAAGTTCGTTTCCAAGCTGGATTTCCTACCGAAAACGTTCGATTCATTGAGAACTGACGGGGGAGCCATAATTCCCGTCTCGGTTTGACGTTAATGCTTCCCCTACTTCGTAACCGGCAGATAGGCGAGGGGGTTAAGCTCGCTGCGACATATTTATGGAGAGGACGAGATGTTATCGGGCACGAGGACCCTGGGTTTGTCCGATCGCGCTGCGAAATCCGCCCTTCCTACAATCTACTTCGCAATTATCGCGCACGACGTTAATATTTGGCCCACACCCATCGCCTCCGCTCTACCTTCGATTTCGTGAAAGCCACGCGAGTTCCATTCCCCTTGCAGACGTACGGGCGCATCGGGAATTACTGCTACGCGATCCTTCTTATCCATCTTGTCTCTTAATCGTACAAATGACGATTTTCTTTAAATAAGAAGAACGAAATAAAGGAGAAGATATGCGGTATGGGAAGAGAAAGAATACGGATGCAATGACGTTAACGTTATGGTTGCACTATGAAGCAAACATTCAATCTAGGAGTCAGAGTGCTGATAAAATTAATGATCCTTTCTCTAAATCTTCTTCTTTCTCTAAAAGGAGAAAATTCAGAAATGAACTTTTCATTGGAAATAATATCGAAACTTGTAGGTTGACAAATAGTATTTAATTGCGAAAATAAGTATAAATTTTCGGCTACTAAGAACTTTTTCAATGTACTGGCGTCTCTCGTTCGTTTAGGATTAAAATGCTGAACAGTGTTTCCTATGTTTTTAAAAGTTGCTCTTTCATCAATGTCTCTGACATTACAATATTTCCTTCTTAAAGACAATTTAAAGCACACGAGTACGACAGACCTATCGTCCAGTAAAAGAAAAGCAGATTCACGGTAATCTTTTTTCACGAAGCATGAAGTACCGTTAACTTACTTGTATCGTACTCGAGGAAGTCCTAACGCGTATCCTAATTCTACCAAACTTCGTACCAGTAACCATAACCAAATATAATTCTGACTTTTTACTGTTGCAGGTCTAGATCGTGAGTTTGGCCGACGGTGCGGGTTTGGTAACAACGGTGGCTACGACGACGAGGAAGACGACAGCGACGACGACGACGACGACGATGTCGGTGGGGTGTAGCAGGTCGAGGTGCGTGTAAATTAAAGGCGTCATAGATTTTCGCGGTAGCCCGCAGGATCAGGGCCTTAGATTTGCGTCCGGCAGATTACCCCGGGGGTGAAATGGGACAATGGGCGTTAGTCTGGGCCGACGGCGTATAAATAAGGATCCCCAGGAAGCTTCTGGGGGTAAGGGGACAGCAGGCAGAGGAGATCCTCGCTCGGTAGCGACGTGGTAGCCGAGTAGAAAGCCCGGCTAGTGCTGAGACCGGTCGGCCGTCCATCTTGGCCGTCGCCGTGGCGGTCCTTATCTGCACTCACAGCTCCGCTGCTAGACGTCCGGTGATCTAGGGCACTTCTCTAGCTCTCTCTCTGCTTCTCTAGTTCGTGCAAGACACCGTGTACCCGTACATACACGCACATATACACTTACATTCTCCGCACCTGTCCCTCCCCCTGTATCTGCTCCCTTCGTCCATCTTATCACGTATTCTCCCTCTCTCTCTCTCTCTCTCTCTCTCTCTCTCTCTCGTCTTCTCTAAGAAGAGTAGAATTACTCTGCAGCGTCACTTCGCATTCACTAGCTCCCGAGTCTTTGTACTTACTTTTTCTTCCTCGTAGGTATGCGGAAAGTTTACGTCGATGCTCAAGCGACTACAGACGACTTTTCGTCCAGAATTTTAATCGGAACGCGTCAGTTTGAAATAATACGATACCACTAAACGGAGCGCTGTAATCCATCGATTAGATTCTCCCTTTTACGCGTATGTCGAGTACAGTGAAATTTTTAACACGAATCTTCTTTGGAATATCTTTTACACTTGTCGTTTGGATATCACGTGTTTCGGCTTAAACGAGCCAAGTGTGAGGGTTTTACGAGTAAATCAACCTGAGAAATAAATTCATAGAGTTTGATAGAACGTAACTTAAAAAACGCAAAGTATCTGCACGAATCAGAAGTGATGCAGTGTTCGTCGTTCTCGGCGAGGGTTAATGCCACGTACTATAACAATAAAACCCACATACGGTAAAGGTGTAAATTGTAAGAGTAACGAGTACAATGCTTTAAGGTCGAACAGTCGGATACACGATGGTTTGCGGTAGCCTCCTAATACGCGACGAGACGACAAACTTCCTTTCGAGCGGAGAGTGTAACCAAGTCCCGTCACACGGCTGTTTGTGCATATCGAATGAACGACACTTTCCAGGATCTCGGTTGGTTCTCGTGAAATCTTAATCGCGGTGGCACGTACTTATCGCGCGTCGCCGACACGTAGACACGTTCTATACCGTTTGTCGTGTCTGGGTGCTCTGTAGTATCCGTTCGAAGAGGAGCAGAGCATTAAATATTGGAAGTATCCTGTTGGAATTATACAAGAGAAGGTTCGCGCGTGGACCGTCTAAAGCCAGGCCGTGTGCACCGCTAGAACGAAGCTAAAGAGATAGAAGCCGAGGGTGGTGGCGGTGGTAGGTGGGTTAGAACGAGTACAGGGGAAACCAGAAGGGGGAGAGGGATCTTAGGAAAGACGGCACAAGATACCTTGGAGGTTACCCGGAGTTGGATAGGGAAGAAGCCTGCGATGGAAGCTGCCGCGGTGTTCGCTAGATGGGCGATACGGCTCGGGTCTGTACGGAGCCTTGCCCTACGAATACACCAGACAATTGAACTTCTCCCGTTTATTGCTTCTAATTAAACGACCGAGATATTTCTGCTACGTTTCATTAGCGTACAACCGAACTTCAGTCGGACGGTTCGGGTAATACATTTGCCGCAGTCGTGTTTTGTTGCTCTATGGCTGAGAAAATCTCATACTTGCCCTCGTACTTTTGCCTTTTCTTACCGCGCGATTTTTCTTCGTCGTCTTTTAACCACACGACGACATCGAAAACGATAAGGACTAGGCAAATACAATTACGAGTCAAAGATCGGACGATTATATGGCAAGCGTCGATGTTGGTCTCCCAATTTGAAAACGCTCGTCTCGTCTTAAACGAACCTTGTCCACGGACGCGCGAGTGATTAATTATTGTAGCACCTCGGTGTTACGATCTCTGCACTAGTACCTTAATGGAAATAACTAAGTATTGTTTGGGCGCATGCCTTCCGTACGGAAATGATCCATCATGGTCCGGATAATTAGCACAACCGTGGTTGCGCGTGTAATCATCACTCGGAATAGCAACGACGACCAGCTATCCCTTTCCCTCTAGTCTTCTCACGCTTGTTCCTTGTACTCGTTCTTTCTACTTTTTATTTCGTTACATCTATCTGCTTGTATCGAAATTTCACCGACGCCCTTCATTTTATTCAATTTTATTTAATTTAGTCGAATGGTTGCTTGTGTTCCTTGCTGAAAATTTTGGCAAACACCTACCGAGGCAACTACGTATCCTACTTTAAATGTCACGATTAACTGATACTTTTTCAAATATGAATGTATCGTAATCCTACGTTGTAAATGATAGTCGGACGACTTACGAAATTTAGTTTTAAGACATTTTCCGTAGGAAGGCGAGAGCACGACGCGAGGTCGAGTCGCAACACGAAAAGTAGGTAATTTAGGACGGAAATCCGTTGGGTTGAAATCAACGAGCATCTTTATCGATGGCGGAGGTCGGTCGTGGAACGGTTGGAAACTTTGGAAAAATCAATCCCAGCCAAGGTTCACGTAACGTCGGTGTCGGTGCAATTCATTTGCATGGGAATTGCACGCGACGGAGACGGCTGCAGCCTGGTATCGATTTTAAGTGGACCGGCTGTCCCGTCAGCTTGCTGTCTCGTCTTCCCTTGGACAGAAGCAACTCGAAGTCGCGCAAGCGCTCCTATGAAAACTTCTCTCTTATAGCGAATCTGTGGAACGTCCGAAGTCCGAAGCGAAAGATACCTAAGAAGAACGAACAAACGCGGTTTGCTTGCGAAACCCGTAACGAAACGATTGATTAACGTTGAAATACTCCGATATATCGTGAAAGTCAAGGTATGGCCCGTGAATCTGTCAAAACGAATTAACTCTTTATTCGGATAATAATTTCTTTATCTAGAGATTCCCTATATTTCTGCGTTACGAATAATCTTACTTTCGTACAAATTTACCTTTTTAAGGACTGATAATCTAATTGAGGTTGATTCATCCGCAATATTTTTAATTTTATTGTTTAGTATATTTAGAAGTATTGAGATTAGTTAAAATTACTGAAATTATTATTCAGAAATGTTGAAATTGAAATTCAGCGAGGCTGCTAGTCTCAGACACGTTTTAAACAATTTTAAACAAGCAACAGCGGTCAATAGAGTTTTGAGCGTAAAGGCATCACGAGAATTGATCGTATTAGCTTCTCAGAGACTTAAATAATGAAATTACCATATCTTGGAGATTGAGAATCCGAGTGACAAGTTTACGCATCCTTCTCGGTTAACAGATTAAGCGAGAACCCTATTATCTTGCGACTCTGCATAGCAGGCGATGTGCTGCGTCACGTCTTGTCTTTCGCGATCGTATAGATAGCATTAAAAAGCAAGCACGCGTTTCGCGATGCACGAGTTGCAAACTGTATACGAGTTTGAAAGTACTTACCTTTGAGGCAAAAGTCAGCAGCGCTAGGTAGGGGATCGGCGGTAACACGGGGTTGGCAAGATAGGTTAGACGCGAGTCGGATATCCCCCGTGGCCAGTACGTAAGGACAATAAGCCAAAAAGTTGGTAAGGCAAGCATGGCGGAGCCGTTAGCCGTTATGAAGCTCAAGGGTGAAGTCAAGATTGTAATTAGCTGGCGCTAAGTTTCGAGGTTTCCCTTGTATTTGCATGCGATCTCAGTCCGGCTGACTGCCTACGACTACCTACGACTACCTATCTGTCTACTTGCCTTCGATCGTTTCTCAGCTACCCCTTTCTTCCACCTGTGCGCTGACCTCTGCCACGGATGCCACGTGATTTCCTTCGAGCAACGTGTTCATGTTTTTGACCAGTAAAATTAAAGTCGCTGATAAGGAAACATCGTCATAATTTTTATCGTTCGTTACTACCTATTTTTTGTACTTTAATCGACTGATATTAACTGACATTTTTAAAATAGTTGGAGAAATTGACGTGGAATTCTTCGGATGTCAAAAAAGGAAATCTCCAAAATCACGTACATCCTCAGAAGGGGATAAAGCGAGGAAAAATCGGAGGCCACGGGACAGGGATTACCTTGCTATGCGATCTTTACGCGGGCCTCGCTCGTGCAATAGGGTGTAGAAATCGTGTGCGATCATCGGAAGCCACGTCACAAAACTAGTGGCTAGCAACAAGCAGTCAACGCGTTCCGCTTCGGCCATTCTACAACCACGCGTTCGAAAATTCTGAAACGCTAATTCGAGTCGTACTCGAATAACGCGCAAGACTTCGTTGCATGAGAAAACACGCAGGTATACGCGCGCACGCGACACGATTTCGCGATAGAAGGTACGAACAAGGAGAAGCTCCTCGAAACACGTACGGCAATTACAACGACCATTCTGGAAAATAGAGGGTTTCCATCCCACGATTGTTATCTACACGTGTTGTTTATCGATTGTTTCGTTGTCTGCAGGGAACCGGCAACGTACGCGTTGTCGGGGCCGAAAGCACGGCTGCTGGTAATTGCCGGCTGCTAGGAGAAATCTAACGTAAATAGCGATACGTTTTGCCGTTGATCCCGAAGAAGTACATCTCGAACGAGAAACCTAGAATGCTGGAGACGATCGGGGAAGGGACGTTCCAGCAGAATCTTGCTATGTATGGTTGAAACTTTTCGAGAGATGAAACGAGACTGATATCGGTCTCGTCGAAATTTTCACATCCAATTTTCCTTGCATGATCTCGCGATGAACGACTGGAATCGCGAGTATCCTTCGAGGATGCAGGAGTATCGACGTATCCGCGAATTCCTCGGAGAAATCTTGGAACCGGTTGCGTATCGGTCATATCGCACTCTCGATAAATTTGTTTCGCATCCTGCCATAACACGTACAGTAACAGGCGGATCTATGCTGTGCCATTCATCGTAGACAACGGGTAAAAAATTGGCAAAATACGGGGTGTCTCAGAAATACGTTCGCAAGTATGAAACAGCTTCGGAAACACAATAAACGATTCTGAGACATTGTTGGGAAATTGTCAAGACGTTTAAAAATTATCATCTCGTTTGAAACGTCGGATTGAAAACTTTATCAATCTGATCTAACAAAGTTTGATCTTTTTCTCTCTCGTCTCAGCAGTTTTGATTTTTGTCTAGCCTGTTACTCATCCTTACCACGCATCTTCTATGATATTTGCGTTAAACAAACGATTATCCATAATGTATGCGCGTAATATTTTTGATTTAAGGGTAACCTACCACCTATGTCGGTAAAATTGTTCAGTTTCCTTTTGGAACGAAGAACTCATCCTTAAAGGAGAGTGAAACGCGCCACTAAAGTTTGCCACCTACGTATTTCTGAAACACCCCGTGAACGTAGACGCATGCAAGTTGATGTACCACGAGGGTAGATGATGAAAGAGACAGGAACCCCTTGGACGTCGATTTCGCGGTAAACGTACGAAACCGTGGTGGATAGAAGAGCAACGCGAGAAAAAAGAACGAAGAAGAACGGAAACAGAGGATGAGGTGTGAAAAGAAATTTGATAGAGGGGTCGACCGATTGGTAATTGGCCGGAAAGATAACGAAAACGGTGGTATTCGCGTTAACGGTGGAAAACGGGAGAGAGAGAGAGAGAGAGAGAAAGAGAGAGGATTATCGCGGGGCTGGCGTTTCGATGGAAAGTGGCGGCAGACGAGGATAGAGAGGGATCGCGTGTTGCCGAGAACGCGAGGATGCGGTGTACGATGAACGGGGCGAGCTCGTATTGGTATCGTTGGTACGCGCGCAGTACGGTACACTCCGTTAACGCGCTGCCATTTTCGATAAGAGACGTTGCAAGGACGACGATGATCGCGCGCGACGCGTAGGCAAGCTGCTCGTAAAGTGTTTAGCCAAAGGGAAGGCAGGTGGAGAGGAGGACTCGTCGGAATGGAGTAGATGAGTTAAACTACACGAGGTCTGACGGTAGTAATTGAGTGCCGCTCTGTCTAGTTAGCACCTCGTGCCACCGGCTGACTGCCGTCACTTTATCGGCTAAACGACAGCGATGCGTGACAAATCCATCTTGCCTTAACCGCGGCGACGCCTAGACGGGCTACGTTGATTATCGGCGTACCTCGTTCCGCTCGTTTCGGCCTTCCGTTCGTCATAAAAGAGACACGAACGATCGACGCGATCGAAACTAACGTCGACGCAGAGCCTTCACCGGAACCTTCGTTCACGGCCGTGGCATCGATCTTTTTCCGTTGCATGCGCGCGACCGGACGCCCGTTAATTACTCTCGGCCGTAAATCAGCCGAATCGTGTTCCCTCGGGTAAAAAAAGCGCGTGAAGAAGCTGTCGCGGAAAGAGCAACGGGGAAGGAAGCGAGCAGAGGTGGCGAGCGCAACGATGCGTCGCGAGAAAAGAGAACGTCGACGTCTAGCTCGCGTTTATCTGTCCAGCGGCTTGTCGGAGCAATCCTTGCTTCTTGCGATTAAGTACCATCGAAGATTTACGTGCCACGCTAGAAGAAGATTCGAACTTGCTTCACGGTGTATCTTTTTTCTCGTTCTTCCTCGGTTCGTTCGCGCGCCGAATCGGACTTTGATCCGAGAGTAGGTTGAAAATGAGCTGGAAGGGTCTCGCGTCTGTAAGTTAACACCGGATGCGACCGAGGCGGCCAAACGGACGGTAGTCGGCCAAGATTCGGCAAGTTTGGCTTTCGAGTGAATAATTAAATTACGCGAGCGAGAGATCTCACGATGGGAGGAGGAACGGGGCAGCTGTGGCAGAAAGAAACACAAGAGGGAAACGAAGCGATGGAAGGGGAAAATAGGGACGAGGAGAAGCAGAAGAAAGAGGCAGATAGAAAAAGGACGAGAGATAGGAGGGGAGCGTGGGCGAGAACGAAAGAAGGACGCTGGGGTGGAAGATAGAAGGAAACTGAAAGGTGGATGGGAAGAGAAGGCTCAAAGTTGAAATTTCACGCGCCATTGTTCGATTCCGGCAAAGGAATAGGAGTTAGAAGCATTTAGGGAGCGGCAAGCAAGCGCAGGGAGGTGAATTACGGTCGAAGATACGCCGAGACACGGCGAAGAAGCGGAGGGATGCCGTGGAAGAACGGCCGAGGGTGAAGGAGGCCAGGGACAAGCCGAGGGGCTGCTACCGGCACTGAGACTTTAATTCCGAGCTACATCGGCCGGCTAACGGAGCAACGATTCTTCGCCGTAAACGGCTCTTCGATTTCGACTCTGCGTGGCGAAGCGAGATTAATCGTCGGTTGCCTGCTTCGTCGTTGTCTCTTCGCGTTACTTACGTGGTTCGTTCTCCTTTTCTTCTCGAACCTCGACGCGGCGGTTCCGCACGCGTCGTGTACGTTGCGCGTACTTGAATCGAGGAAGATCGCGGGAACAATCGCGAGGAAGATCGCGAAGACAATATCGCGATCGAATAGAACTATAAGGAAGCTGTACGACGCTGTAAGGCAAAGTAACCGAAGAAACCGAGGCGAAATGGGTCGAGACGAAAGGATTTAAATGTCGCCCGCGACGTTGACGAAGAAAACGGCGGAGGGGTGCACGGGGGAGAGAGATGGCGAGAGACAGAGATTAGGAGAAAGGAAGAGAGTAAAAGTCCGGTGAAATGAGCACGCGAGGAAGAAGAAGAAAGAGAACGACAAGAAGAGTCGGCGTCGAGGGAGGAGAGGAGGAGCCCGCATTCTCGGAGATTATCGTGCTCGCCATCAGCGTATCACAGCGTCACAGGACAAGATTTATATGTAGAGTTTATTGTCGCTGAGTCCGCCCTACTGCGTTTTATGGATGTTTTTCGAAGGAGCGCTGCCGTCCGTGTGATCTATCGCAGCGCCCTCACCCTTCCACCTCGCTCCTACTCTTCTGTCTCCTTTTCTCTGTTTGGCTCTCTCTCTCTTTCTCTCTCTTTCTCTTACATACCCACCCTCTCCCCTCTTTACACCCCCCGTTCGCTCTTTCTTGCCTTTTCTGTCTCTACCGCTCTAACTCTTCTTCCAGATCTCTCAGCGCTCTGTACTTTGCTCCGATTCGGCAGACGGGGGTGGCGGACCGAAGGGAGTCGGAGGGATCCCTAATGAACGCCACGACGAAGTCTCTCTTTTCTTCTGTATACCGTTCTCGCTTTTCCCTACCAATCTTTCTTCTCCGACTCGTTCCCGTAGCCAACGGCGTGTCGCTCGTTCCACGCATTAACGCGAGATTTATACCGTGGACTCCTTGGACGATATCGCATTTACATTTTTGTCGCATCGCTATAAACCACCTACGTACCCACCGACCTACCGGCGTACATTCCACCAACCCCTATCGCCCTTTATCGCGACTCGCGTTTTAATCGTCGAACGATTCATTCCTCGTTGTATAATTTCCCTTTCCGTGACGGAAATCGTCGGGCGCACGACTCCTTTCGCTTCGAAACTCTTTTATTTTTTCGTTGAGGAGCTCGAAAGCAACGAAGCCGAAAAAAGTCGATCGAACGTATCGCGTCGTGTCGACGCGTCGCAATTGCTATTGTTTTCGATTCCACGCGCATAAACGTGGTATAAACGGAGAGAAGGGAGACTAGAGGGAGAAAGTGGGAGAGATACATGGCGGCAGTATGTTACACGTGTTACCGGCCGGCACGTACGGGTTACGTCCGGCAGTCAATCGCTCTAATACTCGCACTTGGCGCGCCACGTTGCGTACTGGTGACTGTGCGCGTTGCTGTTGGCTCACCCTGTCTCTTGTTCCTTTGTCGTCACCGATTTTTCTTCTTTCAACCGCTGATTATTTACGAAAATACGTGCTTCTAGACTTCAAACTGTTACACGCGTGTTCTGACGAACCTCGGACAAATATAACAAAGCATACAAATACAGAATTTTTCGAGTCATTTACGCTTCGACATCGTACAATCTGATCGATCGCTGATAGGAGCGAACATTTCACATACGATCGAAGATTTCTTGGACATACGAGACATTATCTCCCTGAGAGACGAATTTATTAATTTTCGATGTATCTCATAATTTTCTTTAGCATCCAACCAAGAGCGTTATATCTGTTCGAACATTTTCTTATTTGACAGAAATTCGTCATAAAAATGCCACGAATTTTTCGAACATCCTTACATACAGATTCTTATGAGACGTTTCACGCATCGTCCTATTATCAACGACTCTGCTTGTAATCTGGTACGATAGGTTTCGGTTTAGGTTTAGTACATAATCGCGTACTCATTTTTACATCGACGGACGACTACTGCGCAAGACGTAACCCGAGATACAGGTTGACCGACAGAGTCTGCTACGCCGTAGTATCGCAATCGCTTTACCGAGGCGTACATCACGGACGTCCAGGGCGCTCTGCCCTGAGTTATGCTCGACAATTATACGTATCTACCTGCGCGGTGGGCGTTATTATCATATTATACCGCGTTACCCCTCGTCCACGAACGTCTGCGAGACACGCATGCACATGAATTCAACTCCAGCTGACATTGCAGAGCATCGAGGTCGAAGGTTCGCGGTCCGCAACGCGACGATAAACGGTCTTGACGCTCCTCCTTTGTCCCTCCTCTTCTTGCCCTCTGCAAGCAGGCACTACTCGAGGAAATCCGAATTGTGGCGTTATCAGGCTTTACTTCTGACCTACAGCGTCTAATTATTTCTAGTACAGCGAAAATTAGTCCCTGCGCGATGAAAGTTGCCTCGAGGCATCTCTCTAGACAAAGTCTCGCGCTGGCTGAATTAGGTATCGTGTCACCTAGTCGCGATCAGCAGCTTTGAAGCGACGAAATATCGTTTCGACGATTGTTCGTTGTAGCGATAGAAGAGAAGGAAGTATCGTACGAAGGAAGAAAACGGTTAAAAGATCGACCAACTGCCAGAAACGTAACTGTCCATGCAGAGGTGTCCATTTTCCTTGTGAATTCATTGCAATTTGTTTGTACAATTAACACGCGTGTACAGGAACTGCGAGCTTGAGTCGACCTATCGATGAAATAGTCGCGGTAAATCACATTGCACTGCGTGAAAGTTGCCGATTGCGATATGGTATCGCGATACAGAATCTCGCGTGAGACCTCGTCTGGAGGTAAGCCTCGTTGTACAGTGCGTAGCGTAAAAGACAGATGAAAGACCATTGACGAAAGGAGAAGGCTGCGAAGCTGTTATCGGCGTGACGCATCGATCGAAAGGTCTCGAAGAAACTGAGTGAAACGGAAGTTGGAAGGCAGAGGTAGCTTGCGACTCGACGGGCATCGATCGGCGTATGTCCCCCTCGGCGGGTGACCGGGCCTCGAGCCAAAGCTCGTGCGCTCTGTGGGACGGCTGTGAAAAATCCCTGAATTATGATAATGGTGCCGACATAATGCGATCCAATGAGGCAATCAAGGGGTGGCAGTGGCGTCGGCGGCGGTGGCGGCGGTGGTGTTGCAACGGACGTTGGTTGACGATATCGATGGTCGATGCCGACGTCTATGTCTACGTCTATGTCTATGTCTATGTCTATGCCTATGTCTATGTCTATGTCTATGTCTATGTCTATGTCGATGTCGATGTCGATGCGATGTCGATGTAGATTGGTGTTGGTGTTGGTGTTGGTATCGGTGTCGGTAGCAGTGTCGATGCCGATGCTAGTGTCGATGCCGATACCGACGTTGCGGGGTGACGCGAGTTACGCATCCCGGAATCGTATTAACGTTGCTGGCCACCGAGCCGAGCCGATCCGAACGAGCTCGGCGATCTATGTGTCGGGAACGATACAATACGTGTAGCAGGTATAATTGCCGTCGGTGGGTAGCAGTTGCTCTAGGA
Source organism: Bombus terrestris (assembly GCF_910591885.1). Taxonomy (NCBI): domain Eukaryota; kingdom Metazoa; phylum Arthropoda; class Insecta; order Hymenoptera; family Apidae; genus Bombus; species Bombus terrestris. Next base: position 11,952,388 of record NC_063281.1, on the reverse strand, counting down.
GGAGCCGTTCCCATCAATCAGCACCGCTAAACAGTCAAGCGCGAATCACACGCGATCCTACTGTTCGATACTCTAATTGCTCGAACGCGATTTTATATACGTTTTCCAGCCATCTCTGCGCGCCCGCTCATCGACTGAACGTTCTCGTTCTGTACGCAGTTGAAAAAATCCGATATCAGTTTCGACATATATACGTACACACGTGACTGCATCTTTTTTTCGAAAAACGAGGGACAACACGCTGGTAAACCAATGTGATAATATTGGGAAAAGAGGAGCCGCGAAAGAAGCCCGCGACTTATTCGAACGTACCACTCGATAGAGATATGCGCATGCACGCACACGGGCGCGTAGAACGCGCGCGACGCGTACAACACCTACGGTGACGCTCGTTGATGGAACGGGACGCCATGCGGTAGTTATGGGACCACGAGGATGTTAATGACCATAAACAAGCAATCACGGTAATCCGCCATGAGTCACTCGGACTGTCCGGCTGACTACGTTGAGATACGACGTGCCATATGCCCGGCGAAACGGGCTGCAGTTGAATATGCACTACAGCCGTCGGATGTACCATGCCAAATCTCTGATATTTCCGTATAAACCGACCAACGTGGAAATAACGAACTTTTCCGCGCGTTCGTTCGTCTTCCCTTCGTCCCCTTGCGATTCGATCGAACGACCGAAACGAAGAAAACTGTCTTTCTTACGAAAATATAGAAAAGTGTAGTTGCTTTCTCGTTCATTCTCGTTTCCTTTGCTTCTGATTTTCGTTTGTTTCGTCGTTCGTCGATCGTAGATCACCGTCCGGTCTCCTTGCGTTTAAGAGGAGAAAGGCAAAAATGGCAACAACCAAAGTCAAGACTGTCGAGTTAGTCACGAGTGATCGAGCGTATGTGCAGTTATACGGACGAAGAGGGGATAAGCGAGTGAGCAAGTAAGCAAGCAGACAGGCAGGCAGGCAGGCAGGCAGGCAGGCAAGCAAGCTAGCGAGGAAGACCGCGAAAAGTTGGCGATGACGGCGGATGTTATTGGCAGCGAGGCCATTCGTCGCGATGATGGATGCTTGACAGGCGCTCGCTCGCTCGCCAGGCAGTTATAATAAGTAATGGGCTCACTTCCGCTGCCGTCGCTGCCTGAATGCCCGACTGCCTTGCCCGGTTATGCCTCCGATGCCCTGTGAAACCTTCGTGCCTTCGTGCCTTCGTGCTATCGCGTCGTCTCATTCTCTTCCACCTCTTGCTCTTTCTTCGCGATCGTTTCCCATCCTCTTCTGCGAACGGCCACGCTCCTTTTTCCTCTTTCTTCGTTTCGTGCCGCCCTTCCGTCCGTCCGTCCGTCCGTCCAGCGTGTTCTCTCTTTCGCCTTTTCATTCCCTGGGGCTGTGAGTGAGGAGTCCCGGCCACTCGTCTTCCTACTCTTTCCATCCGACCTCCGCCTCCTCCTCGTAATAACTACAAATCTGTCACGCATTAATTCTCCGTCCGGCATAAATTCGAGCACGGTACAAGCGGAGAAGGAAAAAGTTATCGCGCGGGGGAGGAGGGCTGGGACGGGAAACCCGACTCACCCCGTTTCGTCTTCACCCCGTGCTCTTACTTTCTCTCGCGCGTCAGGAATTCGAGTAGCTACCCTTTCGCCATCGAGCAAGATGAAAGGGACAGAGGAATCGAGAGCAGATAGGAAACGGAGAAATTGTATGAAACTTGAAAGAAACGCGACTTCACGGTCGCAACTAAAGGAAATACGGTCAAAATCTTGAAATCTCTTTACTCTCCTGATGAATCTTAGCCTTCTATCAATTATTTTTAATCGAATCGTGCTTTTCATTGTAACAAAGTTTCTGTAGTATCTGTAGTACTTGTAGAATATCGTTGGAGTAATATTGTTATTATTATTAAATATTATTATTATTATTATTTATTGACGGACATTAGCCCTATAATACAACGGAGAAACAAATACGTTGCGTTATAAATAATTAGACGATATACGTATATCGCGAAGACCGAGCGTTTAAAGTCGTGAAAGGATACAGAAGAGAGTTGAGCTCGATCAGATAATGCGTTAGCATGTGTACATAGCCTGGTAATATCGGGTCGCTGTTTCTGATATCGGTCGCAAGGAAATTAACCCGGAAAACAATGGCATTACGCAAAGGCAGCGAGACACGCGTTAAAATTTATAAGCTGGACAAGCCGAGGGCAATCAACGAAATTACGTAAAACCTTAAACAAGAAAAGAATGTCGGCAATTTTCCTCCTGTTTTCCTCCTGTTCGATCTACGAAGTACGGAATCGTAATTATGGTCGCGGCTATGCATAGGACCACCGAGGGAGCGAGAGTCGAAACGTAAAAATTTTCCACGATGATATTTTTAAAGATCGAAAGTCACCTCCTCGGTTCAAACGAGGTTAAGAAGCAGAAAATTCCAGCAGGAGTTAAGGTACACGTTTGAATTTGAATTGTTCCTCGACTATTTCTCCACTTTCAGATTTTTCACCTTCTTTCTCCGAAAGAAGAAACGCACGGATGCGTCGGAAGAAATCCACGAACGTGAGATGGAATCATCCTCCTAATGGGAGCGTTACAAATAGCGGTATGGTTAGGTTAAGCAACGAAACCGCTGGCGCCGATGAAAAGGGTAACGAGAGAAAGTGAGAGAGAGAGAGAGAGAGAGAGGGAGGAGGAGGAGGAGAGGGTGGAAGGAATAGGGAAGACGATAGTGTTTGCAAACAGTGGAAGCGAAGCGATAGAAGCGAATGAGACGAAGAGGGTTACATCAACGGCCGTGACAAATAACTCTCCTTCAACGGGGGTCTGCGTCATTTAATTTTCCTTAGCCCCAGCGTCGAAATCGATGATCTCCTCTCTCGACTATCTCACCGAAGACGAATGAGATGACTTAGACGGCGTTTCACCACCTTCCCGGAAGGATGCAGGGTACCCTGGCAAATCGATCGATCGGATACCAATTATTCGTGGAAAATTAACCTTCTGCGCTGGATGCGATCCATCGTTGGCGAGTTAAGGTTCGCGGCTATAGAAAGGAGCAGCGCGCGATACGAAATGACGCGTGTCATCGTACCAGACGCCGTCTTCGTTTCGTCGATCGAAGGATCGTCGAGAGCAAAGTCGAAAATAACGATAGACGTGAAAGTTGGAAAAGCGCTAAACCGGGAAAGAAAAGTCCAATTTGGGGACGATTGTGAATGAATACGCAGGACTATCGGTACCGTTCGGACGATTCTCTCGACATTTACAGCCTTCAATTCGCCCTTCCGAGAAGGCGGCGATGGTGGGCGAGCCAGGAATGTTAATTAAAGCCGTTCGCTCCACGATCTCGCGCTTCGACTAATTAGTCGCGCACAATGCCATCGTGAACGGCGATAGAAGAGAGGCCGTGTAAACGAGCAGGAGCGAGATACGGCCGAGGGAAGGTCGTAGCCGGTCACGGAAAGGCGCGGTAAGTGGCGGAGGGCGGCGTCGAAAGGTGGGAGGATGAGAGCGGAGAAACGGGCAACGTGCAACGGGCAACGGGCAACGGGCAACGGGGTAACGGGCAACAGGGAAGAGAGAAAGAAAGGGGATGACGTTGGTGGTGGCGTGGCCGTGGCGATGGTACGGAGGCGCGGATGAAGGGGGATGCGAGGCTGAAGGTAACGAGGCAGGGTGGAGGGAACTGTGTCGGTGGCAGCCGGAGATCACTTCACTCGGAAGCGATGTCCAGGATCTCTCGTTCAAAGAAGCCCGGCGAATGTCAAACCAGTCCCGCTCTCGCATTCACCGTCGTTCCGTTCCGAAAGAAGAATGCCAATTTGCCGAAAGCCCTCTTCGCGGTGGCGAACGTCGTGCGTCGGAATGGAAATTCTGAAGCGAGCGGCTGGAATTCCGGCGAGGGACGGTACTCCGCAAACGATCGATGCTTCCGACATGTTCGACGAAGCTTTCCGACTCGTTCGTTAAGAAGGACCGGTCCCAATCAGTCCTTCCTTTTTCTCCTACCCCTGTCTCTACTATTCTAGCTCACGTCAAGGGAAATTTCATCGTCATCGCGGTATCGACGCGTTCCGCTCTAGATATCCGCTTCGAATCCCTCTTTCTCTTTCCCACTTTCTCTCTGTCGCAGTTTACAACGTCCCAGAGGTTTGGTCCGCGGATTACGAGCCCGCACCACCGACGAGCAGAGACCGCAAAGGACGTCCGACGCCGGAGTTAAGACGATCGTAACCGACAGCGAGGATCCCCTCTTTCCCCACCGACAGACTTTCCCTCGAAATCCGGCGGAAACGATGCTCGTAGGAAAATTCGTATATCGGGGCGACACGAGGCCAGGCGACGCGACGGAACGCGACGGGACTCGCGGATACTACGCGGGCGAGGGGATAATACGGTTAAAGAGGAAGAAGGAAAGAGGAAGAAGCATTCGTAGCGGGGGACCTCATCCAAAGTTACGAATCGCAATTCTTCCATGGCCGTGGTTCCGATTCTGTAAAGTTATGTTATGGCGCAAAGTAAGCGGGATTTATCAAGAAAGTTGGTATAACTTCGCTACGACTATTGATGCAATGAAACGATTGGCTCCGCCTCATTTACCACCCTCGACCCAACCGCTCTCCTCTTCCCCGCGAATTCTCTCCGGCTCGGGCAAAGGTAATCCTTGTTGTCGTTACCCCTTTACCTTGGAGATTCGAACCACTTCGTACTTTCGTCGATTCGTATTCTATTCGACGAAGAGCCAAGCATGTCTAAACGTTCTAATTCCGAACGATCGCCAGTCAGGCTCGTATTAATTGCTATTACACTTATTTCATCTACGGAGGAAAGGTATTTCTTCTACTCGTAGCGCACAAGAGGCCTATTTCACATTTTTCTGAAATTGTAGAAATATAGTCACGATAGTTGTATCTCAGTGAACAATACTAATAAAAATTCAAAATCTTTCAAGTAATACAGACGATATATTCATAAATAGGTAATTGCTTTAGAGATATTTTCACGAGTCACTGTATTACTTTTCTGCTAATTCGAAGAAATTCTCTGCAGTTATGAAACCTGAAGGAAAGAGAGAGAGAGAGAGAGGCGAGATGCGAATACAGCTTGGTGTGCTTATCAAAGGCAAAGCGGATACGGAGGAGAAATCGGGCAGAGGAGGGCAGGAGAGAAATCGTAGGTTTATCTGAAAATATTATGACCGTGTCGTCCCTGTTCTCGGTGCAAGGTGGCCGCCGGTTTTGATACGTCCCTAGCGTAGCGTAGACTCGTGTACGGTCGTATAGCCAAAGATATATGAACAGGATTGCAATCATGTCCGTGTTACCCGGGAGTGTCCTGTTGGGATAATATAAATATTGTACACTCGTCGTCGTCGACGTCGTAGTTCTCGGTGGTAGAGGCTAACCCGAGAGATAGATCGAGGGTCGAACGAAAACGTCGAACAGGTAGACAAAATGGTTATAAAGAGCAGAAGAAGAAGAAGAAGAAGAAGAAGAAGAAGAAGAAGAAAAAGAAGAGGTAAACAAAGAAAAAAACAGGATCTTGGACGTACGGGAAAGTACTAAGATATAGAAACAAAATGGATTCACCTGTGGGACGAGTGGCGATCCTACGTCTCTTGGACTATCAGCCGATATCCTTGGTCATTGGGCGCCATATTTACAAGGACAGCGTTCCCAAAGAGTTGGTCTTAAGAAAGGGAAAACTTTCGTCTGGCTTGAAGCTCGGTCGATCGGTGTCGCGACGAAACGAATCGAACGTGAAACCGAGATCGCCAACTAATCCTCGAGAGCAACAGCGAGGGTCAGAGAAGTAGAGGATGAAAAGTCGCGAGAAGGAGAGCGGATAGATGGGGAGAGAGGAAAGTATAGCGGTTGGTATCTGGTGTAGATGGTACGCGGCAGGGAACGGGAAAACCGTACTGGTCAGATAAGATTGCGAAACCAGTGTTCCGGTCCCTAGTGTCCTTTAGCTCCTGGCTTCGGTAAGGAAGATAGCGTTAGCCGACTCCGGAAACGGATTCGGACCCGGTAAACGGAGTTACGTAGCGGCCGTGCTCGTTTCTTCCGATTTTTAGTCAACGATCGCGATAGGTTCGTCTTAGATTTCAGCGTGTACGCTGTACGTCTGCTCGTACTTGCAGCGAAATGGGTCGCGTGCGTTGCGTAACTGTGTGTCCGCTGTGTGCGCACGCGTGTGTATGTTTGTGTATGTGTATGGGTCAAAAGAAATAAAAGAATCGACGCAGAAGGGGTAAGACGGAGCGAGCGCGAGTAAGCCAGCTAAGCAAGCTCCGTGATGTACTGGCAGGAAAAACTTTCCTAATACCGTCGTCCGTACGGGATTACGCCGGAGATTGAAACGTATATATGTATTTACGAACGTAACCATGCCTCCCGAGAGTACGACGAGCTCACTCGAATCCGTTTCCCTTCCCCTTTTTCCTCCTCTTCCTTTTTCCTTTCGCTCCTGTGTCTCACGCACTCAGCCGCTTACGCTTTACCCCTCTTCTTCTGTCTCGTTGTCTCGTTTCGGAGTGTCCTTCCGTTTTTAACCCTTTCGTTGTTTCTTCCCCTCTTTCGCTCCTCTATCTCCTTCCTCTTTCTATTTACAGGATGTTCCGCGAAAGTTTCCGCGAAACTTCGGCAGCATGTAGCGTTCGTCAAAACAGACAAAAAGGTCTTAATAAACGTGCGTCCAAACATGATTAACTTCGAAGTTGTAAGACGTTTTCAACTGTGAGCCTGTTTTAGGGATCTGCGACTCATCGAGTAAAATGAAGCAAACATCGTTTTAACGGATTGACGAACGTAATTTATCAAAACCGTTCAAACGTACTCGTTCTATTTTTCCAAAAATTATTGGAAAATCGACGTTTCGCTCTCGGACGAGGTATTCGAAACGGCGTTCCGCGACACTCGGAATTCCTGAGAGATGTCTTGCCGCGACTCGAAGCACTTCCTCCCTCGAAAGCAGCCCTCGGTCGAATCGTCGGTTTCGTGGCACCCTCCAAGTCGCTTACTTTACCCTTCTGCCTTCTCCTACCTACGTTCGTCGCTCGGGCCGCGTTACAAGGGGCCAGTATTTATGCACATTGTTGACTGGCACGTGGATTTATGTACGTCCGTTGTATTATGCGTTCTGTCGTCCACCGTGTAAAACCGGTATGCCTGGTACCGTCGTCTCGACTACGCACGCAACACGTATTTCGGATTAACGTCTCCGCGTTTACCCAGAGACGGCGAAAATTCGGTTGGTTTTCGGAAGGAGCTCGGGTTAGTCACGGTACACGTGCTGGTCTCGCGATTCGCGGATTCAACGTGCAAACGTTTAACGTTTAGCGTATGGTCCGGAGGGCTGGACATCCCGGTTAGATGCGCGGTCGAAACGTCGACGAGACGGTGCGGTTGTTTGCGAGTCCTCCTTAGAACATAGCACGGTACAAAGCTAACTGCCGACCGGTATTCTCCGGCTGACGTGACCCCCGGCAGCGCGAGCATTGTGCCGGTGTTTTCGACCACCGGCTCCGCCGCAAACATCGTCTTACCTCGTCCCACTCGACTCGTCCCACCGCGTGGAATCGACCTCGACCGCGTGGACGGGACAGCGAGGAAACCTTCTTGCTCGTTGCCTCGTTCCTTCGAGCCGAGGCAACCTAACCCCTTCGGGCTACCCTCCCAGCTAACCTTCCCGGCAACGTCCAACGTTTCTGTCACTTGCGAGCGTCCGTCTTGGGTTTTCCCAGCTCCGTCATCACCGGCCGCGCTCCTCGTGCAACACAAAGAGAAAAATGTCGCTACGGTTGCGTTGTTTCGCGTCGCCAAGATTTAATTTTAATTATATAGAATTGGATATATATTAGATTGTCCCAAAAGTTTCATTTTTTGTTTCATATTATTTTATTAAATTATGCACGATCGATTTCGTTCTATCAAGATGAAGACCACGACAGACTGGATTTCGTGTTTGTATAAAGATGCTTTGTTGTAAAGGACTTCATTGTAAATGCTTCGTCCATTTTGATAGTCTTAAAATACACTGGCTCGCGAAAGTATTTCTCGTGTTTAAAGTCCGTTAGTAAGAATAAACCGTATGACGACGGTTATGCACCGTAGGAATACAAAACCAAAGATCGATAACGATTATGCGAATTGAAGTTACCGCGGACAGACCCTCGAAGGATTTGCGTAATTGCCACCCTTCGAAGGTGATAAAGGCACATTGCCGAGGGGAGAAATTTTGCTAAAGCAATTTGCTCTTTATATATACCTAACCGAGAAGAAGATTATCATAAAAACCTATTTGTTAAAACTGAAAACCCGGAGTACTTGGATTTTTTAAACTCTGCCATACCTTGCTACCCTTATACGATATATACGTGCTGTAAGAAACAGAAATCTCTTTAATCTTTGGACAAAATTATCCTTTCAAAAATCAATGAGCAGTGACACGATCGGAGGATCTAGGCGCGAAGAAGAGTGGAAAGATCGTGGATGGTGGTGGAAAGGCTGAAGCCGATGCAGTGACGGTAGTAGCAACGATGGTGGTATATCGGTTGGCGGGACGGCGTTACCATCGGAGGGATTTTAGTGTCTCGGGGAGTAATAACGTCTCGGGGTGTAGATTATACGGTGTCCGGCCAGGAACGGGCGAGTGCCCAGTTGGGTCCTCCGATGATGCAAGGTCCCCCGGTGCCACCCCCGTCCGGACATATATTAGCATTCTAACCAACCATTATTATATGCCTGGTGAGCCGCGTTGGGCCGAGAGTACCACCAACGCCCATGTTGCGTACTTGGACCAAGTTTACCAACAATTCACCGGGGCTCGCGCTCTATAATGGCCCCACGGCTGCTTAATTTATCGCGGTCGTAATTAATAGCTTTGTAATTTTCATACAGGCGTACACGGGCCGCGTCGCGGAATTTATGGATACGTTTTCGCTCGCGATTATCGATTCCGTGCGGTGCTCGACGATAGTCGCGCCGCGCGCTAATCTCCGATGTATTCTTCCGTAACGCGACGCGATATTTCTGCGCGCCGCTTCTCCGTCCAGTCGGTCGACTTCGCGTTTGCGCTTCCTGTTCCGGTGCCGGTATCGTTCAACGGCTTCGCGTTCGCGCTCTTCGTGTCTGCCGATTCGCCGAATTTTTTCACCTCGCTCGTTGTTTCGTTGGAGCTGCGTCGAATCGCATCCCCGTCAAACGTTTACGCGTCATCATTTGCCGCACGAGCGGACGATATCAATTATTAAATATCCCTTTCGTCTTGTAAGTAGTTCCTTCTTTACGACGCTTAAATATAAAATAAGTAGACGGGTGCAACGGTAAGGTGTTCGCCACGATACCTGGCTGACTTGTGGCTCCATTAGCGCCCCCGGCTGCTAACGTATAGCATAATAAGAGTTTATGTGTCAGGTTGATGCGCCAGAAGTCTACCAGACAAACTCCGCCCGCGCGGCATAGAAACCGTTATATTTTCATTAGACCGCCGAGCCCGTAACGAAGGGTACCTTCGATGAACTCGAAAGAATAGCCAACCGCTTCTAAGTCTTCCAGTAAGACTAACCAGCTACGTTTCAGCTTCTTCTCTTTTTTCTCGTTGGAAGTCGCCGAAGAGAAGGTGCGATACGAACTCGCGTGTACTTGTATGTTCGTATAGAAGAAATCGAAGGTTCGTTCGTGTGTTAACCAGAAAGCTCGACGAGAACCGAAAGGCTGTAAACGCGTAGGGTGTGGGCGTTGTACGAGAGACAGAAGGAAGGAGGAGAAGAGATAGAGAAAGAAGGGAACAAGGACAAGGGATAGTAAGTGTAACGCGGCATACTCGTCCATACGCAGTCGAGCGGGCGAAGCATTATGCAATCTTGGGGTAAACTTGGCACTTAAAGGGGACGGGGAGTTAATGCAAGGTTGTCAGGCGAGGCAAAGTGTGTGGCGAGGCGAGGCGAGGCGAGACGAGGCGAGGCGAGGCGAGGCAAGGCAAGCAGAAAGACGATGGCAGGATGCGATGGGCGGTGGACTACGGTTCGAACTCCCTTGGTCGGGTGGTGGCGGGTGGGTGGCTAGTTCGGGCTTGTAAACGTCCAGATGGCCGGTACGAGGGCGAGTTCACAGCCCTCCTTCCGCGATCCCTGCATTTCCCTCCTCGTTCGACTGCTTTAGGTTCGGAGGTACGCGAACGCGCCACGATAGCCCCTTCACTATAGACACCATAGTTGCGGCTGGTTGGCCGTCACCTCTGCGTCGACGCTCCCTTGTCTCTTCGACTGATTCAATTTGCCTGCCGCGTGGCTGTTTAATTACTGGCCGGAGAGTGGACCATGGTCGCGAGCAGGAGGGAACATCGGTGGAAAGGAGACGAGCGCGCTCGCGCGCGAAACAGTATTCCGAGCGAACGAGCGAGCGAACGAGCTCGGTGTAGAGACGAGAGCGAGCAAGAGGCGTAGAAACGCGAGGCGGACGCCACAGCACCGAAGAAGAGAGACGGCAAGACGGAGAAGCGGAATATCCGCTCGAAACCGACACACCATCGGCATCCCCGTTTATCGTTGTGTTGGTGCCGGCGGTTCCGTTGCCACTAAGACACTAACGGAATAACGGCGCTCGCCGGTGGAGATTGTTGTTGATGCTAAAGTAACGGGCAGCCCTGAGGGGTCGCCGCAACAGAGCACACGGGGAGAAAGAGCCGGATACACGACGAGAAAGCTGACCAGTGGGGGATCGAGAAGAGGCTGGGTCAACCCTGCGACGTGTCTTGCAAACCGAACAACTGTCCTGCACCCTTTCACCCTTTCGGCTCTCGCGCTACTCTTGCACCACTTTTCCCACCTTTCTCCGGCATTCCTATATCTCGCCCTCCTACCTTCTTCTTCCTATCCTTGTGCTCGATACCACTCTCTTTACCAGCGTACGTACGTGCACGTACACACACGCACACGACCTCCGATCATCCCTGCCGCCCTCGGTTTGCATTCGTATTCGTATTCGTATTCGCATTCGCATTCGCATCCATGCTCTCTTCTTTCGTGTTCCTCCAGTCGACGATGTCCACCGGCTTTACGCTCGGTTTGGAATACGATTTTACTGCTATCCGATAAAGAAACGGTCGTGGATTCGCTGGAACGTCGTGATCGGTTCGCCATAGGAGTAGATCGAACGGACGAGCAAGACTCGTCTTTTACGGTTACGTGTCTCTGCACGTTTTCTCTTTGGTTTTTACACGAGCTGTCGTTTCTTCTTCTTGTTTACTCCTTTCATTTCGACTCGAAAGGATGAAAAGTAGATGTTAGGCGAATGATAAGATGGAATTCACCTCGTGGATTGGATGGCGATTAAGGGAGCGCGACCGAGGCAGGTGTATAGGCCAAAACGAAAAATTCTCGTTGCTCTAGGTGGGTCGTTGGTTGTCGCGTGGTACGACGCAGAGAATACGGTTGCGGTTGCATCGTCGACACGTATACGAACGCCGGGTTTATAAGGTAGTGCGCGCACGTGTAGCCGCCGGTGATGACGAAGGCGCGGTAGTGTTGGTTGTTTGCAAGGGGGAGCTGCTTCGTTCGCTGCTCGACACTCGACTCTCGACGCTCGGCAATAAAGTGTGCCTCGACGAGCAAGCTCACGTGTTCGCGTTTAGCATTTATCGAAACTCCGTGCGCGGGAGATCGTAACTCGAAAGTGCAGGCCTGCCTGCGTGTCATGCAGATAGGTTTAAAAGCAGAACGTGCCGTATTTACAAATGCGAGTTTCGCTTTCTTCCTCTTCACCCCCTTCATTCGCGTGGCTCTCCTCGTTGCACTCGAACAGTAACAGGAAAGATACGAGCGAGAAGGAATCGAGTCGGCTTTCGCGGCGATACCGTTGTTCGCCAATTCGGCAAGATTGCTTTTTCCACGACGGCTCTTCTCCCGTTTCACACACGTAAAATGCGAACGATCGTTCGCACGAACGAAAGAAACCGCGCGAGACTCGTGCCTCGTATGTACCGCCACGTTTCACGACAAAGGGTGGGTCAGTGTTGGTTCGCAGATCGGATACATCGATCCCGTCGGTGCTCGGTAGGTCAAAGTCGAAATTTCCTAGCTCAGCTTCTCGAATGACTACGATAATTAAAAATTCGCTAATAAATTTCAGTATGTCGAAGATAAACAAGGAGGGAAGAAAAGTAACTATTTTAGCCTGTTATTTGCAGTAATTTCTAACAAAAAAAAAAGACAGTAACTTGCTATAAAAAGATTACAAGTTAGAATTAAGTTGTCAGTCTTAATAAAGTTTCGCTCATTCGAGTAACAAGTTTGGTAATGGAACGTGGAAACCACGAATGAACTTTAAAAAATATACAGTTCCTACAAAAGGTGTCTGTGCACGATCGTATCATATTATGATATTGGCATACTAATCGATTAATTTCAAGTACGTTCAATTTCGTCAATATCGTCGTGATAGTAAGTACTTTGGTGTGAGCGGAAAAATTTGGTACCGCGATACGTCGTTCGGCATCTGGTACGATAAACCGTGATAGATAATAATCGAATATTTTACTTTCGTTTCGTCGCAACGTTTTCCGCGATTTCCTAGGGGGGGAAGTTTCCAACTTGTCACCCCTGACCTGTTCATTCTTTTGTTTTAGGAGCTGTGGATGTCGTTAGTAGTCGGAGGAGCAGGAGAATGGGGAAGACGGCGCGCAGAGAACGGCAAATAAGAAAGAAGAAAGAAAGGGAATAAAGACAGAGGAGGAAGACCGCAAGAGCGGCCTCTCGTCTACGTCAGCGAGAGTTCTGGCTGCCTTAATGGAGACACGTTCACGCGAGCTGCCTCTTACGGCGGCAAAGCCGATTTATCTGCGCCCACGATCCCTTCTCCCTTCACCCTTCTCGGTTCACAGTTCTCCTCTCGGTTGCCTCTCGGTTGCCTCTCGGCCCTCCGCACGCTGCTCTTCCTCCAGCATCTTTCTTCGTTCGGCCCTCGCGCATTTGTTATTCCCTTCTCGCTTGGACGCGTTCCGGCGGCCCTCCAACCCGTTTACAAAGAGGATCGTGTCTTACACGGGGATATTTCACTTTCCCCTGTTCTGCGGGGCGGAGAAGTCGAAGAGTCGCCGGTACGCGCGCGTTCCGTGAGCAACAGAGGGTTGACGAGAGAAGGGTGAGACGCGCGTGAACAACAACTCGGTGAAAAACTGGGAAAAAGTATACTGGAACCTCCGCAGTGTCGGAAGTGACGCGTTCCCAGCTTCTTATCGCGATCGGTACGCGCTACCGGCTCTGACGCAGCGTACACTCGCGACGATTAATTTTTGGTCTGGAGATTGGGTCGCCGGGAAGAAGAAGACGAGGGCTGGAGGGGGGAGGGGAACACGAGAGAAAAAAAGTGAGATATCTCGCGGCTCGAAGAGTGGCCGAGGCTGGAACGTAAAGAAGGTTCCGGCTCCAGATAAGACCGAACGATATATCGAATCGAAATCGGATCGTAGATCACGAGGGATTCTCCATCGGGCTAGGACGAGGGTGGTGGACGACATCGGCGAACTTTCGAGGGCGCGACGTTGACCGTCTCTTACAGTCGAATCTATATAGCTCGGAGAATGGTGCGCGAAGAGAAATTGGAAAGGAGCGCGGAAGTAGGGTCGCCGCCAGGAGACGTTGGCGGCGGAAGGAGGGACGCGCGTTCTTCTCGCGAGATACGTACGAGCCGCAAGGGGCAAAAGCGGTCGAAGAGGAGAAGGGTGACGGAGGGAAGGGTGGTTGGAAAAAGAAGAAGAGGAGGAAAGAGGCGAAGGAGGAGAAGTAGAAGAAGACGAAGAAGAAGAAGAAGAAGAAGGGAGTGACGAATGCGGTAAACCGTAGAACCGGAACGGCAGAGTTTGCCCAGGAGGCAATGAAGCACGTCAAGGGGATGATGGACGTCTCCGCATAAACCTGACGAGTGACTCGTGGCGCCTTCAGGAACGACTCTGAGGAGCCCCCTACATCACTTTTATTACGGCCGTCCTCATTTTCATATCTCGTAAAACCTCCGGGGCTCTGCTCTTCTCGTCCGCGGACGTGCTTGATATACGTATAATCCACGATCCGACTCGCGTGGCGAAATTATCAGTCTCCCCACTTGTTCCGCCCTTCCGGCCCGACGATCTCGCCCACCACGGGAAACTCTTTTCTTCGCGAACGTGAAGCAATGGAGACGAATCGTCGGTTTCGACGACCGCGACCGCGTCTCTGCGTCTCCTGGCGTTCTATTCTCGGCCACGTCGTCCGAAACTTTAGCCATCGGCTAAACGCGTCCGTCCGTCTTTTCCACGCTCTTATTCGTACGTCCTGAGCACGGCAAGGGGTTTCTCTCAGTCACCGGCAACAGGACTGTGTCGTGAGTGCCGGTACGCTGCCGGCGACAGTGAATGACTGCGCTGCACGTGACACGAGACTGACAGGTTTATGCGAGCGCGTGTGTGGGAACATAAAAGGGAACACGTAGCTAGCTGCATGCCTGCCTGGTTGCCTGGCTGCTTGCTTGCTTGCTTGCTTGCTTGCTTGCTTGCTTGCTTGCCCGCCTGCCCGCCTGCCCGCCTGCCGGTTTGCCCGTGATGTACGTCTGTTTGTGTAAGTGACACGAAGCGAGTGAGTGACGTGTCTCTCTCCGTGGCAGGGCCTTGCCTGTCCCCTTTCCATCGCCCTTCATCCCCCAATATATGTCCTTGTCCTTTCGATTTCGCCCGGTTACGTCTCCAGAATCGTCGCCGCGACTCTCCGTTACCCTCGATTATCCATTTTTCGCGCGCGTTCGATCTATTCTCTCTCTCTCTCTCTCTCTCTCACTCTCACTCTCTCTCGTTCTGGGTTTGAGAGCGATAAATTAACGCGAAAAAGCAAAGGATAGGGAGACGGACAGGGAGGGTGAGAGAGAAAGAGAGAGAAAGAGAGAGGAAACGAGATATTTCAAGGGTCTGAAATTTACGCTACAGCAACCAGCGACCTTTCCTTTACTTCCATCTAATTCAAAACTATAAATCGAGGGCGTCTGTTGTATGTATGATGGCGGGCTGGCGCAAACCTGCGAGCTCGTGGAACGAACGAGTGGCAGGGGAAAAGAGAGGGCGAAGAGATTCGTGGAAAGATGAAACGAGAACACGCGCGAAAGAGAAGGTCCGAGAGGCAGAGGGGAGAGGGAAAGAGAAGGAGCTAGAGCAAGTGGGGTAGAGGGTAAAGGAGGGTGGATGGAGGGAGACTGCAGAGCCAGAGTAACGTAACAGATGCTGCACAATAAACACCTCCCGTCACTTCGCTCCATAAATCGCGCGGCGGGCTCCTAGAAGAAACATTCAACCTCCATCTACTCCTCATCCTCTTTTCGAACTCAGCCACCATACCAACGCTTCTCGTGGAACGCGCCAGCGCGTCGTGAAGTGTCCGTCTACGGACGACACAAGGCCGCCGCGCGTTGATCTTTTCCAGGATCGAGCGATAATCGAGTTTGCGACTCGCTGACGCGTCTACCGTTTATCGTAGCACGATCGTTGCGCGTACACACGCGACACGGTCCGAAACAGTTCGGAAGGAGCCGCGAAAGCGAATCAGATTCGAATCTT
This sequence comes from Bombus terrestris, assembly GCF_910591885.1. Classification (NCBI taxonomy): domain Eukaryota; kingdom Metazoa; phylum Arthropoda; class Insecta; order Hymenoptera; family Apidae; genus Bombus; species Bombus terrestris. Next base: position 11,936,809 of record NC_063281.1, on the reverse strand, counting down.
CTGTCGTTCGAAGAGGATCGACACGAGGAGACGGTACTAGGCGGTGGCGGTTCGTCCGAGTCGAATGGAATCGCGTCCCCTGTTTCGCGCGATTATTCGGACCGTTGGAGAAGGTGGACGAGCAACGCGTCGTGCGAGGCATCGTGGTCGGCGAAAGGCCAGAGTGTCCGAGGGGGCGGCAGACATGGGATGGGGTGGTATGGTGGACGAGGGCACGAGAAGTGGAAGGAGGAGGTGGATAGGAGACGGAGGTTAGGGGCAACCGTGGCCGCGCGCGGCCGTATTGATCTTATCCCCCGACATGAGAAATGCCCGCCGGTTTAATAAACTCCCGGGACTTATGAAGCACGTCAGGGTGATTCACGGCCGCCTCATTGAGTCGTATTTATACAACCGCGACTGATAGATTTATGGAGGACAGCGCAGCGTGGTCCCTCCTGCCCCCTGCCATCCTGCCCCACTACCCGCTCCACTCCACCACCACCACCCCCTCCCCGACCCGTCTATGTAACAGTCTGTCCATCGGCACCATCGTTTCCTCCGATTGCCTCCTCCGCCACCACCCACCGTTGCCCCTGTCTCGTTCGACTTCTTCGTGGTTTCTTTATCCAGCTGGCCGGTACCGTATTCCGCGGGAAACACGTAATCGCCACCTCAACGACAATTCGCATCTCGTACGTACGATTAGATACGTTAGATTCGTTAAATACGTTAGGCATAACTTTGTACGTACATAGTTGCACTATAGAGTCCACTAGGATGTCGAGAAGCAGAAGAACGCGGAGTAAGAGAGGAAGCAAGAGAGAAAGGAAGAAAGGAAGGAAGGAAGGAAGGAAGGAAGAAAGGTAGGAAGGAAAGGTTCTGGACGGGAGCAGAAGCAGAAGGAGCGGAAGGAGATAGAGAAGGGGCGGGTGGTCGTTCGACGGGCATGGTGGACCATCCATGGATGTCAGGAGGGGTCCATGGCGTCACACACGCACCTCGACTCGCCATCGGCCAAGAGCAAGCAGCCTTATAAAGTAGCCGGGCTACGATTTAATCCGAAATTTATTTCCTCCATTAGTAAGAGCTTGTCTCGGAGCCTCGAGCGTGAGCGAGAGGCTGACGAGGACGACGATGCCTTTCCATCTCTCCACCGTCCTTTTCGCTTCTTACCTGTCTCTCCTCTCCTCTCCTCCTCCCCCTTGCCCCATCTTTCTTTTTCTCTCTTCGTCGTTTCTCACTCTCGGCCTTTCCGCTCTCCCATCTCGCGGGGCCATCGGAATGTTCGTTGGTGCATCGGTGCATCTTAAGTATACCACTACATTATGACTCCTATATCGCCATCTTTATTATATCCGCGATTCACCGGTGTTGGCGCGATCGCGGTTCGACCCGAGTTTCTTCCTCTCGCGCCTTCTCTTCCCTCCGCCTTCTCCATTTCCTCCGATTCGCTTTGTCTTTGTTCTATTCTCTGTCGTTGACGCGGCCTCCTCTCGCTCGCCCCGAATATACAAGGCCCTCGATCGTGTCGGGTGGTCTCGCGGTTCGTACGTTCGACGGGACCGTGGCGTTGATCGTAGAGGACGACGCGATTCGCTCGATGTGGGCCGCGGTCCTTCCCAACAAATCGCCTTTCTTCTTCTTCTTCTTCTTCTTCTTCCTTCAACGTCGTCGGTAAGACGGCTATGGTAGGTAGAGAGGTTACGCGACCAGATCTCGAAGGGTGGGAGGTTGACGTCTCAGTCAGCGAGAAAGGCAGATGGTGAACCCGTGTGCGTTGATGGCCACGTAAGATTTCTCGTTCCATGCGGACGCGAGCATTCGAAAATTTCAACGTTAGTCGGCCCTAGCCTCTATCGGATTGATCAAGTTGCTTGAATTTAAACGTCGAGCAAGGCTGTGGTTACCGTGGATGCTTGTTCTCATCGAGTATCATTCCGACAAACTCGATTCGAATTCTTACGAGCGTACGCATTTTGGTCCCCGGATGATTCAATCGCTGAAACGGCAGTTCGTCGAAACGCGCATCCGCCGTAAACTGGATCTAACAAGAAGAAAGTGTGGAGACCTAGAAGCGTATTTCGAGTGAAGTAAATGACGGATTCATAACGGTACCGGTGATCTCAGTTTTCGTGAATTCCAGTCGCTTGACTCGCCGTAACTCGAGTAATTCGAACGAGCTTTTTGGATCTCGAGAACGGGCCGCTGTAAATGCAAAAGAAAAATGTACGGGCAACAAGTGGGTGGTGATCGGAGGACCTTATTTCGCGCGAAGTCTGTGGAACGATGCGCGCGTGGTAATAGAACTTTGTCGACGCGAATGCGTCCCGTTCGAAAGTAATATGCGCGACTAACGTGGCATTGAGCGTCGTCCAAAAAGATCTCCAGATAAGCTTTGGAATCGCGTTATTTTCCGTTGCAGACGGTGGAACGAAAGCTGTAACGATGATCGAGATTCTAATCGAAATCCTTTCGTCGCCAGGCTGCATTCTCTCGTTCGTGAAAATCGTATACCGCGCGCCAGCGGCGAATGCCATTTCCACTCTCGAACGATTGCGAAGGACTCTTATAGTTGCTTCTCGAGCCAACAGATGGCGCGGACGGTGTCAAGGTGACCGGTCGAGAGCTATGAAAAACGAAATTCAAACGAATTTTTACGGAGAAACGACAGACTAGGGTACCTCCAACTATTCGAAGCAACGGAATATCAAAGTAGCGTGCTGGTCGACGACTCTCCTCGTTGTCTGACCAACGATACGATTCTTTATCCAGATGGATTTAGATTTCTTTGTAAGATATAACTCTCGAGCTGGGAGTTTAACTATATCGTAATTCGTCGTCGTTAAGCAGCCCGAGAACGAAACGAAACTAATAAACAACGTATAATACGGATTGCTCTTAGCCGACATGTAAGACTTGCATTATCGTAAAATTGAAAATCAAGGAAAAACTTGGATATAAGATAAAAAGAAAATAATTTAGAATGCATATAACAAACCACGTAAAAATTGTAACGAAATAAAAGTGTTCAATCGCTCGTAACGATTACACGAAATAAAGATCGTACGTACCCCGACTTAACAACCGAGATCGATGTCACGATTACTTGTAACTTCTAAAAATCGCGTTCCATAAGAAAAGTTGGATAAAGTTTGGATAACATTTCTTATAAATTTCGTAACATTTGCTGGATTGGAAGACTGCGAACCTTAGACGTGCACGACCAGCGTCCCCCGAGACAAAGATTTCTTTTTATTTGGAATTTTCGCGTCTCGTCCACCGCGTTTGATCGCCTATTCCTGTGTCTGACCGCTCTGCATATCCCGGTAAACGAGCGAAGCGATGTGCAGGAAATCTAGCTCCCGTGTGTTACACTTACGGCACCCTGTGGACTCTGTTCCCCGTGCTCGCGACTATGGACTACCGTTCGGGAATCTACGCGTCTACGCGAGTCTGCGAATACGCTCGTACGCGATCTATGGTCGCGCGTATAGCTACGTACGCAGCTACGTATACTAAGCGTTGGAATAGTGTGCGCGCGATGGTCACTTGCCATAAATCAGATTCCCGTGAGATAGCAGGCTAGCTGCTTCACTCCGTTGAGTTTTATCGGGCGTACCGGCGCCGCGTGCTAATTAAACTGACGTGAAATAATCGCGGCTGTTTCACGATTGATCGTTGATCGAGGTCGTCCAAGTACCGACGAACATGCTCCTTCTCCCATACGTCGTTGGGAAACAAAACGTGCTTGATCGCTTGTTCGCGTTTCCTTCTTTCTCTTACTCCTTTCACCTCGTTCGAAACGATGCTGCAACGAGTCTATGATTTTGGTACAGTACAGCCTCGTCTATCGGCATTTCCTAAATAAGAACAAACGAACTCGTAGCCGAGTCTCTGTCGAGGCTACGGTTACAGAGAACGTGTATCTCGACGAAGAGTTGCCGCGATAGAGAGACAGCACCAATTTCTAGTAAATTGGTTCGTAAACCGACAAACATTAGCTCGAAATCGGTAAAATCAAATGGCTTTCGGAAAAGCGCTACCAATTCGTAGCGACGTAATATTCGTAGGAAGGAACTTTTACCTTTTTTCAATACGAAATCATTTCTCTCGCGATTTACAATTTAAATAACGCAACTTTACGTTCCTCCTTATTACAATTGCTGTGTCAGCTGTCGTTCTCGTATTCGGACAAATTTTAATTAAATGTTTAAGCACCTTTGTGCGCCACTGTATATAATGGCAAGCGGACGTAATTGCGGAGTGAACAAGATGGATGTGTAATTCGTGGGACGCGAACCGCGGCGCACGATTCGTGCTTGGGACGCATTCCTCGGTCGTACGTCCACCCACGAGACCGACTCGCGTTTTACGTTTAGCGCGAGTTGTTGGTTAAGTAGCGTGGACCGAGGTCGCGGGGTTTGGACGTTCGCCGCGTCGTCGATTGCTTGGAGACGCGCTTTTGCAAAAAGTCGCGAACGAAAAGAATAAAAAGAGTTGCGCGTTTGTCGCGAAAGCAAACGCCGACTAGTTTTTTCCCATCGTGTTGCAAAATAGTTTACGCGCCAGTCGTCGGCCAGAAAGACTAAACAGGTTTTCGAGGACGCCGGTAGCAATAAAGACCGATACCAAAGTAGCGTCTAACTTTGTCGAGATATATCCGAGGCGGACGCGGGTTATCTGCTCGCGATGGGCGAATCTCGTATCTAAACTGCGCACAAACATCCCTCGACTTTAAAATATGAAGTGTCCTCGCGATCTTTAGCTCGCGATCAAGGACGTCCCGTGTCTCCTCGCGGTTCATCGTACGCCGCGCTCGAACACGGCCGCTTATCGAATTCGACGCCACCGACAGCGTCGCAATTTACGCGAATCTGTTTTACCAGCGACCTATTAGCTCGCCTTTATAGTGGATGCGTTTTTTGGCGAAAAATCCACTACGTTAAAGTACGAGTCACTTAACGTTCAATATCTCAAAATTTAATCTCCTACTTTGCATAGAACAGTTAAACTTGTTGTTCATTACGAGACCATTGGTCTTTAATACGATATCGAATGGTGTGGCGAGGAACAATACCAAATTCGAGAAAGCCACGTGACCAACCCTACGGTAGAGTTACTCGAGTCATCACAGGGGAATTATGATATCAGAACCGATAAAATAACTCGCACGGGTATAGTGATACGCGCGCGTTGTTGACGATCGAGACTGGAGGAAATTAACATCGGAGAAATTTCTTTGCTTTTGACGAATAGAAGTGAAATGTTCTCGTGAAAGCCCGCCAACCTAGATACACCAAGTATTTCACCGTACTTTAGAACGCTATCGTAACTCGTGATATAGCACACTTCATCGCCCGTAGTCCTATCGCGTCACGATGGAACAAAGTCGCACGCGTCAGCCAACGTTTTAAGTACGAGTTGCCTGAAGTTTGGATCAGCCAGTCAAGTCTAAGTTTTACGCCAGCGAAAGATCGAAGACGCGAGTTGCGCGTCGGACGTACGAATCGCATCGTTTCGCACCACGGAAGACTACAGGCGAGGAAAGATGCTGCGCGGTAATTAATGGCGCAGCGAGTCCGTCGCAAATCATGTGGCCCGTCCTATAATTCACGGAGCTGACGCACGTTTAAATAGAGCCCGATAGAAGAGCCGGAGAGACCGTTCGTTCTCGTCTCGCCTTTAGCCTCTCTCTCTCTCTCTCTTTCTCTCTCTCTGTCTATCTATCTATCTATCTCTCTTCCCTCTCAGCAAAAAATCAACGTTTTCGGCTAAGAAATTTGTCTACCAAACTCGATGGACGTTGGAACAGGCGTGAATGTACGGAATTACGATGGTCGTCTTAGCGGGGGCAGATTGTGATCTGCAGATAGGCCGCCAAAGCGTTCGAGCGATTTCCGGGGAGACGAGCAGTGGTCTACGAAGAGGGAGCTTGGCCGGACGCGAAATCCGGAGCCACGATCCTGGCGAGCATCGTACACGACGAACCATGGCATCCTCATCCTCCGCTATCGAAAAGCTAGTATTTATAGCTCCATTAAGGCCGGGACTAAATCATCGGTGCAGCCACAACTTTGTTGTATCCAGCCCGGCACTGCCCATCCAATACCTTCCCAGCCGTGCGGACCTCTTGTCTAATATTTCGTTGCTATGGCGTGGTCTACTACGCGCACGCCTGTATATTTCAAGTACCGATATCGGGAGGTTGGAGGATGAAAATTTTACCGGCGAAAGCAGAAACGGCTGAACAGAGAGGCGAAAAGACGGGGAGAAGAAGGAGGAACTGGGCTGCTGTCGCGTCGCTTTCGCTCGAAACGAATCCCCTTTCTCGTTCCAGCGCCCGCACGGTAAACGTTCCGTCCACCTTTGTCGTACCTTGAAATCGCCTTCGAGAAATAGAAGGACCGATTCCTTCCATACCGTTGCATACGCTGGCTCGCCAGAGCGTTCGAACGCTGTTACAAACCTTTTACGAATATATTATATGCGTTACAGGGAGGAACGTTTCGCGATTTCATTAGCAGCGTAATGTAACGCTACTGCCGCGATTGTATGGATAATGTTTGAAAGAAATCTAAAAACGTGCGTAGAAGCTAAGTGCGAGGTGATATCAGCTCGCGACGTTCATTTTTCCTGCTACTTAGTCGCTTTCGTTTTCAGTTTCTTCTTTTTAAATAGCAATGGACGATTGATCTTGAAATCTTGGAGATTTTAATCGCTACTACGTCGATCAAGCTTCTGTTTCGTTCGATAGATCGTCAACTTTTATCCGTGTCTATTTAAGATCGTCGTAAAGAGCGTGACCGATCTTGAAGATCGAAATTCTTTCTCGAAACCTGTCAAACTATTTGTCGAACGATAAAACATCCACCCCCTGACCTGTCAACAACAGGGACAAATATTATTTATAACAATTGTCATTATATTCCTCTCGTGAAACTTGCACAACACGAGACGCAGAAAATTGCATGGTCTCTGCGAAGAATATGCTTGAAATGGATATCTCGTGATACTTCTATATACATTTTCAGATTGGCTCGTGTCTCATTACAGTCTTAATGAAATATCCAAACGTTACACATACTGGGCTTGGACGAAATAATGGAAACACCTCTTATATGTCATTTACGTATATACACCCCCGTGTGTACGTATTCGCACACTGACGTATTCGCGGATTTCGCATAAACATCTTGCGAATTTAGCTTCTTTTACGAGCTTTATATGTCGCCCTACAGTTTTAACGTTGCTCTTGGACAATATAAGCAATATTTATTAACGAATGAAATTGGTCAAGTCAATATTAAAATACTGTGGATACTGATCGAGTTATTATTGTTATTAAGTTATGGCTAAGCCTGCTTTCATGTTTATCAATCTTCAGTGCTTGATATCCACTTGATAGACCACATCACATTCTACAAGAAACGAACGTATTAAATAAATTGCGCCGTAGAAAAAGGTCAACAGGCGGTAAAATCATTCGAAACATTTTACTCATCGTCTTGATATCATCTTCATTTCATCTCTATATGTACATTCTGGTTTGCCTATCTTTGTATTACGCGTTAACGAAATATTAGCAAAGAGTAATATCAAGATCACAGGACAATACGCAAATCCATAAACGAAACTAAAGCGGGATGTTCGTGAGATATCCGCAACTACGTAAGTATCCGGACATTCGTGGAAAGCGGTGTATGTATGTATAATATGCACGTGATACATACAAAGGTGTTCCCATTATTTCGTCCAAGTCCATTACGTTTAAAAATTGTATATCAAAGTACTTTCGTGAAACACTACATTCAATTACGTGAATTCCACCTACGAATACGAATACTTTGCGTCGCGTCGAGAACCGTTGGTAGCGGAAGGACAACCGATGGATCGAAGATGGTTGAAATTCAACCGATTCCTGGCGGAACAGCGACCGGGAAACCGGCGTTTCATATCGATTCGCGAACGCGGCGAATCGCCGGGAATCGCAAATTCGCGGCTCGATCGCGTTCCTGCGACAACCGCACGAATTCGATCGTGTTCGCTGCACTTGCTACGCTTCGATCCGGTCCGATCCGATCGTGACGCACAGGTAAATCTGTCTCGATGACACGCCGATGCGATGGCGGCAGGATATCGCGGCCCATCGGCTCGTTTAGTATCGTGGAGGGCGTCGAACGTCGAATGTCGAGCATAGAGGATGAGACGGAGGAGGAGGGAGGCATCGCGTCAACGGCATACATTACGAGTCACATTTACTCGAAGCTGTACACAGCAAACTCCTCGGCAACGAGCAGGCAGCGGAATATCCACTGCTATGAGCACCCTCTGCCGTTGACGATACGTTTTACGCTGGACCGATGAAAGTTTATTCTGCCTTTTTTGACGATCTGTTGAAAAACGCCACGTGCAACGTTTGGTCGTATTCGTCGATTCGAGGAAAATTTATTTTAATTTGATTTCATTTCATTTATTCGTTATACGTGTAAAGATCCATCTTTTTTTCACAAGAAGATGATATACGGTGGGAGGGAAACAAGTATCGGGGTGAGATGCTAAGGGAAACGCGTGTACAAATAGGCTGAACTTAAAACTATCGTAGCGCAGATCGCTCGAATTACCTAAGACTACGTAGACCTTCTTCCTGAGATCCCTTATTTCTCTCTTTCTCTCTCGTTGAGGTGGGGAGAAAGTTAATACTATTGCATAAAGTGTGGCCTAACTCACATATACGGGCTGTAACATTTGTGTGGCCAAATTTGCAGAAGAAGGACAAAGAGTAGTGTAAGAAGACCTAGAGAAACAGGATGCTGTATGGAAGTTGATAACGTTAAGAAGCTGTGGACAGTCGACAAATCCATTTAAGATTTTAAGTAGAAAAATAGCCTCGTCAGCCAATCGCCTGGTAGCAAGTGGATAATATTTTGCCACGATAGGAGTGTAGTCGTGATCACGAACATTCATCGGACAGCCGGATTTATAAGCAGGGAACCTTAGAAAAAAGTGCTGGATCCACTCTGGCTGGTTTCTTTGTCTGGTCGTACTGGGGTTGCCAGATGACTGAAGTATAGTCACTGTGAAGGAATACAAGGCAGGAGGGAGAAAATGGTGAAACGATTCTCTTTCTCGTAATTTCTCTCTCAATTCTTAGTCGTCTTCGCGCAAATGATAATGAAATTTTCACCGCAATTTCTGAAAAATTATATAACGCTATTAAGAAAAACACTTACCTGTTCGCAAGTATCGTTCACAACCTAATGTGACCCATGCTTTTGACAGCTACTCTACTATATATCAGTATAGTAGAACTGGAAATTAAATTAATCGAAACAAAATCTTCGTCAAAAATTTGAAAAAAGAAAATACATATGCAGCAATTACTTTGATTCTGAACGGGCAATCTTTCACGCTTTAGTATTTTATTTCGTATATGAAATAAGATTTCGCGATATGGAGACTCGAGACACGTCTACGCCTATGCGATCGAAGAGGAGTCGGTCGATCGGTCGATCGGTCGATCGGTCTATCGGTCGATCCTCGTTGCGGTTCGTAGCGGCGTTGTACCACGGTCTGGTCGGCCGCTATCCAAGAGCGGCCCTTGTAACATAAAATGCTGATTTTATTTAAACGCCAGCTCCCCTTTCCTCTTCGTTCTCGTCCAGTTTCGTAGCCACCGGTGTATTTATCGCGGGGCATTCCGGCCGGACGTAAGTATGTCGGTCCCTGGTACGCCCGTTAATAATGTCCTTAATCCTCGAGCTCGGGCTCGAGCCCGAACTCTGCGGCGATCCTCCCACCCTTCGCCCGAGCTTTTTTGCATATATCGCGACCGAACGTACACCGAGAACCGACCGAATTCTCGTTTTTCGAGAAGCTTTTTCGACGATACGCGACCTCTACTTTACGACCGTTTCGATCGTCCCGACGTCGCGACCCCCGTCGCCCCTCCGCGCCGCGAAACTCCAGCAACCACCAACAAACAGTCGTGCAGATCGCCACGCGTCCATATTACCATCGGCCGCGATGATATACATACGTTGACGCACAAACGGGAAAAACATCCGTTCGAATTATCGAATATACGCGATATATGACGGGGTGAAAAAAGGTATGGCGTCTGTCGCGCTTCGATCGGCCGAAACACGCTCGAATTTTGGCGCCCTGTGCGTCAACGGGCGACGGTTAATGCACGAGCGAGTTTTGTCCAAGAGCTCGTCGTTCGGAAGCTATTAGATACGTTTGTACGTGCTTATCCAAATATCAGTTAAAACTCTTTTACGCGTCGCTTTTGAAACTCCAACTGCGGAAAGTGAGAAATCGATCCTTCCAGATACTTTGTCACGCTGTTGTGCATTTATACGTAGCTACGGAATTGTCACGCATCTAAGAACGAGCTGTTGCAACGCTACGTATGCTCCCTATCCTCGATAGCGTTGCGACAACGTATCTAAAGGCAAATCGTTCGTTTACGCGGAGAGAATTTACGGAGAATCATCGGCCGACAGATGGAAGGCGACTATCTCGAAAAGAGATATGTTCGGAGAGAATTCCAGTGGACAGAGGTAGAACGGGATGGAGGAAAGTGGGTAGAAGGGAATGCGCAACGAAGATCGTATACAAATTAATTAAAAGACTGTGCAAAACGAACCGGCTCGTCTAATTACCAAGGTGGGCGAGTAGCCTCGTTTGGTGCAACTACGAAAGTTGGGGAGAGCAAGATAGGGGGTTGAGGGCGGTGATGGTGTTGGCTTCCGCGGAACTGAGAAACGCTCGAGTCTCGGGTAACGGTAAGAAGGAGGTTGCGGAGAAGAGAATTTCAGGCCACATCGAGACAACCGGGGCTAAACAGCCATCTAAATGCATCCGAGGTGGCGCTCGCTGCCATTACGGCTGATGGACGCTTATTGACGCGCGCCCTGCCAGCAACCGAGTTGGAGCCTCCAGGCAAGCCCTCCTGGATCCCTCGATGTAGAATATCTCTCTCTTTCTCCATCCTACGTTTCCTCTCTTTGTTCTTACCGTTGGCCACTGCTTTACCTTCGTACCGGTACAAACCCTGTTTTACACCCCTGCTCCGAGCGCGAAAACACGTCACGGAGGGGACCATCTTCGTCCCTCCCGGGTAATGTCGGAAAAACGTCGCGTGGCTTTAAAACGTATCCAGTGTTGCACTCTGCAACCTTGTCACGAATTCGCCCGCTATCGACGAACCGTTTCCACGACGAATTCTGACGCGTACTCGGGGCGAGCGTGTCGCTGGAAGCCAGAAAGCTGCGCCCCGGCGACTTCTCACGAATCCTTGTACTTTCGTCGCCGCGACGGGATTATCGCGTTATTTATGCGGTAATAATAACGAGTTAGTATAGCGCGCGGGATGTGCTTTATGTTCTTGCGAGCCATTAGGGTTAATATAGCGCCGGGCTCTTTCTCCGCGGTCTCCACGGCTACCGTCCCTCGCGGTTCCTCCGTATCCTTCCTTCGTTTCCACGCGAATTCCAGCTTACGAATCGCTCGAGACGCGGGTTGTTTTGCATTTCCCGTCGATGCCCCTTAAATTCCATGTAAGACGCGGATGCAGACGAACAACGGCGCGACGCGATGACGTTGCGATTTTTCAGCATCGTCGTACGATTCGGCGGCATGACGTTTTTTTACGAAGTACGACGCGGCGCGTGAGGACCCGGTTTCCATATAATTTTTCTGTATTTCGATGTAGCGGCATGCGACACGCTCTGCCCTGCTCACGCGTTCCTAGCGCCCCGATATCGGAGACAACGAGGGGGAGAAAAGGCGTGGGTCGTTGCGTGAAATGGTAATAATAGCGCGTCGTTCGTCTGCAGCGAATCTAAAGCGTGAAGCGATACGTTAAAGGACTTGAAACGGTGACCGACTAAAACACCATTGAGCACGGCAGAACGGTTAAGGGCCCTATGGCTATCTATGGATCGAGGAGGCAAGATGCGCCGCCCCGGGCGTAAAGAACTCGACGAGGAACCTGCTGAGTCCGGCGAGAGAAAGATCGGCTCGGTTGGTCATCGGAAAAGACACGGAGAACCGGCGGCGTCGGTTGATTGGCTCGCATCGATCCGCCGTGCTGGGAGCAATAGATCAACGGAGACACTGACGCCATACTGGTCTCGGCTCCTCTCCTTTTGTCTCTATCTCGCTCATTCCCATTCTTGCCTCGTTCGCTTCCCCTGCTTTTGTCTCTGTCTGGATCGGTGGCGCGCGCTCGCGAGCAAAAACGACAGAGGGACTGGGACGTCCGAGACACCGAGCCGAACTGAGGACGGGGAGGTGCGTGAAAGCGGCACGAAGGAAGGAGGAGGCGGTCGTGGAAAAACGAGGCGAGGGATAGACGAGAGAGCGTACGGTACGTAGGTGTTGCGACGTCGCATCGGGATCGAACGCGAGGCAGAACGCGAAGGGAGACGCGAAGAAAACGAACGAAGCAGAAAGAAAAAGGGGCAGACGAAGAGGGGAGGGGCCGCGAGCGAAAGAAAGCAAATGGCCGGGGAGAGACTGGGATCAGCAGCGAAGGGGAAACGGGCGAAGAGAGAAGGCAGAGCCAGAGAGCGAGCTCGCGGCCTTCGCGGCGAGCTGTTGTTCGATTCGGGCCGCACGGTTGCGGAGAATACGAACGGCCGAATTATGAAAATGGTCCTGTGTGACGCGGCAACCACCCTTGCTCGGAGAGATAGCTTCCAGCAATAAACATACCACCCTCGCCAACCCCGTGACTCGCCTTCGATCCTCCGACGACTCGAGTCGCTTACGAACTACACCGGGAACAGGGGGATGGGAGAGACGCGAGTTTCACCGATTCCCTTGCTCGATAAACTCGATGGAAACTCGCAACACGGACCAACCGTTTCTTCGTTTTCTCGTTTCTCGAATCTTCGACTATCACGAAGAAAAACTCGTATAGCGTCCGCTCGCAAAACACGAGACCGGTCATCGACGATTTCGGGTTGCGGGAACGCAACGACCTATTGCCCTAAAAGCTGCTCGATACGGGGCACGATTTATCCCGGTATTCAGCTCGTAAATTTCCATTTGGACCACTGTTCTTGGCGAATCGCCGCCGAGGGTCGAGAGCGCGGATTCGACGAATTCTATCTTGCCAGTGTGGACCCGAACGTACGAACGAAACTCCTCGTGTCTCTACGAAAAGTTCCAACGGCCACACCCGTTGATTCTCGTGTGCCGAGGTCTTCCAGCGTTTTCCAGATCGATCGGTGTCGAAGCGGCAAAGAGCAGAGTATTCGCGGTAACGAGACCAGATCGCGATACCGATGAATGCACGCTATAAAAGAAACACCGATCGTCGTTTTTCCTACGTTTCACTCCCTTGCTTTCCCTCTCCTCTTCTCTCTCTCTCTCTTTCTCTCTCTCTCTCTTTCTTTCACACGCTCTCTCGTCGTAAATCTTTTCCAGTTGACCTTGATGGACAGGCTTCATACGCTAATTGCCAATTTTTTTGTCTTTTTTATTTTCGGACGACGAGCCGGCTCTGGCCAGTGGTTCAACAGGTGTCGTGGCGGTGGGTCACGGGAAACTTTTATTTGAGCGCACGAGCGAGCGAGGGAACCCGTGAGAGAAATAGGGTGAGGGAGCGAGAAAGCGAGAGGAAGGGGTGGAGAAGGAGGGCGAAAGAGGAACTAGAAAGGAGGGTGAGAGGGGGAGAGGGGGGTGTACGCCGAGTTGAGCGAGCGAACGAGCGAGCGGGAGTCTATTAGTTCACCCCGGAAAAACGCGACCCCACCGGATCCCTCTCTCTACGTTGACTCGACCCCGTTGTTTGGTATCGCTGATTTTTTTTTCTTTCTTTCCCCTCTTTTTTTCCATTGAAACGCGTCGACCACCGTAATCGCTCTGTCGAAGCAATCCCTCACTCGGTCCGATCTCACGACAGAAGGTCCGATAATCCTGCGCGTTGTCCGCGCGGACGAGTTTTTCCAACTTTTCCATCGCACACCGTACCGTTACGAGCGCGCGCACGTCGTTAATATTTTCCCTCTTTTATCGAATCCATCCGCGACGTATGCGCGATTGATCTTGTTACCGCGGATCAACCGTGTCTCTTTATCCGGTTTTCTCGCACTCTCATCGTTTCCTTCTCTTTCGCTCCATCCTCTTCCCCCCCCCCCCTTGTTTTCTCTCCCGTTCTTCGTTTCGCATTGCGGGCTTGAAAATAATTTACAACAATACCGAACTGGCGAACCCGGACAGAAGAGACGAAGGAGTCGGTCGTGACCGTAGAACGGCTCATTGTCATCGAGGACATTGGAGATCGTCCGTGCACGATCATTCTCAACGATCATTCTCGACGATCGATCCGTTTGTCGCGGCGGCAACGCTCCAGCCTCGACCGACTATTCCAAAGGAGTATCCGTTTTCTTTTATTTCTACTGCTTCCTTCCAATCTCTCCTTTTCTTTTCTCTTTTTCTTTTTGTCCTTTCTTTGACAATCTTCCGACCTCGTCCGATCCCATCTCGTCTCGTCTCATCTTGTCTCGTCTCGTCTTGTCTCGGCGTTCGTACCTATTATAAATCTTTCTCCACGAAAGTCATCGAGTCACGGTTACTGCTTGTGCATATAAACGTGATAACGCGTAAAGTCGTTGATGGTTGAGTGGTAGTAGAAACGGCCGCACTCTGACCAAATAAAGAAGCTCGTAATAAAAGTAATCCTTGTCCCTGCTGATATATAGATAGTTTCTAAATAATTTAGTAGTCTGTATAGTTCTACTACCATTTAACGTATTCTACTCTTTTTGCAAACAACGTATCCTAAAACGAGGAAATATCCGATGAGATAGGAGCTCGAAGAAGAAGCAACGAGGAGAACAACGGTGTTCGTCGACTACCGTGTTGTATTGGATTCCATTTGCAACCCTTATCGTCAAAGTCGTACGATACTCAATGGAAAAAATCCAACATAAATTTTGACGCTTCGTTTCCCATAAAAGATACAAGCCAACCGCGAAAACTTGCCATAATTACGATACAATTTTAAGTTCGCTCTAGTTTCAAGTTTAAGTTTCCTACCCTTCAACATGGTGAACTTACATCTCACATATCGTTTATTTTTTAATAATCTACGTTATCACGTCGACTCTTCTGATATCTTGAGTTTAGTTCAGCTTAATGCCTCGCTTCGTTTGTAGTATGTTACTTACGTATTTCTAGTCTTGAGAAATTATCGTTTTAGTCTGTGTAAATTTCTCCAACATTATACGTTACGTGTAAGTTTTGCGCTTAATATAAATATTTCAACTGATCATTTTCAGATTCTCATTTTCCTACACCGATGGAAGTTTTTCCCCGTTTATAATAATTAACAGTATTAGTAATAATAATAGTAATAATAATAGTAATAATAAAGAAATACTCGTGCAAGCGTGCCAATACTCGCGAATTGCTGCTCGTCTGAAACCGAACATCACCGGCGATGTTTCGACGTTTTCGAAGACGGTCACAGGAAGAAACGGATCGAAACACGCGCCACAGCGCACCAGAGAGAATGGCAATGAGGTCGCATAGCTGGCACGCCGAATGTAACGAGCCGGCGCTCTTATCTCTTTGCTATTATCTCCGCTCGGCTCGTTTCCATCGGCCTGTTATGGCCGCGTTACCCTAGCCAGCCTATACAAAAGTATTATGCGATATTCGAGGTATCTGCCTAGCTATCGCCGCGGGAAGAACAGCGCGAGAATCTGACAGAGACACCATCGCGTAACAATGCAAGCTCGAATACGTTCCGTCATCTTGAAACACCCCGCGAAAATCCGGCACGCTTCGCGGGTCACCATCCACCCGTCGTCCCCTCGAATCCCGTATTCTTCTTCTTTTCCCTTCTTTAAATTCTCTCTTCCATCCTCGAATCTCCTCTGATCGTGTATTTACATTGACAGCACTATGGTCACTGTCTTTTACGAGGATATAAATTCTACTCGTCAAAAGGGAAGAAGGAAGATCGTTCGACGTTCATATCCTCGGTTGAATAATTATCGTAGCTTATTCTTTTTTTATTTTCCGAATTTATCTTCTTCGTGGCGTTGTTTTTCGTTTTCTCTTGTCTCATCTAAAATACACGATACGTTCTCGTTACTTTGTTATTGCATCAAAGACATCCGAAAGGTGTCTCGTAACATACGTCAAGTGTGTTGTCTTTTCTCTATAAAGTTTGAGGCAGAATTTGGAGATGTTGAAGCTCGATTGACCAGAATAATCCTATCTTACCTCAACGTAATGTGCGCATTGATCTACCTGGACGAACGTTCTAATCGAAATTTGTAGAACGTATTCTAATAGACAAGTTTCGAGGCAATCCAATTAATTGGCGAAAGAATTTTGAAGGAGCGCGTTGTATCGCGCGATCGCTACCGGTGCACCGGGGTCTCCGCGGGTTGAAAACGGCAACCGATCGCGTATAACATCAGCGGAAACCTATACACGACTGTGAGATTTAAAAAATGATTCTGCCGGACGATATTCCGGCCGCGATCGACGCGCAAACATAATATATACACAAATTACAATTCCGCGCTTAAATCCCGTTTAGTCTATCTTTATGCGTCTATGTCGAATCAATATTACGAATACATATTTACGAGCAAATTCACCTCGAAACCACCAATAAGCCGCGGCCTCGTATACATTTCCCAGTGCAATCGTTGCCGATGCATTCGAGGTTTTGATTTTCGTTCTTTGTTCATTTATTTGTTTTTCCCTTTTTACCGAAAAATCTGTCGATTTACGAGGGGCACCGTTTCCATCGCATCGACATTACCGCGCGTATCTGGTTACGCGCTTTCATTCGTTTATTTATCGCACGGAAATTTCGCTGATTAGTATCGTGCGGACTGCACTAATGCGTTGTCTCGTAATTCATCGATTTTAACGGGGCTGACCACGCCGGTCCATTGAATCCGCTTGGTCGCTCGGTCGCTCGCTGACATTTGCGTATCGTGACGAACTTTCAAAAAATTGCGGATAATCTCGCTACGTTTTCCCACTTTCCACCATTTTCCAACTAGCAGCCCGTCCTCCTCCGTTAAAACGTTTCATTTACTATAGCGAAACCGAAGAAGATTAGAGTTCCGTCATTTTCCTTTTCGTGTCGTTTTCGTTTCCTTTAAATCAATTTAATATATTCATTCGTTGTTTCATAACAACTTGCACAGGTATAATTTTACTTCGAAAGTGATAAAACGAAATCTTTAAATATTTTTTCCTATATCTTTTTGAGATTCGTGATTTCTCTCGTGCATGCGTGCGCGCGCTTATCCTTCGACGCGGTGCCATTCTACCGAGTCGCTCGCAAAATTTCGCCGTGTTGGTCGAGATAAGACGGTTGGTTAGAATACTCTGGACTGGAATGGAAATGGACAAAGTTCTAGCGTGGCTTTTAACCCAGCTCCGCTCGATTCGAATCGACTCGACTCGACTCGAGTCTCCCATCTTCTGCAACGCTTTTACGAATCCGTTTCATCTTTCGCGCCTCTGATCGAATTATCGAAACTCGTCACGAGAATGGGATACGGACTTTGCAGACAAGATACACGAATAATTCGATCTTTCCAGCTAAATTTGCCGTATATTATTACACGTACCGAGCGCAGAAATTAATTTTCCATCGAATTATAAACCCTATCACGAGCTAATATAATAATCTTAATGTTGAAATTGAAATTAAAAATTGCCTAAACAACGACATAGTTTCAAATATATTGATAAATACGACGAGATTCTCGTTAAGTATTCCATGTACTCTTTTCATTTCCATCGAAGGGAATTATCGTCATAGCCTCGGAAAAGATTTATGAAAACGTAACCCGGTGCTTAAAGAATCAAAACGTCGGCAGAGGTGTTTCTAGCTCTGGAATGACAGAATCGAGCCACGTGTGTGGAAAAGTAACACGTGGAGCGCGTTACCATTCGCGCAACGCAAAGCAATAAGAGCGCGCTACAAAGGTTTAAGACGACGAAATAAACGGTAACATCGTGAAGACCGCTAACGAAACGGAACGAACCTTTCCTCTAGTGGAAAATTTCGTTGAAAACCAGTGGGACGTGTGGCGATTTTAAGCGAGTGGCGAACCCGCAGTCTGGCAGCCGGCTTCGAGCCGAGAGATTGGATCCCGGAAATGAGACAAACCTATGGAACTCGAAATCTCTGGCTAAAACGGCGCGGCGGATAGAGGCGAGCGGTGCTTACCTCGATAGTCGTCGTTATCCAACGATGAATCTACTCTACGATATTCTCTTCCTTCGACCCGAATCTCTTTCTCTTTCTCGCTCCTACGCTTCGTTCGTTATCGTCGCGCCTCTCGCTTCACGACGCGTTCCGACGACTATCCAACTTTACCGCCAAAATTATGGGATCAGGCTGGAGGATCCAGCGTCACGGCCGGAAGGAGCGTTGTTGCGCGGTCACGTTCTCTCGATGGAAATTCCCGCGAGATCCAAGACTGGGCAAAACCCGTATGACGATCAAACGCTGCAGAATAGCTGGTCGTATGTAAATACGTAGGTCTGTCGATAAGTAAGTCGCTTCTATCTTCCAACTTGCGTCGTAAAATGGATTTGTAGTTGCCATTAAACGACTAGGGGTAGCTACATATATCCCTAGGTGTAGCAAATTTTTAATTTTTACATCTATTAGCCGAGTACGCGCGGATATACAACGTTAACAGAGTAATCTTGTCCTTCCTGCTATACATACACCGTATCGATTATCGCGTCTCGTACGAAATCAGGTGTCGCAACGCTTAAGAAAAGCAATGCATATGGAGTTTTTTTTTCCAAACAATTTTGTAACAGTTTTGTTATTCGCGATAACAATTGTCTGCTCGCGTTACTACACGGCATCCACCTGTTCCGGCATATTCCATGGAACACGTATTCGCCGTAACCGCAGGCCAAGTCGATAGAAATCGAACGATCGCAGATTTCAACGATGAACTCGTCGGAAGGTTGGTTGTCGGTGCGTGGTGGAAGCGGCGGTTATCTTCGGTCCATCGACGACACGGAAGGAGAACGAGGGGGAGTGTTGGCTGGTGGGCAGCCGTTTAACGTAGTTTCGGTCGTTCGAGCGGCAAATCCATCAGGCGGGTGCCTCGGCATCGCATCCCCCACGGGGCGGATAAATACTTATTTAACGCGCTTATGCATGCAGCCGCGGTAGCGATACGACCCGTAAATCTGTCCGAGGAAGCACAATGCTGCTAATTATATACATTCCCGTGACGCGAGAGAGGGAGACCAACAGGCAGGGGGAGGGGGGCGGGAGAGGACGAGCCGGCGAGAGGTCGAAAGGGAGAAAGACGGAGAAAGAGAAGGCGACCTCTGGTACCCTAGGAACGGCGAGCCGTGCTCCGAAACCCTAGCCCCGCGCCTCTTCCCCAAACCGTGCCGTCGGCTCAAAAGACTCGCAGATTTATTGCCAAAGAGAGGAGGGAAAATGTCGACCTAAGCTCATACGTACAGCCTTGGCAGTTTGTATGCCCGCGCACTCTCCGTCCAGAGAGACTACGAATCTAGCAAGAGAGACGGACGAAGCGCGCGAGCGAGAATCAGTTGGAAAGGGGAACGGCGAAGCGGGTGAGAGAAAGACGGCAAGTGTGAGATACAGCGAAGAGCGAGAGCGCGAGGATATCGGAAGGGGTGGCTCGTAGAATGAGCGGTGTCGGAGGGTGAAGAAGACGAGGGGGACGCTTGCTAGTGGAGAGGGGTGGCAGGAACTGGCAGCAGAGGAAAGAGAACGAAGCTATAAATTCCATCCCTCCGCGTCTCTGTTCGTCCTGCTATATCGCTGATTTATAAATATGACTGTAGCGAAGTATAATAATACCTACGTATCCACCGGTCCGCGTCGCTGTTCTTTCTCCTTTCGTCTCTTTCCTTCGTCGTGTCTAACCGTTCTTCAGCATGCCGACGTGGTCCGTCTTTCCAGTTTCCTACTCGTCTCGATATCTGTGTTCCGGCAATTGGCGCGTTGCTCGTTGCTGGTCGAAGAAAATCGAAGAGATCGGTCTCGATTCGTTCGTTACGAGCATCGCTTTTCGATTCTCGGTCGTAGCCAAGGTGTGGCGGAGCCGGTCGGTAGAAACGAATCGTCCGATCGAGCGATCGACCACGTGGCGATGGCTGGTGTTCCGCGTCGCGCCGCTCCGCCTTACTTCGGCGGTCGGTTACGCCGTCTTGCTCGCCTGGCTGTGCCGTAATTGAAAATTGATTTACGCGAACCAGCCTGTCAGTTGGCCGGGTAAAGACGAGTGCAGGATGCTCGTCCGCTTTTGCGGGGGTAGCTCTCCTCGGAGATGCTGCTGACTGTGGCAGGGAACGGAACCCGGTAGCAAAGAAGAGAAGCAGCGTGGGCGGAGAGAGGGAAAGATGGAACACGGTGGAAAGGTGGACACAGAACAGTGGAGAAAGCATGGCCGGCGTGTTCGCAGCGCAGGGACGTTAGGTTGGTACGCGGAAGAGCATAGGGCGTGAGGCGTGAGACGCGCGAGGCGTCGGCTCGAGACGGAGAAGGAAGAACCAGCACGGAGAAATACAAAAACCAGACTCGAACGTGGCATCGTCCCCTCGCGCGGTATAACGTCAGTGGCAGAATATAATCAGGATTTGTAGCGAGGTACGGAGCCGCGGCAGTGTGTACGGCGCGGAGAACGTCCGGGCCAGACCGAGCTCGGGCTCCAGAGAAGGACGAGAGCTACGATACGAGGTTGGAGTGGGCTTCGAGGGGCACGAAGCGGCGGCGCGGGTGAGACGAGCGGCCGTTATTAAGGCGCGACAAGAACTCTGCCGTGATGAGCGAGCCGCCGTGCCAGAAGATACCGGCAGTGATTTATGCGACAGGGACATCCACCGAGCGCATCGAGCGTACCGACCGCACCGTCGCCGAACCCCAGACCACCGGTTCTCCCGTGCATCGTCTTCTAACCGGACGGCCACCACCCTTCCGCGCCGCCACCTACCGATCGCGCGATCCCTTCGGACGCCCCCTTTCTTCTTTTTCCTTTTTTCATCGTTTCGTCGACGTTTACGAAAACAAGGAGAAAATTCGCGGGGAAACGGCAAGCAAGGCAAAAGAGAAGAGAAGATCGCTCGCAAACCGCGTCATGATCGTTTCGACTGTATCCTTTGTTTAAACGTTTTTTTTTTAAACGTTTATTTTTACGTTGGCCAACTGCGATTGAAACGACTAGGTCTTTCGATCGAAAATAAAGGAACGCGCTATTCTTCGGCTATTTGTACGGGGGATCGACCGAATCGTTGGAGCAAAAGTTGCCTCGCGAACGAGGTTTTGGGCTCGACGCGGTCGAGCGATTTTTCATAATGGGCACGCAACGTTACCGAAGAAGGAGCGATGCACAGATAGTGACGAAATAATGTCGAAAATAAGAAACGGAAACAAGTTGCGAAGACACGAGAACGTATCGCGGTGGAAAATGAAATTATAATTGAATTAATTATGAAGCTAAAAAGATACTATCTTTATGACTCGAGATACTCGTCTAACATCGACCCAAAGTCTCGCAACCTTGACTCGTATAAATCGCTATAATCTTCGACTCGTGATCCAATCGATCCGGCTACTTAATTCGCTCGTCTGCGTCGATCCTCGGAGAAAAATTTCCATTCTCGCACGTTCCAGTGTTAACCCGCGTCTCCTAATTTCTGTCGTTTTATTCATCCCCGACTTATCTATTTATCTTATCGTCGCATCGGTACAAGTCATCTATCTCTCGTTTCTGCCGTTACCAATAAGTCAAAGTTATCCTCGGCAGAGAAAAATACCAGACGTTTCCCAGAGCAGAGAAAGGCAGGCTTTCTCCGGCGTGATTTGTGGCGACCGCTCGCTCAACTCACCGCGGCAATGAGTCGGTCAGTCGTAAATATCCTGGCAGACTCTTAGACGACGGACGGATGGACGGACGCGGAGGATCCTCGAATACCCCAACCATCTCTGGTGAATCGTTCCAGTCAGAATGTCGTACCGTGCCAACGGGATCAACTTCGAACTTCCATTTTCGTTTTGCCCATCTTCCACGGACGGAATCCATCCGTGGTGAGAAAGGATTTTGTCGGATCAATGTCTACATAGGGTGTACCATGCGTTCGAGTTATCTTATTTTCTAGGTAAATTTAATTATCACATAGGAACGAAAAATCTTCATCTTATCCCTGTTTGCTCTTATCGTTTGTAAGATAAAATATTCGATGCTCGTGACAACGATGATCAAGCTTCGGCTCGACGACGGTTAAGCGATAAGTGACGTTCAGAGTGACGATTTGCAATTGATCGAGGAATCGGAGAACGGAGAACGAGCTGACGAATCTTTCCTGGGTTTCGTAAAAGCACTTTTCGGTGCTGATAATCTTTCTGACGACGACGAGACGAAAGAAAGAGGATCGAATTTGGAAGGCCGCGACTCGCGATACTTTGGTAACGAATTATCGAGAAAGACGCAGTCGATTGCCTTCCTGCCGAATTGCCGATCAAACTCACGATCCTTTGGCAACCCACCCACTTATACGGCGAAGCACGACGGTTCGGCTCCACCCCCCCTTTAAATCACTCATTCTTTAATAATGGACAGATCCTATTATAATACCCGAGATTTATATCCACGGCCCCCTTTTCTTTTTAGCGATAAATTTCATCGTCTTCTCCGCTCTTATTTTTTTACCGTCGATTAGCAAACTGTCGGCCGACGAACGCGTTGTTCGTAGCGACGACGTCGGAGAAACGTCTCGTAAATAGTAAGCGTGTTACGTCCCCGTTCGAACGAGGAAGAACGTCGTAAGGAGAAGAACGAAGGAGAACGCGAGTTCGTCGAGTAACAGCGTCGACGTCGCGTGTGCGCGATCGGCCCGAACCGGACCTATAAATATCGTCGAAACGCATCAAATAAGTCCGAAGCTTTCTCATGTTGCAACGCAAAAAGGGAACGAGCTGAGCGATGACCCGATTCTCGTCGCAACGGTCACCCCTATTTATTGCCGAATTAAAGCGCGACGCCATTAATTTGCATACCACAAGCACGATCGTAAGGGAACGTCAACGCCTGTCTGCGATTGTCCACGCGGCTCTACTATTTTTGCTTTCGGTACTCGATTCTTCCTTCGTGTTCCGTATCCAAGAAAGTCGGAGTACAAGCAACTTCGAGCGACTCCTTTTTCGCGTATAAAACGGATTACGAATTACTAATTATGTATAAACGACAGGATTAATAATTCTTTAGAACAGACGGGAGAAAGAATCGTTTGTACAATGTACAATATAATACAGTGCGTAGGAAATAAGTGAAAATTTTGGACACACGTGTTATATTTTTACCATGTGATGCTGACGGTACTTTCGCACAAATCTGCAGACTGTTTCGTCTAACTCGATCATTTGGAATGTCTCGCTTATTTTTGATAGTATTAAAAAATATTTCGGGTAAAAGCTGAACGGTTTCGGGGAAAGCATCGTTCGACATGATCAGTTTTCTCGTAGGCGAATGCGAAGAGGACATACAGGTTACTATAATTTTGTAGTCCAACCAACCCAACTTAATCGTACGTTCTTAGGTGTCAGATCAGCAAGACGCGTCAGTGTCACGTTTTTGCAAAAAATAATAGGCCACTGAATTGCAAACAATTATGTATATTCGGACAATCTCAAATTTTATCCAGCAACGACTATAATACCAACGTCAACATTTTTCATAAATAGCAGAAGCTTTCACTCTCCCTCTTCCCCTGTCTTTTTGTATTAGAAAAGAGATACGAAACAGCCGAAGCTTCTGCGTCGAAAATTATTCAAATCTGAGTTTTTTGACGTTGTTACTTCTTGCACGAAGCCAGAAATATGGTACGCGAGGATCCCGTTTTTCGACAATCGTTCAGTCGCGTGACTTCGTACTTGGAATTTTGTATTCGACGGGTCCGAGATGTATCGCCATATTTATACGATATAATCGGTCTCAGCGTTTCTGATCCGGATTCCATGAACGGAAGTAAACGGGCAAAGGATAACGCGTAACTGTACGCGGCTGTATGCGTGCATAAAGGAGGCGAGTAGTTGAGGTGGGGCGAGGATTCGAAGGAGAGGTAACGAGCTGCTCGATGCGCGCCATAAATTAGCAATTATTTAATTTTCGTCGGGCTCCGGGTCCTTAGACGGCTCTAAATCAGTCTCCGTTGCAAAAAGCATAGATAACTATGACGCATGGCTCCCGGGAAGAGACAGGGGTGCGCTCACCGGATTGTGGCGGTGGTGACTTGGTTCGGACGAGCAGAGACGCGAAGGGGCCAGGGGAGAAGATACACGATGGGGCTGGAACGGGGAGTGGCAACGAAAACAGGGATGAAAGGAAGAGAATCGAAGGAAGAAAGTCGTCGACAGGGATCGAAGGATCCGCCGCTTTGGCAGTTATAGCGCGAGCACGCGCGAATATCGCGTGCGTCGATATTTTCAGGGTAACGAGTGACGATGGAACTCTTCGACTTAGTTTCTTCTCGTGGATCTTGGCTCGCTTCGAGAACTCCCCCATCTATCCGAGTATACACTCTGGTACGTAAATATTACGACACTTTCAGAGGATGTTAGGACACTTTCCAGATATGGGAAACCGGTACGAAACCGTACGTTTAATGTTCTAGTTGTATAACGTTTCAACTTATGAGACAAATTCCAAGTACATACGTTGCACGTACATTTTTCAGAATAAGATGGAAACATTTGCAAACAGAGAAGAGTTAATAATCGCAGCGTACGCGATAAATTTCTATGAACGAGCAACTTCGTTGCTACGAAAAGTAATTGGTAAACGATGACCGCGTTTCTTAAATTGACTCGCTTTTACTCTGGTGTATAGAGTTTGGTTTGCCGGTTACACCCTACCGCAAGATCGCGAGAACGAAACTATTTGCGACGTAATTCTGGTCTCGGTACCTAACCGTGTGATCCGAGTGTATCGGTATCGCGTTGATGGCGGTGACGGCGACGATGACGAGGGCGGGAGAAGCGGTAGCGGTGGTAACAGGAGCGGAATCCAAGGCAGAAGCAAACGAACGTGCTTCCGTTGGTCGCAAAGATCGGCGTAGCTGGTTCGTCGGTGTCGCTGGTCGGGCTGGTTGGTTAGTCGTCTGGATAGCCGGATAGCTAGATGGCTGGTTGTACGATAACCGGTGGTGGGTGCTCGGTGGCACCGCCGTTGCTCTTACTTCATCGTTGTGTATGTAAATGCTCGCGGGAGACGAAGACCGGTGGCGTGAAAGGGAACGAGAACGGACGAGAATGTATGTACGCGCGAGTGAGAAAGAGACGACGGGGCTATAGAAGGAGAAAGGGAGAACGAGCACACGGAGCCGGGCACAATGGCAACTAGTTTTAATTACAAAGTAAGGTGAAGCGATCAATCATAATGATGTACGTGAGGCAGGCGCGGCCTCTGGGGTACCGAGGGTGGGAAGTAGCGTCGAGGAGAAGGACGTGGAAGAAGAGAAGGGAAACGAAAAGGATGAGAAACGAGGGGAAAGAGGGAGGACGGGGGCTAGCTGGCGGTGACGCTGCGGGACGAAGGGGGCCTTCGCGTACACTTTGCGTATAATTTACTGGCACTGGATATACCTGAAGTTATGCTATACCGAAGCTGCCGTTGCGCCTCTCCGTTTCGCTGCTCGTTTCACTCTCTCTTCTTCCAACGCTCCGCTTTCGCCAGCGTCGAGCGATAGAGCAAAGGGTTCTTGCACGTACTAGCCTGCCGCTCTGTTTTTCTCTCTTTGCTTCTTTCCGCTTGTTCTCTTTCGACCCACTGCCACCACCCTCGCATCCACTGCCTCCGCCCTTCGTTGCTTTATCCGTCTCGTTTTCCACCCTTTCTTCATTTTCATCCCATATTCCCCCGGTTCCGATCTCGCTCTCCTCCTCTTCCCCTTTCTTTGTCTTTCGCGCGATTCGTCTCTTCCTCCCTCTCCTCCTGCTCCGTTCTTCTTTTCAGTCTGCGTTTCTCCCTGTCTATGACTTTGCGCCACGTCTGCCAGACTGGCCACCATAACTCTCGCTCCTTCCCTCCGAAATATCTGATGCGCCACGCGATATTTACGATCGGCAGTCGCTCGGCGAACCCTGGCGCTGAAAGCCTCGCGGCGATGCTTCGCCTCTTTCCGTCCCACTGACTCGCGTCTTGCGTCCGGCCTCCGCAGCGGGACGACCCGCGGCCTTCGCGTTCGCCTTCCGAATCGATCGATCGAAAAAGGGCGGACGATTTAATGCCAGAATGGAAGAAGCGATCGTAGGTGACGCGATAAGAAACGGAAGTTTCGTAGTCGAGCTTTGCCAAATTTCGAGCAACGATCGCGAACGCAAGTATTTCGGAGCATTCGTGACGAACCTTCGATTTGCAGTATAGTTACGGCGTGTATGCGTGTTCCGGCAAATATATCATCGTGGTCCTTCGCGTACCTCTACACGGCAATTTATAAAAAACCTAATTACACTGAATTACATTCCCCTGAAAACCATTCAATTCTTCTCCGAGCCATTTGTCCGCACAGCGATATATAATAGAGCAATAAATATAATTTACGAGTAATTTGTAATTATAGATTAAAATCGGGCACCCTGAATAAAATAAATCCTGAAATTGTTCCCCTGTCAACAAAATAAAAAATCTATCTCGTCACGTTTTTCTCTCATAGTCTATAAAAATGTTTTACGTAACGAAATAAAGTTGGTCGAACAGATCGCGACCTCTGACACCGCCGTTACAACGAAACCGAGCTAGAATAATTGTTTCGTAGGACTAACGGGCTAAATGATCAAATCGCGATCTCCTCGTTGCCGAGAGAAAGAGGGAGGGAGAGAGAGAGGGAGAGAGAGGGAGAGAGAGAGAGAGAGAGAAGCAAGAAGAACGATGCACTTCCAATCTTGTAACCAATGCTGGTGCGCTCCCGTCTCTACGAGACGAATCATTAATGTAAATCACCGCGGTACACCGGTCCAGGGCTAACGATCTCGCGATGCGAGTCTGCTGTCCGTAGCACGATTCAAGCGAAGCACGAACGTTGACCGTAACGACGTTTCGGTCCGTGTTATTAGAGTGTCGGATAATGTTCGAACCGTAATTGGTAGAATAACTACGCGAAAAAGATGCTCGGAGTGGCAGTGATACGCGCATTCCGGTTACCTCTGTTCTCAGGCAAATTACCTCCCGCGATGTTTGTTGCTCGCGGCGCAAACAAAACCACCAACACGTGGCTACGTTGCTTGTAGATCCAAAGAAAAACGAGAATCCGACTGAGAAAAAGTATTACCAGCTTTCGCTCCATTGCCATTCTTTTATACGTCGACGAACTTTTTTTGGTTCGGAATATCGTGCCAATAAGTTTTTAAATTTCGTTTATAACCTAACAAACTGTCGCGTAGACGATGAAACATCTGCTCCGTAAGTGGAACTTTATAACGACTGAGGGGAAATCGGTGGAAAACAGACGCGTGCCGCGTATCTATTATATATATTTAAATTTTCTTTTCTTTTTCTCTTTGTACCATTAATTTGCTGTTGCAGTGTACTGTAAATTTCATAATCTTTTTCTTCGCGCTGAAAAACAAATGCGTAATGAAAACGGGATCGTGCTACTTGACTCTTTAGGAACGATTAACAGATCTTGATAATTGTTCTCGTTTACCATCTGATTCAAGCACCGTGTAAAATGATTACGATTTCATATCGCGCTATTTTTATCTTGAATAATAAATCTTTCGTACGAGTTGCTTCCTCCTAAAATTACAAAACGATGCGGATGCTTCGTTGTTGTACCGTCGAAATAGTTTGACAGCTTTCGAAAGAGAATTCGAACGCCTATTAGTAGGAGATGTTTGCAACGTCGATTAAGATTTCGCAGAGTCGATCAAAGTAACTCCCAAACGGTTTAGAAAGCAAAGACTCGTTGAAAGAAACGCTATAATTATATATACACGTTGCTTTAAATCTTTCGGTCTATCGATAACAAACGTTGGTTGGCGAAGAAGAATCGAAGCGTTCGTCGAAGGAGTCTATCGCGAGAATCGAAGTGGTGCAACGAGGCAAACGATAATCGAGATCAAAGTAACATCGGATGGGTCCATCGCCGTTCGAGGAAAGAAACGAAAAGCGAGGAGAGCGGAAGGAAAACGACAGGTGGTAGTTTGAGTAGCATGTACGCGTATCGAAGCGTACAGGCTACGTCGTTGCTTATCGCGCCTATAGATGCGAGTAATTTCGCGCGACTAATTAGTCTCTCGTTAGTGAACTCGGCCGTTCTACGTAGCGTGAACGTAAAAAGGAGATAATTTCGCGATACAAATTCGCGACTTATCGGCTTGGTCGCTTCGCCGTCCGCCGGCCCGTCCCTCGCCTCCCTGGTCCGGCCCCATCGAACTCTCTTCTCCCTTCTCGCGTTCCATCGGTGCGAGTTCGCGAAGCGATTAATTAAATTCTCGGGTAATCAAATATGTCACTCAGCCGTCCAGTTTTAATTAAAGTTCGGACATTATCTATTTGCTTTATCATCGTTGGCTTGACTAGCACCGGCTCGATCGGCGGAGGACAGAAATGGAACCGAGAACGGACGAACAACGGCTAGCCGTCGAATCAACAGCGTCGTCCGTCGTCTCCTTTCGCTCGCGATCGCAAAGCTCGAATCCCTCGGAAAGCTCGTCGTTCTTAGGTACGCCGCGTGCAAAGTACACGACGTTGCGCGCGAATTCCAAATTACAACGACGGTAATTTTACCGCCAAGGAAGACGTCACGTATCGGGACAGCCGTGGAACTCGCGACTTTTCCCCGTCTTTTTGCTTCGCTCTCGCCTCGATTAGAGTTTCCGACGTTCGTTTGCTGCCGCAACCGCAGCCGTTGCCGCCTTCCTCTCTGTCTCTCTGTCTCTGTCGTTCTCTCTGGTCGTTGCCTGTCCTCCCCCGTTTCCTTGTAGCCGCGTCTGCCTCCATTGGTAAGACGGTTTTACGTCTTATGAGTTCCCAACTGCGGCACCTCTTCTATTCCTCGCAATGATTTCGTCGCAATCACCCTCATCCTACCCGGTGCCAGAACCCTCGACGGGGCGGTAATATCGGAGAATGGCGCGACGAAACTACGAGAGGCGGAGAAGCCGACCGACACTTTTGTCAATACACCCGGAACGAAGGAGAAAGACAACCGTCGAAAAGGATGGTCTCTCTCAGCCGGCGTTGCTGCTATAAAGACCACTCGTGTCATTTCGCAATGACGAAACTTTACCCGAATTTTCTCTTCTCTACCCTCTTCCATTCCCAACGCCACACACCCCCGCGTCCTTCTTTCGCGTGTTCATTCTCTTTCCGCGAACCTACCTCCGCATCGCCCCTTTCTTATCCGCTCTGCAACCAAAGATAGAGCGAGTTTGTTAGGCGAAGCAGCTTGGTAGTTGCCGTAATCATCGTCGCATCGCTCTTCCCAACGTTCCAACCGACCCTTTCGATTTTTCATTCGATCCACGCCTTTTCTACGTGTAGTTTATCGCTGTTGTTTCTCGGAATGAATTAGCAGGCTGTGCGCTATTCGTCGATCGAAAGGCGGCATCACAAACTACCTAGAAACGATCGGAGACGTCGTCGGCGTGAAACGTTGACGTTTCTTTCGTATCGCGCGTGTATTTCAAAACTAACGCTACTCGAAGTAGTTTCGGATAATTTTCGAGATACGCGCGCGCCACGTGTATCGCGCTGCAATTTGAGATCCACTTTGGCGTTAGAAATGTACGAGTTAAAATAAAAAATGGAAGAGCGCGTCAAGTTGGAACGCGGCTGTATCCTGATCGGTTCAGAGATCGTACTTAGCATGGCGAAACAAACGATCGTTGGAGGAAACGATCTGGTATAAAGACTCGGCTAAAAGCACAAAAGAGTCGCCAGGGTGGCTGACTTTGGAGACACTTGTGGAGAGAAAGGGACAGAGGCACGGAGGTTAAAAAGAAGAAGGAGCAGAAGAAACGAACTACGTGGAAGACGTAGTGTAAACGGAGCACGATGGAAGGACACGGCCGCATTTGATATGGACCGTAGATAGCTGGTAACGTACGCCGGGCGCGGACTCGCTGTCATGCGGCTACATAGCTGCCTACGAAGCGTTCACGTGTGTATATGGTTCGAGGCCGACATCGGCCCGTTTCTCGACCAGGTAGAGGAGCCGGGTGCGCCGTAGATGCACGTAGATGCGCGCGTAAGCCCGGCGGTTTTACGATGCGATGGTTTCGCGTTAGTCTGTTCCGTTCCTCGAATCCTATGTGCTGGTCGCCGGTTCGAGTAGGTGGGTATTCGTGGGCCGCGTCAAATCCTGAGAATCGAAGCGCGTCGTATTATTTATACGGGCGAAATGGTAGCGGATTGTCGGTTAGGTAGGGTGGGATGGGTGACGGTGACCGGTGTCGTCGAGAGAGGTAACCGGTGGTAGCAGCGACGCTGGGGCTTCCACTGTGTTTGCCAGTGGTTGATGCCGTTGCCGGTGCCAGTGTGCCGTTGCTGGAGCATCGTTGAATCGTTGCGGAGCGATGCGGAGCGGTGCGGAGCGGTGTGTGGAGCGGTACGGTGGTGCAGTGCCGCCGGTGCTGGCCGATAGCGACGACCAAGCCTCTACGGTGCTCCCGGTCACGACTCGCGGGCTCCCGTATTTGAATACAATGCATTATATTGTCCGCGTTATATCATATATCTCCCGGCTAAATAAACACCGTCTCAATATTTAGGCTCGCGAACCGCCCCGTACAGGCACAGCCGCCGCACGTACTTACGTACGAGAGTATACCTGTGCCTCTCGGTCTTCGCCTCCGCCTCCACCTCCGACTAAAGAGAGTTCAGGGTCGCGGCAGCGCGTCCACGAGCTTTCCATCTACGACCGGGTGGAGTTTCTGGTGCGCCAGATCTAACCATCTTCGAGCCGAACGAGAAGGTTACGGTATTGGGGGGCGGGGAGAAAAAACGAGCGAAACGAGAATAGGATGGAAGATACGTATTAGCTTTGGAGAGTCCCTATCGACGCGTGTCGTGCCATCTCGCGGCCGTGTTCGTGGTAATCCGATACGTCAGGCCGACGTCAATTGACATTTAACATGCAGCCGTGCACTCGCCGTTATATGGATCTGTTGGCGCAGTGTATCGCCCCGGGTTTATGATCTCATCGGCCGATTGATTTATGTCGGCAATTATAGCGTAGCTAGGAGTGACGCACGGCTCCGTGTCCCGAATGAGTTATGGGTGTTAATCTCGGGAAAACCAATGAAGGGCGGCTCTCCGACGCGACGGCCGGCAGCGTCGACGATCGTTCCTCGTCCCATGCTTCTCGTCGCTTTTCGTCGTTAAACGCACCTTCTCGCTTCTTTCCACGGTGTTCTTCGTTGCCACGAAACCAGCAAAGCTGTCTCGATCGGCAGGGAATCGTCGCGTCGCATCGTCAGTCGACGCACGAACGATCGCGCCGTCTTCCTAATCCGCCAACACACGATCGCGCGTGGCCGCTCGCCGTTTTGCCATTTGGCCGATCGCCAATCCGCCGTCTCGCCGAACCTCCGAAATATTAATGATCTTTAACGCCGACTAACTCCCGTGCAACCAGCGTCACCCCGTTCGAACGATCGCAAACGGTGAAAACGCCGCTTGTATAGCGATCGCGAGTCGCAGATCGTCTCTCGCGATGCGTCCCTTCCTCCTTCCTCTGCTCCGTCTCGCGTTCAGGTAAATCTTACGTTCGCGTGCACGAGCTTGCACGAGCTGCGCAAAGCCAGCCGGCAGAAGAAAGGGAACGAACGCAGCCTTGGAAGTTATTGCTCTGTCCCGCGTAAAACATAATTAGATGACGCTCGAGCGAAGCGATGCCGCTTCTCTTCGCTTCTCTTCTCTTCTCTTCTCTTCACTTCTCTTCTCTTCTGGCAAGTCACGGCCGTGGCTCTCAACCGTGTGATCTACCGTTTCGGACGCGTGTTCGATCGGTGATTCGCAGATCGGCGTGCTGCGACTTCGAAACGAAAGAGCTAAATCACGCGACGCTCGTCGCATCGGTCTATCGTGTCTCATCAGGGTTGGCGAGCACGGGCTATACGATAATTTCCGCTCGCGGATCTACGATGTCTTGAGAGGACGAGAAAGGAGATCGAAAGAGAGACGCCGAGAGGATCGAGGACAGGAGAGCGGAAGAAAAGGGAGCGGAGAAGGCGAGAGGGATATTTACATTGCTAATGTATCGTCGGCCTAACTTCTAATTAAACAAATTCGCACAACTCAGCGCACCGCGCGGTTGCCTCGTGGAATTGCTCTGAGAAAAGAAACGGAAGGGAGAAGAGAGAAAGGGAAGAAACAGAGGTCCCCGGTGTATGTACTCGGCGGTGGCAGCGGGGAAGTGGGAAACCAAGGGGAAACTCCCTTCTTGCTGGAGGGGTCGCTCGTTAGCGCTCTTAACGCGACTTACCGCCTGGAGCGCGAGCCTCTAGTCCCTCCCCGATTCATCGAGAAGGAGGAATGAATATTTATAAGAAACTGCAAAATAGTAGTCTAATCTTTTCTCTTTTTACTTTCGCTTCTCTCTTCCACTGTACCATTTCCCT
Organism: Bombus terrestris; assembly: GCF_910591885.1. Taxonomy (NCBI): domain Eukaryota; kingdom Metazoa; phylum Arthropoda; class Insecta; order Hymenoptera; family Apidae; genus Bombus; species Bombus terrestris. Next base: position 11,904,210 of record NC_063281.1, on the reverse strand, counting down.
TCTCATGCTCGCTCGTTGCTTTTACCTCGTGCACGATGTCGCCTCTCTCTCTCTCTCTCTCTCTCTCTTTCTCTTTCTGTTCTCGCTTGTATTTTCCGCCTCGCGAGGCTCTGTCTCCAGAGACGGGTACTTTTCTTCCCGAGTCTAGTTTATCGTTATCTCGCATCGTCGTTTTGTTGCCTTTGCTTTCGTATTACCCTTAGTTCGTAATCACGATATGTACTCGCAGTTTGATGCAGTCTGCACGATCGGAGAATCGTCCGGAAGAACCGGCGAAGACGAGGGTGGAAAAGCGTTCGATCGAGGCACCGTGCGAAGCTGGAAAGAAGACGAGTCGATGGAACGCAGCTTTGATTCGTCGAAATTGATTACATCAGGTAAGTTAAATTATCTATTAACCCTTTGCGCGTAACCATATTCTTAGCGATGTCGTCGTATCGTACCGAATACGAGCCACGCAGATTTTTTTCAAATTCTTGTCTTTTACAGTATCCCAAAATACTCTTGAAAGTTTCTGGAATATCATGCAATAGCTTTCATCGCTGTAATATATGCGACCTTAATCGTTTTAAGCTAAGCGAAAGTTTACAAGAAAATATGAAGAAAACTAAAGAATCGCTTAAAATTACCGGTCGACAACCAGGCTGGAAATAGAGAAATGGAAATGGTAACTTGCGTTTGAAAGACCTACATCTTGCGCCAAATTGTTTCCCTTTTCGATTATGTCGCGATGAAATCCTCCCGTTTACTCACGATGTAACGTTCAATATCGGGAAACCAATCACAGACCAGTCAGCTTTTTACTCCATGATCTTCGCCTTGCGATTAATCGAATTTGGCACGAAGAATTTTGCGTAATAGCAATTGAGACGATAGATGGCCTCCTTGGACAGTTTAAAAAGAAAAAGTAGTTGAACAGCAATTCTTCGAGTTTCGAGGGATTTTACGCGAAGTTTATCTTAGTTGAAGACTAATCGTCGTCCGCGCGGTCAGTCGATGGTCTTCCTACCAACTCTGCATAGCAGAAGAATCTCGTTGACAACGCTTAACGTGACATCCATTAACGCGCCTTTGATTTATTCGGTCGACTCGAGCTACGACGACGGAGCGTAGGCCGCGCTGCTACGTGCTATCTAGTGGCGTTTCCTGTAATCGATTTAATCGACTCGGATTAATATCTATCGTGCGCGTCGATTAAAGTAAACGATGTACTCGCGGGTTCTCCGCGTCGTATCGCATCCGCGTACGAATTATCCAACGATTAACCGGATAAATCGTTAGTTCTCGAATTAAGGTCCGATCTTCTCGATCGTATCGAATCTGTGGAAGCGGACGGCGAGCTAACGTTGATGGAAAACGCGGAAAGATCGGTGAAAAGATAGAACGAACGAACGTGTTGGACGTTCGACAGGGACCGGTGTCCAAAGCGGGTCCCTCGCCTCTTTCCAGCGACGCGATGTCTACTATCTGTGCTAACTTCCGGCGTCTCGGTTGCCTCGATTATGGCGTAATAAAACATCGTCACGACACCTGCGTACCTGACATAGACCCTTTTCTGCTCGATAACGAAAAATTCACAGAACCGGATCTATACGGTGGCCGCAAAATTCGCGCTTGCCTGTCCTGTAGTTATTTTCCTCGGCGATATGTTGCCGACCAAACGCAACACTAAAAATACCACAAGCTTTTTGAGCCGTAAGGTACGTACGGGGTGTTCCATCTAATTTGATCGCAATGTTAACTTTAATTTGTACCGCTTCGCGTCTTTTCTGCTCCTTGCTGCGTCAAGTTTCATAAATTACAGTGAAAATATTCATAAAACTAATAACTTCTCGATAAATAAATAAATACATCGATACTTTTTGATGAATCACGAGTGACCTCCGAGAATTCAGATTGAACCTCACAGGATGACCAAGTGACACAGAAATCGCGATATCGCAAAAATATGCAGTCCTGTACCTTTCGTATCAACCTTCGATTAGTATCGTTGGATCCTAGATAACTCGCAACACTTTGGGTTCAGTCGTTCAATTTTAAAGTATACTTTACTTAAATTTTATACGCCGTATCCCGAAATCTCGTATCACTGTACCGATACCGATCGAAAGTTAAAATACTTCCTTAAAAAGGAAAGAAACCAACGAAAACGTGTTCGTCGTACTTTTTTTCGTCGTGCCCTTCGTATCGTTTGCTCGAGAACTTATTGCCAGGGGTTGTGTACAGTCCTCGGCAGCCTGGTGTCCAGCTGCTCGCGGAGGAAACGAACTCGCCGACGCGTGGAGAAGATTAACCGCGGCTACCGTGAACACCGCGTAGGCGTGCATCTTGCTTCCGTGAGTCGTGCTTTGTCGCGAGTTGCAGCTACACGATACGACCTTGAAATTGGTGAACGCCATCGGAATGGCAACTTGGAACCGGATCGAGTCGATCGGTTCCGACGATGATTTCATGCACGTTTTTCAGAGAATCGATCGATTCGCGAATCGATTCTAGAGCGAAAGGTCGCCGCTCGATCGTTCGCTACTCGATCGTAGCTATATCGTACTATACGTATATACGTATCTTGCCCTTGACGATCGACCGTTGAGACGTGTGTAGGTGCGGACCGGCAGAACGAACGTACGAGCGGCACTTTGTGGGGTCGTAAAACAACAGCAGCCTTGTAAATCTGTGCCCGAGTGTGCCAGCCCTGACAGATTCTCGCCCCACCTCTTCTTCTTCTTCTTCCTGCGATTCTACGCTCGTCTCGCGTTAGCGCATCGCAGCCGCACTCGCGTGCACACGCATACTCGCGTTCCTACTCGCACCGGCGCTACCTGTACCACCGACATGTATCTTGCCGCTCTATTTCGCACTGTTTCTTCGCCCGATCTCGTGTTTCTGCTTGTTCGCGGCGATCGTTTCCTACCAACGTGCCCCGCGTCTTCCTCCCTCCCTTCTATAAACGTCTTCTAAATTCAATTTTTCCTCAATTTTTACGATAGCAACAGGGCTTCTCTGTGTGGCACACGCGAAAGGGGTTTTTGGGCTTACGCCACGATGATCTGAAATTTTTGTAACATCGTAAAGTTCGTTAAATGTCCGTGTCGTATCTTTCTGTTCGTCGATGCATTGTGCGGATACAGAAAGCATTTGCACCGAGTTCTTCTGCCGTGTTCTATTTTTCATTGTCACAGTACGACATTTTTGTTGTTCTATAAACGTACGATCAAATGGCACTGATCAATTTATACCAACTCGAATCTGATATTACTTGGACCTAATTAACTCGCGACGTATATGCTTGTAGTTTAAGTATGCAAATTTTAACCCGCCTATATATGCGCAATTTTACTGTCGTAAAATTCGTCGTGCGCGAGACGAGGAAAGGGAACACAGCTTTTTTTTATGTTTTCCTCGTTTTTCATGCGACAAGTTTTACGACACTAAAGTTAAAACACCTTTCGAATCGATCGTTCGTTCGACCCAAGTACCTTGAGAAGTACTTTTGTAGAGAATTAAAAAGTGCGTCGAATAGAAATGGATAGTTCCATTTGAAGAAGCAAACGTCAGCTTGAAATCGCAAAATATAGTAAGTTTTATTTGAAATATTTTTTCCGATAATGAAGAGTTTGGAAGTTAATTTCGTGGATAAATTAAAATGAGACACTTGGTGCGTACTTTATTTCATTTTCTCTGTCGTGCTATGATTATAGTTTCATCTACCTACACGAAGATTACGCTACGTTTCCAGCAGATACGCGAAGCGTGAAAGGTTGAGAACCAGCACGGCGATAGAGTAATTGTCGAAACGAATCAAACACGAGAATCGATCTTTCTTCGACGATTAACTGACAGTCGTGGAATATGAGTTAACACATCGTCAATCGAGTTACCAGTCCGCTGGTAATAATATAAAATAATTTCATTATTCAGGACAATTCGTAAAGAAACAAATCAGAAGATACAAATAAATGTACATACTTGCTGTTGCCGTTTAGTATCGTATCACGTATTCGTTTCGTACGGATTATGGTTACGATTCAACAAAGATAAATTCTCGAAATATCCAGAACATTACGATCCCTTTAATTTCAACTACAGCTTCAATGAGTCAGACTGAAGATCTGCAAAATAAGATCAATACCCTGTACCAAATATGGCGCGATAACAATGAACGATTAAACAGCCACTAAAAAAAATGATAAGCTAAGACGTTGAGAGAATTCAGAATCAAAGCTGTCGGTAGATAAAATTCCCCAACTTGATAATCCGCATCTCTGCAGGCTACTGCAACAATTTCAATGGAGCTTTAACCGAGTGTCCAAGCAATATCGTTAAATGAATCGAAACGCATAGCTGTTTCGTAAACCTTGAACGCGAACGATCATCGCGTCGCTATGACAGACAAAAGTGGAACGTCGTAAAGCTGTCTAATTTGCAATGCAAATATCGCGTAAGATTTCTGCGCTGTGACGCGGGATTTTTATTGTTCCACCGTGGAATGTCCTTAAGCCCTGTTGTTCACGGTACACGGTGCCCCGTGTAAACCGAGGAACAAATGTTGGCGAGTCTGACTTCTCTACACGGATAGTAGCTTACCTGATCAGACGCGTCTTACCCTTATCCTTACTCTTACCCCTTAAACGCCACTTCTTTTTTGCGCGGTGGTCTCTTAGCATGCGCGCGCGACCGTCGTAAAGTAGATGTACTTACAGATCGCGCGTATCTTACGAAACTAAATTGGAACGGGACGGTGTGTCCGGGTGGGGAGTTTGCGGAAAGTAAAACGGCGAGATAGAGAAGCGAAAGTGCGGGCGGGGAGGAAAGGGACGAGCGGAGGCGAAGAGAAGAAGGGAAATCCGCGGATAGGGGAAGAGAAAGAGGACGGAGAAGGACGCGCGAGAAGAGCGCGAACGCGAACACCCACCGGCCGGCATACCCGGTTAGCTTGTCCCACGCATTCCCGGTCGACTGACGTCTTCATCGGCTAGTTGGGCCGAGGACTCGCGTTCCGAGAGAATTCGAATTTTCGTCGAAGCTGCAGCGCTGCTTTGACGTTTGAGTTTTTGACGAAAGCGTCAGATCGGCGACGGCGGGTCTCCGTTGCACGATAGAGCCGATATTATCGGTGAAATATGACAAGTTGTAAATGAGGAATATACAAATGCCGATAAATTCTCTTACAATAGGACGTATAAAATTGAATAACCACGGATTGAGATGAAAGATTAAATCGTACAGGAGTTACGTGTCACCTGGATTCATCGCGTTTGACGGTTTTAGGTTCCGTAAAGTGATGATCATAGATATTTATACTAATTTTCTGCTGTGAAATTTTGATATATTAAAAGTATACGAAAGAATAGAATGTCTATATTCGATGTAATAAATTATAACAATAAAAGAGCAATTAGTTCCGAGATGTAGAGAAAATAATCGCATTTCGAAGATTCGATGACGAACCTATCCTAGCCATTTTATTATTTAGATCTCTATTTGGAAGATAGATTCGACGAATCTCTAAATCAGTTAATCGTTATTTTTTCAAACTCCGAACAAGATTATCCGTCTTAAATCATTTAGCTGCTTTTCATTTATGAATCACCGTGCGCCGATCCCTTTCTGCTCGCCGCTAATATCACGATTCAGATTTTGCGAGGAATTTGAAAATTGACGAAAGAGGGAGAGGTGGTCGCTGGTCGATTAAGTTTCGATAATATCGGAGGAAGCGAACACGAAAGGGAAGTAAAACGGGTTCCTACGTGAAAACAGCTAGCGGTTTGGTTATCGGTTGACCAGAACCTCTACAAATCTACAGTTATCGGACTGCCGGATCTCTCGAGACCGCTTTTTGGTAAGTTCCTGCAACGCCTTTGCTCTCGTTCATCGGCGGATCGCCCACGCGCAGCTTCCTGGAACCAGGAAAAATCAGGAAAGGGGAAAAGGTGGAAAAGAAATGAAAGTAGCGAAGGAAGCAAACGCATACGTCTGTACGTTTCATTTCTGTCGCGTACAAACTGTCGCGATGCATCGATGAAATTGTACCAATTAAAATGAATCGAAAAAGTTGAAACACAAACTCGATTGGATCGTTATTACTGGACTAAAAATAAACTCAAATAGTCAGGGTATTTTCCGAAATTGTTTATACAGATTATTATTTTGCCCGGGTATCGAGAGTTTCGAATCGCAAAAATATCGCGTGGTGTCGAGTTTTGAAAACTTTCTGGGTTCGAATATTCCACTGCTGGTCGAAACGATGCGCGCGAATCGACGTACGAGGAAACGAGAAACTGGACGAACGAGGACACAGGAAGGAAGAAGATACGCAACACAGCGAGGAACTGAAGCTGAGGTACGATTGGAAGAACGAAGGAGCGAAAAGAGGAGAGAGAAATGGGTAGAAAGGGAAGGTGGAAAGAAAAGAAGAAAAGAGACAAGAGCTCCTTTCTTTAAAGCGAGGGTTACTTTAAGGATCGTTCGAGAATCGGTAGTCTCTCCACCAATGTTTTATTTTATCCTCTCCGCTCCATAAGATCGCATTCTTTACGACCCATTAGACGAATTCATTACCAGACCCAGGCAATAGGTAGGTGAGGTCCGTAAGCCCTCTATCCTTCCTCTTCCTTTGCCCCCTTCTTCGCCTGGCACAACGGCTCTGTTTCCATCTCGTTCGCCCGCGTTTGTTTTTCGCGTCAGACAGCGCTTCTTCCAATCTGTCGCGAGTCCTACGACGGAATTCGACGGTACGACGAGCTATGAGCGAAAAGAAAGACAAATACGACCGGAATGCGAGTATATATACGCGGAGAACGTAAAGTGGAAAAATTGAAACAGACGTGTACAAAGTAGATAAGTAGAATGAAAATTTGATCGATCGAATTCATTGGAATATTCCCTATCGAATACGAATTTTCGGGGAAACGGAAGAGATCTGTGGCCCAAAATTGAGAATTCGTATCAGAGGAATAACATGTGCAAGGAGGTGGCACGAGAAATTCTTTCGTCAATCGGTTGCCCCGACACGCTGCTTTCTTCTTTTTATCTTTATTTTTAATCTTTGAACGCGGATTTTTCTGGATCCATTGACAATTTCCTTGTGGATTTTGTAGGAAATTTATCGAAGACGAATTTTATTACGAGGAATAACCATTTTCGTTTGTGGAAAGAAAGACTTGGAAATCGCTTGATGTACCGAACCGACATGACCGGAAGCGATCGAACACCGGACTGATACGACTGCGTAAATGAAATTGATTTACTGTAAGTTCGTGAGAAGCGATGGTTTCTTATAGACAATTTGTAGACAGTATTTTATATTTTAATGGAAAATTTAGTCTTTCTCTTTGGATTTTTGTGATATGTACTTGATATGGAATCCAGTGAAACGAAAAATACTATGACAGTTATTATATAATAGTTATGGCATATAGGGAATGATACTCGGGATGTAGATGTACGAGTAAAGGAAACTTAGACGAGAATTTACTTTATAACATATATATTTATTTGAGCTTTAATTGCATTTTAAAATACAACCGAAATAATTAAATAATGACAAATCTGGTAAAATGGTTTCAAGAGTCGCGTATACATGATGCATATCTTTGTGGTTGCGCATTTGTAAGTATGTAGGTACTTTTCGAGCGTATTTTTCGCACGGTTGGCTATTTCTTGTTTCGTTTCTCGTATCCGCGAGTGCGTACGCGCCGCGTTCGTTTTTTTCCGCGCGTATGATGCCGCGTATCGCATCCACGTAGACCACGTTCTTCTTTTTTCTCCTATACCCGCCACATTCTCTCAGCAGTCGTATATAATTACAATAATAATATTAATATTATCGTTATATCGATAAATACTTTTAAAGTCCGCGATGGAAGAATTAGAGTTTACAAGAAATACGTATACAAGTGTGTTCCGCTCCAAAATTGCGCTTTTAACTCGTCCTCGAACGCGCGCAATTATCGTCCCTTCGGCTCACTCTTTCCCGCCCACTTCTTCCTGCTTCTTTGCGTTCTCGCGTTTTACACCTTATTCATATTCTCGCTCGCGCGATCATACTCGTCCGGATTTCAATTCCTCTCTCGCGGTGTCGCTTTTGCCCGCTTCACGGCGTCAGCCACTTTTACTCTCGTTTCCCTTTCGTACCTACTTTTCCAGTTCTCGAATGCACGCAAGCAAGCAAGCAAGCAAGCACGCACGCACGCACACACGCACACACGCACGCACGCAGGCAGAAGACGATTCGCCAGAGAACGCGTTGGTCGCGCGCCGTTTTTCCGCTCAGCCGAGAGACGATGGAATCCCGGCGTGTTGGTAGCCGTTCGAAGTGTTTCTTTTTTTTTCCCCTTTTTCGCTGCTTTTCCCCATTCGTTAATTGTATAGAGAATAATCGTAATCGTAATCAATATACACGGTATTCGCGATAATCCGAGCGATAGTAATGACAGTATTTTACACTTAAAACGTCGCGTCGACTCGCACGGCGCAATAAATATTATTTGAACAAAGAAAATTTACAATGGTCTACTCGTACGCTACGAGCGAAGGAAAACGATAACGTTCGAGGAGGCCGCGTCGCGCGCGCTCGACTCGCCGCGCACCTGTGTTTCGAGTATAACCGCGAGCCTCGCTATTGCACCGTGTTCTCGTTGCTCTCGATGCTCCTTTTATGCCACTTTTCTCTCACTCTGCAATCGTCGTCATCGTCGTCGTCGTACTCGTCAGCCGGTTCGCTTTGCCGAACGCTCGTTGACTTTTTTCGGACGAGGTCCGAATCCCGATTTCACCGGTTTCGCAGTTCTAAGTATCAACAAAGAGATTCCTATACAAGGGCGGACCCTAGCCTAGCCTATGCGCTAATCAACTACGCTCTTATGTTCTAGAGGTATACATGCTGATCTGACCTTACGACAGCTGTGTGACAGGTAAGCCTTGCCGTCCTACACCTTGGAAAATTTTAGTCGCTATCCTCTCTGCCTTTGCTGCTCTCTTCTCCGCTTGCACTCGTTTTCGTCGTTCATTTATTCTCTACCATTCTCCCCTTCGTACGCAGAAACACACACACACAGACACGTACACACGTGTAGACACACGCTCGTTCAAGCATACAAATTCTCTCTGTCGATCGCACGATCTTTCGCATCGCTTTGCTCTCTTTCTCAACGCCAGTCGTAAATGTCCTTAAGTATTTATAAAATCACAAACTTTGTCGCTCGCCGAGCCCCTTGACTCAGCAGTGCCGCGAGATATGGTGGCATCACAATTTAATCAACGCACGTTCGATATCTACCTCCTCCCTCTGTGTTCGTTGCGCGATTCGATTATCCGCTGACGAGTTGGTTCGATTCGATTTGAACGGGCGAAAAGGAGCGATAGGTATAAAGAGGGGAATGGCGAACAGAGGGTGGAAAGCGAAGTAAGGGAGAGGAGGAGGGAAAGACGAGAGACGAGATGCGGTAGGAAACAGCGGAGACCGGATAATGGAATCGCGAGCGAAAAAGGATGGATGTCCCGAGGCGGAGGTTTCGAAGGAGGTGAAATGGTGTTTGCAATCGCGTCGCTAGTTACAGTCGTTACAGTATAGATACACTTATGTACAAGTGGCACCGCTACTTACGGGGCTCGGACTATACGTACTTGCTGGACAACTGCTTGGCCAGCTCCGTATACTTGAGAAATTTGGAGTGCGGACTCTCTTCGAGGGGAGAGGCCGCTGACTGAGACGGGCTACCGTTCGCCTGTGCAAGCGGCGGCGACTTGTTGCGCTGGGAAGTCGGGGGCGAGGAAGAACTGTGACCGGCCGGCGGCGGTCCGGTGGCGGAGGTTTGCGAAACCGCTGCTGCCGCGGCCGCAGCAGCAGCCGCCGCCGCCGCCGCGGCCGCCGCTGATCGGCCGATCGTCAGTGGATCGGGAATCACGCCGTCCTTGACGAAGTGCATCTTGGACAGATGATGCCTGTACGCGCCCTTGGAGATGAACGGCGTGTCGCAGAAGGCGCATTTCATGATCGAGTCGGCGGTGACGACGGCGTCGTTGCAGGCCCAGCTGAACGCCAAGATCGCTCCCGGAGTCGTCCCGGAACCGGGTCCGGTCGCGCCCACGCCACTTCCAGCCGCTGCTCCGAGACCGGACGCGGCTCCAGGACCGCCACCGGATCGGGCCGCGCTGCCACTAGGTCCTCGCGTCTCCGTCTTGTCGCAAAGCTTCTGCAGCGCGGCCAAAGGATGGCTGCTGGTTTTGCGTCCCTGAGAGTCGACCGCGTTGTTCGAGCCTCCGCCGCTACCGCCACCACCGCCGCCACCGCTACCGCCGCCTCCGCCTCCTCCGCCACCGGACAGGCTGTCGAACATGGAAGAAAGCGCCCCGAGACTGCTCGACCCCTTCGTGTCGGGTGTTCCACGCGGCGTTACCGACCGGTCGCTGCTCGTCGGACTGCTGGTGCTGTTCCTGCAAGGACTACGCGCGATCTGTTCCGGTTGACCGCTCGATCTAGGAGTCGGTGGGTTCATGCGAGGCGACAACACCTCTCGACCCTCCTCCGATCCTTCGTGCAAGCTGCTTCGACGATGATTGAACGAACCTTGCTCCTCCTCGTCTCTGCAATCCTCCATGATCTCTTTCTTCACGAACACCTCGCGATTCGACTGTGACTGAGTCTGCGACTGCTCCTCCTCGTTCGCCACGCGATCCTCCGACTCGTCGTCTCGGGGTTCCTTCTTCACGACCACGCTCGCCGCCGATGTCGCGGCCGAACTGGCCGCGGCAACGGAAACGGATGCGGTCGTCGACGACTCCTCGTCACCGGATTCCTCGGTGGTTGGATGATGACGACTCGAGGGCAAGGTTTGCGCGCCCAATTGCTTGTCCGGCGTGACCCGATGATGGTGGGAATGCCTGGTGTCCGAGTGGCCGACCGACGAAAGGTCCACGCGTCTCTCCGGCGTCATCGCGTCGGTTCTACCGCCGCTTCCTCGTTCCGACACGGAGCTCGACTCGCTTCCGCTGCGTTCCCGCCGCGCGGCCGTACTTGTCGCGTAATGTTGCTGCTGTTGCTGATGCTGATGTTGCTGCTGATACGACCGGAGAAGGTTCATCGTCTGTGGATCGACCAACGGTTTCGTGTAATCGACGCTCTCGTCGATGCCCAGCCGCTTCAAGATGCTCGTACCCATCGGGGCTCCGGGTTGAGCGTGATGCAGACCCGGTGTACCGTGCCTCACGCGAGAATCGAAGCTCTTCTCGATCAGTTTCTCGATGGCGTTCAACACGGACGGCGAGGAACTACCGGTGGTCTCGCCGGCGGTCGGTGTCGGCGTGTCCTTTCCTGGTGTGGTGGCGTCGCTGGCCGACGAAGGCGACCGATGGTGTCTCGAGGACACCGACGAACCGTCTTCGGTGACGCTCTTGCGGCCGGTCTCGGTCGGCGGTAACGTGGCCGGTAGGTGATTCGACATCAACGCGTTCTTCAAGAAGTTTCGCTGATTCGCGCCCACGGTGCCCGCTCCGATACACTGGCGTATATGATCGACGAAGATGGTCGTCTCGATCTTCTCGCCGCACTTCTCGCACGTTATACGACCGGCGTGTTTGCCGAGGCTGTGGCTCAGTCCGGTAGCCGCGTCGCCGTTCTTGAACTCGTTCTGCGCTCGTTCCAGTTCCAACAATTTTCTCACCGGCAGCGACTTTTTGCGTTTCTCCCGCGTCTGCCGCCTCCGACCGCCGCTCTCGGTGATCGATCGCATTATGTGCTCCTTGTAGTGGGAATTCTTCACCATGTGATTGCTCAGTTCTTTCAGGGAGCTGAACGCTTGATCGCAAACCTTGCACGTGAGCACGGCACTCACGTGGCTGCTGGTAGCGCCGGAGCCTGGGCCAGTAGCGTTTCCGGCGTGCGGTCCGGACGCGCCACCGGCGGTAACCGCGCCACCCCCGCCACCAGCGGCGCCGGTTACGGATCCACTGCCTGCACCGCCACCTCCGCTTCCTCCGCTTCCACCGCTGCCACTCTTGTTCTCGTCCGACGACTTCCACGAGATAATCTGCTCCTGGGAGATGATGTTGGTGTAATGTTGCGTCTGTTGCATGTGCGACGTCATCTCGGCGAGAGAGCGGAAACTCTGACCGCACCACATACACTTGAGAATCTGCCTGGTCTGCTCGGCTCCCTTTCCCAGCCAAACGTCTTGACCCCTGACCAGCTTCCTCGGCAGAGGCATCGTTTCCTTGATCAGCAGATTCAACTCGGATGGACTCTGTTTGCTGCTCGGAGTCGCGGAACCACCACCACCGGCGCCGGAGGCAGCGTTGTTGCTGGACGCGGTGGTTTGCGGCTGGTGCGGCTGATGCGGCGGCTGCGGCGTCACGATACTGGCCACGCTCGGTGGCTGCGGGTGGAGCGCGGACGCGGCCGCTGGCACGGGCATGTTTACGCCGCAGTGCTTCGCCTCCTTCATGTGAGTCGTCATCGCGGCCAACGTGGGGAAACTCTGCTTGCACCATACGCACTTGAGCACGTCCTTGGCTTGATCGGCTCCCTTGTTCAGCCAGTGGGATTGCCAGGCACTGTGTCGACTGCCGGACGTGGAGCCGGCGGTCGCGTTGCCCGCGACCGCTGCCGCGGCGGCTGCGGCTGCGGCTGCAGCGGCTCCGCTCGCTCCGCCACTGCCGGCGCTCGTGCTCGATCTGAACAGATCCTCGCCGCCCAGTTTGCTCAGTTCGCTCATCTTCTCCAGGGCTTTGGTCGCTTCGCTCGGCTGATACGACTTGTCGAGAGCGGACGGTGGTTTCATCTTGCCGTTCCAAAGTTGCTGATGATGTTCGACTACGCCGGCGGTGCTCTTCGGCGAGAGTTGCTGTTGACTAGTAGCCGCTGCCGCGACCGCGGCCGCAAAGTAGGGAAAGTGAGAGGCGACCACGGGCGACGTCCACGGCGAAACGACGGGTGGTCTGCCGAAACCTGCAGCCGTGACGGCTTGAGCGGCCTCCTGGTGAGCCGCTGCGGCCGCCGCAGCTGCCGCCGCCGCCGCTGCCGCCGCCGTGCCAGCGGACAACCTGGAGGACTTGCGAACGGGCAGCGGCGGAGAATCTTCCGGTCCAGGTCGTTTTCTACTGGGCACCGATAAATCCAAAGGTCCGTTGTTCGCCTCCGTGGAGGAGGACGGTGTCGGCGGCTTGCTGAGGTTCAGTATCTGCTCCTCTTCGTCGTCCTCCGTCGACGACGCTTTCCTCGTGCTAAAGTCGAGCACCGCGGGCAACGGTGTGGCCGACGGCGATACCTCGCCGACGCTGCTGGGCGAGACCAGAAGGCCAGGAGTAGCTGCCGGTGGCGAGCACGACGAGGATACCAACGGAGACACGGAACCACGGGATAGCGGCGAGTGGCCGAGTAGCAGTCTCTGGTGGGTCTGTTGCAGGTACGCCGCCATCATCGCCGCCGAATGAGGGGGTAGCAGTGGATGGCTTCCGAGGGGCAGTGGCACGATCCCGCTCGGACTCACCGGACTCGCGGTGCTTCGCGTCGCTGGCGGCGGAGGACTTCCGGTCGCCGGGCCGGACGATTCCCGAGAATCTCTCGAGGGACAGCGTGGACTCATTGGCTCTCTGAAAGCATGAAACAGAAAGGAGAAACGTTACGCGCGATGATCGGTGAAGATCGGACGGCCGAGATCGCTGGGATCGCGGGGATGCGCAAGCGTTGATCGGATTGGCGCGGCGAAAAACAGCGGGAGATCGATACCCGTGGTCGAATCCTGTGGACGAGCTTCGCTGCTACTCTGGCGACTGGACGAAGAATCCGTGCGCGGCGTGTCGCGTCGCGTGTGCTGTTCGCGGCACGCGAACCGAATCGAAGATGGAGAGCGAGCGAGAGAGGTTGTGTAGACTTGACGACGGCTCGCTCGTAACTGACTGCTTCTGACTGAATGCCGAATGCGTGCCGCGAGACGAAAGGGGAACGGCGCCGGCACGCATGCAGGGGAAGTTTTCGATGGGTGGCGGGGCAGCGGAGGACACGGAGGCGCCACTGCCGCAGCCTGCCACCGGCACACGCATCCACCACCGCCGCCCCCGTTGTAACCGGTGATGCGGCAAAGCGGTACCGGAGCGGTGGTGGAGCGCCGTCATCGTCGGCGTTGGTGGGATCGTCGATGCAGGCCGACGCGTAACACGTGCCTATCTCTATTAGCTGTATGACGTCGCACGGCAGTCACCGATATCGGTCTGGCACCGGCTTATTTATCCCTCCTTCGTTCTCTCTCTGTTGTCCTCGTGCGCGCCGCATCTCCTCGCCTCTCTCCCCTTCGTGTTTCCTTTAGCAGAGACAGCGAACGACGCGACGTTTACACCGTTCTCTCGCTCGTGCGCCGCACGTATCCGTGACGATTCGTTGCGCTCAAACAACGAGAATACCCGTGTGTGTACACGAGGGGCGCCCGACGCCGGCAACTTCAAAGAGAACGGCAGCGGCGCTCTCGTTGATTTAGGCGGTTTATGACCATGCTGCCAGTAAAGCACCGACTAATGAGTTTCAAGCGAACCGTGTTCGTTGAAATTTACGTTCATACCACTTTCGACGGTCGCGCCTCCGTCTCTTCCTAAGTATAGGCTTCGCGTTTCGTTTCGTTTCGCCTCGTCTCGGTCCGTTTCCTTTCGTAATTATCGCGAAGCACGTTAATCGAGATTTTTACCTGTCCGGTGGTCCAGTGTCCCTTAAAATAGTAGGATTCAGTCTCGCGGTTGCGGAAGGCGGTGGAGTGGGCGGCGATGCGTCCTCGTCGTCTTCATCGTCGGTCGCGTCCCCATCCTCTTCCTCTTTGGCTGCCGTCGTGCAACCTCTCTCGCTAGGACTAATTGGGCCGTCATCCTCCACGCAGTCGCCTTCCTCGCCCTGGAGGTCCGCGCCAGGCCCTGAGCCTTCGACTCCGTCCTCCCCTGCAACGGAAAATCGTACGATCGTTTCAGTGCGACGCGATAGCGGCCTAGACGGCGAACGGGGCGCGGTTACGGCGCCAGTCACTGAATCGAGGAGGAAGGAAAGGAAGATCGACGCGTCTCGTAACCACGCCGCGCCGTTCGCACCGAGAATTTGGAAACGAGAAAAGCGAGCGTTGGAAAAGGACGCAAAGAGGCGAACAGCGAGGACGGTTGGCGCGAGACAATGCCGTTATCGGCTCATTTATCGGCCTTTCGCGGCTACGACGACGTAGAAGACGTGGCGAACGACAGTACGCGGCGACGAGGGTACGCGGGATTGCATCGAGAGTGCGTCGAGCAAAGTCATCGCGCGCCATTGTCGAGCAACCTACGGACTTCCGTTGCCCTTCCATTTCTAACTCTCGAACGAATCACCGGCACGATCGAACGTTCTACTTCGACGCTGAAAACCAAAAGAGGAGCGTGTCGTCGTTTTACGCTCTAGGCGAGCAGACGATCGGATCGACGGGACTTTGGCTGGTCCAGAAGCTGCGGAAACGCGACTCGTTCCGGTCGGTCGTTAAATCGGATTTCCGGCGAGTATCGGCGAACGGACGCAACGGGGATCGCCATCTTGTTCCGGTGACGCGTCCTCGTTCGAGATGGCGCAAGACGAGGAGTCCGCGGATCCGGGCATCTCTCCGGTGGCCGAAGAGAGCAAAAGGAAGAAAGAGGCGGAAAGGACTCAGCACACCTCCCTTCCGAGAGGGGTGGGGACAAGCAGGACGAAGAGCACCGTCCTACTTTGCCGACTGGCCAACCAAACGATCGTTTGTTCGCCGATGGGCCACGGAAGAAGGAGGGAAAAGAGATCGCGCATCGATCCGAGAAGGCATCGGCAACTAATTACGCAGATTTATGTCCCCATTGTCCATTGTCTCTCTCCGGCTGGCGCGGGCCGAAGCGGGCCAGAGCGGCCCTCCGAAGCCCTGCGCGACCGTGAACGATTCGATGGAAGAAGCTGCGCTCCGCTGCTGCTCGCCGACCCTTTGGGTCGGGGTACGGGAGGTGTGTGCTCGAAGAATGGAGAACGAGCAACGACCAACGACCGCGAAGATGACCGCGTCGTCGACGAGAACGAGGAAGACGACAACGAGGGCCCGAGCTAAAAGGAACGAGGCATGCGAGGATCGACTGAAATCGGTCCGCTACCGAGAAGGGATACGCGACAACTCGCAGACCAGGGCGGACCACCGGTGCTCGCCGGAGCTCCGCCCGCTTCCAGCATCCCTCGGAACGCTCTCTTTTCCCTGTCGCGTTTCCCTTCTTTTCGTTCGCCCACGAAACCAACGCGCCTCTTCTCTTTCTTTTCTCTTCCTCTTGTCCTTCCTCTCTCCCCTCGTCGCTCCTCTTGCTTCTTTTCTCGCGGCTGTTTCAATCTCGGTCTCGCGACCCGGTCTACCGCCCCGGAATCGTCCACGTTCCATCGTCCACCAGGATGTCGCCGCGCTACCACGAGCCTCGCACCCGCCGAAGGTACCGGAATGCAAATGCTCGCACCAGCCGAGATA
Organism: Bombus terrestris; assembly: GCF_910591885.1. NCBI lineage: Eukaryota > Metazoa > Arthropoda > Insecta > Hymenoptera > Apidae > Bombus > Bombus terrestris. The sequence goes on along the minus strand of NC_063281.1, from coordinate 11,887,741 downwards.
CGGCGTATTTCTACTGGCAAGTCGTTAACGAAGCAACTAGCACGGGGGTTGCGTATACAGCCGCGGGAAACATACGAGGGGAGCAAGCAGCGTGGCGTACGGAGTTTAAAGCGGCAGAGCCCTGACACCGGTTTAGCAGATACTACCGCGTGATATCCGGCGTGCTCGACTTCGCAGCGAACATCGTGGCGCCTTACCGACTATGGGATGTACCGATCATGGTTGTTGCGCTTATAACGCTTCGTGATTCCTGCTACTACAAGTTTGAGGGCGCGTGCACATTTTTCGTACGAACTTAATTTTCCAATTGGACGGTTGGTGTGACCGACGAGGACGAGTAATTCGCTCCAAATGATCCTAATAGCAGCGCAATTTTACTCTTTAACTTTACCCGTTGCGGTACAAGTAGCTTCTGACGTGTAATTCTAACTTGTAATCGATAAGATATTTTTCAAGATCGTGTAGGATTTAGGAATGTATTTTCATATTCTCGTAACCAGTAACGCATCCCGATCTACCCTCGCTCGGAAGACTCTAGGGCAGCAGTTACATTTATATGGCAACCAAAGCAAAACGCTATTAATTTATTGGCGATTGTTCGACGTATCGAGAAACGAGGAAGTCGTGGGATGTCAAAAATGTTAACATAAACGTGCAACAACGGACCGATCTGTCTGGGTATCGCGGGTTCTCTTCATCCGTGCTGTAGCCCTTCGTCAATTACGTTTCTTTCTACGAAGAAACGGATTTCCTTGCCTCGTCTTGTCTTGTCTCGCATCTCGCCTTCGATATTACCGCCTCTGTTCCACTTTTTCGTAACTTGCCTCGAATGAACCGCGTATCGCCTACTCCGATCACCAACAACATCATCCAAGGATGCGGATGATCGCGCGATAAATCTCGATCTCGTCCGGATTTATGTATTTGCGTCGTATCAAATCGGCAAGATTTGTTGGCAATTAGAGCGGTCGTTAAAGCATCTCGTACGTTGAGAAAACAGCGGCTCGCACGAGTTTAATATCGTTTGCACGGCAAATCTAGATAACGAATTTTCCTTTGCGCGAGCTGCGCTCGTTATCTCCGCGACTTAATTTAGCCAGCTGTGTAGGTAACGCGATCCGGAGGAAACCGACGATCGACGACGAATCACGACGAATCGGGAAGAACCTGTTGACCGGTCGATCGAGCGAGCCGGTCTCGCGCAACGTGCCGGAAATAAAACGGCGCGCGATAATGAGGCGCGGCGACGGTGGCGACGGTGCGGTGACGGGAAAGCGGAGAAGCAAGGAAAGCGACGAGGAGGCGAGGAGGAAGGGCGGGCGAAGGCGGGAGGGAACAAAAGGAGCAACGGTGGAGGACAAGGCAGGACAGGACAGGAGAGGAGATGAATTCCTGATGCGAGAGAACCGTCGGGAGGCTGGCGAGGAGAGTGACAGGAGGCAGACGAAGAGACGATCGGATGGACAGGCAGACAGACGGACGAACGGACGAGCGGGAGGAGCGGGCGGGCGAACGGGTGAACGGGCGGTCCGACAGAAGGACGAAGAGAGACGGAGAGCAAAGGGAGGCTTCGCATTGTGATTCTCTCGCGGTCTGCCAGAGAGTGACTGACGGGTGAATCCATTCTCCTTGCTCCGTCCTTCTTTCTGTTCTCTCGCTCTCGTTTGCTCGTTGCTCCTTCTCTTACGGTTGCTTCTTCCTCTCCAAGCAACCGGCTGTGCCTCTCGAATCTCACCCGTGTTCCAGCTCGTAGCGCGTTGCGTTGCAGACGCGCGAGACGCGTCGTCGTTTCTCAGTTCCTGCGAACGATTTTCCTCGCTTTTCGCCATCTATGCCACCCTTCGTCGCACCGACCTTCGCGACACTCGGTTTCGCGGTTTCTTCGAACGTTTTCGCGACTCGTTCGCGTTTTTCGATCGGGCTCGACCGGTTCGATCGTTCGCGTCGCGTTCGGCGTTGACGCAAATGTTTACGACTCGGTTTCTCCCCCTTTCGATCTTCCTTCTCTTCGTCCGATCGCTTTGTCTCGCAGGATGAAACACGTCGGGTGGTCGGATTCGTGAGTCACTTAAGCGTCCGAACGAGACGACAGGGCCGAACCGAAGACGGAGCACCGACCTACCGTAGTCTACCTGACTGATTGACCGATGAGCCGACTGTTATCCTAAGTCAACACTCACTCCATCAGGCTGTCGAATCGCTTCCTTCCATCGCCGAGTTCCACCGCCACGTTCCCTGCTCGTTCTCCACCGGTTCGAACGAGCCTCGTCTCCTTTCGCTCTCGCGGTTCCAACGGCGCATAAAAAATGCGTTGGCCGTTTAGTTCCCGCGAGGCCAGCTACCGATTAAGACGTTCGATCGATCGATCGTGACACGCGAGTCTCCGCGAAGGTGAGACTTTTTATTAGCGTCAATCGCGTACGTCCAACTACTCTGATTGCTTTTGATTAGTCGTAATTTTCCATCCGTGCAAAAAGCTTTTGTTTATCACTGGATCGTAGATCTTTGCGCGTTTGCAGAAAATGTATGCAAAGTTATGTAGGTGAAGAAACGTAAATATGCAGATATGTTAAATATGTTAAATACATATATAAAAAGAATAAAAAGTATAAAAAGAATACCAAACAAAGTGTCATATGTTATAAATCAAACGGATTCTCCCTTCTCCGATTCTCTCGTAGTCGTTTAATGTCTAAAGTCTACCTAGCGCCTAGACGTCGTTCAGAAGTCAAACCGATCAATTACCAGCGATTAACATTCGATTTTCAAGAAATAAATAACTTCTACTAGTAAATTTATTCATCGTAAAATGATGATATAAGCGTTGGTCAATTCCAAGCCCAAATTAAAAATTAATATCTTTGCAACATCGTCGCGGAATTTTTTGGCTTTACGAAATTAATCAAAGCGATTCTAATCAGTTTAATATTTATGCTCGTATATTATATTTCGTTCTTCGGTATGATCAAATGTTATTCTTACGAGCGAATACATTTTGTACGCGATAGATCGACGTAAATCATCAGAGGCAACAGGGAGGCAGCTTCATTTTCCAGTAATACGAATAACCCAATAAAAACCAATGAAAAACCAATCAAAATCAAATGATTTTTTAAAACGTGCTACGAGTTTATATCGAACATCAAATGCATACTTTTCTTTCTTTTCCAATAAATACAACTGAAATATTGCAATCTTAATCTTCTTAAGGACCGTTCAGACGATCGATATTGTTACATACCAATGTTACTGTCAATAATTTAGATTCTCGTTATTATCGTTTATTATAGTTCATATTTCATATTTGTTAAAATATTTATTCATTTGTTGGTTTGGTATAACCAACGAACAGAACAATTTTAGAAGCATATCGTATGTACGTATGAAACGAAACAAAATCCTTCGCTCGACGAAATGCACAAGCAGATACTCTGCAAGGAAGCGTATACACTACGCATGGGTTACACAAGTTAACGTTGGCGTGACTGTGGGATCACAATGGACGCGAATTAATACATCGCGAGATAACGTACATTGACGCGGGCTGAGATTAGTCCGGAACGGAGATAGTACGACGAAGAAAGTGATACACTAAATGTTTAAATGTATCGGGCGGTATCGGACAAAAGATCGAAATGATAGTGAAATCTGTTGGCCGTGTAGCGACCCTGCCAGTGTTGTTCGTATCAATGTGATCGTATTTAGATACATAAGAGGCTGATAAAATAAGTTTGGATATCCGACAACGCGATGCGTGTAAACGTACCGGATTTTGTAGAGAAACGTCATCTCCGTAACGGTACGTCTATCGTCCAGAGAAAGTAAATTGAATGCGAATATTACGCCATAATGACGATGATATTGGCAATAACGTTGATGGTCTGTACGTTCCATCTATGCTTTATGGTGGACAGTAAGAAAGTCGCGTGAATGGCGAATGGTCATCGGGGAGGACGAAATTCATCGAACGTAAGAATTTCGGTTGCGCGAAGAGATGGTTTTAATACGCTCGCTAACGACGCCGCCCGCGGCGAAGTTTCGCGATATCGGTCTCGATAGGAGTAGAAGCACGGGAAAACGATCGAGTAAATTGCGTCGCGCGTACTTGGCCGAACGGTATTAATGATCGGGCACGCACGGTCGCGCCATCGGTGCGTCCGCTGATGCAGGCAGGACGACTGGATGATGGATGATAGATGATGGTATACGCGCGTCCGGTAAGACCGACCGTTCTTTTCGTTTGTTCTCGTTCGTTCCTTGGTCGGTTCGTTCGGCCGGTCGATCGCGCAACAGGCGACAGTGATGATCGATGCATGGCTGCCGTAGCTGCTGCCGTGGCTGCTGCTGTTGCTCCCACTTAAAAAGCTGAAATCCGCAAACCCGTTTTGCAGTCGGTTCGTCGCGCTCCAGCTCCCCCGCTCGCAACGTGCCGCGTTGTTTCGCGCGTGTCCAACCGCGCGTTATCCACCGGAAATGAACGATATGCTTTCACCGGTACCCGGCGGTGGTACACGGAAATCGTACATCTATCGATCGCGAGAGAAACGAAATTTCGATGGTTTCAAAAGGTCAGGGTTTCCGTACACTTCCGAGAGCTAACAGTTGTAACGAAATTGGCTAGGCATCTAGGCAACAGATAGCGAATTTGCATCGTCGAATCTCAGCTTGAAGTAACGCGTACGTTATTATATAACGTAGCATCGTTTGCACGATCGAACGAATCAGCTTTACGTATATCCTGTTATCCGAGCTACGATCGAGCGAGTACGTACATAAATAACGCGTGAGAAGAAACTGACAAGACTATATAGATTAATTTCTTCGTTTCCAACGACTTGCCAGCTCGAACGTAAGACAGAACTTGGTGATCTGGTCGGATACAGTTCCTCTGTATATGATTACAGTTACGCGTACGGTAATTTCGCGATACGACGAACGCTACTTGAAACACGTAAGTTCAAAAGCCTCGACGATTTTACGATCTCGCTATATACGTTCCTTCAACGGTAGCTACCAAATTTCGTCCCGATCGGCCACTATTTGGTATCGTTCGGAGGGACGTTCGCGTTCGATCTTCTTCGAGGATTCACGATGCGTTATGGTCAGACGCGAACGCAAACGCGCGGTTTAAGCGGATGGCGGCGGAAGCGAGGAAAGGATGTCGGCGGTGGCGGCGGCGGCGGTGGGTCGAGAAGCCACGGGGCGACGGTCTGGCGAGGTGGAAGAGGAGAGATGACAGGAGGACGCCTTCATCACGATATCCGTCACTCTTCTTCCCCCCCCCCCCTCCCTGTCCTCGTTCTTCGACCGTAACCTCCGAATCTCCTCGTCCTCCGCGTCTCTTTCTTCCACTCGCCGTCACGCCGCCTTTCGAAATGTCACTCCTGTTACCGACTGCTGGTGCAGAGGCCGTGACAACAATAATTGTCAGCGAAGTAACGTCTCTCGAGTCGGCTACGGACAGGAGACGAAGCAGCGGGAGAGAGTTAAAAAGTCGGAGGATGGGATAGCGAGGCGGGAGCAGCTCTCTCGCCGGGAGAAAGGACACCGGGAAGAGAGAAAGGGAAGCAGAAAAGAGGGAAAGGATAGCGCGGGGCGGATGGTGCAAGCTCGAGTACGCGAGAAAGAGCGGACGGTTCGCTCTATTTATAGAACCGGCAACAAACACGAAGCAGCTGGTGTCGATCCGTCCGGTTATCGTTTCGTTTACACAGCCTCTGCGTGTCGCGGCCCCCGCGCGAAGTGGTCGCGCGAGAAACGAGGGCCGAATTCTCCAACCGACGAGCTTCGCCGTTTGCGTCCTAACGCTCGGTCCGTACCGACTACGTACACTGTTCCCCAACAGACACACTGTATCGCGTCCACTGCTGGGAATAGTTCGCGAGCAGAGCGCAAGCAAATTTGACACGTTTTACATTTTGCTACGCAGACAGAAACGTTTAGGAGCTTATAAATGGTTATACAACTATACATAGAGCGGTAGTCATCGATCAACGGTGCAACACTCTGCGACGCGTATTTTCTAAATTATCACGCTGGCAAAAAATTCCTAGAGTTTGTAAATGCCGCCAGTTACGCGTTGACACTAGGAACATCGGTAATCGGCGACGGTAGAGCCAAGCGAGCGTTAACTACCGGTACACCATGTACGCGCCTATTCGACGTTTTAACCGAGGAGGATAGCATTGTTCGCGAAAACTATTAGCGAACATGTTTGCCAATGAGTGCGCGCTTTCGAACGCTGCTCGCTAATCGTAAAAGTATTCACGTCGCGTAATACTTGCATTGAACGCGTTTGATTCTGCAATCCGATTCGATCGATCGATCGATCGATCGATCGATGAGAGGAAATCTCAGGCACAACGAGTACGACGACCCTTTCGAGTCTCGTTCGTCGCTAGAAGCCGATGACTCGTGACAGCCGTGAAAAAATAAGACGCCTGACTGGACTTTGTATCTTAATCCCGAAGGAGAGTGGATGTGTCCCGTGAAACGACCGACTGGCCGGTCTTTCGCTGTGAGGAACGGTTCCCGAAATAGGCTGCCGGCGCGAACGAACGACCGCCTCACCGATCCGTCCTAATAAATATTGTGTCAACGTAAATAAGTACGATGCCTCGTGGTGCGCGCGAGTCTGCCGGTGAAGATGGTGCACGGACAGAAGCCGATCCGTCCTCTGGATGACGGACGGCTGATGTACGCAAGGACAGGTGCGCGCATCTCTCGATCTCCTCACCCTTTCGCTTCGCTCTGCTCTGCCATAGAAGCACGACACGCCGTGACGCGTTCCTCTTTGCTCTCGAGAACGTCGCGACGAAAGAATTTCGTAGTCTCCACCCGATAAAACGCGTGCGTCGTCGCGGCTACGGTGTTTCGTTGCTACACGAAACGTCGATTTTTGCGGTAATATTCGAGCCGCGAAACCAACGCGAGTGACTACACCGCTTCGAGGACGGCACTGATCTATAAATAATCTTGTGTAACGTAGCACGGAACGCGGTTTACGAGCAACGGTATATCGACGGGTTCAGCAGGGCGATCGACACGAAGAATAATCTCAAAGACGGTTCGTTTCGTAGTGGCTTTCAACGACACGCATGGTACGGGCAAGAAATTTTCCGCCTGTTTAGGAAGGACGCGTACTCCGATATCGATCGGCCGGTCCTGTGTCGGCCGAACAGTCGGTCGGTTGGTCGGCCGACATAGCCTCGGCTATCTAGGCAGCCGAAGCAGTCAGTCAGTCGTCGAGTCGGTTCTCGTCGTCGTCGTGGTCGTCGCCGTGGTCGTCGCCGTGGTCGTCGTTGTCGTCATGGCTGTCGGTATCGAAGGAAAGTCTAGAAACGGTTCCAGTGCAGTCGCGAGGGGGCCGGTACCGAGGTCGGAGCAGATTTATGCGACACACATGCGGCAAAGCGTATAACTCACTCGCACGCCCATAATATCTTCCCCCGATCCCTTCGGCCGCCGCTTTGCCTCGCTTCTTAGCCCCCCAAAGGCATCGAGATGAGAGACAGATACACCAATAACGCCGAACCAGGCCGTCGCAACGATATTTATTACGAATTGCTAGGGATTATGTTATGTCAGTGGTTCTCATTGCCCGACGAACCAAGAATACCCGCCGCCTTCGATTCACCTTCCGTTTCTCTATTCACCTTCCTCTTTCTCTGCAGCTGGCGATCGCGTATCTCGGATTCTCTACATTGTACCGTAAAATATGTAGGTTGGAAAACGATGGTGTGCGACGTGGACGAAGGGTTCGTAGAGGGCCGGAATGAGACGAGGAGACGCGAGAAAGAGTGGCAATAACAGACGGGGTTAACGGTGCCCGTACCGTGGCTAGTTAGTTGGAGATCGTACCACCTTTGTTTGCACGCCCCACCTTCGGCTTCGACGCGACAGCACACACGCGCGTACGTGTACGTGCACGCACACCATCGTGCCGGCGGTAGCCGTGGCATTATATCGTGAGCACAGAAGTAATTTATAGTTGCAATAATTTATTGGGTACCATGGGGTTTATACTTGCCTGACGTGTAGCCATCCGTCACCGTCAGTGACGTCACCTCCCTCCACATAATGACTACCTACGCCCCCCCTCTTCCCTCCCGCCGACTCCTCCCGTCCGCTCCAGTCGTCGTACCCCCTTCCTACCTCGGTTACCGTACACCCTTCTGCCTAACCAACCCCACTCTTGCTACTCGCCGGTCGGACGATTTCTCCGGTCGCGACTCCAATTTACCTCGTCTCGTGTCCACTTCGCGATACGCGTTTTCTTTTCTTCGTACCGATGATAATGGACCGCGCGAAGAAGAGCAAATTTCGCTGGCTTTTAACCCTTTGCGATGTGCCCCACGGTCAGTGAAACACCTTTCGTCCAACGTTGCAACTGTGCGCCTATCGCACGACGTCGGAGAGCCACGGTGACGATACGTTGAGCGAGCACGTTTCACGAATACGAATCAGAGTTTTTGATTCTCCGTAGGCAACTCGAATGGTTCACGCTCCGATCGAAATTTTATTCGGTCGGAGTTTTCTCTATTTCGGTTAAACATCGATCGTACGATAAGCGTCGCGGCATCGTTTTCCGAAGCTTGGAACGGTGAAAACGATTACGAAAGAACGAAAATACGCGAGTTTGATTGGATCGGGTACGACACAGTTTGTAACGAAGAAAGATACTCGAGCTAAGCGCGTGCAATAACGTTCGAAATAAACGCCGGGTGTCTTGTACCACGTACGTTGCCCCATCGATTTAAAATTTTATCACCGTCCGATGGGAATAAAATTTCGAACGATCTCGACTATGACGCGTCTAATCTACGTTCGTAGAATTTTTCTACGGCAAACGTTGAAATACTTTCGTACGCCGAGATTGCGCGGATTGAACGCTGCGAGGGTTAATACGTGAGCGCAGGAAGTTGTCGCGAATCAGGCGGAACCGCGAGTCGGGCGTCGCGTCGCATCGAGAGGCCAAAGTACCGGAACGACGGGAGCAGTGTCCCGTCTCGCAGTCACCAGAGGCACCTCTTGATGGCTGCCAGAGACGAGGAGTCGGTCCAGAACTAGATATGCTCGTCACGTTTCTAGCTCGCCTTGCACGGGAGGGGAGCGGGCAAAGAGAGACGGAGAAAGAGGAGGTGGAAGAGGCGAAGGTGTCGTGGAGAGGGTGATATCGCACACGGTGTCGGTACTGTCGCAGGAAGCCGACGCGACGTTGCGAGTGGAAATGACGTTGACGGGCGTTTGTCACTGTCCTCGGCAAATAATATCCAACACCGCCCGGTGTATACCCATCCTATTACCTCCACGAAGCTTTCTCCGTGTGCACAGGCGACCGTGGAAAAGAGACTCGTGTACGAGGAACGAGATGGAAGCCGTGCGTGTATGTGTATGTGTGTGTGTGTGTGTCGTTGCTTGTATGTTTGCGCGCGAAAGCTGCCATGTGTTGTGTCGTACACGGGCATAATCGTCCGTGCACAACGTCCACCAAAGAATCTTTTTCCACGCGTCTCGATGTATCTTTCACCGTTCCGCTATATTTGCATTCGGTTAACGGGGGATGGTTACGAATAACGAGGGAAAAATACGCTGATAGAATAAAGTCGATTCCTGACTCGTCACCGGTATGCGTCTTTCCACCGTTGCTGGAGCAAAGCTGAGTTTTCGTTGTGGTACAATTTCGAAACGATACGCGTTATTTATCTAATCGTACTTGGCTATGCCAGCGAAAGAATAATAAATTAGGCTTATCTGAATCTCGCACGCATTTCCAACCGTAACGTATCGCGGTTCTTGGCTATCGAATTAGCATCGCCTGGAAACTCGATATTTTCATTTTTCTTCTTAAGGGTAACAGGAAATAAATCGCGAAGGTAATAGAGTGAGTAAAGGTGAGAACACGGCTACTTTCAGTCGACTCTGGCTATTTTCAATGGCATTCGAGTCTAGTCAATCGCTTGACCATGGAAACTGTAACAACGCGAGGCTCTTCGATATCGTGTAATCGGTTAAATAATTGCCGTCGTATATATGCACGATTGTATAGCGTAGTAATAATTTGAACAACCAAGGACAACTCGCCGTCTCACCGACATGCGCGTGTACGAAATATTTTACTTGGAAATTTCTGCATACGATCTTAATTCGTTGATAATCATAAAAATAGATAACGGGTGAGTTTTTTCTTGCAACCGTGCATCGTACTAATCCGGTGGTAGAGGATAATTAGAAATTATTGGAGCCGACGGAACAGACAGCCGACTGCTAGCTAGGAAAGAAGGAGAGTAATGGCATCGACTGGATCGGGGAAGTTCGCCGGGTTAGAAGGTGGAAAGGCTGAAGGGTCTTGGCGACAGCCGTCAATCGATTGTCAACCGGGTCAGGCGACCAACCTAACCTAAGCCCTGCTATCCTCCTCCTTGTGCTGGTACTTGCGCGCGTATTCGTTTCTACCGTACGCGGAGCCCTCGCCTTCTTCCGATATAGCCACGTTTACAGCCCCTACACTTCCCTCTCGTGACCTTCCTCGGCTTCCTCTTTTTCTTCGTCACCGCGAGCGTTACACTGCGCTCCGTTTTCGCCGATATAATCGCAACGTTCGGAAAGGAAAAGAAAAGACGGAATGGGACACACGACCGCAACGGATTAACCGGTAACGGCGAGTCGAATAGTCGATCGTAGCCGTGAACGATAATCGAACGAACGCGGCTGTAAACAGGGTCCTTCGGTCGCGGTAATTCCCCTGGTGGTTGCCGTGGAACGGTTTCTCTCGTCTGGATTCTCCGGCCGAGCAATAAACTCGTCCGCCGCTCGTCTCGAGAAGGTTGAAAATTAGGGTTATTCGTAATTGCGGGCGATCGAGCGAAATTCGGAGCTTAATTCGACGGTGTACACCCACCGTGTGGTTCTGGTATAAACGGGTCCGTGGAACGAGCGATCCTCTGACAATTTGTCGGGCTTACCGCAATAACGATCCCGCGGCTAGTTCGCGGAATTTTGTCTGAGATCATAAACCGAGGGCTGTGATTAAGGGCCGGTCGATCGGCTGCCGGTTTAGGGGTTACCGTGTTTCTTTGGCGCCGAGTACGCTCGTTGTGTCGATTCTCACGAGGAAAACTCGCGATAATTTGGTGGAACGTGAGCGAACGACTCGTGCTCGATGCAACGCATCCGGTAGCGGGTTCGGAATTTCGGATAAGCGACGTGCTGAAAGCTCGGCGAGGGTGGAAAGGATCGTCGAGGGGGAACTTAATCGAGCGTCGAGAACCGCGCGGCGTTCAATTTGCCTCGATTAACGTTTGCCGCGTGACGGCGAACGAACGAGCCAGCGAGCACATCGGTCGAGCATCCCATCGAATCTCAATTCCTGCGAACCGGAGCAATAGAGACACGAGAGGAGACAGGGATGACGCCGGTGCAAGGAAAGGCAGGCGAAATCCTTCGCATCCCTCGAGGAGGGTAAACACACGGCAACCAGATCGAATGCGAAATGTTTCTCCAACGACGTATCTTACGTCTCGTCCATCCTGCAATTTTTCCGGTTTACGAGTTTCCCTCGTCTCTCTGGGCTCGACGAGCGGTCGTACAATCGCGAGCATACTCGTGGACGTTGGCAGAGAGCTTATTTCGCGGGCTAAGGGAGTAGGCAGCCGTCTAGCAGCCGCCGTTCCACACCCTCCCCGCCGCACCGTCGATATCAAGACAGCCGTCCGACAGATCAATGCCGTGAACGGCGACGACGCCTGGGCGTCCACCGTCGTCCGAAGAGACGACGAACGACTTCCACTTGACGGACGTGACCGGCCCGCTAGCCGCGTTGCGCTTTCGTCGTCGTGTTCGACCACCGCAGCGTTCTAAATTATTGCATCGGTCGAGCGTTACAAGAGCAACGCGATGTTCCTTGGAACGAGTCCACGCGATCGTGATAGACGTTCGTTTCCTCGGACGATACGAGCGTGACCAAAGTAGGAAAAGGCTGCAGGAACCACACCCGTTGTCGCTACGGTACGCCGGTATTTGGATACTTCGTTGTCGTCGCGAATATATAAAATACGCTTCGGGTGAAACCATCGCGTCGAATTTTTAGTACGCGTTAAACGCTGAACTACGTAGAGAAAACTACGTACGCGTTATCGTAACAAGAAGTAGAAAATTAAGAGGGAGGAAACGTCTCTATTTTATTTTTATTATCGTACGCTTTGAAAATGTAACGAGGATATAGAACAATCCTGTTGCACGGTGATTTGCAAATCGGTAACGTTGGTTAATGTGCTGGTAACGGATTATAGATTAGTTAGACTGTTCAGAACTTTACAATTTTGCGTTAAACGAAACGACTCTCGACAAATTGTAATTCGTACATCATTTTGCAAAATTTCAATCGGTCTATTAGCAAACTTGTTCCAATTATATCGGAGAATTCGCCGGTATCGATTAATTTGTCATTTGAGTCGTGTAAAATTTCGCGAATCGTGCAAAACACCTCCTACGTATCTATATCGCAAATAACTATCAACGGTAGAGTGCAAGCTCTGTACAGCAGCATCGTGCGTTGGCGACAGAAACGACAGGACGAGTTGATCAGAGGATTTCGTCTTGGTGTCGTTAGAACGGAAAAGCGAAAAAGGGGAAAAAGCGGAGATGGGACGGGGGACAAGCAGTCAGTCCGAGTCCCTTCCACGAGACTTCCGAATATCGTCCCGGAGAGTGGTTTATTGGTTTTGTCTGGCGTGGATCTCCGGTGAATCCTCGAATCTCGTCGACGCAGAGAACGGTAACGGGATGCCGGAGCTTGCTATCCCTAGCGTAGGGTGCCGGGCACGATTAAAGGGGGGTGACGATCCGTGACGTAGAGTTATTTCGGAGTGGTCTGGGACGGTGTGTCCTCCGCGGTGAAACGGCAGAGAATTCGTAGTAAACGTATGTAGCCACGACCTCCTTTCTTCACCAGCACGACCAAGAGAACGCGAAACGCGCATTCCTCGCGTGTCCCGCGCTGTCCATTTCGTCGACAGACCCCGAAAGTACACCGGACCGCGATGAAACTAACCTCGACCAACTGCTACACTCGCTGCCCGCCTCTTTCGATATCCGTTTCTTCCGTTTCCGCGTCTTTCTTTCCGAATTTTCCACCGTCCGAATCCGTACCAAGAAAGAACGTTGTTCCGACACGTACGTAGTATCTCCGGAGTGGCGTACACGCGTAACTACGATTCCCGGGGTCGATTAAACGATCCAGATTGATACATCGTCCGTCGAGATACGTCGAAAGTTGAACTCGGCTGTCCGAAGGAAGCTGAAGCATTCGACGGCACACATCCGCGCCGAAAGACCGTGGGGTGTGGTACACGAGGGACGAACGTTTCGTTGCAGCAACCGGAGAGAGAGAGAGAGAGAGAGAGAGAGAGAGAGAGAGAGAGGAAGCTTCGATCCCCTTTCCTTTGCCCCCTTTTCGCTCCATCTCGTTCGTCGTAGGAAGGATCGTGTGCGTGCGAGCGAACAAGTGCATTCGACGGAAGAGCGGAGAGGAAAAAGCCAGAGAGAAAGCGAAACAGAGTTGGTGAGAGATAGGGAATAGGATGGAGCGAGCAAGGGAGAGAGCAAACGCAAAGAGAGAACAAGGGGGATCTAAAGAGGGTGCGAGGGAGAGGGTAGCTGTTTCATCTGTCACCTGCAGACGCCGCCTTCCTTTCCGTCATCGTCCCTCTCAGCCGAGCGGCAACCACCCCCAGCGACCCCCTTTAATAATAACAACAATAGAGCCGGACTAGCAGCGGTCGGTCGACGCGGTGGCATGTGGACTGGGAAGTGGGGACACAGGGGGTCGGAGGGCAAGGGCCAGGGGGCAGGAGGCAGCAGAGGGTTGCACGGGGAAGGAGCGGAGCGTCGGTGGGACGGTACGGGTCACAAGACGGCCGTGTCACGTCCGCTTCCAGCCTCGACCCTTCTCCTCGACAGGTCCACCCCGCGCGTCAACTTCACCCAGGGATGTAGTGGACCACCTTGAGTTTCGCCAGCGTCCGTACGTTCGATACCGTAGCGCGCGCAACCACGCGACCACTTTGTTCGTCGAGCTGCCGCTTTCACGTTCAGCACCGTCTCCGCGCTCATCGTCGGTCAACCTTGCAACAGCTCGCGTTTCGCTCGACCGTCAGGAAATTATTCGCGGAACGACCTACCGTACTCGTTCCATCGTTGCGACACGGTATCGTCGTTCGGCGTCGAACGTTCTTCGTACAGAGAAATATTCGTTCAAGCACCGAGAAACGAGATCCGGCCCTGACTACCGCGCACAACCCTTTCCTACCCTCTCCCTTTCTCTCTTCCTCTTATTCCTTTTATCATCGTTGGTTCGTCCGTACGTCCAGGCCGGTATGGACCGTCTCTCTCGCGACCCTTATTACGCGTCGCTGCTCGACTTCATCAGGGAAATGTCGCGGCGGTCTCTGGCGCGCGAGCATTAACTTACGCGCACAGCGACCGCCGGCCGCGTTCGTGCACGCTACGCGGCTATGCTAATGTCCAAAAACGACGCCGTGTGCGTGGATGCATCTGCAGTATTTCGCGATAATGGCCTCCATGCTGAATGGTGGGGATGAAACCCGCTCCGGGTTCGTACAACGTAATACACCGCAAAAATATAACGCCGAGCCTCCTTTTTTGCCTTTCGGCCTGCGTGTATGTTTCTTTCTCGTGGGCCGCCCCGCCTCTCATCTCCGCGAGTATATCCACGAACACGAAGCGGAACGCGAACGGCTCGGACGAATCGAAAATTCCAAGAGTCAACGGAGCGAAGAGGACGGTTAGCACGATGGTCGGTGAACGAGAGAACGACAGACGATACGGGACCAGAGAGTAGGGGAAAATTCAGATCGCGGACAATGAAATAACTCTTTCCGGAATATACTTTTTGCCGGGTACTCGGTGATTTCGCGCTGATTCGTGACCCACGGACGCGTCCAGAGCATTAATCGTTCGTAATTTCATTCGATTTAATTACCTGGCTGGCGCGCTCGAATCGAACGAGGCATTAAACCGTCCAAACCGAGTCGAATGTTTGCATTTTAATACGCGCCGCTGATGTTCTCCGTTCGCGTACACTTTTACGTTGCCTAATGATAGACGCGTAACGAGCGCGACGCTGCATCAATTAACGCCCGATAATTAGCAGTCGGGATACGCGGTTCGCGCGACCACCACCTATCAGCATTTTTCCTCCATTCGCCAGCGAACGAACGTCCATCGCCGTTGGAAAACCGCGTCCGACCGAACCGAGCGATTTTTATTCGTACAAAGTAAAGATAAAACGGAACGAGAACGAGGCGCCGAGCAGCAAGGGCGCGACCAAGAGTGTGTCACAACCGCGTCCAAACCAGTTCAAGTTTTAGCCGATCGATAAGGTCGTACAAAACTGAAATAATTTGGTAAACGTATAGGCGCGTGCGTTTAACGTCATCCTGTGCCAGTTCGTTCCACGCCGCGCCTCATCGCAACGCGTCGTATCGCATCGCATCGCATCGCATCGCATCGCATCGCGTCGCATCGCATCGCGTCGCATCGCATCGCGTCGCATCGCATCGCGTCGCATCGCATCGCGTCGCACGCATCCTTCCTCTGCCCGTTCTCATTTATTTTTGTCCCGACTTTTTTTCCCCTCGTTCGAAGGGTAATCCAATCGGGAACGATGATTGAATTATTAATTGAATGATGCGCGTGTACGAGGTCGCGCGCGCATTTTCGCGTGCACGTTCTCTCTCTGTCGCCGCGATCGAACGATTGTTCACCGCGAATCGTTCGACGGATAGCGGCGTTTAACGTGGCTGAAAAAAATGTACGTTTAGCGATACGTCGAACGATCGATCGCGAAACGCCAACCATCGATCTCTGCGAAACGATTAACTCTGCAGTGTTCGCGGTTGATGTGGTGGATGCGTGCGAAATGTATTTTTTTTTTTTTTTTTTTTTATTTTTAATACTGCTGCAATTCTTTTTAAACGATATAGTTTCCTATATCGTTTAAAATCACCCAGCTATATCATGCTGAAAGGAAGACTATCGATGTTTTAAGAAAATTTTCCTCTAACTCAGAGGCTTTCTAAAGATAGAAACATACGAGTCGATCGAGAACGACCTAAAGAACGCAGCAGGGTTAATCGTATCTATCGTAAAACTCGCCGATGAAGAGTACCGGTCAACTATGATGACATTTAAGATATGAAATTTGTAGTGCTATGTTTGACAGCTTGCCGGAATTTCTCTCGGATATACTTCGCGTTTTTTCATCATTTCGATCAATTTTAATATTCGTGTGATTATTTTGTCGTTGATTCCATACGCGCTGTTTACGATCGTATAATTCAAATTTTGGAAATTTCCCATTTAATTCGTCTGAAATAAATATCATAAAAATTGTTCTATATATCGAAAATTTCTATGTTTCAAACGTACCGCTATTATCTATCCGCCGTGAACGTTGCAGGATTTATAGATATTTTAACCCGATCATCGATGATTTCGATTAATTGAATTAATTTCGCTGTATCCTTGTACAGTCGCGCGACTTCCGCGAGATTCGTAGCAATACGAGCATCTCGCTCAACTTTTTCTTCTTTCTTTTTCTCGATAAAATTAAAGAACAGCCGTCAGAAGCCGAGAGAAGAAGCTTTGGAAATTGGCGCGAAGGTGGGTGGAAACGCGAGAGAGCAGAAAAAGTAAGAGTCGACGTCGGGAAGAGGTGTACGGCCGCGAAAGGAGCTTTGTCTCGATCGTTGTCGGCCTTGAATAATCTCGTCCTCGGAAATTTGATCGACACCGGTCAAACGGGTCGACCGGACTTCAAATACGCAGGTACGAGATTCTTGGCTCTTGGCTCTTGCCTCTCTTCTCCTCTCTTTTCTTTATACCATCTCGCTTCTTCTTTCCTCCTCTCTCTTTCTCTCTCTTTCTGTCTCTGTCTCTCTTCCCCTTTCTCTTTCTCGATCACTCAACATTTACGCGAACGACGTCTCCGGGTCCGACTTCTTCCGTCTCTCGTTCCGTTGGAAACGAACACGTCGGTTAAGGAGGAGCGTGTCTGCTGAGGTCGTCCGAAGACGAGCACCCTGGAGAAGCAGAAGAACGACAGCATCGATCCTCCTCTTCCTGCAGGAGAGAAGCGAACACCGAACGAAACGAAAAGGCACAAGGCCGGAATAACTCGGAAAGTGTCGGAACGATAATCTGACGGCAGCAACGTGACGGACGGACGGGACGTCCACTTCGCGTCCATTTGCTTCTCCTTTCTCTCTGTCTCTCTTTCTCCTTCTCTCTCTCTCTCTCTCTCTCTTTCTCCTCCTTTTCTCCTTCCTGCTCCGTCGAGCCCCTTTCTACAAGCGCGCGCGTCCTACAGCTTCCCGCAGATCTAGACAAGCGTTAAACGTCGATTAAACTTCGACGACGGACACCTATGTGCCTTTGAAACGCATCGCGCTCAACGTACGGAGCATCGTTTACCGATATTCGCCTCGCGAGACATCGGCCACGATTGTGTAACGTTGCTCGATTCGAAAATGTAAGAATTCGCGAGATAAACGCGTGTAACGTACACAGGTGTGCACGTACAGTGGTCCACGAAAGTATTTGGCTATGTTAATCGAGTTTAAATTTAGAAACTCCGAGATATTCGTTACAGGTATACATCCTCGTCTCTCCCTGTCTTTTCGTGTCTAAATTTGACAAATCAAGCTAAAAGTATCCGCTAAACGTTAAAAAACGATTTATCGGTATAAATAGATCGATATCTTTTCGTGGAGAATGTCCAGCTGAATCGTTGGAAAGGTTATGAAAAATATGGCGTGACATTTAAAAAACTAAGAGTCACCTCGGCATGCCAGGAAATGTAACGAATTAAAAAGTCACACTCTGTTTCGGCTGTTTCGAATACAACGAATTCTCTTTTGCTGACTAACGGTGCCGTATATTTAATTAAACGATCGATTATCCATTGCGTTAATAAGCCTCGATATTCCATAGCACGGTGGATACGAATTGCAGAATTTTTTACGAAATACGTATCTTTCGTTACGTCGGCAATGAAATCTCTGAAAAATGTTTTATATAACGCAAACAAGCTTATACGATACGTACAAACTTTCCACGGTAAATTCTCGATACTTTCATGAACCAGCAATGGGCCGTGATTTTATTAATACGTTTAATAACGATAAAAGGGTAAATAAACGGATGAATTAAAAACACTTATCGATGAAAACGTATGCATAGACAAAGTTTGGCGTTCCACAGAGAATCACATGGAACGTAAAGTACGTAGGTGATGTGTGGCGAACCACGTCGCGGACGAAACACGGGACAGGACAGTGCGGGATAGGACGGGGCGGGGCGGGATCGAGCCGAGAAACCCAAGCGGGGTCCAGTGGTCTTGTTTCCGAATATTAATTCCAGTCCCGTCATCTCGAGTCGTCGTCCGAGTGTGCGGGACGAGACGAAAGCCAGGTGCATCGAGACGGATCGAGGTCGTCACGACGGGGATATTAATTGCGATGCGTCGCCTACGAGAGAGAGGCGAAAGCGAGGTCTCTTCGATGGCTTCTTCTTATTCCTACGACGCGATGTCGCGGCGATTGATTCCGACAAGCATAACCGGACAGCGTGTAATCGGAATAATTGACGTCGATGGAAGCGCGTCGAACGGAAAACGATCGTGTACCGATTCGCCGTGAGTCGCGAATCGTTGCTATCTGGTGGACACGGAGGTGAATGTAAGAGCGAAGCCGGAAAAGTAGAGGCACCAGAAGCAGCTGGATACTTTTGACGCGAAGCTCGAAAAGCCTATTGTGCGTTCGTTTGAAAGGCACGGTTGGGATCGGTGGCCGCGATACCATCTAGCGAGATCGAGCGTCGTCCGCGGCCACGATCGCGGCGAATTAAGAACGACCGGAGGCTACCGCGCCGCCCGCTGGCAGGTGCTTGTGGACCGTATTATTCGCCGCCTGCTTATCGTTCGCCCTCGCATAAATTCAAGCGAAAGAACACGCGACTTCGCGGCGAGAATCGCGATCCACGAGTCGCGACCGTGTTCCTGCCGCTCGTTCCGCGAATCTCCCTCGACGTTTCGTCCGATGCTTCGTTTCAGTCGTTTTGTACTTTCACCCGTCGTCCGCGTGAATTTTTCTTCGCTCGCCGAACGATACTTTGGCCATACTCCTTCTGTCACGGCTGCCTCAACAGTTCCGTCTGTTCAATTTTTTCTTCTGTTTTTTTTTTTTTCTTTTTTCTTCGTGAATTATTATGTATATTTTTAAGCGCGATAGTGGCCGGAACGAAAGTTCGTGGGAACGCGCATACGTTGTAATCTCTTACTCGTCCGATACAAATTTCGCGAAACATAGTGGCGTCTGTCGTAGTTTTCGTTGGAAAAACTCGAACGGTTTCGCTAGGATAGTCGCGCGACTATTTCTCGAAGATAGGAAAATTGTATTTTTCATATTGATGTAAGTTAAAACTTGGAGAATCTGGATTTAGTTGCGTATTAAAAATGTTAAATGTACGTTGCACGTAATTTCACGATCGATCAATCGATTAATTTATCGTCTGCCGTGACACGTCGTTACGACTCGACGGAATATAAGGAACTCTTTGTATCATTAATCGCAGAACAGTATTTTATGATAACTAGCAGTGAACTGACTTACATCATTATGATTCTTAACCATCCAACCGAAGGTACGTGGATCACGGTTTGCAGATAAGGTCGAGGCCCACTCCATGGAAGCAGATCCAAATCTTGGTGAGAACAACTGTGCGCCCACTGTGAGAAGGGTGAAAACGCGTCTATTAAACCGAACACCAGCGTATTTCTCGTCCGTTCACGTCATGCAAACATCGACTCGTCGATCCTCGGCGAATCACGAAGCCAGTCGGGTCGCTTTCGCGATATCGCTTACCCGGTTTTGCCCGGTCCTCCTACGGTCGTCGACGGAAATAGACGATACGCGTGGCAATAAATATCTCCGTATTATAATTAAGCCGCATCCAAGAACCGTGGCATAGGCGTTATGTACGAGAGACACGCAGATAGATGGACGACCGAATGTACGCGGCGCATCACGGTGTTCGTCGCGAGCTCGACGAACGTGTGAGAGGATCGACGGTGTGAAGGAGGCAGGAAGGAGGCGAGGAGGAGGATTGGTGAGACGCGACGAAGACGAAAAGTCAGAGAGGCCGAAGAGTCGAAGAACGAGGAGAGACAGGCAACTTCTTTGGACGCGATCTTGGGAACGAAGGCGCGCTTAGCAACCGTAACTCGTCGTAGTTATCGGTAGTGGACAGTTATATCGACGCGGTTGGTTGGAAGCGTACGCGCGGATGGCGTTTCAGTGGCGCGCGGCATCGCATCGGCGAGCTACGAGCGAGGAACGAGCACGGCCTTGTCAGCCCGTCCGGCACGTCCGTCTGTTGCTCCTTGAGTGGCAGCGATTCATTCCGCTCTCCTTACACTCCCGTGTACCGCTCGCTCCTACCGCTTCTTCGAGCCAAACCAACCAACAACACATCGATGCACCAACGCGTCTCACACCGACTCCACTTGGCCGCGTCAACGTTTTACTCTCGCTCGATTTTACGTTGCACCGGTGCTACACTGTATGCAAGTAAGTAACTAAGTAAGTAAGTACACCGGATTCTCGTCTTTTTCTTTTTTCTTTTTTCCTTTTTCTCTCCATTTCCTTTTTCCGTTACGGAACGATCTCTGTCTACGATCGAACTTTCGTTGAACCGGTATTAGGTAGACGGAATGCGCTCACAGTTCGAAACGGTTTTAATCGCCGCGAAACCCGTTCTCCGTTTCTGATTAATTTTCAACCTGGACATTTTGCCAGATACGACGAGGCGTAATTGAAAAAGAAGAAAAATGCCGATTCTTATGTCGCGGTATAAATTGCCGATTAATCAACGTCCCGCGGTGGCGTATATGCAAACGCACAAGCTAGAAAACGAGATTATTAATCGATTGGTAAACGGGAGATCGCGATCCAGATAATCGAGCGCGCGGATCGTCACGGCAAGGTACAAGGCCATCCAGTTCCTCCAACGCGTGGTCTAATTATGTATTTGTCTACGGTATTCCACGTCGTCTTTGTTATCCTTGGCGCGATCGTAATCGCGTTCTGGACTTGGTGGTCGTCGCCGACAAGCCCGGAAGGATGAATTCAACTGCGGTCGACCATGTCAGCCCTCGCAGGTCCTCGTATAGTCGCTCGTACTTTCCTCCCTAGTCGCGACGCGACGCTTCCCGAGCGTACAGTTTGGCCAGCAGCCGTAGCCGCACAGCCGCAGCCGACTAATATCTCGTTCTTTTGTTGCGTTTCGCGACAATTCGCCTGCCTACGCTCGCAACGAATTTCAGGCTGATTATTCGGGGCGGTGGAGTGACGTCGGTTCGCTGGATTAAAATGCTGCTAGTAGGACTACCCGCGGAAATGCGAAGGGAGAAACTGTCGAGAGGGAGGGAATATACGGCGCGCTACCCTCGGGGAGTACGGTTGCTTCTTCCGCCCTTCCTTCCGCCAGTCGTCCGTCCTGTTTCCTCTTTTCCCACTTTTATAATCGAAGATGACGTATCGAAGGCGCGTCGATTCGGATCAATTAGACGCGACGCGAGCGAACGACACCCGCGGCGAGTGCAACGCACACGTAGCAAGTGCCAGGGCTGTGTTGCGTAATTGAACTAATATTATTAGCGAAATTTTACGTGTCGCTAGTCGAAGAGAATTAAGTGCTTTTACAAAAGCAACTGCTGCTCCGGTTTCGCAATTTTATCGTTTCATTAAACGCAGTTACTTCGTGATATAATTACAAAAACACTTACGGCGATTACGTAACACGACGGACGTATCGTTGAAACACTTTCAAACGTATCGACTGAAAATTAACGACGGTACGTTTTTTATTTTCTCGAAAAATAAAAGAAAAGGAAAATTCGATTGTCGCAGAACGAGAGATCGCGCGATCTTTTACTCGACTGCCTCGAGTTTCTACTTAACGCGGTCGAGTCTCTTTCAGGGGTGTAATCAGAGTTCGGAAAAAACCAAGGTAAGCATATTATGTAGATTCGTAGAAAGATGCGTATTCATTCGTCAAAGTTCTATCATGGTAGACCGATGGTAGAAAGTTGCCGGGGGTAGACGCTCCAACTTTCTGATTTGCATTTTCTCGAGATGGACGGGTGGAGAGACCGAGTAATCGAAGAAGGAACGCGATTTTCGAATAGCCGATTAACGATTTGTGGCTAATAAAATAATAAAAAGGACACGTTGATTCGAAGAAGTTCCGCGTCGTTGAGTTTTCCTTGGTCATGAACGATTGTCGATTCCCTGGACTATTTCTGATGACTCGATGATTTTACGATCGTACTGTTGCGCCGCAACAACGACTTTTATTTTCAGCTGTTCTAAAATTAATAATATCATAATATTATCGATTGGTAAAATATCGTGGAAGAAAGTTCGAGTGTCAACGGCACAACTAGTACCCGATACAAAGAAGTAGGAAAATGGAGTGTTTCTCTGGTGAAACTCGTTCGTCTGCAGCGTGTTTAATTGTTGCGTCACGTAACGGAAATCGCGACGATCGAGTGGCTATGTGATTTCTGATGCATAAAAGGAATGTTAAATCTGTTCGTAGATGGAAACCAACGTCGACGGTGCAGAATGTCTCGCTAGAGGGAATACAGTTTCGGAAGCTAAAGAACGGCGATAGCTCGTGAAAGACGAAGAAGGGCTGAGAGTCGGTCGTTAGCGCGTTTTACGGCGGCATTAAGCTTCTCTTAAACGACGCACGCAAAGTGCTCCTTTCCACACCCCCTGGCGGTCCTTTCTCGTTCTACCGCCGCCAGTTCGTCTCTATCTACCTCGTCGATGCGCTAACCGTTTCGGTTCACCGCCACCCACCTACGGCTACCGGAAAGGTGTTTGCTATCGCGCGAAGATCGTCCCCGAGTCGTTCCGCTCGATTTTCTCCTTACTTTCGTCGCTACTTTTCCGTCGCTTTGCACGCGTTCGCTTTAGAAAACGGTGCCGGTAAAGCGCGAAATCGTAAAGGGAATCGCGAAGAAGCTCGAAAACCGCGAGTGAGCGAAGAAAATCGAGAGGAAAAAGTGAGAGAGGAAGAACCGAGGAAAGAGGAGAATCCAAAAGTAGAACGGAAAGAAAAAGAGGCAAAACGATGATCCTAAGGAAAAGTCGAAGGAATAAGAACAGCGTGTTTCTTCCTCCTACGTATTATCTTTTATCTATTTATTTATTTAACCGACGTAGGTTCTTCGGTATTGCGCACACGAGTGCGTCAAAATGAAATAAAAAAAGAGAAGAACAAACAATAATTTCAAGCTACGATTTTTATAATTTCCTCCGAGATACTATGGATACTGTAAGGGAGGTTACGCCTCCGCGAATGCGATCGACGATAACGTTGCTCGCGGTTGTTCGCAGTAGAGCATAATCTATCGAATGACGATCCAAGTTATCCGAACTAGTTCGGTGCATACAGCGATACGAAGAAGTTGTCTTCTTTTAACGACTATCGTAGGAGCACGTAATTTAAAAAGTTGGAGAATTTCTGCACAACTAACTGATTGAAATTTTGATGTACGCTTTTACGTAGCGATAGGTTTATCCCATAAGTAAACGTATAATATATAAAATATCGAAGAGAAAAGTCGAGATCGTATGGAGAAAGAATGAAGGAAAGTAGGGAAGAAAAAGAGGCGTGAAAGAGGAAAGGAAGCGACGAAAGAAGACACTGAAGAGAAAGTAACCAAGAGATCGTATAGAATTGGACTGGCGACGAACAAAGTGCGGGATTGAACGTATCCGCGACAGAGATCAGACGTCGACTGGTGGGCGTGTATAGATACATATAACGCGGGCAGGTAGACAGGTAGGTACGCGTGCGGCCGTAGAAGAGGACGGGGATGGATACGGGGACGGGATTGGAACGGGAAAGAGGTGGAGAAAGAGAGCAGGGGCGAAGGGTGAAAGAGGCAGCGGGTGCAGGATGAAAGGAGGGAAAAGGTGGAAGAGGGAACGGAGAACGCGGAGGGCACATAAGTCCGGCGCTGACATCGGTGCAACCCTCGCGTCGGACTCGAGTATCGACAGATATTTAAATGAATATTCCTCCGCTGTTAGGGATCCGCTCTTTGAAATCAAAGCAGAAGGTACAACGGTTCATTTAGACGTCCGCCGATATCCCGCGCCAGCCGGACCGTGGATACAGGATTTCGCTTGTCACGTCATTCGAGGGTTATCGCCGAGACCGGCACGATTCCCTGCTAGAGGCTATTGGAGAGAGGAGTCGCGTGTCCCTCGACGACCCCGTTTGTCCGGCACACGCACGCGGACTTGTACTTTATCCGCGTCGGTTATCCGCTTTCGAGCGACGCGATCGTTCGATATCTCTGGCCTGTCTCGAGCGTCATCCAAGGTTCTAGAACGCGCGCGCCATCAAACCTCTTCTTGCACGAACTAGCTTTCGTCGCAATCTTCTGTGTTCGAGCCGCGAGACCCGTGTACCCTCTTTCCCTGCCACCTGTTCCGTATGCGAATTGATACGGTGTCCCAGGTTGAAGTGGGAAAGGGCGAAGAATATACACAGTAGTAGCCGCTTTAGCGTGCACAATGCGGGACCATATCTGTACGTCTATCCGATCAGGTTGCTTCTGTTGCGTTTATAAAAAGTCGACCGCGTAAATATCTACGATCCAATAATATATTTTCGGATTAATCAGCCAGATAATCGCATCGAAAGTGCCGTGAAAGCCGTACCCGATCACGACATCTTCCTAATTTCGTTTCTCGACCGTTTTCATATCGATCCTCGTGATCGACGATCGTAACCGAACATCGACCATCCCAGTCATCCATCCATCGACGTCGTAGATCTCAATCGGCGACTTCCGTTCTCGACGAAGCGAAAGCACCGATGCAGCCGCCTGCGTCTGACCGCGTTGTCATACTTGGGCCCGGTTATCGCGCGAGGTTCGAACGAACATGGATACGCGTTATCGCGTCGAACGGACAACGATTTCCCATCAAAACGTTTCGTTGGATAGCTATGTGCGTTCGAGGTATCGTAAATTAGCGGCAAGAACGCGCGCCGCGTTTACGTTGGGAACGAAAAGCGAGTCTCGTTCCAGGACTATCATCGTCCCTTTGGTTTGCGCTCCGTGGACCGATTCTCGATAGAAACGAGCGACGAGGATCTCCCGTTTCTTGCGACAATTGCGCGCAGAGCAACCGGCAATAAATCTCTCCGGGCATTTCTAATTTCTCCACCGAAATGCACGCACGGACGTAGAACGCACACGCTCTGCGCGACAGCGTCGCGAACTACCGCTTCGACGGTTCTTTTTCTCGACGTCGACTCGTCCGAATAACGAAACACGCTCGACTCGGTCTCTACGCGATAACAGCGTACGATACTTATTTTTTTAACCTGTTAACCGGATTCTGCTGTAATCGGGGAATTAAGAGTCGATAAAACAAGTAGAAAATCTTGAAAAGCATAATTTATTTCCAATAAAAAGGGAGCAAGGACGGCGATTTAACTCGAGTTTTCCGGTTAACAAGTTAACAACGACCTGCCGCAACTTATGAATCAACCATCAAGGGCAGCGAAAGGAAGAGCAAAGAAATGGAAATCATTTAGCTGTAGCCGATGGACAGTTTCGCACGCTATGCAGTTAGACGTGGATATAGCGAAAGAAGGACGCATGCAAGTAGATACGTACTCGTTAACGCGTTTGCATTGTCTTTATACCGATCGAAGGTCAGCGATACGGACGTTCGACTGTCAATCTAGCAAACAAGGATGGAAAGCATAGAAGTAACATGGAAACGCGCGAGAAGCGCGTACAATTACTACGGAAAAATAAAATTGCGTGCAAACGGGAATGCGTGTGCGTGCTCGTGCGTACTGCGCTACGTGCGTTTGCGTGGGTTAAGATATTTACCGGTAAGATTATCGCCGCGTTGCTGCGGCCACCGAAAAGAAGGCCTCGGCTGCTGCTTGCTGCGCATGTCTCCCGTCCGGTGCGACGGCTGCGGGCCGCTCGCTTTTCAAACGATCGGAGACCACTACTTACCTGAAAGAGAAAAAGTCAGAATGGTCACAAAAATTCGTTGGTCGACGAAACTACGCTTAACGCGAGCCCAGATACGAGAAAAGAATTTTCCACCCTCTTTGGCTGTGTTTTTCCGAACGATGGGCGAAACGGCCGAATCGCGTCCCCCGCGCAGCCACAACCAATTCCCGACCCTTCTCTTATCCACCCGTTACCAGCCATCCTAACCGGCCGTATATCTTTCCACCGTACGCCCTCGAAAGCGGCCGCCTTTGTTTCAGATATTTATGAGGCGTTTTAATTCGCGCGCCGCGCCACGCCGCGTCACCCGCCGTCGCCCGACCTCGGTACTCGTCGGCCGTCGTCGCCGCTATTCGACTCCGTTCGTTCGTACTCGGCCGTACTCGGCAGCGCGTCGTGACCGACCAAACGACTAGCGCGGCAAGGGGATGGCCGCGTTAAACCGCTACCATCGGGGGATGAGGAGGCATAATAGGCATAAGGGTGCTCCGATAAAGCGGCAACCGAGCTCTCTTCCCTTCGCGTACCCCTCGTATCCCTCCTCCGCCCACACCACCCTCTTTCCAGACGCAGGCCATAAGCGCGAACAAACTCTCGCTCGTATATCTCGGCTGAATGGTTTGCTCGTGGTGCGGCGCGGCGCGACGGCTTCTCGGCGTATCGCCGGGCTACCATCGCGTTCCCTTTCGTTTCTCTTGGTCTCTCACTCTTTCTCTCTTTTACTCTCTTCTTCTTTCTCTGGTCTCATTTCTCGTTCGTCGCGAACCACCGCGAATAACCGTCGAGCTTCTCGAATTGAACCGAACCGGATCGAAACGCGTTTCTCGTCGCGTCGAATTTCAAACGAACGATATCTGTCTACGTATTCGTTGACTCCGAATCGTTGATCGTTAATCGATAAAAAGTAGAGACGAAAGGAGAGAGTCTTTGTCTGTTTTTCCGTGTCGCGACGTTCTAGAGAGAAACGGTCGCGAACTCGCAGCTACTCCTCTTTACGTCGTAGTCTGTTGCCGAGTTTAACGGCAACAGTACGTCACCCTGTCAGCCCCTTTGCCCCTCCTTGTCCCACGCTTTCCCTCTCTCGCTTTCCTGTTTCTCTCGGCCGTAACAGGGATCTCCGATGCTCTTTCGTTCAACCTTACTCCGTTTCTCTCTCCCTCCCTGCCTGCCCCTCCATCCTTTCGTCCTCGTCCCTCTTATTCTTCGTTGTGCAGCGTCCGCGCGCCGTCCTCGTCGCGCTTTTCTTAACAGCCTTCACTCTCTAAAAGCCTGAGCGTGATCTATGGCAGGACGTTGCGTCACACGGGGAACAGATGCAGTGCTCGTATATTACTCGGCCATATCTAGCGGGCAAACGGAGAGAGAGAGGAGAAAGGCGTTTCGAACAGGGGTGCCAGGGGGACGGTATCGCGTTCGTTCGAAGATCGTTCAACGCCACGTATAGATCGCGATTAATATTCCGATAGCTTTTTTTCCGCTCGATTTCTGACCGAGTCGAGCGACGAAGACAATTTCGGAAAGAAAAAGCGAAAGAGAAAAGAAGAAAACGCGTGAGCAGTTGAAGAATAAGGAGATAAATAAGTAAAACTAGGAGGAATCGGGCAAAAATCGAAGTCGATTCGTAAAAAGCGTGATAAGGTAACGAAGGATCGGAACGCGTGGAGAAGAGGAAACGCGTGTTCGTGAAAATGCTAGCCAGCTGTCTGCGCGTACAGACAGGAGGGAAAGCGGAAGGGAGAGAGTTGGGAGGGAGGCTCGAAAACGCGCGTCGGCAGGGTAGACACTTGGAGAATCCCATAAATCAGGTCAGGGTTGGCGACGGGGGTGGCTGCGCGGCGGTAGTTACAGAAGGGAGGCCAAGGGAGCGGAGAGGAGTTAAGGGAGCTCGCTGCGACTCCGAGAGAGCCGTTAGGTAAAGGTCGACGCACAACAAACCCACGCCGAGAACGCTGAAACGTGGCGCGCATGCTCGTAAAACGTTTGGCGCCAATTCCATTCGACAAGACGGATCGGTGCGTCTTTGAAAGAACCAGCGTTACTCATCGGACTCGATTTTTAGACGCGCAGTCACTTTCGTCATCGGCGAGATACACGCGCGTTTCAAAAATTCGTTGCTTTAGCCTTTCCCTATCGCGTTGCCGTATATGTCAAAGTCGAGAGGTTTATCGTTATTTCCTGTTTAAATAAATAAATTAAATACAGAAACGGCGACACGATTGCGAGGCTATGTACACAGGCTAACGCATTATCGAATCGAGTCGATCTCTTTCCGCATCCTTTCGCAACTTCCCACGTTTGGCGTTTGCAATTATTTTAATTATTTATAATGTGACACGTTTCTATATTTAACGACGTATTCCTGTTTTGTTTCGTTTCACTCGCAACATAACCTCCGGAATTTTATAGCTTTGTAACTTTGTAACTTCTACATTTAGTTTCCCTTGTTGCGTTGCAGGGCCAACGTTCGTTAGTAAATAATAATGACAATAATGATAGTAAATAAAATTATGTGATCAGATCAAGGAGGGTTTTCGACAATTTTGGAAAACATCGATCGTTTCGTCTAAAAGTTAATCGGTAAAAGTTGGTCACATCTTATAGGCAAGAACGAATAGGACGTACGTACGATTGCATGAATTCTTTTCACTGCTTTCAGGTACATAATCAACTCCTGTTTGCTATTGTAAAAAGCTCGATATATTTCCTTAAGTTAATACGATATTTTGAAAAGTTAAAGTACGCGATTAAATTGGAACGCACAAAAGATTCCGCTATGATTTCTAACATCTTCTTAGAGGCTTCCTACGAGACGTGTTCGAACACATTCACGAGTACCACGTAAACGTACAAGAGCGTCTAATAAATATTCCCAAGTCCCTACACACAAGTGTTACTTCGTCGCTCGTTCTTCGATAACACTTCGTGACCACTGTAATAACGCGGAAGGAAAAGATCGCTTTTCTGCATCAATCCCAACCATCGTTCTTCTCGATATACGATCGTTTGGAGAACTATCCACTGACCAACGCGTATAATACGAAAGTCGTAATAGATACGTATTACACACACGGACACATACACGCGGATTCCTGATGCAACAAACGTTTGACATACCGCCGTGTCATCGATTCGTCCTTTTGACGAAAGGAACGTGGAATTCGAAAAGTGGCGGTTACGATACTCGCGGTCGATACTCGCGAGGTTGCGGAGAAACGCTAGGGGTGGGCGAATGGCAAAGAAGAGACAGGAAAAGAGGGCGACGTTGAAGAAGCTTCGGAGGGACCCCAGATGGAATCGGTGCAGTTTGGAATATTGGAAAACGTCGAAACGTGCGAGAAATCGAAGCGGAGGGGTGAGAAGGGGAAGTGGAGGCGGCAGAGTGCGAGCAGGCCACTATTTATGACGCGTACGTGAATTCTTGGAACAGCGGGGATACCGCGTGTTCGTGTCACGGCGTCGCCGAAGAAAGAGAGCAACGGAGGTTCACCGGGGAGGGACTCGACTCCGGTGGAAAAGGGGCGACCAGCCTGCACCTCTGTTGTACGGTAAAAGAGCGAAGCCGAAGGAAGGCGCGCGACGAAGCGTATTCGTAGATTCGACGAATCTCGAGAATCGAACGTGTCCGACGTGGAAACGTCCGTCGTTCGCCAACTATAAAGGTATCGGAAGAGATAGAAGAGGCCGAGGCACGAGACAGGAGACAGGAGAGAAAAAAGCGAGGCTTCGATTGATTCATTGGACGCGCGTGCCTGGTTTCAAATCACCAGAATAGAATCCGTTGCCTTTGGAATGCCAGGCTCACGGCTAATCCATCGAGCGTCTTTATTGCTCTGCGACATTTATAAAACGCCGGAGAGACGAGGGCTCCCTGCGATCGCGCCCATTCGTCACCGATTATAAATCGTCAAGACACCCCTTTTTGTCGCTCCGTGTCGCCTATCCTTCTCGCGCCGAGCGTTCGCCCTTGTTTCGTACGGATGGTCGGTTCGGTCACGGTTTTCGTAATTTCTGCGTCGACCGCGGCGATCGCTTTCCAAAAATACGCGGCCACATAAGAATCGAGGAAAAATAACATTCTTTGCGCAGCCTCTTCGCGAAACAACTTACGACCGACGGATTCGTAAATTTCGAAAATACGAAAGGGAGGTGGTTTCCGGATAAGAGAAAAAGGGTGTGCCTGTTTTTTGTCGAGCTAAGGAAACTCTGGATCTTACGGCGGGCGATACGGTGTTTCAACGTAGCTACGAACAGAGAAGCAAGATGTATTTGTAACGAACGAGGACAGGTATGTTGTGTAGGTCTAGGCGGTCGAAGAGTAACGGAAGTAACCGTGAAAGCTTGATACGCCGCACCCCGTGTACCTCCCCTACGAGCGTATAGCGAAGATAAGGCTCGCTCGTTGCGTCGAAGCGTCCCTGAGCGACCGTCCTGAAACGTCGTGAACGTCTCGAAACGTATACCGATGCTTCGACCCGAGTCCCGTCCCCTATTCTTCCTTACGACCACCGATCTCGTTCTCCGGAGCATCGTCGACTCGCTGGCGTAATATCGTGCCTGCTCCTCTTGCCGCCGTTATGCCGAGTTTAGTTCGTCCATAGACGAACGGAAGCGAAAGCACGAGAGAGAAGGCAACGCACTCGTGAAATCCTGCCGTCCTCTTCGCTCTTACTCGTCGTATTGCCTTCTTACCAAACGAAAGAGAAGAGCGCAGAGGTATCGAGGATAACGTTCGCCAAGGAAAATAGAAACGTCGGTATATAGCCGTGGTCGGAAGCCCGTTTAATACTCGTCTCGATGGGCCAGGGTTTTCAGTAATTGGCAAGTTAAACAGCTCCCCGGTATGCACCTCTCTCTCTCTCTCTCTCTCTCTCTCTCTCTCTCTTTGTCGCGACTTCTTCTCTTTGTTCTTACCCTTCTCTCCACGCTTGCCTCGCCTTTCACGGCGAAACGCACTCTGCTCGGGCAACGCTCTCCGATACGCTGGAATTTTCTTATCGCCGAAATACTGTAATCCCTATGCGGGGAATAAGATGCTTTAATTAGACGGAGTCGGGCCGCGATCGATTTCGAGAAACTCGCCTCGAAAGAGTCGAAAATTGTCGGCCGAAACGAGCGAGAACTTTGCTCCGAGGAAATCGAAAATGATGGTAGTGCAAAAGGTGCGTTTCAAGTGGAAACGATGCAAGATAAAAAATAACGATACATCCTAATAAAGTACTCGCAGCTTGTCCGCTTGATGATTACCGATTGGCTGCGCGCTGTACGCGTGTCCCATTAGGTGAACCGAACCCGGTCGAAGCTTTCCTTTGGACAGGACCGGGCGAGTCGAAGCAAACTCGATTGGAAAGAGTGCGCGGAAGAGACGAAGAGCGAGAAGAGCAAGGAGAAAGAGAAGGAAAGAGAAGAAAGTACGGTAGAATGAAAAGAGATAGTGAAACCGAACGAGAGAGAGAGAGAGAGAGAGAGAGAAAGAGAGCAAATGGCGGCAAGAGGGGGCAAGGTAAGTAGGTATAAAGGAGCGTGACTGGACGTGAGTTCAATACGCGGCCCTCGAGCACAGCTGTCACTGACATCGCCGCAATTCGAAACTGACCACGACAGCTAACCTCCGTACCGGCGGACCACAACGGCGGAAACTTATACCAGCCTTCCGATTGATACGTCCTGGCCACTCACCATACGCCGAAGGGGACGGATTAGTTGGCGGATGGCAGCAGTCTCCTACTCTCTACTTCTACGTTCCATACTTTGGCCCTAGAGGTCTGCCTCTTCCTTCGCAGCGAATCGAAACGGCCAACGTTTGCACTTTCTGCTCTAAGTGGCATTACGCACTGTTGACCAGTCGTTGCTTGACCATTAGATTCCAGAAAATATATCACGAGTACGCGCTTTATCCTGACAATTAGCGATTTGGATAAACGCGAGCGTCACGCGACTAGAGCGACGAGCAACGAATACGAATTTTTGTCAAATTTTGCCATTTCTTCGGTCAGATGCTACACTCCCAATACGATGAAATTGGTATCGTAAAACGCTATGCGGGTTTATCTTCAGTTATCGTTGATCGAAAGTTAAACAATTGTATACGGTCGTTTGTCCCACGATTTTACGATTCTATTAAACGTAATTACGGATACACTCGTAAGAATTACGCGATACGGAGAATATCGTATTTGAAAAGATTGAAACGCATCGATGAAGCTAAAAATGGTATTCTTGTAATTTTCACGAAAGCACACTACTATTACTACGATAATTGCATCATCCAGTCGTCAAACTTGATGGATGGAAAATATTTGTTTTCCAAAATCGGCCTGACAAGTCGTCAGCGATCAACGTATGCACGAATTACCGCGCATAATACTAGCACGAGTCGTTGTGCACGAGTTGGAAGCATTCAGTTGGTTGGAAGTGGCGCTGGAAGAACGAGAAAACACGACGAGAGCGAGCACAGAGGGCAGCCGGCTGTTTAATAGGTGAACAGCAAATAAGAGGATTCGGAAATAGCGCAGTCATTGTGGGATCCCGCGAGCGAGAAAGCTTTGGGCCGCGGTAGGTAGTCATTTCTCGATTCATCGAGGAACGCGAAAGGCAGCTAGCTAATAAGGGCCGGTACGATAATAGCGAGCAGGAAAAAAGCTACGGAAAGAGAGGACGAAGGGAGAAAAGGAATGGATGGAACGGAGCGAATGGTCGAGGGACGAACGAAGAAGAAAACGAAGTCGGAGGTACTTGGAACGAAGACGGTCGATCCTTGGTGAGAAGGGCGAAGAGGTGATTGATGGAACGTCAGTCATGGTGCAGCCATCAATCTCCCGTACCTATACCTTTATTATTTATTATCCTTGCCGCTACGGATACTTTGCTTCAGGTACATCGTATTTCTCTTTTCCACCTATTCGTCGGTATAGCTCCGTCTCAGTTCGTCGCTACGCCCGATGCATCGGCGAAGCCCAAAGGCCGTCCAGTGACGAAGCAACCTTCCAGCTACGGATCGTCCACGCGTCTATACAACGCGATGCTGCGTGTACTCGCGTTCGCGAAATCGTCCCTCGCCCATCTTTCTGTAGCTATACGTCTCGATATTCATAGGCGGAAAATTTTGCAGAACTCTTTTTCGAACTCTGTTCGATCGTTGCTTGATCTCCGTCCAGGTGAAACGATTCGATTCTCAAGAAATAAGCGACACCGGCTTGCAGAGATTCATCGGTCGCGAGAACAAGTAACAAATGTATGAAATTTCTGGCAAAATCTAATATTCGCGTCTAATGTGGCAATCGAAAGCTTCGAGACCAACGTTCTTAACGCGAATATCTTTCGAGCAAACCACGTAACTGAATTTTATAAGGAGACAGCTTTGACGACACGCGATCCATCGACAATGTATCGAAGAAATGCAACTTGTCGCGTCTTTCTGCTCGCTCTTGCGATCGAAATTAGATCTGTTTCCGAATTTTCAACGCGGTAAAAGCAGCGCGAGCTATAGTCGCCGAGTATCGTCACCCTCTTCCTTTACAAACACGCACGTACGATTCTCGTACGTATGTGTAAGGACGAAACTCGCTGCGCTCTCGCCCCTGCTGCGTCACGAAACAAATGCGCTTTCAGCCAATCATCGTGGCCCGCCGTCCATAAGGATGATGATCACGATGACGATCACGATGACGCGGTGGAAGATGACTCGTCGCAGCTGTCAATCCACCGGGGCTACAGGCAAACCTCGAAACTTGGTTTCCACTCGGCTACGACCATTGAGCCTCGACTCGATCGAGCAAACGCTCGTCTTATACGAGACGAATAACATGAACACGCTTTCTATTTATTAGATCGTCCAATAAATTCGTATCGTTCATTTTTCTGCTATTTAGACGCTTTAGGCTGATTTCACACCGAGATACGAGTGTTACGCGTATGGCAGACTGCGTACGTATCGCGTGAACTTCGACATTTTTTTTTTTTTTTTTAAAGTTTCGTCCATCGTCTTCGTTGAAAAAGTATCGTTGTCAAGATACGCGGAACGAGTATCGCGAGATACGGCGTCTCGCGAGAATAGTCGTGCGAACGCTTCCATCGGTCTGCTATATTCGGTATCTATGATACGCGTATCTCCGCTATGAAACCAGTCATAGAACTTGGACGCGTTATTTTAGATTATTCGCACGGCATTGACTCGAATGTAAGACGCGGGAATAGTAGAAAAAAATTGCACAATAACCGGAAGACTCTAAATGCTTGCGATTCATTGATTTTCTCCTCACGAGTGCCTTCTCTAGACTGCACTTGATCTTGCAAGATTGATCATCTTGATCGCTCTATTCATAAAACACGTCATCAAGAGTATAAACTCACCGCGGCATAAACTTATCGAACGACCCAATACTGTCTGCTTTCTGCGACACTGCGTTGTCATCGTGGATATCTCCGAGACGAACGAAACCGATCGTTGTAAAATTGATTATTTCGAGATCGATCTGCCGAAGAGCGCGATTTTCCATCGGGCGTTCGCTCGAAAGCACGGGCGTCGCTCGATTCTTCGACGACAAACGTAAAAAAAGGAACAAAGAGGAGGGGGGCGTGCGCTAAGAAGGCGAAAGTCGAGGAGAAGGAGACGCGCAAAGGAAGGAAGGGTGGACGCATCAAGCAACAGGGGCGGAAAAGTTGACGGCTTAGACGTTTTAAATTTCTCGGGGCATTCGAGAAGGCATCGAGCAACTCGATCTTTCGAGCCGGACGCCGGAGATACCTGCACCTGAGCCTCTTACACGTTTTTTTTTCGACCTTTTCTTCTCTTCCAGAGCTAAACAGGTTGGCTACCCGCGGCCACACCAGGAAAACGCGCAGATCCGCCCGGACGAAATTTTACGCTGCTCTGGCCGCGACCAGCTAGCGCGCGTTCTATTGAAAAATCGCAAATACCGTTCCGATCGGTTCAAACAGACGCGACAACGTATTTTCCACGCGTACGTGTTCGTCGTTGGGATACTGCGTACCGACACACCGTAGACAGCAGGATGCAATGAATTTTTCACTATCTTCGCGCGGAAATAAATCGTATGCCGGGTTGCGGGTCGTTAATCGCTAACGCGGTTTAATACGCGGATCGACTATCGATAATTAACCGGCGACCAAGTACGCCAGGCGAGTCGGTGTTACTCATTAATATTTTAATTATTCACAATCCAGAGGCGCGCGTGCGGAGTTAACGATCGTGCGCGGACGGATTAGGATTTACATGATTTGAGGCAGGTCAAGACCGGGTACACGGACGAGCGTTGTAGGTATGCGTAGAAGTGGGCGAGAGCGGCGGCCACGGGCCTCTGCTTCATTCATAGTTAAACGCCGCTGTTTATGAACGGGAATACCTATTATGTAATGCATCGTCGGCAACAACGAGTCTTTTTATATCCGCCACGTGGCCGAACGCTGGATTACGCGTTCCTTCTGCCCAGTTCGAACACTTGCGAGCTACGCCGCAGGCTAATCGACGCCGATATCGACCGCTTCCGCGTCTTCGTTCGTCCAGTGGCTACCGGTCCTATCTTCGCCAACGATTCTCCTTGCATCTCGATTCACCGATCCGATGATTCCTTCGTCCGTGAATTAGTATTCGCATTCATAATTAACGTCCTATCGGGAAATATACGACGTTGTAACTTGCCACATGTTCAGCCTCGTAATGTGTATAGCGTTTGACTAACTCGACAAGCAGCGGTAATCGTCCAGCTATTAAATACTAATAACGCACGTACCTCCATCGATATATCGTTCGACAGGCCATCAAGAAATCGTGATATCGCTCCTCGTTACGATATTATCTTTTTAAGTTTGTATGTACGTTGGTATAACGCGTATTTTCCTATTGTGCGCAATGTGTATGTAACCTAACGTATTTTTCATCGACGCAAGAAACGCATAAATAATTGTTCTCAGTGCGGATTGGTTGTGGCTGTCGTCGAAACCAGAAAGCAAATTACCACGATCGATAATTCCATTTATAACGTCACGTATCCCGATGATGGAGTCGGAAGATGCGAAGACAGTGTGGAAGGTGTCGAGGGAAACCTGAATGCTGCGTAACAGAGTTGGACGAACACGCGTTAAGATCGATAAGACGAAAGAAAGAAAGACTCGTCGATTTGATTTCGTCATGGCGGAATCACTGTGCTGGTTTCCCAGCATCCAACTGCTAACGGACGAGCCAATTATTGTCATTTTCTCTTTCTCCGTGAACGGAACAAACGATATCCCTCGATCATAATTATCGATACTCGGACGATCGATACGTTCGAATTTACGAGGTCCTTGAAACGTAAACCGATCACCGATGCGTGGAAACGGGTTAATTGGAATCGTACTCGCGCGATCGATGAGAATCGATCGTGTCGATACGGGAACCCGTCGTCTTTCGCTCCCCTTCAACGGCGATCGATAAAATTCTGACGAATGGCATTCCGTGACGAGGCTATATAAGATCGTCCACGAAATTTCTCGCCGAAGAATCGGGGTTACACGGTCGACGAGCCGGTACCACGGAATCGTAAAACGGTCGACGAAAAAATTATTATTTGAGCGTGGCGATCGAACGTTCGTGACGATGCGATCTTCGTTAAACGTACTACGCAACGATAGACAAATTTCTCACAGTAGCTTTGATCGTTACAACGATGAAGATATTTTTTTTTTTCGATATTCTTATTATTTCGTTATAATTATTATAATTTAGTATTATTTAGTCGACGGACTGTAGCCTCGTGTGTGTCGTTATTAATACATATTTTCCTACTTTGTGTAGTTATTCTTATTCTAATGTATTTTTTCCTTCGCAACAAGAAATACACGAGTAAATATTCTCTGAGCAGATTGGCTGGATTTGTTGCCGGAGACAGAAAGCAAATTATGACGATTAATAATTCCATTCATAAAATCACATATTCTAACGATGAAAAATATGCTCCGTTCACATCCATTACGCCGCATTCAGGTTTCCGTTGACACTTTCAAGAGTGACTTTAGATTTGCTGACTCTATCATCGGGATATTGATGATTTTCTGAATTATTCATAAAAGAACAGACACGGAAAAGAGCAGAATTAATCGAACAAGATACGGATATGAAAGCGCGAGCGAAAAAGCTGGTACAGCAAGAATAGATCAATTTCGTTTTGTATTTATTGATCGATCCGAGGAAGAGATCGACTCGTTCGACGATATTATTCGCCAGGCTGTATAAAATGTCTGGCGTTTTAGAAGAATCTTTAGTCGATTACGTAGATCGGTAACGATCTTTTCCTCGAGAAACTTCTCAATGGTAGAAAAATATGATTATTTGAGGGAAAATGATTGAAACGACGCAGCGAGATTGTTCGAAGAAAATCGCGTCTCTAACGATTCTTTCCTACTTTCCTTAAACCGATGGAATTTTCTAAGAATAGAAAATGAACCAAAGAACGGAAGAAAGTTCAACAAGCTCTCGGCGATCAGTAACATCCGGCATATTAATATCCCGCAACGTTAACAACGATGCGAGCGTCGTGCCCGCCGTACGACGACGCAACGTTCGACGCACAGTCGATGTTCGCCGCTTGCCAGCGCGCCTATCGATCAACCTTGTCAAAAATAATCGATCGACTTGACGAGTCTCAACCAAATCCCTCGTGTCGACGAGCCAGACCGGACGTTAACGCGAACGTCCAGCCGGGCCGATCGGTCACGAATTTTCATTCCGCCCTAAAACGGAGTCCATCCGAGCTGTACGAAGCGAACGTAGATCCAGTAACGAGTACTGTGCGAGGCTGGGAAGGAAACTTGGCGAGATGGTACAGGGGCGAGAGGAATACACCGAACTTTGTACAACGTATAGGATACGTAGCGCGTGTAAAAATATTTTTTGGAAACGGAAGCGCGTCGAAACTTTAAATTTATCTAACGCGATATACGCGTCGGTCATCGTGTTCTACAAGTACCGGTCGCAATTCTTTTCTTTTTCTTTTGCACCAGGATAAGCTACTCTGTCATCGTCTTTCTGCTCGCTGGTCGAATCGTTATATTCGTAAGAAATGATAAAATGAGAATATATTAGGTTGTCGGAAAAGTTTCCTTCGTTTCATAAGGTGATGATAGACGAAGAATAATTTTTATATTTGTTTTATATTATTTTATTGAATTAGGTATGATCCATTTCCTTATATTTGTATTATTATATTCGTGCATAATTCAATAAATTAATATAAAACAAGAAATATTGTGCGTCTATTATTTCCTTAGAAAGAAACTTTCCGGACAACCTAATACGCATAATCTAACGGACAGGCGGAGAACGCTTGGGACGATAATACGCTACACGGGAAAAACGTTTGCAGGATCGAAGCGAGACGGAAACCCATTGCGACCGATAAAACGTTCCTTTCGTTCGAACGCCGCGTATTAAATTGGAAGATCAAGGTTGCACATTGTTGCGCCGATGTCTATCCCGCATTTACGTTTTCCTAGCCCGTGAATCCTACACAACCTGCTCGTTGAAAGGTCGATCGCTTCGAGCCTCGCTCGACTCCACCCAGACATCGTTCTCGCATCCTTCTCGTTTTGCAGCGTCGTTGATGTTGCACGTCTGCGACGGTGGCAACGACAACGACGACGAAGACGACAGCCCGACAACTTCTCGCGAAGGATCAGTGTCCTCGGACCAAGCAATGCCACTGCCACCCCTTCCCACTTTCTTCCCACGCAACGAACCGTGCCGAGCCGTGATTCACCGGTTTACACGCGACTTCGATACCGTTACACGCGTGTTGGCACAGACGGTACGCGCGTGCAGCTACAGAACCGAGAAACCGTGGTGTCGCCGCCTCACCGACAATAGACCGCGTTACGACGTGGTCGCTGTCGTTGCGAGATCCTAGCTCCTCCTCGGAATGCAGTTCGTCGTGTCGCGAGGGAACGCAGGATAAGGGGGAGAAGCTACGGATAGACAGAGAGGGAAGAGACAAGAGAGTGATCTACGTGCAAGTGGGTGGCACTCTCGGCACGTATGCACGGCGCTGACGTAACATGCACGATTATTATTCGCTGTTATCACCCGGTACCGTGTTTCACCTATAACGCGCACACGCTCGCTCCTTCCTCCAGCTACGACCATAATCTCTCGCCTTTCCTTCTTAACGCGCGAAACTCGCCAACCAATTCCACTCGCGTAAGTTTCTTCTCGAGTCCGTCTATGGTTCAGGCTCGACGCGGTTACGATTTTTTTGACGCTGGATCCGCGATTTGGATTCGCGTCGCGCGTTGCTACGATTCCTTGGGGACGATCCGCGCTACGGTCGAATCACGCGCAGTCAAGCAGCGGTCAACGTCGCTTACACGCGATTCGGTAACGGCGTTAACAATAGGCGGTTCCGGCGAGACGAATGAAAGTTGACGCGATCTGACCGTAGCCGTGATCGTTAATCCGAATCAAGTTTTAAGAGCTTCTCGTATATTGGATTATTAGCTCCTTAAGCGTGCAACAAAATTGAG
Organism: Bombus terrestris; assembly: GCF_910591885.1. Lineage (NCBI taxonomy): Eukaryota > Metazoa > Arthropoda > Insecta > Hymenoptera > Apidae > Bombus > Bombus terrestris. Next base: position 11,848,089 of record NC_063281.1, on the reverse strand, counting down.
GAAACCTACGCCTTTCTTCTGCTTCCAACGATAAAACCAAGAGGTAGATAATAACGTTCCGTTAAAACAAAGGCGGATGAAACTAGTTGCGAAATGAAAATCCTCGATCATGACATAACGTTGCAATACGACGATTAAAAATCGTACGGCGTGTGGTATGTTTTAAAACACGCAACGCGCGATCCGACGTGGCGGTACCTTTCCGTCAGTCATCTTTTTTCGTAGCCGCGTACAAAGCTCGAAAGCGACACAATTTCTGTGTGTTTTCGGTCGAAGAAACCGCGCCGATAACGCGCCTTACGCTTCACAGCTATTCTTAACCCGACGATGGTTCGACTATCCCTGGGCGAGTGCGCCGATCGCGACTCTCGAAAGGGCGAATTTCGTATTTGGTGGCGGTTCCGGTAGCGTGGAACGCGACGTTCGATCTCGAGGGGGATGATTCATCGAATGCCGTGTAGACGGAACGACTCGATCGCGTGCGAGAAGTAAGTAGCTGGTCTCGGTACGAGAGTACGGTGTAGGCTCGGCTCGATCCCGAAATTAAAGACGGTTCGTGTAACGGGTGGCGGTGAATCGTGGAGCAAAGTATGTAGGTACGGGCGCGGAGAATCATCAAGAATGATTTATGGCGCAGCCATCGCGGGGACACGCGCGCGCGTCGCCAACGCGATTCTCTCTGTCCGCGCATAGCAGAATACTTGTGTCCTGCGAAATCCGGAGAGCAACGACGCGAGTAATCTAACTGGTGATTCACGGTGGAATTTTTCCGCTCGTGGCAAGAGGCGAGAGAAAATTTATCGTCTATCGCGAATACATAAAGTACGTCGTTCGCGTTTCCGGACTTCTTCGAGCACTAACTGCGAGATATCATCTATTCGGGCCGCGATCGTCTACGTATCCACGGCGATGGATGCAACCGACCGAGCAAGCGGACCGCGAAAAAGTCGGTGAATTTTTCGAGCTGGCGACATTACGGCGAACAGAGAGTGCAGATAGAGAGAGGGGGAGAAACAAAGCCGAGCACCACGAGACTCTCTCTGTATATTTAGATGGTTGTGCAAGGAGAGTAAGTTACGAGCCGTCCGGCGACGTCAACTTGGCAGTTTCTTTGATCGATGCGGCGCCCGAAACGCTGCCGCAATCCCACGCGAGAAATTTCCGAAAAACTTCTGGAAAACCGCGAAGTCGCCAGCAATTATGTACGCGGTCGAACCGGAGAATACGAGATGAAACTATTGGCGAGAAGATTGTCTCGCGTCATAGAAGCTGGAACTTAGAACGACGAAGATTTAATCCTCGTTCGTTAATCGCTGTGTATAAATAAACTTCCTAAAATTTTGTCAACTTGGTCGAATTGAAACGAAAGGTGAAATAATAACGAAAGAAATATCGAGACGTTTCTTGAAATTCAGTTGGTTACGGATTTTATGAAACTCGATAATCCAAATCGACTAAAAGGAAATTGCGAATGAAATATCGCGTTAACGCAATCTTGGTCGTTTAATGGGTTAAAGAGGAAAATTTCGCTAGAGGCCCGCTCGGACCCAGTATCTGCCGCGTACGTAAAACCATCTGCCTTTCAAGGGTTATATAGGTAGCGTTAGTACGAGAAAAACGAGAGAACGGACTTTTGTACGATCGCGTTTAGTCGAATATCGTAGGAATAAAACCATACCGGTCGAATTATCGTATTTCACGCATCTGCCTTTGATAAACCATTAGCCGGGATCGTTGCGACCAACGCGGTAAAGAGACAAACTACCGTTCGTGTTAAATAGACAATTTATGAACTCGATGCTTACAACGGAAACGATACGATATCGTCGAACGAGCAGAGCCCGGTTTTCGATTGTTCGTCGATGCATCGCATTTCAGTCGACCTATCTTCGCGGTCAAACTCGTTATCGATAATTAAAAATTGTCAAACGCACTTTGGCCGAATCGACGCGTCACAACCCGCGCGGAATCCAGTTCGAAGTAGCCCGAGGGTCATCGCGAGTAAACCAAGGGAAAAGGGAGAGGGGCGGAGGGAACAAGTCGGTTATACATGACTGCACGATCATTAGCCACTGTATTATTATTCTCTGGATATTAATTGATTTTGAAAATACAATTTTCTGTGCGACCGATCAAAACGTTTCCCCTTGCCCCGTGTCCCTCTTGCTCTGTCCTCCTCTTTAGTCCCTCTTTGCTACGAATTCTCGCTTCGATCGTGTGTACGCGTGCTCATCCACCCAACATCGCAAACGTTTCGTTTTTGCTCTCTTGCCTTTGGCCTGTTTCCGCGATCATCGATACGCGGCTTGTGCACGCTCGCGAAATGATTAGGAAACGTTAACGAAGCAGGGCGAATCTTATTCGAACGGTCGTTGGCACGACGAAATTTTCCTGGTAATTATAACGCGTTCGATACGAGCACGAGTGTGCGTGAAAAATAAGTCGAAGATATAATACGATGAAACGTAGAATTGGGAAATTTGAAAACCGTAGCTATGTCGATGTCGCGCTTACTAGATCCAAACATTTCCATCTAGATACCCTAAATCGTATGTTATTCTCTCTAGCTAATAGTTTTTCGGACCGCATAGATCTTCGCCAGTGACGCGTTATTCGAGCGAGCGATCTACGAGGCGTTATCTTTATCCCAAATTTACTATAACTATGCTTTTTCACATATATTTCGGAAAAATTTTTTTCTCTAAATATCCGTATCGAGTAACTACCTGTCGTTGCAAATGCATGTATTTTAATGGGCCCATCCCAGAATATAAATAAACAGATAAATAAAATTTATTTAGTATACGTGGACGATCAGCAGCAGAACGAAAACAAGCGAAAACCTCGGGATAAGATTCCCCGTTTAAGGTGTCGTTTTCGAACAGAGTTTGAAGATATCCAGAAGATATCCAGAATTTGCCTGATAAACCCGTATTTGATAATTTCCTGTTTTCTTCGAAGTCCT